>NC_135335.1:106106347-107447028 GCF_023851605.1 Tamandua tetradactyla
GGCCTTCCTTCAGAGAAAAGAGAATCTGTCTTTTCATATTTGTTTCTAAGTGCCCCTTGGGGATTCTTTTGATCAGGTGAGTTTGGGGCAAGGAAGGGAGAGTGGCAGGCATGGACTTTGGTGAGATTAATTCCATTTACATGCGAGCTTTCCCTGATCACTTGGAGGACACTAGAACAGTCTGCTCATAGGTTTGATAATCAATAGATAGAGTGCTGTCCTTTTCAAGGGATATTATCAGTTGAAAACACAGTTAACATTGCATTATGCTCCCTAACATTGAAATATCACTAGGTAGTGTCTCACCAATACCGTTTCTAAGTTAAGGAGAGGCAAATGACAACTGAGACCTGAGAAATATTTACATGCTTGTCACTAGAATTTATGTAAAATGATGAAACTATCTGCCTCTGCTGGTTACAAGTCAACATTTCAAGTCTGCAGTTAAATTCAATATACTTAATAAACCTGCACTGAATGCATGTCTGTTGCTCACATCTCACTTTACCACGTACTCTTGACCTAGAAGCATTCTTCGACATTGCTATAATTTTCTCATAGAATCATTTGAAAAGAACCTTTCATTAAGGATTTTTTATACCTATACATAACTTGAAGGCTATTTTGCATTTGGGTTGTTTCAGTCTCCCATACATATGCACAATGACTGCAGTGAACATCTGTGTAAACGGAACTCATTTTTCACTCGTATCTAATCACAGACCAAATCTCAACTTGATTATGGAAAGAGCTGTGAATCCTTGCCCTCGTTGCCACCACCACTGCCACCACCCAAGCTCAGAACTACATCATCCTCAACCTGCACAAGGCTTGAAGCAGCCTCCTAATAATTACAAGGCTGCCACTGATGCTTCTTCCTTTGTGTCTTCCTCTGCTTCCAATGCTTTCACTCTAAACTACACATTTGTTCCCCTGCTTAAAAATGATTGTTGACTATAACAGAAAAGATAGGAGGATTTAACAAATGAATATGACTGCTGAATCCATATATTGATATTTCTTTTGGTCTCCAGTATCTTGGAGCAGCTCAAAGAAAAAAATGAAAAATCGTGGAACCGCCATCCATACCAAACTTTAAAAACCATTGTGCAACTACTTGTTAAAATATACTTGGAAATTTATTGCTTTTTTGTATATGTGTCTTTTTTTCACAATAAAAAAAATACTTAAAAAAATGATTGATGGCTTCTCATCGCCTGCAAAATAAAGTCCAATGTTCTTTGCATGGGCATTCAATGCTCTTCACACGATTACCTTAATCTAATCTTGGAGCCTCAATTTCGGTTGCTCTAATACACTCTGAACTTGATCTGTGCTTCACTATTCAGTCCCCCACTCTGCACATGCAGTTGTGCTTCCAAGTCTCACTCCTGCTGGGCACTGGTCATGAAATAACCTTCCTAAACATATGGAGAATGCTTCCTCCTTTCAAGTCCTGCAGGGAGACTTCCTTAGTTCCCCCAGGAAGTACCTGGCTCCCTCCTTCAATATGAATTTTGAGGACACTTTCACCATGGTACTTAGATTACACTTGACCAGTCATGATTCCTTCTTCCCTAGAGTGTGAATTCCTTGAAGCCAGTGGTCACATTTTACTCTTCTCTTATAGCATTTTACGCTTATCTTTTTATACTTTTACACTTTTTACACTTTACACTTATCTTGTAGCATACCATATATAAGGTACAAAGAAAATATTTGTTGACCAAATGAGTAATAATAATAATTTATATATGTTTATTGATAGGAGTACATTCTGGCTACTAGGTATGATGCTAAGCACTAACTTAGCCCTTACTGACAAAAAAATGAAAGTTTAGAAAATTTAAGTAAAAACAACCAAGGTATAGCTAGTAAGAAGAAAACTGATTTTCCAAACTATACAGCCTGATTCCACAATTTTAGTGTGCTGACTGGACTAAAGGAAAATGAACCCTGATTTAATTATTTCAATTAATTGTATAACTGAAATACCCACACATTCAGATAAAAGATACAATTAAATTATTTTCCCCCATGATTATGACGAATCACTTGTTTTCACATATAAAACCAAGTATAACTTCAGTTAATTCCTGGTAAAAAAAAGTCACAGTGTCAGACCTGGTCATTTTACTTATTGAACAGACATAACTTTATATGTATTTAAACAAAAGCATAAGAAGGCAAAACAAGTTATCTTATTGTAAGGAAGAAAAGAGTCTTTTACACCTCTAAAAGATCATAAGTTTAACTAATAAACAACCATACTTCATGCACTTAAGCAAATCTTTTAGTTCAACGTATTTTTTTACATGAGGGATTTTCGAAAAAGTTCATTCCTTTGGCTTAAAAAAAAGAAGAACCCTCGACAGTCATTAGCTATATAAATATAAAAGTAAAACAAACAGAAAACTCCCAACAAGTCAATGTGAAACCTCATACAATGCAAGCTTTATTATTTTTTATTAAAGCTATTAAACATAATATATAAACAGCATTTTTCAATCGCATTTCTTAAAAAAGCTCATTCAGCACTCGTTCTCTGAAATTATTAAAGTGTTTCTATACTCTGCTTTAATTAACAGGAATAAAAACAAACAAAACTACACAATGAAGCTAGTACCTGCTAGTGGCTGATGAATACAATGAGGCTTCCGTGGCAGTGACCTGGTTTTCCGTCCTCCTTATACACTAATTTAACACACATTTGAGCTCAGTGTCTCTTTAGATCTTACCGATTTTTTCACACGGATCCCTTTTGCAATTATTTATATTGCAAAATATATTGCTTACGTGGCTTCTCTCCCAGTTATTTATCTCAGTTAAATATTTCTTTTTGTATTACACATAGCATTTGTTTTTATCACACAGAAATACAAGCACATATGCACATACTTATAAGAGACAGGCCTAAGTGGGTGTCTCCGTATCAGTATTAGCATCATAAAATAGTTGCTTAGGATCTTTTCTTTCATAAACTCAAAGTGTTCAGTGATTAGATCAGGTGATAATAATTGTTTGGTTAAGTATCTCCATTTTTTTTTCCTCCTTAGATATTATGAACTTCTTTGTGCTTTAGGAGAATAATAAACATAGAATTAAGCTTCTTATTGTGTTTGACTGACTCGTACTCTTGGGATAGTTTACTTGTTTCTCTTCTACTTAACTAATGACTTAAATCCATTTAGAAAACACTATTTTTAAAGACTCATGAATATTCAGGGAACAGTTGTACCAATTTTTTTTTTGGATAAATACCACTTTTCTGTTATTTTATGCTTGTCGCTGCATCATGTGTGTCTCCCTCTACAGGTAAAGAATAGGCAACTGTCCTAATTTTATAGCTTAGATGGAACAGCTGGCATTTTCATAAGTTAAAAGCCAAATCTCCTTTGCCTTAGGCTGCCCGTCCCTACTTCTCTGAGGGCCTCTAAGATATAGCCAGTGAATATAATCAAAACAGCCCTAAATAAAAAGACATGCCCTGATCGATGGGTTATTTTTCACAGAGCTGGAATGGACTATAAGATCTTGTATTCGCGGTTTTCCTGACTCTGCCACTAAGTAACAGTTTTCTTTTAGTGGACCTCAGTTTTTTCATTTTCAAATTAAAGGCGCTTCAATGAATTAGCTCCAAGTTAACAATCTTGCGTGAAAATTCTCTAATTCAAAGATGATTAAAGGGACAGGAAATTCAGAAGAATTCTGGACAAATAAAAAAATGATATTGTGAAGGACATCACAAGATCTCCTGGCATGGCTGCAGAGCACGTCTCTTAAGTTAATTTGGTTGGAATATGAAGTGCTTAAAAGAATTAATTGAGCCCTAAGTCACACAGCTCTACTCCAAAAGCAAGGGCCCAATGTTACGGTGCAGGATTGCTTGGGCATCTCTGACTCTTTGCTGCCCTCTCATGTTTCGACATACTGTTTAGTTCTGGTCTTCACTGCCTGCTAAAGACCTATGCAGGCGAGCCTTGCTCTGAGTAATAGGGAGTTTCCTAAAAATACCCTGCCATTCGTGCTTCAAAAACAAAATCATATGATAGCGTACCATAATAACTGATACATTATTAACACCTACCCCCATCTTTACTATAGTTTCTAAATCATCCTTAGAACAGAAAATGTCAGGCGTGGGGTAGAGTTGCAGGAAGAAACTGACCACTTTGTGAGTTACTCAAGACCTGCCAGGCTCTTTCTTTTAGGTAATTTATCTCCTTGAATTTTTGCAACAGTTCTGAGAGTTAGGTATCAATAGCCACATTTTTCAAGTGAGGGAATCAGACAAAGGAGAGAAACAGGGCATGCGCTCAGACTCCAGAGGCCACATATCAGCTTTGTATTATACCACCCTAAAGAACAAAGGAGCTTTTTATTAGTAAGCCTCTTTTATAAACACACACCTGGAAGCTTTATTTTAAAGCAAATGCTAAATCATTTTAGAGCCATCTAGTCACCTGTTCGATATGGAAGTAAAAACTGACAGGTGACAAACATGCTGTAACCCTTAACGATATAAAATCAAAATTTCTTGGCTTAATTTTCAGGAAATAATACATCCCAAAGAGAAATCACCCGGGACGTGGGGAAAAAGTGTTATAGATTTGAGCACTATAGGTGAAAACTCTAGAAAATATATTGTAACATATATATATATATATATATATATATATAGAGAGAGAGAGAGAGAGAGAGAGAGAGAGAGAGAGAGAGAGAGAGAGAGAGAGAGAGAGAGAGACAGTCACGGTTCTTAACTCCTCTAAGCAAAGTGGGTTTGGGAAAAAGTTACAGAGAATTTTTTCTTTCAAAGAACTGTGATGCAAAAGTACGTTCTTGGATTTTTGAAAATTATCCCAAATAACAGTTTATCGCCCGTATCACAAAGGCACATGCATCTGTGGCTGCGATGAGGGTTAAGGGACAAGCTCATGGGGGCAGTAAGAGGTCCATTTCCAGGGGTCTATAAATTTTACTCTTCTGACTCTCTGAGCTTTCCGGCCTCTCTTTGCCATTCCTCGCAGGATTAGTCCACGGGTAGATGGGTTCTAACAGGGGGCATGAGCTGGGCAGGAGCGCCTGAGCTTGTAGCTGCTGCAGGAGGAAGCACACAAACCACCTCTCTGTCTCAACCATCATTATTATTATTACTATTGTTTCCTAACTTTGTTTTTAAGGAACCACTTTTTCAGAAAGGGCTCAGGGAGAGGAACCTCCCCCTGCTGTTGTCCTCGTCCCATCCTTCCTCCTCCCTCCCACTTTCCCGTCTTGGCTTTGCTACGCTCGGGCAAGGAGAAAGATGGCCATTCTCTAGCCGCTTAACTTCCTGTTGTGCTTTGTGATGAACACAGCTGCACTAAGCAGGTGATGACAGTTCATTAGTTTCCCTGCCTACATAAGATATTTCTAGAGCCCCACTGTTCCTAAGCCTCTGTTCAGGAGCTCACAGGTTCAAATGAGCCACATTCACCTTGATTCCCAGATTTCAGTGGCTCACTGAGGCACTGGTATTGCTCGACAGCCTCAGTCTTACATACAACAACAACAAATCCCACAGAGCGTTTCACACGAGTTCAAGACCATGTCTGTGCCTTCTGAGTGCAGCCACTCCATTGTTTCATTGTTAATTCTGTGCTGGGCATTGGTTAGGGTGGCGGGGCAGCTGCCCAACCACTGAGCTCTCACCATCCTTTGCTGGCCCCACAGTTTCCATTGGTACCTGCAGCTGCTCTTCTGGGAGGGTGCAGGCCCACCCACGGGGTTAGCTCATGTGTAACTTCAAGTTACAAAAGCTTTCCAGAGCCAAAGATAGCACTGGCTTCTGCTCAAACTGCCTACTGCCCAAAAGGTAGGTGGGAGTGGGGTTGGGGTGGGTGGGTTTAGGTCCCTCTTCACAGGTGTCAGATCTGGTGCCCAAGATAGGGACTGAGAAGCAGCACCATTGGTCTCTCTCACTGGCGGACACAGATGTACACTCCCAAAACAGGCCTGCCATCCCTCAAAACATACAGCCAAGCAGAGGGAAACAGGGGTACAGCTCACTCCCATCTCGGCTGAGGCTCATTCACATTGAATTTGGGTTTTTTAAGAAGAACTTTGTTACTTAAAGAACCTATTTTAATAAAATAGGAGTTTCACTTAGTGCTCATCTCATCAATGATATTGACATCACCTTGGTGGAAAAAACTAAATCGGTGAATCATACTGTGAAATAGCTATAGAACATCACCACTGAGAAAGATTTTGAAAGATAAACAAGGAAAAGAGAATCAATAATTTAATAATGACTGAAGTACAGGTCTGTTTCAGTAGACTTCAGGAAAGAAGACAACAGTAACAAATATTTCCACAATTAAGCCTGAGGAGGTGACTCCCAACAAGTCTGGTTGAAAGAAAGCTGACTGGACTCAATGAGGTAAAGTTTCATGGAAAGCATAAATATTAATAACTTAAGAAATAGCTCCTCATGTTACATGTCCGAGTCCAAGGAAGACATTTGAACCAAATGATGTATTGGTCTAGTTTTGAGAATATGTTAATTTTCTTCTGGTAATAATTTTGGAAAATAGAGATTTTTCTTTTCCAGGCAATTATTTTAACGAATCAATTGGAGTTTCAAGAAATGATTAAATATGCCCTATCTGCTTTCAGGTTCAGCAAAATGAGATAATCCATTCTTTTTTGGGGGTCAGTTGAGGTCAAGTGCCATGTCTAAAACAGATGGATTGAAATCTGGGTAATTTATTTTTATGTCCTTTATTTCTCTCATCCTTTCCTCCAATTATTTTTTCAGAACATCTGTGGATCCCTTTATTTTGATCTCATTGATTTTTTTTTCTGTATCATATAATTACTTCTTCTCTACCCTCCCAAACTGAATTTGCTCTCAGTTCAGTAGGTCCAAACTAGGACTACTGGGACAGTATTTGTTCTGACACACAACTGGGACATCAATTTACCAAGAAGGTAGTCCTTTCATTTCTACTTTTACTTTCAATAAACCAAGCTACCATTATGGACATCATGCTGATAACGTAAATGTGGAGCCAGCATGGCAAACATTGTGAAGGTAACAACGTCTCTCAAAACACAAATGCCCAGAGAAACGTCAAACTTAGTACAAATGCACGCAAATCAGTGCTTAAGAAAAATGGTATAACAGTAAAGATTTCCTATGCAACAGCTTAAAATAGGCTAACTTTGAAATCAATGACGAAAATGATAGTTCAGAGGAGAAAGGATTCCTTTTTTAAAAGCTTTAGAATTGCCATATAATATTGGTTTTGTGAAATGTGATCTTAGAAGATATAGTTTCCTCCTAGACATGAGAATAACCACCCAGAGCTTTCTTACCTGTTATGGTGGCTTTGTTGATGGACGGTTGGTTGCACATGGGTGATCTTCTGGCAAAGAGAGAAAGAACACAAAGCAGTAAATATGTAGCACTTGTTGATCTGGGTACTCTGAGTCATTTCAGATGTGCTATTTTAATTTAAAGGATCACTTATGTTAGGACACGCAAATGAAGACTCTTTTTTTCAGGCTAGCCAGTCGAGTTCCTAGGTGCTCTTTATATTATGGCTCAGATCACACATGTCAAAAAAGAAAACTGTTAAATCTCACAGTGATAGACTTTCGGGTGAACAAAGCTGATGTAAATGTCACAGTGACATGATAGAAGAGGAAGTTCTTATTGATTAACTATTCAATTAAGCCAGAGCTTACAGAGGAAACCGACTTTCTCAGTTCAAAAAAGCAGTCAATCTACAATTGGTTTCTCTATTTCAGTGTCAAGAAATTTTAGTTTTGGCATAAATTCTCATGATTTCCTTTCATAAAAAGAAAGTATAGCATTTTAACTGTTGCTTTGGAATGGCTCTGATCTATGTACTAAAATTTATCTTCTCTACTGTGAGATTATTATTCAAATAATTTGTATATTGATTACTGTTCTCAGCTCTTGCCCTGAAAATTTAGAAGGCATTGGTTTTGAATGGGAAAGTAATAAAAGAATGATTTAAAACTTTCCTAAAGTTTTGGTAAACCAAATGATGAGTTACACATGATCTCCTCTTAATAACAAGTGTACAACTGGCACTTGAGAACCTGGTATCTCAACCAATAATGGCAAGCAGAAAGTATTAATCATTTGACCCGTGGCTACATTACTACACCATTTAATGCAGTATGAACCAGAACTCACTTCTGGAATGAAAATTTCAAGGAAAAGGAAGAACAAGGTGATGGAAACCAGCAGCGGTTTCATTGCTACAAAAGCCAGCAATGTGCATTTGTGTACACACCCAGGGGCCAGGATTTCTACTGCATTCTTCCTAGACCCCTTTCCTACAGCAAATAAAAAGGGTGGATTGTGCAAGGTAGCATATGACTTCCAGAAAACCTGGAGGTAAGCTTAGAAATATTCAGTGGCACCATGGGTGCCTAGCAGCAACAAAGTCTGAACCCCCCAGGCCCATCAGGCCAAGAGCCAGAGTTAAATCCACTTTTGCTATCCATGATCTAAACAGGGCACAGCTGCACGCAGACAGATACCTGAAAAGCCTGACTGGGTTTGAACCAGTGGAGGAGGTATAAGTCCACATTGCCTAAAACTGAGACCTCACAGACCTTTACTTAGAGGCTACCAGATAATACAGTTTGGTTGGCTATCACCCAATGCATTGTATAGTTTGTCAAGGCAAGGGGATGTTTAGGCTTCAGCTATTGTCTTTTAGCCTCCTCTAGTTGCTCTTTTCCCTTTGAATCTGGCTTGTCCCTGTAAAACAGCTGAAGACTCTCTCTCACACAGAATGAGCTCAGGTTATCTCTAGAGATGGAAGGACCAATGTGATCCCTTCACATCTCTTTGATCCACTGTTTGCCTGCTGCAGTTTTAAATGCTGGCACCCAAGGGACTATGTTAGAAGGAGGCATAAAGAGAATTGCAAATTTTTCTTGTTCTGCTTATAAAGACAAACTCCCAATTTCCTGGTTAAAAAATTTCAGACTTAAAAAACCATGAAGTAAAAACCGGTCACTTCATCTCCCCAGCAGGGCTGAGATAGACCAAAGGGAAGGTGATTGCACTTAAGAGCTACCAAATGCCAGAAGCCCTGAATGTAGAGTCAGGCTGCAGAGAAAGCCTGTTGAGTAATGAAGAAATACCTCAATGCATGCCCTCGGGTTCATAAACTGCGTCACCATTTCACCCTTTCAGCCAACAAGCATCTGCAGAGTGATTATTCTGTTCTAAGTGTTAGCTAGGCACTGGGAATCCAAATGTGAAGAAGATACAATCCTTCTCACTAGGAACTGGCATTCTTAAGGAGCAACCAAGCAAACAGGCAACTGGAGCACAGAGAGATACATGCCATAATAGGGGGTAGGGACAGACGTGGTCACCGGAGAAGGGAGGGTAAATTATCGAGTCTGGGGCTTGTGGGAGTTAGGGACGATGCCTAAAAGGAAATTATATTTAAGCTGAGACCTGAAGATTAAATTCAAGTCAGGCCAGTGGACGAAGAGAAGAAGAGGACAAATGTTTAGGCTAAAGAACAGGACCTGGCAAACATAATAATCAACTGGGGCTTCAGGCTCCATTCTAATTATACATTGTGGCTTCTCTTTATTTCATCAAAACTTTTTCTATCACAAGAAGTTTTTGCACAATGGCCAGAGCTTTTTATAAGTAATGAAAATGTGAGTTTGGGATTGAATTATATTGTTGTGGATCGGAAAGGTTCAGGTTTTTAGTTTTCTCTAAGAAGCAGTAACTGGCCACAAAATTATATATACTTACATAAGTCATGATTCCAAATAAATTTCTAATCACCATTTTCTTAATATTGATTTACAGAATTCCTTCTGGAAATTTCTTGAGAATCTAAACTTTAATGATAATTTTTTTTTAGTAATAATAATTTCAAAATAATGGGCATTTAAATAATGATTGGCCAATTTCTATTTAATCTTGGAAAAGTAATTTTCCTTTTTAAGATTTTTCTACTTTTATTAGGACCCCCAAATTATAATTATTTCTGACTTCACCTTTCCCACATATCTCAAACTCTTCCCCCAGTTATCACATAAATCACAATTATATTAAGTACTCCATGAATACTGCTGATCAAAGAGAATCGAAGATCTCTGGGATGTTTCATGCTTCTCCAAGCAATCACTGTCTTAGAATTCAGAAAATGACTTTCTGGCTTGATGAGATTATTTGCCCATAGTTAATTTATAAAGTAAGCCCAAACTATAAAGTTACCTTGAGTGTAAATAACTGGGCAGAGAACTGAATATGCCAGGTGATTTCTGACAGATGGGCTCACCGAATTAATTTGTCATATTGCTTCATTCTGATATAAGAACCATCCCTATCAGGTATTTATAGAAAATTAACAGGACATCATATGACAGTGTGAGCAGTCAGATGATATGGCAACCACTCAGAGAAATTTAATATATTATCTTGAGTTCAATCAAATTGAAGAAACACCATTTAAAAGTTTATCAAGAAAGAGAGGGAAACAAATGGTATAACTTACTTGCTAGGTGCTCGGTCTTGCAAGTTAGTTAGTGCAGCAAAGTTGTTTCGTACAGTTCGCAGACTAGCCAAGACCTACCAGATAAAAGAAAGGACCATTTAAATTTCTTGAACTAATAGCCATCTTTAATGCAATTTAAGATAGTTTAACAGATTTTTAAGAATGGTTTGAATGAAGGTACGATTTAGTCTACAATTTTGTTTCATACAATGCTAAAGAATCACCCAGAACTGGACAGTTAAGTGTGTACATATCCATTTGAAATCCAGAGAATTCAGGCTGCAAGGATTTTCAGACATCTCTCCTCATTGTTTATGAATATGGTAACAGTAGATGCAGAAGTATCGGTTTTCACAGTGTGCCTGGATTCCTTAGTCACCAGGACAATATTTCAGGCACTATACATACAGCATTGTTCTATTTTATGCCAATGGGAATTCTACTAATTTGAAATAATGTAATATAAAATAGTAATAAACCTCACTTTTTGGATAAAAATGCAAATAAAGTGATTGCCCCAAACTCTCTTAAAAACTTCACCAAGGTGCGGGCCATGGTGATTCAGCAGGCAGAGTTCTCGCCTGCCATACAGGAAACCCCGGTTCGATTCCCAGTGTCTGCCTGTGCAAAAAAAAAAAAAAAAAAAAAAGAAAGAAAGAAACCACCAACCAAGAACCTCATAATTTCAAAGTAGGCAAGCTGAGTAAATTTGAAATGGTTTATTCACCCATGCTACATGGCTACTTTAGCTAGTACACAGAAATTCTTTAAGGTCTCCTGAACCATGGATTTTGTAAGAGGTCCTCAGGGATGTATTTCTCACATAAAATGTGACTGTCCTGTGTGTACAGAACACTCAGCACTGAGAATATATTCAGTAAAAATTTATTGAATAAGTGAATTCATAGATACAATGTATGCACACATGGCAAGGCAAGACTAACAGGTGCCACTATCTCTGATAACCCATTCCTATTACTAATTCTAAAGGAATGAGAAACCAGTGAAAGAAATGAAAGTGAGCATAGGACTAAGAATTACAAGAATTGCTATTGCCTTCTACCCCTCTTACTTTCTCCTAGAAAGGAGCAAGAGTCCAGGGTGGGACCTACATCAAGTTGGATTATAGGTGATCTGGGTCTCACATGTGGCAACCAGAATGCTATTTTAGAATGTTTATCCAAAACACAGATTTCAAATAGCCTACAAGGTACCATAATAACCTGGCCTGGTTCTGTGACTTACTAAACGTGTGAGCTTGGACAGTTACAAAACTTCTCCGTACCTCAGTTTCCTTATCTATAAAACTGGGAAAGTGATGTGCAAGGATTACAAGGAATGACAGGTTAAGTGCCAAGAACAGTGTCTGGCAAATAGAAAGCACACAGTAAATATTAGCCTATTATAGCAACATTATGCTTCACTACTGATTTGGCATGTGCACAGGGGATTTTACTTAATGTCTAACATTGATAAAATAAAGGGGTCTCCAAATTTCTAGTTGCTCCAAGAGTCCCAAACATTCTTCCAGAAATTTTTTCATCTGTTGCTGACTTAGCCTCAAGTTTTCGACGTTATTGAAATTGGCATGGAATTTTGTAAGTCGCTGGGGAGCTGTTTATGTTCTGAGGCAGGAAGTGACAGCCTTATTCCCTGAAAGAGTTAAAAGTGCTTCCTAAAGGTGCCAACCAGGGTTTACTCAGTCACTGGAAAAATCTGGCTCACTATCACTTATAAACAACTCAAGCCCTGGAAGGTCTGCCTATGACGGCATATTCACGTATTCAAATAACCAAGTGCTGACATCAGACCATGATGACTTTCATTTGGCATGAAATCCTGAATGATGCAGAAATAAATTGGATCTGCTGTCATTAACCACGCAGGCTTAGTTTATATTTGAAGACGTGAACATCAAACATACTAATAAAGCATTTTTAAAGAAGACTATTCCAGCAGCAAATTGAGCATTTTCTAGGGGAAACTTTTAACCTCAGACTTCTGAGAATTTTATTCTAGTAAATAATAGTTATGTGCACTGCATTAGATAGCTAGATAAATAAGGTATGGCAAGTAATTCATGTTCTGTGCTCATTTGTAAGGAAAACATTAGTTCATGAAGAATACAATACAACTGCTTTCAGTAGGAAGGTTTTTGCCTTGGCTAAAATAAAGATGTTGTCAGATGATTTTTATTTCGACTTTTAATTTTTTTTTTTTGCTTATATTTGAAAAAAAAAACCTATATCTTCACAAGCTACAGAATTTAAACAGGACAGAAGGGGGAACAAGAAAAGTCTCACCCTAAATAAGAAAGGTAATAATCAGAATTATTGCTATGTTTGCAGGTGGCAGGCAGATAAAATTCGGAGGGACACTCAGGTGTATGGGAAATATTTGTGACATTCTACTTCTTAGACTGCACATTTTAGTATTACTTTTTATACTTTCTATAATCACTAAATATATTCTCAAATGTGTATGAAATATTACAAAGTGAAAAGTAAAAAGGAAATCTCTTGCCCAGTTCCTCCTCCAGGCACATAGCTGCCAGTCCCTTCAATTGACTTTTAGGCTGTTTCCTAAATTTTGCTTTTATAAGTACTGGGACAGTAAATAACCTTGTAGATATGCCATTCCCTATCTGTGCAAGTATTGGATGATTGCTTTTTGTGGTAGGACAAACAGAGTTTTATAAATCTTATATTATTAACTATTATCTTCTTTAATGTGACATACATCATATTGGCAGATGTGCAAATAGAAATTCCAGATAAATCTTACAAGGAAGTGTTGCCACAGGCTCAGTTGATCAGGCCTAGGGTCTTGATAATGAATAAACAGTGTTAATCTTTTGTGCTCTCACTTGAGCTGTAGGATGTAGAAAGGGAGGCACCTGCTTTGTGCGGGAGAATTGGAAAAGTTTTACTCAAGCCACTGGGTATGAAGTTCAGTTCTTATTTTGTTCCAGGTAGCACTCACTCCCCCTGAATTCAACATCATAAGAGCTGTAGTCAGAACTCTAGGCCCCTTTACACTCCTTAACGCTCACTAGCAAAAACACAGTTCAATGGTTAAAGAAATTGAGCTCATTTCTTTCTCATCTGTCCCTCTAAGCAAAGTAATAGTCAAAGTAAAAAATATTTTGGGAATGATGAGAAATATATACACTGTTGGAAACAAATATAGATAGTGCTGCAGAAAAGTTTTTAGCAAAGCTGGATCATATACTAGCCCACAGGGAGACATTAAGCATTATTTATACACCCTAACTTCAGACTCTTTTAGACACTTCTAAACGTTTTTGAACAAATAGGAGTCACTGAAAATGGCAGACAAATGTAGACTTCATTAAACAGCTAAAAACTGAACATAATAGCCTAAAAGAAATATAAAGTCATATATTCATGATTTATTGAAAAGATTTAAAGAGGAGATTGCTTTAAAAAACAAAGGTGGCAACCTGTTGAAGAAATAATTGTTTCTCATGCTATACGCACTTTCTGCCACTAGATGGCGCTGAGACACAGACGAGTTGCCCCTGTTCAGGAAAAAGCAGGGGACGTTTGAAAAAAATTCCTTTCCTCCATTCACCTCCAGAAAATTTTGGAGTCAAGTTATAATTATTTAGATAGAAGGGACAGTTTGATGGAAAATAAAACCTATTTCTTCATTATGTTAAGGCTAAACCACATGAAATTGCTGGGTTTGGTAGGTCAGTAAAGGCTGAATGTTGACAATTGTGTGGTGTTGGTCCTGCAAAGAACTTAGATCCCTAAAAGAGGCTAGGGATTTCTTTTCATGAAAGATAAAGGAAAGCTAAACAATAGAAGCAATTTAAATGCAATGACGCCCTTGTTTCAAAACCTGACAGGGAGATTCTGCTGGATTGAACCCGGGCTCCGATCCCTTCTGCTGGGTGCTAGTAGGAAGGGACCCTCAGGAGCATGAAAAAAAACACGGGCGATGCTCTTTCCCCAACGGAACGGTGAAGCCCTACAGCGTTAAGAATGTCTATTTTTTTTCCCCCTAAAATTATGCCTTGCTTGCTGTCTTTTGATAAAAGGAAAACTGAAATGAATCTGGCTGTTGTTACTCTGAATTTACAAATCAGACTTTATCATCTCCTTAGTCTAAAGTAGGAGACTCTCCAGCGATCTTGGGTAAGGTTTGGGAGTTCTCTGCCTTTTCCCTGAATAAGAGATTGCGTTTCTTTTACCATTACATGTTTCCAGATGAGGATTCCTGTGGACTTAGAGTTTTACAAGGTGGTCATGTCACAAATGGTGGGGCTGCTGGGATTGGGGACAACTTTTGCAAAGAAGCATTTCTTAGGTTTTCCCAGCGTCTGCCTCCCTAGTACACACATGGCCCCTGCCGAGCCTGGCCAGATGGCTGTCCTACTTGGAGGAAAATGCCAGCGGCTAAATGCCATGGCGTGGCAGGTTGTGGGATTCCTCTCAACATCCAAGCTAAATGCTTTAAGGAAAGGATCTTTTTCCCATAGGAAAAAATTTCAACTCAAACCCTAGGGGACTATTTTCAAAATGGAAATAAACTAAATATGTGAAGTGCCACTTTTTCAGGAGATAGAGAGGATTCTGAACGTGAAGGGGAAATCACAAGAAATCAAAGGTGAAAAGGTTGAGGTTAAACTCCAGAAAGAATTTCTAACCCTGATAGTGTTTTAGACATTGGATGAGAATATGGGAGGATACTGTAGAATCTTTTCTGAGGATTACATCTATCCAATGTTTTAGATTTCTGCACTGTCCAAAGAGGTGGAATATATCCTTGTGTGACTTCCTAAATTTTCTTATAACTTGGTATTTTATTCTCTTATCTTTGCAGGGAAATCAAGATTGGAAAAGAAAAAGGAGGGATCCTTCCCTGCTTTAGAAATATACTCCAAGAAATGGGTTTTCAAGAAGAGATAGATGAGTTTGGGAGAAGTTCTTTTAACACTTTAGACAGTGAAAGGCCATTTTTAAGAACCATGAGAAAGAAAATATTCACAGGAAAAGAAAAAGGGGGATAGAAAATAAAATGTCAACAGTAGTTATTGGGGGTTTGCAATTATGGGAAAATGTCCTTTTTCTTCCCTTTGCTTATGTTTAGTTTCTAAACATTTTATGAAAAAAAAAGGATTTTATTTTGGAAGCAGTGTGGCTTTTTCACCAGAAGAATTCACTGTGAAATTCTGAAAATCCAAAGTATATTGGGAAAAGTGAAAAATTCTTTGGCCTAGTTGGCTGACATTCTTCCCGTGATTTTTCTAAAATCAGTACTCTTCTGTCCACTGTGAAGCAGCTAAAGTATATCAGGCCAAATAATCTTAGCATCCTTCAAGTGACTTGCATTATAATATTTAGCATTAAACGATAACTGCTCTATCCTGTATTTTAAAATACTGAGAAGTTAAGGGTTAGGGTCACAAAATACATTAGTTGTATCCAACAAGGCTTAACAGGAAGCACAGACATTCTCCAGCTGGCCCAGCTTTCTTACCTACTTCCCCAAATATGATTTATCAGTGGTCAAATTGTTCAAGGTTTAATAAGCTATGCATTTTTTTAATTTCAGTAGAGCTTTCCAGGTAGCACACCTGGTATTTGTCTAAAGGGCCATTTATGAAAACTCTGATGAGGCAAGAATCTGCAATCTTGGGGCAATAACTTACGACTACCCTCTCTGCAAAGTATTTTGAGTCACTTAGTTAATCATAAGCAAAGTTTTTTAAATGCATTACAGGATTATTTTCAGGCATCAGTATGCCTCCATATTACAAAGTTGGTTTATATTTCAAGTTCTGATTTTAAGGGTTATTAGGTACACATCATAATTATTTAAATCATTTACTAACAGAAATTAAATGATATTTTACATACATATTTTCCCCTGGTGTACTGAAATTTTATTGATTTTTTGGAAATTATGAGTACACTATAGAAAATATCCAATTATCTAATAGACCAGATTTCTTCAGAATTAAAGACCCCTGAATGGCAGGGAACAAGTTGAATTTATCTATTAATCTTCAAGAGATTAATAAATACTACTTGAAGTAAGAAGGCAAGACATCATGCACAGACATGGTACTAATTTTTTTTACTATATATTTAGATATATACTTTTTTGTTACAAGAATACCTAGAGATTTTAATTAGAATCAAGACTAGCTACCAAACTCTACAGTTGGTGATTGCAATTTATACTATTTTGCCTGATTTTACCTGTTCTCCCAGCCCTTGGCTCTTAGATACAACATTATGAGTTCTGAATACATATCAATTAAAAATCTTTAGGCTTCTATGATTTTGCTATCACAAAAATAAGATTAAAAGATATGAGTGTGAATTATTTTGGATATAGTAATATAGGTACTAGAAAGAACTCATGTCCTGCAGTAAAATCTCAAGTGAACACTATGCTAACTCTTTGAAAGGGGTGGAGTTGTTGCTTTCTACTTTTTAAATGCCTGTGGTAGTGAAAAAATCACCATTATACATTAAATTATTTTTGGATTTATGACATTTTGGTCTAAATGATAACGACAATATAATATTTCAGGAAATTTGACAAAGTGAAAGAATAAAACATAATTTTTATGTTCTTAAACAATTCGTAATTTTACATTTTAAAGACAGAAGAGCCCTTATAGATTATCTGATAGTAACACTTAAAATGTATTAAGTGCTTCAATTTCTTGACATTCTGCTATGCCTCTTACATGCCCTGGGTAATTTCAAACTTTTTGCAACCACATAAGGTGGGTGTCCCTGCTGCTGTCATTTAACAGGGAAGAAACCAGACTTGGAAAAGTCCGACGATACGCTCCAAGCTCAGTTAGTGAAAAGAGGGGAAAGGACCTGACTGCCTCAACTTGTCTTTCCTCCAGCCCAGCCTCCCCATTTTAGGGGTGGGTGAAGAAGACCTAGACAAGTTAAACAAGCTGCCCGAGGTGCTACAGCTAACTATGACACAGTTCTGATTATAATCTTTATAACCCTCAACATCACTGCATTCCGACATTTAACATTCTTTATATCAGCCAAGCTTGGCTCGATGCCCCTTCACACCACAGGAAATTAGTTTCGTCCCATTCTGTCCCCCATCTGTTTATACCAGTTCTCTCAATCTTGGCTGCCCCAGGAAGCCACCTGGGAGCCTTTAAAAACCCTGATGCCTGGATCCCACTCTCAGATTTTTGGAGTTAACTGGTGTGGGTATAACCTGGGCATTGGGCAACAAACTTTCTAGGTGATTCCAACCTGTAGTTCAGTTGAGCGGCTCTGGTCTAGACAAAGAACAGCTGGTCATCAACCCTTTTATATATATTCTAAAACACTTGAGATCAATTTATAGCCTTCTTTTCCTCCTGTCATGTGGTTAAAATATTCTAGTGGTTTGTAGATATACAAGGAATAAAGAAACACAGACATATCCCTCAGCTAAGTCTTTGTACCAATGAATGCAAAAAGGGGGTAAGTAAAGCACTGGGCTGAAATGGATTACTTAATTTCAAGCAATGAATATGTACCTAATTATAGGAAGTGTGATTTAATCTATGATATAGCCCCCTGCTTCTAGTGCTAATGTCAGTTCAGGAAATATGGTCCCATTTAAAAATAGATCACTTAGGTAATTTGTTATTAGAAAGAAAGACACTCTTTGGATCTATGAGTTTATAGAAACAGACCAACACAGCCAAGTTTGCATTCTCTAGTATCACCTTTGAATCACTTGACCGAGCCACAGAATTTGTATTTGTATTTGACTGACAATCAAAAATTAAGAACCAGAAACTCATCCCCGAATTTAACTTTCAGATCTGTCAGAAGCCTGCTTGTTCACCAAGCTGTGCTTACCTGAGCAAATGGAGTCACAATCAGGTCATCTCCGTGTCTGAAAAATAAACCAGATCCTGTATTAGAAGTTACCACTAACTCTATGACCACTTTTGATCAATAGTAAATGCTAAGTTCCATTTCCATAAATTCCTATAGAGAATTACAGTAATTCCATCCTTATTCTTCAGCACATGTTCTGCCCAGCCATGGGGTTGAAAATAATGTCTTCTGGGAGGCAGATGGTAACCATTTTCCAGTTCCCGGGGTAAAAAGAGGGTTTTCTTGATAATCAACCAAGGTCACTGTTGCTTATTAAGTGCACAGGACGCACAGCAGTAGAATTAGAGTTCAGGCAGTTGGGCCCCAGGCTGGCTTTTGGCCTGTTGATGTGGGTGTTAGGAAGGGCTGGCTGAGGACGGAGGCAGCAACTTCAGTGAGAAGCCCCTGGGCCATCTAACACTTGGAGGTGACCAGTCTCAAGTGTTCCTCAGCATCGTGTGTGAGTCCGGGACAGGCCAGGAACTGTAGATGATATGGGACTGCATCATATGCTAATAAAAACCCAGTGAAACTTTTCAACTGACTCACGTCCCAGCCCCTGGAGTTACGGAGGATGTTAGCCCGTGTGTGCTGTTGCCGCAGCAACCTCTGCTACACCAAGGCCTGGGATATGGGCACAAGGTGTCAGCGTGATGCTTCACAGAGGCCCAGGCAGTGGTAAGGAAAATTGTGCAACATTCTACTTCGGAGGAAAGTGACAAAGTTGGGGCTCAGGGTTCTTTCGTGGTACTTCTAGGCACAAATAATTTGTGGACGGGATATCCAAAGTCTCCGAACTTTCTTATCCAGATTATCTAGCCAAAGCCCTTCAATCAAATGTGAATGTAGTTATTGCACCCAGAACACATCCCGGCCATGACCCCAAGTGCACTTAGCTCACTTGAGAATGAGCTAAGAAGGACCCAAGTGACTCAAAACAATGCTCAGGAAATAGGCTGCCGCACAAATTGCATTTGATGTCAGCAAATGGATTGTTACCACTTATTAGCCCAGTTGTTATGGTCTTTGTGCCCTGCCCCTACCCCCCAAATTATGCGGAGATCTTAAAAATAAAAGTGTGGAAAAGAATGCGCAGAAATGGGAAAACATGGTTAGCATATATTTTTATACCCCCTTAGTTTCAGAATCACATTTTTAGAGGAGAGTCTGGAACTTGCAGAGATTATTCATAAAATCCAAGACTCTGTGTCACCTAGACATGGTTTTATTCATATTATTTGAGGAGTCAACTGAGGCACCAAGTAGTCATAGGGTCAAAAAGCTAGTAGGTGGTAGAGCTGGGATGCCACTCAGAAAAGGCTTTCTGAACCTAAGCCCGGAATGGCTCTTTCCTAGAAAGACACAAACGCGAACATTTGTCATCTCAGATATAATCCTAAAAGCTGTGACTGAGCATTTGCAGGAGACAAACAGCTGATGACCCCACCTCTCAGGGATGGAGGGAACCCTCAACATATCTCTAAGATCTTTCATTTAAAAGTTCTAGATGAGTAGAATGCTCATCTTGTATGCAGAGACCCGGGTTCAAGTCAGAGAACACCTCCCCCCCTAAAAAAATAATTCCAGATAAATAAACAGAAACACCTAAAAACATGTGGGTTATCTTCATAATGTTTTCAGGCTTGTACTTTATAATTGATGACAAAATCATGGGATAATTTGCATCCTGTGTTTTTTTTCTTTTTAAACAATTTTTTTTTTGTGGTAACATCATAAAATTTCCCACTTCAGCCATTTTTGAGTGTACAATTAAGTGGTATTAAATTTATAATGTTGTGCCACCATCAATACCATCCATCGCCAAAATTTTTTCATCACCCCAAATAGAAACTCTTTACTCTCCATCACTCCTCCTCCTTGTCCCTTGTAACCTCTAATCTAGTTCCTGTCTATATGAATTTCCTTATTCCAGCTATTTCATATAAGAGAATTCATAGCCCTGCACTGATTATCCTTTTCTGTCTGGCCCATTTTATTCAGCATAATATTTTCAAGTTCACCCATACTGTAGCACATATCAGAACTTCATTCATTTTTATGGCTGAATAATATAAGATTGCATGGCTATACCACTTTGTGTATATCCATTCAACTACTGATGGGCAGTTTATCTTGATTCCACCTTTTGGCTGTTGTGAATAATGCTTCTATGAACACTAGTATACCAGTAGGCCGTACAGAAGGAGCAAGTCTGGTGTGTTGAAGGAACATCAAGGAATGTAGCGTGGCCAGAGACAGTAAGCAAGAAGAGACAAGGCTAAGGAGGCAGAGGAACATCCTGGCTGAGAAAGAACACAGTGCAGCTAAGGAGCTCTAATGAAGCAGACCAGTGATTCTAGAGAGTAACAAGTTAGGCAGGAAGTGCAAGAGAAGTGACTGGTGGTCAGCCAGGCAGCAGCAGGTCACAGAGCAACCTGAAGTTTACTCTGTGACAGACACGGGTCAGAATTCCAGCTCTGCCACGTACTGTGTGAATGTGCACAAATTATTAAACCTCTTTCTTCTTTGATATCTTCATCTGAAAAATGAAGACAATGGTATGTACCTCTACTGTTGTATGGGGATCAAATGCTTTAAAAATGTAAAGTGCATAGAAAAGTACTTAGCACATAGTAAATTTCTATAAATATTAGTTGCAATACTAATTGTTAGTAGTAGTATCTTATAGTACAGTGAAGTCTGCATTGCTATACTGTCAGGAAGTTGCAAATAATCAGAAAATTTATAGTTAAATTAAGAGCCTTGAGCCACTGTGACAGGTCAGTAAATGAGTTAGGGATTTGAGGGGCAAAACTGGAAGCAGGGAGACAAATGTGGACAGAAGGGATGAGAAACTAAACCATAACAGAGCTGAGAGAGACAAAGACAAACCTATGGGTATTGTAAAAATATTCTATGGAAAATTTCAAATATTTATAAAACTAAGGAGGATGTTATCATCATAGCTGCATATTATATTGTAATACTGCCAACTGTTTCAAGGTAGATAAAATTACCTTTCTTGAAGATGATTGTGTAATGATCTAGCTTTCACAATGTGACTGTGTGATTGTCAAAACCTTGTGTCTGATGCTCCTTTCATCTATGGTATGGACAGATGAGTAAAACATATGAATTAAAAATAAATAAATAACAGGGAACAAATGCTAAAATTAAATATGTGTATATGTTGAGGGAAAAAAAAGAACACTTCGGGTTTGAACTGAGACTCTATATAGGTTTCATGTACTAGGTTTGCCTTCCTGGAACCTATAATTCCCAGAGGGTTCCTAGATGAGATAAACCCTGAAATTCAAGGGACCAGCCTCTCCAAGATTTCCAATTAATTACATCCCCCTATCCTTTAGTGTTGACACCCCTTCTCAACATCAAAAAGAACGGGCATTGTTCAAATACCCTTACAGGTTAGGGGAAGGATCAAAGGAGGAGAAGGTATAACAGAAAAAATAGGATCTAGCAAATGATTATGACAGCTGAACCACTATGTTAATATTCCTTCTAGCCTCCAGTGTTTTGTAGAAGCTAGAAGAAAAAAATCTGAAATGGTGGAATGGTAGCCCATGACAAATGCTGGGGCCTGTTCTGTAACTACTTGTTGAAGTAAGTGTGCTTTGAAAATTATTGCCTTTTTCTTCCTTTACTTTTGTACATATGATATATTTTACAATTAAAAATATTTTTAAAAAATTACTATTTTATAGGTGAGGAAACAGTCATACAGCTTGTAAGCTGCACAGCCATATCTGTGATGGGCCCATCTTACTAGGTTTCTGTAAACTGACTACAGAAGTTGATTAAAAATGAGGCTCTAGGAAAAAGGCCAAAGTAAGAGAAGAATAGTTTCCTGGGGACATAGGGTCAAAGAAGAGAGGTCAAAACTAAATGGCAAATTTGGAAATGATACCCAGGTTGGACCGGTAAAATTTCTTCACTGACTAGTGAGCCAATTTGAAAGTATTATGTACCCCAGAAACCCATGCTTTAATCTTGATCCAATCTTGTGGGAGCAGTCCTTTCTTTTAATCCTGATTCAGCACTGTAGGTTGGAAACTTTTGATTAGGTTATCTCCAAGAGATAACCTTGGAGATGTGACAAGCCCAATTGTGCGTGTGAACTTTGATTAGATGGAGATGTGACTCCACCATTCCAAGTGGGGCTTGATTAGTTTACTGGAATCCTTTAAAAGAGGAAATATTTTGGAGAGAGAAAGGACAGATGCCTCAGAATTGACAAAAAGAGCAGATGTAGATGCTTGGAGAACAGAAAGGGACACAGATGTTTGGAGATGCTTGGAGGCCAGCAGACATCACCATGAGAAGTTAAGCAAGCCAAACCTGGAGTGAGCCAAGGGATCCAAGAGATGAAAGCCAGCCCCAGAGAAGCAAAGTGAGGAACCCCCACAGGAACAGAGGCTGAAAGCAATGGAGCCCAGGAGCAAGGGAACTGCAGATGTCAGCCACGTGACTACCCAGTTAACAGAGGTGTTCCTGACCCATCCGCCTTTCTTGGGTGAAGGAATCCTCTTGTTGGTGCCTTAATTTGGATACTTTCACTTCCTTAGAACAGTAAACTTGTAACTTATTAAATTTCCTTTTTAAAAGCTGTTCCATTTCTGTTATATCCCACATTCTGGCAGCTTACAAACTAATTCAACCAGTCATTTTGGCTTTGCTTTCTAGACTTTGGCTATGGACACAGCTTAAGGCTATAATTTCTCTAACCTACTCATTTTGAAACAGTACTTTAACTCTTACAAAGCAACTGAGAAGTACTCATTGATGAACTGAGTCTTTACAAAGCATGAATATAAAACTGAAGGCTAAGTGCTTCAGCATCTGACAATGTCTACACACACACAAAGCAAACTTGGGGTCCATTCAAAGTGGCAAATAAGGCAGTAAACTGTGTGGTATGTGTTATCCTACTTGGTTAAAAGTCCAAAATAAAGACAATTCTAATAGATTTATATACTACACGTTGCACTGAAAATTATACAATGGTTCATAAGATACAGATCTTTTTTTAAAATGATTACTTCATAATGAAAGATATAATACACAAGGAAGAAAGACATGCCATGCATGTTTACTCAATTTGGCAACCAAATAAGCTTTTAACCTTCTTTAACAAATGGCCACAAAAAATGAGTTTTGCTGAATATGCTTTATCTGTAAAAGGGACTAGAAGGAGTTCAGATAGCCAAAATTAAAGTAATATGAAATCTAAATTTTTCCCAAGGCACCGTCTTTTCTTCTATTTAATTCTTTATTATTGCCCAACTACAAAGTTTATCTTCTAAGTACTAAGTCAACTTGCTCATGGATCTGGAATGACTTCTTGGAAATGAGTTACATAATTTTTCACATGTAAAATACTGGCTTTGAATCATTTTAACTGAAAAAGGTGTGCATGTTCTTTAAAGCACTCAATTCTTTCTCTGGTTATATTTCATTTCCAAGCTCTATAAAATATATATTTAGAGTATACATTATTTAGGACAGCATATCAGTTTTGCTTCCTTTCCCTGTCAAAGCATAAAGAAAGTCAGGTATCATTTTTAACCAAGGAAATATTTCACCTTTCTTTTTCTTGCCCAAAAATCGCTTTTGCTAAATATCTCAAGATTGTCTCATTTGAGTAAAAATAAAATGGTTTCCAGAATTTCAGTCCTGATTAAGGGCAGGTTATATCCTATCCATTAATTTTCAAAAGGATGCAAAGCTTTAATTGCCTTTGAATATATACCAAATATATAATTTAAAAAATTATTTTCTAAGTTCTACAATCAATATTACAATATCATCTTATTACTATCATATAAACTGTCACAATTACAAGCTTGCAGATAGAATGCAAATATGCAGTTGTGCTTAGAAGAAAATGAATATATGAACATACCATTTAATTATGTCATGTAACTTGCTCATAATATTTAAAAAATGAGCTGTCAGTTAAGAGCCACAGAAAATTCATTTCACTATTATATACCATGTGTTTTCTGTTGTGGCTTAAAGCATGTGTGCGCTAATGAACTGAATAATCATACACACTAGAGGAAAAGCCTTTGAAATAAAATGATTCTGAAATGCTGCACTCTTACAACGAGGATATATTTTTTTAGAGTATCTTAGCCAACTGAAGTGGGGCAGCGGGGATAACACTACCCAATAAGATTGGGGCTTCCCGAGATGGGAAGAGATTGTTAGTATCCCTTATAAATTGAGAAGCTGAATACACATTTGCACAGTGAGTGTTGCCTGGAGACCTGTAATTTTATCTTCTAGCAGTATGATTTTTCTGGGCAGGATTATTTAAAATTGACTTTTCTTTAAATAAACAACAAACATAACAATGAACAAGGAAGAAACTGGGATCTGCTTTTTATTTTTTAATTAAACATAATATACAAACACATTCTTACTATATGATCATTTCATTCTTGATATGTAATCAATAACTCACAATATCATCACATAGTTATATATTCATCATCATGATGGGATCTGCTTTAAGGGGAGAAAACCAAACTTCTTGTTTTAGGATCGGAGTATCTGTGGGGGACAGGTGGGGAGATGGTGAGGACTGGGGTGGTGGGGGTTGCAGAAAGAAAAGCTCCTTTTTGACATGGTATGTCTCTGTGTATGACAGTGAGTAGGGGATTCGTACTCTGGTAACAGGCACAGCAGAGTACAAGGGCAGAAACTTCCAGAACAGACTGGAAGTCCCACTGCAGTTCCCTGGAGCCTTCAGATCCACACTGGTATCAAGTCTCATGATGTGACAGAAGGTGGTGGCCTGCTCAGTTGGCCGCCCTGATCATCAATGGCTTGAACTGGAGTCACCCCTCAACCCCGCCCGACCTTGTCTTGGGGCCTTGTCTCTCCCAGCTCCCCAAGAGGATGCCTTGCTGTGCCCAGTTCCCCTGGTGGCAGGGGAAATACAAGTTCCAACAGTGCACTCCAATTTTCTTGGTTTCAAAAGAGGAGTGACAATGGATTAGAGGAAAAGAGGAAGAGAACTGCACCCACCACCACCACTCTGCCATGCCTTTCCCTAACCTATTATTTCCGGCTGTATTTTCTACCCTCATTCTTCATAATAAGAAGCCAGGAACTAGTGCAAGAAACTGAAAAAGCAACATGTAAAAGCAAATCCTCCTACAGAGACCACACTCGAATCCATGCAAGTACTCAATATGGAAAATCCCCTTGTCAGTTTAAAATGTGAGCTCAACCAACAGGAGTTGTGTTGGAAATACAACTTCATGACATAGTTTCTTTCAAGTTTGTGTTGAAACACAATAGGTGGGAAATCTTTCTATTCTCCACTCTTACCAAACCAGAAGGAAAACCAGATGCAGTTCATTAGCAGAAAGTTTGGGTTTTACTGAGCAAAGAGCCTTAATCCTACACTATTACAAGGCTCAAAGGCCAGGTATTACCAGCTGCCTCTGAATATCACACATCCCAAATCTCGGCATGACAAGTGGTTGTTGAGAATTAGAACTTTGAAGAGATGCCATGGGCTGGGGGGCTTACTTTCTGAATTTAATCTTGTGCAAACGTTTTGATCTTCTTGCTTTACTCTATGTATAAAATGAGAAAGATTATTCTCCCCTGGAGCTTGTTGATAAAATAAGGGAATTATTAAACTTAAAGATAATGGGTATTTGGAAAGCATGGTGTCTTTCTGCCCCCAGACTCAAAATTATCACACTTTCATCAATTTACTCTTGATCCACCTCCCTTAGACTTATAAAGAAACAAGGGTGTTCTCATTTTTAGCAGGTAGATAAGACTCAATGCCCAAAGTTAGCCACAGGCAGGGCCACGTCTGCTACAGTGTTCACAAACTCCACTGCATGTTCACAGAAGTATGGACATATAACAAAAATAAGTATAAATGACACATGCCATCTACTTGGTGATATTAATATATATATATATATATATATATATATGTTGTAACATATATCTTATGCTAGTTATAGACACACAGAAAAATCTGGACAATTTTAGAGCACCACCCAAAGACAATATTGATAATATTTCCTTCTGGGTCTACGTGAGCACATGTGCATTATCGATATGGTTTTTATACAAAACATTATTTCTTACAGAATTAGAAATATACTGTACGTTCAATTTCATACCCCATTAGTGTTACCCATTGTCATATCATGAAATAATTTACATGCCATTATTCTCTCAAAACATTTTTAATGACTGCAGTTCATCGTTAGAAATCGCTAAAATTTTCAGATAGATAACAATCCAGATGTTTTAAAGTATAAGCTGATTATAGTTTAAAAGAATAGTTTTTTTGAAAAAATTGTATGGATTATTCAGTTTCACTTGATAAAACATTAATCAAATGAAATTAGCACTGAATGATCATTCAGTGCTAAATTTAGGGTGCTGTTGAATATTTTATGTTGCTAGACTTTTAAATTAAAATTATGACTATAGGATTATGCAATAAAATTATGGAAATTTGGTTACCAAGTATATTTTGTAAAACCAAGTTATATTTTTCCATAGATTTTCATTTAAAAGATTATTTGAATTTTCAAATATTAAAAAAAAGAATTGGGTCAAAGAAATTATAAATGTTACATTGAAGTACATAATGAATCCTTTAAAATTACTCATGAGGAAGGCACTGTGATTTTGAATTAATTCCCAGTAATCACTATATTGCTAAAACAAAAACATCACATGAAAAACTATGCTTCATTAGCGTTAGATTTACCTGACAATACAGGTCTTCTGTATTGCTTGGCTTTTTAATTTGGAACTATCTGCATTGTAATTCATATTAGATTAAGACCTCTATTAATGAAACCATAGGGAACTAAGTTTGCTCAAAACACAGCCAACCTCAGCCACCCCTGTTGCTAAGTGGGTCAGACCAGCACTTGTTATTTGCCTTTGTGAGACACTGCCACTTAGAATTAGAATAAGCCATTTAACACAGAAGTTCAGTCCTATGGTCAAAAGTTATTACTGCTAGAATTTGAGCATTTAAGCAAGAATGTCCAGCAACCTTTTACTGAGGATTAAGCCATGTAAGGGTAGAATTAAAGCAGCTCAGAATTACATGAGTAATATCTTCAATCTGGAACTTTTCAGTTTCAAACTCCAAGCCATCTGAATATTCATTTGCATATATAGCTTTGAAGATTTTTTGATAATGCTAAATATATTTATCAGCCATCAAGTCCAGATGTTTGCCTGCAGTTGAAAATCACCTTTGAGTTTATATCCCATACTAGTACAAAAAGGAGAAACCAAATTCCAAGTCTTTACTCATTTTCAACAGACAAACAAGCTAAAATCTTACTCCACAAAAACTGGTGAAATGAGTTCTCACCTGACCATCTAGGGGCAACTTTACTTTATGGGTAAATACCCCTATCTAATGCAGTTTTTTACCTCTTCTTTGTTCTCAAATTGTAATTTCATAATAGACTTAAGTAGGAACTTATCCTGGAGTCTCCTTCACTCATGCCCAGTAAAGTAACTCAGTGACCTTAGGACTCTCTTTGAAATATGTTCCCACTATTTTTTTTTAAATTTCTTAAAACAAGCCCTCCGAAAAGTTATTATTTAAAATCAGAGTGTAAATATGCAACAATACTGTAAATAATAACAGTAGAAACTGTAAATAATTATAATTATAAAATAACAAATATAACTAACAAGTTGTTGAATGATAACTACTTTGCATTCAGTATCTCTTACTAAGTTTCAAGAATGATGGAGCCAGGATTTAATTTTAGGCAGTGTGACCTTGCAGGCTCTGTTCTCAAACACTGTGCAAACCTGCATCTGTAACATATTTATCAAATGACAAAAACACATCCTGAACAAAGCTTCAATCTTTAGTACATTTACCATATGAAGATGATGTATTATCTATAAGGGTAGATAGAAAGAGGTTATACAGAAATACAAAAAACAAACAAAATAAAACACAAAACCCTCCCAGACAACAATATATTGCTACTTTACTGACAAAACAAGTTCTGACCACCTATGACTGATTTCCATGTCCTAAAACCCTAAAATAAAATAATAAACTGAATGAAATAATTGATTAACCACCCCAGTGATCATTCTAGCTGGAACAAATTTCCTATGTCTACATCTATAGTCATAGAACAGCAAGTTTGCATATAACTCACATGCAACAAACACTTCTGAAGATAGCCTGTGTGTCTGTACATATACACTTTATGTATATATGTGTACATATACATTTAATATGTCTTTATTGTGCATGTATGTGTGTGTGTGTGTGTGTGTGTGTATAAAATCTATAGCCTGTGTGTCTGTCCATATACATTTTATGTATATATGTGCACATATACATTTAACATAAGTCTTTATTGTGCATGTGTGTGTGTGTGTGTGTGTGTGTATAAAATCTATGGGAAAGTCTGTGGTCTCTCTCAGTCCATGTAAGCATTGGCGTTTCCCTGCCTTCTGCATTACAAATGAGGGGGAAAGGGGACGCTGGTGGGAAGAAAACCCACCCCATTCCTATCAACACTATGGATTTCTTTTGGGGGGGTGGGGTGCATGGTCCGGGAATCGAAACCAGGTCTCCCGTGTGAAAGGTGAGCATTCTACCACTGAAACTCCTGTGCACACTACACTATGAATTTTTAAAATATTGTTCTGTCTATATCTTTCCATGAAAAAAAAATCTCTAAAGAAATTGTCCAGCAAACGTTCCATCTTAAAGCATATTTCAAATGGTTAAAGAAAAAACAGCTAACTTTAGAAATAGATGTGACTTTAGAGGTCATTTAACCTTCAGAAGTTTAAAATTTGGCTCACTTCTTACTATCATTTTAAAAATTAAGGCCTGGTTTGATCTTTGACCAAAACAAAATCCTTAAAACAACATCCTTAATTTTTGGCCTATGTGTATTCATATAACTTGCTAAAGCCATCCACCGAAGATAAACCAAATAGATTTAGAATTTACGTAACTTAAGTAAAAAAACTCTCTAGTTTTAAGTATAATCCCTTCTTGATTAGTCATAAGACAGAAGACTGGGATTTCTTAGAGAAAGTTCATGATGCTAATAAATGTCTTCAAATTTGATACTTATATGATGGGGCAGAGAAAGAATCTTTTAAAAGTTATATATCAAAGCATTTTTCCAATTTCAAGAATTATAAATTGTTTAGGGAGAGACTTCAAGGGAAGATGAGTGCTCCAGAACTCACTTCTCCTCCAAAATAGCTAAGGGACAGGCAAGAACTGTCTGAAACAACTGTTGTGGGACTCCCAAGGCCAGGGGAGCAGTGTACAACATCAGGGAAGAGTGGGAGGAGGAGGCTGAGAGACTGCAGTAGGGAACTGTGAGCAGTTCACTACTCAGTGGCTGCTAGAACCTGACTCACGAGGTAGGTGGTCTCGGGGTCTGTCCTTGCCCAACTGCTGTAAATGGAGAGGAATGTGGAAGTCCTCTGCTCCAAGAACAGTGGGAGACATAGCCAAGCACTAATCATAGCTTTTGATAGAAGCATTTGGATTGCTTGTTCTTGGCTCTGAGCTGCTATATCAGTCAGCCTTGGACAGAGACTGCCATGGCTGCTGTTTCAATTCCAACCCTAAAAGGGGTGGAGGCCATGAAGTTTTAAAGACATAGTGCCTTGCTGGGGCTGCAGGGAACAGTTTGCTGAATGATGCCATCTGCTGGGCAGGCTAGGAAAGTGTGGCTTTGGGGAGTCAGCAAAAAAGGTTTTTGTTTGTCTTTCTTGACCCTCTCCTCAGGGCTTTTAGAGCTGGTCTGTGCCCCTTTGTGGGTTCCCAACCCTATTTTGGTTGGGGAATACGGACTTGGGAGAAGTCCTCTTGGGGGTGACCCTCCCTCCAGAATTTGCCCTGTAGGCGAAAGCAGTCAGAGGTAACGAAAGGAATGTTAACAAACAAGAGCAAGAATAACAACCAAACTATAAAGGTAAAACCAAACCAAACAGAACAGCTCAAGATTCCTGGAGAAGGAACACAAGAAAGGAAAATTTCTCTTGGAGGTGAAAAAATTGTACAAATAATGCGATCTTAAAAATTGTACAGCATATCTAGGGCAAGAATCAGAATAAGTAGTGAAAAAAATCTGGCCAGTTAAACATAGGCAATTCTAAAGGTCTAGACTAAAATTGAACCAAGTCAAAGAAGAGTCTGAACATAAAGCCAATCAAAAATAATACCCTAGGCAAGAGTGGGGAATTAATCTTCAGAATAAATTCAAGATAACCAGGTGCCTAGACATTAGTAAAAAATTACAAGCCATACTCAGAAACAAGAAGATATGGCCGAGTCAAAGAACAAATTAAAACTTTGGAGGAGACACAGAATTTGAAACAACTAACCAAAGATATTCAAACAAATCTCCTAAATTGACTCAAGAAGATGAAGGAAAGTATGGATAAAGAGATAAAGGATATAAAGAAGATAGTGGGTGAGTATAAGGAAGTTGAAAGCATAAAAATTAATGCAACAGAAATTATAGGGATGAAAGACAAAATAGAAAAGATTAAAAATACAGTAGAGGTATACAACAGTAGATTTGAACAGGCAGAACTAAGAATCAGTGAACAAAAAGCAGGACAGTCAAAATCTTACATACAGAAGAACAGAAGAGAAAAGAATGAAACAACTGAGCAGGGTCTCAGGAATTTCAATGACAATACAACGTGCACAAACATATGCCTCATGGGTGTCCCAGAAGGAGAAGAGAAGGGAAAAGGGACGGAAAGAGTATTTGAGGAAACAGTGACTGAAATGTTCCCATCTTCTATGAAAGACATAAATATACATGACCAAGAAGTGTAATGAAATCCAAACAAAATAAATCCTAATTGACCTACTCCCAAACACAAACTAGACAGAATGTCAAATGTCAAAGAGAAAGAGAAAACCCTGAAAGCAGCAAGAGAAAAGCAATTCATAAGACTAAGTGCTGATTTCTCATCAGAAACCATGGAGGCAAGAAGGCAGTGGCATAATATATTTAAGGTAATGGAAGAGAAAAATTCCAGCCAAGAATTATTTATTTGTAAAAATAATCCTTCAAAAGTGAGGGAGAGTTTAAGATTTTTGCAGATAAACAGAAATTGAGAGAGTTGTCAACAAGAGACCTGTCCTATAAAAAATATTAAAGGGAGTTCTGCACATTGAAAGAAAAGGACAGGAGAGGCTTGGAGCAGAGCGAAGAAATGAAGATGAACAGTAAGGGTAATTAAAAAGATAAAAAGAGATACCAAAAAAAAAAAGATATGACATATAAAACCAAAGGATAAAATGGCTGAAGTAAGTACTACCTTTACATGTTATGTTAATGGATTAAACTCTCCAGACAAAAGACAAAGACTGGCAGAATGGATAAAAAAAATAAGGTCCAAGTATATGTTGTTAATAAGAGACTCAACTTAGACCAACAAACACAAATAGGCTGAAAGTGAACAGTTAGAAAAATGAATTCCATACAAACAGTGACCAAAAAAGAGCTGGGGTAGTTATACTAATTTTGGACAAAATAGATTTCAAATATAAAACTATTATGAGACAAAGACAGACACTATATATTAATTAAAGGCACAATCTACCAAGAAGAAGTAACAATCATAAATATCTATGCAGCTAACCATAGTGCCCCAACACACATGAGGCAAACACTGGCAAAAGTGAAGGGAGAATTAGATCTATCCACAATAACAGTTGGAGACTACTATATACCACTCTCATCCATAGATAGAACATTTAGACAGAGAATCAATGAAGAAATAGCAAACTTGAAAATTATCATGAATGAACTAGACCTAACAGATATATACAGGGCACTGAACCCCAAACAGCAGGATATATTCTTCTCAAAAGATCATGGATCATTTTCCAGGATAGACCACATATTGGGCCACAAAATAAGTCTCAATAAATTTCAAAAGATTGAAATTATACAACGCCACTTTCTCTGACCATAATGTAATGGGCTGGAAATCAATAACAGGCAGAGAACTGGGACATTCACAAATATATGGAAGTTAAACAACACACTCTTGAACAATCAGCAGGCCAAAGGAGAAATTGCAAGAGAAATCAGTAAATATCTCAAGACAAATGAAAACAAAAACACAACATATCAAGAATTATGGGATGCAATAAAGGCAGTACTGAGAGAGCAATCTATAGCCCTAAATGCTTACATTAAAAAGGAAGAAACAACTAAAATCAAAGAGCTAATTCCACTTCTGGAGAAACTAAAAAGGAACAGCAAACTAGTCCCAAAGCAAGCAGAGGGGAAGAAATAACAAAGATTAGCACAGGGGTAAACCACAAACAAACAATAGAGAGAATCAAGAAAGCCAAAAATTGGTTCTTTGAGAAAATCAATAAAATTGACAAACACCTAGACTGTCAAAGAAGAAAAGAGAGAAAATGCAAAGAAAAAAAAAATCAGAAATGAGAGGCAGTACATTATACTAAACCCAGAAAAATAAAAAAAGAACATAAGAGGATACTATGAACAACTGTATATCAAAAAATTAGATGAAATGGACACTGACTTTAGAAAAAAATTGAAGACCTCACCAATTCAATTACAAGTAAGGAGATTGACTGAGTCATCAAAAACCTCCAAACAAAGCAAAGCCCAGGGTCAGATGACTTCACAAGTAAAGTCTACTAATCATACCAAGAAGAATTAATATGGTTCCTGCTCAAACTCTTCCAAAAATGGAAAAGGAAGGAGTACCCCACCTAATTCATTCTATGAAGGCAACATCATTCTAATACCAAAGCCAGTTAAAGATACTACAAGAGAATAAAATCACAGACCAATTTCTCTAATGAATATAGATGCAAAAAATCCTCAACAAAATACTTGCAAATGAAATCCAACAACACATTAAAAGAATCATATACCTTGATCAAGTCGGTTTACCCCAGGTATGCAAGGGTGGTTCAACACAAGAAAATCAATTCATATAGTATATTACATTAACAAATCAAAGAGGGGAAAACACATGATCATCTTAATTGATACAGAAAAGACACCTGACAAAATCCAACATCCTTCCTTTTTTCTGTCCATTTTTAACATTGTCTAAGTCTATACAATGGCTTGTCTCATGCAGGAGAGGACACTGGAATAGGTTAGACTTTCTTACTACAGCAAGTGGAAATTCAGCATTCTTTCTTGATAAAAATACTTCTAAGGATAGGAACAGATGGAAACTTCCTCAACAAGATAACAGGTATATATGAAAAACTGAAAGGCAACATCACACCCAATGGTGGAAGACTGCAAACTCTCCCCCTCAGATCAGGAACAAGAAAAGGATGTCCACTGACACCACTGTTATTCAACATGGTGCCAGAAGTTCTAACTAGAGCAGTTAACCAAGAAAAAGAAATAAAAGATACCCAAATTGGAAAAGAAGTTAAACTTTTACTATTTGCAAAGACATGACCCTATATATAGAAAAAGTAAAAAATCAACAATAAAACCACTAGAGCTAATAAAAGAGTTCAGCAAGTGGCAGCATACAAGATTAACATGCAACAATCAGTAATATTTCTAAACACTAGTAATAAGCAATCTGAGGAGGAAATCAAGAAAACATACCATTACACTAGCAACTAAGAGAATAAAGTATTCAGGAACAAATTCAACCAAGGATCTAAAGAACTTGTACACAGAAAACTATGAAACATTGCTAAAAGAAATCAAAGAAGACTTTAATAAATGGAAGGACATTCTATGCTCATGAACTAGAAGGTAAAATATCATTAAGATGGGGTGCAAGGGTAGTTCAGTGGTACAATTCTCACCTGCTATGCGGGAGACCCAGGTTTGATTCTTGGTCCATGTATTTCCCAAAATACAAACAAACAAGCAAAATAAACAAACAAAAACCAAACAAACAATTCAACAAAACGGTGCTGCAAGAATGGGATAATCACACATAAAGTAATGAAATGTGATGCTGCCATACAACATTAATCATATATATAGTTGAGATATCAATTCTACCCAAATTGATTTGCAGACTCAATGCAATCTCAGTCAAGAGTCCAACAGCTTACTTTGCAGAAATAGAAGTGCCACGTGTCATATTTATTTATAAGTATAAGGGGCCCCAAATAGACAAAACTTCTTGAGTAAGTAGAATGAAGTTGATGGACTAACACCTCCTGACTTTAAAGTATGTTACAAAGCTATAGTGGTCAAAACAGCATGATACTAGTATAAACATAGATATACTAACCAATGGAATTGAATTGAATTGAATATTCAGAAATAGACTCTCACACCTATTGCCAGTTGATTTTTGATGAGGTTGCCAAGTCCACGCAACTGGGATAGAACACTTTCCTCAACAATTAGTTTTGGGAGAACACATGCAAAAGAATGGAAGGGGATCCCTATCTCACACCATCTACAAAATTAATTTAATATGGATCAAAGACCTAATGTAAGAAAAAGGATCATAGAATTCCTAAAAGAAAAATGTAGGAAAGCATCTTCAAGATTTTGTAGTAGGCAATGTCTTCTTAGATTTTATACTCAAAGTAAAAGCAATGAAAGAAAAAGTACCTATATTAAGACTCCTCAAAACTAAAATTTTTTTTGCTTCAGAGGACTCTGTCATGAAACTGAAAAGGCAACCTACTCAATGGGAGAAAAGATTTGAAAACCCCATATCCAATAAGATTTTAATATCTAGAATATATAAAGAAATTCTATAATGCAAGAATAAAAAGATAACCCAATTTAAAAATGGGCAAATGTCCTGAATAAATATTTTTCCAAATAGACAATACAAATGTCTAAAAAGCACATGAAAAGATACTCAACATCACTACTATTACAGAAATGTAGATCAAAACAACGAGATACTTCACACAGTAGAACAGCCACTATTAAAACAAACAAAAACCCAGAAAACTACGAGTGCTGGAAAGGATGTGGAGAAACAAGAACACTCACATCTGGTGGGAATGTAAAATGGTGCAGCTGCTGTGCAAGACAGTTTGGTGGTTCCTCAAGAAGCTAAGTACAAAAATCGCCATATGATCCGGCAATCCTGCGCCTAGGTATACACCAGATGAACTGAAAGCAGAGACTTGAAAGACATCTGTACACCAATGTTCATAGTGGCATTATTCACAATTTCTGAAAGATGGAAGCAACCCAAGTGCCCAGCAACTGGTGAATGGATAAACAAATTGTGGCAAATAAACACACATACACACACAATGGAATATTCAGCTGTAAGAAGAACTGATGTCCTGATACATGCAAAAACATGAATGAACTTTGAAGACTTTATGTTCAGTGAAAGAAGTCAGACAAAAAAGAACGAATACTGTATGATCTTACTGATATGAACTAATTATAATAAGCAAAGTCATCGAGTAACAATCTAGAATATAGGTTACCAGGGGATAGAATGGGGATAGAGAGTAGGGAGCTGAAGCTTAATTTGTGCAAAATTTCTATTTAGGTTGATTGTAAATGTTTGGAAATGAATAGTGATGGTAGCACATTATTGTGAATATAATTATGTTGGAGAATGTGGCTGAAAGGGGAAGTTTTGAGCTGTGTCTATTACTAGAAGAAATTTAGAAGATAAAAAGGGACTGTGTAAAGGGACTGTGTAACACAGTGAAAACTGTTGTGGATGATAGATTGCAGTTAATAGTACAAATATAATAATGTTCCTTCACGAATTATAACAACTGCATGACACTATTACAAGGTGTTAATAATAAGGTGGCATGTGGAAAAAATACACTCAATGCAAACTATGAATTAATAATTAACAGTAATATTTTCGTGTTCCTAACAAAGGTACCACACTTATGAAAAGTGTCAACAACTGGGGAGTATATGGGAACATTGCATTTTTACATTAGTTTTCTGTAAACCTACAACTTCATTGATTAAAAATAAGAACTATTAGAAACACATTATGCTAAATGAAAGAAACCTGACACATATGCTACATATTGTATGATTCCATTTAGATAAAATGTAAATATAGTTTCCTGGAGAATGCCCATGTCCCCCCCAAATTTAAATATAAATAAATGTAGAGAGTAGAATTAGATTAGTGGTAATGTATGGCTTGGAAAGCACAGAAGGATTGAGAGGTGACTGCTAAGTGGTATGGGGTTTTTCTTTTTGAAGTAATGAAAATATCCTAAAATTGATTGTGGTGATGAATGCACAACTCTGTGATTACACTTAAAGCTACTGATTGTACAATTTTGATGGGTTGTATGGTATGAGACTATATCTCAATAAAACTGCTTAAAAATATTAAGCACTTGTGTGCATGCATGTCACTAAGCATATTTAATTCTCTTACTTAATAAAAGCCAACACAAGAGAGAGATTTTTTTTCAGGAATGCTGATGTCACAAGATACTGTCAGTGTCTTTTGAGTATTAGTCTGAAGTACAAGGAAGGGGAAGGGAGGAAAGGGAAGGAACTGAGCACATAGGGAATTTTTCATAAGTGTCCTCACTTTGTGTTCTAGGAACAAATTCTTCTTGCACAGTTCATCTTATTTGACAGGTCCTTTCTTAAAATCAGTGTCCATATCCTTTCGGTATCACTCCAGAATGGACTTCTTGGGGAAGAAATTCATGGATTGCTAGTGCATCAATTTCAAAGATCTTCATGGGATAGAAAGATTTACTAGATTACAAAGGAGGGGTTGATTAAACAGAGGGCACCTGAGAGAGGATGGTTCATTCTCTGCACACCTGGTCTAAGCCAGGCGCTGTGCTCTCCCAACATGTGGTATGTAATTGTGATGTCTCTGCATGGGGTGGATGCTCATATACTCATTCTTAGATAAGGGAGGAGGGTCCACGAGCTTAAGTAACTTGTTGTCAGCCATGCCATTGGCAAGTGGCAGAATCCAATGGTTCCAAATGTGGAGCTGAGGTCTGGTGCTTATCCAAGTAGAAAGTTCACTAGTCTTTGCGAAAGTGAGAGTAAATGTGGATCACGGAGTGAGTTTCAAAAAAACTAAACAATATTGATTTTTTAAACTCTCCTTTATTCTGCAGTGGTGCTCTTTCTTCTTTTAAATTGAAGTACAAATGCCTTTCAAAAATAAAATGACTGTGTATATTAATGGCAATTTACTTACTAATGTCCTTTACTTGACAAAGTAAAGAGTAAGCAATCCTAGGTCAGTCTTCCAGGTGATTTCTGAAATCTTTCCTGGTTCACGGAATCCCACGCAAATGGGCGGTGTAGCTGGATTTGAATCCAGGCTCTAAAATACCATTTTGTGTCTACCACACCATGCTGCTTTCTGCATGCTCAGACAGATTCAGACTATCTTGAAGCTAATGGAAGTACATACTCTAGACTCCAGACCAACACCATCTAATAGAATTCTGGGCAGAGATGGAAATATTCTATCTCTGTGCTCTCCAACATGGAAGTCCCTAATCACATGTGGCAATTTAGCATTTGAAATGTGGGTAGTGCAACTAAGGAACTGAATTTTCCTTTAATTTTCATGAATTTCAATAAAAAAGAAAATCACAGGTAGCTAATAGCCATCATATCGGATGATGTAGTTCTTGAGCAATCTTTACAAAACTTCAGTTATATATCTTCTAAGGAAGATAATGTTCTATACAACTGGGAAAAAAAGCACCTACTGCAAGCTTAGGAGCAAACAAACATCGATATATTAACATTACAAAGATTTCTGATTGTTTGGCAAAGATCATATGTCCAGTTGCCCTTCAAGATACTCCATCCCTTAAAAGGAAATGGAAATTTTATTTTAAATTGTTTTATTAATTTTATTGCACTTTCATGCAGAGGCCACCATGCCTGTCAACAGATGCCAATGAACCATCCAGCAAAAGCAATTCATCAAAATTCATTAAGTTCAGGGTCAAGATGTCTGGGTTTTATTTCATGGGGTGGGTGCATGTGACTTTGGGCAAGAAAACATTTTGAGTAAAATTCTGTGATTTCTAAAACAGAATTGATGACATTTTTCCTTGTTAATTTATGACTTTTTTTGAGGATCAAGTATTAAATTGCATGAGAGGATTCTATATAAATTTGAAAGACCATATACATCGAAGCATTTTTAGGAACATATTCTTATGTATATATCCTCAAACATATATCCACTACTTGCCAAATAACTCATGACATGCACTTCATTTCCAAAAGGATTTCCCAGAGTTGAGACAACAAAGGTTTGATCATGAGCCTTTTGAAACCTAAATTTACTACTTTGAAAGTGCTCCTGCGTTGGGACAGCTGGATTACAGACAAGCTGTCTGCCCAGGAAGGATAAGCTTCCTTTACTGGATAAAAGCTGGGATATCTTTAAACAAATGCAAAACAAACAAAACATCAAAAATATAATGAAACATACGTTAGAATTTTTACTATCCTCTAAGTGGGTAGAGCAAATGAATGGAGACTCAATTTATGACGCTCAAGAATATACATGAAAAGATAAAAAAAAAAAGCGTGCACTCAACACATGAAATTAACTTCTCAATTTAATGTAAAAGCATTCTTTTTTGACTGTCTCCTCCTTGCTTTTTTAAAACTGTACTTATAAATTGAAAATGACAATAATTAGATCAAAGCTTTACTTTATGTGACTTTAAATAAATCACTACAGGGACCTTCAGATATTACATAAACCAGAATGCTTGGGTTCGGACAAAAACAAAAACAATAAACAAACTGGCCTTCCTATTTATAATAAATTCCATTTGAAGTTCTTTCAGTAGCAAAAGGGGAATGAATTTTGAGACAGGGGAATCCACCTGCTTGTGCCTGTTCTCCCTCTAAGTGAAACAATACATGAGTTCAAAGGTCTTGGGACCATTTATGATACTTACGACGTAATCATCTACTGAATTACTTAAACGATTTCCCGCCACACTGAAGCCTCTAACATTTGCAGAGGTGCATCTGTTCTTTCACTTTCTGCTTTTACCTTGTCTGTTTCTAATGAGAGGATTGCAGGAACTGATGCCTTACCTGTGATTAGACACACCTGTCTAGAATTCAATGCCAGACCATTTCTCCTGATCCCTGGTTAGGATCCCTCTCCCACCCCCCGAAGTCTCAAGACAATCAAAGGAAGCTGACTCAAAGTCTGAGAGCCTAAGAAACTGCAAAAGGCAGACTGAACGGTTGAGTGTTTCTTTAGCAAATCTGGCCTGAACCAAACCAAAGTGCCAGATATCTGATAGCAAAGCCCAGTTCCTGATATTCTTGCTTGCTTTGTCTTAAAAAAAGCCTCGTGGAAGGCTTTTCTTCTCTGTATTTGGGATAGCATATCTATTAAATGTTTCATATTGCAGAGATTTACTCAGAATGATTTAGTAATACTCCCTATGATATCTTGTCTTAAGAAATACATCACATAAATGTTCCAACTACGTGATTACTTTTCCTTATATGGCTCACAAAACAGTGCAGAAGACATTTGAGAACAATTCACTTTGGAGCTAAGAGTGCAACAGGCAAAACGAACATTTAAATGATTGATGAGTAAGTGAAAATGGAGATTTACATAAGAATCTCAACATTAGTTGGATATGTTTCATTTTCTATATAGAAAAACAAAAAAAACACAAGATTTTGCATGCTGTAAGCAAAGTTTTTGTCTTGTTTATCATGGATTTCTGATGTGTTCAAACAATGCCCTGACATGAAGTAGGAGTTACTGATACATACTGAAGGAATAAAAGAATGACGTTCATTCAGAATTGCCCATCAGTTAATAAGCTCCTTTATTTAGAATGTAGCACAAGACACAGATTTTTCCTATAGAAATCAACTTTCTGCTTTCTTTCAGTCTATCACCATCTATTCCAGTTCCCACCCCCACGATCAAGATTTAACATCCAGAAAATTTCCACTATATTACAGACTGGAGCATGGTTTTGATTTTAGTCGTCTTTGAGACAGAGACAAAAAGAATATTGGGGTAAGAAAACAAGTGAAAGTCAGTGAGCCAGGCACAATGGTAACTGGCTGAATCAGAACGTCTTTGGTGCAAGAAGCGTCAGTAATTTTCAGTGACAATTCATTCATCGGGTCCCACACTGCATTGAAAGCACTGCCCTGTTACTACGTTAGCTTTTTTCTTTGGAGATGTTTTTCAAAATTCACTACTTTTAGTTTAGTTAGTTATTTTCTTTTACTCATTAATTGCTCTCAGCGATTGTGCTCTTTGGATTTACACTGAAAAACAGGCCAGCTGTTCCTTGACCAATGTCTACTCAAAGCTTCATCTTTAGAAAGGATCTGACGTCTCTTGGGATTGTTGGGCAATCGCTTTTATTATTAAGCTATTCTTTTCCTCACAGTTTTTCATAGGCAGATGTTGCCTTTCATAAAATATTATCTGATGTATAAGCATAACTGCATAATCAAACACTTGCAAATTCAAATAATTCATTTATTAAATTTGTTTCTCTTAGGTATGGACCTGAGGAAGTCTCAGGTGACTCTTTTCTCATTTTTACTGTTTTTCCATAATTAAAATTAGAGTCCAAACACTGAGGGTTATGCTGGATTGAGATCCAGAAAAGAAAACTATATGCTAAATATTATGGCCCATTCCCTTAAAGATGTAATAGAATGTAGTAATCTTATTATAAAACTAGTGAATTATTAATGGGTTTGATCAGTCTCCATTTCTTTTTCCTTCTGCTTTAAGTACTTTTCATGATTAATACTTCCCTCCTAAGATTTCAGGGTATATCTATTACTTTGGCAGTGATAAGTATGCGATATTAGTACATATGACTCAATCCATTTACTATTTTAAAAGGTTGGATCACCATGATAAAAGACTCAAATATGTTGACACCATCTCATTGCAATGATGCATTAAAACCAACTTTTATTTTTAGCAAACAGCATTTAAAAAACATGACCATTCAAAAATATCAGATTAGGATTTCCTTTTATGATTTTAATTTTTCAGTGTGAGATAAAAAATATACAATGTACCATTAATGGAACTCCTGTTTTTTTGAGTCAAAAATAAAATGACCTCAGTGAATGTAGAAAGGACAATGAGACAGAATAAAAAAAAGGACAGTGTGCCAGTTGGAAACTACTATGCACCCGAGAAAAGCCATATTTTAATCCTGATGCAATCTTGTGGAGCCAGACCCATTGTTTAGGGTGGGAAACTTTAGTTGGATTGTTTCCATGGAAATGTGACACACCCAGGTGTAGGTGAGACCTTTTGGTTAGAGTACTCCCATGGAGATTATGGGTATGACCTTTTGATTAGATGGAGATGTGACTCCATCTATTCAAAGTGGGTCCTAATTACTGGAGTCCTTTAAGAGAGGAAACATTTTGGAGAAACCTTAGATGCAGACGCCTGGAGAACAGATGCTTCAGAGCTAACAGGGATGTTTGGAGATGCTTGGAGTGCTGACCGAGAGAGTACATACCTATACATAGGCAGAGCTCAGCAGACATCACACATGTGCCAGATGCTAAGAAAGCCAGAACCTGGAGTTGTGTCCCGGAGGAGCTAAGTGAAGGCCCACAGATGCTTAGTGAGAAACCACTGGCATCAGAAGCTGGAAGCAACGAAACCGGGAACAAAGACTAGCAGATGCCAGCCATGTGTCTTTGCACGTGACAGATATTGGCCTTTTTAAGCCAACATATCTTTTCCTGGATTTCTTAGTTTGGACATTTTTATGGCTTTAGAACTATAAATTTGTAATGTAATAAATTTCCTTTATAAAAGCTGTTCCATTTTTGGTATACTGCATTCTGGCAGCTTTAACAAGCTAAAACAGACAGCAAAAGGGTATTCTGGTAGAGATGACCTTAGAATACCCTATCCATTCACTTGTGCTTTAATGGCCAGTGTGAGTCTGCAACAATAATCCCCAATAATAATAGAAACAGTGCACTCCTGATGTAGCCAACCCATGAGAACGAAAAAGCCTGGCCTGTCTGGTTCATTACCCAAATAATATCACTTTTGATAAGAATAAAAGATTTTGACTAACTGGGGTCCTAAACAAATTGATTTCTACTCTAAGGTTCATCAGAAAAGATCATGGCTTGAACCTGCTGAATCATTATAAACTTTTTCTTAACAAAACTTCTATACACATAGAAACTTGATTTAGTTCTAATCTTCAAGACATGAATCAACATCCCATCGCAGGGGTTCTCAAACTTTCTTATTTCACAGCACCCTTAGTATCTCAGTAAAAATTTTACAGCAGCCCTCGGCCAAAAGCTCCATTTATTAAGTCAAGTCCAAACACCTTACAAGGTTTTTTGTCCTGACAGCTTAGCACCTGTTGAGCACAACACAACTTCTCAAACTCTGGAATCAAACTGATTACTGTCAACATCAATTCTTGCTCCACATTGATTTCTGCACAGTATTTGCTTTTTAGCACAGCTGAAACCCAGTGTGGCAAAAAGCACGAGATCATACAAAGAAATTTCATGCTCCTAAGTTGAAGATGTGAAATACCTCAAGAGAATTTGTTCACGAGGTGACCAGCAGATGCTGCTGTTTTTGTTGAATGTTTAAAATACCCCTTTTTATTTTAAGTACCATGTAAGTTCTTTGCAGTGCTGCAGGGTACCTTGGTGCACATTTTGACTACTGTCTCATCATTCCGACACCATGACATGGGAGAGCATCTCTCAATGTGGAAAAAGCCAAGAAGTGGCGAAGGGATGATTTGACAGTGAAACCTATGTGTTAATGCAGGAGGGTTTTCAAATAGCAAATCAGGGTTAGAAAGAAGGGAGATGCTCATCTGCAAATTAGGATGTAAAACCTAGCTAAGAGGGGGCCTACAAATTTCTCATGCAGATCCAGTGAGGACTAGAATCCTTATAATGCAATATGTCTTCCAATCTAATAAAATGAAGGAAGAAAACATAATCTGGAATAGAAGACATGGGTAGACACAAGACATGCATTCTTCCTTTTGAAACTCAGGACTAGAGGCTACATCACTCTTCTGTTCAGCAGGCAAAAGACAGGGAGCCAAATGGCTCTGACTGAAAGCCCACATTCAAGGCCCAAGAAGTGGCCAGGGACCTGCTAACTGCTAAAGAAAGCAGCAGTTTGAGATTAGGAAGGAGGATGTTGTTTATTAGTAAAAGGCCAGTTCAATGAGTCCCAAATTTTCATAGGGTGCATGGGGTTATGAGTAGGCTTCAATGGTACAGGAAGTCCAATCACCTCCTCCTTATTGCCTCACCAACCCGCAACACATCTATTCTGCATGTATGAGTAAATTCTGTGAGTGTAACTAAAGAGCTACTTGGACCATCTTTAGATTCTGCGCTTTAGTGTTAATTCAGCAGAGAATAGGAACAGAGGGCCCATTTTCAACTTCAGTGTTTTGACAGGTTGCTTGCATTCAATAAACTCATTATGTTTTGTGCCTAAATTCTCTTTCATCATTTCCTACTGGCTTATCACTGAAAATTCTCCTGTTAAATATCTTTGCATACTTCCCAATGCATAAAACATTATATTATTGAATGAAATGGCACAACAGAAGTAACTATTACACAGAAACAGTAGTAATTTTAAATGCATTCTGAAGAACTTTGGAAGAAAAGGGTACATACATTTTTTGTTACTATCTGCTCTGTAATTATGAATTTCTTCATGACAGACAGCACTTGGGCAACTTATCGAGATTTTCCTACTGTTAGGAAATATTTTGAATGATTAATGACAGTTTAAGTTTACTTCTCATTTCTTTACTGGAATCATGTTAATACTTTAAAATTTTCCTGTTCCTTGATTTTCTTTTTAAGGATTGAGTTACATTTGGGGCGTATATATTTAACAAACTATGACAGTATTCTGAGCAGAAACTACCAGGAAATTCTTATCTGCCTCATATAAGCTAAAATTTTAGATGTGAAAGTTTAGTTTATTTCTATAGAGACTTGTATATATTTTCCAAGAGCTAATCACCTGTTTGCTTTAGTACATTTCTGACCAAATTGTTCTTTTGTCTCATTTTATTCTTAAAATAAAACAGAAAACCAAATTTTGATAGACCTGAGTCACTTAGTCAAACGAATTTGGTCAAGGGGTCGTTCTGTTTCTCAGAAAGTTTTTCTGCAGTATTTCATAGCATTTTGTTTATAATGATATGTTCAAAAATAAGGTTCTACTGGAAATGATCAAAATGTTTGTAGTTTTTTTTTTTTTAATATTAAGCTCTCTCGACCTTGGTTCTCTTACCTATAAAATGGCATAATAATGTCCCCATCCACAGGACTGTGGAAAATAGCAAATGAGACAGAAGAAGTGAAAATACTTTCAAACGTGAAAAGTGATATATACATACAAATGTGTGCTCTTATTACAACCACTACTATTAGCTCAGAGATTTCACTAATGTCTCTTTATAGGAGATGACATCTTCTCTCTTAGGAGGTAATTCTTTTACTTCTCACTTTCCCAGTAAATTAATAATGAAACTTAAAGAGCATTTAAGCATTTCCAAAACCTTTCATTCAGAGAGGTAAGCACAAAACCTTCACTGGTACAGATTGTGATTGAAATTTCTAAGTGCTTGTCCCTGTAGGAAAGCTTCACTAGAATAACAAGAATAAAACCATCAAAACTGATTAAAATGTACTATAATGCCATTCTCTATAAAGCACAGTTGAATTACAGAAATGGGGCAACTTCACAGAATTATTGTGAAGGGAAGATAAGAAAATGGAGGTTAGTACATTACTGCTTGTGTAGTGAAATGAGATAAGGCATGATCGCCTTTATGTGTGCAAGTTATGTGTAGTATCAGACTGAACACTGAAATGGTACTTATTTATTCCATTTACTTTTCTTCACACAGAATCTTTCTCTAACTGGTGGAAAGAATGTTTTCCAGGAGTCAGTGTCAAAGGAAAACTTTATTGTGCCTGGGAACTGGGATAGCTCAAAATGTTAAGATATTCTTTTTTGTATTATGTGATATTGCACCACAGTCGGATTAAATATGTCATTCTTTCACCCCAGATAAAGAACCTCATGAAAAGGGTAAAAATGAGGTAATTCTTATAAGCTTGCTTTGGAAATAAAAGCAAATGTATATGAAATTGTAGAGGTTTTCCATAAAATACATGTGCATGTTGAATTTTTACAAACTTGAACAGGGGGTATGAAAGAAACAATTTTATACAATGGTATCCAAAAATAACTTACAACAAAATAGACTACATAACTACATAAAATAGAGTCTGCTCACTCACTGTGAATTTATCCCTGGCCTCTATTTAAACCAAAGTTGCTTCATCTTTGATGAAATTGGTCTAAATGACTGTTTTTCTGGTCATTCATCCTTTTAATGCTATTTTTATCTAGTGGGGTGCTCAGTAATCTTCTACTCACCTCTATTCTATTCTCTATTTTGATCTTCATTGTGGCTCTTTTAAGCTTTGTCCTTTCTCCTCTTCTGTCCCTATCCCTTTCTCCTTAAGTCGCTGATGGCCATACCTTCTACTTGAATGAAAGAGCAGAGATCATTAGCCATGAATTTGCTAAATATCTTAACCCTTCATCTTCTTTTTACTTCCACAAAGAAAATAGTACTTCTCTCCATTACTTTTCCAAGAATAAACCCTTTACTTAAGCACATAATCTTGTTTTTGTCAACAACAACTCCATATTTAACCCCTTTTTGCTGAATTCGTAGTCTCTTTCTCTCTTCTGGAGTTTTCCTCAGCTCAGGTTTCCAGAATTAAAAAAAGAAAAGAAAATGTTCCCTTCAACCTGAGTCTCTCTCTAGCAATCTGAGTTCTTTCTCCTCTTCTTCCTTATCAGCCTTTCAAAGGCTACCTATACTTCATGATATCTGCATTTTCAATTCACTCCCCAACCACGGGTGGGCTTCAACTCCTCTGTCTTCATGAAGACTCTTCACTCATCATCCAAAGACCTAGTAATTATAGAATACCTTCTAATTTCTTCTGGTCCTTTAAATTCTTATTTCTACTCTCTGTCCCTATTCCTCAAATGTTGTTTTGTTTCTCTTAGAGTTCTATGCTCATGGTGTAAAAGCCAAATTCATTATCTGTTATCTGCAATTATGCTATTCATTCTCCAGGCCGTTTCTCATACCAACATCATCATTCACTTACTCATTTGGAACAAAACTCTGGGGCCATCTTATTCTCCTTCCTCCTTCCTCACTGGCCAGTCCTCGACACACAAAAACACAAACATACACTATTCAGTAAGCCTCATGCCTCTTGCCTTTGGATCAGCACTTGGTACAGAACTTCAACATATTTAGCCTACTTTATTTCTACGAATTTCTACGTGATCCACTTTTCTATAGTTACTCCACTGTACAATCATTCATCAATAGTCATCAGAGTGTGATAAAAACAAGAATATAATGAGCCAAACCCGCAGCTAAAAACTTTTATGACTCACAGTTCAATAGGGACTGTGTTTGAATCTCCTTTTCCTATTGCCAAATTTCCCTATCATATTAAGCAGACTGTCATTCTTTAATTTGTACAATGATTTTCCATGCCTCACATTTTACAATGTTGCTGTCTTAGCCTGGCATTTCCTGTAGCTTTTCCATGGTTAGTAAACTCTTACTCTTTCTGTCCATGCTATTGTAATACTCTGTAAATACCTCAAAGATGACACCATATTTTATTATAATGGTCTAAACTGCCAGAACTCCCATTACCCTCAGATTGCAAGCTTTTAATATACCACAGTTGTTCAATAAGTGTTGTCATTATGTGTGAATGAGTAAGTAAGTGTTGTTGAATTTCTAAACCTGAGAAAGCACGATAAAAATAACATCAATAAGGACAGTGGGAAAAGGAAGCTGTTTCAGGGAGAAAAGTGAACATCAGTAAAACAGTCTATTAATCATGGGCATTGTATAAATTGAGTGTGAGGTCAGAGTTGAATAAGAAAGTACAAATTTCCAGAAGGCTATTAAGTACTTGATATCTGGGGATCTATCGAGGTTGCAGCACCAGAGATAGTGAGAATAAGTCACCTGACAAAAGCTGAGAGTTGAACCCACAACACTACAGAATTGTTCAAAGTAAAGAGTATAGATAGTCAGGGGCTATGCTTTGGGGAAATGTGTCAAGTTAAGGGGTGGTAAGAAGAGATGGTGAAGAAGAGGTTGGTGAGAGGAAGGAGGGCAGAGAATGCCCCATTTAGACCTCTTGGAATACCTTGATGACCTGTTAGGATACCTAGAAAACACTAGACTCTTAGAGGCCCCTATAGATTAATTCCTACAACAAGATGATTTAAAATGCTTTTAAAAGTTTATGAGATGGTGTCATAAGAACAGGTGGTGAGTGTTATTGAGCAAATGTCTAGATCCAGAGGAGGAAACTGGGAAACCAACACCATGCAGAGGGAGAATTAACACAAATGTCAGTGCAGGTATTAAGTGAGTATGAGCTTATATTTAGAAGCCTCCTGATCATAGAAAGTCAACAGACATTACAACAAATGCAAGAATAGAATGTGCCAAGAAAATGAGTGTCATGGTCAGGTTCATGTGTCAACTTGGCCAGGCGGTGGTACCCATTTTTCTGGTTGGGCAAGTGCTGGCCTGTCTGTTGCTATGAGGACATTTCATGGTCTTAAATCATGATCACGCTGGTTGCATCCACAGCTGACTGCACTTGTAATCAGCTAAAGGGAGTGTCTTCTACAATGAGTGATACTTAATCTAATCACCAGGGGCCTTTTAAGGGGGGTTCAGAAGAGACAGTTTTCCTCCTGTTTCAGCCAGCGAGCCTCTCCAGTGGAGTTCATCCACACCCTTCATAGCAGTCGTCAGCTTCACAGCCTGCCCTCCGGACTTTGGACTTTTCCATTCCTACAGTTGTCCAGCTAGCCTCTCCTGAGAGCTTACTGAGGATCTTCATTAGAGTTACCAAGTTGTGGCCTGCCCTACAGACCTTGGACCCATACATTCCCAGGGTTGCCCAGCCAGTCTCTCCTGAGAGTTTGTTTTGGACCTTCATCAGAGTTACCTGCTTCACAGGGTATCCTACAGACCATGGACTCTATATTCCCAAAGCTACATGAGATACTTTTATAAATTTTATATCCACAGATATTTCCTGCTGATTTTGTTTCTCTACAGAACCCTAGCTAACAATGAGCTAACAGTGGTATATGGTTTGGGAAAGTGCTATCTGTTTCAATTGTTTTCCAAGCTGTCCCATGTCTTAAATGATATTCAAATCTATCTTTTTTCTGTGCTTGCCTCTGGCAGCAAATAGTTTAATTTGGGCCAAATCCCACAGAGATCTCTCTAGTGCTCTGGTAAACCAGTGCTAACATCTGTATGGTACATCAGTTAGAGATACATCCAAAATGCTGCACACTCTATTAAATCACAGGATTTGAAAAAGCAGTTCAAAGCTTTTTTTAAATATTAGAAAAAATCTGTTAAGTCTGGGGAGCTAAAAATCAGGTCCATATATGAATATAAGCTAATGTTTTATATGTAAAAGCTGGCATTAAATACCACTCACTTGTTTTCACTTTTCCCCAATGTCTTTTCTGGGAAAACTTTTTGATTAAGGGGGACAGTATACTCAGGTTAAATCTACCATTCATTTTTAGCTTGTATAATTTTACTCATCATTCTTTCCATATTGGAGTAGAGTGATACAGCCACAAAAGATGATTGATCTCATTATATCATTAACTCTGGATATAAATAGAATTGATTCTCTATAGGTTCTCCCTCTTCTTTGTGCCCACTCTTATACTTACATATCACTGGCAATGGAGGAGTTTCGGGACATAGATTTTGGAGAGAGGTCATAATCACTGTCGGATCGATACAAGAAGGACTCCCGACGTTGACTGTGGACAAAGTTTGCTTGGAGAATTAGCCCAGATCCTGGGCTGGTCATGGGATCCAAGGGACTCCGTCCCGCAGATGTGCCATTGTCCACATCGAAACTGTAAAACAAGGAGAAGGAATTACAATCCTGTGAACACTCCTCTGTTTGCTAAAATTAGCAAAGGGAAAGGGCTTCAACTGAGGAATTAACAGTGGAAAATCTATAGCTGTTTTGTACTGTTAATAACCTGATAATGTTGAAATACACACAAATAAAAAAAAAAAAACAACACATAGTGACTTAATAATCTTGTTTTCCTAAGTGTTGGAATACTATTGTTAACTAACCAGATATAAGGTGTAGGCTTCTCTAAACTCTATTTCAACTAAAAACGAACCATTCTGCAAAGATATTGTGTAAGCCATTCTCTTAAGTACAGAAAGTTCTTCCTGGGAAAGAATAAACAAATAGTAATTTGAGTTTAATTCAAGAAGTGCCCATTGTGTACCTAATATCTCCCCCCACCCCATCAAAACCTGGGCTTCTTTTTCCTCTCCCCTACACCTATCAATTCCTCATTTCTGTGGTATCCACTTCCCTCCACCCCTACTGTCAATATATTAAATTCAGGATTCCATCACCACCCACCTGGATTACTCTAACAGTTATTCTCTTGAATCCAATCCATTCGCACCCTGTTCTAAGAATGATCCTTCTTACAATACAAATATGACTGTCATTCCTCGGCTTCAGATCCTTCACTAGCTCACTTTTGCCCTCAGGATAAAGTCCAAATTCCTTGACTAGACTTCTTGACATTCTACAATTTGACCACCTTCCCAAGCTCTGCCTGTGTGGTAGTTAGATTCAGTTGTCAACTTGGCCAGGTGAAGGCACCTAGTTCTGTTGCGGTGGACATGAGCCAATGGCACGTGAACCTCATCTGTTGCTGATTACACCTGCAGTCGGCTAGAAGGTGTGCCTGCTGCAATGAATGATGTTTGAGTTAATTGGCTGGTGTTTAAATGAGAGAACTCAATGTAGCACAGCCCAAGCAGCTCAGCATACCTCGCAGCTCAGCCCAGGCCTTTGGAGATGCTGAAAGAACTCACCCTGGGGAAAGCTGTTGGAACCCAGAGGCCTGGAGAGAAGGCCCACAGAGACCATCCTGTCTCTTCCCACGTAAGAAAGAACCTCAGTGGAAAGTTAGCTGCCTTTCCTCTGAAGAACTAACAAAATAAATCCCCTTTTACTAAAAGCCAGTCATCTCTGATGTGTTGCATTCTGGCAGCTAGCAAACTAGAACAACCTGGAAGCCTCTTCCACCACTCTCCATGCTCCATCATACTGAACCACCACCTCTTTATCACAGGTTCTCTCAACCTCAACATCTCCCCTAAGTATTTCCTGCCTCCCTCCCACCCCACCCCTCCTTTTCTTTATTGCTACTCATCCCTTAAGGATTTAGTCTTCACCTAAAATGCTGCTCTTATATTCATGGCTCTTTAAAATAAAAAGGGTTTATACTTGTGCTGGTTTGAAAGGATGCATGTACCCTAGAAAAGCCATGTTTTAATCCTAATCCCATTTTGTAAAGGTAACTGTGTCTTGTGTGATTTAATCAAGAGTGGCTGTTAAACTGGATTAGATGGAGGCATGTCTCCATCCATTTGGGTGGGTCTTGGTAAGTTTCTGAAGTCCTATAAAAGAGAAAACATTTTGGAGAATGAGAGATTCAGAGAGAGCAGAGGAGAATGACATAACCACGAGAAGCAGAGTCTACCAGTCAGTGACCTTTGGAGATGAAAAAGGAAAATGCCTCCTGGGGAGCTTCATAAAACAGGAAGCCAGGAGAAGAAGCTAGCTGATGATGCTGTGTTCGCCACGTGCCCTTCCAGATGAGAGAGGAACCCTGACTGTGTTCACCATGTGCCTTCTCACTTGAAAGAGAAACCCTGAACTTCATCGGCCTTCTTGAATCAAGGTATCTTTCCCTGCATGACTTAGATTGGATAATTCTATAGATTTGTTTTAACTGGGACATTTTCTCGGCCTTAGAACTGTAAACTAGCAACTTATTAAATTCCCCTTTTTAAAAGCCATTCTATTTCTGATATATTGCATTCTGGCAGCTAGCAAACTAGAACAATACTGATTCCCTTCAATATCAAGATGTTCTTACTGTTAGCTAAAAAATAAAATATAAACAAAAATTATCTTCTCCTGGCTACACATGAACAGAAATACAGGACATAAAGCATTGTGGTTTCTGGTTTAGCTGTCTCAGTTCAACAGAGAAAATGCCTATAAAACAAAAAATTCAGTAGTTTATATTTTATTACTATAACAAAATTTAATTTAAGCAAGATTTACTTATGGAGCCACTCCACTCTAAGTTTTGGAAGCAATACTGCTAAATATCTTAAAACATTTAATATTTTTGCAATATTCCCTATTAAAACCAAAACGTTTATTAATATTGTAACCAAGAAATTAAGATTTAAGGACTAATTATGTTTGCTGAATTATTCTATAGATGTTTTTTCCTTTTTATATTATAGAAAAAGCTAATACCCGAAATTACTGAAACTGAAATATCTCACCCTGTTTATATTTACTTTTGTAAGATTATTCTAGCCTAGTCTCACCCTTGTTTACACTATTATAACGACTATTCTAGCTAGTCTCAGCCCTGGTATTCCTACCGCTGTAATGGTAAACGCACCATCTCCTCTTGCTTGAATCATAAAAACCTTGAAACCCCTAAACCTGGGGAGAAAGATATTGGGGCTGCTAGGCCATCTATTCTCCGGCTTCCTGCCTAGAGATAAACTTTCTCTCTTTGAAACCCTGCTGTGTCAGAAATTGGTCATTTGAGCCATCAGGCAGAGAATTCACCACCTTTGTGTGATGTCAATGCCAGAATATGAGTGATGGGAGATTTTCTAGCTTGGATGCTTTCTGTAGGCTGTAATTTTACAACTTGTCCACTAGATGGAGATCATTTTCTTAAATAAGGAACATCTCTTAAATAAATTTGAAGACTTAAATTATCTATGTTTCTTAAAGACTCGTGAAAACATCTTAACTAAAACAACCTCTTAAATATTATGCCCAAAATAAAACCTGAAACTCTATAGGACGTGATTACCAAATATTGGTAAAATCACAGTAATCCAAGAAATATTAGCATTAGCTTTATAGAAATGAAAATCTAAAAATAGGTAGATTGCTGATGTTTCATTAGACTTTTACTAAAAATAAATAAATAAATAAAAACTTCAGGAGTTCTAACTGAATTTCTATAACAAAGCTCTGAATGTGTGAAGGTAACCCAAGGGTCTGGGTGACGAGTCTAAATTTTAAGTTTAAATTCTAAACTTAAGTTTCCTCAGAATACAATTTATTTTGGCTGCTGCAACCAAGTTCTGAGGTAATTTGCACGGTTGGTTTCTACTATATCAAAATGCTGTTATAATGAAAAGTCCGCTATCAAGAGAAAGTAATATTGCTGTGAATCACTAGACCAAAGCATTAGGAAGAGTATGAATGACTGTATAAAAAAAGAGACTCTAGAACCCTAATGTAAACTAGCAACGATAATTAGTAGTACAATTATAAAAACATTCTCACATCAATTATAACAAAGTTTACACTAAGGCAAAATGTTAAAAAATGGGGGCGGCTGTATGGGAACATTGTACTTTCTGCATCTTTCTGTAAACCTACAACTTCTCTGATAAAAACAATGATAAAAATTTAAAAGTTTTTTTAAAGAGAATCTATATTGTGAGAGACTCAGTAAACATGTATAATTTCTCCTATGTTCATAGACTGGCACTTGAATAAATACAGAGATACTGAACTTTGCACCTGTCTTCAAGGCCCTTGCAGTCTAGTTAAGGCAACATGATATGAAGTAATTAGAGAAAAAGAGCAAATCATATGACATGTCTATATTAAGCAGCACAGAAAAAGAGAGTACTAAATTGTATTGTGTAGACAATCAGAAAATGGGTCTGAGACAGTGAATGGGAGTTTGAGAAGCTGAAGATATCAGAAAAGGACTTGTGTCGTTGAAGGACAGGTAAAAAATGTCCAGGCTGGGTAGAGTTGGTGTTCGGGGAGAGGGTGTCCAGCCGCTGTGTGAAGCAGTCCAAACGAATCAGGCAGGACTGAGTAAGGCAAATACATAAAACAGGAAATGTAATGCCTGGCTCGTTTGAGAGTTGGTATTAAAGGATCCATAAAAATGGTTTGTTTTCTGATTCAAGAGACTAGGTAAGGCTGGTGGGTGTGTTTCTGGACTGCTAGAGCAAGGAGTGTCAGCAGAAGCTTGTTATAAAGAATATGTGGAAAGCACATACCAACTTTTAAGACTGATATCTCAGGAGTGGGATTGGGGAAGATTATTAACCATTTAGTTAAAGTATTCATATTGTTTGATATGTTGAAACAAACATACAGTTGATTTTCATTACTTTTAGCAGTCATGTTCTGTAAAATTGTTACAAGTCCGAGCCCACCCAAGCACACCAAAATTAAAAAAAAATTGTTACAAATACTGATTGACACTAAACCATTGCGCCTAGGGAAAATACAGGCCTAGGCTCCTGTGAGTTTATAGTCACAAAATTTTCATCAATTGATCAATACATAACCTTGTTTCATGCACGTTTCTGTTTAAAGACACCTTATTAAATATATATTAATATATATATGGTAATTCAATATAAATAGTTGATTCATTAACACTGAATTCAGAGTCAACAGCACTACAACTCATGTCTGAACGAAGCTTATCTAATACGCATATTTTTTCCATAAAGCACATCACAGCCTTCTCGTGCTTGGCAACACTAGACAACACTTGAGCACTATGCCTGGGGGCTGTTTTAAACAGCAAAATCATCCAAAAAAGCAAAAAACATGGCACTAACGCTGCGACAAGGACACTCATTTACAGTATAAGAGCTGAAACAAGAAGGTAGACCATTGCCTTGTTTAACATCAACTGAGAATGTGTGAATTTGATGACTAAAGTTTTTCACAACTCCATGCATGTCCCCAAATGACCATGAAAAGTGCTGCAAGCACTGACCTTAGGGATACAAATATAGATTAGGTAGTAGGCAAATTCATAAATACAGAATCTGTGAATAACGAGGACCGATTGTGTTATTTCGCCAATTAGAAAGAAAGCAACAAAGAAGAAAGGTTAAAAATAATAATAAGCCAAGGCGGCTGGGGGAAAAGGCTTTTTTCATCAAATCCTTCCAAAATATTAGAACTAGGGAGCTCATCCCTGGGAAAGGTTATATTTGGGACAAATAAAGAGACAATTCAGTCGGTAGTGAATTCTGGGTCATGGTATTGCTAATAAAACAAGAAAATGATGAGCATTAGTCTTAAACCTAGATGAGGTACTAAGGAGATGACTTTCAACTTCCCTAAACACAGGCTTTAGCAAACGCATTGAAATAGTGACTCATTGCTTTTATAAAGTCCAAGCATTAGATTAGCAGATGCTCAGGAAAATAAATGAAGAATTGGGTCAAGTAATACAGTCCAAGTATAACATGATGAGGAGGACAATAATAATGATTAAACATTTTGAGCACTTTCCACATGCCAGACACTGTGCTCTGTGGTTTTCACATAGTATCTCATCGACTCCTGGAAATAATCCTTTAAGGTAGGCACTATTTTTTTCCCATATGACCATGAGGAATCTAAGGCACAGATAAATCCATTAGCATGTACAAGGCCATATAGCTCACTAGTGGATTTCTTTTATGTGTCTCTCTACATATGTGCATTTCTATATCTATAGATATGTGATATGCACATTATAGGGAATTTTGTTCACTTTGTTGTTGTTATTTTGGGGGGTGTGAATGGGCCCTAAGTCAAACCCAGGACTCCAGCATGGCAGGCGGGAATTCTACCACTGTACTACCGTGCCCCCTTCATAAGTGAGTTTTAAATTCAAGCTGTCCGATTCTGAAACCTGGAAGGATGGTCACTGTGGTTACGTCCCAATTACGAAGTCTCTTATTAATCATTACAAGAACATTTCCTCACCTGGATGGAACTTCAGTTGTTAACTATTGAAAGGGCAACGTACCCCCAAGCTATTTCTGGGATGAGGTCTTTATATGACCTGATACTTTCAAATTGGCTAAATCACCTGCTTTACTAATTTTGAACTCTACAGTAGGGTGTAAAAGTACACCCTGCTGGCATCCATTTGGTGGGTTTCTTTGTCGAGTTTGAGACTTCTTTTGGAATTAAGGGACGGTGGGTCTATGGCAGGTCTTAGCAAATGGAACTAAGTGGAGCTTAGCAAAAGGATGCTCTGTTGTTTCAAATGTTGTGCTGTTTGATGGTGCACAGGTTCCTTAAAAGAGCTTTTTACCCAGAACGCACTCATGGAGAAGCAACGGTGCAGCTGTGAATGGTTCCCTATGAGAGGGTGGGTGAGAGTAATGGCCTGCTGGCCTGTTGCATTCAGAACTGATGAAGGCATTTTGTGTCTAGCACTCCCCGAGACTATGCAGTCCACTGGCTGCTCCCTTTCTGGGGAATCTTGCTTCTGCCACTTTCGGGTTGCATGGTCCTGGGCAAGGTACCTTACCTTTTTAAACCTCCACTTTCTGATGAGGATGATGACAAAATATAGCTCTAGAGCCATTATAAGAATTAAAGGAGAAAATATTTGGGAAGGATTTAATACCTTCTTGGCAGACGGTATCTAGGAGGCTATTGATGTTTTTAATTTTTATAACTCTTTATCTTCAAGGAGGAACTTCCATGTAGAAGATCCTTCTCTTTATCTGAGCACTCTGCTTTGGAAAGAACAAAGTATATGGAGAGATGAGTGAGGAAGGGGACCGGTCAGCCAAACTACTTGAATCAGCCCTGACAATCAAGGAGGTGACAGATGCCAGAGCCAGAGTGCTCTGACCAGTGGGGCTGCTTTTCCGTCTCCACCCCATTCCGTCTCCACCCCATTCCGTAACTCCAGTCTGGTAACATCCGGGGAGAGGGTGGAGACTGCTGATTTTTTCTCTAGATATTCCTCACTGAGGAGAAAGGACAATTTCCTTCCAGGAAACCTGGAAGGCAAGGAGGGCCAATGATGTGGGTGGGCCTCCATAGAACATAATGAGCAGAAGTAGTCCTTCAGACCTTGGGTCTCCAGCCACAGGACACAGTAGATTGCCACTGACCTTCCTATGCCTGAGTCTTCTGCGTGTGTATTGTAGACTGTTCTGGTGGCTTTCAATGGAACCCACTCTGCTATTTGGTCATTCAGGCGGTGGGGGGTGGGGGGTGGGGGGATGGGGAAGGTTTGCCCTCTGGCTTAATGGAAGAGTAACTGGCACTGGATACTTACTTAAAACTATTTATTTTTTTCTCTTTACAATATTCAATATTTTACCCATTGTTATCAAACCCACAAAGTTATGGAACCCATTTTGAATCAATGCCAAGGGTTATTTTCCCATTCAAAATTCCCCTGCGGGTCAAATAGTTTCTCTGGAGTGAAAAAAAAACAAACAAAAAGAAACCGCTTCTCAAGATTTCTCATGTTAATATTTACTTTGCTTTAGTTATTCATAGAGAAACTGTAGAAAAGAGTATTTCACAGTGATATGCATGGATGGTAATGCTTTCCAAGCAATCAAAAAGCTGCATAGAAAATTTAAACAGGATACCCTGAGAGGATATGATATTTAGCTACTTGAATATATTATGTGGTTAAGTGACGCTATGTGAGTTTGCTAGCACTGATGCATAATTTGCACAGAGGATTGACATTTAGGTACAGGAACAATTTGCCCTGTGCTTATACAGATGGCTTTTATAAACAAAAGCCTGGCACCAAAGTGAAGGGTGTATGTTGATGAGTCGAAATATCAGGTGATCTCTGGAAACATACATGTTCCAATTGCTTCTGACTTGCTCGTGATGCATCCACATCCTAGTAACAGGGTAATAAAGAGATTCACTATGAAAATGATGTGAGTTTGATGTCCAGACTAGAAGCAAGAAGGTCAAGTAGGGTTTGTTTAGTAGCTGTTTGCTGCCCAAGATGATGAAAGGCCTATGTTACATTATTATATAATAATCTAAAAAAGGTTATTAGACCAGAAAACCAGAAGTGAATTATTTTACTGGAGGTTTATATATTATTATTTCTTTGGAAAATTATCTTAACTGAAACTACACTTAAGGTTCTCAAATGGGCCCAAATGTAGGTCTGTGGTATCATAACTCGAGCCTGCAGTGGCAGGGTGAGTTCACAAATAGTTTAAGTCCTAAATATATATTCAACCAGAATATACACCAACAATGGGATAGTGCTAATTTTGGAGTTGTTGGGTAGTCCTTGATTGGTACGTTAATTTCCTTCACCCTTCACTGTGATTGAGAATGAAAGAAGTAAGAATGCATTCCTTTCCCTTCTGTTTTTGGCATCTGAAAAACATTAACCTTATTTTGTTTATTATCTTATCCCAACTTGCAGAATTTAAGCTCCACTAGTGCAAGGATTACTTTCTTCATTCACCTACCCCCAGCACCTAGAATAGCACCAGGCACATACTAGTTCCTCAACTAATGTCTGTATTATGAATGTAATAATACCTTTGGATGGCAGCACCACTTACTTTCTCTTGGTTGCCATTTCCCATGGCTATCTCTGCAGATCTTCTTCAAATGAAATTTTTATTTCTTTCCCTTCAGCCAGGTATCAGTCACTTGTTTAAAGAAAGAATCTTATCAATTAATAAGGTTGATTGGTTCATTTGAAGAAATCACCTGGAAGGCTCTTAGAAGGCTGTGATTTAAAGGTATTTTTTTGTGGAGTTATTTTGAATATTCTCCTATCTAACTGCCTCTCAGCCATGCAGGCAGCGGTGGGACTCAGATTTGGGGGCACATGCACATATAATAATTGGGGATCCCACCTAGAAAAAAAATACAAAAAATAGCTTGCTTTTGCAAAATTTTTTAAACCTATCATTATGTGCAAATACTGCTAGCACCCCTCCCTCCCAGAACTTGGGTCACTGAGAGACCCTGAGGTTCATCTCCATTAATTTCACAGTAAGTATGTCTCGGAGGCAGTGTAGAGCAGCAGGAAAGGATAAGAAACATAATGGAATAGCTGAAAATGGAAAATGGAGTATTGTATTTTTTTTCTTAAAAAATGACCTATTAGCGGAGGTTAATTTTTATCTCCATTCATTTCTTTTCCCTTTTCCTTTTATGATAGCCCAAATTTCCAGAGCTCACTGATATTTTTCAGAAGTTTTATTGCTATTTGAACATGTTTATTCTTCCAGATCAGTGATTATCAGCTGCCCTGGGAAAGTGGGGAGTGCTTCCACCAGGTAGTATAATAGCATCACTTTAATGGTTTAGGGAGGGGCCTTTTCAAGCTACACTATTTCCCCAAGCATTCTGATTTACTTCTGGAGGGGTGAGTTTTAAAAAACTTCATGCCTGGCCATTTTCTATGCAGACTTTTTAAGAATTAATTTTAAAATGGCATAAATGAGGAATTAAAATTATTAAACTGTGAGTACTTTATGAAAATGCTTGCCTTTTAAAATATATATTAAGTAGATTAAATAAACCTAGGCAAGATCATAATTGAAAACAATAACTGCAATAGTGAGTTCTACTACAGCTGGCTTTAAAATAGAAGCTAAATATGATTTTTTTTTACTAATGTAGATAAAAACATATATACCATGTTTTCTCTGTCTGGCCTCTCCCACAAACAGGTCAGGAAATCATACAGCAGCCCTGCTATTAAATCTATTTTGGAGAAATGATATTACTCCGTTTCCAACTTCAACAATCCAAACAGATGGATTTTTTCCACTTTAATGGGGATGAATGAGGACAAAGAAGGGCCTCAGAAAGTGTTCTGCCCTACTTTAGATACCATTTCTTCCACCATACCACGGTAAAGCAATTATAAGAATAAAAAAGTCTTAAGCCATCAGTCTCTTCTGCAATTCTTTCAAAATACATCACTAAGAATAAAAATGAAGATGTGTAAAACTTCCCACCAAATAGTCTCAGTCTCATTGTGTTATGTGACCATTGAGATTAATTTACCCTTGTGGATTAAACCTGGTAACAAATATCCTTCAAAGACTTTAAGACAGTGGGGATAGGCTGCCAAAGAGACTGTGAGATCTAATGGTTTTGAACCAACAACAATGATTTTGAAGAGTAATGATTTTTTTCCCATGCTTACTTGAAATGGCTCAGTCTATAATCCTGACAAAAGACAAAGCAATCTTGGGAAAGCATAGAATTCAATAATCATCACCATGAACGTGGCAAATTCTGTTAACTGTATGCTGAATTCCATTCTGTGTGTGTTCCTGGGCATGCAATAACACCTCCTTTCTATGCCTCTCTTACAATTAGATTTGGCCATGTGGATGGATGTGAGCAGGTGCATTGCACACCACTCTTAACACTGCATGGTAACTCCTCCCACATGCGGGTATCTGAGCTTTCCCCTTCAGCCAACTGCAAGCAGACAATGAAGCTCTGAAGGCTGGTGGAAACAGGAGATGGGAGGATGCTGGCTCTGATTGAGAGCTAGGAGAGCTGATCTGTCCTCTGTCCTCACAAACATGGTCCAAGACAGTTACTTGATGGAATATAAATATTTTTCAAGTCAGTAAATTTAGAGATTTGTGAGCACAGCTCACCCACCTCAATTAATACAATACAATATACCAAACCAAGCTGGTGGTACCTAAAGCAAATCAAACATTCAAGCATTTTGCATTTAAATTGACTTCGGATGAAAAAAAAAGCAGTGCCCCACAGAGGTTCAGGAGAAACCAACTGTCTCTACTTATTCAACCATCTGCCCACTTGGTTTAGAGTTTTTTGTTTCTTGCCCCTTGATACTCCTTGGTTACAAATATGTTCATTAAGACATTTCTTATCATCTAAGTACTCAAGAGAAGGTAGAGAATAAGTTTATAACCATTGCACACAGCTGCAATTGTTCTGTAAGAAGTCGGAGCTGGTGCAGTTCTGTTCTGCTTAATGATAAGCGGAAGAGTTAGAGAGGAGCAGCTCAAGCATGAAATTGATGCGTGAACACGTTTCTGGACATAGATAAGATACGAAGCCTGGAGTCACATCTATTGCCTGGAGTCACATCTATTCAAAGCCAATGAGCCCTCAAAATGAGCAAAATCAAACTAGGCTTGCCTCGAAAAGGATTCACGATCAAAATGACATTCTGAATGGCCTCATTTTAGGGGCATGGGTGAAATCTATGGAGAAGGTCTAGGAAAATTTCACAGCCCACCTTAGTTGCAATGAACTCAGGGTGGAGGAGGCTCTCCAGATTGGGCCCATTGTAGGTTGAGTCCCGTGCCTAAGGTCCTTCCTTGTCTGAACTCATAGAACAAAAAATGCCCTTGGAGAGCCAAGCATGCCTCTCCAGAAGAAAGAAAGGAAGTTACGTGGGCTATGACCTTGGCTATACATTTTGAAATAATGAAATAGCATTCAATTTAAGCTTCTGCTTATATTTCTGATACAAGGAACACTGGTTGCCATTTTAACGATCCAACCACAAATGATCACCATATTCTACAGGTGACAGAATGGGTCACAGAGAAGGATAATCTATTCATTATGGAATTATTCATCATATACCTAAGCACTGCTAGACAAAACTAGGAGGAGGAATGGAGTTCATCGAGAAGATATAAGGATTCTAGTAATTACATTGAGTTTTGGCTCCCAAATTAAAATGAGATTTTCTTTTCCCTAGGACCACAAAATGAATGGTGAGAACATTCATAAATCCTAATGACCTGCTAAGTGCATGGCCAAGAAAAATGCATGGCTGTTTTCTAAATATATTGCACTCTCCTCTAATCATCACAAGCTAGGAAGCACTGCCATTGCTGACTTCTTTGCTTTGACATTTAGTATATTTTCCAAAAAAATCAAGCTTAGTTTTATTTCTTCATTCATTAAAATGCAGTGACAGCTCTCGAATATTTGGATATAATCATCCATTTGTGCCAGATCGCCTATTTTCTGGATAGATTATGATATTCAATGATGCGTATTTTGTCTCTTCTCTTTTTTGTAGAATTAATTCTGTATAATGGTTAGTTTCCATTTTTAAATTATTTCTCATTTTGCACTGCTTTTAAAAATGACATGCTTTTTAAATGAGAAGTTCAAAATGGTTCCTGGAGCTCTGAGTAAACATAAACAAGGCCATCTTTCATGACACAGACTTTCAACTCAGCAAAAACTTCTCTAAGTGGCTATCGAAAGTCATGCCACTATCCTCAGATTTTGTGTTTCCTAAGAGAAACTGTAAGTATTTTGATGCCTGCACTATAAAATAGTACTACATTATACCACTATATTGTCCTTAAGGAAATAGAACCTCAGTCTCCAGACCGCCTATATAAAATGAGTATCACTGGTGGATAACTAAACTTTAAATGTGTTTACTTTTAGAGAAAATAAAACTTGTATAATGAATTCATTTTTTATTTTTATATTACACTAAGTCTAAAAAAAAGAATAGATGGTTTTTTAAACTTAGGCTTGGGAAAAAAAACCCAAACAGACATGATTACATACTTTGCTGACCTCTGAAATTTAATTTTGACCAAATATCGAAAATAGGTCTAGAGAATGACACAGTGAGCAGTTGCCTGTACTTTATGAAGTCCAAGTCAGATTTTTCCTAAGCATTCAGTGGAAGCATTCTCTGTGTTTTAAAACTTTTCAAAACCTTAAAATGTGACTTTTTTACTCTTCATTTTTTTCTGTGAAATTCAGGACTAAAAATTAAAATTCATATGTAGGGGAAAAAAATCCTAACCATGTTTATGCTTATTCCACTCTTGGCTTTGGTGTAAACAGTTGTCCTTTAAACTTGCAATGTAATTATGGGCTTGAATGCCATGTATGCCGCTAATCCCAAAATGCACTTGGCCTCTCAGACCACATACCATGATTCAAAGTCATCTCAGGGCATTGCTGGGGCTTTTCCCTTGGCCAGGAGCTTCAGGGGTGGCTCTGATGATGAGATGGACAATGACAGGGAGACAAAAGAATTCCTTCCAAACGTCTTTCACTCCTGTGTCATTCACTAATCCCCCATTGTTTCTAAAGACCTTTCCTAGCCATTGTTTAATTGAATTCATACAGTAACTGTAGGCAACTGCCAAAGAGGAAAGAGAGGCCCAGGAAGGAGCCTTTAAGATTTAAGTGGCCAGTTTATGACTCAAAATCTTCTGATCTTTGAAGATTGGGAAGTTTTAAATTTCATAAAGTTTGAAATAAAGACAAATTCTTGTTCTGATGTCCTCTTGTGTAAATTCAAGGTACATTGAGCATAATGGCCAAAACCTTTACACAGGATATGATGCTTTGCTGAAATGAATGGATGTTCTTCTATATCTAAATAACTGAATGAAAAAAATTTGAAAGGGATTATAAAAGGGTCATCTTGTTAATAATTCTAACAAGATTGCAACATTTTATAATAGTAGGCTAATTTTATTACCTTACTATTATAATCTTATTAATGTTTAATAAGAACTGGGAAAGATAGGGAACACAGCCACATGGTCAAAGCTATCTAAATATATTACAGATTAGCCTGCAAGATAAAGGAATTTCCTTTCCATATTTCAAGACATATCTGAGGAAAAAAGGAATGCATTTCCTTATAACACAAAGATAGGACCCTGGGCTAAAGTACTTGGTTGAGAATTGGGAATTCTGGGTTTGAGTTCTGGCTCTGTTGTTAACAAGCAGTGACCTGGGCAAACCCCCTAATATCTCTTTTACTTAGTTCTTCCATCAACAGATTACATTGACTAGCAATCATGCTCAATTACTGTCTGCAGACCATGTTGGAGATGCCTATAAAAATATACATTCTTAGGCGCCATCTCTTTGTTATTGTGAAATATAACATATATACAAAGATAATGATAAATTTCAAAATACACCACAACAATTAGTTGTAGAACAGATTTCAGAGTATAGTATGGGTTACAATTGCACAATTTTATATTTTTACTTCTACAATCAATATCAATATAACGATTCAGCACTCACACTAATTTGTTAAACCCTCTCTTTTCTGCATAACTCCACCATCTTCCTTGATCTCCCTCCCAATCTTTAGGGTTATTTGGGCTATGTCCATCCTAATTTTTTCATCTTGCAAGGGGCTGTTGATAATACGGGATGGCAGGATGGAACCAGCTGATGTTCTGGAGAGGTTGGCCCCTCTGGGATTCAGGACTTAATTAGCTTAGGAACCCATTAGGAGTTGTAGGTTCCTGGAAAAATTATCATAGTTCATGAGCCTTTGTAGAATCTCAGATAAAGCCCTAGGTGTTCTTTAGGGTTTTAGGCTCCCTTCTTGTATCTACTGAACTAAGAGATGTGGTGGTTGGTTCAGTCCAGCGATCTGTATTTTAAAAAGTGTGTCTAGGAGATTCAATGTGTTGTCAGGTTGGGAACTCTGGACTTGCTGATCTCTAAGGCCCCTTCCAGCTCCACATTCCTGTACCAGTGACAATACTGAACTCAGTGCATACTCCTGTACCATATTCTTTCTTAGGAAGGAGAGTGTTCACAGTCAAAGTTGTTCCCACCTGGACTATCATACCAGCCTCCTAGCTGGGGTCCCTCCCCACATGTTCTACCACTTCTCATCATCCTCTACATTGCTGTCAGGATTATGTGTAAAACTGAATGGAAGGAAGAGGGAAGTGGAAAAGGCAAGGAAACAAGGAAGGAAAGGAGGGGCAGGAGGCAGGGAGGGAAAATAGCTTGCAGTGGTAGAAAATGTGAGTATGTTACTTGAACCCTTCCTACTATTCTTGCCTATAAAATGGAATGCAATCAAAATTCTTTATCATGGCGTTTGAGTTACTTTAAAATATGGTCCAATTCCTTTCAAGTCTCACTTCGGTCCCTCCAGACACTTTTGTTCATGCTTTCCCACTGCCTAGAGTATATTTTACAGATGGTGAAGCTTCAATTGAGTTCTACTTACTATTACCTCAAAAATCTTTCTTAAGCTCAATGTGTACTAATAAATGTGTAATGTGTGCTCCAGTTCCAACTCCTACAATTCCAAACATCTTATCCATACCTTCAGGAAAGCATTATCTCATAGTATTGCAGGAAGCTTTAGCAACCTCCCTTTCCCAGCTACGTATCATTCAATAATCATAATAAAATTAATATTTACACAGTGCTTTACCAAATACCAAATGCTTTTATATCCATTATCTTATTTGTTTTATAACATTTCTGTGAAGTAAATATCACCTCCTTTTATGGGTGATGAAACTACAACCAAACAGGTTTAATGACTTGCTGATTAAAGGTGAAACTGAAATTTGAACATAGATTCTATGAATTCAAATCTTGTGTATTTTCTACACTGCTTAAAATGATCTTTGGTACATAGCAAATGCTCAGTAAATGGTTGTAAATTAAGTGACTGGATGACTAATGAGAGGAGGTATCATGGTATAGTGGGAAAAATAATGCTCTTTGGTGACAGAGAACCTTGTGTTTACGTCTTCAATCTGCCATCTGCTAGATGTACAAGCTTGCACTAATTACTTAGTCTGTCTGAACTTCATTTTCTCATCTACTGCATGGAGAAATAATACTGTCCTCGGGTGGGATTCATGTGTGTGTGTCTCTTTGTGTGTGTGTATGTGTAAACTTGATGATATAAAATCTGTAGTGTATGCTTTTCAGTGCATGCCCACAGCAAGTACTCACTATATGCTATATTTTTTACTTTGTGATAGAGGCAGTGTCATGGTCAGGTTCATGAGTCAAGCTGGCCAAGTGGTAGTACCTGTTTGTCTGGTTGGGCTAGTGCTGGCCTGTCTGTTGTGATGAGGACATTTCATAGAATTAAATCATAATCACATTAGCTGCATCTACAGCTGATTCCATTTTTAATCAGCCAAGGGGAGTGCCTTCTGCAATGAGTGATGTTTAATCTAATCACTGGAAGACTTTTAAGGAGGATTCAGAAGAGACAGGCTCTCTTCCTGCTTTGGCCGGCAAGCCTCTACTGTGGAGTTCGTCCAGACCCTCCATGGGAGTCATCAGCTTCACAGCCTGCACTACAGATTTTGGACTCTACGATTCCATGGTTACATGAGACACTTTTATAAATTTCATATTTATGAATATTTCCTGTTGATTCTGTTTCTCTAGAGAACCCTAACTAATACAGGAAGTCATTCTTTTATTAATTGCACTGGAGTTTTAATCTTGTGCCTACCTGTGGAATGTATGTTTGTTCATAAAATCTTAACCTTCTTTCATCTTCAGTGAGGAACATTAAGAGGTACCATATCATGGTAATTAAGAAATAAGGTCTAGGGTGGGCCATGGTGGCTCAGGAGCAGAATTCTTGCCTGCCATTTTGGAGACCCAGGTTTGATTCCCAGTGCCTGCCCATGCCAAAAAAAAAAAAGAAGACATATAGGGTCTAGGACTTCCAGGAAGACGGTGAAGTAGGACAGGCTGAGTTCACCCCTGCTCTGTCGAACAACTAAAGATGTGTCAGAAAAACAACCAAGACAGCAGTTCTAAGAATGCCTTCCACATTATATAGGGAGGTCTTGGATGAAAAAAATGGAGCAATTGAAACAGAAAGAATGCAGTGTGTTTGGTTGGGAATTGACCAGAGCAAGTGTAATGCACAGGAAGAAGCAGGTTCCAGAAGAATGGGGCCTGCACTCTTGCCTGCTTTCATAGCTAGTTTGGGAGATCCCCCCTCCCAGCTCTGCAGCCAGAAGCTCCTGTGGGGAAGCCAGAAGCCAGCAGACCTGGTTTGCCTGTTCACACGGAACTTCCAGTCAGTGTAAAGTGCCTGCTTTCAACCAATGAGACAGGCTGTCGTAGGTGTCTGGTTTTAGGCAGAGATTGGGGGGCCCTCTTTTTGGGAAGGAGAGACACAGACTGGAGCTAGTCTGACGACTGGCCATCAAAAGACACTCACTGGGTCCCACTACTGCTTCCCCTTCCTCACAGAGGCAGGCACGAGAAGACAAGCATTGCTGAGGAAGCGAGCCGAGTCACAACCACACTGATTCCAGTGGCTTCTAATCTAAGGGCTTGTAGTCCTGACTTAGCTGCTCTGAGGCAAAACTCTGGGTTTCATCTCTTAGCTTAGCATCTCATGGAAACGCACATGGTGACATCTGCTGGGCTCTGGTTCCTGACTAGCTTTTATTAGCTCTCTTCACATCTGGCATCTCCTGGGCTTCTGCATTTCAAAACATTCTTCATTTACATTCTAAGCACCTTCAAATGTCTGTATCTATGACAATTCTGAAGCAACTCCAAAATATTTCCCCCTTTAAAGGACTCCAGTAAACTAATCAAGTCCCACCTTGAATGAGTGGTCACTCACACAATTGAGTGGGTCATCTCCATGGAAACAATCTAATCAAAGGTTTACAACCTAAATAATAGATCTGCCCAACAAGATTGTGTTAGGAAAAGAACATGGCTTTTCTGGGGTTTAAAACTAGAACATAGTACAGATAGAAAGCAAAAAAATATAATAACCTCTCTCATTCCTCAACTTTGTATATGATATAAAAGCAAATGTATTCTTGACTTAAGAGATAAGTAAGGTGAGATCAGTGTCCTTTGGATTAACTAGAAATCAAGATAATCGCTGCATATAAATTATGTTTTCTGGCCTTTACTGATGTTAAGATTACTCAGAAAGGTCATCTTTGGAAAGCAGAGATTAAGTTGCTTCTGTAAGGCCAGGTACTCCTGTTACCAAAATAAATATTGTTTAAACAATAAAGCAAAATGAATATTGCTTAAACAATGGTAAACATGGGAAAGGAACCACAGAGAAAAGGTTTCACCCATCTCCTTATGGGAGTTCTGTTTGTAAGGTAACACAATCAATTTGGGGGCCCATATTTAAATCTACCAGAAAGAGTCTAGGTACTATTAGCGTGACTGCGCTGTGTTGACATCTAAGCCTTCTCCTGGGTGTTTCAAACCTCAGCTGATGTCCCTGGGGAAAGTGTTTTTTAACATATCTAATAGCTTTGGTGACACTGATTCGTTTTTGGACACATCTTCTCGCTGGAGGCCTCCTTGCTGGAGGCTGTAATGTCTGTCAAGCTATCCTCAAACCTGTCCTCCCAGGCTGCATCTCAGACTAGAGCTGATATCCTAGCAGTTTCCAAAGGCAAGCCCTCCCAGGAAGTTCTCAGGTGGATGATTCACACTCCACGGGGACCCAAACTACACCTGTTCTCTGGTCTTTCTCCAAAGGTAGTTCAATAATAACAATAGAGAATTTCCTATTCTCTTCTACCTCATATTCAACAACTCATTTGATTTTTATTACCACTCTGGATGAAGAAACTAGGGCTTGCAGAAGTTACGTACCTTGCCTGGACTTCTTGTTTTTATCTGCTATACTGCTATGCCTCTTCAGGAGCCAGTGCTGGATAGTCCTTGTTAAAATACTGGTGTAATTCACCAAATCTAGGTCTTCAAACACTCTTTATCTCCTCATATATCATTTCATTGTGGAATATATCATAGTTTTAGAATCAGACTTAGATTTGACTTGGCCGCATTCCTTGCCAGGCGTAGGACCTTAAGCAAAGCTACTCAGCCTCCCTGTACCTGAGATTCCACACCGTTGAAAAGGATTTTTAAATGCTTAATTTAGAAAACCAAAATACGTGAATGAATGCAAAAGCACCCAGAACAGTGTTTTAAAGAAAATACATGCTCAGCAAATATTTATCCTATTTTTATCCTTTCTCCTTTAACTGCTCTGGAGTTCCCTATCTCCTGCTCTGATTTTTTTAATGAGATGGATTTAATTCGGCTCACAGCATAAAATTTGGGGCCAGTGAAGCACTAAAGAGATTATTAATATCAACCCTTCCAATTACAGCCAAGGCACACCTCTGTTCAGATAGTCCAAACATATTTTTAACAACAGTTAGCCTATTTATGGTTTCTATCACAACAAAATTTTGTTATTACTTTGACTAAGACTCTTGCCTGACTGTATCTTTGTTAGAGCAGAGAAAGGACATGTCTTTGATTCTGGTTCCAAAAAGAAATTAAAATGCAATTTCTCTAATTAAAAACTTCATTCATTCAAGAGTATATTGCAATCTATGCTTGGGGTAACATGCCAGTTTAGAAAGAGATGATAAAGCTAAATGCAGGGCTCCAAATTCATAATTTCTTTTCCTCTGAGCTCACCTACTTCTTATTTTTCTGAAGCTTTCCTGGTTCTCTGACTAGTGGTACAGGCTTTATTTTGGAAACCAATATCAGTCTGGAGTTGCTCCCTAAGAAAAGATCTGATTACATGGTATTTGGCAATGAATTATCACTTTCTTAGACATGTGTCTGTGAAGCATGGGGTTCTCAGCTCAAATCCTGTGGATTTTCCTGGGAAATGAACTGAATGGTTCAGCTGTCGGAGTCCCAACAGATCTAGACCCTGGAATGAGGGGCACATTGTTTCTGCTTCTGTCATTCTAATGAAAACACACACACAGTCACCCAAAACCAGAGGGTTTCAAATTTTGGAGGTTGGAGACCCCCTTAAGAATCAGATGGCAAATACATCTTCAGAAATGTAAGCTTCCAGAAAAATTCGTAACACACACATACACACATACTCCTTTTTTATATCATTTTAGGAAGTTTGGTATGGCCCAGTGGTTAAGCCTAATGGCTTTAGTGTCAGATAGCCTGGGTTAAAAATCTTGACTCTGCTATTGTTTAGTTCTGTGGCCTGTAAGATATTTAACCTCTACCTATTTAATTTTTCTCATCTCCAAACTGGGAATAAAACAGTACCTACCTCCTAGGGTTGTTATGAGGTTTGAATGAGAGAAAGCATATGAAATGCTTAACACAATGTTTGATATTTAGTTAAGTGCTCGATAAATTATTATTCTATTATTTTAAGGGTATTACAGCTCCCCAAACTCTATTTATGGGCTCCAGTTTAAGAACCTCTGCTATGGAAAGAGAACAAAATTCAAACCAATCAAGGATTGTCCTGACCATAAAAACAAGTTCCTATTAAAACAGAGTAACTGCCAAGAAAGAGGAATGCCACAACTAGATGTGCCACCTTGCCTGGCCCTAATCGAGCAGGACCATGGATCCAGACATCTCCCCTGGTCACTCTAAGAAGCAGTGACTGTGCCACCCCTGCTGTACCAGCCTGCACCAGCCACTGCTGAGAACTTGGTGGCAATGGCTGCTTCTGGACTTGACCAAAAGGGAAATGGTTTCTTGGCTGCCTGAGCTTGAGGTTTATTGGTCTTGTTTCAGGTACGTTCTTTACAAGGCTGTCAGTGTGAGGAAGGGCTGTTATAAGGTTATAATGAGAAAATATTTAAGTGCCCAGCTTAGGGACAGACACACCATAAATTCTCTGTAAATGTTAGCTACTGTCTCTTTCCACAGATCAAGAGGGAGGGTAACTCAGCTTGACAAGTCACAGCTCTGGGGGAAATTCCACTGGCACTTAGGGGACTGTCTAAGTTATTTGGCTTAACTAAATATGACTTGAAATAAGTAGGCCTTTGAGAGAGCTTTTCTGTGGGGATTATACATAGATTTTGATGGTGTAACGGTTTCTCTTAAGACATCAAGTTTGTACTTTAAAGGACCATATTTTAGCCAAAATAGATTCCTCACCCCAAATCTGTACACATCGAAATGGATTATCTAGCAGCTACTAATTCCAGATACCTTTGTCTTTTAATAGTAAGTGGCACAAGTTTAACAGTGCCTAAAGCTTCTGTATCATGTTGTCTACTTTCAGAAAGATTCATCAACACAGAAAAGGGCAGAACCAAATTACTTTAATAAATTCATCTCTGTAGCCACAGCCCATAGGACAGTTCTGACACCTTGTATTGGAACTTAATAGTTATTGATTGAATGATTTTGCTATAGATGGATTTCAATATCCCTTAACAAAATTCCCCTGTTTCTTAACATAGGCTCGATGGCTGAACTAGGTGAGAGGAAAGTAACTGTACAAATTAAATTTCTACCATGGCTGATGCATGGTACAGATTAACAGGTACAGGTACCATTTCGGAGTTGATGAAGAGTGGAAGTACTATTTCGTTGTCAATACTGGTTCATTCATATTTTTTTCACCTGGTCCTACCATGCTTTCTTAGGAGCTCCTAAAGCTTTTGATCTCAACTCAATTGCAACTCCAGTGGTGTGCATGAGTGGAGACAAAAGAAAAATAAGATGGGAAATATATAAGTGAACAGAATTTAGCAGTGTCAGAAGGGTCCGCAGGAGGAAACACAATCAGTAATCTGAACATTAAAACTTATACATTTACATTTGTGTAGGAATATGGTGTTGCTGTGATGCCAATGATAACAATAATAATAAAAGCTAGCATTTCTTGAATATTTACCATGCGCTAAGGATTGTGTTAAATCCTTTGGCATGGTTTCTTTCATGTAATGCTTTTAACATTCCCAGGTAGCAGAAGTTAGTATTGCCCTCTTTTTCACAGATAAGGAAACTAACGCATTGAAGAGTTAAATAAATCACAGATGGATCTACAGCTAGTTGGTGTCAAAGAACCAAGGCTAGGGCTCTTTATCATCATACAGTGTTTCTCAAAGTATGGCCTTGGACCTCCTGCCTCTGAATTAACTAGAGTGATGACTAAAAAAGCAGAGTCTTAGGGTTGGTTCAGAGCTAGTGAATCGGAGTCTTTAGAGTTGAAACTCAGGATTCTGCATTTTAAAAAGAGCACCAAACATTTCTTATGTATACCAAAGGTTGAGAACCACTTTCTGTGCAGCATTTATTTCAAAATATGCTATTGCTACATGAACTAGATTTTTTATGGAAGAGGCCATGCTTACAAGAGTCAAAATATATATCACAACATTCAAAAGAAACACTAAAATATTTCCATAATAAAACTTGTCTAAATTATTAAAGTCATTTCAACAGAGAACCCAAACTATTTCTCTTCTGAATTGACAGCACAGATGTACCTGCTTTGACCAGGGTTGAAAGGTATAATTTTGTGCTGCTCTGTCTCTAATATGGATGAAGGGCCTTAATTTACCATCTCTAAGACACAAGCTTCTGATTAGATGGGATTTTATTGAAACACAGATTTCAATAAACATTAATTACAAATTCTTGTTTTTGTAGAGAATTCTCTATAAGATTTCTTTAACTAGTTATTTTTGTAATGGGTATTCAGAGGTTTAGAAATATTTATATGCGTTGATCCGGTAATATTACTTACAATAGTTTTGTCTAAGAAATGAGTCAGAGATACAGATTAAGATTTGTTATGAGGATGTTCAATGAACCATTCTTTAATAAAGAAAGTGAACACTTAAATACTCAATAATGAAAGAATAGTTAAATAGATCATTTCATTATACTTAAAAAGATCTCTTACATTCCCATGAGAATAGCAAGTTTTCTGAGAATACTAAATGATATCAGAAAATGTTTATAAAAACATTAAGTAAAAAATGCAGAATAAAAAAATGGTACTATATAGAGATAGATTTACAGATATGTAAATATATAGGTAGATAGTTCTGATATTAATCTGGCACAGACCAGTAGGATAAATATGGTGATAAACATGTTTCAACCCCTATGACTCAATTTTGTCAAATTTCTACTTATAGACATAGATAATATATATATATATATATATATATAAACGAGTATGTGTGCGTACTTGCACGTGTCTGCGTTTGTATGCTTAAAACCGGTATGTAGGAAATTTTAAGCTCTAGCTTTTAAAACTTTTGAACATGTTTTAACGATGGCTATTTTGGATTCTAGGATTATAGCTTCTTTGTATTTTATAACATGTACTTCTCTGTAATTCCCAATTGTTCCACAATGAAACTACATTTATTTTGAGGCTCAAAATACATGAGTGTTATTACAAAACTACTCCATAAGAAACAACTTTTGGAGATGCATTTATAGTGAAGCATGTCTGCCTGCACAGCACTTGCTGACAAAGAGGCCTCTGAAGCAAGCCTCACAATGTTCTTGCTGATGGTATATTTGGTGGTGATTGTGCTACGAGGGGAGTTTCCAACTCAAATGCCGCAATTATGAGCTTGGGTACACAAGCATATTTTGGATGCGGCAGGCAATGTTGGCTTCTGCCAAAATAATGGTCAAATGAATGTGTGCTTTTGCCCAAAAAGGAAAGTAGCCTGCTTGTAACTGGATATTGTAAATAAGTCAAAGGATCTCTAAATAAGCAATATCACATAAGCCTCCTCACAGCATATTTTTCCTTCTGGGATCCATTTCAGGCTCACAGACATGAAGGCAGCCAGGAAACTGTTATCTGTTGAGCTCTAATTTATTTTACAACAGTATATGCCAGCAATGTTTAAGAGAAAATAAAATAGGCAAGTAAACACTCTGAATTACTGAAAAGTCTTGCCATAAAAAAGTTTTCTACTTATAGTGCATTTGTCAAACCTCACTGCATTATAAGTTTTTAATTCAGTATACATGTGTTTGTATGTGATACGCATGTTTGCACGTGTTTAGTAACACAAAGGTAGCATGACAGAGGCAGTTTATTGAATACTAGTTAAAAGAACAGCCTTTAGAGTCCTGGGTGCAAATCCTGGCTTTGCCAAGAGCTTTGTGCCTTAGGGCAGATATCTAGCCTTTCTGTATCTTGGTTTCGTTATCTGTAAATGTAAATAGGATTACCTGTCATATAAGGTTTTGGGAGGTTTGATGGGAAAATGCAAAAAGTACAGAGCACAATGTTTGGTATACTGTAAATCTCAATAAAAATAAACTTGGTTCCTTTCTCTTCTTGTCACATAAGTAAAATGATTTCAGGACTCTCACATTATTAGGAATAGAGAAATGTAGTCAAAGAAGTATGTATACATGTATGGATGTATGTATGTGTGTGTGTATATATATATATATATATATATATATATGTATTTTAGATCTCTTGAAAGCTGGAATAAGAACTAGCATATGCTTTGACAATAACTAAATCCCTGAAAATCCTTTATTGTCCCCTGTGAGTTCTGTCCAGGTGACAACGCTCACTGGTAAAGGACAAGACAATCCATTTCTCTTCTACAGAGTCAGCTTTGTTTGAACAGCACAATGGCATCTATTCAGAAACAGACCAATCTTCTTTCTTTTTAAATACAGAGGCAAATCTCTCAGAGGTTTCTTTAAAGCCAATGGCAATAAACATGTTTCAACCTCTTTTATGCTTCACTGTAGACTCTGTGTGTGGTTAGGGGATGAAATAAAAATGAACTTGACATTGGAGATGTTGTTCTAAAATGAAAAAAATATACCCAGAATGACACTGATAATTCTGTACTCATTATCCCAATAAAAACACATTTATATCCAAAAAGAAATAGACAATTATCCATTAGGCTTTCTATGTCTTATTAAACAATAATCAATGTCAGAGCCCTAGGCAAAACCAACTCTGATCTTAATAAATCTAACACAATAAACTTATTGCCAGATGGGAACTTTATTAACCTTATGTGATATTTTAAGTCATGGCGACTAAATATAATTTTTATGTGGTTGCTGATTGAGAGAAAAGTAACCATGTTTGGAAATTTTCTACTGACTGTTTCTCTCTGAATATAAGGCTAAATCTACATGTATATGAATATATTAACAAAACGCAAATATGCAGTCAAATTACTCAATAACTTGGAATCATGAACATTTTTATAGTTTCAGATACTGGTCTTTATATCTCAGTCAGAATTCTAAAAATTAAATATCTATACCACTCAAATACAGAGATGATCATTTGACTACTATGTTAGTGTATGAATAATTGCAGCATGTATGTAGATATTATAGGATGAAATCCAATTTGGTTTTGTAAAAGAAATCGCAGCTACAAGCCAGAATGCCTGTATTATGCATTTTGTCTGTTAAAGCACTTGTACCCCACCTCCCACATACGCACCCATGTACCATTATAATACAGCTTTCTAAAAGATTTCACATGCTTCATCTCATTTAATCACAACAGGAGACAGTCTAACTGATATAAATGCCTCTGCCATGAAACTAAGTTAAAGTTAGTTAGTGACTAAAGGAATTTGATTTATAGAAATATCTATTTCACAACTATGATGACATAATAAGTGCAATACAATGCCTGTTAAATCAGTGAATATGCTTACATTAAAAGCAAACAGGAAATAACTCTTTGAAAGCACAGTATTGTAACAGGGAAAATATTTCACTCAGATACATAATATCGATGATTATTTCCCCTTTCTTAATTTTACACAGAAAACATTTAATATGAGCTTATTCTTTGACATTTACATGCATTTTTTAATGAATCAAAAAGTGAAATGTATGAATTAATGCCTTGCGTTGTTATAGAAAAATAATGGAGCAAGTAAAATTTAGAAGAAAGGAAAGAATTAATGTTGCTCATTTATCCACCACTTTAATTTTAAATTAATTTTACTTACTCCACTATTTAACTTTAATTTTCTGTGCAAAGCAAAGGCAATTCTCAGAGTTTGAAAATTCACTTATCTATACATATCCTACAGGTATAATACAGTAACCATGGCTGCTGGCACTGGTTACTTGGATAGAGAAATGAGATAATTTTAGAATTAAATCTGAAATTTTAATGTACTTTAGACTAATCATCAATCAGAAATAAAATAAAATATTTCAGAAGTCAAATTGTATTTAAGTAGGAAAACATCATTCAATATTTTAAAGATGAATTTATTTTTCTTGGAATACACTTACTGTGTAATTCAAAGTCTACCTTTAATTGACACAAGAGGGTCAAAATTAGAAGAAAAAAAAAAGTTCTTCCATGAAAGCTAAATAAGCCCAGAAGAGAATGCAATTTTCAATATGGATACATTCTTCAAAACAGGACAAATATTGGGCATGATGTTAGTGAAAACTGAGTTAAAAGTTGATGTTTAGGAGGCATATTAATATTTTCAAAGTTCGTGGGCATGGTTTAATATACAATAAATACACATTTATTGAGTAAAACTTACAGGAATAAGAGACCCTGCCTACATTTGCTCAAGGATAAGGGCAGTTTCAATTTCCAGAGCTTTATCAATGGGCACTTCAGGAAAGGAGGGGTTGGAAGGGTTGACTCCATTGAATACGATGGCTTTTTACATTGATGAAATGTGCCGTACAACTGTTTAGTAGGACTTTTTAAAAAAATAGAATTGGAATATCCCCTTACTCCATACTCCAAGCATTACTGAGCAAGGATTTCCTTGATTGTATAGAAGGCAACTGCTTAGTAAGAAAGGAAAGCTTGTTTACCAAGTACCGTGGGCCGCAGTTTCTGCAGTGCTGCTATCCTCTTCAGTATTGCCCTATGACCCTCACCTGCTTCTCTGGCTCCTCCCTGTCTCTAGGAATAATACTGACTTTGGGCAGGAGGGAATTTAGAAGCTCCTAGCAACATCTGAGAGATGGCATCATAGCATGCTTCCATTGGCTACTCTGAATACATGTTCCATCGCTGATTACTGGCTTATGCCTTCACCCCTTGAACCTATCTTCCATTCCTGAGGTTCTAGTCCATCCGGCCTTTGGATGAGGGCTTGAATTGCCTGTTCCTGATCCACCCCTTGAACTGAAAGTTGTTGTACAGACCATCCTCAAGTCAAATGACTTGGACCATTTCTCTCCAAATATTAGATAGCATATTTCTATAGGTAAAAATGTACAGGTATTCCCATTCTGTAGATTTATTTTTAGTAAGTTACAGTATACCAGAATATTATTTTGGGTGAAATTTTAAGAGGGTGAGAAAAAATGTTATATTTTCCTTTCATACCCCCTGTGGTAGTTAGATTCCGTTGTCAACTTGGCCAAGTGAAGGCACCTAGTTCTGTTGCTGTGGACATGAGCCAATGGTACGTGAACCTCATCTGTTGCTCGTTGCTCATTACATCTGTCTGCAGTGGGCTAGGAAGCATGCCTGCTGCAATGAATGATGTTTGGCTTGATTGGCTGGTGCTTAAACGAGAGAGCGCAACATAGCACAGCCCAAGCAGCTCAGCATACCTCATCTCAGCACTCGCAGCTCAGCCCAGGCCTTTGGAGATGCTGAAAGAAGTCACCCTGGGGAAAGGTGATTGGAACCCAAAGACCTGGAGAGAAGGCCAGCAGAGACCATCCTGTGCCTTCCCACGTAAGAAAGAACCTCAGTGGAAAGTTGGCTGCCTTTCCTTTGAAGAACTAACAAAATCAATCCCCTTTTATTAAAAGCCAATCCACCTCTGGTGTGTTGCATTCTGGCAGCTAGCAAACTACAACTCCCCCAAAATTGTCTTTCCATACCCTGCATGCATTTCTAAGAATCACTTGTTCTGAGCCACTTGTGAGGATACTTATATTTTGTCTTCAAATATCAGTTGGTTAATGATATTACCACATTGTGGACAGATGGAACTTTCTTCAATGTTCATTGGTTAGTTTAGTGCTCTTGCTTCTTTATGCCTACTCCACACTACCTACCAAAGGTTCGATCAACCTCTGCTTTATTCCAGTGCAAGCCTTCATTCTAGGTCCTAATGACTCTCATTTTGCCTTATCCCAGTGTAATCAAAACAGCAAATCCCTGGGGTAAAAGAGGACAAAGATTTCTACAGAAGTCAGGTAGATAATTGAAATAGTTTTAATATATGTTTCTATGAATGGGTTGCATAGGGTTTTTTAAAAACTGATTTCTATTATGATTTTATTTGTAAAATGTAATCTTCACAATACATGTTATAAGATATATAAAATAATATAAGTGATACAAAGCAATGGGTAAAATAAGGAAATAAGGTAAAACAAATGGGACCTGAGGTGCACCGGTGGTTCAGAGACAATGCTTGCCAAGATCAATTCCTGGACCATGTACCACAGCCCCCCGCAAAAAAAAACACAAAAAAACAGGGGCACTGAAAAACTGTTAAAATATATGGGAATAAAATAAACTTATTATTTTAGTTAAGTAAGTTAAGTATTATTTAGTTAAGTAAGTTTAGATACTTAACTTACATTAAAATAATTTCCAAACAGGTCAGAGAATTGAGTAAAAAATGACCCCATAAATTAAAAAAAAGAAAAATACAACTAAATATTTATCTGCTATTAGGGTTGGCAAAGACCCTCTAATTGTCAAAGAAAATAAATGTTACCAACAAACAAATAAGTAGATTTGATTATATAAGAAACAATAAGCAAAACAAAAGGGGATGCAGACCTGGGCTTGATTCCAAGTGGCTGCCCATGCAAAAAAGAAAAGTAAAGGCGAACTAAAAATTAGAACATACAGAGACCCATCTTAGACCAAAAGACAAAAAAAAACTTGAAAGTGAAAGAATGGGGAAAAAATTCATTCAGATAGTAACCCAAAGCAAGCTGGGGTGGCTATATTAATATCAGACAAAATAGACTTTTTATCAAAACTGTTACAAGAGACAAAGAAGGACACTGAATAACAAAAGTGTGAATTCAACTAAAATATTTAACAATTATAAACATATATGCATCTAACAACAGGGTCCCAAAATAAATGAAGCAAACATTGACAGAACAAAGGGAGAAACAGAGAGTTGTACAACAGTTGACGGTTTCAACATACCAGTTTCAATGCTGGATATGATATTTAGACAGAAGATCACAAGGAAATGAACCAGATCACAAGGAAAAGAACCTGAACAACACTATAAACTAAGACATATATAGAATACTTCCCCCAACACCACAGAATTCTTTTCAAGTGCATGCGGATCATTCTCCAGAAAAGACTATGTGTTAAGGGATAAGAGAAGTCTCAATACATTTTAAAATATTAAAATCATATTGAATGGAGGTAGAAGTCAGTAACAGAAGGAAAACTGGAAAATTTACAAATATGTGGAAATTAATTAGAAAGTACATTCATAAACAACCAACAAGTAAAAGGAGATATCACAAGAAAAATTAGAAAATACTTAGGAAAGAATGAAAATGAACAAATAGCATACTAAAACTTGCTGGAATACAAAGGAATATCTAGTATAGAAAGGAAAATTTATAGCTATGAATGCCTATATTAAAACAATCTCAAAATAATCACTGAATTTCAAACCTTACAGATCTAGAAAAAGGGCCAAGAAAACCCAAAATTAGAAGATGGAAGCAAGTAATTAAGTTTAGAGTATAGATAAATGAAATAGAGACTAGAAAAATAACTGAGAGGATAAACAAAGCAAAAAGTTGGTTCTTTGAAAAAAAATTAATAATGTTGACAAACTTGTAGCTAAACTAACAAAGGATAAAAGAGAAAAGATGGCTTTTTCTCCACTGGCGGCGCTCCCGCCGCCATCTAGCCCCTCTCTTCCCCCTTCTCCGCCGGCGGCGCTCCCGCCACCATCTAGCCCTCCTCTTCCACTTTCTCCGCCAGTGCTCCCGCCGCCATCCAGCCCTCCTCTTCCTCTTTCTCCGTCGGCGGTGCTCCCGCTACCATCTTGCCCTTCTCTTTCCCCTTCTGCTCCGGCAGCGCTCCATCCGCCATCTTCTCCTTCCCTTTCTCCTCCTACTCCAGCGGCTCTCCAACCACCACCGTGCCCTCTTCTGCCTTCATCGGCTCCTCCACCACCGTCCTCAACAGCCTTGCCATCCTCACCTTTCCTCCTCCAGAACAGCTACTAGGGGAGTAGAAATGATACAGAACAGCTCCTGGAGCCACGACAGAGATAAAAAAGACAGCGTACCCCATCCTGGAAGGGTTGACTGGCTGGGAGAACCCGCTCCGGTGAGATCGCCGAGGGGTGCGGGCTTCCCCAGGCGGGGCGGCAAGCAGCCAGAGTTCCTCCTTACCTCCTTCCTGGGCCAGGTGGGAGAAGTGGACAGGCGGTCCCCTCAAGCCGTGGCGGCTGGCGCCCCCACCACGCACAGCCCCCCAGACCAACTGAGAGAATTGGATCGGAAATCCCTAGGCCGTGGAGAACGGTGACCGGGGGGGCCCCTTTCAAACACGTGACTCCCCGGTCTGGCTGGGAACGGTGCACTCCCCCGGGCCGCGGCAGCTGGCGCCTTCCTGCCACACTTGGCACCCCGGGCTGACGAGGAGATTCGGACGGGCACTCTCCCGGGCTGCGGCGGCCGGCGACCTTCCCCGCGTTTGGACCCCCGGGCCGGCTGGTACTCTTCCAAGCCGCTTCGGCTGGTGAACCTCCCCCACGGCGATGGTTTTCCAAAGTTAAAGGACCCACAGCACCTTTTACTGGTGGGACCCGCAGACAGACAAGCGCCACGAGCGCCACCTACTGGGCAGGATAAGAAAAACAGAACCCAGAGATTTCACAGAAAAAATTTTCAACCTGTTGGGTCCAACAACCAGGGAAATCTGATTAAATGCCCATACGCCAGCAGAAGATAACGGATCACGCTCAGAAAATTGAAAATATGGCCCAGTCAAAGGAACAAACCAATAGTTCAAATGAGATACAGGAGCTGAGATAACTAATGCTGAATATACGAACAGAAATGGAAAACCTCTTCAAAAACGAAATCGATAAATTGAGGGAGGACATGAAGAAGACATGGGCTGAACAAAAAGAAGAAATAGAAAAACTGAAAAAACAAATCACAGAACTTATGGAAGTGAAGGACAAAGTAGAAAAGATGGAAAAAACAATGGATAGCTACAATGATAGATTTAAAGAGACAGAAGATAGAATTAGTGATTTGAAGGATGGAACATCTGAATTCCAAAAAGAAACAGAAACTGTCGGGAAAAGAATGGAAAAATTTGAACAGGGTATCAGGGAACTCAAGGACAATATGAAGCGCACAAATATACGTGTTGTGGGTGTCCCAGAAGGAGAAGAGAAGGGAAAAGGAGGAGAAAAACTATGGAAGAAATTATCACTGAAAATTTCCGAACTCTTATGAAAGACCTAAAATTACAGATCCAAGAAGTGCAGCACACCCCAAAGAGATTAGACCCAAATAGGCGTTCTCCAAGACACTTACTAGTTAGAATGTCAGAGGTCAAAGAGAAAGAGAGGATCTTGAAAGCAGCAAGAGAAAAACAATCCATCACATACAAGGGAAACCCAATAAGACTATGTGTAGATTTCTCAGCAGAAACCATGAAAGCTAGAAGACAGTGGGATGATATATTTAAATTACTAAAAGAGAAAAACTGCCAACCAAGACTCCTATATCCAACAAAATTGTCCTTCAAAAATGAGGGAGAAATTAAAACATTCTCAGACAAAAAGTCACTGAGAGAATTTGTGACCAAGAGACCAGCTCTGCAAGAAACACTAAAGGGAGCGCTAGAGTCAGATACAAAAAGACAGAAGAGAGAGGTATGGAGAAGAGTGTACAAAAAGGAAAGTCAGATATGATATATATAATACAAAAGGCAAAATGGTAGAGGAAAATATTATCCAAACAGTAATAACACTAAATGTTAATGGACTGAATTCCCCAAACAAAAGACATAGACTGGCAGAATGGATTACAAAATAGGATCATTCCATATGCTGTCTACAGGAAACACATCTTAGACCCAAAGATAAAAATAGGTTGAAAGTGAAAGGTTGGGAAAAGATATTTCATGCAAATAACAACCAGAAAAGAGCAGGAGTAGCTATACTAATATCCAACAAATTAGACTTCAAATGTAAAACAGTTAAAAGAGACAAAGAAGGACACTATATACTAATAAAAGGAACAATTAAACAAGAAGACATAACAATCATAAATATTTATGCACCGAACCCGAATGCCCCAAAATACGTGAGGAATACACTGCAAACACTGAAAAGGGAAATAGACATATATACCATAATAGTTGGAGACTTCAATTCACCACTCTCATCAATGGACAGAACATCTAGACAGAGCATCAATAAAGAAATAGAGAATCTGAATATTACTATAAATGAGCTAGACTTAACAGATATTTATAGGACATTATATCCCACAAAAGCAGGATACACCTTTTGCTCAAGTGCTCATGGATCATTCTCAAAGATAGATCATATGCTGGGTCACAAAGCAAGTCTTAACAAATTTAAAAAGATTGAAATCATACACAACACTTTCTCGGATCATAAAGGAATGAAGTTGGAAATCAATAATAGGCGGAGTGCCAGAAAATTCACAAATACGTGGAGGCTCAACAACACACTCTTAAACAACGAGTGGGTCAAAGAAGAAATTGCAAGAGAAATTAGTAAATACCTGGCGGCGAATGAAAATGAAAACACAACATATCAAAACTTATGGGACGCAGCAAAGGCAGTGCTAAGAGGGAAATTTATTGCCCTAAATGCCTATATCAAAAAAGAAGAAAAGGCAAAAATGCAGGAATTAACTGTCCACTTGGTAGAACTGGAGAAAGAACAGCAAACTAATCCCAAAGCAAGCAAAAGGAAAGAAATAACAAAGATCAGAGCAGAAATAAATGAAATTGAAAACATGAAAACAATAGAGAAAATCAATAAGACCAGAAGTTGGTTCTATGAGAAAATCAATAAGATTGATGGGCCCTTAGCAAGACTGACAAAAAGAAGAAGAAGAGAAGATGAAAATAAATAAGATCAGAAATGGAAGAGGAGACATAACTACTGACCTCACAGAAATAAAGGAGGTAATAACAGGATACTATGAACAACTTTACGCTAAGAAATACAACAATTTAGATGAAATGGACGGGTTCCTGGAAAGACATGAACAACCAACTTTGACTCAAGAAGAAATAGATGACCTCAACAAACCAATCACAAGTAAAGAAATTGAATTAGGCATTCAAAAGCTTCCTAAAAAGAAAAGTCCAGGAACAGACGGCTTCACATGTGAATTCTATTAAACATTCCAGAAAGAATTAGTACCAACTCTCCTCAAACTCTTCAAAAAAATCGAAGTGGAGGGAAAACTACCTAATTCATTCTATGAAGCCAACATCACCCTTATACCAAAACCAGGCAAAGATATTACAAAAAAAGAAAACTATAGGCCAATCTCTCTAATGAATATAGATGCAAAAATCCTCAATAAAATTCTAACAAATCGTATCCAACAACACATTAAAAGAATTCTACATCATGACCAAGTAGGATTCATCCCAGGTATGCAAGGATGGTTCAACATAAGAAAATCAATTGTGTAATACACCATATCAACAAATCAAAGCAGAAAAATCACATGATCATCTCAATTGATGCAGAGAAGGCATTCGACAAGATTCAACATCCTTTCCTGTTGAAAACACTTCAAAAGATAGGAATACAAGGGAACTTCCTTAAAATGATAGAGGGAATATATGAAAAACCCACAGCTAATATCATCCTCAATGGGGAAAAATTGAAAACTTTCCCCCTAAGATCAGGAACAAGACAAGGATGTCCACTATCACCACTATTATTCAACATCGTGTTGGAGGTTCTAGCCAGAGCAATTAGACAAGAAAAAGAAATACAAGGCATCAAAATTGGAAAGGAAGAAGTAAAACTATCACTGTTTGCAGACGATATGATACTATACGTCGAAAACCCGGAAAAATCCACAACAAAACTACTAGAGCTAATAAATGAGTACAGCAAAGTAGCAGGTTACAAGATCAGCATTCAAAAATCTGTAGCATTTCTGTACACTAGTAATGAACAAGCGGAGGGGGAAATCAAGAAACGAATCCCATTTACAATTGCAACTAAAAGAATGAAATACCTAGGAATAAATTTAACTAAAGAGACAAAAAACCTATATAAAGAAAACTACAAAAAACTGTTAAAAGAAATCACAGAAGACTTAAATAGATGGAAGGGCATACCATGTTCATGGATTGGAAGACTAAATATAGTTAAGATGTCAATCCTACCTAAACTGATTTACAGATTCAATGCTATACCAATCAAAATCCCAACAACTTATTTTTCAGAAATAGAAAAACCAATAAGCAAATTTATCTGGAAGGGCAGGGTGCCCTGAATTGCTAAAAACATCTTGAGGAAAAAAAACGAAGCTGGAAGTCTCGCGCTACCTGACTCTAAGGCATATTATGAAGCCACAATGGTCAAAACAGCATGGTATTGGCATAAAGATAGATATATCGACCAATGGAATCGAATAGAGTGCTCAGATATAGACCCTCTCATCTATGGAGATTTGATCTTTGATAAGGCAGTCAAGCCAACTCTCCTGGGACAGAACAGTCTCTTCAATAAATGGTGCCTAGAGAACTGGATATCCATATGCAAAAGAATGGAAGAAGACCCATATCTCACACCCTATACAAAAGTTAACTCAAAATGGATCAAAGATCTAAACATTAGGTCTAAGACCATAAAACAGTTAGAGGAAAATGTAGGGAGATATCTTATGAAACTTACAAGTGGAGGCCGTTTTATGGACCTTAAACCTAAAGCAAGAGCACTGAAGAAGGAAATAAATAAATGGGAGCTCCTCAAAATTAAACACTTTTGTGCATCAAACAACTTCATCAAGAAAGTAGAAAGACAGCCTACACAATGGGAGACAAGATCTGGAAATGACATATCAGATAAAGGTCTAGTATCCAGAATTTATAAAGAGATTGTTCAACTCAACAACAAAAAGACAGCCAACCCAATTACAAAATGGGAAAAAGACTAGAACAGACACCTACCAGAAGGGGAAATACAAATGGCCAAAAGGCACATGAAGAGATGCTCAATGTCCCTGGTCATTAGAGAAATGCAAATCAAAACCACAATGAGATATCATCTCACACCCACCAGAATGGCCATTATCAACAAAACAGAAAATGACAAGTGCTGGAGAGGATGCCGAGAAAGAGGCACACTTATCCACTGTTGGTGGGAATGTCAAATGGTGCAACCACTGTGGAAGGCAGTTTGGCGGTTCCTCAAAAAGCTGAATATAGAATTGCCATACGACCCAGCAATACCATTGCTGGGTATCTACTCAAAGGACTTAAGGGCAAAGACACAAATGGACATTTGCACACCAATGTTTATAGCAGCGTTATTTACAATTGCAAAGAGATGGAAACAGCCAAAATGTCCATCAGCAGACGAGTGGCTAAACAAACTGTGGTATATACATACAATGGAATATTATGCAGCTTTAAGACAGGATAAACTTATGAAGCATGTAATAACATGGATGGACCTAGAGAACATTATGCTGAGTGAGTCTAGCCAAAAACTAAAGGACAAATACTGTATGGTCCCACTGATGTGAACCGACATTCGAGAATAAACTTGGAATATGTCATTGGTAACAGAGTCCAGCAGGAGTTAGAAACAGGGTAAGATAATGGGTAATTGGAGCTGAAGGGATACAGACTGTGCAACAGGACTAGATACAAAAACTCAAAAATGGACAGCACAATAATACCTAATTGTAAAGTAATCATATTAAAACACTGAATGAAGCTGCAACTGAGCTATAGGTTTTTTTTTTAAACTATTATTATTACTTTTATTTTTTTCTCTATATTAACATTCTATATCTTTTTCTGTTGTGTTGCTAGTTCTTCTAAACCGATGCAAATGTACTAAGAAATGATGATCATGCATCTATGTGATGATGTTAAGAATTACTGATTGCATATGTAGAATGGTATGATTTCTGAATGTTGGGTTAATTTCTTTTTTTTCCATTAAGTAATAAAAAAAATTTAAAAAAAGAGAAAAGTTGCAAAGAACTAAAATCAGAAGTAAAAACGGTACTATCACTATGTATCATACTAAAATAAAAAAGATTATAAAAGAATACAATGATCAATATTATGCCAATAAATCAGATAATGGATGAAATGGATAAAGTCTCAGAAAATACTCAAAATATCCAAAGTGATTCTTAAGAAATAGAAAACCTCAATAAACTATAATAAGTACAGAGATTGAGTCAATAATCAAAAAAACAAAGAAAAGTCTTGTCGCTGATCGTTTCACAGAGAATTAACATTTAGAATTAACACCAATCATTCTGAAAGTCTAAAGAATTCAAGAGGGGGAAATCCATCTTAATTTATTCCATGAAGCCAGCATTATCCTTGATACTAAGCTTGGCAAAGTGATTGAAAAAAAAAAAAGGAAATCCAGACCAATTTCCCTTATTAATAAGATGAAAAAGTCCTTAACAAAATACTAGCAAACCAAATCCAACAGCATATTAAAAAGATTATATACTATGACCAAGTGGGATTCATCTCAGGAATCCAGCTGTAGTTCAATATATTAAAATCAATCAATGTAGGGCAGGTGGGCCACAGTGGCTAAGCAGGAAGAATTCTTGCCTGCCATGCCAGAGACCTAGGTTCAGTTCCCGGTGCCTGCCCATGTGAAAAACAAACAAACAAACAAAAACAATCAGTGTAATATACTGCAGAGACCAAAGGGAAAAAAAGAACAACAACAATAATATACAGGATTATTTAAATAGACACAGAAAAGGCATCTGACAACCCAGCACCATTTCTTGATTTAGAACTCTTAGAAAACTAGGAACAGAAGAAGGAAGCTTCTCAACACAATAAAGGCCATTTAAGAAAACCCATACTCAATAGTATAAGACTTAAAGCTTTCCCCTTAAGATCAGGAACAAAACAAGAATGCTCACTTTCAACATAGCTTTTCAATATTCTACTAGAAGTTACAACCAGAGCAAGTAGGCAAGAAAAAAGAAATAAAAGGTATCCAAACTTGAAAGCAAGAAGTAAAACTATTTCTGTGTGTGTAGACAGCATTATCATATATATAAATCCAAAGATACTACAAGAAAACTATTGGAGCTAATAAATAAGTTCAATAAAGTGTTAGGGTTCAAAATCAACACACAATATTTAATCGTGCTCCTATACACTAATCTAAAAACAATGCCATTTACAATAGCATTTAAAAGAATAAAATATCTAGGAATAAGTTCAACCAGTATATCAAAGACTTGTACCCTGAAAACTACAAAATACTGAAATAATTAAAGACATAAATAAATGGTAAAACATCCCATGAAGAAGGATTAGAAGAGTTAATAGTTGTTCAGATGCCAATATTACCTGACATCATGTACAGATTCAATGTCATTCCTATCAAAATTCCAACAGCCATTTCGCAGAAATGGAAAAATTGACCCTCAAAATCATATGGAAGTGGAGGAAACCCAAATACGTAAAAGAATTTTGAAAAAGAACAAAGATGGAGGACTCATACATCCCAATATCAAATTGTACTTAAAAGCTACAGTAATCAAAACAGTGTGGTAGTGGCATAAGGACAGACAAACAGACCAATGAAACAGAACTGAAAATCCAGATGTAGATCCAGACATCTATGGTCAATTGATTTTTGACAAAGGTGCTAAGTGCACGCAAGGGGGAAAGAATAGTCTCTTCAACAACGGTGCTAGGAAAGTGGATATCCACATACACAAGAATGATGCTAGACCCCTACCTCATACCATAAACAACAACAAAGTCACAATGGATCAAAGATCTAAATAAAAGAGCTAAAAGCATACAATTTTAGAAAATAACATAGGGATAAAACTTCATGACCTGGGATCTGGCAAGAAATTCTTAGCTATGACACCAAAAGCATGAACAACAAAAGAAATAATAGATAAATTTGACTTCATCAAAATTAAAACTTTATGCATCAAAGAAAATTATTCATAATGTGAAAAGACAAGGAAAAGAGTAGGAAATAGACTGAGGAAAAAATAGTTGCAAACCAAATATTAGTTAAGGGCATAACATTCAGTACACATAAAGAATACCAGCTGGGGGAGGGGGTCTGGGACACGAAGAAGGGGCATCATTCAATTGTTGCAAGCCTTAGCCTGAGTAGTAAGATTTCACCGGCACTAGTCAACCTACACAGATGACTAGTCAATGCCATCTTCTAATGACTATTCTGAAAGTAATTATTCATGTTATCTAGACTTTAAATGGAGAAGGACTGGGATGGAATGGATAGAAAGAGATCCAGAAAAATAAATACCCAAATGAGAGACTCTTGCCATTGGTTTCTGCATTGGTTGCCTGTGCTCCAAAGCATGACAATGAGCACAGCAGAGTCCCAGCTCGGCCACGGCCCATAGCAATTGCAAATAGATCATGATCATTAGTAGAGTCTAATTATGGTCATACAAAAAAATGTCAAAGAATCGTGCCTTAAATTCTTTTTTTTTTTTTTTCAGATGAGAGAGAAAATGAGGCAACTGTGATGTCTTTACAACACAAAGTTCTTTGTTAATTCTGTTGATCTTGGTCCAGGGAATTACTAGTTGCCTCAAGGCAGCAAAATCTCCAATTTATTTCTGAAAAGTGTGCCATGATTAATCAGTGTCTTCTCTTCTAAAAATAAACAGTAGTCCTGCAAGGAGAAAATGTAGCATGATTAAAAATTAATCAGAGACCTGTCGAAGATGGCGGCTTAGTAAGACGCGCGGGTCTTAGTTTCTCCTCCAGAACAGCAACTAAAGAAACAGAAACAATAAGAAACAGCTCCCGGAGCCACGACAGAGACCAAAAAGACAGCGTACTCCATTCTGGAATGGCTGAACGGGAAGGGAGAATCCGCTGCGGTGAGATACCCGAGGTGCGCGCGTTTCCCCGGCCAGGGCGGCTGGCGACTGGGGTCCCCTCCATGCACGTGGCTCCCCGGTCTGACTGGGAACGTTGGATAGCGGGGCCCTCCCGCCACATTTGGCGTCTCGGGCCAGCTGGGCAATTTGGACCCGCACTCCCCCAAGCTGCAGCTGCCGGCGACCCCCCCTCCACGCGCGGTTTCCCGGGCCGACTGCGAGATTCGGATTGGGAAGTTAAAGGAGCCACAGCATCTTTTACTGGTGGGACCCACAGACAGACAAGCGCCACGAGCGCCACCTACTGGGCAGGAAAAGAAAAACAGAGCCCAGAGATTTCACAGAAAAACCTTTCAACCAGCCGGGTCCCACACCCAGGGAAATCTGATCAAATGCCCAGATACCAGCAGAAAATAATGGATGACGCTCGGAAAATTGAAGATATGGCCCAGTCAAAGGAACAAACCAATAGTTCAAATGAGATACAGGAGCTGAGATAACTAATGCTGAATATACGAACAGAAATGGAAAAACTCTTCAAAAACCAAATCAATAAATTGAGGGAGGACATGAAGAAGACATGGGCTGAACAAAAAGAAGAAATAGAAAATCTGAAAAAACAAATCACAGAACTTATGGGAGTAAAGGACAAAGAAGAAAAAAATGGAAAAAACAATGGATACCTACAATGGTAGATCTAAAGAGACAGAAGCTACAATTAGTGAACTGGAGGATGGAACATCTGAATTCCAAAAAGAAACAGAAACTATAGGGAAAAGAATGGAAAAACTTGAGCAGGGGATCAGGGAACTCAAGGACAATATGAAGCACACAAATATATGTGTTGTGGGTGTCCCAGAAGGAGAAGAGAAGGGAAAAGGAGGAGAAAAACTAATGGAAGAAATTATCACTGAAAATTTCCCAACTCTTATGAAAGACCTAAATTTACAGATCCAAGAAGTGCAGCGCACCCCAAAGAGAATAGACCCAAATAGGCGTTCTCCAAGACACTTACTAGTTAGAATGTCAGAGGTCAAAGAGAAAGAGAGGATCTTGAAAGCAGCAAGAGAAAAACAATCTGTCACATACAAGGGAAACCCAATAAGACTATGTGTAGATTTCTCAGCAGAAACCATGAAAGCTAGAAGATAGTGGGATGATATATTTAAAATACTAAAAGAGAAAAACTGCCAACCAAGACTCCTATATCCAGCAAAATTGTCCTTCAAAAATGAAGGAGAAAGTAAAACTTTTATAGACAAAAAGTCACTGAGAGAATTTGTGACCAAGAGACCAGCTCTGCAAGAAATACTAAAGGGAGCACTAGAGTCAGATACGAAAAGACAGAAGAGAGAGGTATGGAGTAAAGTGTAGAAAGAAGGAAAATCAGATATGATATATATAATACAAAAGCCAAAATGGTAGAGGAAAATATTATCCAAACAGTAATAACACTAAAAGTTAATGGACTGAATTTCCCAGTCAAAAGACATAGACTGGCAGAATGGATTACGACCCAGCAATATCACTGCTAGGTATCTACTCAAAGGACTTAAGGGCAAAAACACAGACGGACATTTGCACACCAGTGTTTATAGCAGCATTATCTACAATTTCAAAGAGATGGAACCAGGCAAAATGTCCATCAACAGACGAGTGGCTAAACAAACTGTGGCATATACCTATGATGGAATATTATGCAGCTTTAAGACAGACTAAACTTATGAAGCCTGTAATAACATGGATGGACCTAGAGAACATTATGCTGAGTGAGTCTAGCCAAAAACTAAAGGACAAATACTGTATGGTCCCACTGATGTGAACCGACATTCGAGAATCAGCTTGGAATATACCATTGATAACAGAGACCAGCAGGAGTTAGAAACAGGGTAAGATAATGGGTAATTGGAGCTGAAGGGATACAGACTGTGCAACAGGACTAGATACAAAAACTCAAAAATGGACAGCACAATAATACCTAAGTGTAATGTAACTATGTTGGAACACTGAATGAAGCTGCACCTGAAATATAGTTTTTTGTTTGTTTGTATCTTTTGTTTTTGTTTTTTTCTTTTTCCTTTATATATATATATATATTAGTATTATTATTTTAATTCTCTTCTCTATATTAACATTCTATATCTTTTTCTGCTGTTTTACTAGTTCTTTTCCTAAATCGATGCAAATGTACTAAGAAATGATGATCATACATCTATGTTTGATACTAAGAATTACTTAATGCATGTGTAGAATGGAATGATTTCTAAATGTTGTGTTAATTTCTTTTCTTTTTTTGATTAATAAAAAAATTAAAAAAAAATTAATCAGTACTATGGGATAAGATATGTCCATATTTAAATAAAATGAAATGAAATAAGACTTCTCCTTAATTAGTAAAATTTTCATAACGGAAATCTTCAGGAAGAGATTGATGGGTGAGTTAACTGGATATAGTGCTTGTTCTGGAAACATCTTTACTAATTCTCTTATTCACTTCCCTACACACAACATAGTCAGTACACACATAACACCCACATAGCAGGATGATGAAAAATGACTGAAGAATTACATGACTGAAGAAAAATGAATCCATTTCTTCATCCACAATTTTATTCCTTTGAAAAAGGACTTTTATTTTTAACTCTAAGCGATGTCTGTTTCATAATTTCTGATAAAACAATTATTTTACATTATTCCTAAATAATAAAATTTGGAGAGTATCTTCTCCATTTCTCTCTTGGTATCTTTTAAGCAACTCTCATATTGACTATGACACTGTCTTCTTCATTTCATAAATGGACCGGATAAACCAAAGTCACGTTATTTTCAAAATCAGATTTAGTTAATATATCTGAAAACAATCTTAAGGATTTTAGTCATTGATGGATACTAGGTTATTCTTCCTCTAGATAAAATCATGCCCTCCGAGGCACCACAGAAGAAAACATCACTGGAGAGTGGTGCCATAGCAGTGTTGAATGAATAAATGCTTAATGAATAATAAGTGAATGTATGAACAAACAAAAGAGAGCAACTTAATGTTGGCTCTTTCCCACCATTGAAGTAAGTCAAGCCAATTTAATCATAGCAGAAACTATAATCTATTGATGTGGTTTACACAAAACGATTATAGATTTTGTCCTAAATTAACAGAAAAACTGAAACAAGACAACTTACTTTCCAGCATAAATGAAAGCAAAAGCAACAGTGATTCCAAACTACATGGCAGATGGCTGGCAGATAGTACAATTTCCTCTTTCAGTTACAGTACTTGGAAAAGACCATATAAGAAACAATGAAGGAGTCCAGACTGAGCAGGCTAGCATTTCACCTTCCAAGTTTAGTTTCATGTTTAATTCACCCACCGTGGTAGATTGAATTACATACCCCAACAAAAGTCACATTCTTAATTTTAATCCCTGTCCCCATGGGCATGAATGCACTCATGGTGAAGAAGTTAGCTTTAGTTAAATTGTGGCCAACTGAATCAGAGTGGGTCTTAATTCTTATCTCTGGAGGCCTTATGAAGAGAAGAAGCTGGAAGCCACAAGTCAGTGAGAAATGGAGGAGCAGACATGAGGGCAGACATACACGTTGTGATGGAGGCAGAGATGCAACTCAAGGAATCGCAAGGATTGCAGTAAGCTAGCACCATAACACTACAGACTTCAGGGATAAAGCTTGTCAAAGTCTTGACTTTGTACTTTTAGCCTCCAAACTGTGGTTTAATAAATTCCTACTGTTTACATCTACCACTGTATGGTTCTTTGTCATAACAGCCTGGAAGACCAAGATACCCACCTTTGATATTTAGTTCACTCCCTCTGAGCTTGCTTCTCAATCCTAGGAAACATCCAGATACTCACTCTGGTCTTTTTTTCCCCTTTTATGTAGATTCATTTGTAGAAGACATTTGAGAAACATTATTTTAGAGTAAGAACTAAGCAATGTCTGTTTTTTTGAAATGAAACTTTGGCTCTTAAAGGTAGAAAAGGAGACAAAATTATTTCTAAAGAATTCCTAAGAACTAAAATGACATCGAACAGGGCTGCCTGTGAGCAGATGGTAAGAAAATAAGTTAAGTAAAGATGACCACCTCACAGTGCTGACAACTGATACATGAGCCAGGTCAAGAAACCCTTTGCACAACCACCATTGTCAGGAGAATACCAAGAAGAAACACTTATGCTTTCTACATTAGTTCTTCAATTGAAAATGTAATCAGTACACATAGCAAAAATTCTCCAAATTCAAAATAGTGAGTACCCAGCTCCCTTCTACCTCAGATTCCCAAGCTTGGTAAAGCTACCAACCATTACCACTTTTTTCAGTGCATATCCATAAATATGGAATGAAGTCATATTAATGTATGTAGAGAGTCTTTTTTTTTTTTTTTTACATAAATGGGAACATTGTGCTCTGACTTTTTCAATCAAAAAATAAACCTAGGGCAAGCCATGAGGGCTCAGTGGCAGAGTTCTTACCTGCCATGCCAGAGACCTGGGTTCGATTTCCGGTGCCTGCCCATATTAAAAATAACACAAAACAAAACAAAACAAAAACAACCTGGACTAAATCAATAATGATACAAATCTCTGCTATAACCAATAGTGAGTAGGCAGGCCCTTTGTGAACAGACTGGCTGTTCTTCAAAAAAGTTTATGTTTAGACTTAAATTATTTGACTCAGCAATTTCTCTGGTAGGTATATTTTCAAGAGAAATGAAAACACATTCTCATGCAAAAAATATATATATGTGAATTTTCATAGCAGCATTATTCCTACCAACAGGTAGAAACAATTCAAATGTTCATCAACTAATGAATAGATAAACAAAATGTGGTATATCCACATAGCGGAATATTATTTGGCTATAAAAATGAATGAAATACTGATACATGCTACAACATCTATGAGACTTGATGACATTATGTAAAGTGAATAAAGCCAGTCAAAAAGAACACAGAATATAATGATTTGTGATTTATTCTAACATTCTTTCATACATATATATTTGTACCAATCTACAATATATATAGGCAAACTCCAAAAAGAACTGTTAGACTATAAGCAATATAAGAAATCCTTCAACTAATGCAACCAAAGAATATACCCTAAATTTGTTGATAAATGTAGCTGCTAAAAAAACTCCAAATAGGTTTAATTATATTTACTGAGCAAAATGCATTTTCCTAACACAGATAAAATGAAAATCTAGCATGTTTTCCTTTCTCTGTAGCTAGAACATTAAAGAAGCAGCACAATCAATTCCTTTAAAAGAAAATCAGACAAAAACCAAATGGCTTATTGTACAAAAGCAGTGAACTTGAGAAAAACGAGTCTCCTTTTAATAGGAATGAATTTATGTGAATTCATTATGTGGTTTTCCGAAATGCTGGGCACATTTAAAATGACCTTTTGGCCTCAAAGTAGGAGTCTCAGAGCAAAAAGATGAAGAGAATCTCAGTTTCTATTAAGATAAACATCAACTGCTAAAACACGATTATCCTCTTGGAATTCCAAGAAGGCAAAACCATCATTAAAGGAAATGGAGAGCATCAGGGGCAGCAGTAAACTCAGTAAAATTTAATTGTGTAACGTTTGGATGATGCAAGGAGGTATTACCGAGTGTTCACAAACACCAGGCTATGTTTGGACGTATTCCTCCCTTCCCTTCCTTTCACTCTCTCTGGCTCCCTTTGGGTTGGTTTTGAGTGGTTCTATTTAGCTGCACTGTCATATCTACTCAAATGGATATATCTGGGCAGAGAAACACAATCCTTCACCATGACCAAGGAATAGCAAATACTAACTAACAGATATTACAGGTGACAGAGGAATGAAAGTTATACATATATCTCAAATGGATTTTATGATACTAAAAGGATTAACATGCAACACAAAATATTTCATACCCAAACCTTAATACAGTTATTTTTTAATTGTTGTTGTTGCTGTTATCATTATTTTGCTGATTTATGCTTACAAAATACTAGAGAACTTGCAGGATGAGCAGAGGATGATGATTTGGGGCAATTTTGGATGGATTAGGATTACTACAGGCCAAAAGTATGTTTGCTATTAGAGACTAAGAGAACCCAAAGGATTATTCAAGGGTGGCCAGGGAAGGTAATACCACATGTGTCCTGAGAAGCCAGAGCAGGCATGCCTTGCCTTTCATAGGTGTGGTTCTCACGTCTGTCCCTCCTCCAGCTTGGGGAACCATAGCTCATTTCTGTCTTTTTCACCATTCGTGCCACCACACTGGGCACACACTACAGTCAGGCTGGCACGGCATCCTTTGGTCAGACAATTCTAGAAGTTGGTAGAGCCATTTTCACACACATATATCTATTAACCAACTATATTTAGATATCTCAATTTAGCCCACAAAAGACATTACAACCCTTAAATCTATGCACTTAAAAGAATTCAACGCGCGTTGCCTGGTGGGTGACTTGCTTCTCAAAGTCAAGGTAAGTTCACCTTGAGGAAACAGAGACATTGGCGTTGCCTTGGAGGAATGATCACAGGGCAAAATACTTCCTAGTGATTTCTGGGAAATCTATCTTTTTTCACTGTACTGGGGTAAGCACTGAGAAGAGGCACTCTTAGGACTAATAAAAAATGCTCTCCAAGACTAGCAAGTCAAACTCTGAGGAAGTTCTTACACTTCCCATCAAAAGGGGAAATTTGCAGTGGCACACAACACTCTTGAGAACATTTTTAACCCAGAAGCCTTTCTTTCGCTCCCTAGGGGAAGTCCACTGAGGTCAGCCCACCAGGGGACACATTCTAGCAACAAAGACCTGGGACAGACCCACACAGAAAAGGGACAGTCACAGCAAAAGGATGAGAATGGACAGTGGGAAGCCCGTCATTTTAAGATCTGCAACTTTTCACTGTAAATCTATTCATGCCATTTATGCAAGTTCTTAAGAGAATATTCCTTAAATGCTTTTTTGTTGTTGTTTTTTAAAAATGGTTGAAAAAGATGACCTCCTTTCTGCTCCTCACACCTACTAGATATTCAAGGCCTTGGTACCTGCTGTCTACTCTGCCTGTAATTCTTTACTTTCCAAAAATTTACTTGATTGGTTCCTTCAGTTCTCAGCTTCCCTGAGAACCCCAACTAAAGGAGGTCACCCAGGAGACACACACACACACACACACACACACACACACACACACACACACACACGCACGCACCTTTTTTTCTTAAACTCAGCTGTATGTTTGCTCGCTTCACTGCACTTACTACAATCTAGAATGTTTATACGTCTAATTAGTTTTGCTTGGTAAGCTTTGTGAAGGCAGGAAGATAGCCAGTCCACGAAAGAGGCTAAATATTTATCAGTTAACTGAATGAATGACTACAGAAAACTATCCTAAACAAAAAGTCTTGTTGTTGAACCATTTTCTATACAAACATATTTATATCTGCATCATCTTGTTGTATCACTGCAGGTCATTAAAATAGAATCTCTTTACAGCTAAGAACTGAACAAAGTAACATGTTTCTAAATAATACAGTATTTAGAAAATAATATATATCTTTTTAAGAAATTTATGTCAAGGAAGCTTCCAATCTAGATTCGGCTAGAAGGGAAACTCACTTTTCTTGATATTCATGTGAATTTATTTTGTAGAATAATAAGTTTAGACTAAGCCAAGATGCACACTCACATGACACTTCAAACTAAACAACGAGGTTTTACCTAGAGCTGACATTTCTCAGTAAACTTCATTCATGTCATATCATATACCATTTTGCAAACTGCTAAAATTCTTATGCAAATCGTAACTTGTTTCGAAGACTAAATTGTTTCAAAACTAACATGAAATAACACAAACAAGAAGTCATAATCAGGAATTTCCCCCCTCCTATAACAGAGTGATGGCACTGTGTTATACCAGGAACTTATCATTTTTATTAAATTTGTATTAAATACAAATATAATACCCTAATTACTAAAATAAATGCAAAAACATTATGGTGGGCTAACAATTATTAAGTGAATTCTGATGGCTCAGCTCTATGATATCACATACTGTGTTTGCCTAAGGCTTAAGAAATAGAAATACTTTGGATGCAGCCAAACATATACAGTCTGACTTTGAAATTATATCAGTTTAAAAATCTAGCAACTAACTTATATGTGGAACAAAAAGGAATAATTACAAAACTATACTGAACATCACCATAGAGTCTCCAACTCCTGGTGCAGGAAACTTTAACACACTCCCTTGAGGAGTGTTCTAAGTGTTCTTTATTTATCTCGTTAAGATAGTTAAAGGGCTTTTTCAATAACTAAGAGAAAATAACTCGCTTTCTTTTAAGAACTCCAGATCAAACATCTTTAAATGCAGCATAACTTCCCACCTACCCATCTACCAGCAAAAGCACAAGTTACCCAGAATTCTTCCCAAATCCCCTCTTAAGCCACCAGAAATATTCTGAGGGATCAGCCCTTAAGTATCCAACTATTACTTCTCTGAATCAGAAACTCTTGTGTTACAGGGAATGATTCCTTCTCTCCAGCAGTATGAATGAACTTATTTAGGAAGTTATACTAAATCTGAAATTATTCGGATGTTGACCAAACTTTATAGAAGTTTCCATGGATTTAACTTCCTTTCCCACCAAATTTTGTAGGAATTCACAACTTCCCACGTGAGTTAACACGCAAAGTTATACCTTTTCTTTTTTCTAACCACTTGAAAATATCTTATCTTAGAATAGAGGGTCACCTTTTTAAAAGATTGTCCTAAGAGTCCTCTTTTTTATCCTGTAAAAGCTCATCTTCTAAATTTGGGCACTAAGGAACACAGAAATCCAAAGAAAATGTTCAGGCAAATTTTCTTCCAGAAGTATTTCAGAAGACACTAAGGTATTCATTTGGTATTGAATAAAGGAATAATTGGAAGGCTAGCAGTACTTTAATTTGAAATTCACAGAGCAGGTTACACCTATGCAATATTTAAGAAGCAACAGAGTGAGAATGAGATGCCTAAAGCAATTTGGCACCAGAGGAATCTGTACTTTAACTTAAACATTTTGGCAAGTCCAAGTTTGCATGTGGAGGTTTATGTTCTGAATTCTGTTTCCATCACTCATGTGTATGTTTACTAACACACAAATGGCTTTAATTTTGGAAGCAACTGTGTTTGATGTTTTGAAAAAAATATCCATTTTATCAAAGTAAATTACCTGAAGCTTTTCTTTGTGTATTTGTTAATTCAGGCAATTTAATCTATTAAAGAATGACATACATGAAGTTTAAAAGAATGAACTTCTATACTTCACATATGAAACCATCAATGAAAAGTTTACAAAGAAAATCAATTACCTATGGGGCACAAACAGAAGCATAAAAAACTGGAAAAAGCTAGTTACTTAAGAAGCAATGAATAAGTGTATAAGGTTGAGAAAATGGGAAGGTTCAACTTAGAAATTAATCTCAAGTTCAGTTCAAATACTACAAGTTTACCTGAATACAGGTTAAAGCTCCTAAGTCATTTAATATTTCTTAGTAGAATAGGGCCAGACTGTTAACGTTACATAAAAACAGCACTAACCTAGATAAGTAATTATAAAATAATGTGTTTTGCTGTGGAAGTCTGATTATAATTTGATATTTTGTTGGCAAACACACTTTCCACTTTTGTGTAGTGCCCTGCTATGCAGCTGCCACCTTTAAGGGCATGCCCTTCACAATGAACTGCAATGGGACCTAAATGCCAGTTTCTTCTGAATCCCAAATGAAATCTGGTTGCTGCTAGTTCTTTCAAAACTTTTATTAGATTCCTATTTGATTAAATGGCCTTACAAAACTTAATGCAATTATAGCCCTGGATTATGCATGATGAACACAGCAAGATAACTGCACTCAACCATAGTCATAGCCAAATGAGTTTATTCTCATTTGAGAGAGTAGGCACGCAAGCTAGTAACGGTTTTTTGTGGAAAAGTTTATTTTCCTTCTTAGTGAAACAGCCTTCAAATGGTTTTCAAAACGTAACTAAGATCTATAAAAATAAAAGTTCACTAAAGATTATCTGTGAAGACGGACATCTTGGCGATAAATTATGTAAAACATTAATATATGCACTGTTTTTGTTTGAAATTTACTTGTTTCTAGCTATTTTTTTCTGATGATCCTGTCTCATATTCTTTTCCTACATGTACATAAAATATCCTAATTTATATATTTTATTATTCAAAAATTAAAGGTTAAATTCATCTAAATAAGAAAGAAATCTGTTGATTTTAATGTTTATTTAAACATGATAAATTTAAAGAGTTAATTGGCCAATATAGCCTTGTAAGAGGCGCTTACATAAACAATTCATTTAGAACAAAAATACTCCTCTAGTCGAGGGAAAATATTTTGGCTTAAAATAATCAAATATTCCAGATTCATGGCCTAATACCTCAGCCCAAATTGAAAAAGTGGTCTTTAAATTATTCTGTCCAAAAGCACTGGATTTTCTGAAAGCATGAAACACTATTTTCAGTATAAATGTGTTTTCTTATCATGAAAGTAAAAAACACATCAAGATTTAATAATAGGTAAAGTTATTATCTATTTTCTGCCCCATAGGCTATATTAGACAGTTCTTAGACTGCAAATTCTACAAAGGAGAGCACTACATATTTCATCATTGTCTAACAACTAGCATGGTTCCTGGGGAGGAACTAACTTAACTAATATTAAACGAAGCAATGAAAAACACACCTTTACTTTTGTAACGAATAGAGAGAGCTCCCGAAACTAAACTCTTCTTTAAGAATTGTACATTTTAAGCTATAGAATCAGACTAAATGATCAAGTGACTACAAACTGTTTTGTACAATACTAAAAACAAATTAACGTCCTCTATTAAGGATTAGGCCTTAAAGACTTAGCTTTCCAAAATATTTAAGTCTAGGGGTGGTAAAGTTAGAGCTGACTTAAAAATAAGAAAATTCTCAAAATACAAGCATAAATGCTAACCCTTAGTGTCCCCGATTTTGAAGGCCAGAGGTCAACTCCATTCGTTAGGGCTCTAGGACAGGCGTGGCTCTGAGGTTGGGTGTCATGGCCGTGGAACCTGCCTGGATGCAGCACCTGTGTTGGGCTTCACAGTGCTCACAGATGAGGCTGCAGTGAGCCTGAGGGGCAGTCTTGGTACTTGCCTCCAACAGGTTACTTATTGTACACAGTCATCTCCATTGATAGAGCCAGAGGGTTAACTGGGTGATTAATAAGCCCATTGCACTTGCAGCATTTCTCTATGCACCATTCATTACTAGTTGAAGGAACAAGAATGGATCAAAGAGGAAATGTGAAGGAAAACTGGGAAGTAGGGATTCTAGAACATGTAAGCGAACGGTGGGAATTCACAGAGGAGTGTCATTATCAGAATTATCAGTGGCGGTGATAAATTTGGGGTAAAAGCCAAAGGAAACAGGCAAAAATCCTCCAGATTACTTTATAGCGCCTTATCATTCATGGAGAGTAAGTCTTGTCTCTGACTCATCTCGCACAGTCCCTAGCCAGGTACCATCTATTAATATGAGTGATAAGAGTGAAACGCAAAAGTCCCTTGAGAGCACAGAGAAGGGAGTTTTTACTTGGACTGGGAAGTCTAGGAAGATGTCTCAGAAGAATTGTCCATTGGGAATGTATTTAAGCAACACATTTAGAAACTAAATGTTATCAAACAGTTCATGTAAAAAGACAAAGGTTTTAAATGCTTTTATGTTCCTATACACCAAATCTTATGTTCCTATGCCATGATTTAAGCAATTAGCACATTTAATTTTTATCCTACATTTATATTTCAAACAAAAACGAATGAACTACAAACATACACATCATTTTGCAGAATAAAAAATCAGCCAAGCACAAAATAGTACATACCATACAATTCCTTTTTTTTTGTTTTGTTTTATTTTGTTTTGCATGGGCAGGCACCAGGAATTGAACTCGGGTCTCTGGCATGGCAGGTGAGAACTCTACCTGCTGAGCTACCGTTGCCTGCCCTACAACTTCTTTTTAAATGCAGTTTAAAAGAGAAAATAGTAAACTGTGATTTTTACAAACAGGGTGGTCATGACCCTTGGGAAAGCAGAACAGTGGCTGAAAAGGGCAAAAGAATGGCTTTTGGGTTGCTGTTAATACTCTTTTTTGATTTATAAGGTGATTATAGGGGTGGCTATCGATAATTAAAATCAGTATTTTTTTCCTGGTTTGCAATATCCCAAGAGAGCTTTTATGGTTTAAATATTTACACAGACTATATTCTTCACAGGTGACAAATGACCAAAAATGTGTCAAAAATATAAAAACTATGCACACATATTTGTATGCATGCATGCGATCTGCTTTTGCTCTAAGTACTTTCTTTGCACGTAAGGTTAATGGCAGAGTTTAAATATCTAAAATAATTATGACATCACCCAGAGCCATTTAAATGGCAAGCAGGCACATTGTGCCCCCTTCGCTTCTCTGGTAGACATCAGCAAATCATCACAGCACTTTTTCCTCTCTGAGCAATGCTGCAGCTCTCAATTTATTACTCCACAAGGTACTACTTATTATGAGAAGCTGACCATGAATGAAGAAGTTTAGCCAATACAGTACAATGGGTACTGTCAAATTCTTTTATTCATATGAGGAAGAGCTTACAATTACGGAGAAATTATATAAGGATTTCTAGGTAAGGATATAATTTCATTCCTACATACGTAATTTTCCTGTATAATAACAATTTATAAAGACATGACTGCAAGCAGCAGGTTTGCTTTTTTTTTTTGCATTTTGTATTACCATGGAAACACTTGCTGATTCATATCCATTTAGACTTCATTTCAATGACAGGTCTCAGCGAAACAATCAGGACTATTTTTCTTTTTCCAAACAGAAGACTCAGGGAGTCTTTTTGGTGGTCCATTTTTCTTCCTCAAAGTGATTAATTCCCCTCTTAGTCACACCTTTTATCCTACTGTGCAGCAGTCAGTTACAACACACTAATGATTTTAACCACAATTATTGTTAACTACGCATAACAAAATAAACAGATACTCGATAACGTGGAGTGCGAATGGCGCGTTCTCACTGAGCTCCAGCATTCTTGACCTTTCTAGCTACAGGAACAGACCTTTAACCAGATCTTGTTTTTTGTCTGTCGTCTTTATAGAAACTCATGGACAAAGGGGCTTATGTCCTTTTTGTTGAACTGCTATGACAGAGTAAAGAGTAAACGGAACAGGATTTCTACTGAGTCTGGTGCCCGGCAGCGAAAATGAGATTCAATTACGAAGTTGGTGATCTGTGCTTTTGCAACGAGAGTGCACTTCAGGACTAGAGGAGGAGGGGGTGTGAAGAGATAGGGAAGACTGGGCAGTGAGATCACAGGGAAAGCTAACCACCAGCTCGCTCCAAGAAGCAAGGTTACTTGGAGAAAGTGTTTACCTGGAGGCGCCTAGTGATAACACCCACGCACCTGCACTTCCTTTCAGATGAAAGGCCTGTACAGGCTGGCTTACCTGGAGGACCCTGACAGATTTCAGATAACTAGCCAAGAAGCCTTCTAGCTTCCAATTGGTCATTTTTTATTCCCTGTCACTTTCTACATTGTTTACTCCTTTGGCTTGCCTGAATAGAAGTGTATCTGCTTTGAATCACAGTATTAATGTGATTTATCCAGAATATCTAGCTCTATATAAATATTTAGTTCTGAGATAGACCGAAGAAGATGGGCTTATAGTAAAAAAGAAGCCCTCATCGTCTGAATCCATTTTCATATTTATAGTGTTTGATTATTCCAAAGGTCACACAAATGGATGAACTCTAAAAATGCATAATACAAGCTAGCTTTTCTAGGGCACTCACAAGGACTCAGTCACTGTGCTAAGCGCTTCATATATTTTAACTCAGTTAACAGAAAAACATGTATAATCACTCAAGGTAGCATTTTATAATTAAAAAAAGAACAAAAACAAGGTGAATTCATGCAATCCATTTAATTTCCTTGTGACTTTGTGCAAGTCTGTTTACTTGAACAGACCTCAGTTTTGTCCTCTATGAAAGGAGGAAGGAAGGTAATGCTGGCCTCCCTGGATTTATCAGGAGAACCTAAAGAGACAATTCTTGCTAAATGCACAGCCCAGCGCCTGGCACATGGTAAGTACTCAACAAACAGCAACTGCCATTATTTTTATTTATGCTAAAGACTAAATTGGTAGAAGAGAGAGTGGACTTAGAATTTCAAGACATGAATTAATAGCTACTTAATTAGTTTATGACTTCCTAAAAGTCAAACCATCAGAGTTCAGTTGTCTAGAGAGGACTCGGTCAAAATGAAGTTTTGCATTCACTTGGGGAGATTGAAAAGGCCTCAATTTCCACATTTTCATATGTTTAATCCTACAATCCAATTCTTTTCAGAAGTTGTGATAGAATTATGACAACACATGTCACAGACATAGGATTCTGCATTAGATTACAGACAGATAGAAATGAAAATAGAGCTGCTTTCACATCCTTGCCTGAGAGATTGATCTTTACCTTTCTATGTGATCTCAGATTTCATTTTTGAGTCTTTAAAAATATTTCTCGGGCGGGCCGCGGTGGCTCAGCGGGCAAAGTGCTTGCCTGCTATGCCGGAGGACCTCGGTTCGATCCCCGGCCCCAGCCCATGTAACAAAAACGGAGAAACAGAATACAATAAAACAAGAAAATGTTTAAAAATGTTTCCCTTTCTTCCTTCCTTCCTTCCTTCTATCCTTCCTTCCTTCTCTCTGTCTTTCCTTTAAAAAAAAAAAAAAAAATATTTCTCTCCAAAACTTTTACCACATAAACATGGACATTGTTTCTAACAGTTTTCCTTGACCCTACTTTTCTAGAAACGTTGAAGACCAGCAAAACTTTCCTAGGTCTAAAATGAGGACAGGAGTGTGGGAGAATGTACGTAGAGGTTATTATCTGTGATCCTTTCGTTTCAAAGATTTTATGGTTCTACAAACAGAACAAATGCCAGAAAGGAAGAAGACAATGCGACTTATGGTTTGGCCAGAGGGAGGGTGACTGTTAGGAACTGGCTGGAACTCTTAGGAATTGAGCTGTGTCAAAGTCCATTTTCAATTTCTTGACAGATGTCTAGGGTCCAGGGTTGAAGGCTTGTATGCAAATGTTGGGAAAGAAGGTAAGCAAACACAGAAGGAAGGGGGAAACATGTTCTTGAGATACACAAGGTTGAAAGGGGAAATCTGAACAATCCAGGATAGGAAGGAAAGCTACAAGTAACAGCCTGCTGGCTATTTTTGGGAATGCCATGAGGCAGAATATCATGGCCCGAGCAGCTTAGACAGTGGGGATAATCAAACAAAACAACCGCAACAAAAACGGGAGATTTAGCATTAAGACCAGGGATTTTCTCCAGCCTCACGATTTACAAGCTGTGTGACCTCAGTTCTACCTCAGAGAATTGTTTTGAGAATGAAATCAGCTAAGTCGTATAAAGGACCCAATTCAACATCTAACAGAAAATTACTAAATACATTTTAGCCATCATCACTACCATTGCAACTCCTATTATCTTTATTTACAAACCTAGGATCTGCTGTCACCAGCTAGTGGTAGCCCAGCTGCCAATGAGTTACTTACTATTCAAAGACAAACAGGCACTATTAGAGGAACCACTAAAGCAAGCAGTAGTTTATTCTCATGTGAAAATGCTATTGGTTAAAAGTTAACGTATTTTGCAGTGATTTATTCTAACCGAAGTAGCATTAGTCATATAAATTCTTGCCACCTTCTATATTGTTTACTTCTTTGACTTGCCTGAGTAGAAGTATATCTGCTTTGAATCACAGTTTTAATGTGATTTATCCAGAATGCATAGCGCTATATAAATACTTAGTTCTGAGATATACCAAAGAAGATAGGTTTATAGTGAAAAAGGAGCCCTCATCCTTTGAATCAATTCACTATTGAATAGAGGAAACACTAAAGCAAACAGTAGCTTATACTCATGTGAAAATGTTATTGGTTGAAAGTTGACACATTTTGCAGTGATTTATTGTAACTGAAATAACATTAGTCATATAAACTCCTTCACACAAAGAAGAAATGCTGTGCTACACTGCAATAGAATAACATCAGAGAGGCTCAGAATTATTATTTTCTGTATTCCATATTATACATGAATATTTCAGTATTGAAGAGTGACTTTTCAATCTTGGATGCATTTTAAATAGCAAGAAGAATTAGGTACAATGAGAAAACACTTCTGAGGGAAACCTGAAAACAATTACATTCTGAAACTCCTTGTTCTAAGAAACATTTCTTTTAACGAGTCACACTGGTACCAATTACTTTACAATTCAGAATATTTTGCTATATGAGATGAAAAACAGACTAAGAAGTCACGTGTTGCTGGAGAGGATGCGGAGAAAGAGGCACACTTATCCACTGTTGGTGGGAATGTCAAAGGGTGCAACCACTGTGGAAGGCAGTTTGGCGGTTCCTCAAAAAGCTGAATATAGAATTGCCATACGACCCAACAATACCATTGCTAGGTATCTACTCAAAGGACTTAAGGGCAAAGACACAAACGGACATTTGCACACCAATGTTTATAGCAGCGTTATTTACAATTGCAAAGAGATGGAAACAGCCAAAATCTCCATCAACAGAAGAGTGGCTAAACAAACTGTGGTATATACATACGATGGAATATTATGCAGCTTTAAGACAAGATAAACTTATGAACCATGTAATAACATGGATGGACCTAGAGAATATTATGCTGAGTGAATCCAGCCAAAAACTAAAGGACAAATACTGTATGGTCCCACTGATGTGAACGGACATTCGAGAATAAACTTGAAATATGTCATTGGTAACAGAGTTCAGCAGGAGTTAGAAACAGGGTAAGACAATGGGTAATTGAAGCTGAAGGGATACAGACTGTGCAACAGGACTAGATACAAAAACTCAAAAATGGACAGCACAATAATACCTAATTGTAAAGTAATCATGTTAAAATACTGAATGAAGCTGCATCTGAGCTATAGGGTTTTTTTTGTTTTTGTTTGCTTGTTGGTTTATTTGTTGTTGTTGTTTTTTACTATTATTACTACTTTTATTTTTCTTTTTTTTTTTTTATTAATTAAAAAAAGAATTAACAAAACAATTAGAAATCATTTCAATGTACATGTACAATCAGTAATTCTTAATAACATCACATAGTTGCATATTCATCATTTCTTAGTACATTTGCATCGATTTAGAAAAAGAAATAAAAAGACAACAGAATAAGAATTAAAACAATAATAGAAAGAAAAAAAAACAAAAAAAACAAAAACAAAAAACCTATACCTCACATGCAGCTTCATTCAGTGTTTTAACATAATTGCATTACAATTGGGTAGTATTGTGCTGTCCATTTCTGAGTTTTTATATCCAGTCCCGTTGTACAGTCTGTATCCCTTCATCTCCAATTATCCCTTCTTTTTTTTTTTTTTTAATTAACAGAAAAAAAGAAATTAACCCAACATTTAGAGATCATACCATTCTACACATGCAATCATTAATTCTTAACATCATCACATAGCTGCATGATCATCATTTCTTAGTACATTTGCATTGGTTTAGAAGAACTAGCAACATAACCGAAAAAGATATAGAATGTTAATATAGAGAAAAAAATAAAAGTAATAATAGTAAAATCAAAACAAAACAACACAAAACAAAACAAAAACCTATAGCTCAGATCCAGCTTCATTCAGTGTTTTAACATGATTACTTTACAATTAGGTATTATTGTGCTGTCCATTTTTGAGTTTTTGTATCTAGTCCTGTTGCACACTCTGTATCCCTTCAGCTTCAATTACTCATTGTCTTACCCTGTTTCTAACTCCTGCTGAACTCTTACCAATGACATAGTTCAAGTTTATTCTCGAATGTCCGTTCACATCAGTGGGACCATACAGTATTTGTCCTTTAGTTTTTGGCTGGATTCACTCAGCATAATATTCTCTAGGTCCATCCATGTTATTACATGGTTCAAAAGTTTATCTTGTCTTAAAGCTGCATAATATTCCATCGTATGTATATACCACAGTTTGTTTAGCCACTCTTCTGTTGATGGAGATTTTGGCTGTTTCCATCTCTTTGCAATTGTAAATAACGCTGCTATAAACATTGGTGTGCAAATGTCCGTTTGTGTCTTTGCCCTTAAGTCCTTTGAGTAGATACCTAGCAATGGTATTGCTGGGTCGTATGGCAATTCTATATTCAGCTTTTTGAGGAACCGCCAAACTGCCTTCCACAGTGGTTGCACCCTTTGACATTCCCACCAACAGTGGATAAGTGTGCCTCTTTCTCCGCATCCTCTCCAGCACTTGTCATTTTCTGTTTTGTTGATAATGGCCATTCTGGTGGGTGTGAGATGATATCTCATTGTGGTTTTGATTTGCATTTCTCTAATGGCCAGGGACATTGAGCATCTCTTCATGTGCCTCTTGGCCATCCGTATTTCCTCTTCTGAGAGGTGTCTGTTCAAGTCTTTTTCCCATTTTGTAATTGGGTTGGCTGTCTTTTTGTTGTTGAGATGAACAATCTCTTTATAAATTCTGGATACTAGACCTTTATCTGATATATCATTTCCAAATATTGTCTCCCATTGTGAAGGCTGTCTTTCTACTTTCTTGATGAAGTTCTTTGATGCACAAAAGTGTTTAATTTTGAGGAGTTCCCATTTATTTATTTCCTTCTTCAGTGCTCTTGCTTTAGGTTTAAGGTCCATAAAACCGCCTCCAGTTGTAAGATCCATAAGATATCTCCCTACATTTTCCTCTAACTGTTTTATGGTCTTAGACCTAATGTTTAGATCTTTGATCCATTTTGAGTTAACTTTTGTATAGGGTGTGAGAGATGGGTCTTCTTTCATTCTTTTGCATATGGATATCCAGTTCTCTAGGCACCATTTATTGAAGAGACTGTTCTGTCCCAGGTGAGTTGGCTTGACTGCCTTATCAAAGATCAAATGTCCATAGATGAGAGGGTCTATATCTGAGCACTCTATTCGATTCCATTGGTCGATATATCTATCTTTATGCCAATACCATGCTGTTTTGACCACTGTGGCTTCATAATATGCCTTAAAGTCAGGAAGCGCGAGACCTCCAGCTTCGTTTTTTTTCCTCAAGATGTTTTTAGCAATTCGGGGCACCCTGCCCTTCCAGATAAATTTGCTTATTGGTTTTTCTATTTCTGAAAAATAAGTTGTTGGGATTTTGATTGGTATTGCATTGAATCTGTAAATCAATTTAGGTAGGATTGACATCTTAACTATATTTAGTCTTCCAGTCCATGAACACGGTATGCCCTTCCATCTATTTAGGTCTTCTGTGATTTCTTTTAGCAGTTTTTTGTAGTTTTCTTTATATAGGTTTTTTGTCTCTTTAGTTAAATTTATTCCTAGGTATTTTATTCTTTTAGTTGCAATTGTGAATGGGATTCGTTTCTTGATTTCCCCCTCAGCTTGTTCCTTACTAGTGTATAGAAATGCTACAGATTTTTGAATGTTGATCTTGTAACCTGCTACTTTGCTGTACTCATTTATTAGCTCTAGTAGTTTTGTTGTGGATTTTTCCGGGTTTTCGACGTATAGTATCATATCGTCTGCAAACAGTGATAGTTTTACTTCTTCCTTTCCAATTTTGATGCCTTGTATTTCTTTTTCTTGTCTAATTGCTCTGGCTAGAACCTCCAACACAATGTTGAATAATAGTGGTGATAGTGGACATCCTTGTCTTGTTCCTGATCTTAGGGGGAAAGTTTTCAATTTTTCCCCATTGAGGATGATATTAGCTGTGGGTTTTTCATATATTCCCTCTATCATTTTAAGGAAGTTCCCTTGTATTCCTATCTTTTGAAGTGTTTTCAACAGGAAAGGATGTTGAATCTTGTCGAATGCCTTCTCTGCATCAATTGAGATGATCATGTGATTTTTCTGCTTTGATTTGTTGATATGGTGTATTACATTAATTGATTTTCTTATGTTGAACCATCCTTGCATACCTGGGATGAATCCTACTTGGTCATGATGTATAATTCTTTTAATGTGTTGTTGGATACGATTTGCTAGAATTTTATTGAGGATTTTTGCATCTGTATTCATTAGAGAGATTGGTCTGTAGTTTTCTTTTTTTGTAATATCTTTGCCTGGTTTTGGTATGAGGGTGATGTTGGCTTCATAGAATGAATTAGGTAGTTTTCCCTCCACTTCGATTTTTTTGAAGAGTTTGAAGAGAATTGGTACTAATTCTTTCTGGAACGTTTGGTAGAATTCACATGTGAAGCCATCTGGTCCTGGACTTTTCTTTTTAGGAAGCTTTTGAATGACTAATTCAATTTCTTTACTTGTGATTGGTTTGTTGAGGTCATCTATGTCTTCTTGAGTCAAAGTTGGTTGTTCATGTCTTTCCAGGAACCCGTCCATTTCCTCTATATTGTTGTATTTATTAGCGTAAAGTTGTTCATAGTATCCTGTTATTATCTCCTTTATTTCTGTGAGGTCAGTAGTTATGTCTCCTCTTCCATTTCTGATCTTATTTATTTGCATCCTCTCTCTTCTTCTTTTTGTCAATCTTGCTAAGGGCCCATCAATCTTATTGATTTTCTCATAGAACCAACTTCTGGCCTTATTGATTTTCTCTATTGTTTTCATGTTTTCAATTTCATTTATTTGTGCTCTAATCTTTGTTATTTCTTTCCTTTTGCTTGCTTTGGGGTTAGCTTGCTGTTCTTTCTCCAGTTCTTCCAAATGGATAGTTAATTCCTGCATTTTTGCCTTTTCTTCTTTTCTGATATAGGCATTTAGAGCAATAAATTTCCCTCTTAGCACTGCCTTTGCTGCGTCCCATAAGTTTTGATATGTTGTGTTTTCATTTTCATTCGCCTCGAGGTATTTGCTAATTTCTCTTGCAATTTCTTCTTTGACCCAGTCGTTGTTTAGGAGTGTGTTGTTGAGCCTCCACGTATTTGTGAATTTTCTGGCACTCTGCCTATTATTGATTTCCAACATCATTCCTTTATGGTCCGAGAAAGTGTTGTGTAAGATTTCAATCTTTTTAAATTTGTTGAGACTTGCTTTGTGACCCAGCATATGGTCTATCTTTGAGAATGATCCATGAGCACTTGAGAAAAAGGTGTATCCTGCTGTTGTGGGATGTAATGTCCTATAAATGTCTATTAAGTCTAGTTCATTTATAGTAATATTCAGATTCTCTATTTCTTTGTTGATCCTCTGTCTAGATGTTCTGTCCCTTGATGAGAGTGGTGAGTTGAAGTCTCCAACTATTATGGTATATGAGTCTATTTCCCTTTTCAGTGTTTGCAGTATATTCCTCACGTATTTTGGGGCATTCTGATTCGGTGCGTAAATATTTATGATTGTTATGTCTTCTTGTTTAATTGTTCCTTTTATTAGTATATAGTGTCCTTCTTTGTCTCTTTTAACTGTTTTACATTTGAAGTCTAATTTGTTGGATATTAGTATAGCCACTCCTGCTCTTTTCTGGTTGTTATTTGCATGAAATATCTTTTCCCAACCTTTCACTTTCAACCTATGTTTATCTTTGGGTCTAAGATGTGTTTCCTGTAGACAGCATATCGAAGGATCCTGTTTTTTAATCCATTCTGCCAATCTATGTCTTTTGATTGGGGAATTCAGTCCATTGACATTTAGTGTTATTACTGTTTGGATAATATTTTCCTCTAACATTTTGCCTTTTGTATTATATATATCATATCTGATTTTCCTTCTTTCTACACTCTTTTCCATATCTCTCTCTTCTGTCTTTTTGTATCTGACTCTAGTGCTCCCTTTAGTATTTCTTGCAGAGCTGGTCTCTTGGTCACAAATTCTTTCAGTGACTTTTTGTCTGAGAATGTTTTAATTTCTCCCTCATTTTTGAAGGATAATTTTGCTGGATATAGGAGTCTTGGTTGGCAGTTTTTCTCTTTTAGTATTTTAAATATATCATCCCACTGTCTTCTAGCTTCCATGGTTTCTGCTGAGAAATCTACACAAAGTCTTATTGGGTTTCCCTTGTATGTAATGGATTGTTTTTCTCTTGCTGCTTTCAAGATCTTCTCTTTCTCTTTGACCTCTGACATTCTAACTAGTAAGTGTCTTGGAGAACGCCTATTTGGGTCTACTCTCTTTGGGGTGCGCTGCACTTCTTGGATCTGTAATTTTAGGTCTTTCATAAGAGTTGGGAAATTTTCAGTGAAAATTTCTTCCATTAGTTTTTCTCCTCCTTTTCCCTTCTCTTCTCCTTCTGGGACACCCACAACACGTATATTTGTGCGGTTCATATTGTCCTTGAGTTCCCTGATACCCTGTTCAAATTTTTCCATTCTTTTCCCGATAGTTTCTGTTTCTTTTTGGGATTCAGATGTTCCATCCTCCAAATCACTAATTCTATCTTCTGTCTCTTTAAATCTATCATTGTAGCTATCCATTATTTTTTCTATGTTTGCTACTTTATCCTTCACTTCCATAAGTTCTGCGATTTGTTTTTTCAGTTTTTCTATTTCTTCTTTATGTTCAGCCCATGTCCTCTTCATGTCCTCCCTCAATTTATCGATTTCATTTTTGAAGAGGTTTTCCATTTCTGTTCGTATATTCAGGATTAGTTGTCTCAGCTCTTGTGTCTCATTTGAGCTATTGGTTTGTTCCTTTGACTGGGCCATATTCTCAATCTTTTGAGCGTGGACAGTTATCTTCTGCTGCTGGCGTCTGGGCATTTATTCAGATTTCTCTTGGTGTTGGACCCAGCAAGGTTGTAATATTTTTCTGTGAAATCTCTGGGTTCTGTTTTTCTTATCCTGCCCAGTAGGTGGCGCTCGTGGCACACGTTTGTCTGCGGGTCCCACCAGTAAAAGGTGCTGTGGGACCTTAAACTTTGGAAAACTCTCACCGTCCGGGGGGTTCGCTAGCCGAAACGGCTTGAGCCGGCCCGGGGTCCGAACGCAGGGAGGGTTGCTGGTCGCCGCAGCCAGGGAAAGAGCCCGTCCGAATTTCCTAGTCGGCCCTGGGCAACAAGCGTGGTGGGAGGGCGCCAGCGGCAGCGGCCCGCCTGAGAGAGTGCACGTTCCCCGGGAGTCACGGGTTTGGAAGGGGCCTCCCCCACCCGTCACCGTTCTCCGCAGCCTGGGGGTTTCCGATCCAATTCTCTCAGTTGGTCCGGGGGCTGCGCGTGGTGTGGGCACCAGCCGTCTTTGTTTCAGGGGACCGTCTCTCCAATTCTCCCAGCCGGCCCGGGAAGGGGGAAGGGAGTAACTCCGGCCGCTTGCCACCCCGCCCGGTAAGGCCCGCGCGCCTCGGCGATCTCACCCGAGCTGCTTCTCTCAGCCAGCCAGCCGTTCCAGGATGGGGTACGCTGTCTTTTTTATCTCTGTTGTGGCTTTGGGCGCTTTCTGTATCGTTTCTACTCCCCTAGTAGGTGTCCTGGAGAAGAAACTAAGATCCGCGCGTCTTACTAAGCCGCCATCTTCCAGGAAGTCCTATTTCTTTTCTTTATATTAACATTTTATATCTTTTTCTGTTGTGTTGCTAGTTCCTCTAAACCGATGCAAATGTACTAAGAAACAATGATCATGCATCTATGTGATGATGTTAAGAATTACTGAGTGCATATGTAGAATGGTATGATTTCTAAATGTTGTGTTAATTTCTTTTTTTTTTCTTTCCGTTAATAAAAAAAAAATAAAAAAAATAATAATAAAAAAAAAAGAAGTCACGTGTTAGCAGTTTTGAAAGTTCTTCAAGAACAATCTACTTATCTATTGATTCACTATCCCCACTGATAACTAGGAAGAAATGCAATTAAGCAAAGCAGATGGATATTAGATATAAACAAGAACTTCCTAACTATGTGGGATATAAAACATCAGGACCGTTTCCTAAAGAAGCACTGCACGCGCTGGAAGCTGTTATCCCCAGTGTACACGTGTTCTACATCAAGTTCCTAGTTTCTGAATTTCTTTTTCGCCTTCATTTGAGGCAGAGAGAAGGAAGGATTGCAGTTGATCCCCTGTGTCCTCTGGCAGCAGTTGTTACAGTTTAGAGATGAGGGGGAAAATGCCCTCTACATTCAAATGCTTCATGTCAGTTTTTGCCCAGGAGGTGGCTGTATGGTCAAACAGTGTAGAGTGCTAGATGGTGGACGTCTGGTTCGAAATGGGGGGACAGATATAGCTTTCACAGTGTGACTGTGTGACTGTGAAAACCTTGTGTCTGATGCTCCTTTTATCTACCTTGTCAACAGACGAGTAGAACATATGAAATAAAAATAAATAATAGGGGGAACAAATGTTAAAATAAATTTAGTTTGAAATGCTAGTGATCAATGAAAGCGAGGGGTAAGGGGTCTGGTATGTATAATCTTTTTTTTTCTGTTTTCATTTTATTTCTTTTTCTGTTGACTTTTTATTTCTTTTTCTGAATTGATGTAAATGTTCTAAGAAATGATGAATATGCAACTAAGTGATGATATTGTGAATTACTGATTATATATGTAGACTGGAGTGATCACATGTTAATGTTTTAGTTCGTTTGTTGTTAAATTTTTTTTTTTGGCATGGGCAGGCATCGGGAGTCGAACCCGGGTCTCTGGCATGGCAGGCAAGAGCTCTGCCTGCTGAGCCATTGTGGCCTGCCCTAAATTTTTTTTTTAATTAATAAATAAATAAATTTTTTAAAAAAAGAGAGAGAGCCTATGCTGCCCAAAGTTTGCTCTTTATCTCTCTTCTCATTTGTAAAATCTGTTTATTTAACCCCAACCAGATTCAAGTCATCATTTTTTTCATGTCTACTAATTGTCCTTATAGCGACTTTCTTACCTGTGATCTACTTTCCCATTAGGAAATAAATTTACAAAGCATTAATTTGCCTTATCTCAATTTGCAACCACTAAAACCGTTTAACCGTTTGATGTAAAACAATAAACACAATGAATGAAAAAAAAAAATGGGCTGACATTCTTCCATACTGGTCTCCTCTGTGACCTTCCTTCTTGTTTCTATGGCCACACACCTCTAATCTTTCCCCACCAAACTTCCCCTTGGGTTTTTCTAACTTTTATCATGAATGGGTTAGCCTTCTATGAGTTTCTCCAGTTCACATCTTCGCCTACTACCCAGGACCCTCCTCAGGGAGCCAACCTTCTTAAAGGCTCGGAATAGATAATAAATACTTATAATCTATGCTTCCCCTGACATGATAAGAAATTGCATTCTGAGGTTCTGGGATTCTCCCTACTCTCTATTTTTTTGAGGTACTTTCAAATTTAGGCCAACTTTGACCACAGATCGAGGCAATCTGAAAGCTGAGACGTATCAGAGGCACAGCCTTGCACTGGTCATCTTAACACAGTCCCAATATCTAACAGTACCTTTTTCCCAAGTTGCTCGTTTTTGTGCCCTTGAAGCACCCAAGCCCTTCCTATAGGCTCTGATCCCCAGAGAGATACTTTTTAGCTAGACTATACCTTATTCCTACTATCGAGTTTCTAAGATATCCCTGTTCTATCTCTTGAGAAGTTGGATTATCTCCAGAAGAGATCCTAATAAAATTTATGTTGGCTTCTGATTAAGTTGTGCTTTCTTTGCAACCATTTTCTTCACCAATCTGTTTGATAACCCCAGGATGTATTCTTGTAAACTTTATCCCAGGCTTTGATAACCCTATATGGTTAGTATTAGTATTATTCAGAATATTGTTAAGTATCTCTTAGGCATCTTTCCCTAAGGTATGTGAAAAACTCTTTGAAGACCCTACTACTATTCTTTCTCTTCAGCTTCATTTAGCATCCAACTTTCTCAATTTTGCTCAGTAACATTTGGATGGATCCATGACAAACCATTCCTATACCCGTGACTATGCTCATGTCTTTATTCCTCCTGAATCAATAAAATGCAAAATATGATTGGAATGACTGACATAGGGACTAATAAGTGGGGGCTAGTCTTTTACCTCTGCTGAATAATTGCACGTTTTAGTGATGGGGTAAAATTATGATGTGTCCCGGATCAATGGGATTATGTAATAAGCATTCAAAACAAGCTTAAAATAAATTTGGAAAAAAAAAAAAAGCAGATGCTGAATAAAATTAATGGATCTGAACCATTATAACTAAGACTCTTCTGTAATTTCTCTGAAATGAGAAGTGTCCCATAACTTGACAGCCTTATAAGGCAGTGGTATTTGAATTGTTGGTATTTGAACTTTCCAGGAAGTTAATCTATAAGTAAGTGTATCCCAGTCCATACAAGTGTACAGAAAGCACAGATGCCTCTCTCATGGAAGGTGGCTCTACAGAATGTAGAGCTAGAAAGGATCTTGGAAGGTTATTATTAGCATGGTGGTTTTCAAACTACATTCCTTAGAACTCATATTCCTTGGAACTATACTATATTCCTAGGGGAAAGAGATGCAAGAACAGGGGTTGGGACTGGTGTGGGGGCAAAGACACTAATTCAGTAGCTATTTTTACTATCGTACATGTGCTTTTATGTTTTTATTGATATATTTTGGACGTTTAAAGGATTTTTACCTCTATATATCAAATATACACATAGTTTTAAATCTTTCATATAAATGTGTGCATATGTGTGTGCTCCAAATCATGTCATTTGTAAAAAGTTTTCCAATGAAGAAACATGTTTGAAATTCATAAATCTAGATAATCCCTTTATTTTGTAAGGGAATGGACCTAATGATAGAAGGACCAGGTGACTTCTCCAGGAACACAAAGCAAGTTAGAGGGAGAGGGCAAGGACTGCATTTACAGGGAACCCCATGATATATGACTTAAAAGAGTGTAACTACTTGTGATCCACTCTATGTAGACATTTTATATTCTAGTTACATTTTAAATAATACTGAAAGTATTTTGATCACATGTCTTAAAAGTTGTGAATCCAACACTTAGTAATGAGGATCAAAAAAGTTTCCCACATTGTTGAAACTCTGTATTAATCTTGTAAGTAGTCACTTACTTAAGCCATGTTACCCTGTACACTGGATAGGTAAAATGTATGGAAAGTCCATTTGCATTCCTATTTACAAACTACTAAGATAAAATCCAAAAAGAACTAACACCTATCTCGCTCAAACTTTTCCAAAAAGTTGAGGAGAAAGGAACACCATCTAACTCATTTTTTGAAGCTAACATCACTTTAATAGCAAAACCATGTAAAGATGCTATAAGAAAGGAAAACTACAAGCCAATCTCGCTAATGAACGTAGATGCAAAAATTTTCAACAAAATATTAGCAAATCGAATTCAACAACACATTAAAAGAATTATACACCACAATCAAGTGGGGTTTATACCAGGAATGTAAGGAAGGTTTAACACAATCAATTAATATAACATAGTACATTAACAAGTCAAAGGGAAAAACCACATGATCATCTCAATTGATGCTGAAAATGCATTTGACAAATGCAACATCCTTTTCTGATAAAAACACTTCAAAAGGTAAGAATCAAAGGTAACTTCCTCAACATGATAAAGGTCATATATGACAAATCCATAGGCAGCATTGTACTCAATGGAGAGAGACTGATAGCTTTCCTCCTAAGATTGGAAATGAGACAAGGATGCCCTCTGTCACTATTCAACATTGTACTAGAAGTTCTAGCTGGAGCAATAGGTAAGTAAAAATAAATAAAAGTCATCCAAATTGGAAAGGAAGAAGTAAAACTTTCAATATTTGCAGACGATATAATACTACACTTGGAAAATCCTGAGAAATCTACAACAAAGTTACTTGAGCTAATAAAATTCAGCAAGGTGGTAGGATATAAAATTAATGCGCAAAAATCAGTAACATTTCTATACACAAGCAATGACCTAGCTGAGGCATCAATTAAGTAAATAAAATTCCATTCAGAATAGCATCAAACTGCTAACACAAGAGATATAGGAAGGGACATTTTGTACCTTTTTCAAAGCTGAACTAAACAGTATAAAACTTCACAATGTCTGAGACAGTGTATATCAGTCTTTCAAATAACTATTTTCTCATCAGCTCTAAACCATAGGCTGTTATCCCTCTAAAAGGACTACTTCCAATTTATTCTTCAATTGCCTTAATATAACTAACTATTAAAGGACCTTCAGATGTATTCACAAGCTGAACAATGTTACAGTCATTAAAAAGGATAATTATTTAGACAGCGGAGGGAGGCGACATGCTGAAGTAAAAGGAGCAGTGTTTCTCGAGTAGACAAACTTGGGTTCTAATTCAAGCTTTTCTTAGAAATTACTAGTTATATAGTCTTGCACAAGTTATTTTCAGCTCTTAGGCTCAGTTCTTTATCTGTAAAATCTGGATTATAGGAGACAATGTATGATGCAAAATAAGCCAGAAACAAAAGAGCAAATAAATATTGTATGGTCTCTTAAAATTGGGGCCTAGATTGGAAGCTCTTACAGCAGTCACGTTTAGTCCAGAGCTGTAACTGTTATTTCTAGATTTTGAGAGACGGTGCTATATATGTACAACCTGGTATATCCTTAGAAGTTTGAGTACCTGTGTGACACCTAAGGCTCAGAGTAGGAATTCTGCAGGTCAGAAAGTCAGCGTTGCCACAAACAACACTATTAAAGAAATTGAAAAAGAGATCAGGCTTCAATCAGAGATAAGAATGAAGCTGTCTGGGTAGTAACTAAGGTAAATCAGAATACAGGGTTAAGAACAACATTGTCTATATTTTAGAACTTCACCTACCCAATGAAACCAAAGGAAGAGAGCTTTATTTTATCCCAAATCTAAATTTTCTGTGGCACATAATTTAACTCAACCTGTCTGGATACATCATTTAAACAACCTAAACACATGGAGCCCAGAATGGAAATAAGGGCATACAATTCTGTATAGCTTAATGTAATGTCCCAACACATCTCAAAGTATGTTGAGCAGATAATTAAAAAGCATTGGCAAAAAAAAAAAAAAAAAAAAAAAAAAAAAGCACTGGCAAAAAAAAAAATCCTTGTGGGACTGTAGAAAAAAACTGAAAATATTAAACTCTACCACTGGGGAAACCTCTGATACTATCTCAAATATTAGGGACCCCTGAAGTCAATAGGCTAAGACCCTGACCTTGAGGCTTGCTCCTATGAAGCTTATTTATGCAGCAGAGAAGCTAAGCCTACCTATAATTATGCTTAAGGGTTACTTCCAGAGAACCTCTTTTGTTACTTCTCTCTTAAGCCCAACTCTGCAAATAAAAGCATTACCTTCCCCATTACATGGGACATGGGGTGAAATGTGGGATATTAATCTGAGGGATGAGCCTGGCCTTGGCACTATGGGATCCACAATGCCTGCCTGACCAAATGGGGAGAAAGAATTGTAACAAAATAAGGTGTCAGTGGCTGAGAGAGTTCAAACAGAGTTGAGAGGCTATTCTGGAGGCTACTCTTATCCTAGCTTCAGCTAGGTAATGCTAGTCATCATGGTTTGCCAACCCCCAACCAAAACCATTCCTGCAAACCCTAAAGAACACCTAGGGCTCTATCTGAGATTCTACAAAAGTTCCATGCACTACGATTACTTTGCAGAAACCTACAACTTCCAGATGGGTTCCTAGGCCAGGTAAGTCCTGAACCCAAAGGGGTCAGACTCTCCAGAGCATCAACTAGTTTCATCCCCCTATTCCGTATTAATGACAGCCCTTTCCAACATGAAAAAGTTAGAATGGTCATAGCCCAAATACCTACCAAAGATAGGGAGAAAGATCAAAGGAGAAGGAGGAGTTATAACAGAGAAGATAGGATTTAACAAATAAGTATGACTGCTGGGTCCTTGTATCCATTATTTCTTTTAAGTCTCCAGCATCTTGGCTCAGCTAGAAGGAAAAACTTACAAGTGTGGAATGGTAACTCATACCAAACTCTGCAATCTGTTCTATAACTACTTGTTACAATGTACTCTGAAATTTATTGCTTTTTTGTATATATGTTATATTTCACAATCTAAAAAATTTGGATTAATTGCTATTTCCTTTCAATGTCATTATAAGGACAAAATTAAATACCGTGTAAGAGCTCTCCTTCATAAAAGACACTCAGTAAAATGAAAGCTAGGTATTTAAGTAACAGAAAAATTAAAAATACATATGTTACTTAAAAAGCAAAGTACAGCAATAATATCTACAACTATTTAAGATACTGGAAATTAAATAGAAAATGAGAATGGTTGAGGATGAGATAATGGGATTAAATTGTACCTGTAGCGTATTAATCAACATTGTTAAATCATTTTATTCTCAACTATAAAATTAATAATTTTAACTTAAAACAAATACCTTCCACTGTGAGCATGAGGACAAAATAAGAATTCTCAGCAATCTTGAAAATTTATAACCTTAGGCGAAGACTGGACAAAAGAAAATTAGTTATGGATCTGAGCAGCAAAATAAATTCAGAAAATTGAATCTGCCCAGTATTAATACGCTTATACATCATACCTTGGACACAGAGTCAATTGTTGTTTAATGATATACAGATATCTACACACATAAAGATGAACTTTCTAATGCATACAAAAGTTGTATTTTAACATAATTATAATCGCACATATAATACTGGCTTGATGATAAAATTCATATTCTACAAAGTGCAATGAAAAAAAGGGGAGGTAGTTTCCCTCATTCCCATTCTTGTCATTTTTAGCCCTAAAAGGTAACCACTACCAATGGGTTGGAACAGAGCCTTCTAGACTTTTTTTCCTATTTCCTACTTTGTGAGACTAGTCTATAAATCTAAGTGCTTTTTTTTTCCTATTTTAACATCCTGCTTTCTACCTTGCTTTTAAAGAAAGCTGAATAATCATATTTTGGAACATAGCAACTTTTTTTTCCTCAAATGACATAAAGAATACTCTTAAATATGATATACATATATGTTATATATGTATAGGATTTAACTCTTAAATATGATATATATATATATATATATATATATATATATATATATTACATGCTATATATATAGGATTTAACAAATAAGTATGACTGCTGAGTCCTTGTATCCATTATTTCTTTTAGTCTCCAGCATCTTGGCTCAGCTAGAAGGAAAAACTTACAAGTGTGGAACGGTAACTCATACCAAACTCTGCAATCTGTTCTGTAACTACTTGTTACAATGTACTCTGAAGTTTATATATATATGTGCTAAATAATGAAGAATGGAGCTGGAAAGAACAAAGCCCATTTTATTGACCAAAGTTCTCTTTATATTCATGTTTGGAAGGCTTATTGATTTTTACTTAAACTGAGCGGAATCACATATCTTAATTAGTTTATTGAGAAGTATACCTGGAATATCTGTGTGTAAAAGATAAAAATGTCACAGAAAGCGATATCAAAGTACATGTAAGATGATATTATTATAGCATAAAATTGTTGACTAAATTTGAATTTAAAACATGTTACATTTACATATTATGGAAGTGTAACTGATTTATTGTTTTATTATATATAATTCAAAGGTAGAATATTGCTACTGAAACAACCAAAATAGAGAGGGAAACAGCACCCCAATCAGTGGGCTTGCTAATTTTATTTTCTAAGTGTAAGTGAATAGGTATATTAAATTTTTCTCAAGTTCATACATGCAGAATTTTTAAAGGACATATTTAGAATAAATACCATAACCATTTCCTGCTAGAGCCTGGCATATAGTAGTTTCTCAATAAATACCTGTTGAATAAATAAAAATAACTTAATATATATTCTATTGGGCTCTAATTTGTGACACCTATTTTACAAGGAAACAAATAGATTAATTTAAAGATTATTTTTATTTCTTTTTTTGATATTCATAAAAACTTTAACTATAAGTAAGGACAGTCTTTTAAGTAGGTAAAATAGGAGAAGCATATATAATATCACTATGTGTTTGTCATGAAATCACCCTTTAAAAATGTGAATATCTCACAGGGATTTAAGTAGTGCTGTAAAGAGGATGCTCATATAAGATCGCTTTTTATGGCACTAGTTGGAGAGAAGCAGACAAGAATAAGCAAAAGAGAAATAATCCAAAGCAATGGATTCTTGAAGAAGGTAGATAACAAACTGCCAAAAGGTAGTATTTAGATTGGAGACATCTGAGGAGAAAATAGCTTTGGAGAAACAGTCAACAGAACGGAAAACAGTTTTACAAGAATAGAATTAAAATGGTAAAAGCAAAAGATGGATGCCTAAGGACAAAGTATTCTGAAGTTCAAAATGGAAAAAAAAAATCTGAAAAAGCAATAAATGGTAAATCAGCAGGTCTCTTGTATGGGAAGTTAACTTTTAAAGACGATGAAGTTGGCTTTGGTGTTTGAAAGGGGTAGGGGAGGGAACTTGAGATTAGAACACCAAGGCTTTTGAGCAAAAGACATTTTCCCACAGAATACTCTGGGATCTGTATGTGCAAAGGCACAGAGGGAGAAAGGCCTGCTTTATTTGATTTTTTAACATTTTTAAATTTTTTGGTACTCAAGTAAATAAACACACACATATATATGCTCTAAACATCCTATTTATATCTATATTTTGCAATAAATAAATATAATGCATGTATACATAATCACATAAGTACTTATTTGAATGATAATAGGGATAATAAAACTGTAATTGCAGCAATTACAATCTCAGGTCAAAATATTTGGAGGCAGCAGGGATACATCAGTACATGATTAAGCAGTCAGATGTAAGATTAATAACTGGAGAGGTTTCCTTAGTAGGCAGTTAAATCTAGAGATTATCAGCATGATGGGAGACATTTATTTCTTACACACAAATCATTCTGACCCCAACACTATGCAGAATAAAATGAAATGCAACAATGTATGCATTAACAAATACATCTTTTAAAAATATATTTTGAATTGTAGCTCTGCTTCCTTAAGAAAATAATTCATACAATTTAATAAAATGGAATATTTATGGATTAAAACAATCGCAGAGAAGCAAAGCGTGTTAATGTTAGTGCAGCAAAATGAACTAATTACTGCAGCCGTATCTGACTTTGGAAATCAGTCTCCTGGAAGGTTAGGCAAAAAAGGGAAACAGGTTGGTTAAATTCTATTCACTCAAGTATCAGATGCTCTTTTCAAGTAGGCAGGGTAGACATCATTAATGAATAATAAAGTTCATTTATTTTATGATTTCTGTTTACCCATGTCAAAGATTTAAACTAGCTATGGTAATTCATAAAAGGGTTCTAAATATTTCCCAGTATATAGTATATAGTATGGCAAAAAAAGAAGATACAAAATTATTCGCAGACGTAAACTTTTCTTTAAATAAACTCAAGGATGAATTGATTGCATGCATTCGTTCATAAGGCCTGGCTAGTGATATAAGGGACAATGTCTTTCTGTATAGTTTATTAAATATCCTTAATCTACAGTCTATTGAAACTTATAGAAATATCACTGATGGGGAAATTTTTGCTTCCAGTCCATCATAAAATGTGAATAAAATAACAGCAAATAATAACCCAAATATATAAACGTGGGCAGAATTCGTTATGCAAATAATTTCAGTAATCGTTTCTTTGCCCGAGCATATAATAACACATAATACATTTTGTCTGCCTGCTTCCACCCTTCCCCCAACCACCTGCCCTCAATCATTGCTGGTATTTCCCCTATCTGTAGCATGGTTATTTCCATTTCATCATGGTGAATTTAGTTACTTATTTATAATCAATCACTTAGTTAAACACAGTAAGATTATTCTCTGAAATAATAGCCACATAAATATTCTACAAGTAACTATTCTAGACACAGAAGTTCAACTTTGCTGGGACACTATACTTTAAGGGCCATATGCTTATGAAAATATAAATCAGTGTTAGGGAAATAGTACAAAAAATGGAATAAATTAAAATTAATGTAGTTTTCATTGGGAGGAAAACATTAAAATTACCAAAACATATATCTTTACTAGGAAACATTTGTGACAAAGTAGCTAAAACGTAGGAGATGAATAAATGATAAGCAACTTGGTTACATTTAGGCATATAGTTAAATTCAAGTTGGTCACATATATATGATTAAAGACATAACATTATTAATTTCCAATGACTCTATGCTAAAAACCAAGGTATTACTTCCAAAGACAGTGGCAAAGAACATCAGGGGGAAAAAAAGATGAGAAAACAAGCAGTCAAATCAGACAGTGAAAAATGAAAGGTTTCACTTTCTAAACTTCCAACATATCTGCAAATTTCTTTTCTCCTCGAAAATCTATAATCAGATTAATCACTATAGTCCATCTAGAGTATAAAAAAAGGCGAACACATCTGTGGTTAGAGCAGACAAATTTGGGCAAAAAAAAAAAGAGAGAATAAAAGAACCACCAATCCAATGTTCATTCTCAGAAAGCCTTAACTTTCGCACCCGACTCTTGAACCCCCTCAGTAATTACTAAATGCTCAAGTTCCCTGTCAATCTTAAAAGGAAAAGGGGGAGAAGCATGCAAGGAAAGCACATTACCAAACAGCCTCTGAAGTCCTCAGAGAACTTGTAGATCGGGATCTCGGCTTCATAATAATGCTCATTTTGAAAAAATAAAACAAAAACAAAATTCTCCAAGTATTCTGATTAATACATTTCCGCTGTCTTTCTACAAAGAAGATTTCAAATGTATTCCATTTCCAAGGGCCGCTGCTTGAAGAAATCCCAATTTCCAGGAGTCCACCTCATGCCCCCAGGCCGGCACATACGGAAGGTTCTAAGAGGCAGGAGCGCTTCCCTCTTTCATCCTGAATTTACCCCAGGGTGTTGGGAGGTGACAGTTTCTCTTCTGTCTTGGACTGCCAAGGGAGCGACTGGGGTTTTGAATCTATTCTTCATCTAGGTCACAAGGGAACCAACACACTGAGCGAACCTCTCCATCTCCTTTTGGGCAGTGCAATGAAACGTTTCCAACGCTGTGAAAGCAAGCAGGTAGAAGAGGAAGGAAAATGACCGCGAGGTCCTGTCACACGGGAGGGCTGTCAGGGAAGTTCCATTTCAGGGCCACCGCAGGGCAATGCTCTGCTCAGCCGAGCCAAGAACTCAGCGAGGGCGCCAAGCTTTCCTTCCACGCTGCCGGTCCCAGGGCCGCTTTACCTGCAAAGGCGGTTCCCGTCCTTGTCCCCTGCTTACAATCTGACTCCAAGTCTTTGTGAATGAGAAGTATCATTCAATCTCACCGGGCAGAAACTATTCCTCAAGGGTTGGATGACGTCGGTAGGAAGGCAGTTCAAAACAGCGCAGGGAAGTGCAAGAGGGAAAAAAAAAAAAAAAAAAAAAAAAAAAGGCGCCCAGCCGGGCCTCCTTGCAGCTGTTCAAAGCAGAGCCGCAGACCCGCGCCACAGACCAGGACTGCAAAAAAAAAGCAGACAGGACACCTCTGGAAACTTATAAAACTATTTCCTCCTCTGGGAAATAAGCCGTCCTGTGCTATTCAGGGTAAGGATTTGCTGAGTGCCTTTATGAAGAGCACACCCAAAACAAAACCCTCATTTTCTCTAACCAGCTCACCTAGAAAAAGAACATCTCTTTTCGGAAGCAAACTTGAGGACTTCACAGCTGGTCATTTTGGGCTGCTTTAATGAAATTAACTGCCTCTTACAAATTCAGCAGAATGTGACTGGTATCATTACATCAGGCTGTGCTGGAATGTTTACATGCTGCAGAATCTGATTTATTATTGCTGGACAAGTGGCGATACATACGAGAGGCTGTTATCTTGCACAATGTTTTCCAGACTGTGTTTCTTTTGAACGTGATATGCAAATTTCATTGATCGCCCTCCACAAAGATTCTGGATTTCCTGATTCTTAACATCTCTTCCTTAACGAATGACGCCATATATGATATCACCATCTCTTATTATTCTGAAGGCCAGTCCCTGCCCCATCTCTTACATCTGAGATAACACTGTTCTATTACTATAGACGCAATCTAAGTCGATTAAAATTGCTCCCAAGAGAAGGAATGTTCGATCACCCTTGCCTGCCCCTCTGAACATTTGCCCAGAGGATATATATCCATTTGGATGTGTGAACTTCAATGTTTTGGGTGTGAATTATCAAAGGAAAATAATTTAAGCGTTTTGATTCCTCAAATGACATTTGTTAATACGTCTGTGCTCTAGTCTGACGTGAGTTTGATATTTATTTAGCCTTTGCAGACAGGATGTTGGAGAGGAGCTGTGACCCACCCAGGCCACTTGGAAAATTAATGTAGTAAGGCATCCCGCCAGAGGCTCCGGCTGCTTATTACAACAAACCCTTTAACTCCTCCCCTGGTCACACCTCAAGGTGGATTTGTGATTTTAGTCTTCTCTCGGGGACCCTCAGGCCTCCTAAGGGAAATGCCAATAAGTGGCTCTCCACATAGCTATCTTCTTAAGCTTTCTGGTTTTCTATGTCTGCCCAGGGACATTCACATATTTTTAAGCTCTGTCCTGTATTCACTGTATTGCTGGCACTTTAAGCTGGTTAACTTACCATGCATTTTCGGAACTTCAAAAGCACACTTGTGAGTCTACTTATTTTAGGCCAGAGGGAAGGAAGAGGGGTCTTAACTTTTTTCTTCTTAAAAGTTTAAGCAGGGAAAAGGAAGGTTTTAAAGCAAACCAAGTAGAACTGCTATTTGTTTGGAGCACTGTCCTGTTCTATGTTCTATCTTCTAGTCTCCTTTTCAGAAGGAAAGTGACAGGGATCTGGGATTGTAAATGTCTGAATGTTGTGTGCTAAAGTCTCCTTAAATAATCAGCCCTGTGTTCTCTCCTCCCCCATTAGGCTCTCGGTTCCAGCGAGATCACTGAGCTCACTGCCCCTCCCTTCATGGTCACATACACGTAACAGTGTATTGCTGTCGGACAAGCTGCTCCCACCTTACATGCTCAGAGTTCCACGTATTACATGCTCTAAGAATCTTTCTCTGAAAACTCTACACTACTTCGAGGGCATCTACTAAACACTGTATGACAGTCCCACAATGACTAAATCATTTCCATCCCCAAATAAAACAGGGTCAAGCGGGAATCTGACATTTTGTGTCACTAGCCAGGATACCCAAAGCTAATTTGGGTTGGTACATCAAGAAAGAAAGATGCCCAATGCTGTCAGGCCACTGAGATTTCATAATTCTACTTCTTCCCCTGACGTTTAGGGTACTGATAGAATAATAACCTAATAGTACTTAGCACTGTCATGATTTCTCTACTCTAAGGCAATTTTCATATGAACATATCTAAAATTGGGATATGGTTTGTACACGGAGTATCCTGTATTTTTTCCTCTGAGAAGCATCTCAGAATGGAGTGGATGGAGGACCGGTCTGCACATTCCTGCGGCACACAAGCATATTAGGAGATACAGGCTGATGAGGATGCCTGAAAAAGGGGACACTGGGCTTTAGGAACCACCTGGCCCTGTCAGTAGGGATTTGGGAGAACAAGTCTCTGATCTAGAAGCTGCTATTTTCTCAGCATTTTCGTGATGTATTGAATTGTATGATAGGAGGTAGACTTTTTTCTATTTGCCTGTGTTGTCATAGATTTTGAATGAATTGTACGACAGATGTGAAAGTCTGTGGAGTTAGCCATCTGCATATATTTTGCTCAATTAAACCATTAGTCTGTATGATGTTTCTGAAACTTCAGTCATTTAGGTACCACACCTCTATAATTTTTGCATATTGGCATTCCATCTACATATTACTAACCTGCTATTTTTTCCCTGACTCTTTTTTTTTTTTTTTCTTGCATGGGTGGGGGCTCCAGGAATTGAACCCAGGTCTCTGGCATGGCAGGCGGGAATTCTGCCACTGAGCCACCGCTGCACTGCCCCATTGACTCATTTAAAAAAAAAAACACAAATAAATTAATTTTTAAAACTTTATATTTATTCTGTAAATGTGTTTGATATGCTGGTCATATTTTTTTCCCCAAAATGCAAGTTGCTATAGATAGAGAGAAAAGAGGGTGCAAATATTACCTAAAATCATCTCTCATAGGTCTAGTAATGCCCACAACGTGTTACAGCAATACTCACAGAAGACATCACTTGGATACAAATAGATTGGTGTACCCGAAAATGTCATCTCCCCTTCTCTTAGCATTCAGTGGTGCGATTAACTTGTGGGACACTAATGACATTTAAACATGAAACATACTGAAACCAATCAAATGAAGCATGAAGGAATGACTCTACTATAAATTCCAGGCTTTCTCAGGTACTAGCACTTTGAAATACCCTGCTTCACTTTCAAATCTTAGGCCCTCTAACTAAGCTACTATTTTCGGGCTACAATGGATACTCCATTCTTCCAATCTGTTATGAGCCGCTTTATTAGAACCATGTTAGAAACTGATAATATATTCACACCTTCAAAGTTACTTAAGTTCAGGACCACAAACATGTAAAATAACTTTTAAAGAAAAATGGCCATGGACCTGCAGATTTTTAAAGTTTCCTGGTATTGTATTCTACATTGTACTCTAACATTAATGAGAACCAGTCACTTCGAACTCTTGTAGCATTTCCTTATTTATTGAGGAGTAATGAGGTATTTGCCTTACATGGGGAGGGAGGGGGTTTTGAGCAGATTTCTGATAGCCTCTTTTACTTTACTATACTCACTAGGTATGCAATCAGATTCAAGTTGATTCCTTTTGGCATGGATCTGTTTCAGACCTAAATTCTTTAATTCCTGGAAACTCCAGAGTAGTATATTTGGAAGATTCCATATCTATTTTGTAAACTATCTAGTTAGGATAATAGTAATCACCAATAGCCATTAATTGCCTACTAAATGCTGAATACATTATATACGCTCTCTTAGTCATCAGAACAAGTAAGCAAGTTAGGTGTAATACAACTGATTTTATAGATAAAGAAAGCCAGCAATCTGTTCAAAGTCAGATCACGGTGGCATAAAAAAAATATTTGGGCCTAGATACTTGTAATACGAAAACTTTGCTCTTCTTGATGTATATGTGTGTGTACACATGTGTGTGTAAGGTATGTTTGTTGCATGGTATTAAAAATTGCTACTGAGTTCTTGGAAATTATTTTTAAGTTATCCACACTCTTCAGTTGGACAGTGGCAATGAATGAATAACCATTAAAAATAGTGTTTATGTGTGCTACAGATATAAAAATGGACATATGTAACAATAACTTTTAGATTTTCAAGACATCCAGGAATAAACAACCTGAATTCACTGTCTAATTCTTAGCTTACAAACATGATGATTTTTAGGCATATGAAACAAGATTACCAGTCTGTTAGCCATGAAGTGTGATAAGGCCTTTAGCCATAATGGTGATTTGCTGTTACCTTGATAATGGATGGCATTTTTATTGCCTCATTAGGTAATACTAGCTAACAAATGATCATTTTAAAAGGTAACAGTATCCGAGACCTCTGATAATGTACAAATTTCAATAATTGTCAACAAATCACATGATTTATCTAAAGGTGCAGAAAACCAGTTTATAAAACTAGAATCAATATTTCTACTTGATTAAAAAATGTTGACATGAGATGCATTTGGTAATTGACTTTTAGAACTTTGCACTAATTCAAAATATTGGGTTTAAAGAATGAGAACATAGAAGGAATCAGGTAAAACATCCAATTCAACACTTCATAAGGGTTGTTGTATTTCCTTTGCTTTCCATCTCCCCTCCTCTTTTTTTTCACTTTTCTTTTTCTTTATTCTTCACTTAATGAATCTGCCAATTTAACAACATTTTTAAAACCTTTTTATTTTGAAATAATTTCAAACTTATAGCACAGTTGCAAAACTAATATAAACCCCATACATAGAACTCCAACATACCCCCACCTCCCCAGATACACCAATTTTAACATTTTGCCACCTTTGTCATATCATTCCCTTTGCCTACTGTTTACCTAACTATTTACCTATTTTCTGAACATTTGGGAACAGGCTGCACATTTCATACTCTTTGACTCTATCATATACCCCTGTGTATTTCCTATGAACAGGAATTCACTTACATAATCACAAGTGTGGTTACCAAGCTCAAGAAATTTGACTTGCATATAAACTTATATTCTATGTTCCAATTTTTTCCTATGTCCCAATCATGAACTTTTGAGGCATTTCTCCTCCATTCTTAGATCCCACCGAGTGTCATGCATTGTATTTAGTTGTCATTATCTCTTCAGTTTCTTATTACTTTTCTTAAATTATGGAAGTATATAAAATATCAATCTTCCCAGCCCATGATTTGATTCAGTGTTTAATTGTATTCACAGGGTCACATACTTTCACCATCGTACATTTCTAAACTTTCCCTTCATCCCAAACAGAAACCCTATACTCCTTCTGCATTAACTCCCCATTACCCCCATTACCCCCACCCCTAGAAACCTGTACTCTACTTTCTGTCTCTCCAAGTTTGCATATCCTGTGACATTTTCTCCATTACGTGACCATGGGGTGTAAATTAACATTCTAAATCTATAATAATTTTGTCTGCTTTAATACCAACTTAACTTCAACTGTGTGCATAACCATATTCCTATACCCTCCATCCCTCCATCTTTATGTAGTTCTTATCACAAATTACATATTTAAACATGAGTTCAAAAACCAGTGCTTTACCATTACATGTAATGCATTTGCCTTTCAGATCCTATCACGGAGTTAAAAGTAGGGTTACAAATAAAAATTACAATTGGCACTAGTATTTATATATTTACCTATGCCATTATCTTTTTGGGAGAACTTTATTTCATAATATGGCTTCAGTCAGTTGTCTAAAGTCCTTTCCTTTTAACCTGCAGAACTCCCTTTAGCATTTCTTGTAAGGCTAGTCTATTGGTGAAAAGTCCTTAGTTTTTGTTTATTTGGGGACATCTTAATTTCTCCCTCATTTTTGAAAGACAGTTTTGTCAGATACGGAATTTTCAGATGGTGGTTGTTTGCTTTCATCAGTTTAAATTTGTCTTCCCATTGCCTTCTCACTTCCATGTTTTCTGATGAGAAATCAGCGTTTAATCTTAGGAAGAGGTATCCTTGCATATAACATGTTGCTTCCACTTGGGGCTATCATTATTCTCACTTTGTTTTGGCATTTGACAATCTGATGATAATTTGGTGCGGTATAGGTCTATTTGGGTTTATCCTGTTTGGAGTTTGTTGAACATCTTGGATGTGTATATTCATAGATTTTATTAAATTTTGGAACTTTTAAACTATTATCTCTGAACATTCTTCCTGCCCATTTTTCTCTTTCTTCCCCTCCTGGGACTCCCACAGTGCATATGCTGATACGCTTGATGGTATCCCACAGGTTTCTCAGGCTCTACTCATTTTTCCTCACTCTTTTCTATTTCTGCTCCTCAGACTGGATAATTTCAATCGTTTCATCTTCAAGTCCACTGATTCTTTCTTCTGTCAGCTGCAGTATTCTCCTACAACCTTCCAGGGAATTTTTAATTTCTGTTAATTTGATTTTCACCTCTGCTTGAGAGCTTTTCATAATTTCCATCTCTCTGCTGGCATTTGTGTTTATCTATGGCATTTCTGATTTCCTTTAGATCTTTGTACATGTTTCCCTTTAATGATTTAAGCACATTTAGGACCACTTTAAAAAGGTTTTATACAGTATGTTCCAGGTCTGCTCCTTCACACTGATAGTTTCTGATGCTTTTCCTTGCCTAGGACATTGTTTCCTGTTTCTTTGTATGTTTTAAGACCTTTTGTTGAAAGGTCATTTCAATTATTTAACATGTTTCTGCTGAGATTTAGACTCTGAGGCATCTGTTCCTTAAGCTTGTATCTAACTCGTGTTATGACAGAGCTTTCCTTGAATGCCAGAAGCTAACAAAAAGTTAAAAAAAAAAAAGGAAGGCAAAAAAGAAAAACATGTTTCTCATTCTTTGCAGACTGACCTATGCAAATGCTGTATCTATATAGGGTATTTGGAGAATAGCTCCATATCAAGCGTGCAAGTGTGCCTCTTGTCTTAGGCATACATGTGCAGTCCTAGGAGTCCCCCAATTACATGGATATGAATGCACCCTCTTCTCTCAGAAACAGTTTCCTCACAGTCCCAGGCACTGCAGTGTAGGTTTTACAGTGAACAATCCCTTGCCCTTCATAGCACAACTTGATGGTTCTCCCATGGTATTCTGTAGGAGAGCTCAGCAAGCCACCTCTACATGCAGCACAAGTTCTGGGACAGCGAGTCCCTTAGGCCACCACCAAACAAACTGGGCCAGACATACATGCCCCCAGTATGTGCATGGGGTTACGCTCTTCTCGGCAGAGGTGGAATCCAAGGATACACACTCAGGCAGTGAAGGGGTAGGAGAAGGGCCAGCCAGGGCCTGAGGAGATTCTACCACATTTCAATGGCCTTTTTCTCGATTCAGCATCTACCCTGCTACCTTAGTCCTCTAATTGTTTTCTGGCACCCTGAGAAAGAAATTTCTGCCAGTTCTTGCTGATTGTTCAAAGCTTCTACAGGGGGATGGAGCCCTGAAGTATTTCACTCCACTACCCTGACCTTAATGGTTTTTCTTAACATCATTTAAAATTAAATATTGAATTTTTATTGAAGAAATACATGCAAATAATTTAATCAAACAGTCATGATAGTAGTGTCCTCACTCTCCAACACTGATCTCTTACTCCACATCATTTATTGGGGTGAGGCACTCGAAAGGTGATAGGAAGCTCTGGGGTGCTTCAGTGGGGCTTATACACTGTGAGCTTCACTGGAGTGGGATTGGGTGCCCAGTAGGTTTCTCCATTGTATATGCCAAGTGTGAATCTTTGTAAGATTTTTTCCTCTAGGTTAGTTCACTTTTCTAGGGAAGGAAAAAATATTGCCTCTGTGCTAGTTTGAGGCTATTGTGTACATCAGAAAAGCCATGTTCTTTTTCCTAGTTCAATCTTGTCGGGGCAGACCTATTGTTTCGGTGGGATCTTTTTTATTAAGTTGTTTCCATGGAGATGTGACCCACCCAATTGTAGGTGGGACCTTTTGATTAGGTGGTTTCCATGGAGATGTGTCTTTGCCCATTCAAGGTGGGTCTTCATCCTTATACTGGAGTCCTTTAAGAGGGAATCATTTGGGGAAAAGCTTCAGAGCAGACACAGATATTTGGCGATGGAGAAAGAAAACACCCCAGGGGAAGCCATTTGAAACCAGAAGCTAAAGGACCAGCAGCGGCCAGCCACATGTCTTCCCAGATCAGCCTTTCTTGAGTCAAGGTATCTTTCTGGATGCCTTAGTTGAACATTTTTATGGCCTTAGAACTGTAAGCTTATAACTGAATAAATTCCTGTTATAAAAGCCAACCCATTTCTGGTATATTGCATTTCCTGTAGCATTAACAAACTGGATCAGTCTGCTAGAGTTTCAGTGTTGGCAGAAGAGGGAGCAGGTAGTTGGAGGTCTTACTGTTCAGTTTGCAGACTTTCATTTAATTGCTTCTGTTTGTACAGTTCTCCTTCCTCTCTCTTCTGCCTAGTATACTGGGATCTATATTTCATGGAGAAGGATTTGAGGGGTATTCTGGCCATAATGAAAAAGTGTGAAAATTTGTGTGTGTGTGTGTGTATGTGTATATATATATATATACAGTTTTCAGAGCCCACCTAACTCCCCAAATGCTTACAGTAACTGAGTTCTGGGGTACTGAGGGTAGCTCAGCTAGCTTTTCTTTACTATTGTCCCCTTATTGACCTAAGTCATTGGTCATTTCTCCATCTACCTTTACTTTTATGCATCATGGTTTGCAGTTTCCTTAAAGGTGGAATCACCCTTCTGTTTTTCATACTAACTCTTGGTTTGGGATAAATTTTTAGAGAAGAATGGAGTAGGAAGGTCTTTTCTACACCATTTTAAACTAGAAATCACTTAGTTTTAAAGTAATGGAATTCACTATGTTTATCTAAGCACAAGTATTTAAAAATTCTTTTTATCAATTGACTGTACATCTTTCCGTCCTCTCTAAGTATAGGTGCAGATTAAGTTTTAATGGTAGATTTGGAATCGGATAGCCAATCTTGGTAGAGAATTCTCCTTGTTGAAACTAAAGCATTAGAAACAAAGTGTTTTAAAACAAGTCTGACCATGAGAAATCAATGTAACTTGCTTTAGCCATCATTGATTCTTAAAATATTTGCTAGGTTTTATACAGACACAGTCATAAGCAAAAAACATCACTTTAGTATGTGACACTTTAGTTCTGATTTCAGATTCATTGTAAACCACTGTGTTTAATCGAGTAGTTCCAAACTCTAGTTACCTATCTCAAAAGATAAAGCAAATTGTAAAATTAATCTTAATGATAATAATTTAAAAGATTTTAAAAGAGATAAAATAATTGGAAAATCACGTTGTCAAATGAAGCCTTTGTTTCTAACATCATAAAATAAATGGAGATTTTCATTAAAATAGGATTTAGAACACAGTTTGTCAGAAATAAATGTCCACAGAAGGTGTTTTAATAATAATTAAAAACTGATGTCACAGAAAACAAAGGAATTTCATTTATTAGAAAGTAAACTTTCATTGGGATCTATTTAATTTACATTTGTTTGATAACGTTTCCCCCCACACGTTAAGTAATTGGAAAATTATCTAGGCAACTCCAGCAAGTTCTCTTTGACCACACATTCACAAATAAAAGTTTTATTTAATATAAAAGGTCTGATCTTTGAGATACCGGTTATTAATTATAGAGGGTATACTGCAGCATTTAGGAAGCAGTCTTTGGAGTCAAATTGCAGGGGTGTAAATCCAAGCTCCATTAATCACTAGTTTTATTCTTGAACATATTATTGACTCTTCCTCAATGCTCAGCTTTCTCAGCTATAAAATGGGGTTAAAAATAGGCTTTTGTGAGGATTAAATGAGCTAATTCAACCTTGTTAAAGCTTCTTCTGGCATATAGGAAGGGCTCAATAATAAATAATACTGACTCTTAAAACTAAGTTTTAAAAAGAACTCAATGAGTTAACGAGAAAAGCGACTTGAAAACTTTAAAACTGTTACTATTTTGATTTTAAATAATTGTGATGTTTTCTTGGTTTATACCTTAGAAGACTCCCGACTCTCTTTATATGACAGATTGTAAATTATTTTTCTGTTCTTGGTCTTAACATATCTAAGGTTCATCGTTTGCATTGCAATTGGGTTATCTTTCAAGGACACAAACATGAAAATGTTAAATCCCCTGTTTAAAACCCTCCAATAGCTTCCTATTCCCAACAGAATCAATTGCAACCTTCTTAATGTGTTAAAAGCTTTCACCATTTCCAATATATCATTCAGCCTTGCTCTCGATAATCAACCATTCGTATCCTATAACGGCAGCTGTGCAGTCTTACATGCCTCTCCCCAAATCTGCCACATTCTTTTCTGTGCCAGCATCTCTGCCCATGCTGCTTCCCCTGCCTGGCAAACATTTAAAGATCTCTGCCTGGTAAATGTTGTGCTCACACTTCAAGATCTAACACAATCGGCATTTAGAAGGCCAACTCACTTCAAGATGAACTTCAGATGTTCAGCGTCCTTGGCTTGACTCAATCTGTGAACACCTGTGAATTTGGTTATTTTTTTACTTGCATGAAATCTGTTTACAATGCCAGGCGGCACACACAGAAATTACAGGGTGTCAGTCTCAGAGCCTCTGTCCCACCTTGATTTTAACTCTGTGGCCCTCCAAAGCAACTTAATTTCTCTAAGGGTCAACACCCTCCTCTGTAAAAGGAAGACAATAGGACATACGGTTCTGGGGTCATTCTGGGGGTTATATAAGAAAACGCATTGTCCCCTCTGCAATCCCATGCTCTCCTGTGCTTTCAGATCTGTGCACATGCTTCTCTGGAAAAAGCATCCTTCTTCCCTCTTCGTTCTCTTTTTCAGGTAGGAATTTACTCAGGTGTCACCTACTGCAGGGCCTTGAGGTCTGAATGAGGTGCCCTGTATTGCTCATACCACATCCTGGTCCCCTCCTCCCCTTGCTAACTGTAAGCTGCTAACCGGAAACTCTAGCAAGGAAGGATGGGGGTTTCTGCATCACGTGTTCCCAGTGCCTGGGAAATACTTGGACCGCCATGATGCTGTCGAGTTCCTTGAACACTTCACATTCACAGCATTCCGCATGCTATCTGGCCCTCGAGGTGTTTGCCTAACGACCAAATAAATCCTAGGTAAACAGAGGCAGATAAACCTATTACAGATTTTCTTTTGTGTCATTGGCTTCAGGGCCTGGAATTGGATTGCAAAAATTAAGGCCTGTCTTTCATTTCATAAGCCTCTATTACTGAAAGTTACTTTTCAACACCTTCTTGACCAAAAGGGAGTCCCTACAAAATCCTTCATAAAATGTTTCTCCTAAGGAAAAAGGACCTGCTGGGGTAAAGAAACATCCCCGGAAAAGTCCTAGGCAGGCACGGAGCTGATCTTGTGGAGGAGGGAAAGATCTTGTCCTAAGGAAAAACAGTCCTGAGCTGGAGAAGCGATTATGCAAGATGTTACTCAACCCTGATGTAGTATATGAATTATAATAAGGACCTCTGGGAAGCCCAAGCGAAAGGAATGACTTTTCCAGGGAGAATGCTTGGCATCCTGACAGGACACCTATTTGGTCTGTGAATGTGATGGCTGGGTCTCTGGGCAGGAAGGTTACACCCTGAGCAAGGCTCTAAAAGCTATTTGGAGCTACCAAGAAGTGCTTTTCTGTGTATCATCAAATTTATCTTTTTTGGGGGGGTACATGGTCCGGGAATCAAATTCAGGTCTCCCACATGGAAGGCGGACATTCTACCACTGAACCACCTGGGCACCTGCATTTACTTTTATATCAACCATAAGAAGGTGATTTTTGTCTAAACAATAATCCATTGAGGGAAGTACAGCACAGAGAATGTTCCCTGGCTAGATGGGAAGAACCAGTTCAGAATCAGGCCTTCTGGAAGCCAAGGTAAGGATCTGCAGATGACGTGAAGAGTTCCTGCCCATTTACTGAGCTCACTATACCAGGCCCAGGACAGATGGTCTGCACATGTTACCTCATTTACAATTTACAGCAACCTCATGAGCTAGGTACTATTAATTCCTCCATCAAATGGTTGAGGAAATTGAGGCTAAAATGGGTTTGTAAAGTATCTAGCAAATGGTCACATTAGCCAGCAAACGGTTAAGTTGGGACATGAACTCAAATGTCATGCATCACCTGGGGAAAACTAGGACCTTAAGAACTAAACAAGTATCAAAGCAAACATTACCTCAATAGGAGGTCATATCACAATTCTTTAAACAACTCTTAAACAAAGATATTAGATGGATAAATTTATTATCCCTGGTCACAGTTCTTTATGAATAGGACATTGAAATCATTAAAAAATTAATCACTGCTTTTATTCTAAGAATTAAGGCTTTCACATGTTTCACGTGTTTAGGTAACAGACTGCAAATACATATATAAAGATGGTGTTCAACAGTAATTTTTTTTTTTGCAGGAAAATAAACAGAGGTCATTCATTTTTATAGACAACATCCCATAGAATAAATCTTTGGAGACTTGAAAATTTAAGTCTTTTAGATTTTTCTGAGTTATCACATTTGCTATGTTTTATAAAGTTACTCAAGCATAGATAGACTAAAAACCATTTTATTGTTCTTGATCTTTTCCCCCTTCCATGTAAATATATTTCAGAACTATAATGTTACAAATGATAAGGCTTTTCAAGTGGTCACCTTAAGCGAAGAAGGGTGTTGTATTTTAATCATTTTCCAGCCTTCTATTCCTTATATGTTTGTCATGTTGCTGATTTCCCTAGGGTATTATTTCTCAGAATATAAAATATTTCTGAAGATTTTTCATGAAAATGTTGTTTTATCATACAATCAGTACTTATTACCCAAGTCTATCAATCATATTACACCATTGACTAAATTTTCAATTTTCTTTGCACCAAGAATTCTATTGATAGACTAAAGAATATTTTGCTTAACAATATTATTTTAGAAGTGTCATTTTGGGTTGAAAGTCTGTAGGATTTTGATATGAGTCCACTACTCAAAACATCATAACACAAATTATCAAATTAGGATGTGCACTTTCATCTATGACTTTTGGAAAAATCAACAAAAGAATGAGTGAATCTAACTAATGGCTGTCCACCTTTCACACAATACAGACAAATCAAAAGATGCAGGCATCAATAGCAAAAAAGATCGTTTTCCTCTATTCATCAACGGTAACTTTTGAAAAAAAAATGCATTTTTATTTTGCTACTTTGGTTCTTTTCTTGAAATGAAGACAACTTCCCTTCTTTTCCAAAGAACAATTTCTTTGGGTGCTTCTATTTGCCATTATTATTATTTTATTTTGTTTTATTTATTTAGGGGTGCATGGTCTGGGAATCGAACCCAGGTCTCCCACATGAAAGGCGAGCATTCTACCACTGAACCACCTGTGCACCATACCATTATTTTTTTTAATAAAATAAAATTAAGATAGCTCTTATACAGTGGATAGGAAAGAGGACAGATACAATTTCTGTGTACCTTGTATATCAACCCATGCTCATGGGTAGAAAGACAGCCTGTTCATTCCAGGCATGCAGTGTACTTTACAACAAAGAATTTGGACACTTGCAAATAACAAAGAATTGTGATTTTTCAGAGGAGCTGTTCTAGTATTTTCCCTGTGTTCTTAATGAGTGTGTTTTGATATTTTTGCAAAAAAAAAAAAAAGAGAATGGTAATTGGCAAAAGTTGCTTTATGGAAAGTTGCAGGCAAAGGAGTTGGAAGAGATAATGCCAAAATACTCTGAATTTTCAGGACAGATTGTTATTCCATATGGGAAGGGAACATGAAATGCTTTTCCTACCCAAGTCCAAGAAATCCAAACTTTCATCTAGCTGACAGCAACTCAGTTAGTCAAATTCTCCCAAGACCTAAGTTATTCTCTGGTTAGCTCTCAGATTTCTCTGCTTACAAGTTACCTTATAGTGACCATAAATTATAATTAAAGTACAGAGACTACAAAAATGATGAAATTTTTAAAATCCAAGTTATTTAAAAAATAATGATCTTGAAAATGGTGAGTTGCTTACATAGGACTGTTTTAATATTTTTGGAGGCCCCACTATACTTCATATCCAGCATATTAAAATGCACCCACATCCTATATTATATATTATTTTTGCTAAAAGCTTTGGAAAGGATCCCTATAATTTTGCTTTTGAAATTATCTGACCACTATTAAATGCATTTAACTTGCTATTAGCCCTGATTTCTCTACAATCATCTGACACACTTGGGAAAACTTGCAAAACGAAAGAAAAATTGAGTTCACAAGTTTTGTTTAGTTTTGCTTTTCAAATGTGGTCAAATCTTTAAGAACACTCATTTGCCCATGACTCAAGTTGACATAATTTTGAACATGTAATTAAACTTTAATTTCGATTTGCAGCTTTCTTTTTGTGTTTAAGACCAACTGCTTTATTTCTCAGGTCTCAGATATTTGCATGGGTCCATGGAAAGCTTCTACGCTCCAGGCACTCAGGACTGTCGCAAACGTCAAGACAATCGGCCGTTTGGGAACTGGACCTGGGAGGACAGGAGTGCTGGTTAAGAAGTGATTCGTACGAGGAGACATGATGACTGTTTCCAGAAAAATGTGTTATTTCTTGTACTATTTTGATAATTATGAGTTACTCCTTCCTTTGCTAATGAGGTAAATGACATCAAGCATATATTGTTCAAGGGCTTACTAGTGATCCAGTAATACTAAGTATCATAGATTGTACAGGGTAAAAAAAAAAAAAAAAGGCAAAAGATGTGGTTATCACCCTTAAGCACACAATAACGTGGCTGGAAAGAACAATGCCATTGTTGCGGATTTGTCTCGAATAACTGAACACATGAGAGAGCAAGATAACGAATGCATGCTTTGGCTATTTAAGAGACCAAACTAAAATACGAATATGGTTGGCCTGGTTATACCAAAACCTTTGCTAAGTTATCCTTTAAAACACCTGGCTAGTGACCTATGAATTAAGACAGATGGGATCTCAGAAGCTTCGTACTGCTGGTGACCCCAGCATTCTCCCCATTAGTGGAGAAAGCTGCATGAGAGTTGTCATGAAGGGGCCAGTGGAGCAAAAAGATCATTTATTTTCACCCTGTCCCAGGAGGGTAGTCCTGAACTCTGGTTAGCTTACTGCTCCAGTTGGAGAAACTGCAAATGCACAGAGGAGATTTTAGCCAAAGTAAAGCAAGCACATTTGAGCTTAACTCTTCATTTGACTCTTGTTCAGGTGGATTGCTCGGCAGCTATGATCTGAGACAAACTCAGTTTTCTAAGGACAGTGAAATGTATTGCCTTGCAAATAGCACAGGATATTTAACAGAGACACGACTAACTGAGGGCTTTTTCTTCATTGTTCTTGTTCTCACCTAAATAGGTCCTATAATGGAAATAACAGGATTTCAATGAATGCAGTAGCATTGATTCCCTTCTGTAACTGGGCTGGATGTGGCATAGGTAGACTTCAGAGCCAATGCTTGAGTGACCCTCCTGACATCAGAGTCATACTTCATAGAGGGTAAAATCTGGCTGCAGGGTCACCACGGGTCTGATCTCAGGATGGTGAGTCACCATTTCATACTAAGCTATGCAACAGCATGGAAAAGGCTACCACACTCCCCTCACCTTCCCAAGAAATAAGTCTGCCTCTAACCTACTTAAAGAGAGAATTTTTTCAAAGGTGATGGTGGAATTATACACAGAAGATAGGATTTAACAAATGAATGTGAATGCTGAATCATTAAATTCATATCTCTTTTAGTCTCCAGTATTTTAGAGCAGCTAGAAGTAAAAACCTAAAATTGTGGAATTATAACCTATGTCAAGCTCTGAAATATCTTCTATAACTAATTGTGATGCTGTGCTTTGAAATTTATAGCTTTGTTGTATATGCTATTTTTTCACAAAAAAAAGAAGGAAAAAAAGTCATTTGTGATGATAAAAAAAATTTATGCCCTCTAGCCTCTATATTCTGGAACAGCTAGAAGGAAAAATATGAGAGGATCTTATGGTAGCCCATGACAAACTCTGGGATCTGTCCTATAACTACTTGTTGAAGAATGCTTTGAAAACTACTGCTTTTTTATTTCTTTGCTATGTATATATGTTATACTCTACAATAAAAAAAAAATTTTTAAAAGAGGATCATTTCTGAAAACAGCTATCTTTGACTATTGCTTGACACAACTGCAGCAGGAGAAACGGCTGTAGAGGATTTAATTCCTGAGGAACTGTCCAGAAGGCTAGAGTTTGTAAAATTAATGTGACATCATGCCTCCTGGGATCAAGCAACATGGAGCCCTGCATTTCTGTTTCTCAAATTACAAGTTAAGGGCAAACTCAGCTTCCCATCTTTAAACAGATCTCAAAGGTTCTCAGGTTAAAGCACCAAGGTTGGCACTGGGCTATACAGAGAAAGAAGTATCCAACAGTGGTAACAACCACTGTGGGGTCAGACTGACAAAGTTTAAATCCCAACTTGGCCCTTTATCCAAATCAAGTTGCTTTACCACTTTATACCTCAGTCTTCTCAATTGTAAAATGAGAATAATCAGGGTGCTTTGGAAATGACATTAAACTACACAGGTAAAATACTTAGTACAGTGTCCAGCCTTCAGCCACGGACTCAATGAATGTTAAATATTACTATTAAAGAAGACAGTATCTCTCTTGCTCAATCACTGGGATTCTGGAGTGAATAAAAAATGATCACAGCTGCATTATTATGATTGTGTCTCAAGAGTATTTATGACCCAAGAAAAACCTCATGCCATTTAAGGCTGAGAACTGGGAACAGTTTAACAAAATGTTTTTGGGAAAAATGAAAACAGTTTAGTGACTGTTATTAAGAGTTTAAAAGAGTTTGCTGTAAGCGTTGTCTCTGCTATATACTTTCAAATGCCCTTATCACTGAAGGCCAATAGAAATCCAGGAATCTTCAGATGTTGATGGAAAATGAAGCTCATTATAAAAATAAATGCTAGGCAGAAACAGCAGAAAATAACGTTATCTCCTTCCTGCCCTTTCTTTCAGATGGAAAATATGACAAAGGGTCATTGATCTGCTGGAGATTTTTACTGGGATAATCAGACATCAATAAAACACCACGCTGAGAAAACTATCCAAGCAGCTTTTTACTATTGACTTGATTACTATTTACTACTGACTAGCTTTTTACTTTTTACTGTTGACTACTAAACTTTCCTAATGAGATTCAGTCTTATTTTAATAAAAGGTTAGAGATAGTTCTGAACTTCTCAATCCTCAAATCGTAGAGCAAGAAAAACATGAGGGACGCTATGGTAGAATTATTTGTCATTGATTTTGCGTCAACCCAAAGTAAACTGTGAAGCTAATAGTGTGATCATCTTTTTCTGGTTTTGACAAGCATATGTTCTCATTGGTACAACCCCTTTCCATCAGGCTTCTGTATCTGGGTGTCTCTCCTGATGTCCAGTGTGTCCATTGCCTTTGCTGGCATATTTCTAACATCAGGGCAATAAGGCAGGAACCTCTACCCTCAAACTTGACCTTTGGTCCCATATGGCAAATGTGTCACATTCAGATGACCTTCTCTCTGTGGCCTGGTTTTGCCTCTTCTCCTTAGAAACTTGGCAACCATCACGGCAATATCGGATGGCTCTTTTGGAGAAGAGGTTCCCCCTTCTCTGTGCCCTCTCCTACTATTTCCTCATCCTCTCTTCTCTTTCAGAGGGGAGGCTGTACTGCAAAACAGTGAAGCAGGCTGAGTGGAAGAAAAACAACGGCTGCGGAATGATGACTAGCATTTCATATTGATCATCCACGTCAGGATAACAGGGACTGCTGGGTGGGGCTGGGCTTATTGAAGACACAAGTCTTAAAAGGGGGTATGTGCTATTCAGCCTGAGCTCTCCTGCAGGAATACGGGTCCAACATGGTCAACTTTTCCTATTTATTAAGAGAAACTGAAAATTTGGAATTTTCTGTGAAATCTCATTTTGATGAGATATTTTGATATATTTGACTTAAATATACTTAAATCAAAAAGTATATATACTGTCTGGTCAACACTGTGAAAGCCAAACAAAATAAATTGGAGGTGGAGGTGAAGGTTGTAACATTTCTTTTTAGCTACTGTTTAGGACTTATGGATCTACTGTTTTATCAATCTCTCATAAACTGATTCATGCTGAGTGGCTAATGCAAAGTGGTCATATCAAATATTCATATTTTAATACTGGGTATAGTAAATAATAACAACACAGTGGGATGAATGGCCAGTGGTAAATATTTTAGGCTTTCAGGAGGAAAGTTTTTAATTGTAGAATACGTTGTGATGAAATGGCTAGGTCTATTCCAACCATGCATAAAACCAATCCTCGTGGAATTAATTAAAAAAAAAATCCTACATTACCCTTTAATCATTAACCAAATTAAGTGACTGTTTGAATCAGGAATTTGGTTAGGTAAACTAAAGAAGGCTGAAAGAACTAATATTTATTCAATTCCTATCATCCACTTGGTGGTTCATTTTCTCTTTCAATCGTCAAAATATCCCTATAAGGCAGTTGTAATTATTCCTTATTTCGTGGCTGTAAATTGAGTTTGGAGAGGTCATGCCTTATTCCTTTATGCATGCCCCTCCATTATACAATGGGTGTTGGTGTTGCCAAACAGGAATTCAGGTGCTGGCATAGCTAGAATCAGTAAAATGCATGTCGCGCGCGCGCGCACACACACACACACACACACACACACACACACACACACACACACACACACACACACACACACACACACACACACACACACATATATATCTTAGCATTTGAAAACAAGGTTGGGTAGTGCAATGGTGGCTCAGGGGCAGAATTCTTGCCTGCCATGCTGGAGCCCTGGATTCGATTCCTGGTGCCTGCCCATACAAAATAAAACAGGGTTAAACTGACTAGGCTAGGCAGAGTCAGCCCCTGTTTGATAATTCCAAGAGAATTCTATACTAATAAAAAGACCCTTGTCCCCTTAACAGAGCTATCACTGGGTTGTTGTAAGGCACTGTGGATATGCATAAATTAACAGGGTTCTTATTCATTCTCAAATGCAACTCAAAAACCAACTCATAGCTGAGGGTGTAATGAAGTTTAAGTGAGTGACTTTACTCTTCAGAGCCTTATAAAGGAGACATGGGGGACTGGTGGGGCTGGACTAGGAGGGACCCTTAGAGACTGGGCGGAAATTAAGAGACAGCAAAATTTGTCCAGACTCCGAAGATAAAGGTAGAGAGCTGGAAGTGAAACTAGTTCATATATGCTTATGACAGCTTCAGACTTAACCTACAAGGGGAGTCGATCAACACTGTGACTTTTTAAGGCTTTCACAAGTGCTAAAATGTATCCTTTTATGCAGTATCATACATCATATGATATTATCAATTTACTCCACTCCACTTACCAGCAATCCCAAATGATTAAAACTACTATCTACTCAGACTAGTATCACATACTTAAAAAGATGGATCAGTAAATATTTATGGAACATTGTGGTAAATGCTAAGAAGTAAAAGAAGCAGTCCTTGCTTTAGCAGTTTATAATGAAAAAGGGGATTAGGTGGTAAGAGCCATATATATGTCCCCCCCAAAACCATATTATTATATTTTATTCACTTCATAGTTCTTATATCTGAATTTTTCTTGTTTATGTCTTTGTTGTAGATCTGACCTAGGATATAACTTCCATTAGTGCACAAATTGCCTATTTTATATCCTCTTATCTCCTTGCCTAAAATATAGGAGGCACTCAATAAATATTGTGCAATAAATAAAAGAACGAATTATGAATATCATGAATGTTATAATGAGAAAGTAGAGAAGGAAAAATCCTTTTGGGCTGAACAGTCAGAGAAGGTTTCAAGGAAAGGGGATCCTACACACCGGGCCCAAAAGAGAGAAGGCTATCACCTTAAGAAGAATGACCTACACAAAAAGGACAGAAGAACCCTAAGAGATGCCTGGGGCAATGAAAAGGACTATTCCATGGGACATTAATATCCAGGGGTGAAATCTCCCTGGTAATGTGGGTTACGACTCCCAAGGATGAGCCTGGCCCTGGTACTTTGGGATTGACAATGCTTTCCTGACCAAAACGGAGAAAAGAATTGTAACAAATAAGATATAAGAGGCTGAGAGAGTTCAAATAGAGGCAAGAGAAGACTCTGGAGGCTACTCCTACACATGCTTCAGTTAGACATTGTTATCATGGTTTGCCAACCCCTAACCGAAACCATTCCTGTCAACCCTAAAGAACACCTAGGGCTCTAGTGGAGATTCTACAAAGGTTCCATGCACTATGATTATTTCCCAGAAACCTACAACCTCCAGATGGGTTCCTAGGCCAGGGAAGTCCTGAAACCCAGAGGGCCCAGCCTCTCCAGAGCATCGACTAGTTCCACCCCCCCATCTCATATTATCGACAGCCCTCTCCAACATGAAAAAGTTAGAATGGGCATAGTCTAAACACCCCTAAAAATTGAAAAAATCAAAGGAGAATGTGGAGTTATAACAGAGAAGATAGAATGTAATAAATGAGCATGACTGCTGAATCATTATATTAACATTTCTTTTAGTCTGTAGTATCTTGGGGCAGCTAGAAATAAAAACTTAAAATTGTGGAATTGTAATGCATACCAAACTCTGAAATCTGTTCTACAACCAATTGTTGTAGTATGCTTTGAAATTTATTGCTTTTTTGGTATATATGTTATTTTTCACAATAAAAAGGATATTCCAGCAGTAAGTCTTGATGATGAGATTTGGGGTTAAATAAAGATCATTCTAGCAAAGATGGAATGCGATTGGGGTGGGACAGGAGGCAAATTCTGTGTGAAGAGCTGTCGGAGCTCTGGGTACAAGACCACACCGCGAAAATGTGGTAGTGGAGCATTAAGCTCTGATCAGCAGGTGGAACTTTTAAAGTCCCTTCTGATCTTCAGATTTCACGCCTCTGTTTGTGTCTTGTTGCTGAAATGATTTAGGAGAACTTCTGTAGAGCTTTGAATTAATCACACATGGTATTTTGCCTTTTTTTTCCTAAATCAAGAGAAAGCTCAATAACTATAAGAGTTATTTTTTTATCTTGTATTTGGTGAAACCACAGTTCAGTTGGTAGACAAATAATTGTTTCTCAACTGAGCTCTAGAAGTAGAAATTAAAAATGACACTGAAACATTTTCTACAGATTTTAGATGATTAATCATTTTGTTGTGAAGGTTTATGACATGATAAAGCGTTTTAAACCATATTATAATCTAACCACTTGTAGAAAAATATCTTTAAATCTTACCCTATGGAATCTCCTATTTCAAATGGTGGTTTACAGAGAACTTCAGGCACATGAGAATAACTGCACATCTGATTGTGTGATAGATTGAGTCAATTTGCTTTATTTTTATTATAAGTTCATTTCTTCATGTTATATATTCAGATGCCTAAATACCAATACAAAAACAATAATGGTTTTGCTTAAACTTTACAAACACATAGAACAAAGAGAAGTCTTGATTCAAAATACTTGAATATGTATGCACATGGAATAAATTTCACGTTCCGCCTCTTACAGTGAATGGCATTAGTCCAAATATCCTCTAAGCCCCCACCTCTATACATCAAGGCCTCTTACTGAAAAAATCTGCACTCTCTACCTGAGGGTTTCTTCTGACCACAGTTATGGGTTTGGCCCATGCTTATTCAAGCTGGAAGCAGTGGGAAGTGAATGATGTTCAGAGACAGGCCTCAACCAGTGATGGATGGGAGACTTGGTGGATAAATATCTCAGCATCCTCATCCCACTGCTTGGATCATTTTGAGGTGGGTTCCACATTATGTCCCAGAGTTCTCCAGCAACATGGACCTCTAGTTTCCCACTGTGTAACTGGCTTGATAATGTACTTTATTTGCTTCCTTTCATTTCCTGTCTTACCCTCTTCTCTACTTACGTTTCTTGAACTTTCTAAATAAACTACTTATACTCTACTCAGGGTCTCCATCTAGGAGAACCAGTACATCCCATTTCCACTACTTTGGGACACCCAAGAAGAGTTTTGATGGGCAATTACAAACATATAAAATGAAAGCCAATTAAAGTAAGATGAACGGATGGTATATGTCAGACACAGGCATTCTGCCATCTTATTTTAATTAATTATAAAATATTTCTTAAGTCCTTCTTTTTTTTCTGCATACATTTGCTCTTCTCTACCATTTGGCCTTTTGGGTCTCTGGCACACACAGATGATAAACAATATCAGGAGATAGGTCAATGATAAATACTGAAATAAAAAAATGCTTATCACTTCACAGTGTTCACCACATGAGCCAAAAATACACTTTGTTTTTCCCTGTGAAAGGGTTATATGGATAGCTCATATATTGGCAAGTGAATGTGTTATTTCTAGAAGAGATGGGAATGTTAATTTATTTGCATAAGCCTAAATGAGTGTTACTTTGAAATCAGTTTCCTGGTGGTGTGAACCAACACACATAAACATACACACACATCCCTAGACTCACATAGGCATGCCTGACAGATATCCCTTCATGATATGAACAGACTAAAGAGCAACACTCAATCATTAATAAATCCTACATTTAGAGTTAATGTATGAACCGTATACCTTCTCTAATAAGGTTGACTGCCTTAAGTAAAAAACAAAAATCTGGAGCCACTACAGATTCATAGATTCAAATTAGTAAAGACTTGTTAAATGCTAGAAGTATCAGAATGATTCCTGAATTTTCAATTATTTATAGCAAGTATTATAGCTTGGGGAAAGGAAAGGGAACAGATTTTTTTTTTCAGGTGTACAAAGTCAGTAAATCCTTGGGAAGGAAGAAGCCCCCAACTTAAATCCTTGGGAAGGATGAAGCCCACTGTGATATAGTGAGATGAGGATGGGGGAAGAGATATTTTGGTGTGCTTTTGATCTCTGTTTTGCTGAGTAGGAAAAGGAAAGAATTTTGTGATAATTTGAAGGTAAAAGAAAGAATAATGCAAGGGAGGAGGGAAGGACGGAGATGAGAGAGAAGGGTAGGAAGTGTTTAAATATTCATTTAAATACTCTATCAAAAGTCACATGAAGATAATCACCAAAGCTTCCACATTCTGAACCTACTAGCTTCAGAGTTATGGGGCTTTGCATTCATGAAGGCAGATGGACCAACATTTTGGAATCAATGTATCCAAAAAATTGTTAAAACTTTGTAAATGATGTTTTCCTTTACGTGTTTATGAACGCTCAAACTAGTCCTTTTAAAAGACATTTTTTGGGATCCTTTGATCTTTGATCACAGAACCTTATTTCTTTAAGTTAAAGTGATAGACTAAATTGTTCATGATCATTTTCTAGAGCAAACAAATAGGTTTTCTGGATTAGAAATAAGGAATGAGGAAATTTATAAAGGAATACTTCAGCATGTTAAAAGGTGATGATGCCCGCAGTAATTTCCATCTTGCTCCTAAACTGTACTCAGATGAGTGGAGAAGTGGGGAAAGGACACCTCACCTTACACAGAAGAAGGAAAGGCTACACCAGTTATTAGTGTTATTTCTTAAACTACCTTTCCACAGACATAGCTCCAGATAATGAATTCTGTCATGTGGTTCATGTCAGGTCCTGTTGAGGATGGAGAAGGCAATCATCAACAAAATTAATTGACAATGGCTGTGAAACTTGGCAGGGTGATGGGAATGAGATATACAGATTCCATAACAACCACAGGACATCTGTCTCCTTCAGCTCTATGAAAACATCTAACACCTGGGTGGGCCACCGTGGCTCAGCAGGCAGAGTTCTCGCCTCTGGGGTTCAATTCCCAGTGCCTGCCCATGAGAAAAAAAAAAGAAAACATCATCTGCCACTTTACACCTGAGATCCACAAATCAGAAAGCCAGCTCCCAGGACACTTAACTCCAAAACCTGATGGCCAGGTTCAAGTGCTGCTTCTTCCTGTCTCAGTGGAGTATTTCTGAGTCCACTCGTGGGCATGAGACTGTGGTCACTTAAGAAACTGTTATTGCTTCTGTGCTGCAGACATGCACCACCCCTCATCTGTCAATCCGTGCTGGGAATTTGAGACCTGGCAGGCAGGTGGTGTGAACCCCTCTCCACAGAGCAGCTGCCTCTAAAAGGCCAGTGCACATCTGAGCCAAGAGGAGACGTTTCTGTTACTTGCCTGGGCTTTGAGAGCACCTACTGGCTTGGTGGGCACCAGGTGGCAATAAGGAAGAGCCCCAAGCACAGGAACCAGCAACGTGCTGAGAAGGCCATGCCCTGGCCCCTGAGAAGCAGCTGCATTCCTACTACTCTCTAGAGGAAGCAAGCAGGGCCTTCAGGTTTGTGTTATCTGCCTGTTTCAATCCGTGGGAGGAGACCAGTGAACAGTATTCTCAACCTATTATCAAAATCAACTAATACATTGTTACACTTAGATAGGGGGAACTAGGCAAGGGTTCTGTAGGCTTCCAAAACAGCCCTTTATTAAGAAGACACATTTTGGGTTCATTCCACTCTACATTTATAAAGCATAAAATGATGTTCAGGATTACAGGCATAATAATATAACAAAGGGCCACAGCCCCTCAGTCACACAAAGTCAAATTACATCTGACTCAGTCTGCTTTTTATATAAGCAATTTAAAACAGCTCTTCCCTCCTTTCAGAACCTGGCTCCCAACTAGGTGGGTAAACTCACTGCCCTCCCCAAATACGTGCGACATGACTCCCAGAGAGGAGCCGGGACCTGGCATCATGGGACTTTTGACCAAAATGAGTAAGAGAGAAATGAGACAAAATAAAATGTCAATGGCTGAAAGATTTCAAGCAGAGTCAAGAGGTTACCCTGGAGGTTATTTTTGTATATTATATAGATATCCCTTTATAGTTTATGGTGTACTGGAGTGGCTAGAGGGAAGTATCTGAAATTGTTGAGCTGTGTTCTGGTAGCCTTGATTCTTGAAGTGACTGTCTAACTACATAGCTTTTACAATGTGACCATATGATTGCGAAAACCTGTGTCTGATGCTCCTTTTATTCATGGACAGATGAGTACAAAAAATAAGGACAAAAAATATACAAATAATAGGGAGGGGGGAGTAAGATGAAAAATTAGGTAGATTGAAATACTAGTGGTCAATGAGAAGGAGGGGTAATGGGTTAGGGGATGTATGAGTTTTTTCTTTTTATTTCTTTTCCTGGAGTGAGGCAAATGTTCTAAAAATGACCACGGTGATGAATACACAACTATGTGATGATATTGTGAGCCACCGATGGCATCCTTGGGATGGATTGTATGTGTGTGAAGATATCTCAATAAAAATATTAAAAACAGGAACCTGGCTCCCCAAAGCCCAGGCAGTAAACTGGAAGGAAGACTATATGAGGACAACAGGGATGTGGGTGTGATAAGGGTGGAAGTTACTTTGCTCAGAGGAAATAAGAAGCTCAAAAGCCCTAAGCATCTCCCTGATTTTTTTCCATTTAATTCTCCTGAGGTTAAGCAGCTGGATTGTCTCAGAGCTGAGAGCAGACATACTGGCTTATTATGAACCACTTATTCTACTTTCAGGAATCTCCAGACCCACTGTTATGACACTTGACTCAATTATTTCTCAAACCAAAGCAGATGTATATCTAGGCTTCTGATCTTAGCCTCCTGGAAAGCAGTGCTACCAAAGAGCTCACAGAATTTTGGTTGCCAACAGATCTTAGTTACGCCAGTAAAGACAGTTCTTTTTATGTAAAATAAATCCAGAGGAATTGAGTTTTGACAAATGACAGGGAAAGGGATGCATTTCCAAATAAACTGATGGCATATCCCTAGAAAAGGAATACATACTAACATAGGAACATAAGCTACCATTTCTTCCATTCTGGAATACTGGAGAGATCTCAGAAAACATCACAGGGTTTCTTGACAAAAGTAGATATACCAAGTCAATTATTTCTGATTGGACTTTTCTGTCATATTAGAAGGCATTGTAGACTAAAAATAATAGTAACAACATTCAGCCTTTACCCATTATGTAATATTATCTCATTTTACAGAGGAGAAAAGTGAAGTTCAGCACAGTTGGATAACTTGCTTTAGGTCACATGAGGAGGGATATATGCCTATTAATTGGCAAAGATATGCGACGATTTTATTTTTTTCAGTTTGAGGTATATTCACACACTACATGAGCCATCTCAAGTATACAATCACTGGCTCATGGTATCCTCACACAGCTACGTGTACATCCCCGTTATCTATTTTAGAACATTTTCACTACTGCAGAACAGAAATAAGAATAAAAAAATAAAACCCAAATCCTCACAGACCCCTTTATCCACCCCTCCCCCATTGCTACCCCATAGCACTGGTGTAGTACATTTGTTAATGTTGATGAAAGGATGTTGATTTTAACAATAGTACACAATTTACAATAGCTATGTTTTTCCACATGCACATTTCTATTATTTTTTTTTTTAATTTTAGTGGCTCATGCAACAACTTGCTTACATACATGACTTTTAACAACCACTTTCAATCAAATTCACTTAAAATATGCTACTATTTTTTATAATGAGAATGGATTCTTTTGATATGCAGTAAGTAGTTAATGAATATCACAGAGTTTTGCACATTCTCCCTGATATTGGAGAGAAAAAAGGCACCTGTTCACTGAGGGGCAGTTGCTTAAGAATTTATGGAACAGAGTTCACTTGAAATTGCTTCAAACACATCAAAGAAGCCATTGTAAAAAAAAGGTTCTGACACCTTTATTGTGGTCAATAATGCTGAGCACAGAAGTACATTTACAGATTGATTACAAGTTAGGGAAAGAGAAAAAATAAAAATGAATATGCAAAAATGTTTAACATTACTGTTACAATCTTAGAATGATGGGCAAGATTTTTCTTCCATTTCCACAATGGAAGAAATCTTGATGTATTATTTTCATAATTAACAACTGCCTATTAAGGAAATACAAACTACGTAAGCTCAGCTTTTTTTCCTCTACCCAAAACTTCTGCTGATGTCACGGTATTTTAGCTCAATCTATATGCAGATTAATTTTTTCTGACCTTTTAGTTTTTAGTAAAAAAGTTTGTTTGCTCCTTTAATAAAGGAGATGGGAAACACTTTTCTCCTTTATTTTAAGAACAGGGAAGAATGTAACCTCTATGTTCATTTTGGTCAATCTTAAATTAAGACAATATACAGAGGGAAAAAAAAAGGTCATCAAATATTGAGTCTTTTAAAAACAGAGACCCTGCTTTCAATCTGCCTATAATCTAATGACGGTCAAATTAAGTTCAATCATAGAACTGTTGTGGTATATGCTTATGCTATGTGCTAATTTCAAATAGAGAAGAATCACATTTCATAGTATATGAAGCATTTCTTCTTCCCCTCTAAAAATAAAAGTTCAGACAATTTTTCCCAAGGAAAATAAACAAAGAAAAATAAATTGGGGTTGATTCAAAACTCTGAATATTTGATTTCTAATTTGGTTCAAAAATCAGGGAAAAAAACCTTTCTCTTCTGACATACTTTAAAGCAAATAGAACCCACCATGCATGAAAAACTTATCTCTGACCTTTAAAGGTAATTTCACTGATTGAAAAAAATTTCAAACACTCAGTTCTGGAAAGGAAACAGACATTTGCTCATAAGCTTTAGACTCTGGCTCAGCTGACAGTAATTTTCCATGGATTGGGAAAAATAATGAAAATTTCACAGCTTTGGCTGACTTAGGACTGGTCTGATATAAACTACAGCCATTGTTCTGTATTTATTCTTTTGTGATGGTTAAAATACCAGTCAAGTCTGCCTAAAAAGATGTTATAAAAACATGTCTGAGGTGACCTGTAATTACTATATGTGATGTAGATTTGTTTCTTCGATTCCCCAACTACATTATTTTATGCATTTGCAATACTTACCCAAGCACGGTCAAATAGATCCTGCTGGGGGAAAAAAAAATCTGCTAGGAAAAGCAATAAAGTACTCTATTCTGAAATTGTTTTAACACATGCTGCAGTAAAAGAGCTTTTCAGTGACTTTAAAATTTCCATATCAGGAAATGTTTTAGAAATGTATTTTTCCAGACACAGGTGGGAGGATGCCTTCTAAACCTTGAGCTGTTTCTAGAGGAACCAAAAAAACACCAAAAATTAAAATGAAATAAAACTCTCCACATCACATCTGAAGCAAGGAAGCAGAACTACTGCCAAGGTGCCAGTGGGGAGACCCCAGTCCTCACCTATAAATGCCACGGTTGGCATGGTCACATCCCCAGCTGTGGAGAGCCGCCTCCCGGGTCTGGCCTAGTGGACACGCTGCGGCCTGCTCTAGAGTTCCCCCCGCCCATCGAGTGAGTCAAGATGGCGCCCGCATCCTGTTTCCGCGTATGACGCACGCGCCCACCAACCCTATCTTCCAATCACCTCTGTATACGTGGCACTAACCTATTGGGTTTGGGCACAGTATATAAGAGGTTACCCGGACAGGGTGGGTGGAGACGACCCATAGGGAGCCGTACCTGACGGCCGCATAGAGGTTGTTCCCCCGCGGGGTATTCTGTCCCGCGTGGAATTTGTAACAGAGCTTGCAAGCTTAGCTCCAGTAAAGGTCTGTGCTCACAACTGCAGCGTGTCTCGAACCCGTTTTTACCGCCCGAGTCGTTTTGTTTGTGCCCGTCTCTCTCCCCCTGTCTCCCTCGCCGGCCGGGGACCTGACACCGAGCGAGACGGCTACCGACACCCAGCCACGTTTCTGGGTTCTCTGTGGCCAATCCTATGCTCACATCTCATGTCACAGAGTACTGCAATAGCTAAGCTTCCAACTGGAAAAACTGTAAGTGTTTCTGAGCATGATGTGTGCATGCATGCACATACACAGGTAAACTCACTTGATAGGGTGAGATGCTGGTAGGGTGAGAGAAATACTAAACAGGCAAATTAAATGAATTAATATATATACAAAGCCCTTTGAACAGTGCCTGGCATGCAATAAAAACTACAGGGTGTCCACAAAATATGGAAACATAAAAGAATATACATAATATAAAAAATGATGTCTTCAGTCTATAAAGATATAAAACTTTATGTTTCCAAACTTTATGGATGTGCTATATCTAAGTATAAGCAATTACTTGTGCAGGAGGAAAACAGGGTGAAATATTTCAACCATGAAAATGTATTGAAATTTAACTGAAAGCATCTACTTGTAATTATACTTATTTGATATAATTCCTTAATCATATTTTGTCTCCAGCAACTTGTAAAACAAATGAACAAAAAACTTAAGGCAAATGCTTACATTGTTACTTACTTCTTTAAAATCCAAAACCATTTATGTACACATGATGTTGACATATGATTAATTTGAGTTGTGAAAATTGAGGAAAAAAAACAAAACAAAACCTGGTACAAAATCTTGATTGCCAGGGCCACAGGGGCATAGTGGCAGAGTTCTCGCCTGCCATGCCAAAGACACAGGTTTGATTCCCGGAGCCTGCTCATGTCAAAAAAAAAAAAAAAAAACTGATTGCCATAGCTCGTCAAATCCCAATCAAAACCATTCCTGTCAATCCTAAAACACCTAGGGCATTATATATGATTCTAACCCGACAGCCTCCAGATGGGTTCCCAGACCAGGGAAGTCCTGAAATGCAGAGGGCCCAGCCTCTCCAGAACATCAACTAGTTCCACTCCCACCATCCCATTTTATTGACAGCCTCTTGCAACAAGAAAATGTTAGAATGGACAAGACTCAACTAACCCTAAAGAGTGGCAGAAAGATCCAAGGTGATGGTGGAATGAAACAGAGATGGTAGGACTTAACAAATAAATATGATTGCTGAATCATTATATCAATATTTCTTTTAATCTCCAGTACCTTAGAGAAGCTAGAAGTAAAAACGTAAAATTGTGAAATTGTAACCCATATCAAACTCTGAAATCTGTTCTACAGTTAATTGTTGTGATGTGCTTTGATATTTATTGCTCTTTTGTATGCACGAAAAAGTCGATTGTGATGATAAAAAAATGCACAGCTATATGATACGGTGAACTACTGTGTACACCTTGGATGAGTACGGAGTATGTGAATATATAACGTATAACAGTAAAAATTTTTTAAAAATCACTGAAAATCTGATTGAGAGGGCATGATTTTTAAATAATTATTGACTTCTAAAAATAGTAAGATGAAAGCATGTATTTTTTCCCACCATCCTCCTCCCTTCCTTTCTCCTTTTTCTTTCATTCATTCACCGACCAACCCTACAGCCTACCAAGCAGTAATTATTTAAGTATTTTGTTTTCTTTTTCAAAATTAAAAAAAATCAAGTAAGTATTATGTTTTTTCTCTTGATTAATTTACTCGTAGTAAATAGAATAATTCCAAGAAATTCATCTCCAAAGTTTGTTGTCCTATGGATCCATCCCAGCAGGAACACACTTCACCCAGGGATGGAGCACGGGTTCTATGGCATTCATATTAAACTCAACCTGGCTTTAACTGCATCTTGTTAAATCTCAGATTATTGTATGTCTATTGAGCTTTTATTCTCTCTCTCCAACAGAAGTGTTTTCACTTCTTAATAGCCTCTTGCAATATGCCTGCTGTGTTAGGGACCCATGTCTTCTGTGCCCGTTCCCTGAGAAGGCAACTCCTGGAAACCAGCCCTGGTCAGGGCTTCTTCCCAGCACATGTGTAGTAAAACATCCTCAGGCCAATCACCCCACTGCACAGGATACTCCTGCTCAGAGTTGCAATCAGGCTTTTCAAACACAACTGTTGCGACAGCTAATATTGAAGGAACTCAGTAGGGTTTAACTGGTGAGCTCGTTAGAAACTGTTGTGTACACCATAAAAGCCATGTTCTTTAATCCTGATTTAACGTTGTTGGGTGGCACCTTTTTGATTAGGTGGTTTCCATAGAGATGTGACTCCATGCATTCAAGGTGGGTCGCTTACTGGAGTCCTTTAAGAGGGAATCATTTTGGAAAAAGTTTTAGAGCCAACACAGAGAGAGACATTTTGGAGATACAGAAAGAAACACCCCTGGAGAAGCTGTTTGAACCAAGAAGCCAAAGGACCAACAAATGCCAGCCACATGCCTTCCCAGCTCAGCCTTTCTTGAGTCAAGGTATCTCTCTATGGATGCCTTACTTTGGACATTTTTTATGGTCTTAGAATTGTAAACTTGTAACTTAATAAATTCTCTTTAAACAAGCCAACATTTCTGGCATAACGCATTTCCAGCAGCATTAATAAACTAAGACCACTTGTAAAGGATTAAATGTATATATTTTTTTACTCTTGTCCTCTTACTCATCTTCTTTTCTTTGTGTTTACCCTGCTTTGTTTTTTCCCCTTTCTCTTGAAGTCCTCTCTCAAAATCAGGGAGAATACGGAATGGAAAAGTTGTCATAAAAAAATGAAACAAGAGCTTGGTTCTGAGATATTGATGGGATGGCTCTGACATATCTATGGGATGGAGTGAAGAGCAGCACACATATTTGTGTTGGTGGTATGAAAACAAGCCTTAGGACTGCACCATGCCTGAAAAGGCACCTCTTTCTTTCTCATATGCAGACTTCTTGATTAATTGATCATTGCTAGCAACACAGAAGCCACAGGGTAAATGAGAAAAAATCCTGAGTGCAATTGGGGAAATAGAGGGAAAGAGGATGTAAACCTCACTGGTGTATTATATGGCCATATCACTTATGTCCATGCTAAAATATGATCCTCTAAAAAACACGACACACATACAGACATACACATGCCCACACTCCAGGATCTTCTCAATCACTGTGGCTTGAGAACTTGTAAACTGATCAAATACTATCCTAGTTATGTATCTTCAAATCAGGAATTTTAAAAAATGGCTAAAACTCTTGCTTATGGAGGAATTAAGCAGAGATTCAGTGATAACCTAGTTTGAGTATGTCCTCCAATCTCAGACATTTAATTTATGAGCTGTGCAATGTTGGGGAAACCATGTGACATCCACAAGCCATATATTTTCTCAGGGCTAAATATGTTAAGACATATATTGGTATAATACTAGCACAAATGTATTAGCGTGGCATTTATGACTGTGCTGAATTGTTGGAAGAAGTTCAAAAACTACATGTTATTAAAATAATAAACTTGTTTTTTATTGCTTTAGTTCTTATCATTCACTCTGTAATGCTGGTGAGGGAGGTAAATATCAACTTCTAACTCATCCTAGGAGAATGAATTGAAACTGTTGAACGAGACCAAAGACAACTGTTCATAATCATGAGATGGTCAGGAAGTGGATGTTTCTCATTCTGACCAATAATTAAACAACCCAGTTAAATGTATCTACAGACCATGTAATCCCATTGGAAAGGAAAACTATAGGGCAAAAAAGGATAGGTTGATTACTCAACTTGAGGTTGTTTTTCTGAGGTTGTCTCAGAAGCTACCTGGTCATCCCTTAGTTGAGAACCCTGGATTCTGACGTATCAAATTTCATGCTATCCCAAGTTTCTATCTATCCTTGTATCAAGGATTAGATTACTGTTAAGCTAATATTCACTATCTTCCTTTCCTCTTTCTTTTCACCATCTCAAAGACATTGGGCTTGGCCCTCTTTCTTGTTTTGTGCAATAAGATATGGGCAGGAATGATATTATTAGTTTCATGCTGAGATCTTAAGAATTTTCCAGTGTTTCCTTCCACTTGCCACTCTGGGGAAAACATCCCCTAGGAAGCTGTGGGTCCAAGAAAAGAAACATGAGAAACAGCCCTGAAGGCAACCTGCAACCTGAAGCTGAACCAGCCCAGCTTATTATCAGACCTATGAGTATGAAATACATGCTTATTGGTGTAAGACACTGATATTTTGTGGCTGGTTGTTATGTGGCATTACTGTAGCAATAGCTGACTAATGTGCCTTGCAGTAAAACATCAATGTAGGTAAAATGAGTAATTATTTTTTTCTATTTTGTATTTTTCCTACATTTTTTTGAGCAGCTCAAATAGCCCACAAACTTCCAATTTCACTATGCCCATTCCTGAAATGTGCTTTATACAGAGTACCATGCCCCCATGCCTCTACAATTCCCACCTGTTCAATCTTTATATGCAAGAGTCAACTAAAATTTTTATCTTCCGTGAGGAACTGCATTCTCTTAATCTTTTCTTCTTCAAGGAGAAGCACTTACTTTTCTATTATCATTTTTCCCTCTTTTGTTTTATTTATCTTCTACAATAAACTACAGCATATTAAGTATGGTCCTATATGTAATATTGGTTACTGTCATGGTCGGGTTCATATATTAACTTGGCCAGGTAGTGGCACCTGTTTGTCTAGTTGGGCAAGTGCTGGCCTGTCTTTTGCTATGAGGACATGTCATAGAATTAAATCATGGTCACATTAGCTACATCCACAGCTGATTCCATTTGTAATCAGCCAAGGGGAGTGTCTTCTTTAATGAGTGATAATTAATCTAATCACTAGAAGTCTTTTAAGGAGGATTCAGGAGAAACAGGCTCTCTTCTGGCTTCTGCTGGTGAGCCTCTCCTGTGGAGTTCGTCCAGACCCTCCATTGGAATTGTCAGCTTCACAGCCTGCCCTACAGATTTTGGACTCTAAGTTCCTGTGTTTATGTGAGACACTTTTATAATTTTATATTTATGAATATTTCCTGTTGATTCTGTTCCTCTAGAGAACCCTAACTATTACAGTTACTATATCCTTTATCATCTGAAAACACTTGGGTTTTCTTGAATGTCAGACAGAATAGGTCTCTCAAACACTTTACATCCAAATTTAAATCAATATACTTCCTCTTCAAATACACTTCTTCTTTGGATATTTCTAACTTAATAGATGTCACCAGCATCCTCTTAGTTTCTCAAGTTGGAAATCTGAGTGATTTTTTATTTCTGCTTCCCTAACCTATTAATCAAATCATGTCTGCCAAACCTTCTAAATATCTAGTTCATCCATCAACCTCTCTCCACTTCCACTGACCTTCTCTTAAATCAGTCCATCACCATTTGTTGCAAAGATTTGGAATTGAGTTTCACTTGTCTTAACCTCCACCAGTCTTGACCATAGGCAATGCAATGTCCCACAGCACCCAAAGAATACATTTTCAAAATACAATTTTGACCATATCATTTGCTGCTTAAAACCTTTCATTGACTTTCCACTGCAGCAGAATGAAATATAAACTTCTTTATGTCTTGCCAGACCCTTTATGGTTTATCCCAGTTTGCTTCTCCAACATTATTTCAAAACCGATCCTTTTTGTACTCTGTGCCTTTGCCAAAGTGAATTTTCTGTAGCTCCCCAAACCCACTACATTCTCTCTTATTTTGTTGTTTGCACATGACATTCTGTCTACTTGGTCCACTAATCTCTCCTCTGCTAACACCCTTCCCTGGGCTCTCTCTTCTTGACCTTTATATTTCAGATCACATAACATGTTTTGTAGAAGTCCCCATGGACATTCTCCCTTCCTTCTTGCTATGACAAGCTTGGATAGATGTCCATTTGTATGTTTCTAACACACCTTGGTCTTTCAGGCTTCCCTGTAGCGCTTAGACTAAATTGTATTTTCTGATTTATTTGTAGCTGACCCTATAGGTGCCCTAACCAAGGGCCATTTCTCCTTCCTACTAGAACCTCAATATAATTAAAATATCCACGTACCTTAGCCACCAGGTACTTAAAAGAAAGTGGGTTGCAGCCCCAGGTCCCATGAAGCACACTTGGTTTTCTAGGTTAATCACAGTGGCACCAGTAGTGATTGGTTTAGACATTGGCATATGATGCAATTCTGGGCCAACAGGGTGTTGCAGGGAAGTCTGCTGGGAGCATCTATCTAGGAAAGATTTTTCTCTATCTTAAAACAAGGCATAAAGAAAAGATTTTTCTTTTTCCACTAGTAATTATTATTTAAGCATGTTATAGTCAGAACTGTGACAGACATCTTGAGATCATAAGGGGACAAACCAAATAAGTCACCAACACTTGAGGCTGATAAAACAGAAAGATGGAAAGCACTCACACCTCTGATAATATCACTGAGTCGCTGAGTAGACTTGGTGCTACCCACCTCAGGTCTGCTTATAGAATAAATCAATTGAGTTATGATTGTCTGTTATTCACAACTGAAAGCTCTCTAACAAAAATGACCAAACTATTTCCTAATTAAATACACTTGTCTATTTTTCTCACTGTTCTGATATCAATAAGAATCTATGTTTGGAGATAGAACTGGAAATGAACTAAGAATTTAAGACATTTTAGTGGCATGGCCTTTTGGTAAGAATTCTATTATTAATGTGGTAACTGATAGAGAATTGGAATCAGCTTTCAAGGAAAAGGTTGTACAAGTCTTATGATTTTTAACAAAGACGAGAAAACTGGATCAGAGAGTAAAATGAAGCTGTACCAGCCAACTGGTATGTTGGCATACTTTTGCCAACAAAGTATGAAATGATCACAGATATCGTATTATATAAAATTCAGAAGCCTCCAGAAATTGACCTAATTCCTTTATTTTCTGCTCCACACTTCACCTTTTCCTTTCTGCCCCACCCCAGCAATCATTTTCACTTCAAAAGCTAAGGCATTGAAAAGAAAAAGGAAAAAAAAAAAAAACAACATAGTCACCTAATCTCTGAAGGAAGATACAAGAAAAGGTCAAGGTGAAATCCAAACCCACAATTATACTAACCTTTGGTGGATTTAAACATTGCACTACCCAGCAGTCTCTTTTGCTTCCTCAGAATTTTTTGTAGGAAACAATAGTTTGAAGAATAGCAACAAAGAGAAATCCTCTATTTTTGGTCTTTGAACCCCTGAAAATTCATGAGTTTAGATTCTAACAGCAGGTAACTATGCCCTGCCTTCATGATTCTGCATGCAATATTAAGTGCTCGGCAAGGAGGACCCATGCAGCAGTCTATTAAACAGCAGCAGCACCCTATGACTTATCCATTAATGAATTCTCCATTTCATGTGGAAATAAATGTTAAGGTAATGACAGCTAATATGAATGGCTAAGATTATTGTTGATCACATTTTTAAAACTTAGTTAACAGTTTAAGCCTTTGCTAGGACTACAAACAGAATTGATTCTAATCTTGCAAAGTAGCTTGTAAAATGAAATAATCTGCATGAGACAGAAGTTCTGTCTTCCTTGAAACTTTCGGAGAAGTTGTATGTAGAGCCATGTAACTATTCATCCAATTTCTCTAATGGTTAGAGGTCTACTCCAGTTTTTTTTTATATCTTATTGAGTCAGTTTTAATAATTTTTAGTTTCATGCTTTTATGTTAAACTTAAAGTTTATGAACAGACAATAACGAAAATACTGCTGCTTTAAAAATGAATAGCTTTCTCCAGTGATTCTAAAGCTACATTGCCTAATATGGTAGCCCGCAGTTACAGCTAGTTATTAAGTACTTGAATTACGGCTAGCCAAAACTGAGATGTGCCAAAAATGTAAAATACACTCTGAATTTTGAAGAATTATTATAAGAAAAAGAATGTAAAATGACTCCTTGAGTTAATATACTGACTACAGGTAGAACTGATGGTATTTTGGATGTGCTGAGTTAAATAGCATATATTCTTAAATTAATTGCATGTGTTCATTTTTATTTTTTAAAATGCGGCTACTAAAAAGTTTAAAATGTCATGAGTGGGGGCAGCCACGGTGCCTCAGCAGGTAGAGTTCTTGCCTGCCATGCCGGAGACATGGGTTCGATTTCCAGTGCCGGCCTATGCAAAAAAAAAAAAAAAAGTCATGTGTGGTATGATTTACGTTTCCACTGTGCAGCCCTGTTGTTGAGTTTAATCTGTTCTAGCTTGCATTCAGCTCTTCTTATAAGGTGTCCCAGTATGGATATTGATATCAAAGACAGTGAATTCTCTATCTGATGGCTCAAATGACCAATTCATGAAACACCCAGGTTTCTAAAAGAGAGAGAGAGTTTATTGTTAGGTACGAAGCAGGTTCAGATGACCTAGCAGCCCCCAAATCTTCCCCTCGCCCGAGTTTAGGGGTTCAGATTTCTTATGGAAGCAAACAAGAGGAGACGAAGTGGTTACCATTACAGCGGTAAGTATACCCACGGCTGAGACTAGCTGTAATAGCTATTACAATATTAAGTATAAATAAGGATGCGACTAGGCTAGATAACCATTAAATAGTAAGTATAAGCAAGGGTGAGAATAGTACAGTTTCAATAATTTCAGGTATTAACTTTGTCTATAATATAGAAAGAAAAAACATCAATATAATGATTCAGCAAACATAATTATTCCTTCAATCTTAATTTCTCGGTTATAATACATACATATGTGTAATCTTGGACACACACCATATTATGATGGAAAAATCACACTCCTAAATTACTGTGTTTGCTTGGAAAAGTCGTAAAGTCATACATTTCTAGGGCTTCATTACTGCAACTATAAAATAAGAGGGTTGCGGAGATGATAACCAAATTCCTTTCAAATTCTCATATATTTAATGTCTTCATAATTTCAATAAATTTCAAAGTCTAGGAACACCCTTAATGTGTAATTCATTTCAGTTTAACAAATCCTTTCAGAAGATCTATCATGTCCCAGGCACAATGATAGGTAATGCAACAACTAAATTTTACAAATAAACATACCTCACTACAATTAGCAATATTCCTTACTCTTGGCAACTGTGAAATATTTATGAAATGAATGCATACATTGTCATTTTTCTCTCTCTCATACTTTAACAGAGAAAAAGAAAACACACACAAGCACATACACAGTCCAAGAAACTGGTTGTGAATGAAATATTAAAATAATTTCTGAAAAATTGAAGTTGTAATGCTTTAGCAGAAACCCAAGAGCCCACAAAACTGAATGGTCTCTGAACCCTGAAGCTAAAAATGACTGGTTCCTTCTGAAAAATAGAAAACTCATTGTGATTCTAAGTAAAGAGCACTCCAATTTTAGCTGCCTTTACCCTCTTTGAGGTTACTGGGTCAATAATTAGCAACCCAGCTCTGGGGATGAACAAAGAAAGAAGATGATGAACAAGTTCAAAGGAACTGCTATAAAAAAGACAATAGCATAAAGCAAAAGAGCACTTGAGGCTTGTCCTATCAAAGGCATTCCTATTAGGCAGGCCAAGAAATGAGAAATTGAAAATTAATAAGCTGAAACCTAGCTGAGAACGCTCACTGAACCAAGTCCACTATTAATGTAATACGTTTTCACCTTCTACTTCAGTGAGGACTTCTAAAATTATTCCAAATGTCTCTGTAAAAAAATGCTTCTCCGGTTTCTTAATAGGGTTCTTAAGCTGTTTTTCAATTTTTCTTTCCAAATGATAAGACAGAGAAATGGGGAAATAGACTGATAAACTGAAAAGAGTATTGGATGAGGTGCCAGAAAATTTGATTTCTAATCTTAGGAATTGTTACATGCCTGCAATGTGAAATTGAAAGAAAAAAAGCTTAATTTTAAAACTTTTTTCATCCAAAAAAATGGGATAAAGACCTATGTGTTGTACAGGTCAGTGAGGGGACCAAATGAGATGACGTTAGGGGAAAATATTTTATAATATATAAATGTTCTACAAATGTAAACACCTACTCATCAGAGGAATCTCTAATGAGCTAGAATCTGGTAATATTACATGCAGTCCTAGACCCAAAAGAGGAGATAAGCAGACACATATATAATAAAATACTATATCTATTATTGAAGATAGCACAATATTAATCAAACAAATATTTAAACGCATGTGGCATAGCAATTAAATGTGCTGTAGGATTTGACGGCTGACCCTGACATTTATCAGTGGTGTGATTTGGAGTGTATTACTTCACTTCTCTATACCTCAGTTTTCACATCTGTAAAATAGGGTTATTGATAACCTCATATGTTTCTTGGGAGGATTAAAGGACTTACTATATATAAAGTGCTAGGATGGTATCTGGCTCACAGTGGGTATTACATATGTAGCTGCTATTCAGGAGAGAATTCTATGACGTTTAAAACCCTAACTAGCATTTGCTTTGACTTGTTTGAAAAATATCAGAGGTTGTAAGCATCACACGTCCATGCTGGGGAAAAAAACAAAGCAACTTCAGCGTGTAATTCAAAAGAGGATAGCTCAGATGAGTCACACTTTTTTAAGGAGTAAAATAGATGGTGAGAAGATACACTCATGTGGGACCTCTGTAATAAATCATGGCCCTCTTTATTTTAATATTTTCTTCAGGCACTGATATGACAGCTGGAAGTGCCTTGTTTTGAAATGTGTTTTTAAAAATTGCTTTCACATCCATTACCTCGTTAGAAGTTCAGGGCAACGCAAGGTCAACAATGAACTTACTTTTACCCTCGCATATCTCTTGGAGGAATCAAGTCAGTTGAATACTTGTGCTTGACTAAATAAAGGTGGGCTCTCCGCCAAATACTTTCTGGCAGCTCCTGAGCTTATTCATCCGTGCCAACTGCAAGAATGGAACCCAGAGGAACTACTTGTCTGCTCTGCAGACCGCTGCTGTCCCTTTATTGTCGTTGGGACCAGACCTTCAGCTGTCAGTTAGTAAGTGGATCATCAATTGCACCTTCTTTGGGAGGAAGGCTATTTGGGGGGATGTTTTTACAAGGAATCCAAGAGTGTGAAGCACAGAAGGAGACCAACAAGTGGCGGATTTACTCTCAGGTTTTCCCATGAGCTAAACCCAGTTGCATCATTCTATTTGTTGGATTTAAAGGTGATTTTTCAGGAGATTACACCTTCTGGAAAGGAAAGTGGCACACTGTTTCTTACCTAATTTGATGAAATGCTATACCGAGATTGCTGATTTAGAGCTCCTGGATAAGGGAAATACGGTTGAAATGGGAGCTGCAGCCAAATGTTACCACAGACGCATTTGCTAGCATTTGCTAGAATGCCCCAAGGCAAAAAGCACTGACATATTTACCTTTTATCTGGATTCAGGTAAATCTAATCAGAGTGCTTGCCTGAGAAAGAAACTGTTCTCGGAAATTAAATTTAGCAGTATTTATCTCTTGCTTAAAATACTTATTGGAATTCTTTCTTAAATATATGGTGATAATGGAATACAGGAAGCACATGCTAACCTTCAATCACTAAACATAGTGTAAAGTCTGAATGAAAGGCATGATTTGGATTAACAATCTTGATAAGACTAAGTATAGAAAATGGATAAAATTGAGCTACATCTGTATTTATTCTAGGACAAAACAAGATAGTTTTACAAATCCTTTCATTACCTGGTTTCTTTGATTTTGTTCCTTTCTCCTATACTTCAAACTTAAAAATTGGAGGATTAAACAAGAATATAAAAGGATGTAAAAATCTTAAGGCAGCCTCTCTCTTTGATTTATTCAACACCATCCATGTAACATCTTAAACAATGCCTAAAACATAGAAGATGATCAGTCATATTTTGTGGAATGATTAAGTGAATATCTGAATATCTGTGGTCATTCTAACCACAAATATTTTTACCTATAGACATAATAGTCCAAATATACAATATCAAATAACGCCAACAGCAGAAATGTTTCCCTTTGCAGGAACATAACACTAAATTATAATGGTACAAATTCAAAAAGTAATCTCCAAGTTAATACACAGCATTATTAAATGAGTCAAAGCCATTCTATAAATAAATAACGCAGTACTTTTCTAAAGGCTGTTGCTATTATGTGTAAACCTCAGGGTGAAAACTGGAGTGCTAATTTAATAAATTTGTCACTTTAATTAATGAACAATATAAACAATTCTTGCAGACCTGTCCAGCCACGTATTACTCTCAAGGACCAAAGGGGACATTACAGCAACAAGAGGTAAAACCAGGAAACGCTTGATTCAACTTTGAAAAGTAATTCTATATTTCCTGATTTTCCCCAAAGGGTAGCATTTTTGCACAATTTGGCAAAGTGAAATATAAAATTCAAATTAACTTTCCTTTGATAAGGGAATATGAGCCTTCTCACTGTTGTGGAATGATTTGGACCCTGTACCCAAACTGCCCCAGTACTCTAGCCACCTCCTCCTGCACCTGGCTCTCTTGCAGAGGCAGGGAACAAGGGTTATTATGCACTCCTGACCCCCCACTAATGCCATTTAAAATATCTAAACTCAGACATTTATACAAATCTCAGACACTTATATGAATCAAAGCCACCATTTTACCTCTCCCTCAGTCTTATCTTCGGAGTCTTAACTCTGTGTAAAAAAATAAAATAAAATAAAAGGAAAATCTTTTCCCTTTTTGTAAAACAAATTTTAAGCATTCAACATCAAGAAGATAAGGTCTTTTTTGTGTGTGTATTTGGTTTCAAGATAAAAGGCCTCTCTCTGTCACTGAAATTACATGTACAGACTAAACTGACCAACTCAGTCATACTGTGGCAGCTACTTAAAAGGCATTGAATGATTTGTTTGTTGGTTGCTTAGTGGCCGTTCACTGTCTATGCTCTATATTTGCCTCCTTGGCCATTCCACTCGCTGCTTAATGTCAGACACCCGTATGTGACCCCTTGATGGATGCCTCTACCCTGAGGAGTCAGCACTTCCTCAATGGAAACACAGCCCAGATCTCAACCATCATTTTCTTGCACCACCCACTGTCCTTTAGGATTTGCCTATCTTCCAATTTTGACAACTCAGTCATCAATGATGCTTCCATCAATTCATTAATTGCAAATTTCAATGATATTATACCTACACAGCATTTCTAGGGGCTGCTTTCTTTCTGATTCCACTGCTAAGAATTTAGTTTATGGTCTCATTTATTTGTAAAATAAAATAATATTTACTTATGTTTTTCCTAGAAAAAATGCTTTCATCTCAGAATGTCAAATGTGTTTTTTTTCCAGAACGATTCTAATAGTCTCCAGGAAAACCCTGTCCAATGGCCACAGATACATGCTTAAACAAAGCCCCTGTCTTCAGAATCCCCACTGCTTCAAAAGCCCCACTGCTTCCATACGAATTTCCCTATTCCTATTTCATCAAGCCCCTCTAGAATTCACTTTACACTTTCAAGTTTCATTTCCTATTATTCCAATAAAGCATAGTCACTCTGGATTACTCAAACCCAGGCCTCCATTTCTTCCCTCCACTGCTTCCATTTGTGTGCTTTGTTTTTTAACTTTTTTTATTGTATAGTATAACATATATGTGAAACAAAGAAAAAGCAATAGTTTTCAAAGCCTCTTCAGTAAGTAGTTAGTTACAGGACAGATCCCAAAGTGTGTCATGGGCTACCATATGATCCTCTCATATTTTTCCTTCTAGCTGCTCCGGAATATAGGAGGCTAGAGGGCATAAATATTTTTTTATCATCACAATCAACTTTTTTCCCTTCTTTTTTGTGAAAAATAACTTATATACAAAAAGGCTATGAATTTTAAAGCACAGCACCACATCAGTTGCAGAACATATTTCAGAGTTTGACATGGGTTACAATTCCACAATTTTAGGTTTTTACTACTAATTGCTCTAAGATACTAGAGACTAAAAGAGCTATCAATTTAATGATTCAGCATTAGTATTCACTTGTTAAGTCCTATCTCCTATGTATAATTCCACCATCACCTTTGATTTTTCTATCCCTCTCTTTAGGGTTGTTTGGGCCATGGAAATTCTAAATTTTTCATACTGGAAGGGTCTGTCACTAATATGGGGTAGGGAGATGGAACTATATGATGCTCTGGAGAGGCTGGGCTAGGTTTCAGAACTTACCTGGACCGGGGACCCATCTGGAGGTTGTAGGTTTTTGGAAAGTTACTCTAGTGCCTGGAACCCTTGTGGACTCTTATATATTGCCCTAGGTGTTCTTTAGGATTGGCTAGAATGGTCCTGGTTGGGGGTTGGCAGGTTATGATAGGTGGCAAGGTCTACCTGAAGCTTGTGTAAGAGCAACCTCCAAAGTAGCCTCTCAGCTCTATTTGAACTCTCTCTGGCACTGACACTTTATTAGTTACACTTCTTTCCCCTTTTTGGTCAGGGTGGAATTATTGATCCCAATCCACTCATGTTTTTTTTTCTCTCTAAGGATTGCATGACCGTTCAGGACTCTAATGAAATGCTAGTCTACTTTAGCACCACCTTTCCTCAATCTTACCCACGCACTTCCAAACCAATCTGAATCCCTGTTCCTTGAGTCAAAGCACATTTAACTGGCTTAATCTATTTATTTATCATTCTCTGCTGGCTTCCTCTCACTAAATCATATGAACCCCTTAAAATAGGGCTCATCACCTCATGGGTACTGGATGAACCATTTACTGAGTTGATTAAAGGCCATCTATTTGACATCAATTGTTAATTGGTTAATATGAATAAAATATCTGAAACAATTTATTATTTATTCTTGCGTTCATCTTGCAGACATGGCTTTATGACCAAGAGATGGTAGCGGTTAATTTGATTATTTTTCTCCCCAAAGTAACACAGATTCTCACTTTGGTTTAAACAATCATAGCATATATACATAGTGTGCCCTTACCAAATTTTGGGGTGCCATTTGTGAAAATTGGGAGAAGCACCCTTACTATCCAATTAGGAATTGAAGAACTTCAGGGTTAATTATTAAAGTGAATGCTTGCCTAAGGTTTTGTAAGATCTGTTTTCAAGGCACTTTTAGGTCATTTCTAGGTAATTTTCCATCTACTTCATTCCTTTCAAGGATGACTCTATATTTGGAGGTAAGATCTTAGTTCTTTCCCGGTCCGTCCCGCTATCCTTATGAAACCAGTTAAGCTTTAAAAGCAATACATTATAATAATCTAAACATGGTCAATTCTTTGATTGGCTAACTCACAGCCTTTTCCAACTCCCTTCCTCCTTGGATGAAGTCTCATTATAGAAACAAGACCACCAAATGTTAACTTTCTTATCTCCTTCACGTTAGAGATGGCTATGTGGAATAGCTATGGCTACTGGGCTGTAAGTTGAAATCTTCCACAGGCTTTGTGGGAAGACTTTTGTGTTTCTGATACCTCCCCTCCCTACCCGACTCTGCCTGTAACACAGACATAACGTCTGGCACAGCAGCCGCCATCTTGTCCACATAAGAGAAAGATGAAAAGAATTACAGAGAAACTGGCCCTCTGCAAAGGGTGAGAGCATTATTGAGCAGTTGAAACAACTCCATGGTCACCTACTTAAAAAGAACCCATTTGTTCAAGTCACTGTAAGCCTGATTTTCTTGTTATTTACAGCCGAAAGCATTTAAAACAGATACACTAAAGTTGACAGCTTGGGTTCCCCATATATAAAATTCTTCTCTGGGCAACAGTCAACCTCCTAATGAAAATCCAATTTAAAACAAGTCCAGTTTCAGGGTTGAAAGGAGGCAAGGGTGAGTAAGCTGGTTGCTTTCACTAGGGGGATCCCAGTTATTCTCCTTCCATATACATGAAGGGAAGTATCTTTCTTTTCTCTCCATGATTATTATCAATTATTTTCTGCAATGTCAAGAATGGGATCAAGACAAATTAAAAAGCATATGGAAAGGAGGGACTCTGTGATGAGTTTATGGTTTGCCCTTAGTTAAAGAGGACTGTAATTTTGCTTTTAGGGTTGCATAGAATGTTGGGGTTCATCTGCTTTTTCTGACACTCATTTGCTGGCTACCTCATAACCATGAGACACAGTTGGCAAAGTCCTATTTTTCATTTCCAACAGAAATTCAGGGAAACTGTGTCCCATTCCAGCTCATTATGAAAGCAATTATGATCGGCTGTTATAATGCTGCTTTTAGGTTTTCAGATTTTGCAATTTATGGAGTCTGAGGCATTAATTCATTTTTACAGTGAGATTTTGGTTCCAGTCCTGCCAAGTCCTAAAGAGTTTTAATTAAAGGCTCCTCAGGGAGTTTTCCCTTGATCTGCTGGATTCAAGATTCTCCAGTAAATAACCTGCTAGGATTGTTTTTGACAGTGATAATTTATCTTTAATTTTTATGCCCTATTTGTATTTTATACACAGCCTGAAACCCCAGGACACTAATCTCATGAAGTAAATACAAAATTGTATGCAATATATTACAATGAAAACAATACTTTGTTAAAGGATGTATGCAAATCTTAAACTGCAGGTCTTGTTTTTGCTGCTCCAAAACTGATAGTCTAAAACAATAGCATTGCTGCTTATCTGAAAAATGGATGCTCTAATATATTTAATGCTAAGGTTTAGGACTCTCTTTTAGGTACAGTGTTTGGTAATGAAATGCAGAGAATCATTATATCTCCAAATGGTGCCAAATTTTAGAGTGTCCTGTCTACAGAAGTCTCATGGCCTTTGCAGGATGGGCAATTTTTCTGTAAACAGCAGTTGTACAAAGAGGAATTGGGGCAACAGTTTGGAGAAGGGAATCTGGACTTGTCTTCAAGTCTTATTTGCACTGCATGCCCATGGTTATACAGTACTTGATTTTACGTTAGATATGGGTACACTGAGAAAAACGCCTCCCAACCATGCCTTGGTACCATTGTTTTATCGAGGTTGCCAGGGGAAAAAGAACTGTTTTTAACATGGGAAAATGTCAGGAAGCAGCCATTTCCCAACCTCACCACTGCCGGAAAAAAATTCTTATGTTCTATTAATTAATAATATTCTATGAATCTCTTCCTGGGAAGAGATAAACTTAGCCACTCATTCTGTAATGAGAATGATATAAACCATCAAGTCTCTCCCTACCTCTTCTTGAAATGTTGCTGGTACGTATTGTTTTCACTTCCTTTGGAACTAGGTTTTTTTTAATTGAGAATTCTTATCCACTCTTCATTTCCGGGTCATATATTATTTCCTTACAGAAGCCCTCCTTCCTGCCTCCACATTAATTTGTTCACCTCTTTGCAATATCATCCTGGGATCTTAACTTCTCCTTTAACCCACCTTTTTTTAATTATGCATTTAATTGTGGGTGATGGATTTAGTGTTTGTCTTCCCTATTGGTTTGTAAGGCTCATGAGGGCAGGAACCATGTTCTGATATGTTCTCTGCTGTGTCCCCAGAGCCCAGTCCAGGGCCAGGGTAAAGTAAAATGCTCACTAGTTGCCAGCAGTAAATATCACTAAACACCAGATGCCTGACCTGGGCTAGAACCCGGGGGCCCACCCTGTAGGACTGCAGCAGAAGGAGACCCCAGACAATAAAAAGCCCATTTAGAGGAGGAGAGAGCTGTGCACAGTAGAAAGAGAGTGTCCAGAACTGATGAAAGGGAAAATGGCAAAGAAGAATTGCATCCATTTTAGTCTTTCGCTGGGTCATGGGGTGGCCATTAATCTTTGCCTTTCTAGGTGGTCAATACTTGAGTTGTTGCAACGGGATTGACCCACATAAAGTACATGCATCACTTTTATCCAAGGATCAATTTTAAAAAAAGGACAGACACAAGTAAAAGAATAAGGGGTGTACACACACATACACACACATATACATTAAGGTTCTGCTGAACCATTATAAGTGTCTCACACTCAGGAATGAAAAAAGAATTCCTTCTTAAAAAAATTCCTTCTGTAAAATGAAGGGGAAATTCCTGAATTGGAAACAGAAAAAGCTAGACAGCAGAAGACTGACTTGATTTTGTCACAAGTTCTCTATGCCTTTCTCAATACATGGATAGCGGGAGGGACCGGGAAAGAACTAAGATCTTACCTCCAAATATAGAGTCATCCTTGAAAGGGGTGAAATAGATGGAAAATGACCTAGAAACGACCTAAAAGTGCCTTGAAAACAGATCTTACAAAACCTTAGGCAAGCATTCACTTTAATAATTAACCCCGAAGTTCTTCAACTCCTAATTGGATAGTAAGGGTGCTTCTCCCAATTTTCGCAAATGGCACCCCAAAATTTGGTAAAGGCGCACTGTGTATATATGCTATGATTGTTTAAACCAAAGTGAGAATCTGTGTTACTTTGGGGAGAAAAATAATCAAATTAACCATTACCATCTCTTGGTCATAAAGCCATGTCAGTGGTGGTATTCAAATACCTACAGATAAAATTAATAGTTCACAAAGCTAAAGAAACAAGCTTTTAAGCTACCCCCAACCATTTGTAACGATTGTGGTTTGGAAGTTTTCCCATCTTCGTAATTCTGAGAAAAATGGTCTAGACTAGATGTCTATGAATCTATATTCAGAAGATTTCTATTCATAAAATGAGAATAGAGAATAGACCAGCTTCTATAATAATCACACCACTGGGAGAACAAATTGGCCCAAGCTGTAGCAATAATAAGAAAAAAAAAAACTGGTAAGGCACTTCAAAGTAATCAATTTAGTTGTACCACTTTTTGCTGTGACTCTGAAGAAAGCTAATTTAAACTCTGAAAGCATCTTGCTGCCTGGAATTGGTACCCACAAGCTTCAAATAAACTATCCCATGAACTTGAAGCTGTCCTTGAGGAAAAGAAGGACATGCTCAGCCACAAGTCATCAGGGATGGTGTCATTTCACAGGGTCAGACGACCAGGGAAAGCAATCCTCAGAGAGAATCCTTGTAGGAAAACTAGGCATTTCCTTCTCATCCATCAGATACTGCAACAGAGTTCATTTAAAATGATTTCTATTTAATCCTGTTTATTTTTCTATCATATTTTTAGAAATTAAATTATTTTTTAGGAGCAGCAAAAGCTAATTAAAGTTTAGGGCAAGGCTGGCCTGTTTCAAATCTCAGGTTGCTAGCTCACTTACTAGCCATTTGATGTTCAGCCATGTACGTGTCCACACAACCTCTGCTTTCACAGCTGCTAACCAAAAGAGAGTCTAGACAGCACGGCTCATCATCTAGGATTGCTGCTAGAATTAGCCAATACACCACTGCAAATGTCCACCACAAGGCCAGGCCTATAGAATGGCCTTAAAACATCTAAATCCCACTCCTCACCCCCACCCACCCGATATCTCTTTGTCTCTCTGTAGGCCTTCTTGTCTTCCCCCTCCTTCACCTTCTGAGGGTTAGTATTAGTAGTAGGTGATTATTGGGAGAACCAGCAGACACCCCTCCCTGCCAAAAGGCTCTACGCACTAGAGGTCTGATAAGGCACATTGCTCAGTTAGGGATTTATTCTATTTACAGAATGTTCTTGGTTCATGTTAAAATGCAAACATTCCTGGAAAAAAAAACCCACAATAATGCATGTCTAGTTGTTTACACATTTAAGTCGCTCTCTTTTTCTTACTTTTTATAATTTACTGTGAGCAGAGTCTACTGAAGAGAATGGAGAAAGAATAGAGGCTCTGGCTTTGAAGGGAAGAGATGCCCATGCAGAGTCACGAGAAGGATGAATGGAGACACACTGGTGTCAGAAGACAAGCTGCCTGAATCAGTTACACTATTGACCAGCCCACCCCCAAAATGGCCAGTTCTTTTAGTAAACCAATCTTGCAGGGTTCTTAAGCCGTCCACTGTGAGCCTGTCATGTTTTAAAGCCAAAATACTTAGGGGTAACATTTGCAGAGAATAATGATTTGTTTCCACAGGGTTTATTTTACAACCAACCAACCAAACGTTAATCTTCAATCCTTTCCTTTCATGATGAGGTTTGCAAACATCTGCCCGTCATAGAAATCTGATCTTTACTTTATAGATTGGTACATTTACATTTTATTAGAACTATGGGAAGGCATATTACGAATTTGAAACATGAATGGGGGTCAATAAATTGGTTGTTTTAAATGTTTAGATGTGGAAACAAGCAGAATCTTATTTATAGAAATCTAGAGGCTTATAGGAAATTGGAGTGTACAATGCCCTACACTGAGATACTACCCCAGCAAATCCTGATAAAGCAAATGTTTCCTCTCTTGTTAGGATGAAACAGTATTAGGTGACAGTTAACTCCATTACCTTTAGAGCATGATACATCTATTTGTGACTAATCACATCCATGACTTGATTTGCTGGGTTTTACAGATTCTAACAACTTAGTTTTCCCCGTTCTTAGAATCAGCTAATCTTTCTTTTATATAGTGGATCCTCATTATTTGCAACTCCACATCTGCTGAATTTGCTTACTCACTAAAATGTGTTTGGAAACCCAAATCAGTGGTTGTGGCACTGCTGTGGTCACTCACAAGCACTGCAGAGAGGAGAGAAATGTGCCCCCAACATGCCTGCTCCCAGCTGAGGCTGGACAAGATGAGGCTCTATCTTCCTGTTTCAGCTCTTATACTGTAAACAAGGGCCCTTTAAGCAGTGTATTTAGCACCGGGGGGGGGGGGGGGGGGTTGTTCGTTTTTTGCGTTTTTGTGCATTTGTTGGTGATTTCACTGTTTAAAATAGGCCCACATGTAATGCTGAAGTGCTGTCTAGTGTTCCTAAGTGCAAGAAGGCTGTGATGTGACTTCTGGAGAAAATGCGTGTGTTAGATAAGCTCTGTTCAGGCAAAAGTTGCAGTGCTGTTGGCTGTGAATTCAATGTTAGTGAATCAACAATATATATTAAGGTGGCTTTAAGCAGAAACACACATAAAACAAGGTTAAGTATTAATTAGTTGACAAAAACGTTGCGGCCAGAGGCTCACTGGAGTTTAACCCTGTAGCTCCCCTAGCAGCAATGATTAAGAACCAACTGGTCTGGTGTTCACCAAACTTCACAGAACATAGGAAATAATGAGAATCAATTGTATTTGAAGTGGGCATACAATTTATTTTAAATTTTGTGTTACTTAGGCTGAATTTTTTCCTGATGCTGACTTTATTTAATACATTCCATATAAAGTATGTAATCAAACAGTAGAGTTATTAAAGAAAAAAATAATCAAATTCCAAAATATGATGCTAACAGTATACTTTTAATGATCCATAAAACTAATCTAAATATTACTTCTGTAAGGTAAACAGGAATGATCAATTATGTATTTCTTTGCAGGTGTGTATTCTGAATCACTTTGGAGATTACAGTCGATCACTATTCTTTGAATAAAAAGAAAACATAAAGAGATTTAGGACCTTTAGAAATCAATATGCACTTTTCAAGAACAATTACAAACTTGGGGAATGGTATTTTAAGTTTATCTTTCTGAGGATAATTGTTTTGTTTCTAAATAGTATCTTTAAAGGTTAACATCTATATGTACATCTTATTATCCTGAACTGCTTTCCAAGAAAAAAAAACAAAAGGAGGGTCATAGCAACTATTCATTCTTCACTTATTTTTATGAAACAAAGAGCCACTTAAAATAATTCGCAGTTTTACAAGAACAAAATTTGGTAGCCATGAGCCTACTGTGTTTTGCCATCATGTGCTTTTATATTCTCTTACTGGCACTATTGGTATATTTTAGAACACATTACTACAAGTGAAAAGCATTCATAAATCCTCTTCTCCAATGATTGCACTTATTTGTAGTAGTAGTAATAGTGATAATTCATGGGATACTTGCCATGTGCCAATCACTCTGCTAAACATATTAACTCACTTGCTTCTCATAAAAACCCTATGAGTTGGGTTCCATTATTATTTAATTTTTGGCTGAGGATACTGAAGGGGATTGGAGAGAAAGAGAGAGAGAGAGAGAGAAGCTAATAACAGTAGAATCAACTAGTAGGACCTATCTAGTCTAACTTCAAATGCCAGGACTATACGTCTCTTGGCTGAGTAATTGAACTCAACAGAGTCTGCATAAAGTTCTACTGGTACATACAGAATGACTTCATATGTTTATTTTTTTCTCCAAAGTGCATCTTGGGGAATTTTAACAGGATATGCAGAAAACATAAATGGTCATAGGGGCACTACTTTAAAACTAGGAAGAATATGGGAAACCTCCCCCATCTGTGGACCATCTTACTGACCACCTTCATTCCCATTTAAGACCTTTCCAAAATATAAAAAGACCTTAAATTGATTTTCTTTGGTAGCGGGGAAGGAGGTTGTGGGGGAAGAGACTCAGGAAAATTCATAGGTTAAAAACCTTGAGAACCAATGCTTTCTTACATAAGTTCATGTTAGTTCATGTGAATTCTGTAAAACACTCACTCAAGGATTCTTTACAATCTCATTATTCTATGATATTCACCAGCAAATTATGTTTCTTATGATAATTAATACCTTCTCATCCTATGTTATTTAACAAATGTTGTTCTCATTTGATTCTCACAGCAAATGTGTGAAGTGATGAGGGAAGACAGCAATAGCTCTGCTCCACACATACAAAAACAGGGATTGCAGGCTACAGCACAGCAGACATAGAACCAAAACTACCATCTGGGGCCATAATCCCACCCTATATGAACTTTTATCAATGCTAAGGTCTTCTACTGTATATAGCAGGTAAAAACATTTTCTCTGAACTCAATTTGTGCACAGAGAAAGTAAGGGCTCAACAATCTCATATTCTTGTTTAGGATTCTGTTAAGTGTCAGGTCTAAAGGAGACGGTTCTCTCAGCAAGCATTTGGCTGAGTAGGGCTGAGAGACTGAATGCTATTAGCTCTTAAAACCCATTACCATTGAGTTCATGTTCTTAAATTCTTTCTGTGAGGAAGGTAGAGGAGCACATTTTGAATTCAAGGTAACTGAAACACTGTAGACATGAACAGGTATGTGATTAGGATACTAATTAGAAGCTCCAGTGGACACATGCAGTTTCCAAATCACCAGGGAACGAGGACAGAAGTATCCCTAGGAATGCCCAATGTGACAGAACAGTGAAGTAACAGCAAGAGGTTACTTCTCACTTCTAAAAATTTCTTGTGGTTATAATAACTATTAATGAAAGTCCATTTTCATGATCCTCAATGGCATTTTTTGACATAATTTATAGAACAAAATCTCATAAAGTAAAAATAATATAAATTAAGAAATGCGTTTTGAAATTTTCGTCCATCATGTAAACTGCACCAACCTGTCTGATGGTGATGCTGTCTTTTTATCTTGCTGTTGCTTTTCCCAAACCTAAGAAATCCTTGGAGAACTAGAGGGTCAACTGGAAGTCAAGCCCTACTCTTCATCCAGTGCGAAGTCCTAGACCCTGCTCATCTCAATATAGGCTGCTTTGAACCCCTCTGGACCACATGCAATGGATATAAGAATAACCAAGGAATACATCCAAGTATATATTTTTCTTCTTTTGGTTATTTTTAAAATCTTTTTTCCAAGTATATTTTTAAGCCCTGCGTTTGGGTCTCTGATCAAGCAAAAGTAAGACATCCCCTAAAAATCAAATTATATTTATTTTCCTGAAGTCATTTTCCCTATTATTAATGAGAAGAAAGGATGCAGTTGAATATATTTCAGCATTTCCAAACACAGAAAATCAATTACAGCATACAATGTAATCGGTGTGCATATATGTATATATACACATATTTTACAAACGTACATATATCCATATATACCCAAATATATGCATATACACACATATGGATATATGTATAAATGATATAATTCCCCTTTCCAGTTGGATTTATGAATATATCTATTTCAAAGAATCAATTGTCATTTACTTTTTTCTCTTTTTAAAATAATGGGCACTCTAGAACGAAAAGCAGAATATCAATTTTGTCTCATAAATAAGCTTGTATTCATACTTAAACTTACCTTCAATTCAAATAAATTATCAAAGACTATTCTCGCAAAATACAATGGCTAACATATGCTAACTGTTTATGACATGCCAGACACTGGTCTAAGTGTTATATATATATCATTTCACTTAAAACTCACAAAAGTAGGTACTGAGGCAACTGAAGCAGAGTACTTCTAAGAAATGTCTTCAAGATTACTCAACCACAAACAGAAGGCCATGTCTTAACTCAGGAATCAGCCCAATCAAGAAGCCAAACGATCTACTTTAAATGCATGCTATTCTAAACACTATCTTTGAGACAAGTATTTATTAACTAACCTGGATTCAGTATTTAATCTCTTATGACCTTAAATATGTCCGGAGATCGAAATGAGAAAGAACTTTGCAAATAAATAGTTTAACACGTTGTAAAACTTCTCATTTTATTTTATTCCAAGACCCATCCATGGAAAAGCCCAGCTCATTCCTTATCTCTGACGAAGACCAGAAACTACAACATATGGCGCCTCTTATCTGCATCATTTACCCAGTGCTTACATTCATCTTTACTGTTGATATTTTGTGCTCTAGTGGCTCTTGAGGGATGACAAATACCTTTCTCCTTTGAGCGACAAATAACCATATTTGGACTTGTTTCTTCATCTAAGTTTTTCCAGCCCTTTTTATTTCTCTCATTTATTAAACTGAACTTAAAAATGATCAAATCTATTTTAATAGTATCAAAACATTAGTTTTGGAAAAGCGACAGTTTAAATTACCAGTAATAGCACAAAACTAGTTGAATCAGCAAAGCAAGTAAAAAGTCCATTAATTGCAAATTATTTATTCTATTTGGAAATAGGTGTTAAGAAGGTCTTTTTCTTAAAATCCCTTAGATTACAAAATAAGTTAAGAACTTTCATTTTCAAACCCTTCTTCTTGATTATCCTCATTAGCATTCAACCAGAAGAAAAATGTCAGTAATGCGATCACTTTTGACAGGCTGCCAATTGCTGATTTAAACAACATATATTAGAAAGCATAAAGTTTGGGCTTCCTAAGTGTAGCAGATTATACATACTCAATATATTTTCTTGAATGAATAATTAAACTGCATGTAAGTTCATAGGGATATTGCATTATTCTTTGTTCTTGGGCTTGTAGTTGCTTTCATGAATGTGTACTTGATGTATGGAGAAATTTTTAGGCACATATCTTAGGTCATTTATTACTTCCTTATATCTCCATAACGTTATTTTTTTTCCATAATGTTATTTTTTTCTTTTTGTCTTTTATATTTTCTCATAATACTATTTTATAAGCTTAAAGTGATTTAGTAATTTTCTGATCTATATACTTAATTTCAAATGAGAAAGTTGAGGCTCTGAAAATTTAGGCAAATTTGTCTAACATTGCATAATGAACCAAGATACAAATGGGAATCTAGTTCAGATGACTGCTGCTTTGCCAAGCAAAACTTAGCAGACATAGTTCACATTATAATTACCAGATAACTGCAACTGAAAGAAACGTTGTGTGCTAGGACTTTATAACCATGACAATAAAGAAAATTCACATTAAAAGTGAATTATATTTTTCATGATGTATTATATAGTAAATGCTAACTAAATGAAGTATGAAATTGGATTTGCATGTTAAAATCATATTATGTCTTCATACAATATACAAAATGGTTCACGGGAAAGACTTTTTTTGCACATGTTAAAATCGATTGCTATATGTTTACGCATTTCACAACAGTGATTGTAAAACAAAGAAAATTAAAAAGTACACTAATCGATGCTTTTCACTTCCATAGTTCTCTGCCATAATAGTAAAAGGTGAATAAAAACATTTGAAAAGTGTCCAGTGATCACTAAGTGTCTCCATTTTTAGCACAAATGGCAAGATATCTTAAGTGATATAGGCAGCTCTCTCAGAAGTGCCACAAACTTTCTTCTCTGAAAATGGAGCATTATTTGTGGATGTAGCCAGACTTCAGACTCAGTCTCTTAAATTCTTACATTAGCTGTATTTCAGGGCTCTTCTTCAGTGGCTTAAGTCATTCATGGAAAACCAAGATTCCTTGGCTAATCTTCTGTTGCTACAGGAGATGTTCCAGCAATCTCATTCTGAACATCTCAAAAAACAGTTTATTTTCTCTATCTTACATATCCATTGTCCCTCTCAAAACAAGACTGTTTCTGCCAATTGGGTCAGGAATATGTTATTATAAGTTGTAGATATCTATCATTTTAAGCATTTACAAAGATCCCCAGGATTTATTCTTAGTGCTAGATATTTTGTTAGTACTACAGTGAATTTTATTTCAAAGTCTCAATTATATCAATAAGAAATAGGGTTACTTTTGGACTTATTGACTAAATTGACACCAATTTTTTTTTTCACTTTGTCAGTTTTATTTGACTTTAAAACACATTTGTACAGACAATAATAAAAAGTCTATTACATTACGAATTACTTCCAGAGGACCTCTTCTTTTGCTCAGACATGGGCTTTCTCTCTCTAAGCCCAACTCTGCAAGTAAAATCCTTAACCCACCCCCTACATGGAATATGACATCCAGGGGTAAAAGTATCCCTGGCAACATGGGATATTAATCTCAGGGATGAGCTTGGCCTGGCACTGTAGGATTGGCAGTGCCTGCGTGACCAAATGGAGAGGGAGAACTGTAAGAAAATAAGGTATTAGTAGCTGAGAAATTTCAAAGAGAGTCGAGAGGCTATTCTGGAGGCTACTCTTTACACTAGCTTCAGCTAGATATTGCTATTTATCATGATATGCCGAACCCCAACCAAAACATTGCTGCCAACCCTAAACAACACCTAGGGCTCTATCTGAGATTCTACCAAGGTTCATTGTACTATGATTACTTTCCCACAAAGCTATAACCTTAGACCAGACAGTCCTGAAACACAGCGGGGCAGGTCTCTCCTGAACATCCGCTAGTTCCATCCCCTTATCCCATATTGTTGACACCCCTTTCCAACATGAAAAAGGCAGAATGGGCACAGCCCAAAACCCCTAAAGATTGGGAGAAAGATCAAACAAAAAGGTGGAGTTATAACAGAGAAGATAAGATTTAACAATTGAGTAGGACTGCTGAGTTATTTATATTGCTATTTCTTTTAGTCTCCAGTGTCTTGGAGCAGCTCGAGGGAAAAACTTAAAAATTGTGGAACTGTAACCCACACCAACCTCTGAAATCTGTTCTACAACCAATTGCTGCAGTGTGCTCTGGAATTCATTGCTGTTTTGTACATATGTTATTTTCCCCAACAAAAAAGAAAAGCCTATTATATGACAGTTCCGTGAGCTTCACTTATTTTCAGGAACAATACATGCAGTCACAAATGGGAAGTAGAAAACACTGTATCAAGGACCTAAAAATACAAACGTCATATAAATAAGGTTCAAACCAACTGCTGGAATTTCATACAGATGAATAAGGTAAAAATTACATTACTTTGTCAAAGTAAAGGAAAAAAAAATTTGTTGTTGGCTGGTTTTCATCAGTACATGAAGATCAGATTAATGCCAAAGAGCAGCTGTGCAATTTGTCAGTATTCACATTATATCATCTGAAAGGTTTAAAAGCGGAGGATGGTCCTTTCAAGTATTCAAGCAGGTAAGTAAAAGAAATAAAATAATATGCAATGCTGGAACCATTTCTGAAGGGATGTTAAGTGTCCATATTATCCATGACCAGCTATTTGGGGAACTCTCAGGAATAACATAAAAACATTTTAGGCTGGAAAAAGCTGCCCATTTTCCTAAGAGAAAACAAACTTCATTTTAAAATAAACCTCATTTTTCACAACTTTATATAGAAATGCCACATCACTAACAAGACATTAGGGCAATATGAAGTATTTTGGAAGATTAACACATCCATGTAAGGTCAAATTGAAGATTTCAAAATTTTTCCAAGGGCCATTTTTTTTTTTTTTGCAACTACAGAAAGCTTTTATTTGTTCAAAGTAACCAGTGATATTGATGCAAAAACAAAACAAAAACCAATACCCCCCAAAATACCTAACAACTCCCCCAATAATACTACTTCAAAACACACATATCAAACTTGATTTCCAGTAGAATATTCTTCACACTAATAAATCAAAAAACCAAGACCCAGGTTTTATATATATATAAATATATATAAAAAGCAATCCAAACAATTATTGAGCTTCATCTTCTGGACAAGAATGCCAAGTTAGTCTCTCTTCATAAAAAGCAATTACAATTTGAGGACACTTCATGTTTGCCTCTTTGGCCAGCACCAAGTCTGCCTCTTCTGAATCTTTCCATTTCATGAGAAACATTAATTCTCCACTGCTGTCTGTGGCACCAATTATATGTTCAGGATCAAGACCTCTTGCAAAGCCTTTTGGTTTGTCAGCAGCATCTCTTTTCTTCTTTGATTTGCTGTCATCAGATTCACTGTCAGATAATGATTTTTTTTGTACCATCTTTTTCTTTACCAGCTTTTTGAGAATTAAGAAATGCTTCAATTAACTCTGGGCAATCTAAATCTTCTTCAGGCTCCCAAGTATTGTCAGCATCTGTAAATCCCTTCCAATTCAGGAAATACTCCACCTTCCCATTTACTACACGTCGATCCAGTACTTTTTCCACCACAAATTCTTCAGGTTCTGCCTCTTCTACTTTTTTACTCTTTCCATTCTGCTTCTTTCCCATTTTCTGCAATGTAGTTTTATTGGAGGCCATTTTTTATTGCAGACTTGAAGAGCTATTATTCACCGCCTCTGAGCTGCTCCAGGTCCCGGGTCTGCAGCGTCTCCAGCCCTGCGTGCCTCCCTCCAAGAGCCGTCTTTTCCTTCTTCTCAAGCTATTTCTTGATGAGTTCTTATGGGAGGCATGCTCAGATTTAGGCAAACTTACCCCAAATACCAAGCTGCCTGGACAAGATGTAGCCTTTTTTTTTTTTTTTGTATTTTCATACCTCACTAACTCTAGAAGTGTGAGACACACAAACTAATCCCCATCATTGTCACCCGTGTGGCATTTCATTTCACACAGCACTCTGGTGAACAAGGGAAGGGCTGCTCACTTTGTTTCACTCTGAACTGCCCTTAAGAATAAGTGTACTAATCATTCTAGTTCTTAAAGTACATTTATTTACCAAATGCAAACTGAGAGCCACATGGAATACTCTTGCTTTTGTTTGCACAAAGGAAAAAGGGAAGGGGTGACTTCTCTGACAAGGCAGGGTTCCTATAAAGATGCAGTTTGGGGATTAGTTTTTCCTTTTTGAAGGCACTGCTTTTCTTTGGTGGCCACCACCAAAGAAACTAAAATTTCCTGAGGATGGGGCAGCTGAACCCAGAATGTGATTCTGGGCCATGCATGGACGGGATCACGGGACAAGCCGCTGGTCATGTGGTCCTGGGGCCATAGCAGAGTGCCGACGATCTTCCTTCAATACCAGATTTGTATCTATGCACCTTTTCAACATCTGCAGGGTCCTGTAGAATCTGTTAGGCCTTTCAAAGAAGGGCTGCCTAATGATGGCAAAATACAGTATCTTGGGTCCTGCTGAAACATCTCATCCAGGGCTGCAGACTGAACCATTTCTACAGAACAGGTGTGGAAGAGTTTCTCTGCAGTTATGTTGCTAATTTCATCCTTAAATCTCTGTTCGTCAGAGAAGAGGAGAATCATTCCTTCTGTAAGTTTCTTGCACACGGTGAGGCAGAATTTATACCACTCACTGTTCTAGTTTGCTAGCTGCTGGAATGCAACACACCAGAGATGGATTGGCTTTTAATAAAAGGGATTTATTTAGTTAACATATAGTTCTTCAGAGGAAAGGCAGCTTTCTCAACTGAGGTTCTTTCTTACGTGGGAAGGCTCAGGGTGATCTCTGCTGGCCTTCTCTTCAGGCCTCTGGGTTCCAACAATTTTCCCCAGGGTGATTTCTTTCTGTATCTCCAAAGGCCTGGGCTGAGCTGCTAGCGCTGAGATGAGGTATGCTGAGCTGCTTGGGCTGAGCTGCGTTGAGTTCTCTCATTTAAGCACCAGTCAGTTAACTCAAACATCATTCACTGCAGCAGGCACGCCTCCTAGCTGACTGCAGATGTGTAATACCAGCAGTTCCACAGACTCCAGGTCTTTGTTCAAGTGGCTGATCTGGTCCACAGCCACACTTTCCTGGATCTGGTACCAGGAGATGGCAGCTATACACAGCTCCAGGTTCCAGGTCTGCACGGCTGTGAGGTCCAGCACACGCTCAGTGAACATCAGCATGACATTCAGGTGGTGCAGCGTGTGTGTGTTCTTGCTCCATCAGCGTCTCCTCAGGCAGTTCAGCGCTTCAAAGGGGATGTGTCCCTTTAAGCTAGGGTGTGAAGCACCATAAGGCAGGCATCTCAGGATTGGGGCTGCCTCTGCACCAGGTGGGGAGCCCAGGTATGCTTGGCCACTGGCAGGGAAGACGGGGCTTCCAGAGCTGCTGGGTCCCCTGAATTGTTCTCGTTTGAAAGACCACGTGTGTACAAGCAGGAGCCATGGCACTGTGTGGAGGGGACCTAATGGTGAACGGGACAGCCCTAGAACTTGCTGCTGTTCTGACAGGAGGTGCCAGCACCATGCCACGGCTCCTGCAGGAGTTATAGTCATTGGTTGTTTTGTGAAACCGTCCGTGCTACCCTAATGTAGCTGACCACCTAAGGATGCCTTTTAGTTTTTCATCTGAATAATTTCCCAGTACTGACAGATCTGCCAAGGGATGCATTGTGCGGCTCAGACCACTCACTGCCACCGATCTTTGTGTTAAAAGACAGTGTGAGCTCTCTCCTGGGGGTCTCTCCCATCCTTGGGCTGCCCTTCAGCTGGCCCCTGGCATGCACCCAAGGCCAGAAGGTTGGAAGACACATGAGTTTTAGGGATTCTGAAGGACACGGTGGCCTTAGTTGGAGAGCTGGTGAGAGTTGGTAAAGTAGTTTTAAAGGACCAGTCAGAACTCCATGGAGAAGATCCCATGTGCTTGGTGGGAGAGATCCCAAGGCTTCTCGGTCATCTGGGCTGAAGAGAATAGCTGTACCTGGCCCTGGCATGAGATGGGCACACAGGGTCAGAGTGCTGCTTTCTGAGCTTCTGCTTGTTCAGGTAGATGTGAGTGTGGGGGTACTTCACAGTTTAGCATCCAGCAAGCAAGATTGTGGCAACTGAGCCTGTGGCACTGGAGAACCTGAGGAACTCCTGGACTCATAGCCCTGAGGATGCCTACAGCAGCACTGGGCAAACTGCTCTGGAACAGCACCCACCAAAACAACATAAGGAGAGTAAGCCTGGAGGACCCAGCAGAGGGCTTCCATCCAACTGTTTGTGCTGTGTCTAATGGACCTGGGGAGCAGGAACCCTGCTGGAGGGAGCCCATAGGGCTGGTGTTAGACCTTTGTACCACTGCAGATCTTGGAAAACCATATGGAGATATGACAGAGCTGCAGGAGATGGAAGGTTCTGCTCTATGCCCTGATAGTTCCTTTTCTGAGCTGGGTCCGGAATGGGCACTGCCTCATTGTGAGGTGACACAGTAGGCTGGCATTGCCCTCCACACTGCAAGAATTCATTTGAAGCACGTCTGCCGGCATATCATATGAGATGCCTGACGAGATGTGTATGGAAGCAAAACAAACTCATCCATGTCACAGAAGAGTTCTTGCTACTAGCACTGGTAGAATCTTTGGGTACTTGTAGAAAGTTGGGAGGGCCCAATGTTGGAGATGATAAGCTTTCTTCCAAAATAAGCTGCATATATGGAAGGGACAGTGGAAAGGCAAATTGACAAGATGAATAGCTACAACAGGAGACAGAACCAGCATACACAGGGACTGGAACTGGGCAAGATTTTTGTTCTTACTGGAACTTGCTCAAGAAAAGGGTGGGCTAAAAAATCCTTCAAAGTCCACTCTATCTTTTTGGTTTCTCTGAAGCAAGCCCAAAAGATGAGCCAAATATGGTGATGTTTCTCTGGGAACAGTAGGCATTACGTTCCTGTTTTTTTCATAAAACAAACATCCTTAGGTCTTGAGGATTATTGGCCTGAAAAGGTGGTTTTCTAGCCAGGCGCTGATATATCACTGTTCCTATGCATCACAAATCTGTCTTGGCATCCTAATACTGAGACATTATAGCTTCAGGAGCCAAGTACATGGGGAGCCACACAGCATTGCAGCCATCATGTTACTATGGGAGGTAACGAGCGACTGGGTAGGACAGCAGAATGTTCTGCAGTTTCAGATCCCTGTGGATGAGGCCCTTGGCTGTGCACGGTCATCATGGCAGCTGCAATCTGATGCAGAAAGACTCGGATGGTGTCATCACTCAGAGTCCCCTTAGCTCACAAATAATCTACCAGGTCTCCACCACTGCAATACTCCATCACCAAACAGACCTGATAATTCCTGAACATCACAGGGTGCCACAATATTTTCATGCTGAAGTTCCTTTAAGATTTTAATTTCCTTTCCAAGCAGCATTTGTGATGTTGACAAGTTCTTTTTGTGAATACCTTTAATAGCTTCCTCCCAAGCAGTCTTCTGGAAGGGAGGTGCCACCTCCCAGAAGACCACGGCAAAGGTCCCGCGTCCCCCAAGGTCCCTGTTGCCTTACTTGAAGTCGCATCACTGCCATGGCGGGACATGCGGGGAGTGCGCACTTGGGTGGCCAGGGCGGAAACGGAGGAGGGGACCGCACTGGGCGGAGGTCCCCGAGGCCCAGCCCACCGCTGGCCATGGCCTCCCTGGCAAAGTTGGACCATGGGTGCCCCCCGCCGTCATTTTGCGCCCATGAAGATGCAGGCATGCCCAGGACAGCTGCAGTTGGGGGCGCCCCATGCCAGCTCCGTGTGACTGCTCAATATCAATTAATTTCTGAATGATTTCATATGGAGCCAATCATTTTGGTCTTATAAGCAAAATTCACTCAATCTGTAACGTTCACACTATATCGAAAACCCCTGCTACTCAAATCGGGGTCCCAGGACCAGCATCATCAACATCATCTTGGAGCTTGTTTAAAATGCAGAATCTTAGGGTGCCCACCCCAGAATCTACTCAATCAGAATTTGCATTTTTACTAAGGATCCGGGTGATGTGTAGGCACAGGTCGGACAGGCACTGGCCTAAGTCACAGAATTTCATGTTTGTTTATAAACTACTGTGGTTTATTTCATGTGTCAACTTGGCTAGGTTATGGTGTCCAGTTGTTTGGTCAAGCAAGGACTGGCCTGACTGTTACTCTAAGTATATTTCACAGATGGTTTTAGTTTGCTGAGCTATTCAAAGCAGATACCATAAAATGGGTTGGCTTTTAATAATGGGAATTTATTAGCTCACAAGCTTGCAGTTTAGATACTGTGAAAATATCCAAATCAAGGCATCATCAAGAAGATACCTTCATCCTTAAGACCAGCTGTTGGTGATCCTGAACTCCTCTTTCTTACGGCCAGGTACATGGCAGTGTTTCCTGGTCAATCCCTTCTCTTCTGGGTTTCCTTGCTTTCCGTTTCTTGCTTCTGTGGCTTTCTCTCTGTCTTAATTTCATTCCTTATAAAGGACTACAGTAGGAGGATTAAGACACACGCTGAGCCAAGCGTTAACTGAAGTAATCTCATGAAAACTTACTTATAATAAGTTTACACTCACAGGAATAGATTTAAAAACATGATTTTCTGGGGTATGTACATACAGTTTCAAACCACCACACATGAATTTGTATCTACAGTCAACTGAGTTCATCTAAAGCTGACTGCATCTATAATCAACAAATACACTCGCCTTCAGAAATGAGAGGAGTCTCTTCATTCAATCAGTTGGAGGTTTTAAAACTAGAACTAAGCATTTCAGAGGTCAGAAAAACAAATTCCTGCCTCTACCCCAGCCAGCTAGATTCTCCTGGGGAATTCAATGTCACCTTCATAGGAATTTCCAACTTGTGGCCTGCCTTACAGAATTTGAACTTGCCAATCCCCACAGTCATGTAAACCAATTTCTATACTAAGTCACTTAAAATTTACATGTATATACATGTACAAAAGTATATTTATAGACACATATATACATATAGACCTGTATACACATGCACACATATTCTGTTAGTTTTGTTTCTTTGGAAAACTTTGACTAATGCAACTGCCTTGTTCTCTTCAGAAAAGTCTAAGTTTCTCTTCAGCTTTGACTGCTGGGTCCACGCTAGATATTCATTTAGGTATAGTAAGACAACTGAAAACAAGACGAAAAGAAAGAACATTTCCAAGATAAAAATAAAATCCTTAAAAACACGATGTCCTTTGTTTACTTTATTTCCCAAATTTTTTTTTTTTTTTTATTTGCTGTCAGATTCTTCTATAAAGTATGATCTCAGAATTAGTTCCCTCACAGAGGTCAGACTCTGTCATACCAAGTGGATGAATCTGTGTTCAACAAGAATGAGGATGATTATATACTTAGAAGATGACCTTTGTCTTATCCTTTCTCTCTGAATTTGGATATTTCACCTCTTGTTATCAGTTCTGGCAACAGGCAGAACAGCAGGGATATAGAAACAAAGACAAGCTAGTCTGTTTTTAATTAGTGGTGTTGCTAAAAGATTTGATGAGTTGAAGATATTGGTTAAAATGAATTCTATGGACTTTTGGTAGATTTTAATTTTCCATGACACATTACCATTGACAAATGAATTAGATGTTCTAAAATGCTATTTGCTATATATTGGAAGCAATATTTTAGAGACCTGAAATAATCAGTGACAACCATTGGGACCCACGGAGTTGTTCAAGCATAGAGAAACTGGCTGAAAATTTTATTTTCAGGAGAACTTTGTATCTGAGGCATCTAAATGTAAAACTCAAATATAATAATGTCCTGACACCCTTAAGATAGAAATTAAGCTTTTAAAAAGTACCTTATGAATCCTTAACTCTTCCCAATTTCCAAATTTAATGACCCTTATGCAGAAATCCTATACTTTTTCAAATTTCATGATCTGCATTATCTGTATGGTAATAAAATTGTATATTTTTCAGGTCATGAAACACCTAGAATACATTTATTCTGCTTTAACTTTCCCTTTTGTTCTTCCTAATATTTCAAAGATTAGGGTAATAGGACTGGAACTTGAATGCTTCAAGAGCTAGAACCCACAGCCATTCCAAAGGGTGAATTACTCCAGACAGCATCTAAAAATTAATTATCACATTTCAACTTTATGATGAGCCTTAGAGGAGATGACATTCAAAAGAGGATATGTCCCCAGAATCTGACATTAACAAAAAGCAGAAGACTCTGATGACAAGGAGGAAAGAGAATAAGTGGGAAAAAATCCTGCTAAAAATGAATAGGGAAAAAAAATCTATGAAAAAGTACTACACATTTATTATATCAGGACTTATACTGCATATATACACACTGATGTTTTTAAACAGGTTATGTTTGTTTAGGAAAAGCCCAAAACAACTTTTCCAAGAAACAATATATGAAAGGGAAAACTTTAGTTTAAAGTGAATATTCAATATATAACTAGAACTAGATTTAAGAGATGGAAAATTAACAATGGGATAAGCGATTACTAATTGGTTTTGGTAATAATAATTATTGTGGGGTTGGCAAATGACTCTGAATAAAATATAAGTTTTAAACTGAACATGGGCCAAATAGAAGGAAAATTCTATTTCTGAATAACAGGCCAAGTTTCCTACTGCAATCACTTGCTTCACTATTATACACTATTACTCATGAGGAAAAATAGAGGGTGGTTGGCTAATACCCATATTATTCCTGGAATAACAGGTCCTATAGATAAGAAGAACTAATTCCATAAATAAAAAGATTGTAGCAATGCTATTACTACGTAATCATTTATTAAGATACTGCCACTGATGAGCTATATTTTGGTGAGGATGCAGAAAACTGGAAGCCAGCTTGGGAGGCACGTGAATGGTGCAGCTAGTTTGGAAACCTATTTGGCAGTCTGTAAGAACACATGCACATCTTAAAACCCAGAAATTCCACTCCTTGGATTATATCCAGCATATATGAATACACACAAACCTACACACTACATGCACATTGTTCACCAAATGACATTTCTTAGATAGTTCATAGCAACTCTATTCATAATAGCCTCAAACTGGAATACCAAAACACCCATCAACAGTAGAATGGATAAGTAACCTGGGGTATATTCACTCAGTGAAATACTATCACAATGAAAAATCTACAACCGCACAAAGCAATATGGATATATCTCACAGATACAATGTTGAGTGAAAGAAGCTAAAACAAAAGAGTTTGTATTTATATTTCCATTTATATAAAGCTTAAAACATGCAAAATGAATTTATGTTTTTGGAAGTCAGGCTAGTATTCATCATTGGAAACATAGGGACTGCAAGGGGGCATAAAGGGCTTCATTTGGGGGAGCTGGTCATGTTTTTATTCTTCATCTGGGTACTGGTTATATAAGAAAAATGGCCAAGTGCCCCCCTACCCCCAAGCTAGTGGAACATTCACACCCATTAGATCCTTATTAAGTACTGTGGGCTACAGATGAATAATTAAGCAAAGAAAGAAAGAGAATCCATACTCTTCTTTTTACCAACACTGGGGTGATAAAAGATTTTAAGTCATATGGGGCTACAACAAACATTAAGCCTTTTTACTTCACTCCAAAACAAAGACAGATTATTTGTCTAATTGGGCAATAAGTTCTTCTTTCCCTTTCTTGGCATTTCCTCAAGTCAGATCCCCCTGAAGCTATGTTGTCTCATTCCACATGAATTTTATTAGGAAGAGAAACCTGACGTGAGCCTGTTCAAGAGCACCTCAGCCAAGAATTGGGAAAGATGCTCAAAGAAGAGAAAATGTATAACATCCCTCTTATCTTCCTTGATAATGAAATCCTTTAGTTATCTGAGAGCAGGGAAGTGATGCTTCTTCACAGAACCCACTGGTGAGTGCTTTTTCTCAAGTACAGCCCAAAGATGGCAGAAGGTTTCATTTTGTTTTGTTTTTCTCTCCCCCAAGGGGACTACCCTTTCACTAGAGAATGCATTCACGTCATCAAGTAAATGTGATTCTTAAACAGGACATAAATGTTCCTTTTGGATGAGAACACTAGCCGGGTTCAGCTAATTCTTCATTCTCTATCTATATAAACACTTCCATTACATGAAAAGAAAAATCACTTAAAACCAAGGATACATTACAGAATTAAACCTCTCTTCAAAATCTTTTTTTTTTTTATTCCATATAGAAACACATTCTGCCATTACATTCTTTTATCCATAGCAACATCCAGTGGATAATCCACAAATCAATTAAAGACAAGTTAATAGCCAAAAGGGATCAAGCAACAAGCATTAGAAGCATAATATTTACAGGCACCATTCTAAAAATGTTTGTGTCAGAGGAAAGTTTGGTCTGGCAAGCTTTCCTTCTTAATCCAAGAATTTAAATGCATTATGATGACTTTTGAAAAATCAACAATTCATCACCTAATTACTCTCTACATATGACATCTGTGGTGGATTGAATTGTGCATCCCAGTGTGGGCTGTTCTTGGTCTTGGTCTGCATTCCAGTAGATGTGGACCCATTCATTGTAAATAAAATTCTTTCAAGGTATTACTTTGGTTCTGGTGTAGCCCAGCAGAATCAGGTTGGGATTTTTTTGTTTGTTTTGCATGCCACAAGGAGGGATGGTCAGGTCACATGACATTCTTTTTCCATGTGAGTATCCCATTATTGCAGCACTATTTGTTGTATTTGTTTGTTTATTTTTAGGGAAGTGCATGGGCAGGGAATCGAACCCGGGTCTCCCACAAGGCTGCGAGAATTCTACCCCTGAACTACCCTCGTACCTCCCAGGTCGGGCTTTAGTCTGCATTACTGGAACCCTTCATAAGCAGTGCAAAAATTAGATGGAGAGAGAAGCCACGGGGAGCAGCCAGAACTTGGATGTCAACCAAAACTTGGAGGAGAAAGGCAGAAACATCACTATGGACATCACCATGTGACAGGAAAGCCAGAAATTCCAAAGACTGCCCACCAGCGAGAAGATACCAACCCCAACAGGGAGCAAGCCTTCCAGCCTGTGAAACCCAGCCAGTGTTTCCCTGCCATTAAGCCAACCCATTGTGTGGTATTTGTTGTAGGAGCTGGAAAAGAAAACAACATCTATGTTTTGGGGGCAGACATGGACAGATATATCAAGCAATAAAATAATAATAAAGCACTATTATAGGACATACTACTGCTATTGATTTTTAACTGACAGATCTTTTTTATCTTAAATTTTTCTACTTACGAAACTTTTTGAGGATTACACGAAATAATGATAGAAAAGTATACTGCAAATTGCTGTTGTCATTATTATTTTAAAGTAATAATACCTGAGGTAGACAACTTCTATGATAGTATTCCACTATACCAAAACTCTTTCATTAGTGATAACTTTACCTTTTCTCCTTCTCCTTCCTCTCTTCTCCCTTCTCCTCCATTTACAATAACTAGGAAGTACAGGCAAATTCACTCAAGGGACTGGAGTGTGATCTGAGGACAGGCAGTATTGAGATTAATCTCCAGATGGTTCCATGGACTTCGTACAATTCTGCGTTATGGATTGCCCACCTCGGACAGCAGATGTACTCGTGGATGTACAGAATGGATATGTTTCAATTTATATGTACATCGTAAATACAACTGCCATTTTCTTTTTGACAGCTTCCCTGACTTCCCTAAGCAGGGCACACTTCCTCAGTGTGGTCCCTATTTTATTTTGTTTATTTATTTGTTAACTTGTTTATTTTTTGCCTTCCTTCTCTAGAACAAAAGCTTTATGAAAGGAGCGCTCTTATCTATGAAGTACCTTCCTATATCTCAGGTATAAGGCAAATTATTTAGACGGTTAATAAAATACCTTGTGTTATAGCCCTTGTGTCACGATTAGAAAGTCAACGGCTGAATTTACACGTTGGTTGTTAAGCCCAGCCACCGTTAAAAATTAAAATATATAAACTTGCAATTAAATAAATTATATTAAAGAGAATGGTAATTAATATTGAAAGTACCTCACTTCCTAATAATTCAACTATATTTCACTCACATCTATATCCCGGAGGGCATTTACTTCTATTGTATCTGTGTGGTAGAAACTACACTTTCCTTCCCAACCCCTGTCCAGTGACAACACTTTTGCAGCTTGACACAGGCTGTGAAAGGAGTCCTTTTGGCTAAAGGAATCGGCAAATACTACAAATAAGGTGTTTTTTTTGGTTACATCATTAAGCGTCAACTTTTACCAGCATGTCACCAACCATCCATACAGTAGGCATTCAACAAACAGTCTCTGAATGAGTGAAACAACTATTTTTATATCCCGATTGAGTACGTTTGTTTGTGATCACAATTATTCTTACTTTTGCAGTTTACTCCTTTAGCCCAGCCAAAAAAGCTTTTCTTCTTTAATTTTGTTCTAAAGCTTGCATTTTGGAACGTGGCTTAAATATTTGTTGTTCTGGAAATGTCTTTTGTATTTCCTTAACATAAAGTAATACATACTTATTCTAGTCACAAATTCACCTTTTCTCTTGAACATTTTAATTGTTCTTTCCAAATACACATGATTATAAGTATAAAGTCATATAATTTGATTAGTTTAAAAGTACCATATTGCCCTGTCAGTGGAATTTTCCTTTGCTCCTCATTCAAAGTAACCCTGGGAATTCATCTAACCAACCTTACCGATATTCAGAAATCTCTTTCCTATCTATTGTTGAGCAAGTTTTAAAAAAAAGCTCTTCAATTATGGTTCAAAAGTAGAAAAAGGAAAAAAAGGACATTAAGAGGGAAGACAGCCAAGGTGGGAGGTGGATATTTGGCTGAGTGAAAAGCATGATGGGGGTGGGGCCTCCAGAACAAGGAATTGCAAAATAAGATACATGGAAGCATATGCTTCCTCTTTTTAAGAAGTGTTCCTTATTTGCTCTGTCCAGAATGGACAAGTCTTAATTGGGCCACTCAGCTAAGGTACATCTCTTAACTTAAAAATACTCATCAACTTCATGACTTAAAGATAAAAATTAATGGTTGAAAATCATAAGATCAACATTAGGAGAAGGAATAATAAATACTAACTTTACCACTTACTAATCAGATGTATTCACACATGCAAAAGTGGTATAGTTTTAACCACAGCATGATTCTCACATTGACTTCAGAATCACTATGAGCATCATTACAAACCCTCAACAGTGGGGAATGATGCCTTTTTTTCTTTTATCACCTTTTTTTTGCATGTCCTGCCAATCCCCGTTGGGGACTAACTTCACACTAGTCCATCACTCCCGGATTACTTTAGCGTATCAGGACTTTTACAATAAATGCATGGGGTACTGATTTTTCTGTCTGCAGTTGCTCTGTGTGCTCCTTATACTACAAAGACCTGCTTCCTTGCACTCTTTAGAGCTCACCAACTGTATTTTCCTCTCTTTTTTCTGTTTCTGGTCTACCTTGCTAATGTACAGATTCTTTGGAGTGCTGGAGAAGGGCCTTTCATTTAATTCAGAAAAATTCAGCTGATAATGCCTTTTGCAAAAATGCTGCTTTCAAAACGGTCCTGCAAAAACCCTCTGCTAGCTGCTGTAGGAGGGGATTGTTAGACTTGTAGGTAAATGCTTGCACTTGGTTTTCTCTGGAAGAGTCTTTCTATAATTCAGAAGTCTGTCCTTCCATAGTTGCTACCGAATTCTAACTCCTAAACTCTACCCTGGCTACAAGAAGTAGGCACTGAATCATTTCCCCCTGCTCCTGAAGGCAATGAATTGTATATTTGTATAAAAGTACTAAATCTTATGTGCTAAAATGAGGGATGTGGATCACTGGAGTTCAAATTTGCAGAGAATCACCAAGAGCCATGGGCTCTAGCTCCAGATCTGAACTGTTAATCTGCATGACTTTAGGGTCTCTCTAGGTCTCCAGGTTCTTCATCTGAAACAAATGGGTCAAATGAACCCTCGGGTCCCCTCAGCTTGACCCCTGCTGGCAGAAGGAAGCAGAAAGCCTCCACACTGTGTGGGGTCTGAAAACATCTGCTTATAGATTCAGTCATCATCATGAAGCGTCTACTAGACGCTTAGATGCCTAGAAGAAGAGGCCAGGCATTCTTCAAGGCATCAGAAATACAGTGAAGGGGGAGAAACCCTTATCATGCGGAGCTTACATTCTAGTACTGATAACAGCTAACATTTATTTTAGTGCTCTCTACACGTGCCAGACAGTTAAGTAACACACTTAATTCTCAAAATACCTCTCTACAGATGAGGAAACTGAGACACATGAAGTTAAGGTACCTGCCCAATGCTGTAAGGCTCTAAGTGATAGCCCTGAATTTCACATATCCCAGTTCTGTGCAGCCTCACCCCAGGGCTCTGAAACCAGTCAGCCCTCCTAACCCACACTCATCACCACCTTTGGAGGCTGATTTTATGTGCAAGTTGCTTTGTTTATAGGCCACCTACATTGTGTTCTTCTGTAATCAGCAGCATTCCCAAAGATAAATGTTAACCCATAAAAGTATCTGACAAAAGAAGACTCAAATAATTGGTGAAATGATAAAGGCAGCCCAGAAAATGCTATAAAAGAAGTGGAAGGCAAGCCTGCCTTCATATACCTTGCTTCCTTTTATCTCATAATTGCCCTCTGAAGTAGGTATTTTTGTTTTCCTTTTACAGATATGCTCGTGGAAGTTGGGAATTTGCCCAGGTGAGAAAGCGGTAGGGGTGGCATACAAACCTGGCCTGCTCAGCTCCAAAGGCAAAGCCCTCCTACTACATCATACTGTGCCCTCCCCACAATCCATAACGACTGCTAATCTCATTGTTATTCTTCGGGACAAATACTGTCTCATAAGGTAGCTATTTTGTTAATTGGCCATTTAGCCAATACAACGCACAATGTGGCATATCATTAAGAAGGCCAGTTGAATATTCACAGCAACAGATTTCATAGGCATGACATAGGATGAAGTTGACCTCTCTAGCTTAGAGAATCTTCTGACTCCTCTGCAAAGCTGGCCAACAAGCAACATTTTGGCAGTAAAATAGAACCACATGAGCAATGTTTTTTGGCCAGATGCAATGAGCCAGATGGAAGCCCCTGAAGCAAAACCCAGGGAAGACAGAGCAGGCCACATAAAACCACTGGTTAATTTCCTTTGCTATTAATATAAGAAATACTTTTATTTTGATTTTTTTCCTGAATGCTACTTTAACCAAATATCAATTGAGTTAGAGGGCAGTTTAGATATTATGTAATACATCTACATTTTCATTGATTACTAATCCTTAGGCTTCTTTACCGAATTACGAGGTTTCTTTCTCCAGAGAAAGAGTCTGAGTTGAAGAGAGGAAGCAAGTAGATCTACAAGAATTATTCCTCTCCTTAGGGAATCCCTCCTGGTGTGGTGAGAAAAGAGCAGGTGAGGAAATTGGAGGTAGCAGAGTGACACTAGAGGATGCCGACTCCAGGAGAGACTGCCAGGGTTCACACTTCCCCTCCTCCTTTTACTCATCATGTGACTTCGGACAAGATTCTTAAACTCTGCCTAGTTATTCCATCTGTAATGTAGAAGTAATAACAGCTCCATCTCCTGGGGTTCTTTCTGAGGTTTAAATGAAACAATGCATGTACAGCGCTGTGAGCACAGAGGAAGTGCCCAATAAATATTAGCTCTTATCAATCTTACTCCAGTACATCTGTGTCCTCTAGTTCCTGAACCTCAAATTATCCTATTATTTGATGGTCTTTGTACCCATCTTCTCTACTAAAGAATTAGCTGACATGATGTCACTTGAGCTATGAAGTACCATAACCAAGTTATCAGCCCTGTTACACCTCAACAGGCTTTGAATGTTCAAATGTAATATGAAAAGATGAGCATGTTCTCAGCCATAAGCGATCTGGTTAATCTCTTAAAATGACATATATTCTAACAAGTAAGATTGGGGACATATGTAAAATAAAGTCCAAGTTCCTCCCTCCCTCCTTTCTTCTCTCACTTCCTTCCATCCTTCCACCTTTTTGGTTATCTAGTTGTTTTTCATCCCAGCCTATTGGTTCATTGGTGGCACTCATTTTCCCATCTAAGACTCAGGCTCTAGCCAGAATTTTCTAGTGAGTACTGTGAGGTTTGATTTGACAATGACTGATATGATCCGCCTTCCATTTTAACTGGTCTCTGTTCCTCATTACTATAAAATTTCCAGGTCAGAGTTACAGATTTGAGTGCAACTTTCTAAGAGCACAGGGGATGACTGAAGTTTAGTTAGGGCTTCCTTTTTTTTTTTTTAAGCAAAGATTGCTTTATCTTTTCATGGCCTGAATATCACTTGTGCTTTTTTCTCCACCTGATCGTTAAATTCTTCTTCTTTGTACTGTTCAGTCTATTTCACGTGAAAAAAATTTGCTTGTCAGCTTTTCTACAAAAGGTGCCAGTATGTTCAAGTGTGTTCAAATGAGCACCTATGTAGTTCTCTACTAAAGTGCTAGGGAGAGAAAGATGTTGAAAAGTATTGACAAAGATGAGATTTGGACACTTTTCTGGGTATTTCAATTATGTAGTATTTCCCATGATCCCCTTCCTATAAATGTTAAGGGGCAGGAGAACCGGAATCTGCTTTCTATCTCTGGCCTGTAGGATGGTTTGGCAATCTTTCTGCCCTATATTGAAATGTATCCTTTTTGGCTTTTTGTTCTGTTTTCATAGCACCCATCCCTATGGCATCCATTTAAATGTTTCTTTCACCATCTCCTTTTGAGTCGACAGAAAGCAGAAAGTTTAGTACTTTGCTCTGGTTGGAAGATCAGAGGCAACTCTAGAAAAGTATCTCTCCATTCAAAGTTTCATTGAATATTACTATACTTTTAAACAATAAAACTACATTGAATAATACAGCTTTCTAGTTTTCTTTTATGGGGTTCTCAGTCCAAGTCTTAACTCCTTGATTCTTTCTTTGCTTCCCAGATAATTGTCTTCCTTATTTGTTTTAGATTATATGGTTATAATATAACATAAATTCACTCATTAGTGCCTTAACTTGAAGTGAGCACATCACCCCCTCCTCTAAAAATAGATGTTAGAAGTGGGCACTAAAGTGAGGAGACAGCACTTTAAACAAATATACCAGAACTCAGCGGGACAAATCAGCATCTTGCCCTTCAAAGTAGCATTCATCTTTGAAAGCAGTGTCCTAATGCCATGCCGAGCTCTTCCTTCAAATTGTGTCTGGCACTGCATTCCAGGTCCAGAGGGAAATTAGCCTCTATATTACATCATCCTCCTTCTCTCTTCCTCTTTCTCTAACCCTACTGCCCATGCTCCACCCACTCCCTCTAGCTTTCTTTCAATCTCTCATTCTGACTGGAAGTAATTTGCTTAATAAGACATATATTAATCAAATGTGGCTTTTCAAAATATATATTTTACCCACAAAGAACAAAACTTTGTGACCACTGAAAAATGTCTTTCAAGCCCCTCTGAGCATTTTTAACTGTCCAAGCTGGAGAGTATTTCTCATAGATCAACACTCATCAAACATATATGATCTACTATCATTTGAACAAATCAAACTCAACTGATTTTCCCATATCCCAGACTCAGTTTACCTTCAGCCTAAATGCTACCAGGGAGACATAACAATGTCAAAGTAAAATATTCCAGCTTAAAGCTAAGTTTACCACCAATATCAGGCACAGTGTCCATTCAATATGCAAGGGTAAAAATGACACTACACTGGCACACGGAACATTTTACAGAGTAGAAAAGATTGTTCTTAAGCAAACAATCCCATGAGGGAGAAATCTAATGAAGAAATGCTGTCTGATGTTCAGCTCTTTTAGTTGCTTCAATAGTGGAATCAAACCCAAAGCCCCTCAAAGGTCAAAATGAGCCTAAGCTACTTGAATGTTTTAAGGATCTTGTCCATTAAAACAGAAATGAAGAAATACAAAAATAGAGTTGCAAAGTTGTGGAATATTTTAAATGTTTAAACGGTTTAAAACTTTTAACTCTAAGATGGTAGGCAATGAAACTGTGTTTTTCTTAAGATCATCACCATAGAATTTAACTGCATGTATGAGAAAGAGTGTGCATATACATGCATATATTGATTCATAGTGAATTTGAGGGTTTTTTTTTGGTCTGATAACAGTTTAAAGCTACACAGCAGACATTTCTTTTCCTTGCTGTCAGTATATTGCTGTGGCTGATTGCATAGGCACTTTTGGAGAAGTGACAGCTCTCTGGAAATAGGAGACCTAGGCAGCCAGCTGCTCTTCTAGCCCTCTAATCCCTCCACTCTACTCTGAACCTGCGATAGGCCCTGATCCTAATAACAAGTTGGTGCTGCCAATAAAGAGGACATGGGGTGATACCAAATGAGAATGACAGCAGCAGGATGCAGCAGGCATTCATTAATGGCCCCCCTGCTGTCTGAAACAGGGGTACAGGAGATTTGCCCAGCCTCTGCCCTTGGAGAGCTTCTGGTCCCATTAAGGAGACCTAACAGGATCTATGGCACAGTGAAGACAGTACATATAAAAATTAAACTAGTTATTACATGGGCAATCAATATTCAAATGAACAGCAAATCGATAAGAAATGAAGTATTTCAGGCTTCAGCAGTGAGGAGACTGGCCCAAGAATGGCCATTTGGGATGTCATCCCCACCTCTAAAACATGTACCTCAACAGCCTTCCTAAAACTACAAAGACTGGGCATTCAAATACATGGAAAACTCTTTCTAGTGCTTGTTGTATTTTGGAAGGAATACGAAGTCAACCAAAGGAAAAATGAAAATATCTTGGCCAGTCTGAGATGTCAGCTTTCATAATACATATGCTAATCATCCTATAGAGCTTAAACTATGAATTTCTTGAGACTTCTGATATTCTTTAATCTGTCAGGCTATTGCTTTTACTCTATGCTGTCATTAGATATTCTGGGTATTTAGGAACCTGATGCCAGGTCTCAGTGATCAGGAGAGCACAGATGCCATGATATATTGTAACTGGAAATATGCACAGTAATGTTTATAAATCTCCGATAACAAGTTATGAGCATGTAACTTAACACATATAAGTACGAGGGGAGCATTCAGTAGAACACTAAGCATGTATAGAAGGCATGCAATTTCTGTGGTCCACCAAATTTTATAACTAAAACAAATTGACAGAATTAATAAAAAAAAAAAAGTACGCTGTTCTATTTTGAAACCGAAATAAATGGAGATATTACCCATACTTTTACTTGGTAGCTTACATGTATCCTCTGCGAAAGTTTGCCTGCACACTGTTCCTAAGTGACTTTTATAATTTGATTTCTCTGATTTTATAGTTCCCTAAAAATTCCAAGGGCACTGTCTTCCTTACTATTTAAAGCAAACAAACTAATTCTGGGGAATTATTTTAATCCAAATGTTGAATGTTTTTCAATGCAGGCAAATCAGAACACATTTTAATCTAAATTTAATGTGTATTGCTACATGGGCCTGGCAGCTTCCAGGTATTTTGCATTTGGTATAAATAAGAAAGATCTTATTCTTTAGATTTTGGAAGCAGTTTCGCCTCAATTTGTTATGGTTGAAATAATACTCCGCTATAGCCTGTAACCAACTGGAAATACAAAAAAAAGAGTGAGAAGAATCCATCTTTTCTTGGAAGTATTTAGAAAACTTATGTAAAGTAGGAAATCAAAGATTTTTCTAAGTGGCTTCTGTCTTTCTAGTTATTTGGTTAAAATAATCTAACTTTGATGTAGCACAGAAGTATCATTGGTAATTTACTAAAGCGGAAAGTGAAGATTTTTCATTTGCTTTTTAGGGAAAATTTTAAAAGTCAACTATTATTAATATCTTTACTTTGAATTCACAGTATCTAATAATGCTGGACAAGATTAAAACTCTGAATTACCAAGAACTGAGATAGTTTCACTGTTTCCATCTGAGTATGTCCTGGGACCCATATAAACAAAACTGTAGTGCTTTTGACGTTGTTGTTATTTAATCAAATGAGCACCCTTTCCTGGCAGACTTAACCTAAAGTATGACCAATATTGGCTATATTAGGCCATTAGGCAAGTTAATATGTTAGTTTCCCAGATAACAGTAACATCAATGCTTTTTAAAGTTCACCATTTAGCTCTCAAAACTGAATTTCAGAATTTAGTCTACTTCCTTCTACTTCTGCAGATTCTCACATACCCCTGATGATTTTAAGGTCCACATCTAATTAACTCATATTTCATATACTGTCAATTTAACCAGCATTATGAGTTAAATAGATCAACACCGTGCAAAGGCTTGCTGCAAAAGGCCTAAAGCTACAAAGGCAGATGAAAAAATCCTTCCCAGTTAAGAAAAGCAAAGAGCAATACCTGTAGGACTTTGCGAAACGCAATCTCGTTTTGGCTCTTGGCGATGGTACCGGCACAGTGCTCCCAAAGGATCCCAAAGAAAAGCCATTTGCAAAGAGGGTGCCAAGTTCGTTGGGAGCAGTGGGAAGTCAGAGCTGGTGCAGGGCCCTGGGCCAGGGGCCCTGCACGGAGCAGGAGGCACTTGTAGCTGAGTGAGGGTATTTCCTCTGTGCTGTGGTATGCGCTGACAAGAGAGGTGGCAGGCTGGCTGAAGCAGGGCTGGAAGGGATGGCTGGGACTTCCTGCTGCATGACACTTGCCCTTTGCGACAGAGCTTGCTTCACTCAGACCTTATCTCATTATTAAAGTGAGAAACACTCTGTCACAAATTTATTTTTATTTATAGCCCTGATTCAATAGCAAAGTCACATGCCACTCCTGAAAAGCACAATGCACACACACATACAGAGTGAGAGGTGTGATTGAAGTGAGCGAAACTTCATATCAAGTGTGAACCTCAAACAAAAGAGTAAATAGACAGTTTCCTTAAAAACAAAAATGAGTAAATGCATGTCTATGTGACAAGGAGCTGCCAAATATTTTCCTATTGCAACCAGTCCTAGAAACAAAAGCTGAACACCATTATTAGCAAGCCTTCCACAAGGATTTAATCATCTTGAACACATACGAGTCTCTCTGCAAGTGAGTATGAGAAGAAAACAGATCGCTTTCAGAAGTTCTTGGCAGATTTCCCTCCAGGAGATGCTGCATCACACTGGAGAGTGAATTATAACAAATGACTTTGATAACACAAAGGTCAATTTCTGGGTCCATTTTTCATTCCCTAGAAACATTTCTTAAGTCTCCAATACATTTCTTAAAACAAACTTTCTTTTGAACTAAATAAATGGTGAAAGCCAAATAGAGCATTCCACATGCTTTATGCCTGGGGCACGTTTCGGGAGGCACATATTTCAAGATATCTTACTCGGGGAGTCAAAGGACCCCAGTGCCGCCATGGGTCCTCTCCACCAAGCGGTATTTAATGTCAACAACACAACATCATTCCATCAGTTCCTGTCCAAACCGTGCACGGCGGGTGACTTCAACTGCAAACCAAGGAACCGTTCCACTTTTCGAGGATAAGATTAGAGAGAGCCCCAGAGCCAATTTAACACACTCGGAACCAGACAAAATTGACTAGGAGTTCAGCTCAGTCAAATGTCAACATAGCCACTGAATTTCGGTATTCCGAAAGTCCAATCTGTCTCTTATTACCCAGGGGTTCAAGATATTCATGGGGTTTCCTTCAAAGCTCAAGGCAGTCAACACGAAGTTTATTTTCACAACTGCAGCCCACATGCCAGGAGTTCTTGAAAATGCCCAAGGTTCCATATCAGCTCTGGGGATAAGGAATGGAAAGCGTTTTTAAGGTTTCCCTTCTTTGCTATCTGCCTGTGGGCTTAAAAGAGAGGGGATGAGTGATGGGTGCCCAGAACAGCAGTGACCACGGGACAGTCAACATTTCAAAAATAAAGGTATTCTCTCAGAACCAACTCCCAAGACTTAATGCTTCGCAAACTCTGCCTTTTTGCTTCTGAATAGGGTTGTGCATTGCACGCCAGCACAAAAAAAAAAAAAAAAAAAAGGTGGTCGTCTCCCTGGTATTCTTTCGGAAGGCCCTCATGGTATGCGGAATTCTACTATGTTCATTTCATTCCTTTATACTATTTAATTTTCATCTGGTGCTAGCTCCTAGGAAATGTGAATGCTCCCAGAAGCAGCGGAGATGAAAGCCAGACAGGTTGGGCAAGGAGTGGCGCAGTCTCCGAAAATTGGAGGGAAATTTGGAGGGTGAGGTGGAGGGGATGGATGCGGGGAGCAGAGAGGCAGGAGGGGGCCACAAAGAAAAAACAGAGAGAGGAGGGATGGCAGTGGTTAGGAGCTGCACCTTTTACTTTCCATGCAATACAAATGTTGTATTTGGTGGTTTACATTTTGTAGGTGAAACAGGGTCACTGATTTCTGATATTGAAAACTACATTCCATGCATACAGCTTTGGAAGCAGAAAAATATTACATGCACTGTTATCTCAGTTTTACTTGTTCACAGATCCCTACTTTCTCACACAGATGAAAGCCAGCAGCAGGCGATTTGCCTAGCAGTTTTGCCCACCTTCTTACCAGTTTATGTTTTATAAAAATGGTCAATTAATCGATATCCAGTGGACAAAATATAAGGGCACATCAATAACCCAGGATGAAGTTACTACAGATATAAGAACGTCCAACTTTTTCTAAAAGAAATGTATAATGCAGAAGAGACAAGATTGCCTGTTTTGTGATCACCAAAAATGTTTTGTTTTCTTTTTTTTTCTTTCCTCCCCCTGCTTCAGGAAAGCAGACATCTTGTTTAGTCAAGCAGGAGGAAAACAATGGAACTCTAAATGTAAAATTATGACCTGGTAAACAGAAACTTTGGTCCTTTTTCCTAACGTGAAATTGGTTAAAGACATAATTTAATATCTGCCAGTATTAATTCTCTTTCCTTTAAATGATTACTTACCGCCTCCTTCCCATTTCTTCTGCACAGTTATGGGTAATCCCTCCTGGATTACCAGGCCTCAGTAAGGTCATAGAAATAAGATGCTTATTTTTGAGATTAATAATGAACAGATGGAAATCTTTATTTCAAATATAAATATTGCTATTGCTTTAAGGGAGTGGCTAGTACTTCACAGACATGAGAATTTAGAAAATTGGAAAAAATAAAAGGTCAAATAAGATGTTTGTCTAGGATGAAGTTTTGCTGCTATTCATACTTCAACCTGCTGTTTATTTCTTTTACTTCATGGTAAGCCCAGAAAATAAAGAAAGTAGAATTTGTTTTTGACTATTTCCAATTCCTGTCATATTCTTAATTAGTTATTTGTCAGAAGAATTTAGCAGATGTGATTGAATGGCAAGGAGAAATGTTCTATCTCTGAGACAAATTCTTTTTGTTTGAGTTGAAAACTAAATTTATATTTCAGGACAAAAGAGATTCTGAAATTTAGACATTGCTCCCACCCAATTCTTAAATATATAATCTCTATGCCCTCTAAAATCTCAACAAAACGCCCACCTGCTGCCAATAATTTACATCTTTCCCTCAGCTGAGGTCTAAATAAGGCATCTTTTTTTCCTTCTTAAATTTTTCTGGGATTTTGGTTCCAAGATACCAGATGTTGCAAACAGCAGATTTGGGTGTGGGGATCTTATGCAGAACCTCAGAATTTCCTTTACAGGAGATAGCTACCACAAATCAAGTGGGAACTCCCAAATTCAAAAAACAAAAGGGAGAATATAAACATGGCCCACATATGCATTTATTCACAGACCAGTCACTTCACTGACAAGTGAAAAAAAAGGGGTTTGAGCTAAACTTTAGAGAAACAAAGAGTTACATGAGACGGGTTGAGTTATGTTGAAATACATTGCCTCAGCAAACCAGAGCAGGCGAGAGATGGGTTTCAGGATAATGCAGTATTGTGAAATAGTCACCGGTCACAGACTCAAAGCCAACAGAAGTTAATGTAGAAACAGTCTTGATTACCAGATATCTCTTATAAGACTTTCATTGTAATAATGCTGTTTCAGAGTCATGTTTCAAAAGGCTGTGCCAAGAGGAAATTCAACAAGTGAACTCATTTACTTCTAAAAACTAATATTCATTCAACACAAGTAATTGTAGTTTTAAAAAGGCTTTTCATTGCATTAATTTATTACCATATCAACCATAAATCATTTCTCCAAATGGAAATGCACAAAACAATGCTAGCATTTTATATGAATTGCTTTCAAGCATTCATTTAAAACTTTATAGTGACCCACTTGATCCAGAAGTAAATGCTCTTCTGTTCTGAAATGGGGAAGAATCAATTTATAAACTAAAACATGGTGGGATGCTGACAGACCTAAAGTTATGATCTTAAGTGCATGAAGAAAGTATAGCCTGAGTTTTAAGCTTTTACAGATGAATCCTTTACTCATATTTGCCCCAGGACACAAACAAAAATAAATAATGTAAAATAATTAAACAGAATATATAAATAACAGGAGACATGATTAAACCTAAGAATAAAAGGATCGGCCTGTCTCTCTAGAGCCTGCCCTCACTCAATTCTCGAGTATGTACTTATTTCTTTTCAATAAACTTTTCACACTTGCTTATTTAAAAAAAAAAAGGATTAAAAAACTATGGGTTGTGGATAAAATAATCCACTGCACCCTTAAAGTTTCTGTCTACATTAATTTTAGTAATGTTTTAGCAACTTGGGAGGTAATTAAGTCTTTTTATTGAAGAAGGAAACTGAGCTCCTTCTAAATACTTGGATAAGTTGGGATTGAAGGAAAGAAATCAGGGAGGAAAAAATGGGAGAAGAGGAAAATAAATTTCACATTTATTGAGCATCTATTAAGTGTTTGGGAAAGTCCTAAGATATTTTTCTAACTATTCAACAGGAAATATTTCTGGAGGCAAATTCTTTAACAATTTTGAAACTGAAATAGTCTATCACTTCATCAATTTTGAAACTGATATAGTCTAATGACTTGAAATAAAGAACTAAAAATGATTATTTTCTTTTTTTTGCTGTTTGTAAAAGGTTTTTAGACTCAGTAATTACCTGTGCAATTTTCTGTTATAAAGATATAAAAGGCAGAAAGCCCTCCTGTTCAATATTGTTCTCATAAATACAGACTGACAAAGCCCTACTTAAATATTGACTGGTGAGGGAAGGGTAGAAATAGAATTTCATCTTGAAAGCCACTTCCTCCAGGAAGTCTTCCGTGCTTCCCCAGACCAGATTATGTCTTCACAGCACTTCCTCTTTATCAACCTCATCATATCTGTAATTAGCTATTTAATGTCTGACTTCCCTGATAGACCTAAACACCACATGGATTTGGACATGTCTACTTTCTCACTGGATCCCCCAGGGCCCGGAAAAATAAAAGTTGCAATAATATATACTGAATGAATAAATGAACCAATAATCAGACGGTATCTTAAGAATAAGATGCATCTCCTGCGTTATATTTTTATGTCCCTAAATAGGGGCAAAAAAATTCACCTCTAATGATTTATCTAGATATTTTTCTTTCTTTAGAGGTTCCCTCTCTTTGTCCAAAGTAAAGATTGTGGCAATAAATAAATGAATAAGAAAATAATAAAACCAATATCAATGACATGATTGGATGAATTAAAGGCTGCCCCCAAATAGTGTGTGTTCTATTTTTTTTTTTTTACAAAACGCGACTGAGCAAATATTAAGAACTGTCATGGTATCGAGGATTAGAACCACGGTTTTGATATGGCCTTGCCTTATGGTTTTGAGCTTGCTGAGTTTCAGTGTAATTCAATAAGAACCATTGCAAAGATTTGTTGACAACATTTTAAATGAAAGCATTTTAAAATCTCCACACACAAAGTTTTGGACATACGGCTGATAATGTTTTTAAACTTTGGGGGGAACTAGGAAAGCTATTTGTATATTGTTGGAAATTTACTCTGCTTTTAGTTGCCCTAAAATAGGTCAACTCTTGAACATGATAATAAGCACAGTATTTTATTGGTTTCAAAAAAAGTATACCAATTCTCAGTTTTGGTGGGTAATTTTTTCTGTTTTCAATAGTTTTACCCTCAAGATTTAAGGATAAAGGGTGAAAGTCTGCCTGGTGACGTGGGAGATGACTCCCAGGGATGGGCGTGGCTCTGGTACGGTGGGATCAAAATTCCATCCTGACCAAAAAGGGAAGTATAGCAAATAAGGTATCAGTGGTTGAGAGAGTTCAAATAGAGTTGAGAGGCTACTCAGGAGGTCACTCTTTGCAAGCTTCAGTTAGACATTGCTACCTATCATAAATTGCCAAACCCAACCAAAACATTCCTGCAATACTACAGAACACCTAGGGCATTATATAAGATTCTACAAAGGCTCCATGTACTAGGATAACTTTCCAGAAACCTATAACTCCCAAATCGGTTCCCGGACCAGATAAGTCCTAAAACGCAGAGGGGCCAGCCTTTCCAAAACATCAACTAGTTCCACCCCCCTATTCCATATTATTGACAGCCCCTTCCAACATGAAAAAGTTAGAATGAGCATAGCCCAAATCCCCTAAAGAGTGGGAGAAAGATCAAAAGTGACGGTGGAGTTATACAGTGAAGGTAGGGTTTAACAAATGAATATGATTGTTGAGTCATTACATTGATATTTCTTTTAGTCTCCAGTATCTTAGAGTAGCTAGAAGTTAAAATCTAAAATTGTGGAATTGTAACCCAAACTCTGAAATCTGTTCAATAACTAATTGTTATGCTGTGCTTTGAAATTTACTGGCTTTTCGCATAAATGTTATTTTTCACAAAAAAAAATCAAAATGAATTAAAAAAATGTAAGGATAGCATATCAAGCTGTTAAAATCCTAATTTTTTTTTTGCAGCATGAAGACCCTAACGGATGCTGTTTACAAGATCCTGAAAAATTAAGTGGCAAGGAGTTTGACTAAAATTAGCTGATGGAATTTTTCTCTATTTTTCAAAATCTTAGACTTAAACTAAATATAGAAAGATTTCCATTTATTTTTTCAAAATTTATGGGACCCTGAAAACAGGTTGTTTAATTGAAAAAGCATCCGCAAAGCTAACTCCAACTCATGCTGCCCTAATTATTATCACACACCAAATAAGGACAGAAATGACCTCTCTCAGCTTTTTAGAACTATGCTAACAAACAAGTAAAAGCAATGATGGAATTACCAGGCTGACAACCAGAATAGCTCCCTTGAGAGAATGAAAAAAGACCCCAAATACCAAGATTCCTAAATAACAACAATCTCATGCAATAACTTTGGCACCGTGAAATTTTTCCATAAAGATAAATCTGTATACTCATTTGTTGGGGTCAACAAATCTTGCTGAATCAAGTCACAGTCTTTCCCCATTCCCCCCAGGGCCCTAAACGCACTCTGATACTTCTTGGCTTGTGGACTGAGTCTTTGGACCAAACATCACCATTAATTAGATCAGGAGTAATTTTTCTAATTTCTACTTTCCTATAATGGCTTCATATTTATTCTGTGATACGGACTTACCATATGTTATAGCATCCTCACATTCATATGTCTGTGAGCTTGGCATTTTTTTTTTAATTAAAGAAAAAAAAGAAATTAACACAACATTTAGAAATCATTCCATTCTAAATATGCAATCAGTAATTCTTAACATCATCACATAGATGCATGATCATCATTTCTAAGTACATTTGCATCGATTTAGGAAAAGAACTAGTAAAACAACAGAAAAAGATATAGAATGTTGATATAGAGAAAAAATAAAAAAAATAATAATACTAAAAAAAAGGAAAAAGAAAAAAAAAGACAAACAAACAAACAGACAGACAAAAAAAAAAAAAAAAAACCTATGCTTCAGATACAGCTTCATTCAGTGTTTTAACATGATTACTTTACAATTAGGTATCATTGTGCTGTCCATTTTTGAGTTTTTGTATCTAGTCCTGTTGCACAGTCTGTATTCCTTCAGCTCCAATTACCCATTATCTTACCCTGTTTCTAACTCCTGCTGGACTCTGTTACCAATGACATATTCCAAGTTTATTCTCAAATGTTGGTTCACATCAGTGGGACCATACAGTATTTGTCCTTTAGTTTTTGGCTAGACTCACTCAGCATAATGTTCTCTAGGTCCATCCATGTTATTACATGATTCATAAGTTTATTCTGTCATAAAGCTGCATAATATTCCATTGTATGTATATACCACAGTTTGTTTAGCCACTCGTCTGTTGATGGACATTTTGGCTGTTTCCATCTCTTTGCAATTGTAAATAACGCTGCTATAAACATTGGTGTGCAAATGTCCGTTTGTGTCTTTGCTCTTAAGTCCTTTGAGTGGATACCTAGCAATGGTATTGCTGGGTCGTATGGCAATTCTATATTCAGCTTTTTGAGGAACCGCCAAACTGCCTTCCACAGTGGTTGCACCATTTGACATTCCCACCAACAGTGGATAAGTGTGCCCCTTTCTCCACATCTTCTCCAGCACTTGTCATTTTCTGTTTTGTTGATAATGGCCATTCTGGTGGGTGTGAGATGATATCTCATTGTGGTTTTGATTTGCATTTCTCTAATGGCCAGGGACATTGAGCATCTCTTCATGTGCCTTTTGGCCATTTGTATTTCCTCTTCTGAGAGGTGTCTGTTAAGTCTTTTTCCCATTTTGTAATTGGGTTGGCTGTCTTTTGTTGTTGAGTTGAACAATCTCTTTATAAATTCTGGATACTAGACCTTTATCTGATATGTCGTTTCCAAATATTGTCTCCCATTGTGTAGGCTGTCTTTCTACTTTCTTGATGAAGTTCTTTGATGCACAAAAGTGTTTAATTTTGAGGAGCTCCCATTTATTTATTTCCTTCTTCAGTGCTCTTGCTTTAGGTGTAAGGTCCATAAAACCGCCTCCAATTGTAAGTTTCATAAGATATCTCCCAACATTTTCCTCTAACTGTTTTATGGTCTTCGACCTAATGTTTAGATCTTTGATCCATTTTGAGTTAACTTTTGTATAGGGTGTGAGATACGGGTCTTCTTTCATTCTTTTGCATTTGGATATCCAGTTCTCTAGGCACCAATTATTGAAGAGACTGTTCTGTCCCAGGTGAGTTGGCTTGACTGCCTTATCAAAGACCAAATGTCCATAGATGAGAGGGTCTATATCTGAGCACTCTATTCGATTCCATCGGTCAATATATCTATCTTTATGCCAATACCATGCTGTTTTGACCACTGTGGCTTCATAATATGCCTTAAAGTCAGGCAGCGCGAGACCTCCAGCTTCGTTTTTTTTCCTCAAGATGTTTTGAGAAATTCGGGGCACCCTGCCCTTCCAGATAAATTTGCTTATTGGTTTTTCTATTTCTGAAAAATAAGTTGTTGGGATTTTGATTGGTATTGCATTGAATCTGTAAATCAATTTAGGTAGGATTGACATCTTAACTATATTTAGTCTTCCAGTCCATGAACACGGTATGCCCTTCCATCTATTTAGGTCTTCTGTGATTTCTTTTAGCAGTTTTTTGTAGTTTTCTTTATATAGGTTTTTTGTCTCTTTGGTTAAATTTATTCCAAGGTATTTTATTCTTTTAGTTGCAATTGTAAATGGGATTCGTTTCTTGATTTCCCCATCAGCTTGTTCATTACTAGTGTATAGAAATGCTACAGATTTTTGAATGTTGAGTTTGTAACCTGCTACTTTGCTGTACTCATTTATTAGCTCTCGGAGTTTTGTTGTGGATTTTTCCAGGTTTTCGACATATAGTATCATATCATCTGCAAACAGTGATAGTTTTACTTCTTCCTTTCCAATTTTGATGCTTTGTATTTCTTTTCTTGTCTAATTGCTCTGGCTAGAACCTCCAACACAATGTTGAATAATAGTGGTGATAGTGGACATCCTTGTCTTGTTCCTGATCTTAGGGGGAAAGTTTTCAATTTTTCCCCATTGAGGATGATATTAGCTGTGGGTTTTTCATATATTCCCTCTATCATTTTAAGGAAGTTCCCTTGTATTCCTATCTTTTGAAGTGTTTTCAACAGGAAAGGATGTTGAATCTTGTCAAATGCCTTCTCTGCATCAATTGAGATGATCATGTGATTTTTCTGCTTTGATTTGTTGATATGGTGTATTACATTAATTGACTTTCTTATGTTGAACCATCTTTGCATACCTGGGATGAATCCTACTTGGTCATGATGTAGAATTCTTTTAATGTGTTGTTGGATACGATTTGCTAGAATTTTATGGAGGATTTTTGCATCTATATTCATTAGAGAGATTGGTCTGTAGTTTTCTTTTTTTGTAATATCTTTGCCTGGTTTTGGTATGAGGGTGATGTTGGCTTCATAGAATGAATTAGGTAGTTTTCCCTCCACTTCAATTTTTTTGAAGAGTCTGAGGAGAGTTGGTACTAATTCTTTCTGGAATGTTTGATAGGATTCACATGTGAAGCCGTCTGTTCCTGGACTTTTCTTTTTAGGAAGCTTTTGAATGACTGATACAATTTCTTTACTTGTGATTGGTTTGTTGAGGTCATCTATTTATTCTTGAGTCAAAGCTGGTTGTTCATGTCTTTCCAGGAACCCGTCCATTTCATCTAAATTGTTTTATTTATTAGCATAAAGTTGTTCACAGTATCCTGTTATTACCTCCTTTATTTCTGTGAGGTCAGTAGTTATGTCTCCTCTTCCATTTCTGATCTTATTTATTTGCATCCTCTCTTCTTCTTCTTTTTGTCAATCTTGCTAAGGGCCCATCAATCTTATTGATTTTCTCATAGAACCAACTTCTGGTCTTATTGATTTTCTCTATTGTTTTCATGTTTTCAATTTCATTTATTTCTGCTCTGATCTTTGTTATTTCTTTCCTTTTGCTTGCTTTGGGATTAGTTTGCTGTTCTTTCTCCAGTTCTTCCAAGTGGACAGTTAATTCCTGCATTTTTCCCTTTTCTTCTTTTCTGATATAGGCATTTAGGGCAATAAATTTCCCTCTTCGCACTGCCTTTGCTGCGTTCCATAGCTTTTGATTTGTTGTGTTTTCATTTTCATTCGCCGCCAGGTATTTACTAATTTCTCTTGCAATTTCTTCTTTGACCCACTCGTTGTTTAAGAGTGTGTTGTTGAGCCTCCACATATTTGTGAATTTTCTGGCACTCCGCCTATTATTGATTTCCAACTTCATTCCTTTATGATCCGAGAAAGTGTTGTGTATGATTTCAATCTTTTTAAATTTGTTAAGACTTGCTTTGTGACCCAGCATATGTCTATCTTTGAGAATGATCCATGAGCACTTGAGAAAAAGGTGTATCCTGCTGTTGTGGGATGTAATGTCCTATAAATGTCTGTTAAGTCTAGCTCATTTATAGTAATATTCAGATTCTCTATTTCTTTATTGATCCTCTGTCTAGATGTTCTGTCCATTGATGAGAGTGGTGAATTGAAGTCTCCAACTATTATGGTATATATGTCTATTTCCCGTTTCAGTGTTTGCAGTGTATTCCTCATGTACTTAGGGGCATTCCGGTTCGGTGCATAAATATTTATGATTGTTATGTCTTCTTGTTTAATTGTTCCTTTTATTAGTAGATAGTGTCCTTCTTTGTCTCTTTTAACTGTTTTACATTGAAGTCTAATTTGTTGGATATTAGTATAGCTACTCCTGCTCTTTTCTGGTTGTTATTTGCATGAAATAACTTTTCCCAACCTTTCACTTTCAACCTATGTTTATCTTTGGGTTTGAGATGTGTTTCCTGTAGACAGCATATAGAAGGATCCTGTTTTTTAATCCATTCTGCCAATCTATGCCTTTTGATTGGGGAGTTCAGTCCATTAACATTTAGTGTTATTACTGTTTGGATAATATTTTCCTCTACCATGTTGCCTTTTGTATTATGTATATCATATCTGACTTTCCTTCTTTCTACACTCTTCTCCATACCTCTCTCTTCTGTCTTTTCGTATCTGACTCTAGCGCTCCATTTAGTATTTCTTGCAGAGCTGGTCTCTTGGTCACAAATTCTCTCAGTGACTTTTTATCTCAGAATGTTTTAATTTCTCCCTCATTTTTGAAGGACAATTTTGCTGGATATAGAAGTCTTGGTTGGCAGTTTTTCACTTTTAGTAAGTTAAATATATCATCCCACCGTCTTCTAGCTTCCATGATTTCTGCTGAAAAATCTACACATAGTCTTATTGGGTTTCCCTTGTATGTGATGGATTGTTTTTCTCTTTCTGCTTTCAAGATCCTCTCTTTCTCTTTGACCTCTGACATTCTAACTATTAAGTGTCTTGGAGAATGCCTATTTGGGTCTATTCTCTTTGGGGTGCCCTGTACTTCTTGGATCTGTAATTTTATGTCTTTCATAAGAGTTGGGAAATTTTCAGTGATAATTTCTTCCATTAGTTTTTCCCCTCCTTTTCCCTTCTCTTCTCCTTCTGGCACACCCACAACACGTATATTTGTGCGCTTCATATTGTCATTCAGTTCCCTGATCCCCTGCTCAAGTTTTTCCATTCTTTTCCCTATAGTTTCTGTTTCTTTTTGGAATTCAGACGTTCCATCCTCCAAATCACTAATTCTATCTTCTGTCTCTTTAAATCTGTCATTGTAGGTATCCATTGTTTTTTCCATCTTTTCTACTTTGTCCTTCACTTCCATAAGTTCTGTGATTTGTTTTTTCAGTTTTTCTATTTTTTCTTTTTGTTCAGCCCATGTCTTCTTCATGTCCTCCCTCAATTTATCGATTTAGTTTTTGAAGAGTTTTTCTTCTTCTGTTCGTATATTCAGCATTAGTTGTCTCAGCTCCTGTATCTCATTTGAACTATTGGTTTGTTCCTTTGACTGGGCCATATTTTCAATTTTCTGAGCGTGATCCATTATCTTCTGCAGGCATCTGGGCATTTAATCAGATTTCCCTGGGTGTTGGACCCAACAGGTTGAAAGATTTTTCTGTGAAATCTCTGGGTTCTGTTTTTCTTATCCTGCCCAGTAGGTGGCACTCGTGGCACTCGTTTGTCTGCGGGTCCCGCCAGTAAAAGGTGCTGTGGGTCCTTTAACTTTGGAAAACTCTCACCGTGGGGGAGGTTCCCCAGCCGAAGCGGCTTGGGGGAGTGCCAATCCGAATCTCCCAGCCGGCCCGGGGATCCGAACGCGGGGAGGATCGCCGGCCGCCGCAGCCCAGGAGAGCGCCTGTCCGAATCTCCCAGCCGGCCTGGGGCACCAAGCATGGCGGGAGGGCGCCAGCCGCCGCAGCCCGGGAGAGTGCACCGTTCCCAGCTGGACCGGGATGCCACATACTTGGAAGGGATCCCGATCACCGTTCTCTGCAGCCTGGGGATCTCCAATCCAATTCTCCCAGCTGGTCCAGGGGGCCGCGCGTTGGGGGGGCGCCAGCTGCCGCGGCTTGAGGGGGGCGCCAGCTGCCGCGGCTTGAGGGGACCGCCTGTCCAATTCTTCCAGCCAGCCCGGTAATGAGGGAGGGAGGGAGGGACTCCGGCCACCTGCCGCCCCGGCCCGGGGAATCCTGCGCCCCTCGGCGATCTCACCAAAGCGGGTTCTCCCAGCCAGTCAGCCGTTCCAGAATGGGGTACGCTGTCTTCTTGATCTCTGTCATGACTGTGGGAGCTGTTCTGTATCGTTTCTACTCCCCTAGTAGCTGTTCTGGAGGAGGAACTAAGACCTGCGTGTCTTACTAAGCCGCCATCTTCTCCGGAAATCCGGCATTCTTTTTATTCTTTTCTGCAAACGGGGAAATGGAGGCTTAGAAAGTTGAAGTATATATAGTCAGTGAGTGGCAGATATGAGATTAAAATCAAGGTCTCTCTAATTATAAATCCTATGCTCTTTACCAGCATGTGTCTAGAACAGAACTCAGAGAAGGCAAGAGGAAAATTAGGTGTTCTAGCTTGGAAAGTAATGCCATAAAGGAAGTTTTGCACTTTTACAAGAAGGAATGGTGCCAGGTACAAGTTACTTACTTTTATTTAATCTTAACAAACTCAGAGGTAGGCATTATTATCATCATTTTTTTTTTCAGGATAATTTTTTTTTAAACTTTTTTTTGTATAATATAACATATATACAAAACAAGGAAGAAAAAAGAAATAATTTTCAAAGCACCCTTCAACAGGTAGTTACAGGATAGATTCCAGAGTTTGTCATGGGCTACCACACCATCATCTCAGATTTTTCCTTCTAGCTGCTCCAGATTATTGGAGGCTAGAAGGAATAATATTATTCTATCATCACAATTGACTTTTTTTTTCCTTTTTGTGAAAAATAACATATACAAAAAAGCAATAAATTTCAAAACAGAGCAAAACAATTAGTTGTAGAACAGATTTCAGAGTGTGGTATGGGTTATAATTCTACAATTATACGCTTTCACTCCTAGCTGCTCTAAGATACTGGAGACTAAAAGAAATACCCATATAATGCTTCAGCAATCATATTTGTTTGTTAAACCCTGTCTTCTCTGCATAACCCCACCATCACCTTTGATCTTTCTATCTCACTCTTCAGGGGTATTTGGGCTATTTTTCACGTTGAAAGGGGCTGTCACTAATATGGGGTAGGGAGGCAGAACTAACTAACTGATGTTCTAGAGTGGCTGGGCCCTCTAGTTTTCAGGACTTATCTAGTCCAGAGACCCATCTGGAGGTTGCAGGTTTTGGAAAAATTACCCTAGTGCATGGAATCTTTGTAGAAAACACCATTTTATAGATGAGAAATCTGAGGTTCAGAGAGGTTGAATATCTTGGTATAATATAGTAAAGAAGGAAGTCAAGACAGTTTAGCCGGTATTCAAATCTTGTCTTACTTTTTACTGGTTCACTCAAACCCTTTGAATTCTTAATTCTAGGGGCTAGATTATCTGAGAGCCTGGATTGGGACTGAGAATGCAGTTGGGCGTTGAGTGCCCTCAACTCTGCTAACTAAAAAGTTATGGGGGCAGAGACACAGAGAGAGAAAGAGATAGCGTGGCAGGGGGTGGTAAGGCTTGAGGGAAAGTGGTCACATCAGTGTTTGTATAAACTATGTATCTCTGCATTTCTCTCTCTACATTTTATATAGGAGAGAAATATAAACACTTCAGTCCACCCAACCCAGGGTAGCAATTCACAAAGGGTTAAAATAGAAATCCGGGTATTTCAGTAACACAGTGTGAAAACAGGATATTTTTGTTTGTTTTGCTTTTATTTTGTAACAGGATGCATAAAACACAGGGCACCATTTTATACCTTTCCCTCAAAATAACCTAAAGAATATGTGACAGGCATTTGCAGAATTAGACCGTTCGAAGGCAACTGGGGAGGTTTTGGTTATTGATTCTGCTGCTATCATTAATTTTAGTTACACTGGTTCAGGGGAGTTTAGTGACTTTCCCGAGTTTGGTATGTGGTAACTAATGGGGACTTGATGAAACCTCTGGAGCCTCTAAATTTTAGAGAATTATTCCTGAATTAGGAACTTCCTTTACTAAATTCACAAAAGTGCAGAAGTAAATTTGAGAAGACAGAGTTGGTGCCTTACTGGTCAGATGACATCAAGCAAAAGCATTTATTTATAGAAAAACTCTGATTTAAATTGGACCTATTTTGACTGGTTTGCTGTATAAGTTAAAGATGACATTAAAGGACTGAGTTTTCATTTGGAAATAAAACACATCTCGCAGTCAGAGAAACAAAGTCATAAGTATGGAATTTTAAGCACTATTGGATGTGAGATAAGGAGATGTTTGGGGCAGCAAGTATTTTTCTAGCTATTCTAAGAGTGACTCTAAGTTAAGTTACAAAATCCACTGAAATGAATGGGGATAAAAAATATAGCTTACTAAGCTAGTTTCTATCTGGAATTTTGTTTGAACAGCTAAAATAGCCAGTCTTCTTTCTTTCTTGCCTCCCTTTCTTCCTTCTTCCATCCCCCTCCCTGCTCTCAAATACATAAATAAGCACCTAATACATGTCTGGCACTAGGTCAGATGCTGGCAACAAATGGTGAACACAATTTATGCACAAATGGAGCTTACAACTGAATGAACTGAAAATTTCGACACAAGACATAAACCGTACAGGACTTACATTTTTAAGTAGTATCAGAGCAATCGGAGGAGAGGGAGTGTCAAGTATTTAGAGATGGAAAATGATCTGAGCTCTCACTTACTTTTAAAAAAGGTGCATAATTAAGAGGAATGTGATTTTTCAGATCACCATTAAAAATAAAGCAACAGACAAACTTTTGGTAGATAGACATCTTTCACAGCTCAGGGGTGCACGCCTTCCATTTCCCACTCATTGACAGTCAATTATTAATGTTATATTACACAGTGGTATAGCTGAGATACATTGACAGAGGAGTTATTTCATGCCTAGTGTATTTCTAAGTCTGTGCTAGATGGACGAAGACATGAAAAGGACGTAACCAGACCCCTCCTTACAAAGAAGCCTGCAACAAGGAAGGAATCTCACCTTGCACGAACATCTCTATAACCTACAATGATAGGATTTTTCTCAATAAAATGCATCAGTAGTGCTCAAAACAGTGAAACAGAAAAACCTTCCCTTGTACTTTTTCTTTGAAATAAAGCAAAAAATAAGCATGTCCCAGAAGTGTCCAGAATGAGTTGAAATGCAGATGTCCAAACTTGATGAGACACAGAAAACATGTAAGATATTTTTCATAATAAAAAATGAAGCATATCAAATATACAGGAAAGCTGAAAGACTTTATAGTGAACGCCTGTATATCTACTGCTTAGATTCTATCAGCAACATTTAAGAGCTCACATCTTAACACATGAATATCATGTTGGATTTGGGTAGTGAGTAGTGTACTATTATAATGAGATTCAACTGAATGATATCTAGGATATTTATTTGAGCCTAAATTATAAATCTTTATGCTTTCCTATTATTTTACCTTTTTTTCTCTTTTCTTTTGCATGGGCGGGCTCTGGGAATCAAATCCAGGTCTCTGGCATGGTGGGTGAGAATTCTGCCACTGAGCCACTGGTGCACCTCCCTTTTTATGGCTCTATGTTTGATTTATTTTAAAGGGTGGATTTTATACAGGTAAATACAAGTGCTTTATCTTCCTGTGCAATGTAAAGAACAAAATAAACTTGAATTCTTTACCATCAACAATGAGTTAAAAATAAATCTTAAAAATACCCTCTGAGATTATACAATATCAAAGTCAATATCCATCTAATTGGGTAAAAGCCATCAACCATGAGATTGTATTCCAATTTAGTTCTAGGTAATATGTTTTTTGAATTGTTTAATACAGGATAATTCTTAATAAATTATGAATTCAGCAATATGGTAGGGAATAGGATAATTGTGGATATTCCAGTTATGACTGTTGTACAAAATATACTATAAAATCTATAAATGAGAGATGTATCAATATTTTTTGCTTTCTTTAGTTATATTGTAAACGGACATTACATAACTGTTAGGCCTAGAGGAAATCCTATTTTCCTAATTAAAACAAAAAAAGACAATCTATTTTTCATCGATGATTTCTGTGTGCCTGTATCAAGTCAACTCTCTACCTTCTCAGCTGTTTGAGAACGCACTCAAGGTCAAATGACATCACAAGTGTGGCAGAAGAAACCTAATTTTAGTCTCCATGAAACTGAAGACCTCACGCAAATGATTACTGAACACTTTCAGCTCATGTCTGGAGTTGTGTACTTGATAAGGAATCCAGTGAAGGACAAGTTACCGCAGAGAGTAACAGAAGTAGCCGGTACAGGCCCTGGGGGCTGTGGACATTTCAGATCAGATAATCAGCTTCTCAGGTATATTTAATGATGTTTAAGGACAACAGTAACAGAACTTCATTAAAGCAAAAGTTCTGAAAAATAGCAAATATAGTTATAAAAAGCACTGTGTGGCATTTCAAGAAGGTATTACCATTACTTTAAGAAGCGCGTTGTAATGTTGAAGCAGAATTTAATTAGTCCTGAAAAACTTTTACCAACTAAATCTAATTAATTCAAATATACACCAAAATGTTGACAGAGTTATATCTGGGTAGTAAATCAGACATTTTTTTTTTCTTTTTTCCATCACATAGTTCATTCATCATCATGATCATTTCTTAGAACATTTGCATCAATTCAGAAAAAGAAATAAAAAGAAAACAGAAAAAGATTCATACATACCATACCCTTTACCCCTTCCTTTCATTGATCACTAGCATTTCAATCTACTAAATTTATTTTAACATTTGTTCCCCCTATTATTGATTTATTTTTAATCTATATGTTTTATTCATCTGTCCATAAGGTAGATAAAGGAAGCATCAGACACAAGGTTTTCACAATCACACAGTCATATTGCGGAAGCTGTATCATTATACAACCATCTTCAAGAAACATGGCTACTGGAACACAGCTCTACATTTTCAGGCACTTTCCTCCAGCCTCTCTGTTATGCTTTAATTAAAAAGGTGATATCTATTTAATGCATAAGAATAACCTCCAGGATAACCTCTTGACTCTGTTTGGAATCTCTCAGCCATTGACACTTTCTTTTGTCTCATTTCTCTCTTCCCCCTTTCAGTCAAGAAGGTTTTCTCAATCCCTTGGTGCTGAGTCTCAGCTCTTTCTAGGATTTCTGTTCCACATTGCCAGGAAGGTCCACACCCCTGGGAGTCATGTCCTATGTAGACAAGGGGAGGGCAGTGTGTTTGCTTGTCGTGTTAGCTGAGAGAGAGAGGCCACATCTGAGCAACGAAAGAGGTTCTCTTGGGGGTGACTCTTAGGACTAATTTTAAGCAGGCTTAGCCTATCCTTTGCGGGGTTAAGTTTCATAAGAACAAACCCCAAGATTGGGGGCTCAGCCTATCAGCCTATTGCTTTGGTTGTCCCCACTGCTTGAGAGAATATCAAGAATTCTCCACTTGGGGAAGCTGAATTTTCCCCCTTTCTCACCATTCCCCCAAAGGAACTTTGCAAATACTTTTTCATTCACTGTTCAAGTCCTTCTGGGATTTATCAAGGCATCACTCTGGATAAACCTACAAAATCTCATGCCCCACTCAAGGTTCCATGCACTTATGATGTTTAATTAAGCTGTCCACATAACTTATATTAGGAAATGCACCAGTCAAAATAAAAATTTTGCACCAAATAAACATTTTTTGCTTTAGTCTCACACATAAGTTAAAGTTTTAAAATATTAATTACCATCCATTTTTAACACCCTGCACTGTTGGCATTCCTTTGTTCTTTCTCAAAATCATAGCCATTTTAAGATTTTTTTCTCTAATATTCAAATTTTCTACATCAAATATGAATTGCCTTTTTTTTTTTTTTTTTTTGGCATGGGCAGGCTCCGGAAATCGAACCCTGGTCTCCGGCATGGCAGGTGAGATTCTGCCCCTGAACCACTGTTGCACCGCTCTGAATTACTTTTATATTCAGATAAAACTAAATATGTGCCACCAAAAAAAAATCTGAATAATCAAGTTTTATTTGTTTTCCACCAGGAGTTTTAGATTTTCAGTTTGATTAGATTTCAATCATAGGTCATGAATAAAAAATTTTGAATTCATTTAAAATCAAACATGCTATATGAATATGTCATACATTACTGAGATGTCAGAGAGTCAGGGGAGTACTCGGACACCAGTTAAGCTGACAGAACTTTTACCATCTGTGATAATATGATATGAAATCAAATCAACACTATCATGATGAGGTCTGCAGAGGGACAATCAGAGGTGACATAGCTGTCAGCCTCCCAGAGGTAGAAGAGCCAAGGCCAGGAGAAAGCAAGAAAGAGAAAGAAACAGGGCTTTTTAGATTTAAAGAGAGCCACCTGATGGAAAAGCTTCATGTTTGCACAGTGCCCCCTTGTGCAAAAAAATTTGTACGACTGCAATTTTCACCCCAAGAGAAAAGTCAAGAGCTTCAAACCAGGGATACAGCCAGTGTGTTCATGCAGCTTTGATGATTGACTTCCAAGCCATATACAAACACAGGTGACATGTGACTTGGCATCTTACGTAGCCAATATTAAATGTGTACCTAAGTACAATATAAGCAATTCTTAATGGTAATGCTTTAAAAAGAATTTCCTGAAATAAGAATGTATGCCCTGGGTGGGCCACAGTGGCTCAACATGCAGAGCTCTCGCCTGCCATGCTAGAGACTGGGGTGTGATGCCTGGTGCCTGCCCAAGTAAAAAAAAAAAAAAAAAAAGGGTATGCCCTACTTTTTTCTCCGATGAACACTATTTTCCATCTGACAAAGAAAAAATTAAATTTTGAAAATAGGAGAATATGGTAAAATTCAAATATTGCCCAAGCATATTAAAAATACAGAGCCATTTATTTACCAAATGGTGTGCTTATGTATGCCAACTGGCAATGTATTTGTCACTTGAAACTTCCACATGATGTCCACTGATAAAAAAAAAATTAATATTTTAATAATACTTTAGGGACACTTTTATGTGCTAGAATTAGCTCTTTGATTCGAATAAATATCTCATTCATGTAAACAATTCCACTGGATAACTACTCGGGAGTTAAAAAACAAAACAAAACAAATTCTGGATGTCTCCAGCAAAGGAAAATTTACTTTGGAATGTGATAACAATGTATGCAAAAAAGAGTTTCGCTTAATCAGATATTCTGACTCAAAACATCAGAGAGAATGATTTGCTAATATGCTGAGCTGAGCAAGTGTTTGAAGTGAGTCTGGGCTTGGTCATGTCTGTTGCTGATGGAACTACTTTGTTGACGAGGGTTCCATTCATCTTTACCCACGTTCCTACTCAACCATCAACGCAAAATATGCCAGGTGAGTGAAAACATTATAGTGTAAAGTTATATTTTAGCAAAAGCCATGACTACAAAGCAATGGCAGCATCAAAGAATGACTCAGCACACCCATCTATAATCTCCACGTTTTCCCAAAGCCACTCCAAAAAAAACAAAGTATAAATAATGTGTGCCCTATGCAAATGTAGGTTTGGAACAAGTACCAAGATTCCCTTCCTTCCAACCAAATTGTTGGCACCCTTCAAGCTATTTCTATCTAGAAATTTGGCTGTGGCCTCCACTGGAAGCCCGAGCTAATCATTAATGAGCATCATCGTTTTTACATGGAGAAAATAACACAAAACGAGAAGGAAGGAAACAAGAATGTGTATGGGCTTATGTATATTGGGCTTGTAAATGACCGATCCTACCCAATTATGCCTGAATCCCTGACATTTTCCCAGATTTCCATTGTAGCATATCTAGCTCCTTCTTGGACACTGACTTGGGATATCTAATGATCTCAGACCCTGCAAAGGCTTGATGTGGGTAGTTTATCTGGGGAGAAGTCAGAGAGGTGATTCAGGAAGCACCCAGTAGGGGTGGGGAAGGACAGGGGAGTGATAAAGGTCAATAAAGACTGCATTAATAAGCAGGTGACCGCTGTAGGCGAATGGAGTTTAACCTTTGTAGAGAGCTGCTGAGGGTCAAGCTATATACACATACCTGGGAACTGCTCAACTGAAGAACATGGGATGGGGGATAAGTGAGCACTGCCTCCAGTCCCTCGATATTTAAGGATTGCCTCTGGGAGCATTAAATTGTAAGACCTTTCTGGGGCTCACCCAGTCTAAGCAAGCTCCCTTGGCTAAAGAAAGGCTGCAGGGTCCTGAAATGGGAAGGTGACATTGACATTGATATTGCTTACCACAACAGCAGATGAACTCTGAGGTGGGCCCGGGGAAATGGGTCAGGGCACAGAGGCTTTTATCCCAGACAAGCTTCTCAAAGACACCCCAACTTTTCACCCATGCCCCTGACATCCCTCCACTAAACCTACTCCTCTCTCACATTTCCCTATCTAAGTAAACAAAAATAAAATTTTTCAGTCTGCTCAGGCCCAAAACATTGAATCATCCTTGAAATATCTCTTTTTCTCTCACCCCAAGCTCAATCCATCATCAAATTCTGAAGGCTCTGGTTTCAAGAGCACAGCCACTTCTTACCTCCTTCAACTGCCAATTCCCTGGTGAGGTCACCATTCTCTCCTGCCTGGACTGTTGCAAACACTTAACCATTTTTCTTGCTTTCATCCAGGATCCATGCTTATTCTCCACAGAGCACTCAAATGCACCACAACATTTTCTGGTCAAAACTTTCCACTAGGGCTTTCAGTACATATTTGCCAAGGGAATGAATTCACTGGCCTGACAGCCATATGAGATAAATTTGAATACTTATCATTAAAATATTTACTAAACATCATGACTGGTATTTTCCTATAACAAGTAGAAGTAACGGCTGCCCTTCAGAGCATGATCAATCAAATGCATAGTGTCTGCTATACATTTCAGAGGGCTCAGAGTTCAGAGGGGATCCAGAGAGGGTGTTTTATAAACAAGGATATGAAATGATAGGAAAGAAAGGTTGGGATTGGATCATAGAGAACCTCAAATGCTGTGCTTTGAGTAAGACCTTTGTTCTACTTAGAGGTAAAAAGCCATTGGAGGTTTCTGAGTAAGGGAAAGAAATAATAAAAGCAGAATTTCAGAACAATTGATTTTGGGCCACCAGCATTAGAGCAGAGAAAGACTGGGGGAGCCAGGCAGGAAGCATCACAATTCTTTCCCCTCAAATCTTCTTTTCTCTCAATATCCAAAATAGTCCATCGATATATGTAATAATACTTGCATGCTTTCAATATAGTTTTTAGGCTGCTATATTAGTCCCTAATTTTCATCCTCAGCTAAGAAGGTTTATGTCCTTTATGTGGGCAAGTATACCTGGTTTAGCAGAAAAGGGCTGTCCATACTTCCTCTGGGAAAGTGGAAGTTTCTGGGAAAGTGATCCCAATACAGGTGCGAAAACCTCAGATTCATTCTCCTGTTATCACACTCACAGTTATGTTTTACTCAAGGTTATGTCAGAACTAATAAATGAGGCATTGAAAAATGATAAGGTGCACATGAATATGCTATAGGCTATCTGGTGACATGTATGTAAGAGTAAATGGGACTGTCAAAGGCTTCTGCAGTGATTAGCAAGGATTCTTTACTGCTGTCGTTCGTTTCTTACAGGGCATAATAGACATTGCAGTCTCTTCTCTGAAGGAGTGTTGGGAAGCAAAAGGGACTGCTATCAGCTCGATCTTCCATGGGTCGTGACCTTCCTGGGGCCATGTTTCCTTGGGCCTGCTCAGAGTAGTGGCAGTTCACTAAGGGTAAGATAAATGAATGCCTCAAACTTCTGAGAAGAGAGACTGCAGGGAAACGTCATTGTTGTGCTCAAAATTCTGTTCTTCCTTCATAAAATGAATATTTAACCTTGTTTTGTTCCAGAAAGGATTTAAGGCTTCTTTATTTCCTTTGGTAATTAGTAGAGGTGAGCCAAAGTACCCATTTCCCTACCTATTCAGTGGACAATACCTACTGCTCATACCTATATCTCATAAATGTGTTGGAACATTCATATGTTTGAAAATATTTCATATATCTAAAGTAGTAATTATTATCAGAGGATATAAACTACTTAGCTTTAGAGATGTCTTTGGAAATAATTGCAAATAACTGACTGATTCTGTTAGTTGATGTTATAAGCCAATTTGGTTCAAAATTTTAAAATGACAAAACATTTTTTTAGAGAAGGTTTGGTTTAAGTTGTTGGATGGACTGTTAGCTAGGCATCATTCTATCTTTTCAGTCAGTTCATCAAATTATTTCTCGGGTAAACATGTGGACGCAATTCTCAACCTTCTAGACACTGGAAATTAAAAGCACTAAGAAAACCGATAAAAATACACAGTGATTTCAGAAAAAAATTATTCTGTACATCTCCAACTTTGTACATTTAATCATATATAAATATAAATTACATAATCACTGTGCTAGTTTGAAACTATTGGGTACCCCAGAAAAGCCATGTTCTTTAATCCTGATTCAATACTGCTGGGTGGGAGCATTTTGATTAAATTCTTTCCATGGAGATATGTCTCCACCCATTCAAGGTGAGGCTGCTTACTGGAGTCCTTTAAAAGGGAACCATTTTGGAAAAAGCTTCAGAGCCCACACAGCCAGAGACCTCTGGAGTTGAAGAAAGAAAATGCCCCCAGGAAAGATATTTGAAAAGAGAAGCCAAAGACCCCAGCAGATGCCAACCACATGCTTTCCCAGTTGACAAAGGTGTTTCAGAACCATAGGCCTTTCTTGAATCAAGGTATCTTTCCCTGGATGGCTTAGTTTGGACATTTTTATGGCCTTAGGACTATACACTTGCAACTTAATAAATTCCCTTTTTAAAAGCCATTCCATTTCTGGTATACTGCATTCCAGTAGCTTTAGCCAAATAATATAGTCACCGTTTCACATATGTTCTTACAAAATTTAAAAAAGGAAGGGTTTTACATTCGTAGAAGAGAATTTGTGCTATTAAAAAAATCAAGAGGAAACTTTTGAAGCAAGTTTTCTATTTTGCACCACACTATCATGGCATTTTAGTATTTTAGTATTTAGTATATTTAGCATTTTAGTATCATGGCATAATAGTATTTATGGGATGTTTTCCAATATTTTACATGAGCCCATTTCTAAGAAACTCTTCTCAGGAGAAAGTCCAGTTTAGCATCTTTCAATCTCCTGAGCTCCTGTCCACACATACTACCTTGACATCAATTCACCAACAAGGCAAAGGTAAAAACTCGAAATGAAGTGAGAAAGAAAGGATGAGAGGGCATCCTGAGAGGAATGAGTGTGTATATGTATATGTGTGTGCCTGTCCTGCTTTGCCTCATTCCAGGGAGCTTTGCCACAGTCCAGGCACAGGGAGGTTATATGTTAAATGTCTGTGCTTTGAGCCCTTGCTTCCCTGGCCCTCTTCCCCCTAGCCTCCATGGCCCTCCGATCACCCAGTCCACTGCAAGCCAGCCACCTCACAGAACTGGGAAAATTCAGCTTCTTCCACATGCCTAAGGAAGTGATGCTAATGATGCATTTCTCTGACAGTCAACAATTCCTTTAAATGGATTCCCTAACACATTAAACAATTTGATTTTCTTATAACCTGCTGACTTTTACCAGCAGATGAAAGTCTCACTGATGTAAGAATCATACAAAAGAAGTACTATCAAAATGCTAAAGTGGTTTTCTGTGTGAATAACATTTATTTTTTTAATGACCATAAAAAGGAAGAAAATCCATTACAGAAAATTTAGAAAATGCAGAAAAGTAAATAGGCAGGAAGAAAGTCACCTTCACTCAGAGGTAACCAAGATAATCTTCTGGCCCTTTTCATTCTTTTTACACATATATATGTATATTTACACATCATATTTTGATATTCAATTGAGACTTTAGTGTATAGGATTTTGGATTTTGCTTTGTATTTCACATTTTAAAATAAGCAGCAAATTTCCCATGTCCTAGTATTTGAAAATATTTTTAAGATTCTATTGGCTGCATCTACTAATTTATTTAAACATTAGCTTTATTGTGGAAGATTTAGGATACATATAGGTTTTCACTATTATATATAGTGCTGTGGGGACTATCCTAGAACATAAATCTTTTTAATATCTCAAACTACTTTCCTAATCCAAATAAATTTAGGCAGAATTATTAAAGGGTCTGAATATACTTAAGGTTTGAGTCTCCTGAAAAATTTTTAAATCACTTTTCTGTACTAAAACTCAACCAACATAACAAACTACATTGGCATCCATTCTTTTATTATGATTTTTTTTTCAGGGGGGTGGTGGTGCTTGGATCAGGAAACATTATGATTTTGTTCAAAGTTCAGCACAAAAAAATTACTCTAAATTACTCTATTTAACTTTTAATTACCTTAAAGAGGGCTTTTGCCACACGAAAGTTAGAATTTAGAGCAAGAAAAAGGATTCTTCTCTTATAGGATGGAGAAAAAAATTCTACCATATAAATCTTGAACGTTGGCCAAAAGCAAATATTAGGAAAAAATAATAATAAAGAAAAAATATATAAAGAGAGAAAATGACATATAGCTACTATTGTAACAATGCAAAGTTGATGAATCACTTCAAATTCTGGTGGCTAATGAGGTCATTGGACTGCTGGGAAATATTTCAGACAAACCATACAAACTGAGGTCACAGGGCTCAACCTGACGCAATTTTCATAATTGTAGTGTTTTCTTTACAAAAGGTTCTTGACTTAAACATATCCTTTTGTGCCCTCTAGTGTTTACATTTATCAAAACTTTTGAGATGTTCCTCTCTAAAACTACAGTTAAACACCATTTCATTATTATTTAGACCAAGAGTTCATCAGTGTCACAAGTGGCCAGCATGAATAATATTCAAATAGTTTATAAGCTACTTAACATTTTTCATGTCAAAAGGTTAGAGCAGGGGCTCAAAAACTCCCACAGGTTGAACAGTTTTATGGGAACCCAGTCATGCTCATTCAGTGTGCATTGTCTATGGATGGCTGCTATTGTGTTGTAAGGACCCAGTTAAATTATCACTACAGAGACTTTATGGCTCACAAAGACTAAAATATTAACTATGACCCTTTACAAGAAATGTTTGCCAATGCCTCAGCCACAGAATCTCTCTGATACTTATGAGGCAGGTTAGATAGGGAAGGAGTGAGGGAGAAGTGACTCTAAGATCCATAATCAGAAGTTCTTTTTGGCATGCACACACCTAACTCTCACTCAGGTCTGCACCCAAAGAGAACCAATAAGAAGTGCAGCCCATAAATCCCTTATCAGAATGACCCAAGGGGGAAGGGCCCCTCCAAGTCCTTATAATGCAAGAGTCCTGTCCTCAGAGGGCTTCTCCTCCTTTGGAGAAGGCCTGTACTCACTCGCTCTCAGCACCGACTTTTGCCGTGCATTAAAGTTTGGGGATGCACCCACTGATTAGTCCTCAACTTCTTTCCTGTGGCTGAGTCAAGAACAGTCAGCCCCTGACTGAGGTCTCAACTTCTCCAAGAATTCCCAGGCTCTCCGGCATCCAGCAAAGAATTCCTGGGGCTCTCTGGCGTTGAGCTTATTAAACTATCTGGCTGTCCACACTGACTGATCCTTGAATTCTTCCCTGCACCTCAGTTAAGAACCCTCACTGCTCCAGCTGTGGATTGCGGTCTCCATTTCTCGAAGAACTACAGGGGCTTTCCGGCATCATTAAGATCAGAAGAGAGAGAACAAAAATACGTGTATTTTCCTAAAGACATAATGACATATTACAATTTTCTTTAATTTACTCTTGAGTAGTAATTAAAATAAAGAGCTTGGTGGGACAGCCTATAAGCTTTGTGGTTCAAGGAAATCTCAGGAAAATCATTTTCTGGCCCTGATTTTTATGATTTATACCCTGGGTGATGCTACTGAATCCATTCTGATGACTTTAACATTGATATCATCATATCAGAGAGAACAAAATGCGATAGAAATTCTTTACCTTCCAAGACCAGGAGCAAAGGGACAATACTTTTTTGCTTCTTGTGCTACCTCATTTCTTCTAGCTAGAAGGTAACTAGGAGCAGATTTAGTATCTCATCCCTCTTTATGTTTAAACATTTAACAATAAAGCTTACAATTGCTTTTAGAGACACATGCAGTCTTTCCACAACCGAGTAAACATAGCATTTATAATTAGCATGGAATTTACTTCAATGTAATGCTTGCCTCAAATCTCACAGTCTCTTCTTTTACAAACAGATGAAAAGAGTGCTCAGCAATAAGGCCCTATGAGGTCAACATGCTGCTTTCCCACGCCAGTACCAATCTCACATCTCTTTAAATTTTTCTGATATTTTATCTTTCTTGTATCTAGAAGCTTTATTTAAATTACTTTCCCTATTCTTATCTGAAATAGTTGATATATACAGTTCATCAGAGCTTTTTGTGCTGTGCTTTCCAGGAAGTGGATGTGTTTTATTACTTTCTAATATAAATTCTGACCTGTCATCCAAAATAGTTACAGCCATTATTTTTTCAGAGATACTCATCAGCACTAGCCTGGTCAGAAATTCTGCACAATAATAGGAGGAAAAAACAAAACCGAAGGCTTAGAAAAGTGGTTTGCATATCATCTTTGCTTTATAGCTTTTGCTGAAGAAAAGGCTTCTTTTTGTGACATGCACTCATGGGTATGGCAAGATTATATGCACAGGACTGAATGTTTCTACCCTTCTGAGATTTCTTCACTCTTCTCCTTATATTTTTCCCCAAAATTTCAATATAATTCTTTTCCTTCTAACTGACATAGGAAATACAAACACTACATAAACTTGTTTTCTGGAATCACATAAGTAAAACTTCTGAATCAAATAACTTAAATCCAGTGTTACTTTTCAAAGCTTTATAACAACATCAAAAACAACAACAAAAACATCCATGATAAAACACATCATCTTTCATGCTCGATGTTAATGTAATTAAAATTAAACAGAAAAATGTGACACCATACCTCTATTCCATAGGCAAATAAAATATTCACAAACTTACCTACAAAAGAAAAAAAATACAAGAGTAATCAACCTCAAGTAATAAGGAATTCAAATATTTTTCCTCTAGTAAAACGGGCAAACTTGTCATAACAAACATCACTAATTCTGAATTATTACCACGTGGATCACTAGTTATACTTTTTAATTCTTGGAGATGTAAACAGGGCAAATTCTAAAGGCCAATTTTTGTTATGCATAGAGTCCTGTTCCATATGCAGTCTGAACCCAATAGGAGAGATTTTAAACCAAAAACTTAAAATAATTCCCTGGACTCAGGAAATCAGTGAATTTCAAGATATATTTTTGGGACTCAAAAATAGACACTGGCAGAAGCAAAGGCTTTAGAGTCAGATATACCTGGGAGTAAACCCCAGCTCCATCACTGCCTAAGTGCTAACTCAATTCATTTTATATCTCTTGAGCCTCAGTATTCTTTTCTGAAAAATAAGGACCCTACTTTTATCTAATTGGATTATTGTGCGTCTTAAATGAGGTAATTATGTGGCATGTCGCAGGGGCTCAAAAAACATTAACTCCTGTTTTGCCTTCCTGCTAAGCCTCATTTTATGCCAATGGTTTGTTGAAAGATGAGTGTTCAGTGCAGCATACAAAGCATAGAAGAGCTTTAAGCAATTTAAAATGGAATGAAACGATAAATCATACATTTCTCTCTCTTCTTCACAGTGTGACCAAGTTGCTTAAAATGGAATACGTCATCTTCTAAAACTAGGCTATTTGCTTTTCAGTGTAGGTTCAAGCATTTCACTCAGAGCTTAAGCTCTCAACTGAAAATAAAGTCCTCAGCATGGCCTCTAGGTCCAACAATATACATGTTGTCCCCTATTACTATCCTCTTTACTCTGTCCCATTGTCTTCTCGTTCCTGGAAAACAGCAAGGTCCAGCCTCAGGCTTTTGCATTCGCGGTTCTCTGTGCTAAGGAATCCACATTGCTTGTCTCTCACTCTCTTCAGGGCTTCTCTTACATGGCTGGTCCTCGGAAAGGGCTAATGTGACTGACTACATGACTACTGACAGTTCCAGCTACTCTCTCAGCCCACACTTTTAACTCTCCTTCCTTTGCACTATTGCTTCCTGCACTTATCACCTTCTAACACATTACCTCATTTATTTATTTATTAGGTGTATTGAGTCTCCTTGCCCCTACCACTCCCAAAGAAGTGACACAAAAAAGAGGGATTTTTATCTTTTTGCTTACTATTGAATACTTGGGATGTAGAACAATATTTGTGTAAGGGAAGCATAAAACATACATTAAAAGGTCAAATGAGAACAGCATGGCTGGGCTAATGGCCTGGTGGACCTCCATATGGGGTCATTAGATGAGGGCCAGCATTTCACCGGAAACCCCAAAATGGCAGAATGCAGAGGTCTTTTGAGTGGGGGAGGTGTAGTGTTCCAGAGAAGAACCTTGAAATTATCATCCTGGGGTAAAACATAACTGAGTACGTTTGCTTTAGGCAGAGGGTAGGGAAAGAGGCTGAGGTTTCAGCGCTCACACTGTACTGGAGGATGAAATGCACTGACCAGACCCCCTTTCAGGACATATTTCTCCAGCAGAGGGAGTATTGCTGACTGGTGCCTTCAGATGCTGGCTTTCTCTGCGGGACACTCTTGGCTGAAAAGAGCTGCCTGCTCAACATCACGAGGGCTCTGACACAAAGCAGCCTGCAGGCGATGACCAGCTGACGGCAAGAAGAGAGGTGGTAAAAGGTCTAGGCATTACTCTCAACACAAGGCCATCTCAGGTTTAAAAAGCCCTATAGGGTCCCCTGAGGCCTCCTCTGAGACTTCAGTCCTCTTCCTGTCCTCCTCCAGGCATGCTGATTGAACCTCCTTGAGGATGTGCAAAAGACCAGCACATCCATCTCTATCCCAGCACCTGTTCCAGGAACCCAACCCAGAGGGCATTTCTTCATCCCTGGTTTCAACCCCACATCTCAAGCCCATACGGTGCTGAATCTGTTATCTCCGAATCCCAAGCTGCTCCTATAAAGTTTTTTCAGGAAATAAGCCTTGGGTGTCCTTTGGTAGGAAGTGAGGTTGGGAACGGGTGGGGGGTGGGGGGTGGAGTAAGACTTCCTACCCATTGCTTTGCACCCCAACCCTTTTTAAAATTCGTCTATTTTACTAGAGAATACATGTGGCCAATTCACCACCATTGATCAGAAATCCACACTTTTTAGATTTTTGGTTGGCAGTTGCTCTTTTTTTGAACATGAATTAAAAATAATTTTATACGTTAAAAGCAAAAAGCATAAGAGTACTTTCGAAATTGTTATATGAGATATTAGCTTTTGATTTAAGAATTCCATTAAGTAATAAAAAAAGGAAAACAGGGGAGAGCCAAATAATTTGGAAAATATTGACCTAATTTAAAAGAAATTATTGTAGGAATTCAGCAAGCTTTGACTATACTAATTGAATGTGACTATTCTGAAAGATGGAGAACATTTCCAAAACAACTGAACCATTCCTCCCTAGACATGAATTAACATCAGAGTAAGTGCCTTTTAGAATATGATTTGGGAATTGGTGCACAAGGCGTTTTAAACTAAGTTTTATACTAATCACAGTCTTGCTATTACTCCTATGAGAATTCCTTTACCTTAACCGGAGAAGTAAAATGAATTGCTAGCCACTGTAAAAACAGCATGACTATACTGAAGAATAAAACATACTAACTTACTTTCAGATGAGTGCTTTATCCATTAGCAAATAGCCTGCTAAATTAAAACTGACTTCAATATTTGGATTTTGGTCATTTAATGTAAAAAATCATTTCCCAGAATATTGTACATTAGAAGTCAATTTCTCACCATCCTTAATTTGGTTATGCAATTTTCATACATCTTTTTTATTTGCATATATTTTTTCATCTGTCTGTCTTTGTATTTCTTGCTCTGCATGTGCCAAAAAGTTCTAAATGGTACTCTTAGTAATAACAATCTCATTGGATTTTCTAAAAACAAACAAAAAATTTCCATGGGTAATAATGATTGGGTTATTCTGCATAAGCTCCTGAAGATTTAAAATATTTTGTCAAAGACTTTGGGAATCTTGCAGTAAGGTTGAATTTTGTGAAGCTTAACATATTTGACCATAGAATGGTTTTACATATAGCACCTACTGAAATTATATGGAACCAGTTTTCCACAGATTCCACTTTGGGAAATACTGATACAGGGTTTTTACTAGCAAGAGGAAGAGAACATATAAATTATCATAAATGTTGAAGGAAAAAAGAAAAGAGCTGTAATGAATCTGACCAGGAGAGGTGATTATTGTGACTCCATCTGATTTCCCAGTGAAAGAAAAAAAAGAAATAACAATTGGGTTGGTGAACTTAGGGTGAGGTAGGTGTCAGAACTCTGTGCCCCAAAGGACTAACGTCATACTTTCATGGCTTCATTTACCCACATGATGAGGGTTCAAGTAAAAGCTGCAACTCCAAAATGCATCTTTTTTTCTGGGGGAGATAGAAGGAACACTGACTCTTCATGAATGAAACATGGGCATGGCACAAGCATAATATTAAAAAATTTATCTTGTTGTTAGGAATATTAAGAAACTGAAAAATATATAAATATTAAGATATAGTTTAGGTATTAAATCTTACCATCAGAGAATCCCCTGATACTGTGTCAAACTTTAGGGACACCCAAATCAATAGGCCATACATTTGATCATGAGGCTTACTCTTGTGAAACTTATATAGGTAGCAGAGAGGCTTAGACTACTTTTGGGTATGCCTAAGAGTCACTTCCAGAGGACCTCTTTTGTTGCTCAGATGTGGCCTCTAAGCCCAACTCTGCAAGTGAAATCACTGCCCTCCCCACCATGAGGAACAAGACATCCAGGTCTAAAAGTCTTCCTGGAGATATGGGAGAAGACTTCCAGGGATGAATTCAAACCTGACACTGTGGGATCAACAATTCCATCCTGACTAAAAGGTGGCAAAGAAGTGTAATTAATAAAGTATCAGTGGCAGAGAGAGTTCAAATAGAGTCGAAAGGCTACTCTCGGGGTTGCTTTTACACAGCTTCAGTTAGACCTTGCCACCTATCATAACCTGCCAACCCCCAACCAGGACCATTCCAGCCAATCCTAAAGAACACTTAGGGCAATAAATAAGATTCCACAAGGGTTCCATGCACTAGAGTAACTTTCCAGAAACCTACAACCTCCAGATGGGTCCCTGGTCCAGATAAGTCCTGAAACTTAGCCCAGCCTCTCCAGAACATTAGATAGTTTCATCTCCCCACCCCATATTAGTGACAGACCCTTCCAATATGAAAAACTGAGAATTGCTGAAGCCCAAACATCCCTAAAAAGAAGTATGGAAACATCAAAGGTGATGGTGGTTATACAGTCAAGAAAGGATTTAACAAACGAATATGAATGCTGAATCATTAAATTGATATCTATTTTAGTCTCTAGTATTTTAGAACAGCTAGAAGTAAAAACCTAAAATTGTGGAATTGTAACCCATGTCAGAGACTGAAATATGTTCTACAACTAACTGTGGCATTGTGCTTTGAAATTTATAGCTTTTTTGTATATATGTTATTTTTCACAAAGAAGGAAAAAAAGTCAATTGTAATGATAAAAAAATATTTAAGCCCTTTTGCCTCCTATATCCTGGAGCAGTTAGAGGGAAAAATATGAGAGGATCATATGGTAGCCCATGACACACTCTGGGATCTGTCCTGTAACCACTTGTTGAAGAGTGCTTTGAAAACTACTGCTTTTTTATTTGTTTGCGTTGTATATATGTTATGCTATACAATAAAAAAAGTTAAAATTCTAAAAAAAAAAAAAAGATCCCAGGGGAGAGCTGCCTCAGGGACAGTATATACAGAGCCCCAGAGAAACATCTCTCATCTCATAAGCATTCTGCTTCCTATTTTTCTTTATCTAACATAATTTGTCTTTCCTCCAAGGTTTATAACACATCCACCAATGACTGCATATTAGTACAATTTTGTGTCTGTGTGGCAAAAAATAGATATAAAGAGTCTTCATTTCATACAGAAAACAAAAAAGATTTAGCTTAGGGACTCAAACAACATAGCAAAAACATTTCCTCTTGCTTTAACAATTTTATTGATCTATTTCTTTATTTTATGAAATTGGGAGAGTACAAGGTCTGGGGATGAAAAGATCATGGGATCAAATTCTAATTTTTACCCCCAAACCTTCTAAACATCCATTTTGGAGTATGTGAAATGATTGGCCTAGACATAAATCCAGGGGGTTATACAATGAAGTTCATGAGCAAGTTCATGAATGCACCACAGGGGAACTGGTGTTCCATGGCAAATAATCCTGAAATTACACGGAAAATTATGTGTGTAATTGCAGTTTTTGAGGAAGAGGAATCATGGATTTAGTCATTTTTATCAAAGCATGAAAAGACCCCAAAAAGTTAAAGATCATTTCATAGAGTCTCTAAGGATTCTCTTTCCTTTATGATTACATTTTTATAAGATTTCCTATAGGAAGTGTCAAAAGCTTTGTTTATGGTATTTAGTAATTTCTTTGCTAGGATCTTCATTTTTAGATATTCAAGAAATCTAAAAACATTTTAAATACTGCAATTAGTTTATGAGACTTGGTTAAAGTGTTTTTATGTATATACAGATTTAATGTACTTTTTCAATGCTACTCACAGGCAGAGAGCAGCTTTTCAAAGATCTGAGTGAGAAACTCAATTTTCCACAAGGGGGCTCCCTATAAATTTGAATAAATAAGTTTTTGAAACCAGTTTTTCAAAAAGCTACCTCTAACCTGTTCTCTTCCCTGAAAAAACAAACAAAAGTCATATTCAAAATAAACCATTTTCTAACACTTTCACTTCCATGCTTAAACATCTAGCAATGGCTAAGAATTCACAAAATATCTTTTGTGAAATGGATTAATGGAATGTTTCAAACATTCACAGATTATTTTTCAAATTTCTGCTACACAAATGGCCCTGTTATCAGCTATAGTAACATTTAAAAACAAATAAACTAAAAAGAGTTAACACTTAAAAAGCAAGTCATGTATCCAGGGGTGAAAGTCTCCTTGGCAACATGGGAGATGACTCCCAGGGATGAGTCTGGCCCTGGCACCGTGAGATCAATAATGCCATCCTGACCAAACACAGGAAAAGAAATGTAATAAATGAGGTGTCAGTGGCTGAGAGAGTTCAAATAGAGTCAAGAGGCTACTCTGGAGGTTCCTCTTATGCAAGCTTCAGTTAGGCATTGTTACCTATCATAATGAAACCAAGCCCCAACCAAAACCATTCCTGCCAATCCTAAAGGACATCAAGGGCATTATATTAGATTCTACGAAAGTTCCATGCACTACGGTAATTTTCCAGAAACCTACAACCTCCAGATGGATCCCTGGACCAGATAAGTCCTGAAACCTAGAGGGTCCAGCCTCTCCAGAACATCAGCTAGTTCCATCTTCCTACCCCATATTACTGACAGCTCCTACCAACATGAAAATGTTAGAATGAACATAGCTCAAATATCCCTAAAGAGTGGGAGAAAGATCAAAGATGATGGTGGAGTTATACAGAGAAGGTTGGGTTTAACAAATGAGTATGATTGCTGAATTATTATACTGCTATTTCTTTTAGACTCCAGTATCTTAGAGCAGCTAGAAGTAAAAACCTAAAATTGTGGAATTGTAACCCATACCAAACTCTGAAAACTGTTGTTCTGTGCTTTGAAATGTATGGCTTTTTCGTATATATGTTATTTTTCACAAAATAGAAAAAAAATGGTTATATGTAGAACGGGATGACCAAAAAGAGGAATGTTTGCGTTTGTATGTACTTTTTGGTATTTAAAAAAATAAAATTAAAAAAAATTTTTAAAAAGTGGATTGTGATAATAAAAATATATAAATATTTATTCCTTCTAGCCTCTAATGTTCTGGAGCAGCTAGAAGGAAAAATCTGAGAGGATGGTATAGTAGCCCATGACAAACTCTGGGATCTGTCCTGTAACTACTTGTTGAAAAGTGCTTTGAAAATGATTGCTGTTTTCTTTCTTTCCTTTGAATATAGCTATATTATACAATAAAAAAAAGTTAAGAAAAAAAAAGGTAAGTTATGATTCCTATCAGGGGAGAAAAGATTTTCATATCAAAAATTCAGAATATATTCAAATTAAAAAGGATTCATAGAGACATACAGGTATAGACATATAGATATATAAAGAAGGGAAGAAATCAATGTGGGGGTCAATTACATAAAAGACTTCATGAGTTGGTTTGACCTTTAAAGAGTAATGAAGTTTGTATGAGAAGAGGGTAAAGGAAAGAACATTCTAGAAAGGTAAAACTGCATGAGCAGCATTATGTGACCACGGTATGCAAGAAAATGCCCCCATGGAGATAAGACTATGAGTTATCCAGAGTATTGAAAGCCAGTCCAAGGGGAAGGAAATGTAATTAATGGTTCCTGAGGACTCACCATAGCTCATGTTGTGATGGCATGATTCCCACCCCATTGATAATGTACCTGTGTGTGTCTCAGAGTAGTGGAATTGTGACGCTATATTGTAGGTGGTTCTTTCCTAGATATCATAGTAAATCCCAGTATCCAATCACCAGAGGAAGAGAAAGGTCCTCAGAGAAGAAACCAGAATTAAGGAGGTGGACTTATGTATGGGGAAGCTATGCCATTAAAAGCCCTCTGCTAAGTGCACAGTGTAGAGGAGGAGCTAGTCAGAGCCATCTTGGTAAAACTTGTTCGAAGTTCCTTGCTGACTGGTTGTTTCCCTCAGAATTGAATGCAGTCTTTATTAAGATCAACAAAGTCCTACACACATGCCACCTGTCTGTCTCTCTAACTTCCAGCCCCTTATGTTTCATTTCCAAACTCAGCTCCTTTAACTTTCTACTTTACTAGTTCACTCTAGCCATCAGGGCTTCCTTAGTATTTCTCAATCAAGACAAGGAGACTCCTTATTTTCTCTCTGTCTCCACCTCCTTCATCTGTTTACACAAATGTCACCTCTCAACGAGATCTTTCCAATCACCTTGCTTAAAATGGTACTGCTGTCCTCTGTCACACGTATTTCTTAACCTCTTCCCTCAGGTTCTCTCTCTCTCTTTCTCTACAAAGAGAAAACGCTCTCTCACACACAGTATTTTTTTGTCATCTTTCTTCCCCAACTAAAATAAAAGCACCATGAGTGCAGAATTTTTGTCCATGTCATTCACTGCTATAGCTCTAGTACGCAGACTAAAGCTCAAACACACTATATATTTGATAGTTATTGAATAAATCAACTTTTTAAAAAGTTGGATTTCTATGTTTTTTGAAAAGTCAGAGGCTCTGTCAATGCCGGTCTACATTTTCACATGGAACCAGTTGTCAGGAGCGCATAAGAAGTTCTGCACGCAGATGGGGCTCTACTTCCTCATTGCTCAGGCCCCACCTGCCTTCTTCCTCTACATCACTCACGTGGTCCCTGCTGACATGAGGGTTGTGACCTCAGCTGAGTGAGTCCTGAAATGGGAGTGACAGGATCAAATGAGGGATTTCAGTAAGTCATCTGGGAGTACCACATGGGATACAGTTGATGACACTGGTTCTAGACATGCCAGTTTGCATCCACTGTCCAGGAATGCACGGGTGAGAACCTGTGTCAGGTTAACACAGTCAGAAAATGAGGGACAGAGGCAGCAAAGAGAATGAAGGAAGGACTGAGAGACCTCGAAGTTTGATTGGATATTGGCAATGAAAGGAAAGAGTGAACAAACAATAACCGAAGTTTCTAGACTGGTTGACAGTAATAACGATGTGAATAGAGAACTTGGGAAAGAGTCAACTTAGGACAGAGATCACTACAGATGGAACGAAATGTAATGATCGCACTGGATATAAGTTGAGTTGAAGACATAAACTCAAAGTTATTTGAGTAAAAGTTATTATAGCAAAAAGGAACTTTGAGATCAACAATGAGATGAGAATTCAATTTCACATACTGTCTATATACTGCCTATGTTGTAAAAGGAACCTTACAGAGAAATGTATCTCTAGAGGATGATATTTAGAACAAGGGAAAAGGGATGAAACAGAGAGGCCAAATTAGGAACCAAATGGCTGGAACGGGATTTAAAGGCAAAACTTCTTTTTCTCCTTCACCAAAACTAGACAGGTGAACACAGGCACACATGTTCCAATTTAGAGTCTTGCAACTGGCTGCTTCCACTTAGTATGCATCCTACCTTCTTCTCTTCTATATATAAAATAATCTCATTTTAGTGAGGACTGAAATTATAAATAGCATTACATATATTTGGGGAAGATTTCCCCCTTTTCCTTTACTGACTTCATATTTACAAACCATATCTCTGTGGAAACCTTTGAGTGATGAGGAAATAATTCAGTCAGCTGGTTTTTATAATAATGAAAAAGAGGATATTTTTACCTCAAACACCATATAAAACTCATCTGTAACAACAGGCAGGTGCTTAGTAGAGCATCAGGAATACAATAGATGGTTCCTTTTCTTTGCCTTTTCTTTCCTATGAAACTTCGATTCAAGTTTTACCATTCCAGAAAATATGTATGTTAATTAAAATCTGAAGATAAATGTGATAGAAGTTTTCTTCAAGCCCCTCAAAACAAGTTCAGTCTATAACTGGAAGTTGGAAGTATTATTTTCATTCTCTTACTTAGGCTCACTGTCGGACTTAATGTTTCAGATATTGGATACTCATTTGATTGAAGGTATCAAAAGGTGTTTTCCATCTTTGCTGCTCTGAAATGGTTTCCCCTGAGTTGCTAAAATAGAGTCTGCCACCCTGGCTGCCAAATAGACCCACAGAGTATTGCTATCCGTACTGGCAGATAAATGACAGCAGATGGAATTGAGACTGCATCCCATGTCACCAACAAGCCTGCGGCCTTAGAAGAAGGGACGTGCCCCTGAAGCATTATGCAGGTTGATCATCCAACTTCAGTGTCACTGTCATAGTCGGTGAAAGGGAAATTGGCAAATCACTATACATAGTAGGCAAAATGCCACCTTCCGAGATTCCTGTAGGAATACTCTCCTCACTCACATCTTGTCTTTTTGCCAAGGGGAGGCTTCAGGGCCAAGATGGATGTTTTGCCAGCCTGCAATTTTCTTGCCCAGTGTGTAGAAGGATAATTATTATTAGCATTAAAGCATGCGATGACATCGATATTCATTTCCTTAATGCTATCAATGTACTAGAAAATCAAGACAAGTGAATTTACAACTTATTGAGCCTATGCTATATTAAAGCTTTACCATAAAAAAAGCAAACTCTTTTATAGTGCCTATTGTATACCAGGCACAGTTCCAAGGCTTCAAAATAGATTTGCATTTTAAATGTTCACCATATCCATATGAGTTTAGGATTACCAACCTCATTTTCAATATAAAAGGAAAAAATAATAAGTTAGTTTGCAATAATAATAATAGCTAATACATGAGTGTTTACCCTGTGCTAGATACGATTATATGTATGTGTGTATTATATGTATGTATATGTGTATGTATGTATGTGAATATATGTATAGTGTACACATGTCAAGTGTATCTATTAGCTCTTTTAATCTTCACAATGACCCTGTGAGTTCGGCATTCTCATTCTCACTTAGAAATCAGGAGATCAATAATAGTATGAAGGGATAGTGGCAATATAATAACTCAACATTGTAAGTTTAATATGTGTCAGGCATTGCAGATATTATCTCGCTCAGTCTTCACATGAGATGGACATTACCATTTCAGTTTTGGAGATGAGGAACATGTAAGAAACAAGGGCCTAATAAGCGGGGACCTGTGCTTTTAACTCAGATACCAGATCAAAGCCCAGTTGCTTTGCTAATGTGCTAGACCACAGGCAATGCATTCTGGAAGCACAGGCATAAGTCAGATAGAGGTTATGACCACAGCAAGTTAGTACAGGGCAACGTGTGTTTTATGACATATTCCCTCAGTTGGAGGAAGCTCAGACGTGGCCTCTCTCTCCCTGTCTCTCTAAGACAACTTGGCAGGTGAACTTACTGCCCTACCCCTTATGTGGGACATGACTCCCAGGGGTGTAAACATGGGACAGAACTCCGGGGATGAGCTGGGACCCAGCATCAAGGGACTGAGAAAGTCTTCTTGGCCAAAAAGGGAAGAGAGAAATAAGACAAGATAAAGTTTCAGTGGCTGAAAGATTTCAGAGTTAAGAGGTTATCCTGGAGGTTATTCTTATACCTTATATAGATATCCCTTTTAGTTTAAGCTGCATTGGAGCAGCTGGAGGGAAGTACCTGAAGCTGTTGAACTGTGTTCCAACAACTATGATTCTTGAAGACAATTGTATAAAGATATAACTTTTAAAAAATTCTGTGAAGTCATTCAGATTAAAGATGGAGACACTAAAATGCTGACTGGTAGCTCTGTATGACTTAACTGGGTTTTTAGACTGTTGGGGTTCACTGGGGAATTGAATCCTGCCTCTTTCGCTGGGAAAACACCTAACGCCGGTATCTACAGGGGTCTTCTCTGGGCAGTGATTGCATTATTCTAGAGAAGGATGCTCTAATTTCCTCCCTACGCTTTGTAAGCATAACTACAGAGTTCTTGCACCCAAGTGGTACAGGTCCGTCACCACTGAGCTGGTAAACATTTGCTTAATCCCCCATCTTCCACTTCTATCTGGTTATCTCCAAAGCCGAACCCCTCTCATTTGATTTTTTTCATAAAACAAATGTTCTACCTTCTGATAGGGATGGAGTAGAATTGGTCACCTAGCTATGCAAGATGAGGAGACGAATTGTAGAGTAACCCCTTGAAGTGCAGACGCGCACCCATCGTCTCCCATTTTTAAGGGCACCTGGTTTCTCAATTCCCAAATTTGCAGACTTCCGCAGAAAGAACTGTCTGCTCCTCCTGACACCCTCCTCTGTGCATACTTTGCAGTTAGCATTCCCACCCTTGTTCATTCCTTCCCCTGCCTCCATTTTTAAAAATAATTCTCATCTCTAGCTGTCATCTCTTTCATCTCTCTATTCTAAAGGGTTTATACTCTTCTATTCCATTACAATCTTTTTGTTTGTTTTTCCGTTACAATCATTTTAAGTGAGGGCTTTGAAATGAAGTAAGTTAAGAGGTCATATTTAACACCCCCTCCCTATTTTTTTTTTTAATTCTTAATGCTACTCTAAGTATTTTCTACCTTTTATCTAAAGACACAACTCGCCTATCCAGATTAGTTAGTGTTCTCTGTGAAACAGCCCAGCTTTTATTAGTTCATTCACTTACTTATGAAATAACAATACAGCACATGTAGTTTTGCAAGGTTTAACAGCACAGAAGTTACAAACTGAGTCAGACCTATTCTTTGTTTACAGGAGAGTTTCATTAACGGGATCAGAGCTAGGGGCTTTAACTTTCTGTGGAGAATTATCACAGGATGTCTTAAAACATAAAATATGTGTCATCTCCTTAATAGTGATTCCTTTGAAAACCCTTATAAGAATGTTTTCAAGGGGAGCCTAAAGTATCTTGTCTTTTACCTTAAATGCAGTGTTTCTCACTTTTCTTTTTAAAAATGTACTTTTGATACCTAGAAGTTAGGCACTTATAAAAGTTTTCTCACTTTACAGTTGCTTTCCAGGGAATATAATAATTCAACTTTCAAGTGAAGAACAGAAAGTAAAGAGTTAAACAAGATTGACAGGATTTTCTCCCCACACCCCCACATCTACCTTCTCCTTAGTGCAAGCAGATGTGGGCTGGGCTGGAGAGGGGGGGTGGCGGGAGAGAACGTCAGAAGGAGGAGCAAAGGAGAGCTAAGGGGGTATCGCATGTGACAGCGGCCCAGTAGGTCTGGCTCATGGATCTCCTCACAGGGTCAACACATGGAAGGGCAGAGCCCCGCCTCACCTCTTGTTTCTATGGGGTATTGATCTATGGAAAAATATTAATGATTAACCCAAATTAAGCAATATACTGAGAGGCTGTTACATTGTTCTGGAAATCTATGCCTTGATGGTCTACATAGCTCATGCAGAATGAGTATAGAGCTAAAAGTAAATGATCATTTCATTTGCCGGAAAGTTATTCTAGTCCTTCATTAAAATACGGGGACCCGTTTTCTCCTGACCTGGGGCTCTTTCGTGGGAAGTCATAATCTGCTCTCCCTGGAAAGTTCCATGCATATCTCCCTCAAAGTCTCACCCCCCACCAACTCCCCTTGTTAGCTATAGGGCATTTTCCACATGCATAGGGATACCACTTTTCAGCTTAAGATGATAATTTTATCCAAAGTTGCCTTTATTCTATGTCCTCAATAGACCATTTTCTATATTTTGTCACAACATGCTATATCGCAGTCTGGATATGACATTCAGCCAACTTTAAACTTGCCTGCCTGATGCTAGAGAGCTTTTGGGGGAACATATTAGAATTTTTCCAGTCAGAACACGATTGCCTGCAGCAAAAGCTTGTTATGCATTATGCATTAACCGTTTTTACCAATAAACTATTTTTGTTCTTTTTCAGGAAAAAGGAATTCAAGTATCATTTGCCATTCCCAAAAGCAAGGCTGAGTAGCTTAACAATGAGTGCCACGGTTGTCTTGTCAGAGGTGCCCTTCTCTTGCCTCCCGTGCTATGCAGCGCCCTCCCCACCATCCTTTCCAAATTACTCCCTGGCTTTAACTTGGGTGCAATTGCATATAGATGAAAATAGACAGGTGGCTGGCATACACAAACATCCAGGCAGAAAACAGGACAGATGTGGACAAGAATAAAATCAAACATTTCAGAAAGGTGGGTAAACATTGTTTGAACTTCCTGCCTCCCATTTTAAGAGCTGGACTGAGCTAGGCAGAGCCAAACTCTGCAAGTCGCAGCTCTTCATACATAACATAGGGACAATATCAACTTTTCTCATAAGGTGGTCCTTTCTTTGGAATGAAATGACGTAATACACATGAAAGTGCCTAGAACTTGTCTCTTTTGCTATCTATAAATGTACACACATGTACACATACACACACAATCTGTTTGCGTATGTGTGCTCACAATTAAACTAAGTCAAATATTGATACTTGCAGTCTAGTTTGGAAAGAAAGCACATATTGCATAGCAATCCAATACTATATTACAATAGAAGATATTTAAAAACGGCATGATTAAATGTTCTGTGGCCACATTGAAAATTACAGAGCTCATATCCTCTTCTGGGTAGCTACTTTTACTCATCCTCATTGAATGTCAGAACATACAGTAGTCTCAATACTCACGAAAAATCTGCAAGTTAGCTTTTGACATGCAAATAATAATATAGGTAAGAAAGGGGAGGGTCAGAGAGGGCACATTTTGGTTGAGAAAACAGGATTTAAACCCCAATCCAGTTGTGCCCAAAGACTGGCCTTCTTCCATTTCCAATGTATCATGGCAAAGTGCACGAGAGCCTGAGAAGACTTCTTCATGGGGTAAGGGTGGACTGGGCCTTGAGGAACGGGAAAAATCTGGGTGGATAGAGAACAGAACTGGGATACTTCAGGAGAGGGGAAAGACATGGAGTTGAAAGTCATGGAGGTGAAACGCAGAAGTCATATCTAGAATTCAGATGGTGATGAGAAGCAGGTGATAGGACCAGAAAAGAAGATTCTGGAGGCCCTGAAAGCCAGACATAGGAGTGTCATTTGCTAGTTCATACCAAAAATGAGAATTTATTGGAGAACCACTGTGCTGGGTTCTGGAGACAGCAAGACAACACAAAAACAAAAACCCAAAACTACAAATCACAGCCTCTCTGTCATTATGAGGTTTAGGGTTCACTTACCTCAGTACAAGGAATAAGTCCTTTGGGGCCCGTGTCAAAGTTTTGCATGGAGCCCCCCCGCAGCATAAGGAAGGGAGCTGTCATTATACTTGGCATTGAAGCAGTCAAGAAAGGTTTCAGAGAGAGAAGGTTTTATTCTAGAAGCTATGAGCAGAGGACTTTTTTTTTCCTTCTGGAAGTGACGGGCAGTGAAAAATGGATTTGAGTGGTGGAGCTATATGATAAAAATGCCATTTTCCGAGGATTAATTCAACAGCAGCATACAGTAAGCACAATGTGCAGTGGTAGCCTGAGATTGGGACGTGAAGCTAATTAAATAGGAGATCATTGCAGTGGCTTAGGCAAGAAGAAAGGGGTGGTGGCAGTGAAAATGACAAGGAAGGAAAGCATATGCTTTTAAAATGAAAATCTCAAGAGGACTTCACCTGATGATCAACAAGGGGGGTGAGGGAAAGGAGCATAGTGTGATGACTTTAAGGTTCTGAGTTCAGGTAAATAAAAAATTGTCCTGAAGGGAAATAAGTAAGCTCTGTTCAAGAGAGCTGATTCAAAAGAAAGCTGAATTCAGGCTAGCTGGGCAGCTGAAATGTAGATCTGCAACAGGACAAGCTTACATTTTGGGCAGCATCTATTTGCTTTACAGTCCCAAAGATGTGACATCAACTGTGTCTAGACACTCAGCGATAATAATGGGAATAAATGAAAAGCAAATACATAATAACAATAAAAACGAAAACAATTAAGGTTAGCATTTTTTGAAGGCTCATTCTCTGGTAAGCATTTTCTACGTATTATTGGCATTATTTCATTTCATCCTCATACCAACTTTATCATGTAGAAGGTACTATGATCATATTTGTTTTACAGATGGAGAAACTGAGGTACAGAGAGAGGAAGTAACTTGTCCAGTTAACACAGTTAGTGGGTAACAAAGCCTGGGTGCAAATCTGAACGATTTAAATATGAATAGTTTAGTGCTGCAGCCACTTGTTAGATGAGTGATGGAACATTTGAAAGGGGGCTAATTAATCCGACTTCTTAGTTTTATTTAATTTTTATCAATTTAAACTAAATTTTAAAACTGATAATCAGTTATGGAAAAACTTGTATGTATGTTCAGGAAAAATCTGATTAAGGAAATCTGCATTTTCAATTGTGATTTTTTTATAAATACAAATACAGACTGAGTATTCTCAATGAAAATTTAGCATCCAAATTGAGATGTGCATTAAAGTACGAAATACACACTGGATTTCAAAGGCTTAGTATAAGGAAATAATGTTAAATATCCCAATAATTTTACACATTGATTATGAATTGAAATATTTTGATAGGTTGGGTTAAAGAAAGTATGCAGCTGAAGTGAATTTAACCTGTTTCTTTATACCTTTTTAATGTCGCTACCAGATAATTTAAAATTATTTATGTGGCTCATGAATTATTTCTATTGGCTAATGTTGGTCTAAATCCTGAGAAATGCATACATGAACAGTCGGCTTCACGAGATAGGGGATGGATGAGAATACTAATGGGGCAGGTTATTCCTTTTCCCATTCTGAATCCTTATCTTTTGGAAATTTCTGCAGAGAAGAGTAAAATTGTCTTAATTCAATGGGACAGTGGGCCCTACATCTGATTGCAGGGTATTCTTCCCTCTCCCTTTGCTGGGTAAACTCTCTGACAATATTCAGGGAAAACAACACTCAAACTGCCCTTTCCTCATACATTTTACATTTATTTTCCTCTCCAAGGAGAACTTTTTTTGTTCACAGCTGTTTTGTGTCTTCAACTACAACCTCTGTCTTCACATCAGTCCCAAACTAGAACTGATCTTATCAAAGAGTTCCAGACGAGCGGCCAACAAGATCTTTTCAGCCAACAAGATCTTTTTGGAGCTGTCCTGAGAAAATGATAACTAGAAAACTAGGAACGATTCAATATATATAAAGGGATAACTTTGTATTTTTAGATACTTTTAAAAAGGTTGTAGTCTGCATGTGGAAACTAACCGCATGTTTCAGAATTGTGGCCAATAAACCAGATTTGCTCTTCTAAGAGTTACATGTACGATAGATTCAAGGTAGAAGGTTTCAAATGATGGGAAAGAAAAGGGCAATAGCTAAGCACCTGTGAATCATTGGGTACTTCAGAATTTAAGTCTGCGTCATTCATTAAGGTAAAAAAGCTAAAATTTTACCAATTATCACGCATTCAGTAGAGATGAAGCACCATGTTCCCAAAGGGAGAATTCTCCAGATGTTTTAAATTGGTCAGAGTAAACATTTGATTCATCACAGATTCACCATAATCTCAGTCGAAAGTAGAAAATTCACATCTACTTGCAATTGTAGGGGAGTAGTGCTTTTTCCATTCCCCATGCCAGGTGACTTGACATACTACCCATGAACTACTAATCCAGTTCATTGGATTTTTAGTCAAATCCTATTAGCACAAACTCTAATCAAATTATATATACATATTTATATAATGTTGGTATAAATATTTCAACATCCAAGTTACAGGCCAACTTCTGAGAATACTGTATATGAGGTCTTAATGCAACAGATAAGTTGATGTACTTCACTCCTTTTTAATTTCTAATTATTATTTTAGATAGTAGACTATGCAGCCTTTGTAAAAATCCTCCATAAAGGAGATCTTTGAGGACTATATTCTTGAAGGATTTCTATTTACAAATTATATATGGCCTATGTCATATTAGAAGTGCGTATTGAATACCAAAGTGCTATCATCTATAGCTTATAGCAGCGAGTTCCTCACTTCTATAAAGGCAAATGAATTCGTGACCAAAAGAAAAAAAGAGAGCTTCGGGAAAAAGATAAACAAATCCATTAGAGAGGACATTAAATGCATCTGAAACAACCTCAATAAAATACCCAAGCTCCTGAGGAAATAATGTATCTAACTACTGATAAAACTGTTTACAAACCTACTAAAAGGGAATAAAATGCAACTACTCAGATCTAGCCAAGCAAGACAACAGCGTGGCTATTGAATTTCCAGTAAGAAATGGTTGGTTGAAAAGAAAAAGCTATTTTAACTTTTTTTTCTTTTACAACCAACACAACAGAAAAAGAGAGAAAACACGGTCTCACGGTTAATTCTCACTGTGCAGCCATGAACATATTCCTTTCCTGTGAGTGGGATATGGTGCATTATCTTTTTTTTTGGTTCCTTCCTTGTTCTCCTCCATAATTTCACAATTATGTATGTATCCATAGTCAACAAATTCCTAACCATTAAACCAATTTTGGTTGATTTCTGGCAACTGTACCACTTAAACATTTCTATTTAATATTTATTGCTAAAAATTCTATGATAGTAGGACAGCAGTATTTTATCATCTGCATCCTGTTGTTAATATTTACTGTTTGTAAAGCATTTGTGGGTTAAGTTTCAAGATTCAATACCAGGACTAATGATGATTTGATTTGACTTTTATTAAAAATTAATGGTAAGCTAAAAAATGAATGTCATTTTACAAAGCATTTGCAATTTAGGTATCATTACATTTACCCATGGTCTGAATGATCACAACAATAAAATATTTAAGGAACAATTCTAATGTATTTTGTTTGTTAATTATTTATCTTCTATTCAAGCTGCAGTCAAAGTCTGCTCAAAATGGCACAGGGTGAAAATAAGGTTCTGAATTGGAAACAAATTAGCAGAAAAGAATCGTTTGTGACTTTAACATACACTAAGCTTTTACTGTTAAATCTAAACCTAATCCACAAAAGTACCTGATCCCCTAGGATTTTTGCTTGCCTTCTTTTGTTTACACATCTTTGATATTTCTATCTGTACATCTCCAACTATATGTCCTGCCAAATTCTCAAAATCAGCTTATCTGTCAATAAGCATCATCTTCACTCTCAGACCAGCTTTTTCTTCCTTCCTTCCCTCTATTTCTGTTTATTATATGTTTGTTCTGCCAAAAATCCAGGATTCATCACACAGTTCAATTATCATCATGGACACAGCGTCCTCTTTCCCCTTCTTAAACAAGTTTTCAAGTCTTGTCAATATTTCCTGTCATTTCTATGGCGTATGTCCCTTCCTCATTTTGTAACTCTCAGGTACCTGATAGGCCATAATTATCTGCTCTCATATTTCCTTTAAAAAGATACCTTAATTTTTCTGATAATTTTGCATATAGTCATTGCAGAAAATATAGAGCGCACACAAAAAAATAGCAAAACACTATAATCCACCATCGTGAATTTACAATTGCTTTATCATTTCTAGAGCAGATTACTTCGATAAATCCCCCACACATGCTATTTTCCTTACTCTTAGTCTTCTGCTATTCCAAGTTACATCATCACTTATTCTCTCTTAAGCAAAACTAAGATTATCAGACTCTGTTTAAAAACAATCTGCAACAGCTCAACCTTGGCTCGACAATATTCCTTACCTTGGTTTTCCTGAACCTAAAAAAAAACAAACAAACAAACAAAAAAAACTCACTTTCCCTTTTCAACTTTATTTCCCAGGATTTCTTCTCAAGTTCATTAAATTCGGGCCACACTCGATTTTTTCTCCTATTAACATTTACTTGTTTTCCTACATCCATATCTATCCCAGGTTCTCATCCTCCACTTGGCAGAAATAAATGGAAACCTCAAGACCAAATACCATTTTGCCCACAAAGTGTCTTATAACACCCTCGGTTGGAAGTAAACTTCTTGCCAGAGTATGTTCTTTTTGCTTTCCCTATAGCACTCATGAGAATACACAGTACAAAACCTAGAGTCACATAACTGGGGCTTGAGTTCCAACTCTAGCATTGACCTACCTCTAGGGCCTTGAACAAGACCTTGAACCTTCTAAATTTCATTTTCCCATTAGGCGATGTAATGAGCAAAAGAAACAGTACATGGAAATCTACTTTGTCAACAACAATGTGCTATATAATGTAAGTTCATTCTCTGCTAGGTGCTCCCTTACTGGCCCTGGCCTCCGGGAGAATGCCTAGTTACCTTTCCTGATCCATGTGTCAAAACTTCCCTGAACAGCTGGACCGGTGGAGGCATTTGGTCCCTTGGTGTGTCCAGAGAATTACCAATGTCCTCATGTGGTTATGACTCAAATTTTTGGTTGAACTTTTGCCTGAACAATTAGACTGCAGTCTTTATTTCAAAGGCAGAGAATTTGTCTTACCCAGGTTTGTATTCCTGGCAGAGCGCTTTGAGCTCAGTTTCTGTTCTGTAAATGTTTGTTAAAGAAGAGAACGCATGAGTAAACAAATGTATTAATTTATGGATATCTAGATCTTGCAGAATGGTTATTTATGTTGAGTACTTGTCATCTCTCTTTGGACTGTAAGCTCCATGAGGACAAGCTCTTTGGTAATCCATCTTTGTATCCTTAGAGTACTATGTGCATTATATCGGATAAGTATTTGCAGATTGTTGAATGGAAAAAAATAATTAAGCTGGGCCACATACTGGGATGCTACTGCATATATAGCTTTCCTGTATGACAGTTTCCTGGTGTGCATGCAATCTTAATATCTGTTTAACTCTGGAAGTGAGGCTAATTATATTTACCATCAACACTGCAGTTCCTTCTCAAACTGAATAAAAATGTCTATAAACATAGATACATCTTTTGATGGCACAGTAACACAAACTTCAGTGGATTCACATCTTTCTCAGGTTTAAGTTCTAACATCAGCCTGTATGGCAAACATCTAGTATGGTCAATATCACCATGGAGAATCTCTTAAATTATCCAGATGGAAGACAAAAAGTTTACACTACACCAGGTTCATGGGCATGGGGACTGGCAGGAGAGCAGCAGAATCACGTCTCCTACTCATGTTTAACCATGATGGTGGCAGGAGAAAGTGGCATTGCCTTACTTAAATTGCTACTCCTTTCTCCTCAATGTCTTTTTTTTTTTTTTACTTGGTGTGCATGTTTGGAACTGCATTTTTAAGTGCTCAGATGGTGCAACTCTACTGAAGAGTTCTTTGACAATATTAAGTCAGGGTCTGCTCAGTCACAGCACATGGGAAATTTTACTTTAGCTGGAAAGGTTAATGGGCCTGTATAATATCATTATCCTCTGAGTAGCTTAACCCCAATTGTCCTCCTAGTAACTTAAAACCTAGTGTGACATGGAGAGTCTCATGTAGCATAGTCAAAAATAGCACATTAGCTTTAAAAATTGCCAGTGATATGATGACCTTCCATCTTTCTACGTTGTTTTGAGGTGACTGTGGACAAACACTGGAGCCAGACTGTGGCTCACTATACTGAATGAGCATTCAAATTATTTCTGCCCCAGAGGCAAGAAGACTTTACTGACAAAAAGAAATATTAGGGAAAAGGAAAATCTCTTGTAAATCTGATTGCATAAGGGTATGAATGCTGCTACAAGTAGGAGAAAGGGCAAATTGCATTGTGTTACTTTTGATTTCATGGATTCCTGAAAGAGACAGAGACAGAGAGAGAGAGAGAGAGAGAGAGAGAGAGAGAGAGAGAGAGAGAGAGAGAGAGAAGGAAAGAGAGAACAAAAGAAAGAAAATAGAAACTAAGAGAGAACAGATATCTGCTGGTATTCATAATGGTCTTGTAATATACATGATGGGTTACTATGGTAACACTAGTGTCACATGACTCATCTTACATCTGATACCAGCATACATTGTTCAGAAATAACAGCACAAACAAGAGTGCATATTTTCAGTCAGAGTAGAGTGGCAGGGTGCGGGAGGGCAATCACAAATTTAGGAAAACTGTAAACCCATCACAAGGGCAAGTTGAATAATTCGTGACTGTTTAACAGACTTTGAGACTCTGCAGCTACCTATATACTTTATTTTTATCTTAAGTTTTGGATGGATTAAAAATCAATGACTAGGGCAGGCCACAGTGGCTCAGCAGGCAGAGTTCTCGCCTGCCATGCTGGAGATCTGGGTTCGATTCCTGGGGCCTACCCATGAAAAAAATAAAATAAAAATCAATGACTAAATGCCACATGTTTACAGTAATCCCCCAAACATCATGAGAAGCTTTGTGTTTTGTGAGCTGGTTTCACCGTGAATTGCTTTACAATCATAAACTTATATTTCAAGAACTCTTAGGAGAATTTTGGGTATTTTAATCATGCAAATTAGGTAAGTTCATTGTCTGGCTATGCCATTGATCTGGCTATGGCTCAGAATGAACTATTACAAAGGTAGAATTGGTATTTTTATACTTTGGGTCAGTTATAAGACATTGGAATAAGTAACCACAGCCCAGTTGTGTCATTTGTTAGTATCACGGCAATGTAAATACCATGACAACAATTAAAACAAACCACTGAACAGACACAAAGTTCTTGTGGGTGGGTTATATGGTGACTGGCATTGTAGAGACCCTTATAAAGGCTCTGACCATAGTCCAAGTTAAAGGGCCATATTAGTAAAGACAGAGTTAAAAGGGACAGATGCAAGGATTCTATGATAGATAAACTATGATTCGGTGAGTAGGGAGGCACTGAGATGAAGAGGGCGCTAACACAACCCCCACATTTCTAGTTTGGAGAACTGGGCAGTAATTGACTAGCCCATGGAACAGAAGAGAAGGAACAGATTTTAAGAGTAAAGATGAGTTCAGTTTTGACTCTGAGGTTGCCCTGAAAAAATTTCAAACAGTGAATATGATACCAGTTTAAAGAGGAAGAGTGGTCAGGACCTGAGATAAAAGTTTGGAAGTTGGTGGAATGAACTTAATATGTTTCTCCAAAAAGGTACACACTTATTTTACTATCCCTGATTACTTTCTTATTCCCAGATGGAAAAGCCGATTTCACAAGAGTGTACTGAATGCCCGTTAAGTACAAGGCCCTGTACAAAGTGCTAGACAGGCAGAGTTAAACAGATATTAAAATTGGCCTAGATCCTGCCCTGGTGGGTCCTACAATTGACTGTGGGAGGAACTTCTTAGGCCAATAAAACACATAACTAAGACTACAATTGCAAGAACTGCTGAAAAGAAGGCAATAGCATAATGAGAGGATATAAATAGGTGCCTAACATGGTCTGAGCATTTAGGGAATGTTTTCCTGGGGATGCTGATGAGGATGAGTAACAACGTGTGCCTCTGAGAACCCTATGAATGGGGGCCTGATCATCTTTCGAAATCCAGAACACATTCCATTCTGTCTGAGAAGCTGATTATCTTTCCCAAGGATACTCGGAACTATTTTCTCATAAAATTCCCTCTCTTTAGGGTACCTCTCTGTGTCACCACTGGCCAAACACTCTTCCTGGCTGGAGCAGCTTCTGTGGAAGGCCACATAAAATGGGGTACTAAAGATCAAGTCCCAAGCCATTACTCTTGTTTCAAAGGCTATCATTAGATGGACTGCTCACCCCTCTTTTATGTCCACTAGAGCTCTGTTTCTTTCTGTCCTTCTATACAAATATACAACCTGTTTGATAGTGAAGTGCCATTCTGAGTCAGGAATGCTTTATGAGTTCACCACTTCATTCACCACAGTTTACAAAGTAAAATAAAAGGCGATAATAGCAGTTTTTCCTTTGTTTCACAAGTTTATCTATGTAGTAACTTTTCATTGCAAGAGAAAAATTTTTTTAAAAAAGTGAAAATAATTCCAAGGGTAGTTAGGTATTTTAATGTGTCTCACTGCATACAGCAATGTGACTGACAAAGGAAGGCCAACATGACCGAGTCGCATCTCCTGTGGTTCACTGGCAGTAAACATTTTAAGACCCTAAGCTATCTCATTTTATCCTTTTGGCAAAGGAGAAGCTATAAGGTTAGGTGATGGGTGGATGTTGAACTGATGTAGAAGAACGAAGGTAGAGCTTCATGATTATTTTTATTCATCTCTAGCTATTGGCAATGGGATAGTAAAAACAGACTGTTTTTAAACTTCAGATGGAAAATATCACCCAATGTTTATTTCTGTGTATTAAAATCCTCAATGTTAAATATGACACAAGGACTATGTTTTTACATTACATTTCTAGTGAACACTTTAATAAATTCATTATTCACTTAATGCCTCTTCCCCAAGTGAAATGGAAAATGATTTGGTTAATTCGTTACTTAAAAAAAGAGCAATCGCCTTAGGCTACCTTCTAGACTTTATTTTTTGTCATACTTTGCCCTCACTCATTATATTTCAGAAAACTTAGTTTCCTTAACTTTCACATAAGGGCTTCATTCATGAAGCCTATGGTACTGCCTATTATTACTCACCTTCAGGCCTTCCATTCCCAAGGAAACATTCTCTAAATGCTCAGACTGTGTTACAGATATCTCTATATACACATAGATATAGATATATACAGATATACACATAGACATAGATACATACACACATACACACACACACCTGTACATATACATTCTTATTGCACCATGGTCTTTTGAGCACTGCTTACCACAGTGATCAGATATTTATGTATTTTGTAATTGTAACGGAATTGTCCCTATCAGGATTTGATAGTACTTGCTTCTACTAGTTTAGGCTATCAATTCTTTCTTTTTCTATACTGATTTCTAATCTATACTGATTCTACTGTCAAGTCATTCTTCTTAAGACAACTGTTTCCAGTCTGAAACTCTTAAAGAGGAGAGATAGAAAGTAACCAAATAATTGATAATGCTGTGATAACATACACAAGAAAGAAACAATAGCTGCCTCAAGGAGCAACTGCCCTTTGAAAGCTGGGAATTAGGAAAGGTTTTATCATAGATCCCTTACTTGGGATCTGGAAAATGAGGAGGGGTTCATTACAAGATGAGGGGAGATGGGAATTCCAGGACACAACAGGTGCAGTTAGTAGTTCTTTACACCTAAAATGCAGAGGATAAATATATGATTAAGGAAATTTATGAGGCCAGAGAGATGTAGAAAGGGTTCATTTGAAATTTAGACTATTTTTTGGTAGGCAGTGAAATGTCAATGGTATAAGTATGGCAGGGAATGAAAGGAGAACAGGAATACCAGGTAGGGGCTAGAAGTCCTTCAAGCAAGAGGACGAGGTTTTGACCAAAGATGGTGGTAGTGGGTATGGCCACAAAGGGTAGGAGAGATGGGAGTGAAGGAGGTAGAATGGATCTGACACAGATGATAAGAGAGCAATGAGACTGAGGGAGAAGGAAGCATTTAAGGATGGATTTCCAGGTCCGCAGCTTCGATCACTGAGGAAACAGGTGATGGCAAGAGTTCTTGGGTAATTTCAATTACAAATATGCTAAGTCTGAGTTCCGTAGAGGACATTTAGATAATAAGTGGTTGGACACACAGTTCAGGGATTGAGGAGAGAATGAAGACATAGAGATACATGCATGTATTACAACTGCTATTGCCAATAATTCTCATCCAGATGAAGGGAGGACTGGAGGAAATGCTTAGGATAATTGGTTTATTCAATAAAAAGAAGGACCTCACATCAAAGAAAGTGCTCCTCTTTTCCCCAGAGTTTTTCCTTTTGAAATTTGCTCTTTGCTCTTACGATGAGCTAAATTACAATGAAACACACAACCTCAATGGAAAGAATTATGGACCTTGGAAATGCAATAACACATACTAATTCAGACAAATCAAAAGACAGTTTGAATTACTGAACATTCTAGGAGCAGACAATTGTCTGTTTTTAACCAGGTTAAAAAATACTATATAGCGGGCGTCACAAACCAGATAAGAGAAAGTATTTCCATGAATACAAAACAATTTCATTGTGTGGATATATATAAACAAGGGATTTCAAAAATTCAATGCCCCCAAAACAATATCCACTTTAATTTTACATCAGGGCTTCTCAAACTCAGCATTATTGACAATTTTGGGGTGAATACTTCTTTGATGTAGGAAGCTGACCTATGTATAGAATGCTTAGCAGTATCCCTGGCCTCTACACATTTGATGCTAGTAATACCTTCCCCACCCTGACAATGAAATAAAATATCCCTACACATTACTAAATATCCCCTGGGGAGTAAAATTGCCCCAGTTGAGAATCACTGGTTACCTTGATAATTAATACAATAACCATTTAATTTTTAAAAAGCTGTACAGAAGTAAGTGTGTTTTAGTTTCCCAGCTCCTGAAACAAATACCACATAATGGGTTGGCTTCACAACAGGAATTTACTGGTTCATAATTTCAGAGGCTAGAAAGTTTGCTTCCTCCTAGGGTTGGGATCTGCCAGCTGGATAGCAACCTTTGGCTTTTTGGTTATATGGGGATGCATTTAGAGTCGTCCTGTCCTTTTTCTTCCAGTTTCCACTGACTTCCACCTACTAGCTGATCTCCAGGGCATGTCTCTCTGTGTTCGATTTCCTTTGCGTATAAGGATTTCAGCCATTTTGAATTAAGAGCCACTTCATTCAGAACTCATTTACAAATGGGCTCCCACTCACAGAATCAGGGGTTTGGATGTGAACATGCCTTTTGTCAAGCGTATGATTCAACTTCCAACACCCCATTTTAGTGACTATAGATTCCAAATTAAAATGGTCATAACTGATGAAGACTTATTATAATCAAAACAGGCAATTCTTTCCCTTTGGTACAGAAAGCAGCACGTATTTTTCTGTACTCTGTAATGCCTGGCTCCTGTTTGTCCAGATGCAATGACTGAATTCACTTTTATGACCATGACTGCACTGATTATTCAGGAATCATAGGCCAATTCCGATCTCCTGCTGCAGTCATTAGTCATGAATCATTTCTATGGACACCATTAGAGTAAATGAATAGGTAGATGATTGGTCAGTAAATGAAGTTCACAACTTTTTCATCCTTCTGAAAGGAGAAAGTAGGCTGATGTATTCACTTTTTACACTCAAACTCATAACTGCAAATGTTGTATTGAGTCCTGTCTTCAGTCTCCTGTATTTACTTGTCTCTTATTCTGGAGCTAGCAGAAAGAACAAGTCTACCTATGGGATGCAGGGACACAGAGGCCAGAGGGTTTCTGAGAGAAGCAGCATCACAGGCAAGAGGGAGCCTTCAGAGGAAGGGGACTGATGAAACTCTGTACTGTCCTTGGCTGTGAAAAGCTGATACGTGCCCTGGGGCACAGTGGTCTCCATACCCTTGAGGCACTGGTGGCTTCTTTCTGGCCTCTTTCAGTGCTCTTAGCTTCATTTTCTAGTTTGAGGATCAATATCATTGATCATCAGGGAAACACAAATCAAAACCATAATAAGAAACAACAGGATGGCTACTGTTTAAAAAATCACACACAAAAAAAGTACTGGCCACGATGCAAAAGAGAAAATAGGTACTCACAAATTGCTGGTGACACTGTAGAACAGTGCAGCCACTGGGCAAATCAGTTTGGTGGTTCCTCAGCAAATTGAAAATATGAGTACCACGTGACCCAGCAATCCCACTTATTGGCACATATCTCTAAGAATTGAAAGCAGGGACTTGAACAGATGTTTGCACACTAATGCTCATGACAGTGTTATGTGCATTAGTTAAAAGGTAAAAGTAACCCAAGGGTCCATCAACAGATAAATGGATAAACAAAACTCAGTACACATGCACACGCACACACACATACACACAGGAATATTATTCAGCTGGAAAAAGAAATGCAGTTCTGATGCATGCTATATTATGGATGAAACTTGAAAATATGTTGAGTAAAATAAGCCAAACTGTGAAAAGATAGAAATTGCATGATCTCACTAATATGAAATACGTAGAAATAAACTTCACAGAGATAGGTAGCAGTTTATATATTACCAGGAATGGGGTGGGGATGGGAAAAGAGAATTATAGCTTAATGGGTGAAGAGATTCTGCTTGAGGTGATAAAAACATAGCGGTACCTGATATCTGTGACAGTAGCACAATATTGTGATTGTAATTAATATGATTGAATTGTGCACTTAAATGTGATTAAAATGGGAAATTTTAGGTTGTATATTTGTTATTACAATAAATGTTTTTGTTTTTGTTTTTGTTTTCATTTGTGAGCTCAACATTATAACAGTACAAACAGAACTAGGGTTTACAATTCATGAATTTTTTAGCTGATTTTATGAACTTTTTTGCTTCTATCACATTTATTGCAGTTGCAATATTTTTTTTCCTGTAGGACCTTCCCCTTCCATCATCCCTTCTGCCATTGTTTTTTCTCCTTCTTTTTACTAATGGAAGTTATACTTATGCTTATGAATATAGAAACTAATCCCAGATCCTGCTTTGTTGATACAGTAATAATAAAATGCATGACCACCACCCATTTTAGCCTGTGGTCTGAAGTCAGTGCTATATGTAGCTTCCATAGGAAAAAACAGAAAAGGAACTAAACTGAACCAGGAGTATAGAAGGGACAAAAATCTTGCCAAAGGCTCTATACACTAGTATGCAGGGAAGTGATACATGCACCTAAGTCAAGATGTGTAACACAGAATTTATAATCATTTATTTATTAAAGAACTACCTATATTCTAATCACTCCAGGTCTCTATGCTGGGTACCAGGGACACAACAATGAATGGGGCACGACCTATCCTCTCACTCAAAAGCCTAGTTGATTAAGGAGGCAATTAGTTGGTTAAGCCTAGTTGGTTAAGGAGGCAGTAGAAAAACCAGAATAAATACCATTATTAATTTTCTACATATTAAGCTTCACACAAAGTTTTACGAAATAAAAAGGAAACTACATTACTTTCAAGAGAGTAAAAACAGAGCCTTAGAATTGGTGGAGACTACAAAAAACTTGAAAGGAAAATTATGAGCAATCACGAATATAGAAAATCAGTAGAATCACAGATGGCGTGCCATTCTCTTTAACGTTGAGCTTAATGTTTAATAGTGTTAACTGCCTCATGAATATCTTCATTGCTACTCTTGAAATAAACATTCAGAGCTATTAAGTGACCATGTTGTCATACTTCTAATATAGATCATTTTTGAACTGGAAGTTATTTCCCAATGTCTTATCAGAAACATGCTGTTATCTTACTTTATTTTATAAGGATATATATGCATTTAAATCGAGCTACAATATTGCATGCAAGTATTACATTCCTTCTTTACTTTCGCTAAGGATTTTATGGAAAAGGCAGATCTCCTCGTTTCAACCTTTTTTATTATCTCTACCTTATGCTTCATTGGGTATGAACAATCAATAGATACTTTTTAAAACTAATTAAAAAATAAATTTCTTTTCTGTCCAAGTGCACAACCGTGACTGTGTGAAAACAAACCTAAACCTAAACCTAAAGATGAGTCTAACAAGCACCCAGAAAACCCAGCCATTTAATTTTGGGTAGATTTTAGTGAAATCCTATGATGGCCCACCACTATTTCAGGTGTATTGTTTCCTCAGCAGATTCAAAAGAAGATCAAAATGCAGGTTTTAAAACGAGCTCTTAAGGAAGGAGTTTAGAATAAAAAGAATTTCTTTATGATTTGTTCATTTAGCCATTTAGCTAAATTTATTTAGCTATTATTCATTTAGCCACCCTCTTGCACCAGTGGTTTTATGACATATGTTGTCATATTCATATTTCCAGGGAATAAAAGCTCTAGATAAAACGCTTTACATTATATTTTATACAAAAGATAGTTTAGTCGTCTTACTTGTTAGATATAAGCAATGTAAAAGTTGAATCTGGCATCTTGCAAACTCCAAGTTCTGTGATACAAAATACTATTATTGCAAAATGCCTTACAGAAATACTGGCTTGGAAAATACATTGAGATGCTCAACTTTACAACTGATTGGGATAAATCTGAATTAGCCTGGGTAAATTACAATGGGCTACAAGCTCACACTCCACACATATGCATATTCACTTCGATAGAAACACCATTCAAATGACTTCAACAGTTGATCACATTTAAGCAGAAAAAAATAAGGTAACCTGAATAGGGTCTTAGTGTTTACACATGGATTTGATAATTCACACGGCTGTACCACTAACTACAGAAGGGAGTGAGGTGACTAGCAGCAACCGAGAAATGCTGGATGTTTCAGGACATATTTTTTCTGAATGTTCCTTAAAATAGTTGCTTGTTGCTGTATATTTAACATGTTAGCCTTGTTATCAATTCAAATGTTGTGACAACTGGAAATGAAAGCTTTTTAATATTTGGGGGAAAAGATTAAAGCATTGCCCCTCACAAAAATCAGAGAACTAATTTTCATCAAATAAAAAAAATAGAAATCTACAGCTGAAAGACTAAACCTAAGACATTTCTGAAGTTTCTGCAGGCAGGTTTGGAAACCTCTCTTCTTGTTTTTTTAGTCACTCAAATAACTGAATGTTCCTTCATTTTACAATAAAAGCAAATTCAAGAAATCATATTTCGTATGTGAGTTTGTGCTCATGTGATTAGAAACGGAAAAGTAGAAGAGTATAATGATTGTGACAGTCTTCAACATATTTTATATTGCTTTAGAAATTCAGACTTTTATTCCAGGAATTCATAAAACTAGGTAGAAATGGCATTTTCACACAGGAAAATGGGACATCTCTATAAACGAATTTCGAGTTCACTGTCAAATGCCAATTAGGTTGACTTGATATAAAACCAGAATTGTGGGAAAATTTTTGGACACAAACATTCATTCTGACACTTTGCAGAAAGGCTGGGAGCAGTATGGGTTTATTTAGCACAAACCCCTTCTTTCTCTGCAATGAACATACAGAGCTCAACTTTGAAATTCTTGATAATGCAACATGAGTTGACCTTGTATATGTATGGGGTGGGGTGAGCTGTGGGTGGTGGTATGGGGGGCTGTGAAGACTGAGTTAGCAGAATTCTGGAACACTGATCAAGAAATGACAACTTCTTGGGCAGGCCACGGTGGCTCAGCAGGCAAGAACACTTGCCTGCCATGCCAGAGGACCCAGGTTCGATTCCCAGTGCCTGCCCATGTATTAAAAAAAAAAAAAAGAAATGACAACTTCTTTATAGGAAAAATATTTAACCCATTCTGACCCCCTTACTACATGAAAATGAAAATTTTTTCTGGAATTATAACACATCACACATCGGAATTCTAGAACACTACATGCTGATTGAAGCTTAATGGACATCTGGTATTAAGAGTCATTAATAAATATATTCATTATCTGAATATTCATTATTATAGACACTCTTTCAACTCCCCATCATAGATGACTCTGATGGAAATGCAAACACTGACAACCAACAATCTCTCAATTCTTAAACTCTATGGACCTTGAAACCAGATCAGTTTTTTCTAAATAACTAAGCTCAGAGTATTTTCCAGCCTTTCCTTTGGTTAATTTTTTTCTAACTATCCAGTATGCTGAATTTTAAAACTAACCTCTTTCCCTGACCCTCCTGGGCTCAGCAGACCTCCAAAGCAGTTACCAACTGAACAAAACCTAAACACATTTTCACTGACAAACAACTGGAAGAAAGGAAAGCAGTTACCGTCTCCTCTGTGGCTTAATATCAATTGGCTTGTTGATGGCAAAAGGTGATCCATGAACATAAGCACTGCGGAATTTAGGCACCTTCCCCAGCGTTAGGTACTCACAGCTGGTTGGCAAACTCATTTTATCCAAAAGGCAGGAAGTCAAAAATCAATCTTAGTAGTCAGACCAGCATTCCTGGGAATGCTGAAAAGAACGTTTCAGGTACTGGATTTCATACATCTGCTGCTCACTGCTTGCCTGGTGCCTCTTTTCTTCAAAAGTACGTAAACGCATGGTTTCCCAGAGACTAAATGCATCACCTTGTTTTCTGTTCATGGATACGGGAAGCTCATTGCTTATTTTCAACCAGAGTCAGGCTCTGACCAATTACTGGTTGAGCAGATGGAGGAGAAATTCTGTAGCTCCACAGAAACCCATTTCCACTCAGGCCAAATCTCTGAGTAGGCAGCAGCTTTAATCCATTTTTATCTAACATCCAAAAGAATGCTGACCTGATACAGTAGTGACTGGGTAATCAGAGCTATTTACTGATATACCAAGCATGCATCTGATAGGAAGGGAATAATCAATTCTTTACTCTATTTTCAGAGGGGGGGAAATTGTTTTTTAAACAGACTGTAGACGGCTGAGAAATGAGATGAGCACATGGAAATGATTACGGGTAGTTTTCCAGTTTTCTGGCAAAGAAAAAAAAAATTGTGGGTTCTTGTTCACAAATGACGGCTCACAATAGAACTAAACTCAGCCTCTCAGTAATATAAAAATTGTAAGCAGAAGCTTTTGGATACCAACACTTTGAACATGACACTAACTTTTTTTCCTCTTCATTAGAAACATTTCAGAAATGAAACCTCTTTTTTGTGGATGAATAGCTATTGAGCAACTGATGGGGAATTCTTTACTAATTTTTTGTAAGCTGTTTTTTTTTTTTTATAAAAATGAAAAACAAGTTTGAAAAATTAGAAATGGTACCAAATAATTCTATCTAAGAGACCAGAATCTTGGAGAAAATTTACACCTTTACTCAGCTGAGAGTTTTCACCAGTGCTCACCCCATTTTGTAGTGTTATAACAATAAAACTACAGAGGCCCTTGCATATAGCCTAAATATATGAGTTCAGAGTACTGTGAGCAATGATTTATATATTTGAAAAATTATTTATTATCCAGGATTTGAACATACACAATCTTTTTATTTAAGAGTCCTGAGACATAGGCAAACATAAAAAGCCTTGAGAAGAAGCTTTATTTTATTTTGTAGTGGTCAAATTCAAACACTGCTTGAATTCAAAGAGCATACAGTGCTTAAATTCAGAAATTTTAAGTTTGAAAGGGAAGATAATTTTCCATTTGATAGCATGCATTCTACCCAGTGATTTTTGTACTGTATTTTAAATGACAAAATGATATGTTTATTTTAAAATGTCAAAGAGGTATACAAATGTTTGCTGTTTTTTTCCTTTCCAGTAATCCTATCCTTTTTCTTTATGCTTATTCCAACAGATGTGACACATACATACACACTACACACACACATATATGGAGCGGCTTCTCCTTTTTTATAAAAGTAAACTCATAAATAATCCTCTACGAATATTTTTGTACTTAAGAAATCATGGATACTTTTTCAGGTAATATATAAAGATCTAGTGTATTCTTTTTAATGATTGCCATAAGGTTCCATGGTATGGCTATGCCATTATTTATTGAAACAATCCCTTATTGACGAGCATATACTTTTGGACTCCTATAAATAATAAACATGTTTGATATTAAATCTTCATTGATTGAGCTTCTATTTCTGAAAAAGGGGTTGCTAGATCAGAGAATCTGTGCATTTTTCACTTTAATGGGCTGTGGCAATTCACTCATAAGTCACATAGGAAGACAATAATTTTCCCACACTGTTAACATATGATCAATCGGCATTCAAATCTGTTTCTATCAAATGGAGGATTATCTTTCCTTTCAAACTTAAAACTAAGGTAACTGATTCTCCAAAACGATTGCATGTGACTCCTTGACAAAATGAAACTTGTTATTAAGGTGCTTGCAAAGGTAAGTGCACTCTACCTGAAATGACACACATCTGGACCTATAGCACTGACTGCAAAGGTAAGTGCACTCTACCTGAAATGACACACATCTGGGCCTATAGCACTGCTTGCAAAGGTAAGTGCACTCTACCTGAAGTGACACACATCTGGACCTATAGCACTGATTGCAAAGGTAAGTGCACTCTACCTGAAATGACACATATCTGGACCTATAGCACTGATTGCAAAGGTAAGTGCACTCTACCTGAAATGACACACATCTGGGCCTATAGCACTGCTTGCAAAGGTAAGTGCACTCTACCTGAAATGGCACACATCTGGACCTATAGCACTGACTGCAAAGGTAAGTGCACTCTACCTGAAGTGACACACATCTGGGCCTATAGCACTGACTGCAAAGGTAAGTGCACTCTACCTGAAGTGACACACATCTGGACCTACAGCACTGACTGCAAAGGTAAGTGCACTCTACCTGAAGTGACACACATCTGGACCTATAGCACTGTTTGCAAAGGCTTTGCTTAGGTGGGCAAAGCCAGAGATTTGGAGGTTCATCAAAAATGAGAGAACACCACAAACAAAACATAATGAAAAAGAATTTTTTTTTTCCTAATGTGAAAATTTAGAGGAGATAAAATATGGAGAGAGTCCCCTCTATGTTTTCATTCTCCAGTAGGTTTTACTTAATCAGGATAATTCATAATTTGGGGGAAATGCCACATAATTCTATCATATAGAGGTAGAACCTAATAATTGTTAACTAATTGTGATGCATGACTGTGTGTAAATGACAGTTTTTGAGTTTAAGAGACTCTTTGGATCTATTCCCCCATCCCAGAAGTGCAATACAACATTTTTATGTGCAAACTAATTTGGGGATCTTTGCCCAGGACTAGAGGATAACAGCTGCTTTACACAAGAATTATCTAAGGATAACATTCCAAAGCTAAAGGGTAAGACATATACCTGTTTCCGAGACAAATATGTGTCCTCTGATGGGTAAAATTCCTTGGGTTCTTACAAGGGACATTTTTGTTTATACCTGGGCAATGATTTCCCACAAATCTGGCAGAGTGTCTTGGGGGATTACTTGTACTTAAATTGGAATGAGAAGAAATTACTGCTAAAATCCAACCTGTGAAGATGTTTGATATTTGTGTGGACTCTGGCCAATAAGCAGGGAGTGGCTTCTAAGGGAAAATCAAATTTTACTTGCTCCAATAATCCCCTTTCTCTGGCAGTGGGAAGAGGTAGAGGGGACCTTACCTTTGGGAAAATTAAAACACATCAGAGAGTTAATTTAATATAATGATTAGAATTACAGTCTGTAACAGGTTTATAGCAAATTACGGTACAAATCTTATTAATGAAGGAATAGATTTTCCACCTATATTTTATTTGTCTTTGCATACTGGGATTTCTGTGTCAGACAGGTACATGCATAGCACAGATGTTAATAGCATTAAAATTTTCACTCATCCCTCCTATGATTCAAAGCTCTGAGAGCCTTCAAACAAGGGTGAAAATCACATTAAGGTATCCGAAACATCAATTTTCTTCAGTATAGTAAAGGTCATATTGCTGCAATGTCGTGTCAGAGCATTTAGACACGATTGCTAGCAAGAAGGCAATAGGACTATTCTCCTAATAATTTTATTCATCTTTATTAGAGAAGATACTTCCAGTCAGTAGATATCCCCAGATCTGAATTTGGCAATTTGGAAAACTGAGGAATGTGTTTAAGACATAAGGGTATCATCTGTTCATGACCATATCAGAGCCCTAGAACCTGAGGAAGGTTCTAGCAAGAACCCCTTGCTTGTGGTGAGGAAGGACACCACTCCCTTCTGTGCCAGGCTCTGTGCTCTTTGCCCACTTCCTTGTTTGGAGAATCACAGTTCATGCTACCCTCATGTCTTTTGACTCTTCTCACCTCTGATCTACACCCTTCCTGGTGAATGCATCTAATCCAATGACTTCAAACACCATCGATGTGCTGAAAAACGCTGACATTTTTATCCAGAGTCCACACATTTCTGCTGTCATAATCAACCACTTATGGAGAATTCCATGTGGAGGTCCCACAGCACTTAATTCCAGCATTTATAATGTAACTCACATCAGCTCTCTGTCCCCACCCACCAAAACAGATTTCTTCTTGTATTCTCTGGCATAACCACCATTCATCCAACAACCTGAAAATCATTTGGAACTAGGCCACAAGTCCTAGAGATACAAATAATATTAATTGTAACAACAGATGATAAAGCACTAATCAGGTTCTTTTCCTATGCCAGATACTGTAGTAGGCACGGATTAACTCATTTAATCCTCATAAAGCACTATTGTTATACTTATTTTGCAAGTGGGAAAAACCTGGTATAGAGGGAGACAGGCACATGTTTCTGATCATACAGAATGGTGAGTAGTGGAGTTAGAATTGAGAACCAGTTGGTACTCTTGCGAGCTGACATAAGCCATGCTTTACGAAATTGAACATAGCAGAGGAAGAGTACTACATGTCTGATCCCTTCTTTAATGTTCAAGAAGATATCAGACCAGGATTACCAAAACTGAGGCAAATCCGAGAAGTCCACTGAAAGAAGAAAAGCTACTGGGGGCTAATTTGAAATAAACTAGAGGAGTGTAAAAAAGGAAGACCAAGAAAGATGATCACTGTGTTGAAGAATGCATTAGGCTGTGAAATCAAAGGGTTGCTCTTTTCCAGATGATGGGTTGGTTATAACAGTGGTCAGGTTTTTGGCAAGAGTGGAGATGGCACTGTTGAATGGGTTCTCCTCAAAATCAAAACTGGGAAAAGTAGCATCGGTCACTGACACACTATTAAAATGGAAGGCAGAGGAAAAATTAGAAAGTTACAGAAAAAAGATTCAAAGGAGAAATGAAGTAGAAGAAAAAGGTGCAGAGAAGTTTTGGGTGAGAATTAAGAAGAAGCAAGACAAAATGAAGTTAAATGGAGATCTTCAAAGAAGTCAATGAACCCATCAACATTAGATATATAGAACATCATTCAGGTTCCCAGAGAGGCGTAAATAGGAGAATGAGAAACAGGAAGACAAGAGGATGAAGACATATGTGAGTGTGAAGATTTAAGCATACAGAAAAATTACAAATATTGGCAAGTTATTTAGGAGAACATCTGTAATAGAGTTGGCACAGCACAATAGCCTATCAAGATACAGTAGATTTAAATCTCAAATTGCATAGGACCAACTTCTACAGATCATGACTAAAAAATATTCTTAAAAAGGGGCACCTAGAAAAATGTAAATGCATCCTAGAGAGAGACCACTGAGCAGTTAGAATTCTCTAACATTGGTGAAAGTTAAAAAAAAAAGGGGGGTGTTTACATGATTATAATGTTTTATTTTTATTTTTTGTACTTTAGAAGGATCTAATTGTTCACTGACTTGAAAAGCTAATGGGATGCTATTTCACAATGTAAGTAGCATGGATATGGTCAATTGCAATTTATGGCTGTATTGGGATGCTTGTGGGATTTTAAGGGCACCAACAGATAACTCCCTTCTTTCCCATCTCTTTTTTTTTTTTTTGGTGCTTGGTCTGGGAATCGAACCAGGGTCTCTCGCATAGAAAGTGGGCATTCTAACAACTGAACTACCCATGCACCCGACCCACACCCACACACACACACACCTCATTTTGAAACAAACTGAAAGGTAAGACACAGGAGTCAGAGGAAGATCAAAACTTCAGCTTTATTAGTGATGAAGCTGAAACAGAGAACAAGGTTGACTTGCTCTCCAATTAGGCTTCTAACATTTCTCTCTGACGGAGGGCCCATGAGGGTATTCTGAGACCAGTAAGCGCTCAAGGAAGAGAATTCACACATGCTCAGTTCATTCTCCCATTATCAAGCCCTTAAGACACTTCTCTGTTGGGAAGAGAGGAATGAGGGTCCAGAGAACTTGTACCCATATTTCTCTCTCCAAGACGTTCCCTTCCCCGAATGAAAAGTAAGGGGGAAATAGTCCCTTCAAAAAAACTGATATCAGAGGCACTGTTTCATTAACACTACTCAGTTCTAACTTGCTGTAGAGGCGGGTAATTTTCAAGCTTCTGATAAAATTGGGAGTTTTCATGGAAATATGAGCAGCCACTGTAAGCGATCTGCTGCAGGTTTTGACTAAAGAAAACTTACCTTAAGAATTAGAAGGAATCTTAAATATCATGTGATGCATCTAACTAATAAATTTAAGAACACCTTGATAACATTCCTAGCAGACAGTAATTCTACGCCTTCCTTCATTCCTCCAGCCACAGGGAGCTCACTTCTTTAAAACAGACCATTTACATTGCTGGGCAAGTCCAAAAAAAAAAAAATTAAGTTTTTTTTCCATCTTAATCTAGATCTGCTTCCCTTTAATTTGACCAACTAGAGGTAGGGACATACCATGTTGCATACCATTAGAAAGCTCCATCCAGGATTGGGAAGCAAAAATTATGAACGTTTTTAAAAGTTCACATGCCCAGGTATCTCCCTTAGTGACTTTGGGTGTGTGTGTGTGGGATTTCATAGCCTGGGAATAGAACCCAGGTCTCCCGCATGGCAGGCGAGTATTTGACCAGTGAATCACTCATGCACCCTCCCCTAGGATTTTCATTCAGTTATTCTAAGGCAGTTCCTGGATATCTGCATTTATTTTAAAGTCCTCAAAATGAGTCATATGCACCTGGGGATGAGAAACAGTAATGCAGGTTAAACACAGAGCATCCCTGTTCTTCAGACATGCCTGTGCAATCAGTTGTGACTTTTCCTGTGCAAGCCTAAAAGCTCACTTTTCAGGAGCACTGAGCAAGAGATGAGCCCTTTCTTCCTTTTATTAGAAACAGCAAACACAAGAAAATAGCAAAAGCTTACCTCCACTTGCACAGGTTAAGCTAATCAATAGTAGAGCTTTTATTAGCCCCTGACTAATAGGACCTGACTTACTTTTTCTCAAGTTTAACATGGAGAGCTTTAAAACAAAATAATGCAAGGGTCCTAAATCCACGGATTCTTCTAGAAGTGATCACGGGGACCTGGGCACCGCTACCCCTGACTCTAAGATACAGCAGACATGAGAATCACTAACCTAGTCAACTTCTGGGCCTCAGTTTCTCATCCAGAAAATGAATCATCATTGTTATAAATGTAAAGATACAGAAATTATTGGCATATGATTGGCTATTGTTTAATATTTACATTTTTGTAAAAAATAAAATAAAAGTGTATTAGTAGCCAAAACAAATGGGGAAAAAAGAATCAGTAATTCAGGCTCCAGAGAGAAAATTACACACGATATTGCATCTCAGTGGCTTTTATTGACTTAGTTATCTATCTCATCTCCCTACTTTTCTGTGAATTTTACTTTGAATTAATACTTCCAGTCATTCCTCCTCCTCTGTCTGTGACTTGATGATCATATGAAGCATGATAAAATGGAAATCTGGACATGTAAGTCTCTTAACTTGGAATCATTCAAGTTTTTTAACTGATAAAGTTTCAAACTTATACTGCAAAGCTTAGCATAGACACCCTCGCAGTCTTCCCCTGCCTAACTCTCTGTATGTATCTGCCACACAATTAACACTGGTAGTGTGCTCTGCACACCTGCTCTTTCACACCCCTGGGCCCTATGACCAGAATGCTTTTCTCTCCCCTCTTTGGTGAACTAACTCCTTTCAGGTGTCATTTCTTTAAAAAAAAAATATCCTTCATTCATCAGTTTTATTATGAGGCCTCTTAACGTATTTTCCATTTGCATATGGCACTAACATTTTTGTGTTTGTGTGTGATATATACACAAAAAAGCAATAAATTTCCAAGTACATTTTAACAAGTAGTTATAGAACAGATTTTAAAGTTTGGTATGGGTTACAGTTTCACGATTTCTGTTTTTTTCTTCTAGCTGCTCCAGGACACTGGAGACCAATAGAAATATCAATATAATGATGCAGCACTCAACCCATTTGTTAAATTCTATCTTCTCTGTTATACTCCTCCTTCTCTTTAAATAACCTATATACACAAAAGCAATAAATTTCAAAGTACATTGCAACAGTTAGTTGTAGAACAGATTTCAGAGTTTGGTATAGATTACAATTCCACAATTTTAGGTTTTTATTTCTAGCTGCTCTAAGGTACTGGCAGTTAAAAGAAATATCAGTATAATGATTCAGCACTCATATTCATTTGTTAAGCCCTACCTTCTCTGTATAACTCCACCATTACCTTTGATCTTTCTCCCACTCTTTAGGAGTATTTGGGCTATGCCCACTCTAACTTTTCATGTTGGAAGGGACTAAAGAGAATATGGGATAGGGAGATGGAACTAGGTGACGTTCTGGAAAGGCTGGACCCTTTGCATTTCAGGACTTACTTGGTCCAGGGACCTTTCTGGAGGTTGTAGGTTTCTGGAAAGATACCCCAGTGCACAGAACTTTTTAGAATCTTATATATTGCCCTAGGTAGTCTTTAGGACTGGCAGAAATGGGTTTGGTTGGGGATTGGCAAGTTACAATAGGAAGCAATGTCTAACTGAAGCATGTCTTAGAGTGACTCCAGAGTAGCCCCCTGACTCTATTTGAACTGTTTCTGCCACTGATACTTATTTTCTAACACACAGTTTCATAGTTGTTCATATTGATAACCTATCTCCAAGACACTACGGTTTCTTGAGGGCAGAAACTCTACCCTATTTGACTTTGTAGTTCCAGCAACTACAACACCACCTGCTTGTTAAAGAAAATGGCTGAAATTGTGAGATTCTGGATGTTTCAAAGGATCTGCTTATCTCTCCCTTTAACTCCCTCCTTCTCAGCCACTATCCTAGAAAATCATAAAAAAATTACTTTAAATATATTATAAGTAATGGAGTTATTTGGCACATGCTATCAAACCAAAATATTTTGCAAAGAATACCTACCAGAATGTGAGACCAATGTCTCTTCTTAGTGAACATATATATCTTTGGATATATATATGTTTTGTTTTGTTTTATATATGTTTTAAAATATTTACTATAAATATTAAAACATATATATATGTTTTAATTGGAGGCAAGGGAGATGTCCCTGTCTGGACCAATAGTTTCAATTGAATAAATAAAAATTATCAAATTTGTTAATTCAACCATTTGAATAGACATGGACTACACCTTTATTTAATCATTTTCCATGCTTGAGAATGAACAGGCAAATTTTAAATGCTCCCAAATTAATCCACTACATTAATCTTCTATTAAAGGCTAGCTACTTATATTCACATAACAGATTTTTCTAATAATCCACTTATTAAAAACTGGATATATCATACTTCATACAGTCCTGTACAACATGGCTTTAATCTGAAAGAAATACCACAATGCATATGAAGATTTAAATAAATATCACAAAGGCTGTCTCAGTGTTTCACAAAATGCTAAAAAGATGGGACCATCCTCATGAACAAATGCTTAAATAAAATATGGAATAAAATCCACTCAATTCATTCATTTTGATGAACTCATTAAAATGATGCTGAGATACTTCCCTAAGCATATACTATGATATGCTAATAGGTATCTTATGCAAACATGTGAACACAGAGAAACACATGCATATATTCCATAGCCAAATATACAAATATATCTGGGAAGTGCTAAGTTAAACAGTTTTTTTTTATTGGGGGGACAGGAATTCTCAAAGTTTTTATTATGTTAATGTTTGCTCTGAATTGCCAGTAAAGAATGGATAAAATATGTGGTGCCTTTCATGGGAATTTGTGAAGAAAATTTCAGGTGATATCATAAGAATTGTGTTTCCAAAATAATACTTAATGAGAGAATTCATATTTGTTGACGGTAAAATCTAGGCTATAAGATGCTATAGCAGAATGATCCTATATAGAATAAAGAATAAAATTATATGTATTCATTGAAAAACAAGAGAATGAAAGGATATATAATAGACTTCAAATAAACCTGATGGGCAGCAATGGATAGTTTAATTTTTTTTCTTCTTACCTATCTATATTATTTAAAATTTCGAGAATACATATTGTATTCGAAAATGATATTTTTTTCTAAAATTTCAAAATGCGGATTTTATCAATGGAAATGAAAAAAACATTGACCATGATTTAGTTACCAAATTACAAAGAAGAAAGTAATAACAATATTGATGACTTTCTCTTTGCACTTGGCATCTGTGGTATCTTTGGTATGTCGTCATATACAACTGTAAAATGAGTAAGAATTGTTCTGACTTGAGTAGCTAATTAAGAGAATCTAGTCCCTATAGGCAAAGGAGGCCCTAAAATCTAGTATCTTTTGTGATTAAAGCTAATAAGAACTCACAATGGAGATGAGGTTCATAGTCTATAGAAATGCTCCTCAAAACTTAAACAGTTAAAATGCTTTCTATATATGATTAAAAAACATACTGTAACAAAAATCAACCTACAGATTTTGGCAATGCTACTATCCCCAAAATATATTAAAATGAAAATGGGTGATGAGTTAAGAGGCAAACAGAGGAGATATGATCTTGTTGAGTTGAAGAAAAACAAAAATGCAATACCAGGAGGGCTGAATTTTCTAAATCTAGATAACCAGCCCAGATCTTTAAATTGGGAAATCTTCAAAGGGTAATTTATAAAGCTACCATAACTTGAATGAAATATATCCTTTAGAATATATACCTCCCCCATGATTTGCCCTGTACTCACCAACAACTTTCTGATCTAAGATGTGGTTTCCTGAGTGATATTATCCAGAAAATGGGTATCATACAGAATCAGTGTTGCTCACAGACCACTTAGGTCTTCAACTATAAATAACACTGTTAACACTCTGATTTATGAGCCCATCTCTTCGGAATTATATTGGCATGATTCATTCAGCCCCTCAAATTGTGAAAACTGGTAATTCCAGTTTTCTGATCTGCTGATCTAATCAACTGCTTTTAAATTTTTGATTAGAGAACCTGTAAATTTGCTGAAAAACCATATAAAAATGCATTACTTTTGTACCCTTGTTACAACCAGAATATTATAGTTGTAGTATTAATTACTATAATTTGTAATAATTAATACTATAATGATTACAAATCAATCAATTGCTTTTATTTTTTCAAGAAAGCATAGATTTCCACACGTTCTTATCTTAAAAAAAAAATTATTATCCATCTAATGGAATCCTCATTGTGAGTAATTTCTCTCGAAATCTTATTTTAGCTGTCAGCTGCTGAATCTGCAAAAACCCAGCAGAAATCAACTGACTAGGCAAAGTTAAGACTATTAAACCCACTATTGTAAGGGAGAAGACCACTTTGAGAAAGTCTTAATAGTGCTTAGAATGGGGTGGTCAGGGAAAAAAGGAGCTATATTATTTTTTATGGTCCTCATTTTTGTTCTAGAAGTAGGCCTGGTCCCAATATCATTTAACATGGGAACAGCTAATTATGCTGGATTCAGTCCAAATATTCAACTAAAATCCCACTGCTACTGGCAATCCTATGTCAACAAATCTATTATACATCTAAAGCTTAGTTTGAGCGTTTAAAAGAAAAAAAAAAATAAGTTGATGCTCATTCATTGAGGTTTCATGTAGGCCCACAGAATTTCCTAAGCTCCTCATATGCTGCTGGAATGTTAAATGGAGTGACATTTTGCTTTAGAATGTATGGAAAAGGAAACAAATGAGTTTAACATATGTAAGAGGCTTTTTAACAATATGACTTCTTCAACAGATGTCCTATATTACTTCCCACACGTTCATCCTTAAAAAGCACAGTCTACTTGCCAAAATACAAACTGTTGCTACTGTTCAGCTGCAAAAGAATTTCCAACAGTAAGAACCAGTAGAAAGAACTTAAAAACATTAAGTTTATTTCTAAATAGCCAAATGCCTTATAGCATTATGAAGTGAAAAAATAATCACGCTGTAAACTAGTTAGTCAAGCAAAGAGGAGGTGTATTTGACAAACACTGCTCTACATTTAGCTGCCTGATGATTTTTTAAAAACCTGGTGATTCATTCTTCCACCCCGGCCTGTCAGCCAGCCATTAGGTGAGCAGTAAATATATATATATACAAGAAGGGGATGACATAATTCTTATCCAGAAAAAAAAAATTATATAGTCCATTGGATGTCTAATTCACAGATCATGACAGGACTCATTCAATTGGCCATGGTATGAGAGAGAAATAAAAGGTGGTATAGCATTGGTGGTTCTTTTGGAAACCTTTTAGTTAGCTAACATCACATCAAGCTTATATTCAACATCTTTGCATGTATTCTCCCCGAAACCAACATTTACTTCTCTATGTTTTATCTTTTGTAATGGCCTTTCTCCTCCAATAAACCATAAACCCCCTTCTGGTAGGATCCATGGCTCATTCACCTTGAATTCTCTACAATGCCTAGTACTTTGCTCTGCATATAGTAGGTGCTCAGTAAATATTTATTTTTTAAATGACTTAAAATAAACCCATATTTTATCTTCATGAACTTTTTTTTAAATTTTTTTATTAATCAAAAAAAAGAAAAGAAATTAACACAACATTTAGAAATCATTCCATTCTACAAATGCACTCAGTAATTCTTAGTATCATCACATAGATGTATGATCATCATTTCTTAGTACATTTGCATCGATTTAGGAAAAGAACTAGCAAAACAGCAGAAAAAGATATAGAATGTTAATATAGAGAAGAGAATTAAAATAATAATACTAATAATATATATATATATATATATATATATATATATATATATATATATAAAGGAAAAAGAAAAAAACAAAAACAAAAGATACAAACACACAAACAAACAAAAAACCATATTTCAGCTTCATTCAGTGTTCCAACCTAGTTACATTACACTTAGGTATTATTGTGCTGTCCATTTTTGAGTTTTTGTATCTAGTCCTGTTGCACAGTCTGTATCCCTTCAGCTCCAATTACCCATTATCTTACCCTGTTTCTAACTCCTGCTGGTCTCTGTTACCAATGATATATTCCAAGCTGATTCTCGAATGTTGGTTCACATCAGTGGGACCTTACAGTATTTGTCCTTTAGTTTTGGGCTAGACTCACTCAGCATAATGTTCTCTAGGTCCATCCATGTTATTGCATGCTTCATAAGTTTAGTCTGTCTTAAAGCTGCATAATATTCCATCGTAGGTATACGCCACAGTTTGTTTAGCCACTCGTCTGTTGATGAACATTTTGGCTGTTTCCATCTCTTTGCAATTGTAGATAATGCTGCTATAAACACTGGTGTGCAAATGTCCGTCTGTGTCTTTGCCCTTAAGTCCCTTGAGTAGATACCTAGCAGTGGTATTGCTGGGTCGTAATCCATTCTGCCATTCTATGTCTTTTGATTGGGAAATTCAGTCCATTAACTTTTAGCATTATTACTGTTTGGATAATATTTTCCTCTACCATTTTGGCTTTTGTATTATATATATATCATATCTGATTTTCCTTCTTTCTACACTTTACTCCATACCTCTCTCTTCTGTCTTTTCGTATCTGACTCTAGTGCTCCCTTTAGTATTTCTTGCAGAGCTGGTCTCTTGGTCACAAATTCTCTCAGTGACTTTTTGTCTATAAATGTTTTAATTTCTCCTTCATTTTTGAAGGACAATTTTGCTGGATATAGGAGTCTTGGTTGGCAGTTTTTCTCTTTTAGTAATTTAAATATATCATCCCACTGTCTTCTAGCTTCCATGGTTTCTGCTGAGAAATCTACACATAGTCTTATTGGGTTTCCCTTGTATGTGACAGATTGTTTTTCTCTTGCTGCTTTCAAGATCCTCTCTTTCTCTTTGACCTCTGACATTCTAACTAGCAAGTGTCTTGGAGAACGCCTATTTGGGTCTATTCTCTTTGGGGTGCGCTGCACTTCTTGGATCTGCAAATTTAGGTCTTTCATAAGAGTTGGGAAATTTTCAGTGATAATTTCTTCCATTAGTTTTTCTCCTCCTTTTCCCTTCTCTTCTCCTTCTGGGACACCCACAACACGTATATTTGTGCGCTTCATATTGTCCTTGAGTTCCCTGATCCCCTGCTCAAGTTTTTCAATTCTTTTCCCTATAGTTTCTGTTTCTTTTTGGAATTCAGATGTTCCATCCTCCAGTTCACTAATTGTAGCTTCTGTCTCTTTAGATCTACCATTGTAGGTATCCATTGTTTTTTCCATTTTTTCTTCTTTGTCCTTCACTCCCATAAGTTCTGTGATTTGTTTTTTCAGATTTTCTATTTCTTCTTTTTGTTCAGCCCATGTCTTCTTCATGTCCTCCCTCAATTTATTGATTTGGTTTTTGAAGAGTTTTTCCATTTCTGTTCGTATATTCAGCATGAGTTGTCTCAGCTCCTGTATCTCATTTGAACTATTGGTTTGTTCCTTTGACTGGGCCATATCTTCAATTTTCCGAGCGTCATCCATTATTTTCTGCTGGTGTCTGGGCATTTGATCAGATTTCCCTGGGTGTGGGACCCAGCTGGTTGAAAGCTTTTTCTGTGAAATCTCTGGGCTCTGTTTTTCTTTTCCTGCCCAGTAAGTGGCGCTCGTGGCGCTTGTCTGTCTGCACGGCAGTCGGCCCGGGAAACCGCGCGTGGAGGCGGGGGTCGCTGGCCGCCGCGGCTTAGGAAAGTGCCGGTCCTAATTGCCCAGCTGGCCCAAAACGCCAAGCATGACGGGAGGGCCCCGCTATCCAACGTTCCCAGTCAGACCGGGGAGCCACGTGCGTGGAGGGGACCCCAGTTGCCAGCCACCCCGGCCGGGAAAACGCGCGCCCCTCGGGTATCTCACCGCAGCAGATTCTCCCTGCCCGTTCAGCTGTTCCAGAATGGGGTACGCTGTCTTTTTGGTCTCTGTCGTGACTCCAGGAGCTGTTTCGTATTGTTTCTGTTTCTTTAGTTGCTTTTCTGGAGGAGGAACTAAGACCCGCGCGTCTTACTAAGCCGCCATCTTCTCCGGAAGTCCCCCTTCATGAACTTTTTAAACTAGGGTGACCATACTAATCAGTTTACCTGAGACAATCCTGGCTTAGTGGCTTACACCAGGCATGATTATTAAGTAGTGCCTTCTTTTGCTCTCAAAAGTATCAATATCTGGATTATAAATCATCTGGTCAACATCTGGCCCTGGAACTGCACTCACATGAATGCCTTTGCTTCTAGATAGGAAGGAGCTCAAACACAAAGACTGAGTCTTACTCATTACTGCTTCTCCAAGTTTCTGTACCCTGCCTCTTCTAGAGTCTGCATTAATATATTATCGGTGAAGAGATGGATGGTTCAAGAAACAATAATAGATAACAAGGAAACTCATCTTTGATAAAGTAAAAAAGATGTATATCCAGAGAGGAAACAAAATACAAAGGATTAGGCAAGCAAATATTGACTAAGAAGTTCTTCTAAATTAGATGATACAAAAGTTATCTCCCTGTGTCCGAATCCAGATAGCAGTGAAATATCATGTTTGCTGTCAAATACTTCTAAGATCCCCAAGTGCACTCAGCACAGAGTAAGAGTTATCTGCAATGGAGGGAGAGATCAAGAATGCAGATGTTGAAACAAGTGGTTTGCAACCCTGCACTGCCATAAATGGGTAGATAACCATGGAGAGAAAGTAGGCCCTTCCACTATGTCCTATGACAGGTAAGCTTTATTCACTCACTCAAACTTGTTCTAGGAGCTGGGAATCCAGCAGCAAATAAAACAGACAAATATTCCTGTCATTGTGGAGTTCACATCCCAGTAGGGCTAGGTAGATGCACATACAATTAAGCAAAATACGCCAAAGTAGAAATGGCAGTAAGTGATGTGGAGAAACGTGGTGGGATAGGGGTGAAAGGAGAGCAGAAGCAGGGGTGAAGAGGGGTTTGTCTCACTGCCATGGGTCTCTTGCGCTTAGGATTTGGGAGATGTGAGATGACCAATCAACTCACTCTGACGACTGACTCAAAAAGGGATAGAGAGATATGAGATTATATAAAGATGAGGAGGCAGGAAGCAGGCATGGGCCGTTCCTGGCACAATATTTGTGAATGAATATATAAATGAGTGAATGAAGGTTTTTAACAAATATTAGCTCTGATCCCTAGCAATAACAAATCTGTTATCTGATGAAAAAAAATCGAACATAGTTAACATAATCTAGAATTTAATCATTAAGAATCTAAAGGTCGCTAAACTGAAACATCTCTCTTAATAAATGAAAAAGGTCCATCTTTCTTCTGTCATGATTCATTCCTTTGTTGATGGACTATTGGTGTTATCCACTAGATAATTTAATATAAAAGCAACGGTGATTTAGCAGCCACTTTGATAGAATTTTCCTGTTAAATTTGATCAACTAATCCCAAATCCAGGTCACATAGAATTTAAAGGCAATTATAGAAAACCTAAGTGATAATAAATTTGCACTGAATTAGTCACAAGTAGCACAAACGTTTACTAACTACCTTATTTAGCAACAGGAGCTGGAGTTAACATTAGAAAGAGATACCTTTTCTTTACCTCTTGACTCTAGATAAATAATCAGTTACAGATTCATGAAACAATCATGACTAATAAAAAGTATACCTGTATTTATTGAGCATGTACTGATGTCACCAGGAACTATGCTATGCATTTTTCATGTAGTAGACTCTCATTATTGGAAGGTTCATTAGAAGTGATTGGAAATGTAGTCTTCCCCTAGTGCATGAACGTCCTCCAGGGTGAAACAAGCATTTGGTCTTGCTCAGGTCCCTCCAGTTATCAGGAATACCCTGCCTACTGGGCAGCAAGCTCATTTTCGAGTAGATCAAAATATGGAAAAGTTCTTTGTACCAAGCTAAATTTCACCTTTCCTCAATTGCTTCCACTTGATCCTAAATCTGGAGTCCCTCAAAAACAAGCCTGATTCTTTGTTGACAGGACAGCTCAAAGACTGATTATCTTAAGAGAGATTTTGTACTCTTCCTTTTCCCAGCCACATGGTCTCAGTTCTTTTGACTATTCCTAGGATGTCATGATAACCACATGCTTCACTATCCTAGCAGCATGCTCCCAAACTTATTACTGCTTCTTGATTTCTCTTAGAGTGCAGCATCTGGAATTAAATTGATGCACAAGGTGTGACATGATGATTGCAAGTCAGTTAGCATCAGTCACCTCCATTTTTCAGTTAAGCGTACTGAATCATTTTCCTCGTACTCTTAATTCATATACCCTCTCCATTAGGCCTCCACAGTCCAATTCTGATTAATTTTGATCTAGAAATTGCAGCTATTTTTATTAGCAAACAGAAATAACTGTTCTTACTTGCATTCTAATATACTCACTTTCCTCTCAGATTCATATTTCTGAATATTAGGTTGTTTGAATAAGCATTTTTTATCCAGACAAACATTTATTCTTTCTTCAGTAGTCTTCATTTACGTTGCTCAACTGTAATAAAATTCTTTAATTGTATTTTCATTCATCCTGTCTATATACCTTGAATCTACAATGATAGCACAAGAAGTCTTCACAAATAACTTACCAAATAAAAACATACCATCTGTATATAATTTTTCTGATTTACTGGACAAGTGAAAGTGAGTTCATGACTGATTTTTCAAGAATTGGAAAGTGTAATGATGTTGCTAGGAATTGGGACTAGATAGTCTTATTAATGAGCTGGAATGATTTGTGAAAAATAAGTAAAATAAATGATAGTATCTTAGAAGATCACTTAGATAATAAATTGACTTTGTAATTTGAAAGCCAATTAAGACCAAAGCAATGCAACCTGTGAGGAAAACATCAAATAGTGAACATACACTGGGAAAGAAAATGAAGTTTACAAACATCAAGCATGTATAACTTGGTGACACATCAGCAAGTTAACACCTTAATATAAAAACAAGAAGGACAAATGGAATGACAAAAACCATGCCACATCAGAGTCCTCATGGGCTCCTTCGTCAAAAGAGACCTCATTCAGTTTGAAGGGTGACAGAGAAAAAGTTCATAGGAGAATAAAATGCAACCAAGAACAAATGTTTAAATGAATTAGTACCATTTTTCCTGGAGATGAGAAGGCAGGGGTGAGACAATGACGTGTATAAGAGACCTTTTGCAAAGGATAATTCTGCTTACCACATTCCATCTTTGGTTAGAAAATAGGAAAACAAGTGATTTTCAAGAGAAGTGGAGAAAATGGAGTGGACCAATATAGGAAGGTTTCTTGACAGTGGAGGGTTACTAAGTAGTGGGCATTTGATAGGAAGACTTTCGAAACGTCTTCAAGGGCCGTTTCACCTACACCCGGCTGCCATAGAGGTTCACAGAACAATAGACAGTTTTCATACTTGAACTAGGTGTGGAAAAAAGAAGTTCTTGGACCCCGCCACCTATTAAATATGCACTACTGGAGAGAACTGTTGTTTTTCTTTAAACTTTTCCCATTATTTTACAGTATTAAAAACCAACCATTCGGAGTCCTGCCCCCGCCGCCTACCCGCTGGCGGCTCAGAACAGCTACTAGGGGAGTAGAAATGATACAGAACAGCTCCTGGAGCCACGACAGAGATCAAAAAGACAGTGTACCCCATTCTGGAACAGCTGACTGGATGGGAGAACCCGTTCCGGTGAGATCGCCAAGGGGCGCGGGCTTCCCCGGGCGGGGGGGGCAAGCGGCCGGAGTCCCTCCCCTCCTCCTTCTCGGGCCAGCTGGCAGAATTGGGCAGGCGGTCCCCTCAAGCCGCGGCAGCTGGTGCCCGCACAACACGCAGCCTCCCGGACCAACTGAGAGAATTGGATCGGAAATCCCCAGGCCGTGGAGAATGGTGACGGGGGGGGGTCCCTTCAAACACGCTACTCCCCGGTCCGGCTGGGAACAGTGCACTCTCCCAGACCGCGGCGGCTCGTGCCCTCCAGCCACGCTTGGCACCCTGGGCCGACTAGGAAATTCGGATGGGCGCTCTCCCGGGCTGCGGTAGCCAGCGACCCTCCCCGCGTTCGGGCCGCCAGACCGGCTGGCACTCTTCCAAGCCGCTTCGGCTGGCGACCTCCCCCACGGCGAGAGTTTTCCAAAGTTAAAGGACCCACAGCACCTTTTACTGGTGGGACCCGCACACAAACGTGTGCACGAGCGCCACCTACTGGGCAGGATAAGAAAAACAGAACCCAGAGATTTCACAGAAGAATCTTTCAACCTGTTGGGTCCAACACCCAGGGAAATCTGACTAACTGCCCAGATGCCAGCAGAAGATAATGGATCACGCTCAGAAAATTGAAAATATGGCCCAGTCAAAGGAACAAACCAATAGTTCAAATGAGATACAGGAGCTGAGACAACTAACGCTGAATATACGAACAGAAATGGAAAACCTCTTCAAAAACGAAATAGATAAATTGAGGGAGGACATGAAGAAGACATGGGCTGAACAAAAAGAGGAAACAGAAAAACTGAAAAAACAACTCACAGAACTTATGGAAGTGAAGGATAAAGTAGAAAAGATGGAAAAAACAATGGATACCTACAATGATAGATTTAAAGAGACAGAAGATAGAATTAGTGATTTGGAGGATGGAACATCTGAATTCCAAAAACAAACAGAAACTATCGGGAAAACAATGGAAAAATTTGAACAGGGTATCAGGGAACTCAAGGACAATATGAAGCGCACAAATATACGTGTTGTGGGTGTCCCAGAAGGAGAAGAGAAGGGAAAAGGAGGAGAAAAACTAATGGAAGAAATTATCACTGAAAATTTTCCAACTCTCATGAAAGACCTAAAATTACAGATCCAAGAAGTGCAGCGCACCCCAAAGAGAATAGACCCAAATAGGCATTCTCGAAGACACTTACTAGTTAGAATGTCAGAGGTCAAAGAGAAAGAGAGGATCTTGAAAGCAGCAAGAGAAAAACAATCCATCACATACAAGGGAAACCCAATAAGACTATGTGTAGATTTCTCAGCAGAAACCATGGAAGCTAGAAGACAGTGGGATGATATATTTAAATGACTAAAAGAGAAAAACTGCCAACCAAGACTTCTATATCCAGCAAAATTGTCCTTCAAAAATGAGGGAGAAATTAAAACATTCTGAGACAAAAAGTCACTGAGAGAATTTGTGACCAAGAGACCAGTTCTGCAAGAAATACTAAAGGGAGCACTAGAGTCAGATACAAAAAGACAGAAGAGAGAGGTATGGAGAAGAGTGTAGAAAGAAGGAAAGTCAGATATGATATATATAATACAAAAGGCAAAATGGTAGAGGAAAATATTATCTAAACAGCAATAACACTAAATGTTAATGGACTGAATTCCCCAATCAAAAGACATAGACTGGCAGAATGGATTAAAAAACAGGATCCTTCTATATGCTGTCTACAGGTAACATATCTTAGACCCAAAGATAAACATAGGTTGAAAGTGAAAGGTTGGGAAAAGATATTTCATGCAAATAACAACCAGAAAATAGCAGGAGTGGCTATACTAATATCCAACAAATTAGACTTCAAATGTAAAACAGTGAAAAGAGACAAAGAAGGACACTATATACTAATAAAAGGAACAATTCAACAAGAAGACATAACAATCATAAATATTTACGCACCGAACCAGAATGCCTCAAAATAAGAAAGGAATACACTGCAAACCCTGAAAAGGGAATAGACACATATACCATAATAGTTGGAGACTTCAATTCCCCACTCTCATCAATGGACAGAACATCTAGACAGAGGATCAATAAAGAAATAGAGAATCTGAATATTACTATAAATGAGCTAGACTTAACAGACATTTATAGGACATTACATCCCACAACAGCAGGATACACCTTTTTCTCAAGTGCTCATGGATCATTCTCAAAGATAGACAATATGCTGGGTCACAAAGCAAGTCTTAACAAATTTAAAAAGATTGAAATCATACACAACACTTTCTCAGATCATAAAGGAATGAAATTGGAAATCAATAATAGGCGGAGTGCCAGAAAATTCACAAATACGTGGAGGCTCAACAACACACTCTTAAACAACGAGTGGGTCAAAGAAGAAATTGCAAGAGAAATTCGTAAATACCTGGAGGCGAATGAAAATGAAAACACAACATATCAAAACCTATGGGACGCAGCAAAGGCAGTGCTAAGAGGGAAATTTATTGCCCTAAATGTCTATATCAGAAAAGAAGAAAAGGCAAAAATGCAGGAATTAACTGTCCACTTGGAAGAACTGGAGAAAGAACAGCAAACTAAGCCCAAAGCAAGCAAAAGGAAAAAAATAACAAAGATTAGAGCAGAAATAAATGAAACTGAAAACATGAAAACAATAGAGAAAATCAATAAGACCAGAAGTTGGTTCTATGAGAAAATCAATAAGATTGATGGGCCCTTAGCAAGATTGACAAAAAGAAGAAGAAGAGAGGATGGAAATAAATAAGATCAGAAATGGAAGAGGAGACATAACTACTGACCTCACAGAAATAAAGGAGGTAATAACAGGATACTGTGAACAACTTTATGCTAATAAATACAACAATTTAGATGAAATGGACGGGTTCCTAGAAAGACATGAACAACCAACTTTGACTCATGAAGAAATAGATGACCTCAACAAACCAATCAAGTAAAGAAATTGAATTAGTCATTCAAAAGCTTCCTAAAAAGTCCAGGACCAGACGGCTTCATATGTGAATTCTATCAAACATTCCAGAAAGAATTAGTACCAACTCTCCTCACTTCAAAAAAATCGAAGTGGAGGGAAAACTACCTAATACATTCTATGAAGCCAACATCACCCTCATACCAAAACCAGGCAAAGATATTACAAAAAAAGAAAACTACAGACCAATCTCTCTAATGAATATAGATGCAAAAACCCTCAATAAAATTCTAGCAAATCGTATCCAACAACACATTAAAAGAATTATACATCATGACCAAGTAGGATTCATCCCAGGTATGCAAGGATGGTTCAACATAAGAAAATCAATTAATGCAATACACCATATCAACAAATCAAAGCAGAAAAATCACATGATCATCTCAATTGATGCAGAGAAGGCATTTGACAAGATTCAACATCCTTTCCTGTTGAAAACACTTCAAAAGATAGGAATACAAGGGAACTTCCTTAAAATGATAGAGGGAATATATGAAAAACCCACAGCTAATATCATCTTCAATGGGGAAAAATTGAAAACTTTCCCCCTAAGATCAGGAACAAGACAAGGATGTCCACTATCACCACTATTATTCAACATTGTGTTGGAGGTTCTAGCCAGAGCAATTAGACAAGAAAAAGAAATACAAAGCATCAAAATTGGAAAGGAAGAAGTAAAACTATCACTGTTTGCAGACGATATGATACTATACGTCGAAAATCCGGAAAAATCCACAACAAAACTATGAGAGCTAATAAATGAGTACAGCAAAATAGCAAGTTACAAGATCAACATTCAAAAATCTGTAGCATTTCTACACACTAGTAATGAACAAGCTGAGGGGAAAATCAAGAAACGAATCCCATTTACAATTGCAACTAAAAGAATGAAATACATAGGAATAAATTTGACTAAAGAGACAAAACACCTATATAAAGAAAACTACAAAAAACTGTTAAAAGAAATCACAGAAGACCTAAATAGATGGAAGGGCATACCGTGTTCATGTATTGGAAGACTAAATATAGTTAAGATGTCAATCCTACCTAAATTGATTTACAGATTCAATGCAATACCAATCAAAATCCCAACAACTTATTTTTCAGAAATAGAAAAACCAATAAGCAAATTTATCTGGAAGGCAGGGTGTCCCGAATTGCTAAAAACATCTTGAGGAAAAAAAACGAAGCTGGAGGTCTCGCGCTGCCTGACTTTAAGGCATATTATGAAGCCACAGTGGTCAAAACAGCATGGTATTGGCATAAAGATAGATATATTGACCGATGGAATCGAATAGAGTGCTCAGATATAGACCCTCTCGTCTATGGACATTTGATCTTTGATAAGGCAGTCAAGCCAACACACCTGGGACACAACAGTCTCTTCAATAAATGGTGCCTAGAGAACTGGATATCCAAATGCAAAAGAATGAAAGAAGACCCGTATCTCACACCCTATACAAAAGTTAACTCAAAATGGATCAAAGATCTAAACATTAGGTCGAAGACCATAAAACAGTTAGAGGAAAATGTTGGGAGATATCTTATGAAACTTACAATTGGAGGCGGTTTTATGGACCTTATACCTAAAGCAAGAGCACTGAAGAAGGAAATAAATAAATGGGAGCTCCTCAAAATTAAACACTTTTGTGCATCAAAGAACTTCATCAAGAAAGTAGAAAGACAGCCTACACAATGGGAGACAACATTTGGAAATGACATATCAGATAAAGGTCTAGTATCCAGAATTTATAAAGAGATTGTTCAACTCAACAACAAAAAGACAGCCAACCCAATTACAAAATGGGAAAAAGACTAGAACAGACACCTCTCAGAAGAGGAAATACAAATGGCCAAAAGGCACATGAAGAGATGCTCAATGTCCCTGGCCATTAGAGAAATGCAAATCAAAACCACAATGAGATATCATCTCACACCCACCAGAATGGCCATTATCAACAAAACAGAAAATGACAAGTGCTGGAGAAGATGTGGAGAAAGGGGCACACTTATCCACTGTTGGTGGGAATGTCAAATGGTGCAACCACTGTGGAAGGCAGTTTGGCGGTTCCTCAAAAAGTTGAATATAGAATTGCCATACGACCCAGCAATACCATTGCTAGGTATCCACTCAAATGACTTAAGGGCAAAGACACAAACGGACATTTGCACACCAATGTTTATAGCAGCGTTATTTACAATTGCAAAGAGATGGAAACAGCCAAAATGTCCATCAACAGACGAGTGGCTAAACAAACTGTGGTATATACATACGATGGAATATTATGCAGGTTTAAGACAGAATAAAATTATGAAGCATGTAATAACAAGGATGGACCTAGAGAACATTATGCTGAGTGAATCTAGCCAAAAACTAAAGGACCAATACTGTATGGTCCCACTGATGTGAACCGACATTTGAGAATAAACTTGGAATATGTCATTGGTAACAGAGTCCAGCAGGAGTTAGAAACAGGGTAAGATAATGGGTAATTGGAGCTGAAGGGATACAGACTGTGCAACAGGACTAGATACAAAAACTCAAAAATGGACAGCACAATAATACCTAATTGTAATCATGTTAAAACACTGAATGAAGCTGCATCTGAGCTATAGGTTTTTTTTTTTTTTACTATTATGATTACTTTTATTTTTTTTCTCTATATTAACATTCTATATCTTTTTCTGTTGTGTTGCTAGTTCTTCTAAACCGATGCAAATGTACTAAGAAATGATGATCATGCATCTATGTGATGATGTTAAGAATTACTGATTGCATATGTAGAATGGTATGATTTCTAAATGTTGGGTTAATTTCTTTTTTTCCGTTAATTAATAAAAAAAAAAAAAGAAAAAAATTTAAGAAAAAAAAAAAAAAACTATTCCAAAGTCCCCTTGAGGGACTGAGGAAAAAAATGTGGAAATATTAAACTTCCCCATCTGGGGAATTCCTGATATTCTCACAAGCACTGGGGACTACCAATTTAATAGGCCAAACCCTCGATCTGGGACTTGCCCTTATGAAACTTATTCCTGCAAAGGAGAAGCTAAGATTACTTAAACTTATGCCTAAGAATCACCCCCAGTGGTTGCTCAGATGTGGCCTCTCTCTCTAAGGCAGCTCCCCAGGTAAACTCAGTGCCCTCCCCTCTATGCAGGATGTGACTCTCAGGGTTGTAAATCTCCCTGATAAGATAGGACCTGTCTCCTGGGGATCAGCCTGGCCCTGGCATTATGGGTTTGAGAAAGCCTTCCTGACCAAAAGGAGTAAGAGAAATAAGACAACGTAAACTTTCATTGGTTGAGGGATTTCAAACAGAATTGTGAGAACATTCTGGAGGTTGTTATCCAATATATAGAGATATTCCTTTTCAGTGTTTGGTGTATTGGAGGAACTAGAGGGAAATACCTGAAACCATTGTACTGTAACCCAGTAGCCTTGATTCCTGAAGATGATTGTATGTCATCACCCAGTAGCCTTGATTCTAGAAGATGACTGTATATATCATCTTGAAGATGATGTGACTATACAGCTTTGGAGTAACTGTGTAATTGTGAAAACCTTGTGACTAATACTCCTATTATCCAGTGTACGGACAGATGAGTAAGAAAGTAAAGACAAAAAAATAAATAAGAGGAGGACACGAGGGTATGGGAAGTTTTGGGTGTTCCCTTTCATTTTTATTGTATTTGGAGTAATGAAAATGTTCAAAATCCGATTCTGATGATGAGTGCACAACTATATGACATGGTGAACCAAACCAACCATTCCATCATAGTTCTTAAATTTCATCTTTAAAAAAGCCTAGCCTATGCGAAATTTTCAGAGACAAGAAAGGAGAATCAAATGGTGCTGCCCTCACAAAGCCTATCAATATTTTCAGGAAGAAAAGACTTAAATACAAGAATAAGCCTGTTGCCAATGTGAGACAGTAGACAGTGTGTGGCTTAAACATGGTATGTAATAAGAGCTCAGGTAAGGCAAAAATCAATATATCCTCTGCAGTAAATTCATTCAGTTTACCTAGAGACTTTTGCCCTATATCATTCCAGGTAGACAGCACAATTACTGAATAAAATTGATTGTATTGTTTCCAGAATATGAATGACAATCTGATCATTTCTCTTATGAACTGACACAAAGAAACAGATAAAGATAGCAAAATATAAAGCCCAAAGGTTCACATGTTACCTTCAAAGATGACATATATTTGTACCTTGCTCTTTTTTATTTTCATAAAAGAAATGGCAGAATTCCTGAACTGTATGTTCCATTTAGGACTAAAGCATGTACCCTGTTGCTCTCCTTTCTAATAAGGAAAAATCAATACTGTAATTACATGGAGATAGAAAAGGCTAGGTCATCTGAATTACTGATGTCATTTCCATTATGAATGATAGGGTGCAGTATCTACAAGTCATTTAACATGTGATTATTTTGCTATCATGGACAATGTCAATCTCAAGAGAACAGATGGTACAAGCATAGCTTACATTGTTCAATGAAGTGTGTTTATAAACCAGAAATGTGTACTGGCAAAGTGAATGCATTTGGAATTTAACCCTTGCTTATGTTTTTGTCCCCTTATAGATAACCCTAGTCAGCTGAGAAATTTTCCTTTGTCTCTCTTGGCCATTTCCTTACTAAAGTGATGATATAAGGCTCTCTACAAAAAAATTGAATTTAGTCTATTAAAATTGAATATTAGTCTTTTAGGGACTAAAAAGGCCAATAAGAAAGAAAGAAAAAAAATGTACAGAGAGAACAAGAGGAAACATACCATTTTTCTGGATGGTACAACTAAGCAACAACAAGGACACAGTCCTTTTCTTAGCAAGTTACTAAGCTCTAAACTCAGCTATTTGAGATCGGGTAGGAAAGTACCTAAACCAAACATCTAGTACCTTCCTCCATTGACAAACTTTTCACCTGGAACATAGTAGGCTTTTTAGCAAATGACTGGAGTGCTGAGACTCCCCATACCACATGTTTTTGTCTTTTTTGCATTGTGTGATTTATCGAGAAGATGGTAAGAAAAACAAAAGAAACCTTCTGGGGGTTTTCTAAGGAAATCAGAAGCAAACCCAGGGCGTGGCTACAGACTCTGGGCCTTGCTCATAGCTATGGATAAACTGGAATTTGATATTCACAGCCCCAGAGAAGAGAAATAAAGGGAATGAAAGATGGAGTTGGCAAAATAGTTGTTCCAGGACCACATATGGACAGGAGGCCTGAGTTTGGTCAGCATACTGTCATTTCCTTTTTCTTTTGGTCCAATGTTAAAAAAACAGGAAATGTCATGAAAAACTTAATATTTGGGCTTCTTCTGAAAATTTACAAAGTCTGAAACTTTGAGCTCCCCCCCCTTCCACTTCTTACACAGTGACTTGAAACTGGAAAAGTATCAGCTGTCTCTTTTACATGAGACAGGTATTCTTTAGTTTTATGCAATCCCAACCCAGGACACCCTATTCATGTACCATTCCTGCCAGGCTTTTATAAGAAGATGACTTGAAGGCATTCAAGTGAAACTATGAATTAGTTGGAAAAAAAAAATAAATCTGCCACCACCGGGTAAAACTGCAGCTCAAACATTAGCACCTTAGATAGAGTAAGTTTTGGCCTTCTCAGCATAGTTTACTACTTGCAGGAGTATTTCACCTGAATTCCATTAGTTCTGAAATTACCTTGTTCGCTATGTATCCAAGGCACTAAATTCTGGAAAAAATATGTTTTCATTCTACCAATGCAGATCCAGGTTTAAACTAAGAATCGATAAGCCAAGCTGATTTCAGTAAGGGAAGAACCACTCAATAGCACATTTATCATGCACTCAAGGAACGTATATTGAGTTCATGTCAAGAAATACTTTCTTAAAACTGACATGTATTGTTGGTCTGGTTTATGGATGCATATACTCAAACGTATTTGATAATTCTGCTTCCGTCATTTATGTGCCATTAAATTGATCCCACGCAAGCAGAACTGCCTGAATACAAGATTCTGTCTGTATTTGCAAAGACAATCAATTATGTTATGAGGATTTAAGAAGACTTTCTGTGTGACTTTGATAATATCATCGATTTACTCAAAATTAGTTGACATGTGGACAAATAATACACTGAATACACAGTAATTTTTCAAGTACTTGCAGACTACATATAGGAGTAACTTAACTTCAGTCAAAGACTTCAGATTCACTAGCAGAAGATTTCATAGATTGGGAATTACGTTATGTTATGTTGCTTATATATGCACATATGTGTATTTATTTATATTTTTACGCAAATAAGATATAAATAATCACTTTTTAAAAATAGATCTCATTCTGCCTGACAATATAATTTATTTTCAATGGTTAGAACACTAAAGAAGAATAAAAACTATGATATATAGCAGTCATTTTTAAAGCAGTCTGTCAGTGATGACCACATGTTCATACAGAACTGAGTGTTAACTGGGTACAAAGGAAGCCCCATTGATTTAAAAGCAAAGTCTCAAATAACTAAATTACTGATCAACTATCACTCATCAGTTTGGGCTTCTGACAAAGACAATTGCTTTAAAAAACATAATTATGCTATGTAAATATAAGACATACTATGAATATATCTTGTATCAGTATAAGACATATTGCTATAATCAGTATGGGGCGAGTTTCATCTGCAAAACGGAGACAACAATAGCATCTACCTTAGAATTCTTGGATACATTTTAAAAAGATACATATAAAGTCCACAGCACGGTGCCTGATGTATAATCTAGCATGGGACCAGTTAATGTCATCTGGACCCAAAGCCCAGTGACCATTCTCAATGCAAAATCTGAAACCAGGATTTGAAAGAGCTTTTGGCTATCACCATAGGCCTGTGCAAGAACAGCTGTCCCCTGTGCATCTCCAGAATGTGCTGCTGAGCATGAGTCACAAGTAAGCCTCTTTCTTTCCTGGAGATTTTCCTTTCAGGACTTTTGGTGACCTTCCTGCCAAAACCCTTCAATAGGAACCATCCTGGTCTATCAGAGAGGGTATCATACGGTTCACCTAAATAAAGGAGTTGGGCTATTCTTCACTTTTCTCCTAGGAGGTTTCTTTGCATCTATGAAAACTTGCCCACCTTCTTTCTAGACACTAACTCTCTAAATAAGAGTTTATAGGAAGAGGTGGTTTTTTTCAGCTGTTCTTTTACACTTTCACCAAGGCAATGGGTGCTTATATCTGTATGAAATAATGAGAGGCCACTCAAGTGTTCAGAGACATTCAAATCTGCTACAAAGTGACTTCCTGGTCCAAGGTGGTTGTCAGCCTCTGTTACTGGAAATCATTCCATTCATCCTTGCCAGGAACTTATATACTTTGCAAAGAATGGTGCCCTCATGCCTTTGCCCAGCATTAGTCAGCTAGTGTTATATATTCTAGACTTTCTGTTCTCCGGCTCCAAGGACTCTACAGCCCATAAAGAGGAGACCTAGATAATTGTTGAAAGCTTGCCTGCATTATCTTAATACCACTGGTTATTTTGCCTCAAGTCTCAGTGTGATATTTCATAATCCATGCTACTACTAAAATGACCTGACCTTGTCTTTCTCCTGCCTAAAGCTTCCTAAAACCTCCTCACTGTCTGTAATCAGTGTTTCTGAGTATGGCACCCAAGGCCTTCCACAGTTTGATTCACATATATAATCATTTATGCACATAAATATTACACAGACATTATGTGTATACTTTGATAAAATTTTATTTATATTTATTTTCAGTAATCACTAAGGAAGCTGTCTTTAGAGTAACAAGAGTTAGTGTAAACATACATGTCATCTGCAAATTCAAATTAGAATTCACTGCATCATTTATTTCGCTTGCTGAACAAATGTATGAATGAGTGATACCAGGGTTGAAAACATTTTTTGGCCTCACTCTTTGGAAATTATCATAACAAGCAATTTGCATTGTACATAAGAAAACAGCCTCTTAATTTTATAGTCATCCCTCATTTTGACCCCAAATAGCTTTAGTTAACTAAATCATCCACTTAAAATCATCAGACTTAATGCCAAAGGACTTTGGGTAGCTTCATAGAATTAGATCCACCTTCAGCAGGTGGAGATTTGGCATCAATGAATTAAAACAGAACAGAACAAAAAAACCACGTGTAGCACAGGCTCTGAAGGCAAGTCCAAAAGGGGAATCTCCAAAATATGTAAACAATGATAACAACCCAAAAGATGTGTTGGGCTCCCCCAGGCATGGTTTAGCAAGGCTCAATGCCCATTTGATAATGTGTAACTTCTGGTGTAAGTCTACTTCCCTCTTTTCTCTTTCTTCCCCCATGTGTTTTAAAAACGTAAAGCAAAATCCACATAAACTCTAGAGTCAATGTCAGACATTCATGCTATATTTATACTTTCTGGTGGGAGCGATTTTAACTAATGAATAAGCAATTAAAGAAACGTTGAAAAAAAAAGTTTTTAGTGACTTTGGTTCAGTTATGCAGGTGGGTTAAAGGCTCTCTATATAGGGAAACTACTGAAGGTCAGACATATCACACTGTGGGCATTACTTCAGCAGTTTATTAGCCCAGTTTTCCGTTTATGTGAGGTGAGTCAGACTTAGCAGTGGTCAAGCTTGATATTATATGGAATCTTGTGTGCAGGATGCAATTTTTAAGGTGAATTTTACCTGTAATCAACAAGACTAAAACTGAATCCATTAAATTCCCCTTTCTAGGATTTACCTTGTCATACTTTCCCATCTAGCAAACTCCTAATGATTCATCAAAGACTCCACTGTGATTTCTACTCCTTCTACTGCTTTTTGGGAAGGTGGGAGAGGCACTCTCTCATTTATCTATTTTTTCATTAGATCATTCAGACAGCCATTAAGTACTTATTATGTTATCTGTTTTGTGCCAACTACGCACTAGAGACTCAGAGATGAATACCACATCACCCCTGTCCTCAAAAGGTCTGTCAAACGAAGGACAGTGATAAGTAAACCAAGTACAACACATGTCAAGTACTACTGGAGGGAGGTGACGAGTTTGTAAAAAGCTAAGAAGAAAAAGAATAGTAATAGCAATTCATCAGAATGAGGAAGTAAAACATCAGGATAATGACATAAAATACTAAAAAAAGCTGTAAGTACTAAATCTGGAATTAATTTAAAAGAGTGTGATAGACTGTATTATTGTCAAAATTTTTATCGTTTTTCCCTATTGTATCTATTCCTGTGCAAGGAATATATTTCCTGCCTCACTGATGTCAAGCTTGGCCAGGAGACATGTAAGTGGGAGAGAGCTGTGGTATTTCTGAGCAGAAGCTTTAAAAGCCATTGTGTAGGTAGGGCCACGGTGGCTCAGCAGGCAGAGTTCTCGCCTGCCATGCCGGAGACCCGGGTTCGATTCCCGGTGCCTGCCCACGCCAAAAAAAAAAAAAAGCCATTGTGTGGCCTTGTATTGCCATCTCTTCATTTCCTCTGCCTTCCAGACCAGCAGGTCTCAGGAGGGTTATTCCTTTGGCCTGGGTTCCAGAAGAAACAGCGTTACTGACCAGTTAAGAACCTGTAACCAGCAAAAAATTAAACTGTATTGTAAGCCACTAGACTCCCAGGCAGGTTTGATACTTCAGCACAACTAATCTATACTCACTGAAACAAGAACAGATTCATAGCGGTCAGGGGCAGATTGTGGGAAGACATCTTTATTTTCTCTATACAAAGCAAGCCTGACAAACAGAGGCTTGACTTGATACAGATTATGGCATCATGTAAAATAAAATATTACCTTCGCCAACATTCCATGAGGTTTTGGACAATAAACACTGAAAAATGTGTCTGTGGTCGCTACTGAAGGCAGGAGTTCCTGAACTACGCTTCAGAACTGCTTCAGCCACACTGAAGAGAACTTTTTTTCCTATTTCACTTTGTCCTGTTCCCTTCCCCAGGCTCTAAGCTCTGTGCTCCTAGGTGCCTCAAGCATTCCAACCCTAAATAGAGCTTAGGGAGTTAGGTTGAGTTTGGGATAAATTTCCCTGACTTTTCAATAAATCAGGTGTTGTTTCCAGTATCATTATAACAAGGGTCCTCTAAACTTCACTCCTAAAGTAGCTCTTATCACAGTTCAAAGAAACAACCTTTACAGCAATGAAGGTCTTTTTCCCACCCTGTGCCAACACAGGGAACAAGGGAAGGGGGATTGCAATTTAGTGAAAAAAGTTTTTCTCCTCACATGAGTCTATTACAATCGTCTATCCCTCACCCCCCAGATGTCTTCCTTTCTCCCCAGTTCCTGGTGGAGAGGCCCTGATTTACAGGAGATGAGAAAGATTACTGTGACAAACAATGCTTTTCATGCACCAAAATACACGCATACTAGTACCGTTTGCAGTTACCCACCCAAATGCGAGCAGTTCCAATACCCCCCTACACCCAAGAATCTAGAATGAGTAGCCACATGTCCCGCTTTGTTTAGGATATGCCTGGTTTGTCTGCGCTAGCCCTGCTTTGTGCCTGTGGCTGGGTTTACCCCTGTTTTCCCATGAAATTAATAATACTCTTCCTTTGACTTGCAAAAAAAAAAAATGTCTCAATTTGGACAATCAATCATTTCATCAGCCTAAGTCTCGTCTCATTACCATGTTTAGGCCCAGGAAAATCTGTACCAGGAACTTTGCATGGTGCGCTTTCGTACTGGGCCTTCTGCTGTTTCCTTACAAAGTCCACCTATTAAAAAGCGCTAGAAACTTTTAAAACAGCCCATCCAATCAAATCTTGAACTCATTGCACAAAAGTATGCCATTAAGTAGCTTTGGTGACTTTATATTAATTATTCAAATTGAACTCCTTTATCTTACCTCCCTTTTCTTACCTGTCTCAGATTCTTTTACTCATAGCATTTGTGGAAGCCAGGGAATTCCTACAGCAAATAATTGGGATTTAGGAGTCAAAAGAACAGCTTTCTTTTCTGTACTTTAAAAATAACTATATTCTTAAGGATGTTAACTTGTGTAGGTTTTTTCTCAGTCTTATATCTCCTGCTGGTGAGGGGTCAGCCCATGAGGGGTTGGCAGTGGCAAGAACAGACCTCCCACCCCACTCTACCCCCGCCATGTCATTATCCACCACCACCCCCAATCTCCATTGGGAAATAGGGAGGAAAAGCCATAGAAACGCCTGATTTCCTTGAATGGCTTTAGCTTATATGACGCTATTTGTAGATTTTAATAAAGCAAAAATTTGGACTAATATCTAATATTTCAGTTACCCAGGGGTCACACATATGTTTGCCAAATGGTAGCTTGACTGATGGAATTCAGCTTCAATGTGTTGATTGCCATTTGGCAGTTATATCTTCAGTGTTCCGGGTAGACGTACCATACTGACATCCAGAGCAATGCAATTTCTAGTCTATTTTAAGATAAAATGCTAAGCCGAAAGCTCTATTCTGACTATGCAAATGATTTCCTTGTGCCAACTGATTAGCATTTTGAAGGCAGAGAATCTGGAAGAGAGGGTATGTTATGCATAATACATTTAGCGTGAAGGCAAATCATGTATCTGTTAAGGTTTTTGTGGCACCACAGTCTTTCTCTACCCTATAAACTGTATGCAAAATTGAGGAATGTGTTATTCCAAGTTTTTTTTCTTTTTAAAAATTATATCAAGAGGCTTAAAACTCAATTTACCAATTTACCAGGGAAGCTGTCAGGACAGTATTTTAGGGTAGGATGCACCATTTCCAATGAGTGGTCAAAAGGGTGATTGCATACTATAGAGAGATGCAGCAGCATGATTAATAAAGGGTATGGAGGCAAGATTGCTAACATTTCTTAAGTAACTGTAAACCAAGCCCCCTGCATACATTTTAAAACTCTAAGCACTATTAACCAGCTTTCTTTCCCCTTTTCCCTAAAGATGATAGCAAATGTCCTTCCTTCTCAGTCAACTCTCCACTTCCTACACACAGCAGATGATCTTTCCCTCATCTCTCAAAGAGAAAATAGTAACCACCAAAAAGGAACTTTTTCCATGTCCAGCCACCTAACTGACAAACTCACGTCCACCCACATTCATCATTTCCATTTTCTCTCCTGTTGCCACTTTCTGCAAATCCTTTCACCAGTGCTTTGGCTCTCAGTCCCTCTTACATTCGCAAAAGTCCAGCTTCATCAAGTATCCCCTCACTCTTCTCCCTCTTTACCAACTCCTTTTCATAAGAACTCCAATGGAATAAATAACTTCCCATCTAAAATAATATCCTCACGCAATTCCTACTTTCTCCAGCAAACTTCTTATACCTCTCCATTTTGAGTCAAATAATTTCTTCACATCCACTATCTCTACTGTCCCTTCACATTTACATCTCACTCGTCCCAATCTGGCTTCTATTTCCATCATTATGGGAATCCCTCTCACCAGGTCACCAACTGATAAGGACATTTCCAAAACTGCTGGCCACTTCCTCTTTTCTGAAACACTCCTTTCCCTTGGTTTCCATGGCTCCTCATTTCCCTATTTTTTTTTTTTTATTGCATCTGGATTCACATTTGAATTTCTTTTTTAGCCTCTTCTTCCACACACTCTTTAAAATGTTCCTATTTCTCAGGGCAGAGACACCACCACCATATTCTCATAATCTTGCACATGTTCTAGTTGATCTCATCGACTCAACTTCAACGGTCATCTATGGATGGGCAATTCCCAATTAATTCCTCTAAATCAGATCTGTGTCTTGAGCTCTAAAGACATGTGTCAATATGACTCTTAAACCACCATCACTTGGAAATGTCCCTCCTATATTTCAGTCTCAACCATGAAACTCCTGTTCCTTCAGTAGTTCCTCCTTACTTTGAATAGCACCCTATCCACCCCATTTGTACTATTCCAAATCCTGAGTACAATCTTTACTTCCTCTTCAACCTTGTCTCCTAGAGCACTCCAATTAACAAGACATGCAGACTTTATAAACCTGAATACATCTCAAATCAAACCATGTTTTTCCACTGTCCTCATCATCATCCTGCTGAGACCAACATCACCTACTGCAACCTTCAAACTGTTCCTTTTGCTTTCTCTCCAAACAATTCTGTACACTGCAGCCACTGACTTTGGGAACCAAAATGACCCTGTCATTCCATTGCCATGTCACCCAATGGACTTGGAGTCAAAATCCTTAAAACTCAAAAGCCCTATTTTACTCTTATTCTTCCTACCTCTCTCTTACCATGCACTCTAGTTATGTCATGTCTTTAGTTGCTAAAATGTGCCACATTTTCTTTTCCTTTAAAGTCTTGACACATGATCTGGAACATTCTTTCCCTTCTTCATTGATAGATTTTTACACATTTTTTGAGATTTGGGCCTAAAATTTATTTTCTCAGGCACAGTTTCACTGTTTCTAACATAGGGTCTTCTTGAACCACCTTTATCAAAGCTGTACTAAACAGCATTCAATTAAGAAAAGAGAAACACTATTTTATCAGGAGTGAATCTAGTAGATATAATTGGTTCCAGCGGTAATGGAAGAGCTGAGAAGCCAATTAGGGGACTTTGAGGCAAACCAGAGGTCAGCGACAGCAGGAAGCTATTACCGGCCTGGCAGGAAGGACAGAGAGGGCTCATGTTTCTTAGGCTTGGGTCACCTGAAACCAAGCTACTGTGTAAAAGGCCACCTCAGGCAGAACTAGAGAGACAGAGGGAGAAGCACCCTGGCTTCCCCCCTGCTCCCTCTCTCTGAATGGCAACCAGTGGCTCCAATTTGCTGAATCTATCTGACAATGAACTGAACAGGGATGCCTGAAAACCACAGCTTTCAAGGATCAGTCTTCCACTTTACAGAGCAGAGGAGGAGAAAGATACGGATATGAGAATAAATGAGCCAATGATGAGCACAACCATTCACCATTCTTTTTTTTTTTAAGGTGCATGGTCCAGGAATCGGACCCAGGTCTCCCACATGGAAGGCAAGCATTCTACCAACCATTCATCACTTTTAATGTCATTATTTAGTAAAGTTTTCTTCCACTCTGGGAAAAATTTTCCATGAGGGCACGTATGGTGGTTTATTCTGTTGTTCCTTTTTATCTAGCAAAGTAACTGATAGTAGCAGGCATTCAGTAAAAATTGGCTGAATGAATAAAAGAATGAAATGCATTATTCACATTTTCATGTAGAGAGAGAAAGGCCCAGGGGGTGAAGTCCTGTGTCTAGGCTCCCACAACTAGAGGAAAGCGTAAAGCTCTGATTTGGCTTCAGATAAAGCAGACTCAATACGCTTGTTATATGCCATTTTGACTTCCTCATTTTTTTTTTTATTGTTTTCCTCTTGGATACAGTTTCTCACAATACATTGATTAAACAAGAAAAAAGCAATTTTTAAAAACCCGAACTTTTTGGTGATTGTGATACATATTGCTGAGTTTGCTTTTCTTTTATTCTTTCATTTATTCACTCAACAAATTTATTGAGCCCTAGTACGTTTGACCAAACTGAAAGCTCTGTGTGGAAAGAGTCTGTTAATATAGTTCATCACTGCATTATCAGAGCTTAGTATAAAGCCCTGCATATAATTAGCATATTAGGCCTTCAGTATATATTTGTAGAATGAGTTACGCATAAGTAAATATTGAACCATGTGAGCTGCTTAAGATTGCTCCTAATGTGAAGGAGCTCACAGTGAACTGCACTGAAATGTATCAATTAATCCACAGACACTGAAGGTCTTTGATCCTCAGAGGACGTATCATTCCTGAAACATGGTAGGAACTACTTGCCTGCTTCCTGTAATCGGACTCTGCTTTGTGTTTTCTCTTGGGTTCCCCTTGTGTGTCTGGGACTCTACCCCTTTTCATGTTTGCTAAACTGCTTTCCATGCTAAGGAAAAAATAATGCATTTTGGAAAATAGCTACACAATTGACGAAGGAGAAATTTTAAAGTACTATCCAAATCTAACTACCTTGGAGAAGCCCTGATAGACATATGTGCTGACTCTAAACACAAAGAAATAAAAATCAATTTGGTACAGACAATCATCAGATTTAAATATTCCCTTCCAGCATTCCTATGATCTCTAATTTGACTGAAATTTTCTACATTCTTACTTTTTAATTTTTCATTGCATAAACATAGCCTTATAGGTTTAAGATAATTATTTAATTGAATGCAAATAATTTCATAAAAATAAATTTGTAAAATGATAATCAACAATAGTGCCTGGAGACTAAACTTAAAGCATCCCATCTCTTAATCAGGAAAATAAGACTAAAGATGTCCTATGGAACGGAAAAATAGGGATTGGCTTTAAAACTGGATTAGCAGTCAAACGGGACAGTTAATTAAGCAAGGACAAGATTAAAAAAACCAGTAAAATTAGAATCTTCTTCATCTGTAACTATTCTTGGACATTGTAATTCCATAATTTCTTCCCTGCCAAAATAAAACAACGCATTAAAGAAAAATCACAAAGTTTAAATGGCACAGTTCTTCTATTTTACTACCCTGGATCGGTAGTGAAATCTAATATAGTTCATTTACATGGAAGTTTTCTTGGAGATTGCAGCATCCTTTACCAATTTTATATTTTATTGCCAATAGGAACAGACAAATTTTACAAGAGATGCAGAAAGATCAAAATTAAATAAAATTAGCAATAAAGTTGTTTGCTAATAAAAGTTTATGTTTATTATAATATTAATAATTTAGTATATATTTTCCTCCACGATTGAATTTGTAATAAATATTCACTGTTTAATTCATTCTTTTAGAATGAAAACTCTTCTCCAATGAGCCACTTAACTGGAATCGCTAGCTTTCATCTCACTACACTGTAATCAAAGCAAAAATATTGCTTACTCCATCCCTAAGTAATTTAAGGGAAAAACTTGATTTAAGGTTAAACAAAGATGTCGCAGAAAATCAGACTAATTTTTAAATTATTCATTCATGGCAGGAGTGGTAACTTTATGATAGGTGAAATACTGTTATGACTGGATTTTTTTTTTCTATTACAATAGTCTCAGTAAAGCTTACCTGTCCCATGTTCTATTCATTAAGCCCTCAATTCTTTCTATGCCCTAGCTTTACTGTTATCCTATTTAATTGAATCAAAATTTCTGGAGGTGGGGCCCAGGCATCAGTATTTTTAAATCATTTTCTAGGTGAGTTTAAAGTTCTGCTAAGGTTTCAGGTTAATGGGAATTTGAGACAGCTGGCTTGTCAGATGATACCATGGTTTGAAAATCACATAAACGGTGGCTACCAAGTTACTAGCAGTCAGGAAGCCTGGATTAGATATTTACATCGAACCAATTCCAACTGTTCAACTCTTTCAGCTATGGAGACAGTTATTCATTCAGTACTGTGTGCTTCTTAACCGATCACAAATCTCTTTGTCATTGATGAAACTAGGGACACAGAGAATAAAGCCAAAATTTTATGTATAATTTTAGAGTGTCCCCAAGAAAAGGTAGCCATGGATTATTCTCATGATGTAATAATAAGAAGGCATTAAAATGGTCAAAATGATGACTGTGTGGAAATATACAGTATTTAGAAAATAAATGTAAGTAAAAGAACTGGAATAAAATTACGTATAAGCACACATACTTCGTGCAGGTAAAATAAATCTGTGTATTATGAAGCTACAAATTGGAAAGGAAAGGAAAAATGAAAAACCTATAGGAAAATGGAATAAGATTTTATTGCGAAATGCTGTTAATAAAATTATAACACAGTTTCTGTATGAAAATTAAAGTAGATAAGTATTATGCTAGGGAAAAGGATGAGTTTCATTATCCTACCTGCCTTTGTGAAAGACATGGCAAGATTAGATGACACTAAAATACCTGGAAGAGGGTATTACAGAAACTGTGTTAGAAAATTAAACAGCATCACCAAACCATCAGGGGATGCCAAGATATCAGTGTTGTTACTATTCAGTCCCACCCAGGAATAATGATTTAACCAGAACACCATGGATGGCACTGTCCAAAAATGACCTTGACAGTTCATGCTGGGATATCTGGGCAACAGCTGGCTGTTGGCAGCTTCTCCTTTCTCCCATCTGGTGAAACTTCCCTCAAACTCAAATTCCCAGAGTTTAGGGGTTAACTTTCTCTGCTGAAGGAGAGGCACCTTCCCATGCTTCCTAAAGGTCTCCAGGAGCCTAGACAACTCCGGTAAATAGCTAGTATCTAAACCCAAAGAGTGCGGCAACCAGAGGCCCACCTGCACTTCTACTGACTAAGCGGAGGCACTGGTGAGATTCCCCTCGAAGTCTGTGCTAAAAAAGAGGGAAAGTAACAGGGATGAAGCAGGATCAGGGACCACAAGTCTCCTCTCCTCTTACCTACACTTGATTTGCAAGTCATGTACAGCCTGTTCCTTAAACCATACCAGGTGCAGCTGTGGCACATGAGCTCTGCCACGTCATGTGGCAGCTGGGAGGGAACTCAAGTACCTGTGAGATGGAATAGGGAAGGGTTTTGCTTTTACAGGAAAAATCCAGGCTTAATTTTACTCTATCATTAAGTACCATTCTCAAATATCTAGGGCCTCTCTTAGGGAGTATACTCCTTTCTTTTTTTTTTTTGTTCACAACTTCATAGATACAGAGGTACGTGTATTAGTGTAGATAAATACTTCAGGAATGTTATGGAAAAAAAAGAAACACAAGCTTGTTGAAACCATAGAGTGTAGTTTCATTTCATTAATAAATTTTATAAATTAATGTGTACCTGAAAAAATCTAAACATACACACAAAACTGCCTAGAAATGCTCATCTAAGGTTAAGGGAGGAAAGATGGCAAACAAGAGTTTTAAGTCTTATAATTCTGCAGTGTTTGGATTTTTGTTTTACAAAAGATTATTTACATATGTAATCAGGAAAAAATTAAAACTGCTTAGGTTCTTTTCAGTCACAGTTTTGGCACTTGGTTTCCCAAGAGATACTCTAAAATAAGATGTCTTGGTAATTTAAAAACTTACTTTTTAGACCATTTGGGCTACCTAACAGGCCAAAATGTTTTGCCCCTTTTGCCCTTATTCAGTACAGCTAAGAAAAAGGCAAGCCGATAAAAACCTCACCGACTTACAGACTAAATTATTCTTCCACTGATTTGACCAGTTGCCTGATTTTTTTTTAAGCTCAGTCAAAATGTTTTAGTTGCTTTATTTGTGTAGGCCTCCAATAATCATTGCCTTAGAAAAATTAAGACTATTATGCTAAGGATTGTTTTCTGAATCCCCAATTTATTTTTATAACACACTAGCTTGTAAATTAGATGGATTTTTCTGGAATCTAGCGGTCCTTTCCAAAGGCACCCATTCAGTAGAAACCTCTTCCTCACCATGATTATCTATGGACCCTATTTCTTGTCTTCTTTGATAGTTCATAATGGAAAAACAGATTGAGTGCTTGACATTTAAAGCAAAATTTACTATTCTTTTGGTAACAAAGACACTGGTCTCTGTGGTTCCAAGCCCCCATTCATATGAGTTTAGCTATCCTATGGGGGCCTGTTAAGACACAAGCAAATAACATAAAATAACCCTGATGAAATTGATGACCACATTTACATATCAGTTAAGGCAATTATTTCATAATTGACATCATGGATTTTTCTTTTTCTAAAAGTAAAAAAGAAACTAATACCTCTGAGGAGAGCAAAAGAACAACTTAGCCTAATTTTCTCCATTTCCCTTTCCCAAGTTATTTTAGTCTTTGTCTATTTTATGACAAATTGTGTCACTTGGCAAAACAATTTTCTTGTATTCTACCAATTAACCCTGGCAATATTCACTGATGTCTCTAAATTAGCCAAGATGTCTCAAATGTTTCTTGGCTCCAGCTGCCAGGCAAGCACACGCTGGGGGTATACAGCAGTCCAAACCATGTGCATGCTGGTCCTCTAACTTTCTAAGTATCATTTCCAATCAACCAGAATAGTTCTGAGCATCCTGAGATTTTGTGAGAGGCAGCTGAGGAAAATTCCATGTAATCTGAGGGAGAATGGAGGAGAGAGGAAGAAAGGAAGTGGAAAAAGGATTCAAGAGAAAAGAAAGAAGAACGTTTCTTCTTAGAGAGGCAAGAAAGGGAGACGTGAAAGCTGGAGGATGCTTTGAGGCGTGACTTAGTAATGCTAAATAAAATTAAAACAACAACAACAAAAATATATTTAGCAACTTCCTGTACCCTCCATATATAATTGTTCATGCAGTTGCAATGACTTAAGTCCCATTGGCTATTTATTACATTCAATTAATATTTATTGCATATCTGGAGGGTATGTGTCATATTTCAAGGTTAACACATAGGAGTCTCTTTAGGAAGTTGATGAAATAGAGTATTTATTAATGATATTATTCAAACTGGAGGGGGGGGGGATAAAAAGGACCCAGTTAAAATAATAGGATGGTGATACATTCACATCATATTCAAGCTTAAGTTTTATTGTGAAAACATGTGTACCTTGCAAGACTCTTTTAACTTCCTACACTTAGGAGTAACTAATGTCTGCTAGGTTTCACTGCCTCCAACGGCTATACGAAGCCACAAGAGTAAATGCAAAATGAGGTTAGACCCTCATAAACAGCATCTCCAAGTAAGGTTACTTGCTATTGAAACAAAGCAAAGGTTTCTCATGACTCAAACACAAGCTTGGTACCAACGTGACTCACAAGATGTTTTGAGGATCAAAAAGGGTGGTGTCCCCTCACTGACTCTACACTTACGAAGCTTTCTCCTAAACCAGGAACCACGGGTTCATCTCTGAGAACAAAGAAACTCCAGGGAATTATGACAATCCTTCCACTGTTTAAATTTTCCTTTGTGAGACCATGCAAATGCTTGGTGAAATTAGCAGAGAGATTTTGCCAGGAAACGTTTCTGTTAATTGGGTCAAATGAGCAGCTGTACTGGGAAAACTAAACCAACATTTTTTCAAGTATCACTGATTGAGAACATAAATTGTGTTGGACGCTAAAGATCTCAAATCATTCAGGAATCACATGTGCAAAAAATAACGCAATACAAATATGCCTATAAGGTAGGAAATTAGCATTTGCTACCAATACAGCTATGCTAAACTTTTGTTTCCTTCAAAAGTACTGAAGAAAAAATTATTTTCAAAATATAAATTTAAATATGGCCTGGACCTCACCTGATCCCACCCACTAAAACCTCTCATTGGCATAAAATTGTTCTTTGGCTAGAAGACAAATGCTTTAATGAAGCTTATGAGCCCTTCTCTGGCCTCATCTCAAATTACTCTCTTCCTCTTTGCTCTCTGCATCCTACCCTCAATGGACTTCTTTTAGTAAAATAGTCTCCCTACCTCTTTCCACCTTAGGGCATAGTTTATTTAATCCCCTTCCTTCTCCTATTTCACCACCACCACTCTAACTACTGTTACTCTACCTACCTACCTACCTATCTCTCCCTCTTCCTCTCTCTCTCTCACACACACACACACACGCACACACACGCACACACACGCACACACGCACACACACTAAACTATTTTATTATCCTTCAAAAACCAGCTCAAAAGTTACATTCTCAGAGATATATTTCCCAATATCTCCTTCATACCCTCAAAAAAGTCAGGTCTCACTGTAGCAAAATCTCCTAGTACTGTCCACATTTACTTCATACTATTTAAATTTACTCATGGACCTTTTTGTTAATGCCCATCTCTCTATGAGAGTTGGGATCCTGTATGTTTCTGCTCTTCATTATTCATCCAATATCTAGGATGAAACCAGGACCCAGATGATACTAATACCTACACATTGCTTAAATAATAGCGAAGTGCAATAGAATCTGCAACCCTTTTCTATCACAGACGTTTAACCCACTGGGCAAAATTCAACTTGAAGAAGGATTAAAGGAAAATAACATTTGATGAGCTCAACTATTTCACAAGGAGTGGGCTAACTTCTTTACATATCTTAATTTAGTACCAACAATTGCCCAGCAAAGTTAGGTATTCTGAGTCCCTTACAGATGGAGAATCTCAGGCTCATGGAGGCTTATTAATCAGCTCACTGACATGCATCTACTAAAAGAAAGCAAGATGGTTATGCTAAAGTTTGCTGCTTTGGCGTTTTCTACAAAATGTGGAGCGCTATATTTATAGCTGTATTAAATGAGCATTTGTGCTATTTGAACTTAAAGTGGTCCTATTTTACAGTACCAATAATATTTTTGAATGCTGGCATAGAAATTGTGGAAAACGGAACACAACGTGAACGTAAAAGCATACACACACAAAATCAACTTTCTGGTGTTGAAAATTTCCTGAAGCAAGTATCTTACATTTTCAGGTAGTGTGTGCAACTTAAAATTATGAGCAAAAGGCCAGTAGGATTTCATAACTTAAAATAAGATTTCAAGAACTAAAATTTATTTTGGTTTCAAAACATTCCATTAGCTTCCTACTACTGGGACCATTAATAAGTTAGCAATTCTCCCCTCCAAAACCCTCCCTCTCATTTCTTAGTTAGTAATTACTTTCCACAAGACAAAATTGTGTCCTGTGGTGTGTGGCCAGGTCAAAGGCCCTTTATTATTACACGCATTCGCTGAGATCAGCAATTCCATTTACCAGCTTGTCTCTGCTGATGGAAATGCTAATCTGGCTCCCAGGACTGAAACTGGGCGAGCTTCTGACCACTGCCTGACCCTAAGATCTATAGTATTCGTTTCAGGATATCAAGAAGCAAGAGTTGATGAAAGGACTCTCATTGCTCTTTATCCTACTCTTTCCAACATTTTCCAACAAGAAGTATCCATTGTCCAATGTTCTGTGCCCAGTCCTCTCTCTGGGTGCTGTCAATGAAGTAAATAAAATTAAAAGTAGGATCATTCCTTATCTTCCAGGGTGGTAGGTTCTACTTGGGGAAGACAGAACTAATTGACAAGCAATGACTAAGGAATAATTAAAGGAGAAACCACAATTCAGACCAAATGGAAGGAGGAACTCAGGGAAATGACAACCCAGCACCCTCTGGGTTGCCTGAGAAAAGCTTTATGAAGCATGTGGGATCTGAGGTGAGTTCAGAGAAAAACGAAATGGTGGGCAAAGGGATGATATTTCTGGAGAATAGAAAACCTAATAAGGTAAGCACGGAAAGAGGTAGAGAAAATAATTTAGTCATTGCCAGTGGTCTCTAAAACCTCCGAATGTTCCAACTTGTTTATACTAAATGTTGATGTATTTCTGCCAATATATTTATTCACTTACATTGAATTGATACTTTCAGTTCACACTAATCTTAACATGTTATTATTAAAAGGGTTATAATGATGTCAACTTTAACATATACTATTTATCACACATCTTTAAATCTTGAAATTCAGTCATAGAAAAATGACTATTAATATAGATATTATAAATACGATGGTATTTTGTACATTATTTCATATGGATAAAGAAGAAGAAATACATATAAAAGGAGAAAGAGACAATACCAACAAAATATGGAATAAATTGCATTTCATTCCTACTTTCTCTCTCAATTATCCAGATTCTACACGATTATTTTCAAAAGCATTAAGGATTTTTTCTGGATGAAGCTTCTACATTATTCATCACCATTCCTTACTGCAGTATTTAAGGAGATAGCTTCGTACTTATACAAATACAATTTTAATAGGAGTATTGAATCTTCTATTTTAAAATTCCTTTAGGAAAAATAAAAAAGAAAGATGCAGACAGACAAAATCCTCAGTAGTGCCCACATCTGTTTCCATTTGGGATTATTACAAAAAAAATGGAAAGCTGCATGTAAGTGATATCTTACAGCCTGGGAATGAGAACTGTCTCTGTTCACCTAACCACTAGGCAGGTGTGAATGAATATTTCATGAACCTTAGCTGTTCTCTCTTACATCAACGACGCCCCATGCCCGCTGCCTTCCTCTCCAGTTAGTCCCTTTCCTTAGAAAAGAGAGAGGTGTATAGACCACACAGGAATCTTACCGTTACCAGGTAGCGTGCCGTTCCTTACCAATCTCTTTTATTTTTTGGATTTTTAAAGCCAGCTGTACTACATCAGGCAGGTGCATTTCCTTTCAATATTAAGGAAGAGGAACACCAAAAGTACTTACCTAAAAACAAAACACAGAAGAGAGGGAGTGAAGTGAATCGATGGACACACTTGGTTACTTGACACAGCACAGAGGCAGGCGCATCAACCCCTACAGCATAGCATGGCATTCAAACCCACCGCTGCAGTAGCAGGTAGAGAATACAGAGGGAAGCAAAGGTAAGCTGCATGCCTCTCTGAAAGTTACAAGAGCAAAAGGGTATGCCTAATTTATTTTTTTTTAATAAATAGGTGAAACAAGATTTTAATTTTCTTTTTCAATTTTCTAAACAACTTAAGTTAGCATAGATTCCATTGGAGTCTAACTCATAACCTCTCTCTAGACTTTACCAGATATTGTCACCTGCTTATCCTAAGGCTTCTAGAATTACAAGCCAGGAGACCTTGATCTCAGATTCTTGCACCTCCTATAAAATCAGAGCTTCAATGCCATGTCTCCCAAAAGCGCCAGGAAGAAAAGACAGGGAAATGCCAGACACTGGTAGGTTATAAGAGAAGCAAAGTTTTCTTCATGATTTTGAGATCATGGGTTCCCTTTAATATGAGACATCATAATATTGGCAGAAGGGTTCACCTTCTGAGGCTAACAGAGACAGCATCAAGGCCAATGATTATTATCAGATATGGTAGAGAGCAAAGTAATTTTATTAGCATTCAGAAAAAGTTACAATTAAATTGTAACTGTCTTATGTTTGTGGAATTGGTCCATGTGTCAGCTGCATACAGGTCTGATGGTTTTGACAGCATGCTGATCACACGGGAAAATGTGCTTGGCGTGGCTCTAGTGAGTGGCAGTTCTGCAGTAGGTGACAGAAGTCTCAGGACACACCAAGGGAAGAAATCGTTTACTCTGTCAGTAATCAAAAATAAAAGAGAAAGAAGTAGGACTATATGACACAAACAGGGAACCCCAACGTAAACCACAAACTATAGTTAATAGGACAGTGATGATGTACAATTAGTATAATAATAAAAATATAATAATATACAATTTTATCAACTGTAACAAATGTACCACACTAATGCAATATGTTAATAATAGGGTGGAATATGGAAACTCTGTATTTTCTGCATGATTTTTCTGTAAACCTACAATTTCTCTAATAAAAATAAAAAGCAAAAGAAGCCATTCCATCAGAAGAGGTAATGCTTCCCCCAGGCTGGAGTGTAGTGCAGTCACTCGTGCTGCTTGATAAAAAACTGATATTCTCATGACCTGGCTAGACATCCCGCATCAATATCCCTGGAGGCAAGGTCTTGGGATTTCCAATTTTAACACGGAGCCCTGGTGAATTTTATGTAGCCAGCTGGGCGCCAATCTTCACAAACAGAGAAACAGCCCACTACAAGGGATCGAGTCTCTTCTTTTTATGTGTAACTTGATCATTCTCTGAGGTGGCTGAGGGACATGGTTGTGTGAGGATTTAATGAACCTCGTGATTTAACGAAACATCAGGGATAGAGCTAGGCAATCTGAGTGTTTCGCTCTCTTTTTATTTTTCCCTCACCAACAAACAGTTGATAAAAACATACATGAAATGTATCATTTTAATTGGCCTGTGTCATCAATCAAATGCACAGATTCCTGTGAATAAGATGCATTCTGTGCTTCCACTCATAGAGGGCACTATTTTCTTGATATTTCATGCTGTTACAGGTGGTTGAAAAAAATACAACCAAAAAATGAAGGCAGGGAGGGAGGGACAGTTTTCTCAGTTAATTCAGCCAAGTGATAGCTTTGAATATCACAGAGAACACGATACTGTCTCCACTGCACACGTGCACAAACCTGAAACTACTGACCAATTTACACAGTTTGTACAGCATCTCTTGATGGATGGTACTTCCATTTTCATGAATGAACTGTTTAGCTACTTCCTTACTATGTTTATCTGAATAATGCAAAATGAGAAGTTCTTTTATTTTTTTTTCCAGAAAATGGTTTGCTTTCATTCTAATATTTCTTTGCTTTAGAAACCTTCATTTCACTTCTAAGATATTGCAACATATTAGGTTGAAAACGTGCTTCATGGAAATGTATCACACTTCAAACACAAAGAGATGTTTTCCCCCTACTAAACCACTCTTCTACTACATGAGATATACTTTAAAAAAAGAAAAAACTAGACAGACCATCAGAGAAATATGGACCAACTTCAAAGTTAATATTTATACTCACCAGGAACTAAATAAAAATCTTTTCTTTCATATTTTCAGGTCAACTTGTATTGCCCTGTAAAGTTTTTTTTTTTCCCAAGTGTCTTCCTTGGCATATAAGAATTCATTCTGTTTCTCACAAAAGTGAGAGGACTGTGAAAACTAAATAAAAGAATAGAATAGGACTGGCCAGGAGCTAAAAGATGTGGGGGGAGGGAGAAAGGGATGGTGATAATTTGAATGATTTTTAAAATCACTCCTGTATCTTAGAACATAAAAACAGAGGAAAGATAAAATGTTAACTGATACAGGCTAAGGCACCACAAAGCAGCTTTAAGCCTTTTGTACAGCCTAACGATCACTGTAAGACTCACATTCCCTTCACCTCTTCAGATTCTATTATTCATTTTCTTTTCTTTTCCACCTACACAAGTGTCAAAGCTACAGAATGCACCATCCAAAAGAAAGATGGTTACAAAGGCTAAAGAATAGAAAGTGAGAAGCAGTTTCTTTAATTTTCCCTAGCAGTACTCAGAATATCATTTTTCTCTTTATTTTTAAGGTGGTAATAAAACACATTATCACCACAAACTAATCACCAATTAGCCAGTCTTCTCTGTGATTAAAAGAACTGGCTTGGTTTAGATTCCACTTTACAATATATGAAAGAAAAAAAAAAACGGTTAAAAGAAACTAATAACTTGCTAGCTCATAATAAAATGGTTTAAATATATATAATAGATAAGGCTATTACAAAATATCCTGGTCAGTGCATACCTAGCAGCAGAGTGGTGACAAAAGCACAGGAAAAGAGAAGGGCTATTTTTCTTTTTCAAAAGTAATACATTACATAACCTTTTAATTCTACTTGCTATTTTTGAAAGCACAACACTTGATTAGGCTCAAATTAGGCAGGTTTTGTTCAATGTTAGCTGGTTAAACTGTAAAACCTAAGTAAATACAAATCTAAAGTAAATACGCTTGTTAACCATAGTGCCCAATACCATTATTATTATTTAAAATCATGTCAAGTACATGCATAGCTGGAAGCCAACTATGGACAGTGTTCTTCATAGTCAAAAGCTGCTTTTATCCTGGACAAAGGAAAGGAGAGCGAGTCAAAAAGTAGTCAAAGAGATGTGCCACAAGATATTACAAAAAGAGAAAACTACAGACCAATCTCTCTAATGAATATAGATGCAAAAATCCTCAATAAAATTCTAGCAAATCGTTTCCAACAACACATTAAAAGAATTATACATCATGACCAAGTAGGATTCATCCCAGGTATGCAAGGATGGTTCAACATAAGAAAATCAATTAATGCAATACACCATATCAACAAATCAAAGCAGAAAAATCACATGATCATCTCAATTGATGCACAGAAGGCATTTGACAAGATTCAACATCCTTTCCTGTTGAAAACACTTCAAAAGATAGGAATACAAGGGAACTTCCTTAAAATGATAGAGGGAATATATGAAAAACCCACAGCTAATATCATCCTCAATGGGGAAATATTGAAAACTATCCCCCTAAGATCAGGAACAAGACAAGGATGTCCACTATCACCACTATTATTCAACATTGTGTTGGAGGTTCTAGCCAGAGCAATTAGACAAGAAAAAGAAATACAAGGCATCAAAATTGGAAAGGAAGAAGTAAAACTATCACTGTTTGCAGACGATATGATACTATACGTCGAAAACCCGGAAAAATCCACAACAAAACTACTAGAGTTAATAAATGAGTACAGCAAAGTAGCAGGTTACAAGATCAACATTCAAAAATCTGTAGCATTTCTAAACACTAGTAATGAACAAGCTGAGGGGGAAATCAAGAAACGAATTCCATTTACAATTGCAACTAAAAGAATGAAATACCTAGGAATAAATTTAACTAAAGAGACAAAAAACCTATATAAAGAAAACTACAAAAAACTGTTAAAAGAAATCACAGAAGACCTAAACAGATGGAAGGGCATACCGTGTTCATGGATTGGAAGACTAAATATAGTTAAGATGTCAATCCTACCTAAATTGATTTACAGATTCAATGCAATACCAATCAAAATCCCAACAACTTATTTTTCAGAAATAGAAAAACCAATAAGCAAATTTATCTGGAAGGGCAGGGTGCCCCGAATTGCTAAAAACATCTTGAGGAAAAAAAACGAAGCTGGAGGTCTAGCGATGCCGGACTTTAAGGCATATTATGAAGCCACAGTGGTCAAAACAGCATGGTATTGGCATAAAGATAGATATATCGACCAATGGAATCGAATAGAGTGCTCAGATATAGACCCTCTCATCTATGGACATTTGATCTTTGATAAGGCAGTCAAGCCAACTCACCTGGGACACAACAGTCTCTTCAATAAATGGTGCCTAGACAACTGGATATCCATATGCAAAAGAATGAAAGAAGACCCGTATCTCACACCCTATACAAAAGTTAACTCAAAATGGATCAAAGATCTAAACATTAGGTCTAAGACCATAAAACAGTTAGAGGAAAATGTTGGGAGATATCTTATGGATCTTACAACTGGAGGAGGTTTTATGGACCTTAAACCTAAAGCAAGAACACTGAAGAAGGAAATAAATAAATGGGAGCTCCTCAAAATTAAACACTTTTGTGCATCAAAGAACTTCATCAAGAAAGTAGAAAGACAGCCTACACAATGGGAGACAATATTTGGAAATGATATATCAGATAAAGGTCTAGTATCCAGAATTTATAAAGAGATTGTTCATCTCAACAACAAAAAGACAGCCAACCCAATTACAAAATGGGAAAAAGACTTGAACAGACACCTATCAGAAGAGGAAATACAAATGGCCAAAAGGCACATGAAGAGATGCTCAATGTCCCTGGCCATTAGAGAAATGCAAATCAAAACCACAATGAGATATCATCTCACACCCACCAGAATGGCCATTATCAACAAAACAGAAAATGACAAGTGCTGGAGAGGATGCGGAGAAAGAGGCACACTTATCCACTGTTGGTGGGAATGTCAAAAGGTGCAACCACTGTGGAAGGCAGTCTGGCGGTTCCTCAAAAAGCTGAATATAGAATTGCCATACGACCCAGCAATGGTATTGCTGGGTATCTACTCAAAGGACTTAAGGGCAAAGACACAAACGGACATTTGCACACCAATGTTTATAGCAGCGTTATTTACAATTGCAAAGAGATGGAAACAGCCAAAATCTCCATCAACAGAAGAGTGGCTAAACAAACTGTGGTATATACATACGATGGAATACTATGCAGCTTTAAGACAGGATAAACTTATGAAGCATGTAATAACATGGATGGACCTAGAGAACATTATGCTGAGTGAGTCTAGCCAAAAACTAAAGGACAAATACTGTATGGTCCCACTGATGTGAACAGACATTCGAGAATAAATCTGGAATATGTCATTGGTAACAGAGTCCAGCAGGAGGTAGAAACAGGGTAAGATAATGGGCAATTGTAGTTGAAGGGATACAGACTGTGCAACAGGACTAGATACAAAAACTCAAAAATGGACAGGACAATAATACCTAATTGTAAAGTAATCTTGTTAAAACACTGAATGAAGCTGCATCTGAGTTATTGGTTTTTGTTTTGTTTTGTTTTGACTTTACTATTATTACTTTTATTTGTGTCGCTATATTAACATTCTATATCTTTTTCGGTTATGTTGCTATTTCTTCTAAACCGATGCAAATGTACTAAGAATTGATGATCATGCATCTATGTGATGATGTTAAGAATTACTGATTGCGGGCGGGCCGCGGTGGCTCAGCGGGCAAGAGCGCTTGCCTGCCATGCCGGAGGACCCCGGTTCGATTCCCGGCCCCAGCCCATGTAAAAAACAAACAAACAAACAAAATATAATAAAATAAGAAAATGTTTCCCTTTCTTCCTCCCTTCCTTCCTTCCATCCTTCCTTCCTTCTCTGTCTTTCTAAAAAAAAAAAAAAAAAAAAAAAGAATTACTGATTGCATATGTAGAATGGTATGATTTCTAAATGTTGGGTTAATTTCTTTTTTTCCGTTAATTAAAAAAAAAAAAGAGAGAGAGAAGGGGTAATTGGAGCTGAAGTGATACAGACTGTACAACGGGACTGGATATAAAAACTCAGAAATGGACAGCACAATACTACCCAATTGTAATGCAATTATGTTAAAACACTGAATGAAGCTGCATGTGAGGTATAGGGTTTTTTTTTTCTTTCTATTAATGTTTTAATTCTTATTCTGTTGTCTTTTTATTTCTTTTTCTAAATCGATGCAAATGTACTAAGAAATGATGAATATGCAACTATGTGATGTTATTAAGAATTACTGATTGTACATGTAGAATGGAATGATTTCTAATTGTTTTGTTAATTCTTTTTTTAATTAATAAAAAAAAAAAGAGATGTGCCACAATCAACCCGACTTTGTAACCAAAATGGGCGCACTCCTTCTTTCCATTGTGTAGGTCCCCTCTCCAAAGACAGCATACAACACATCTCACTTGATGACACCACCTCTTTTTTTTTTTTTGCATGGGCAGGTACTGGGAATGGAACCGGGGTCTCCGGTATGGCAGGCAAGAATTCTGCCACTGAGCCACCGGTCGTACTGTCCTTCTTTTATTTTATTTATCTGTTTTTGTTTTTTGTTTGTTATGATACTGCTTTTGAACAACTTGCTTGTAAAATAGCCTTCTCATTAGCTTTCAAAGTCAGCCTATCGGTGTCATTCATCTCCTGCAAATGCATGAATGTAATCTCCATCATCTTAACTTTTAATTTCCCTTTCAAAATCAGAATTTTATGAATTGTTTTGACAGGTCTCATAGTCTCTCAGCACAATTCACAAAACTTGTCTGCCAATATGCTTTCAAATTAAGATTGCAAACCAATTCTATATTATCATACTTATGTCTACCTAAAGCCAATGCTGAAGACTGCTGGTTAGGTCCACTATACCTACTTAAACAATAACAAACTAATTTAAAAATTATTTTAGCCTGAGGACTATTTGTTAAGACCTTTCAAAAAGAAAACTGACAAGAAATATTTCAAACCTATGATGAAGAAAGTAAGGGCTAAATGCAGATTGTAAGAAGGGACTACCTCCTTATTTAAACGCCACCTCTCTCTTCTATCCCATCAGACTTTAAGCAAGAGAAAGTTTAATCTAGTAATAAGAGCATGGATTTTACTGTCACATCAACCTAGGCTCATGCCCCTTAATACAGTAATATATTTATTATTATGGATTCACCTAATTTGAATCAATCTACTTTCTCATTAAAAAGAAAAGAAAAACAGAAATGTATAAAGAAAGAAAGACCTGCAACAGAACCTAAAATATGATAGATACTGAATAAATTAAATTATTACATGAAATAAAGGTTAAAGTAGTTCAAAGTTGAAAATTAACCCAAAATTTTCCAGAAGTTAGTTTAAAGAGCAAGATTTTAGTTTCTTTAAGGGGAAAAAAATATACATAGAGCGTGACCATTCCTTGCCATTGTAAAGTCTGGATCCTATGAAAAGAAAGCTGTGAAACTGTGGGCAGGTTCACCAACATCGAAGGACTGTTTATAGGCAACTGAAAATAATCCTTAATCTGAAACATAAATAGATTTCGTGTAAAACCTTTTTCCTGATAGTGATTATTAACTGTAATTTGGCATTCCCTGCTTTATAAAATTCATCATTCCACTGTTCAGAGTACCCTGTTTTATAAAACTCATCATTCCACTGTTAGTTGTCACGGTGTAAAAGTACTTCCTTATAACCTATCCATTCTGACAGTGTGAAATATTGTCCTCCAGTTTCATTATTTGTGGGAAATGCACTTTGAGCTGTTTTTGGGGTTCTTGTTTCTCTTTTGTTTCCTTAGTTAAGAATACTCTCAAGACTGTTCTAGGTTCTTCATTTCCTCACATGAGCTAGCACAGCAGCCAACTGACTCCCACATTTTCCCAAATATAAGCTTTAGGCTCCAATTTAAAACAAAAGCTTTTCTTCTTAAATTCTATTGGCCAGAAGAGAAAATTCACATATTTCATCATATTATTATACCAATTTATCCAAGAATATTTTGAATGATGATACATACACTAATAATTATATCTAGAGCCTGAATTCAATCATGTTATTTAGGAGACTGTTGCCACTTTAATACCACTCAATATAATCGATCAAGGCATATTCTTTCTATGGTAAGTGTCCAAGAAGAATTCATTAAACATTCCTATATATTTTGCAGGGATTAAAATTTCTGACTTCTTGTGGCTATCTTCTTGAAATGACTAGTAATGTCTCTGCTTCAACAATCACAGATTGGTACCAGTGGCTTTCGCCAGACATCATTATTCCTGACAGCGGGTCTCCATTTATTTCAAATGTGTTAAAGAACTTTGTCGAGTAAGATCTCATCAGATCTGTCATGACGACACTTCATTGCCCTCAAGAAAATGATCAGGCTGAAAGAACAATACAAAACACTAAGGATGCCCTAAAGTGAAGAGAAAAATGACCAAGGAGATTTTTCAAGTTTATCATCATTCAACATGTCACCCCTGGTGGGACAACAGCAATCAATTCTGCTGGGTGAAAAATGAAGACACGATCCAATCATTTCCTTGACAGTCCCATAGAAAGCTTGACTTACAATTGTAAGACAAAACCAGAATATACTCTGGTTACTGTATTTATTCTTTTTTCACTTTTGTCCTAGAGTGTGTCTTAGACGAGAATTTTACAGTCAAGCAGAGAGTCTCATCTTCCTACAGAATTGAAGTCACAGTGCATGAGCGAGTATAGGGCCCAGAAGGTAGACGGCCAGGGTGGTGCAACACTAACAAGAAGGGATCACGGACTCTCATTTGTATAGTCCACTATGTGCCTTTGTGCACCTATTTATTTTATGGATGGTGCATTATGTGACATGATTATTTGGGAAAATTTTTTACTCACCAAATAAATTACTTCAGTCCCCTTGTCCTACTCAACGTCAATCAAATCTCCAAAAAAGATGGGAGAAACTGGAAGGGAATCCAGAAAGGATTGTGGTAGTGATTACTGCTGTCCCCCCCCCCCTCCCCCAATAATCTCAACTCTCCTCTTTCTGGACAGTCATCCCTTTGAGGTCAGGCATGACCATGTGATATACTTTGACCACTGGATTTGAGGACAAGTGATGTGTGTCACTTCTGAGCAAAAGCTTGAGAACCTGTTCCTGATTGACTACATTTGTTTTCCCTCCTGAAATAATCATGGCAGCATTTGTTGAGCTAGAGCATGAGTAACCCTGAGTCCCAGATTGGCTTCAATGAGCAAAACCTCCTTGCCAATCTATGTTAGACATGTAGCAGTGGGAAGAAATAAACTTCTGTTGGGTCAAATCATAGAGATTTTGGGTTTAATCCAGAATAACGCAGTCTGTCCTGACTAGTGCAATGAGTAGCTAAAATAATAATTGTGTAACAACTGCAGTTATGGAGAGTTATATGCAAGCAAAACAAAACAAATAGGTAAAGACTGCACTGTTTCTGTCAAGTTCAAAATGAAAAACAATCAAAGGTTGGCTCAATTACCGTCTTCATGGATAGAAAGAAATCTTTTTTATTAATTCCCGCTAGAAAGGTATTGGCCAATAATTCAAAGCAACATACTTCTGTTTAACAAGAAGAAACCAACTTGAAGTAGGATAATTTGGGGTTAGATATGAGAGAAAATGAAAGTATCAAAGGAGAACGATGCAATCACAGAAGGATAAATGAAAAAGGCTGTGTAGCGTCCTTCCCTGGAGAACTGTAATAAGATCTAAACCTCCATCACTCCCAAATTGTTGCCGCTGGGGAACTTAAGAATTTAGAATAAAAAATATTAGGGTGAGACTCAGGGACCCCTAAAGGGGTTCATGAATTGGCCTAAGGGGGGCCTGTAAACTGACTAAGCCAGTATCTCAATTGTGTGGCTATGTTGTTCATATACATCTTTCTAGGAAGAAAGTATAAAACTTTCATCAGATTCTCAAAGGGGTCTATAGCCCAAAAGAAGGCTAAGAAGCATGGCTAGACTATGGTCCTACTTAAAATAGGGACCCAGGAAACATTCTGTGCGATCCTACAGCTCTCTTGGGAAAGAAAGTCTGCAGCCTTACTTCAACCTCAAATCAATGTGTGTAACAGCAAGAATTCTTTACTCCTGTCACCGACTATAAATTAGCTTTGCAAACAGGAACTCTAATTTGTATTCTAACCATGCACTTAATTAGAGTTACTTTCAAAGGGTTTGAGAAAATGTCTTAGAGGGGCTGGAGGGTCTCTATTTTCTACCTCAGCCCTAAGATCTACCCTTGCCTCTCCTCTAAAAAAAAAGATTAGCAAAGACATTTTGTCTTAGTGTTCTAAACTTCATTTTGACTGTCAGAATCTAAGATTTTCAGACTCACCTGCTGTAGAGCCCAGGCTTGCTACTGCCATCGACCTCAATGTCCACCACTCTTCCCAGTGTGTTCTCATTGGTCACTTAAGCCCAAAAGAAAATTAGAGGGAAGACTACTTCTTCAAAGCAAACCAAAAAAACCTTCTTTTTTTTTTTTTTACATTTTCAATTGTTTCCATTTTATTACTAAAACCACACAAAATAAAGGTATCTGATAAATATGTAAAAAATCAAAATGAGATGTTTTGAAAAACTTCAAGAAGCACATCACAAAAAGATTCAGGGTGGGCCACGGTGGCTCAGCAGGCAGAGTTCTCACCTGTCATGCTGGAGACCCAGGTTCGATTCCCGGTGTCTGCCCAGACAAAAAAAAAAATTCAAAGTAAGGTCCTGAAAGTATGGTTTTGTTGTTCAGGTTGTAGAGATAAATGAAAAGCAGGTGTTTCCCACCTGCTCTCCCTTGCCTCTATTTTATGGAGAAAATGGTGACATAAAAAGTTAACTGAGTTCTGTAAACAATGCTCATCGCAGCATTATACACAACAGCCAAAAGCACTTCAAGTGTCCATCAACAGGTGAATGAATAAATAAAATGCAGTATGTACATACAATAGAATAGTATTCAACTGTAAAAAGGAATGACATTCTGACACATGCCACAACATGGATGAACTGTGACAACATTAGGTCGAATGAAATAAGCCAAACTGAAAAGGATCAATACTGTATGATTTCACTTGTATGAAATATCTAGAGGAAGCTATCCATAGATTCAGAAAGTTGATTACAGGTTACTAGGAGCTGAGGGGGGTGGGGAGGGATGAAATGGAGAATCATTGCTTGATGGGCACAGAGTTCTGTTGGGGTGAATAAGAAAATTGCTTTGGTAATGGGTGGCAGTGTTGCTAGCTTAATATTGCAAATATAATCAATATCACCAAATTGCACACATGATAGCGGTTAAAATGGGAAATTGTGTGTTATGTATATATTACAACGATTCAAATTTTTAAAAATCAACCATTAAAAAAAAAAAAAGCTGAGTTCTCTTTCTGGCTACAACTGAAGTAGTTTAAAGAAGAACAGCTCTCACCAAGAACATAACCTTCAAAATAGCATGCAAACTTAATCGAAAATAATAGAAGTTGTAACACTAGTGGCCTTAGTACTTAAACTTGTACGTGTGTGTTTGGGAGGCATAGCAGTAGGGGCTCCGGCGAGACAGGACTGTACATTTAAAATATGTGTACTTTTCTGTATGTAGGTTATAATTAAAAAAATTTTTTTTTAGTTTTAAAAAAGTTAACTGATTTTAACATGTCTGGTGCATAGCTGGAAATATAGCATTTGCAGTGCCTAATAAGCACATGCACACTTCCTCTGAGAATCCTAACTTTTGGATATTCAGACGAATATATTCGAATTTACCCTCACCTATGCTAAACTCCATTCCAAGTTTTACAAAAGCATTAGTCTGAGATAAGAACTTTTTTGGCTGGCAAGCTCAGGAGTAACACAAATCTTTCCTCCTCAATACCAATCGATAGCACAGTTGTCACAAATATGGTTTTCCAAAAGCCTCATTGCAGGTGGCCAAATATCCATCTCTTCACACATTCAAAACTCTTATTTATTAGCTTCATATCGGAGGAAAGGAGGAGATTTTATATAGAATCTATCTAACCTATACTTTAGATTAAAAAAATAAACAACACATTTACCTACTGTAAAATAAGCAGCATGCACTGTATTTTAAGTAGAAAAATTTTCAAGTATTACCTGCCAAGTACACTCTTCAAGCATTACAACATGTAACAACAGATCATTTTAGAAGGTAATTGAACTAAATCTCAAATAAGTTTCAACAATTTACAGACAAATATTCAAAGGTAAGAATAATGCATGAAAAAGAAAAATAGGATTATTAGTCTACAGATGCAAAACTAAGGAACACAAAAAATGACACAATTATCAAATTCAAGAATTTTAATTTCTATTCCCAAACAACAAGAAATATTTTAATGCAGCTGTGAAAGCCACCTACAAAAAATTAAAATGAGAATATTAATTCTGCTTTGGAAAAAAATTGTTAAGTGATATTGAAATAAATATTTCTATCACTTATTTGAATGATTGTGCAGTAGGGGCAATTAAGTTGAGTTTATTCTTATATAACAATCACACAGATATGTTTCATAAGAATTTTTTCTAAGAAACAAAAACAAAAGGAAAGATTATTAATGTTATAAGGATATTGAGGATCTCTTAGTAGAAAATATTCTCACTTACATATTCAATAAAATAAAACAGTAAAGGCTAAAATAAAAGTATACATAGCCTAATGAGATGAAAACAGATTTTGTTAGGCTCAAGTAATAAACCCTTAACAAATTTAAAAATAGTATATTTGGTTGACAATATTTAGTATTGAACATCATGGGAATATCCACCATATCTGTTCTCTTCCTCACATGAGCAATTTTTGCCAGAGTATTATTTGATTAGAAAATGGCAACAATGCATATAAGCACAGGGTGAAGTTTATAGCTTCATAATTTTTAGATAGATTAGAATCATCTAAACTCAACTTGGAAATAAGATTGCAGAGGAAATGTTACAATCAAAAAGAACAACCTGTTTTGTTTTTAAGAACACAGGAAGTATCTGTTTATATGAAAAAAGGTAATCTGCTAATTAGAAGTCATCTTATCTTCTTATTAAACTGGGTACAGAATAATCCTCTGTTTTTCAATACTTTAAAAATCTTAATTAGTTTACTAAATGTTCAGGACACTTATGGAAAACAGTTCGGCAATTTTATCCCAGAGAGACTAAAAGCTATTGTTCCTGTGCATGCACGCCAATTTTAATTAAAATCTATGAGAAAAGTTTAGAATTCATTTTGACTTTTGAAAGACAACAGATGAAATGTCTGAGGATTGTTTAAGCATATTATATGAATAAATATAAATTCAAAACTATCCATTTGACTTAACAAATTACACTTTTTCTTGAGCCATAGTCAAATAGCAAAGCAGTATCTAATATAAGCTGCAACTGTCAATGTTTTCTTCACGTGTTTTTAAATACACAATTACAATTGTAATACTTTAATATGCATCTTAGAACATAAGGTTAAATGATTTGCATGATTGCTCAATCTAAGCTCAGTCATTGTTACATCTATTGCTCTTGGGTGATGTACATGGAGCATCTCACAAAATATGATATAATACATTCAACATAGACGATAAAAACAGGGACTCAGAGTTGTCCATGTACTCAAAAGTACTCCAAACATTCTGAATTTTTTCCCTCAAACTATGCAACGATATTTTAAAACTTGCAAAGCTATCAAAAAGGGTAACTTACATAAGAAAAATGATGTCTCTTTTGCAATATTACCAATGGAATACAACGTATTCATTTGGAAAAACTATCATTTAAAGAAAGTTGCACAATGCAACAGTAGAGGTAATCCTTCTAACCACCTTCTGAATGGTCTAAACAAGATTTACCAAAAACACTGCCAATAGCACTGATTACATTTTTTTATATTATTTCCCACAATTACCCAACACCTGGGTCCTGGTCCAGGCCAGGCCATTCAAGAATGCTTCTCCTTTTCTTCATTCATGATAGGCACTGCAACCACCTCATTCCAGCCAGAAGCATGTTGGGTCACAGAGACTCATCAGCAGAAAGCTTAATGGATTAAACATACCAGACGCTCTGAGGCCAGATGTTACTTTTCAACATGTCCTTTCATTGAATTTTGTATCCATTCAGTCAATCCCTTTTCACCTGAACTACATTTAATAGGATTCTGTTCACTCATTCACTTATTGCGCACCCATTTTAGTGTGCCAGATACATGATAATAACCAATAGAGTTGCATGGTTCTTGCTTTTATGGAGTCCAGTTCCTTACAACCAAACTTGACCTGATCAAAACAATTGAGGTTATTCTCCTTCCTTGAGGTGGAAATTAAAAACTTCCAAGTATGCCTAACAATCACCTCTGGAGGACGTCTTTTATTGGTCAGATGTAGCCTCCCTATCTCTATGCCTAACTCTGCAAGTCAAACCATTACCCACATCACTACATGACACATGACATCCAGGGGTAAGAGGACTCCTAGTGATGAGTTTGGCCCTGGCACTGTGGGATCAGTAATTCCATCCTGACCTAAAAGGGGCAAATAAGCATAACAAATAAGGTATCAGTGCCTAAAAGAGTTCAAATAGAGATAAGAGGAGACCCGAGGTCACTTTCATGTAGCTTCAGTTAGACACTGCTACCTACCATACCTTGCCAAACTCCAAACAAAACTACTTCTTCCACTCATAAAGAACACCTAGGGTATGAAATAAGATTCGACAAAGGTTCCATGCACTAGGGTAACTTTCAGAAATCTACAACCTCCAGATGGGTCCCTGGACCAGATAAGTCCTGAAATGCAGAGGACCCAGTCTCTCCAGGACATCAACTAGTTTCATTCCCCTTTCCCATATTATCAACAGCCACTTTCAACATGAAAATATTAGAATGGACATAGTGCAAATATCTCTAAAGAGTGGGAGAAAGATCAAAGGTGATGGTGGAGTTATACAAAGAAGGTAGGGTCTCAAAAACGAGTATGAATGCTGAATCATTATATTGATATTTCTTTTAGTCACCAGTATCTTAGAGTAGGTAGAACTAAAAACCTAAAACTATGGAATTATAACCCATACCAAACTCTGAAATCTGTTCTACAACTAATTGTTGTGATGTGCTTTGAAATGTTTGTCTTGTATATGATATTTTTCATAAAAAAGAAAGTAAGACTTCCAGAGAAGATGGCAGCTTAGTAAGACGTGCGGATCTTAGTTGCTCCTCCAGAACAGCTACTAGGGGAGTAGAAACGATACAGAACAGCTCCCAGAGCCACGACAGAGATCAAAAAGACAGTGTACCCCATTCTGGAACGGCTGAGTGGCTGAGAGAACCCGCTCCGGTGAGATCACCCAGGGGCGCGGGCTTCACCGGGTGGGGCAGCAGGCAGTCGGAGTTCCTTCCTTCCCCCTTCCCGGGCCGGCTGCGAGAATTGGAGAGGCGGTCGCCTCAAGCCGCAGCGGCGGGCGCCCACACCACGCGTGGCCACCCGGACCAACTAAGAGAATTGGATCGGAAATCCCCAGGTCGCGGAGAACGGTGACGGGGGGGGGGCCCTTTCAAACACGTGACTCCCCGGTCTGGCTGGGAACGGTGCACTCTCCCGGGTGGGCCGCGGCGGCTGGTGACCTCCCGTCACGCTTGGCGCCCTGGGCCGACTAGGAAATTGGGACGGGCGCTCTCCTGGGCTGTGGCGGCTGGCGACCCTCCCCGCGTTCGGACCCTGGGCCGGCTGGCACTCTTCCAAGCCACTTCGGCTGGCGAACCTCCCCGACGGCGAGAGTTTTCCAAAGATAAAGGACCCACAGCACCTCTTACTGGTGGGACCCGCAGACAAACGTGTGCCAAGAGCACCACCTACTGGGCCGGACAAGAAAAACAGATCCCAGGGATTTCACAGAAAAATCTTCTAAATTGTTGGGTCCAGCACCCAGGGAAATCTGACTAAATACCCAGACGCCAGGAGAAGATAAAGGATCACGCTCAAAAAATTGAAAATATGGCCCAGTCAAAGGAACAAACCAATAGTTCAAATGAGATACAGGAGCTGAGAAAACTAATGCTGAATGTATGAACAGAAATGGAAAAAATCTTCAAAAACGAAATCGATAAATTGAGGGAGGACATGAAGAAGACATGGGCTGAACAAAAAGAAGAAACAGAAAAACTGAATAAACAAATCACAGAACTTATGGAAGTGAAGGATAAAGTAGAAAAGATGGAAAAAACAATGGATGCCTACAATGATAGATTTACGGAGACAGAAGATAGAATTAGTGATTTGGAGGATGGAACATCTGAATTCCAAAAAGAAACAGAAACTATCAGGAAAATAATGGAAAAATTTGAACAGGGTATCAGGGAACTCAAGGACAATATGAACCGCACAAATATACGTGTTGTGGGTATCCCAGAAGGAGAAGAGAAGGGAAAAGGAGGGGAAAAACTAATGGAAGAAATTATCACTGAAAACTTCCCAACTCTTATGAAAGACCTAAAATTACAGATCCAAGAAGTGCAGCGCACCCCAAAGAGATTAGACCCAAATAGGCGTTCTCCAAGACACTTACTAGTTAGAATGTCAGAGGTCAAAGAGAAAGAGAGGATCTTGAAAGCAGCAAGAGAAAAATAATCCATCACATACAAGGGAAACCCAATAAGACTATGTGTAGATTTCTCAGCAGAAACCATGGAGGCTAGAAGACAGTGGGATGATATATTTAATTTACTAAAAGAGAAAAACTGCCAACCAAGACTCCTATATCCAGCAAAATTGTCCTTCAAAAATGAGGGAGAAATTAAAACATTCTCAGACAAAAAGTCACTGAGAGAATTTGTGACTAAGAGACCAGCTCTGCAAGAAATACTAAAGGGAGCACTAGAGTCAGATACAAAAAGACAGAAGAGAGAGGTACGGAGAAGAGTGTAGAAAGAAGGAAAGTCAGATATGATATATATAATACAAAAGGCAAAATGGTAGAGGAAAATATTATCCAAACAGTAATAACACTAAATGTTAATGGACTGAATTCCCCAATCAAAAGACATAGACTGGCAGAATGGATTGCAAAACAGGATCCTTCCATATGCTGTCTACAGGAAACACATCTTAAACCCAAAGATAAACATAGGTTGAAAGTGAAAGGTTGGGAAAAGATATTTCATGCAAATAACAACCAGAAAATAGCAGGAGTGGCTATACTAATATCCAACAAATTAGACTTCAAATGTAAAACAGTTAAAAGAGATAAAGAAGGACACTATCTACTAATAAAAGGAACAATTAAGCAAGAAGACATAACAATCATAAATATTTACGCACCAAACCAGAATGCCCCAAAATAAGAAAGGAATACACTGCAAACACTGAAAAGGGAATAGACACATATACCATAATAGTTGGAGACTTCAATTCCCCACTCTCATCAATGGACAGAATATCTAGACAGAGGATCAATAAAGAAATAGAGAATCTGAATATTACTATAAATGAGCTAGACTTAACAGACATTTATAGGACATTACATCCCACAACAGCAGGATACACCTTTTTCTCAAGTGCTCATGGATCATTCTCAAAGATAGACCATATGCTGGGTCACAAAGCAAGTCTTAACAAATTTAAAAAGATTGAAATCATACACAACACTTTCTTGGATCATAAAGGAATGAAGTTGGAAATCAATAGTAGGCAGAGTGTCAGAAAATCCACAAATACGTGGAGGCTCAACAACACACTCTTAAACAACAAGTGGGTCAAAGAAGAAATTGCAAGAGAAATTATTAAATGCCTGGGGGAGAATGAAAATGAAAACACAACATATCAAAACTTATGGGACGCAGCAAAGGCAGTGCTAAGAGGGAAATTTACTGACCTAAATGCCTATATCAGAAAAGAAGAAAAGTCTTAACAAATTTAAAAAGATTGAAATCATACACAACACTTTCTAGGATCATAAAGGAATGAAGTTGGAAATCAATAGTAGGCACAGTGCCAGAAAATCCACAAATACGTGGAGGCTCAACAACACACTCTTAAACAACAAGTGGGTCAAAGAAGAAATTGCAAGAGAAATTAGTAAATGCCTGGAGGAGAATGAAAATGAAAACACAACATATCAAAACTTATGGGACGCAGCAAAGGCAGTGCTAAGAGGGAAATTTACTGTCCTAAATGCCTATATCAGAAAAGAAGAAAAGGCAAAAATTCAGGAATTAACTGTCCACTTGGAAGAACCGGAAGAAAGAACAGCAAACTAATCCCAAAGCAAGCAAAAGTAAAGAAATAACAAAGATCAGAGCAGAAATAAATGAAATTGAAAACATGAAAACAATAGAGAAAATCAATAAGACCAGAAGTTGGTTCTATGAGAAAATCAATAAGATTGATGGGCCCTTAGCAAGATTGACAAAAAGAAGAAGAGAGAGGATGCAAATAAATAAGATCAGAAATGGAAGAGGAGACACAACTACTGACCTCACAGAAATAAAGGAGGTAATAACAGGATACTATAAACAATTTTACGCTAATAAATACAACAATTTAGATGAAATGGACGGGTTCCTGGAAAGACATGAACAACCAACTTTGACTCAAGAAGAAACAGATGACCTCAACAAACCAATCACAAGTAAAGAAATTGAATTAGTCATCCAAAAGCTTCCTAAAAAGAAAAGTCCAGGAACAAACGGATTCACATGTAAATTCTACCAAACATTCCAGAAAGAATTAGTACCAACCCTGCTCAAACTCTTCAAAAAAATCGAAGTGGAGGGAAAACTACCTAATTCATTCTATGAAGCCAACATCACCCTCATACCAAAACCAGGAAAAGATATTACAAAAAAGGAAAACTACAGACCAATCTCTCTAATGAATATAGATGCAAAAATCCTCAATAAAATTCTAGCAAATCGTATCCAACAACACATTAAAAGAATTCTACATCATGACCAAGTAGGATTCATCCCAGGTATGCAAGGATGGTTCAACATAAGAATATCAAATAATGTAATATACCATATCAGCATATCAAAGCAGAAAAATCACATGATCATCTCAATTGATGCAGAGAAGGCACTTGACAAGATTCAACATTCTTTCCTGTTGAAAACACTTCAAAAGATAACAATACAAGGGAACTTCCTTAAAATGATAGAGGGAATATATGAAAAACCCACAGCTAATATCATCCTCAATGGGGAAAATATGAAAACTTTCCCCCTAAGATCAGGAACAAGACAAGGATGTCCACTATCACCACTATTATTCAACATTGTGTTGGAGGTTCTAGCCAGAGCAATTAGACAAGAAAAGAAATACAAAGCATCAAAATTGGAAAGGAAGAAGTAAAACTATCACTGTTTGCAGACGATATGTTACTATACATCGAAAACCCGGAAAAATCCACAACAAAACTACTAGAGCTAATAAATGAGTACAGCAAAGTAGCAAGTTACAAGATCAACATTCAAAAATCTGTAGCATTTCTATACACTAGCAATGAACAAGCTGATGGGGAAATCAAGAAACGAATCCCATTTACAATTGCAACTAAAAGAATAAAATACCTAGGAATAAATTTAACTAAAGAGACAAAAAACCTATATAAAGAAAACTACAAAAAACCATTAAAAGAAATCACAGAAGACCTAAATAGATGGAAGGGCATACCGTGTTCATGGATTGGAAGACTAAATATAGTTAAGATGTCAATCCTACCTAAATTGATTTATAGATTCAATGCAATACAAATCAAAATCCCAACAACTTATTTTTCAGAAATAGAAAAACCAATAAGCAAATTTATCTGGAAGGGCAGGGTGCCCCAAATTGCTAAAAACATCTTGAGGAAAAAAAAACGAAGCTGGAGGTCTTGCACTGCCTGACTTTAAGGCATATTATTAAGCCACAGTGGTCAAAACAGCATGGTATTGGCATAAAGATAGATATATCGACCAATGGAATCGAATAGAGTGCTCAGATATAGACCCTCTCATCTATGGACATTTGATCTTTGATAAGGCAGTCAAGCCAACTCACCTGGGACACAACAGTCTCTTCAATAAATGGTGCCTAGATAACTGGATATCCATATGTAAAAGAATGAAAGAGGACCCATCTCTCACACCCTATACAAAAGTTAACTCAAAATGGATCAAAGATCTAAACATTAGGTCTAAGACCATAAAACAGTTAGAGGAAAATGTAGGGAGATAACTTATGAAACTTACAATTGGAGGCGGTTTTATGGACCTTAAACCTAAAGCAAGAACACTGAAGAAGGAAATAAATAAATGGGAGCTCCTCAAAATTAAACACTTTTGTGCATCAAAGAACTTCATGAGGAAAGTAGAAAGACAGCCTACACAATGGGAATCAATATTTGGAAACGACATATTAGATAAAGGTCTAGTATCCAGAATTTATAATGAGATTGTTCAACTCAACAACAAAAAGACAGCCAACCCAATTACAAAATGGGAAAAAGACTTGAACAGACACCTATCAGAAGAGGAAATACAAATGGCCAAAAGGCACATGAAGAGATGCTCAATGTCCCTGGCCATTAGAGAAATGCAAATCAAAACCACAATGAGATATCATCTCACACCCACCAGAATGGCCATTATCAACAAAACAGAAAATGACAAGTGCTGGAGAGGATGCGGAGAAAGAGGCACACTTATCCACTGTTGGTGGGAATGTCAAAGGGTGCAACCACTGTGGAAGGCAGTCTGGCGGTTCCTCAAAAAGCTGAATATAGAATTGCCATATGACCCAGCAATACCATTGCTGGGAATCTACTCAAAGGACTTAAGGGCAAAGACACAAACGGACATTTGCACACCAATGTTTATAGCAGCGTTATTTACAATTGCAAAGAGATGGAAACAGCCAAAATGTCCATCAACAGACGAGTGGCTAAACAAACTGTGGTATATACATATGATGGAATATTATGCAGCTTTAAGACAGGATAAACTTATGAAGCATGTAATAACATGGATGGACCTAGAGAACATTATACTGAGTGAGTCTAGCAAAAAACTAAAAGACAAATACTGTATGGTCCCACTGATGTGAACCGACATTCGAGAATAAATCTGGAATATGTCATTGGTAACAGAGACCAGCAGGAGTTAGAAACAGGGTAAGATAATGGGTAATTGGAGCTGAAGGAATACAGACTGTGCAACAGGACTAGATACAAAAACTCTAAAATGGACAACACAATAATACCTAATTGTAAAGTAATCATGTTAAAACACTTAATGAAGCTGCATCTGAGCTATAAGTTTTTGTTGTTGTTGTTGTTTTGTTTTTTGTTTGTTTTTGTCTGTCTGGTTGGTTTTTTTTGTTTGTTTTTTTTACTATTATTATTACTTTCATTTTTTTTCTCTATATTAACATTCTATATCTTTTTCTGTTGTGTTGCTAGTTCTTCTAAACCGATGCAAATGTACTAAGAAATGATGATCATGCATCTATGTGATGATGTTAAGAATTACTGATTGCATATGTAGAATGGTATGATATCTAAATGTTGGGTTAATTTCTTTTTTTTCTTTTTCCGTTAATTAATAAATAAATAAATAAATAAATAAATAAATAAATAAATAAATAAATAAATAAATAAATAAATAAATAAAAAGAAAGTAAAACAAATCAAAGAGAGTAGTGTTTTGTAGGATGCTGGCTTGAAGATTGATTTCAGGATCTTTTCTGGTAATTTAAATACATAAAGTATGCAGGAAGTGTTTTTGTAAAGGAAAAAGAGAGTATTTTTTCCCCTAAAGGAAAATAATTGATTGTTCCAGAATGAGAAACAGGAATGTGTAGGACAAAATGGATGGATATAGAAAGTTGTAGAAGTCCTATTGGAAGTTAATTTTATTGATTATGGCTAAGGTTGGATAAGATTTTATAGTTTAATAAGATTTTTAATAGTTCTTTATCTGATGTATCTTCACAAAAAACAAGAATTTAGTTTTCACTCTCTTAAAATGACAATGTCTTCTTGGATTATTTGTTTGATCTTAGTGAGAAGCAATAAATTTTTTAACCATCTAGGGAAAAATAATGCTATTTTCCAAGTAAGGTTAATTGTTCAAAAAGGTATTAAGGAAGATCAGACTTGGAACATGTGCTTACAAAAAAAAAAAAAATCAAAGCTTTTAGACCTACCAGTTGTAGCAGTGACCAGGGCAGCATCAGCCAAATGGTGAGCATGAGCTCAATGATTGCTTGAGTAACAGAATATTCATGGGAGCTCTTTCTCAATGCTTTCAGCAGAGGTCCTAAGGAGTTCAAAGTCAAAACAATGGATAGCAAGGAATCCTACATACTGGAGGTGTTAGATTGTCTGGCAGGACCTGTGTATTAGCCAGGGTTCTTCAGGGAAGCAGAACAGATATATATATATAGAGAGAGAGAGAGACAGAGAGAGAGATTTATTCTAGGAATTGGCTCATAGGGCTATGCGGATGGATAAGTCCAAATTCTGTAGGGCAGGTCACAAGCTGGGAACTCTGTTGAAAGTTTCCATGAATTCCCCAAGAGAAGCTGCCGGTCTGAATGAGACGAAATTCTTCCTTCTGACTGCTGAAATCATCAGTTATCCTTTTAAGCCCTCAACTGATTCGACGAGACTACTCTCATTGTTGAAGGTACTCTCCTTGGTGGATTAGAGGTGTAATCAATCAGCCATAGATGCAATCAAATTACTAATAATTTAAATCCATGAAATAGCCTCATGATAGCAATAGGTAGTGCTTTCTTTTCCAAACAACAGGGCACCACAACCCAGGCAAGTTGGCACATAACACTTAACCATCAAAACTTGCAAAAATATGCACTTTATCTGACTGCATTAAACCTTCGAAACAAGATGATGTGCAAGGATCTCACATATTCAATCTTGAAGTCATTCCTTTTCTCTGACTCCATAGTCAAAAATATTCATAATCTTTAAAATCATTTACCATTCCCAAGGGCCTGCTTAGGGCAGATAGACCAATGCCTTGCAAAAGTTCATTTTTTTCTGTTTTGTGGGAGTAGATACCAGTAGAACTATAATAGAGTGGCTGACACGCTCATCAACCTGGCTCTTTTGTTTTGAGTGGCTCCTTACAAGCAGGGGATGCAGGTGTTAGTGGGAGGGGTAGGAGACCAGGAGGGAGCTCTGACTGGTACCCAAGTGACCACATGTAAAAGCTCCCTGCATGTTGATTAGCTAGGACTGGTTGCATGGTGATACTGGCCTCTTCCTTTACAGTACTCAGGAGTATATTTGCATGTTGCTTTTCAGTGACATAGGTTTACCCCTACCTTTCTTTGCCTTTAGGTTTGATTCTTAGACTTACTAGAAAAAAATCATACCTTCTCCTTCATCTTAAGGACAATCTTTAATGATCACTAGCTAATGGGACAAACAATAGCAGCATAAACACTGAAATTAAACCAGTGTAGCAAAGATTATTCTGGGCTCTCTTCAAGGGACAAAGTAACTGTATTTCACCAGTACACTATTTATTAGGGGTTGAGTGTTGGCAATGCATGATTTTCACTTCAGCCTCTTTTCTTCATGGGGCAGCTTATGCTCTGAACTCTGGTGTCTCCTCTGATTGTGCCCGGCTTCCCAACACCATCAACCTCAGAGAATACTCTCCATTTAAAACATTTCTGGAGAATCCCACTGGGGTCCAGGCTTCCCTGTGAACTGGTATGTTCTCAGAAGACAACTCAAAGCTATGATCAGCCATTAGGTTCCCATCTGTGTACCCAAGCCAAATATTTTCATCTTTATATCAATACTAATTGCCCACTGAATGTATTAATAATGATTATATTGTATGTCCAATATGTAATAGATTGTAGGTGTCTAAAGCAGATCTTAGGATATCTTTATCTTTCCAGAGTGACCCTGTAAATGTTTTATCTAGAAAAATGATGTCCCGAGATCTCAAGACTCTATAGATGATCCCAGATCAGCCAGAGCTCCATTGAGATACACTGTGAAGCCAGATTTGATTTCCTTACCCCCATCATGTCATTATAGAACAAATAAACCAAGTAGCACACTGAGGATGCTTTAACCCTTTCCTCATCCCATCTTTTGCTAATGGCAGCAACATACCCCAAATTATTGCACCCTCATTCTTGTTGCCCCTTTTATTCTCACTGTATTTCTGTGATGAGGTAACACACAGACTAGAAAGAACACTGGGAAGCAATTCAATAGCCTGAAGTTTAAGGCTCAATTATGATCCTAACTAGTTGCCTAGCTCTGGTGAAACCACTTAATCATTTGTCTCACATTTTACAGTATGTAAAATGTAACATGGGTCAGCTCTAAAGTTCTCTGAGAATTCTAAATTTATGATTCATCAACCACCACTAGACAATAAGTAATAGCCACCATGATGCATAAACTGGGTCCAGTCATCCACTTAGTTGTGCCACTCACCATGGCAAACCCAGCTCTGGTTTTGGATCATTTTTTAAAACAATTTCAGGAAACCCCTGAGTTTCATAGGGAAGCCTAAACACTAAGGATACCAGAGATAAAAGTAAGGATCAATAAAGAAATAGAGAACCTGAATATTACTATAAATGAACTTGACTTAACAGACATTTATAGGACATTACATCCCACAACAGCAGGATACACCTTTTTTTCAAGTGCTCATGGATCATTCTCAAAGATAGACCATATGCTGGGTCACAAAGCAAGTATTAACAAATTTAAAAATATTGAAATCATACACAACACTTTCTCGGATCATAAAGGAATGAAGTTGGAAATCAATAATAGGCGGAGGGCCAGAAAATTCATTAATACATGGAGGCTCAACAACATACTCTTAAACAACAAGTGGGTCAAAGAAGAAATTGCAAGAGAAATTAGTAAATACCTAGAGGCAAATGAAAATGAAGACACAACATATCAAAACTTATGGGACGCAGCAAAGGCAGTGCTAAGAGGGAAATTTATTGCCCTAAATGCCTTTATCAGAAAAGAAGAAAAGGCAAAAATGCAGGAATTAACTGCCCACTTGGAAGAACTGGAGAAAGAACAGCAAACTAATCCCAAAGCAAGCAAAAGGAAAGAAATAACAAAGATTAGAGCAGAAATAAATGAAATTGAAAACATGAAAACAATAGAGAAAATCAATAAGACCAGAAGTTGGTTCTATGAGAAAATAAACAAGATTGATGGGCCCTTAGCAAGATTGACAAAAAGAAGAAGAGAGAGGATGCAAATAAATAAGATTAGAAATGAAAGAGGAGACATAACTACTGACCTCACAGAAATAAAGGAGGTAATAACAGGATACTATGAACAACTTTACGCTAATAAATACAACAATTTAGAAGAAATGGACAGGTTCCTGGAAAGACATGAACAACCAACTTTGACTCAAGAAGAAATAGACGACCTCAACAAAACAATCACAAGTAAAGAGATTGAATTAGTTATTCAAAAGCTCCCTAAAAAGAAAAGTCCAGGACCAGATGGCTTCACATGTGAATTCTATCAAACATTCCAGAAAGAATTAGTACCTACTCTCCTGAAACTCTTCAACATAATCGAAGTGGAGGGAAAACTACCTAATTCATTCTATGAAGCCAACATCACCCACATACCAAAACCAGGCAAAGATATTTCAAAAAAAGAAAACTACAGACCAATCTCTCTAATGAATACAGATGCAAAAATCCTCAATAAAATTCTAGCAAATCGTATCCAACAACACATTAAAAGAATTATACATCATGACCAAGTAGGATTCATCCCAGGTATGCAAGGATGGTTCAACATAAGAAAATCAATTAATGTAATACACCATATCAACAAATCAAAGCAGAAAAATCACATGATCATCTCAATTGATGCAGAGAAGGCATTTGACAAGATTCAACATCCTTTCCTGCTGAAAACACTTCAAAAGATAGGAATACAAGGGAACTTCCTTAAAATGATAGAGGGAATATATGAAAAACCCACAGCTAATATCATTCTCAATGGGGAAAAATTGAAAACTTTCCCCCTAAGATCAGGAACAAGACAAGGATGTCAATTATCACCTCTATTATTCAACATTGTGTTGGAAGTTCTAGCCAGAGCAATTAGGCAAGAAAAAGAAATACAAGGCATCAAAATTGGAAAGGAAGAAGTAAAACTATCACTGTTTGCAGACGATATGATACTATATGTAGAAAACCCAGAAAAATCCACAACAAAATTACTAGAGCTAATAAATGAGTACAGCAAAGTAGCAGGCTACAAGATTAACATTCAAAAATCTGTAGCTTTTCTATACACTAGTAATGAACAAGCTGAGGCGGAAATCAAGAAACGAATCCCATTTACAATCGCAACTAAAAGAATAAAATACCTAGGAATAAATTTAACAAAAGAGACAAAAAACCTATATAAAGAAAACTACAAAAAACTGTTAAAAGAAATCACAGAAGACCTAAACAGATGGAAGGGCATACCGTGTTCATGGATTGGAAGACTAAATATAGTTAAGATGTCAATCCTACCTAAATTGATTTACAGATTCAATGCAATACCAATCAAAATCCCAACAACTTATTTTTCAGAAATAGAAAAACCAATAAGCAAATTTATCTGGAAGGGCAGGGTACCCCGAATTGCTAAAAACATCTTGAGGAAAAAAAACGAAGCTGGAGGTCTCGCGCTGCCTGACTTTAAGGCATATTATGAAGCCACAGTGGTCAAAACAGCATGGTATTGGCATAAAGATAGATATATCGACCAATGGAATTGAATAGAGTGCTCAGATATAGACCCTCTCATCTATGGACATTTGATCTTTGATAAGGCAGTCAAGCCAACTCACCTGGGACACAACAGTCTCTTCAATAAATGGTGCCTAGAGAACTGGATATCCATATGCAAAAGAATGAAAGAGGACCCATCTCTCACACCCTATACAAAAGTTAACTCAAAATGGATCAAAGATCTAAACATTAGGTCTAAGACCATAAAACAGTTAGAGGAAAATGTTGGGAGATATCTTATGGATCTTACAACTGGAGGAGGTTTTATGGACCTTAAACCTAAAGCAAGAACACTGAAGAAGGAAATAAATAAATGGGAGCTCCTCAAAATTAAACACTTTTGTGCATCAGAGAACTTCATCAAGAAAGTAGAAAGACAGCCTACACAATGGGAGACAATATTTGGAAACGACATATCAGATAAAGGTCTAGTATCCAGAATTTATAAAGAGATTATTCAACTCAACAACAAAAAGACAGCCAACCCAATTACAAAATGGGAAAAAGACTTAAACAGACACCTACCAGAAGAAGAAATACGGATGGCCAAGAGGCACATGAAGAGATGCTCAATGTCCCTGGCCATTAGAGAAATGCAAATCAAAACCACAATGAAATATCATCTCACACCCACCAGAATGGCCATTATCAACAAAACAGAAAATGACAAGTGCTGGAGAGGATGCGGAGAAAGAGGCACACTTATCCACTGTTGGTGGGAATGTCAAAGGGTGCAACCACTGTGGAAGGCAGTTTGGCGGTTCCTCAAAAAGCTGAATATAGAATTGCCATACGACCCAGCAATACCATTGCTAGGTATCTACTCAAAGGACTTAAGGGCAAAGACACAAACGGACATTTGCACACCAATGTTTATAGCAGCGTTATTTACAATTGCAAAGAGATGGAAACAGCCAAAATCTCCATCAAAAGAAGAGTGGCTAAACAAACTGTGGTATATACATACGATGGAATATTATGCAGCTTTAAGACAAGATAAACTTATGAACCATGTAATAACATGGATGGACCTAGAGAATATTATGCTGAGTGAATCCAGCCAAAAACTAAAGGACAAATACTGTATGGTCCCACTGATGTGAACGGACATTCGAGAATAAACTTGAAATATGTCATTGGTAACAGAGTTCAGCAGGAGTTAGAAACAGGGTAAGACAATGGGTAATTGAAGCTGAAGGGATACAGACTGTGCAACAGGACTAGATACAAAAACTCAAAAATGGACAGCACAATAATACCTAATTGTAAAGTAATCATGTTAAAATACTGAATGAAGCTGCATCTGAGCTATAGGGTTTTTTTGTTTTTGTTTGCTTGTTGGTTTGTTTGTTGTTGTTGTTTTTTACTATTACTACTACTTTTATTTCTTTTCTTTATATTAACATTTTATATCTTTTTCTGTTGTGTTGCTAGTTCCTCTAAACCGATGCAAATGTACTAAGAAACAATGATCATGCATTTATGTGATGATGTTAAGAATTACTGAGTGCATATGTAGAATGGTATGATTTCTAAATGTTGTGTTAATTTCTTTTTTTTTTTTCTTTCCCTTAATAAAAAATAAAAATAAAAAAAAAAATTTAAAAAAAAAAAAGTAAATTATGGGGACTTCCAGGAAGATGGTCAAAGAGAGAAGCTCGAGATTAGCCTTACTCCATGGAAAAGTTAGAGAAGAGACAGGAGGACAACTGAGACAGTGATGGAGGATTGTGGCTGACCTGGGAGAGCCTTCTGCACCACATGCAGCAGCCCTGGTTGAAGAGGCTGAGAAACTTAGAGGTAGAGGGCTCGAGCCTGGTGCAGATGCGTGGAGCCCACAGGAGTACAGAGACGGGAGCTAGGGACTAGGAAGTAAGCCAGGCCACATTCCTTGGGCATGCTACCCTCAAGAGTGCAGCCCCATGACTGGTGACTCACCCCACGCATCAGAACCCCCCATTGTCACCTGCTCCAATTCCCCACGCTCCAGGCAGCCCCACCCCACCAGTCCGCAGAGCATGTACCTGCCCCACAACCCAACACCAAGTGCAGCCCAACCCACCTCTACTGCACCATTCCTGAGCACTATCTCCCCCTCTCTGTTCCCTGCAGGCTGTTGCCAGGGCATAAAGGGTGCAGGCACTGACCTCCATACCCAGGATACCCTGCACCCTGCCCATAGGGTTCCACTGAGTCTCAGCCCAACTACCCTGAGCTCTGCACATCAGTTTAGGGCACTCCTAGGCCTACACATGCACACAGGTCCCCAATCACGTCATTCAACTGTGGGAACCACACTTCACAACAGACCTAGAACCGTGCATGCGCACGGCCCCCAGACATATTTCCCAGCTCTGAGAAAGTGCTAACCTGCAAAGATGCATTAATCCGCCCCAATCCATGAAGGCATAATACAGACCTGCTGTCACAGCTCTATGCATGTGTACAAAGGGCCCCTTGTCTTATACCAACACACACCAGGGTTACAACCCCCAGACCAGTGCACCCGCACTGTTACATCTTTCCTGGCAGCTGGGGACACACGTTCACAAGCATCAACATAGCATCCCCTACCTGCCCTGAAACAAATCATCGCACTGAGTGCCCCACCCTGTACAATGCTCCCTGCTGTACAATCATCCTGCAAACACAAGGCTACTTAAATAAATCAATCTCAAAGTAAAACAATCAAGATATTTACATGCCACAAAGACAGCAGAAAATCACTAAGCATATCACAATGCAGACAGATATAGCTCTGCCTAATGATCAAATTCAAACACCAGAGGAGACACAAATGTTGGGAACAATAATCAAAGATATTCATACAACTCTACTGAATAAAACAAGTGGGATAACAAATGACATAAAGAACATCAAGAATAGTAGAAGAGCATAAAGAGGAATTTGAAGGAATAAATGGAAACATAGTTGATTTCACAGAGATTAAAGACTCTGTTGACCAAATAAAAAACATACTAGAGGCACACAACACCAGATGTGAAGAGACAGAAAAAAGAATAAGTGACATAGAAGACAGGATAACTGACTTCAAAGACTCAAAACAGCAAATGGCAAAAAAGATGGAAAACATTGAACTGCATCTCAGGGAAATGATAGATAAAACAAAGCACATAAATATAAGAATCATTGGGGTCCCAGAAGGAGAAGAAAGGAGTAAAAGGGTAGGAAGAGTAGTTGTGGATATAATGGGGGAAAACTCCCCAACCCTCATAAAGGACAAAATAAATATACAAGTTAAAGAAGCCCAATGAACTCTAAACAGAATAAAACCAAATAGGCTTTCCCCAGAGCATATACTAATCAGTCTGTCAAATGTCAGAGAGAAGCAGAAAATACTGAAAGAGGCAAAAGAAAAACAATCTGCGACATGAAAGGGAAACCAAATAAGACTGAGTTCAGACTACTCAAGTAGTACCCTGGAGGTGAGAAGGCAGTAGAATGATATATTCAAGAACCTGAAAGAGAAATGCTTCCTGGCAAGAATTCTGTACCCAGTCAAATTGTCCTTCAAAACTGAGGGAGAGATTAAAGTTTTCACAGACAAAGAAGTCCTGAAAGAATTTGTCAACAAGGACTGGCACTATAAGAAATAATAAAAGTTCTGGCTGGAAAAAAAGAAAGGAGAGGGAAGTCTGGAGGAAGGCAAAGAAGTGAAGAGTACCACTAAGGGTAATTTGAATAAAACAAAGAGAAAGAAGGAAAAGAATATACAGATCCAACAAATAATGTAAAAACGATACGATGGAATCAAAAAATGCATTTTCAATACTAACTTTGAATGTTAATGGACTAAACTTACCAAATAAAAGATAGTTTGGCAGAATGCATTAAGAAACATAATTCAGCTATATGAAGCTTACAAAAGACACAAGGATACAAATAGATTGAAAGTAAAAGGATAGAAAAAGATTTTCCACACAAGTTGAAATCAAAAAAAGCAGGAGTACCTATACTAATATCGGACAAAATAGACTTTAAATGCAAAGACATCATAAGAGACAAAGAAGGACACTACATACTAATTATAATAATCATAATGTTTGTGCTCCCAATCAAGGAGCTCCAAAGTACATGAGACAGACATTGGCAAATTGAAATAGGAGTGATAGATGTGTCAACAACTATAGTAGGAGCTTCAATATACCACTCTCCTCTATAGATAGAGCAACTACAGAAGATCAACAAGGAAATAGAAAAGCTAAACAATTTGATAAATCAATTAGACCTAACAGACATATGTAAGTCATTGTACCCCAGAAAACAAGGATATGCATTCTTCTCTCGTGCTCATGGAACATTCTCCAGTACATCTCATATGTTGAGGCACAAAACAGGTCATTATAAACTTAAAAACACTGAAATTATTCAAAGCACTTTCTCTGATCACAATGGGGTGAAGGTGGCTCTCAATAACCACCAAAGAATAGGAACATTCACAAATATATGGAGATTAAATAACATACTTTCAACAACCAGTCAGTCAAAGAAGAAACTGCTAGAGAAATCAGTAGCTATCTGGAGATGAATGAAAATGAGAACACAACTTATCAGAACTTATGGGATGTGGCAAAGGTTATGCTGAGACAGAAATTTAGTGCCTTAAATACCTATATTAAAAAACAAGAAAGCAAAAATCAAGGAATTAACAGCACACCTGGAGGAACTTAAGAACAGCAAACTAACCCCAAAGTAAACAGAAGAAGAGAAATAACAAAGATTATAGCAGAGATAAATGAATGGGAGAACAATAGAAAGAATCAATAAAACCAAAGGTTGGTTCTTTAAGAAAATCAATAAAATTGATGGGCCACTAACAAGATTGACAAAGTAAAAAGGAGAGACGATGCAAATAAACAAAATCTGAAATAGGAAGGCGAGTGTTACCACAGTCCCTGAAGAAATAAAAGAAACCATAAGAGGATACTATGAACAACTGTACGCCAACAAACTAGACAACTAAGATGAAATGGACAAACTCCTGGAGACACATAAACAAGCTACACTGACTCAAGAAAATATACAAGATCTCAACAAACCAATCATAAGCAAAGAGATTCAATCAGTTATCAAAAATGTCCCTGTAAAGAAAAGCCCAGGACCAGATGGCTTCACAGGGGAATTTTATCAAACATTACAGAAAGAACAAACACCAATCCTGCTCAAACTTTTCCAAAAAATTGAGGAAGAAAGAACTCTACTTAGCTCATTTTATGAAGCTAATATTATTTAAATACCAAAACCAGGTAAAGATACTGTAAGAAATTAAAACTACAGGCCAATCTCCCTAATGAACACAGATGCAAAAATTCTCAAAAAATATTAGCAAATTGAATCCAAAAGCACATTAAAAGAATTATACCCCAGGAACAAGTGGGGTTTATACCAAGAATGCAAGGATGGTTCAAGTCAAGAAAATCAACTAATGTAATACAGCATATTAACAAACTAAAAGTGAAAAATCACATGATTTTCTCGATTGATGCTGAAAGAGCATTTGACAAAAATCACCGTCATTTTTTGATAAAACACTCCAAAGATAGGAATCAAAGATAACTACCTCAATATGATAAAGGGAATATACAAAAAACTGATAGCCAGCATTATGCTGAATGGAGAGAGAATGAAAGCCTTCCCCCTAAGATCAGGAACAAGACAAGGATGCCCACTGTCTCCAATATCATTCAACACTGTGTTAGAAATTCTAGCTAGAGCAATCAGGAAGGACAAAGAAAGAAATAAAAGGCATTCAAATTGGAAAGGAGGAAGTAAAACTCTCATTATTTGCAGATTATATGAAACTATACTTGGAAGATTCTGAGAAATCTACAGCAAAGTTATTTGAACTAATAAGAAAATTCAGCAAGGTGGTGGGATATAAAACTTATGTGCAAAAATCAGTTAACATTTCAATATACAAGCAATGACCTAGCTGAGTAGTCAGTTAAGGGAAAAATTCCATTGAAAATAGAAACCAAAAGAATCAAATACTGAGGAATGAACTTAACTAGGGACACAAAGGACTTGTATACAGAAAACTATATAACATTGCTAAAAGGAGATCTAAACAGGTGGAAAGACATTCCCTATTCATGGATAAGAAGGCTAAATATAGTTCTAAGATGTCAAATCTCCCTGAGTTGATCTAAAGATTCAACACAGTAACAATCAAAATTCTAGCAACCTACTTTGAAGATTTAGGAAAAGTAATTACCAAATTCATCTGGCAGGGAAAGAAACCCGAATAGCTAAAAAGCATCCTAAAAAAGAAGAACAAAGTGGGAGGAATAACATTCCCTGGCTTTAAAACCTATTTTAAAGCCACAGTGGTCAAAACAGCATTGTACTAGCACAAAGACAGAAGCATTGACCAATAGAATAGAATCGAGAGTGCAGAAATAGACCACCAAATATATTGTCACTGATTTTTGACAAGGCCCTTGAATCCTCTCAACTGGGACAAAATAGTCTTTTCAATAATAGGGCATGGAAGAACTGGATATCAACAACCAAGAGAATGAAATGCGACCCCTATCTTACACCCCACATAAAAATTAACTCAAAGTAGATCAAACACATAAATATAAGAACTAGCACCATAAAGCTTCTGGAAGAAAATGTAAGGAAACATCTTCAAGACCTAGTAATAGGAGGTAGCTTCTGAAACTTTACACCCAAAGCACAAGCAACAACAACAAAAAAGAGATAAATGGAAACTCCTCAAAATCAAATGCTTTTTCACTTCAAAAGACTTTGTCAGAAAGGTGAAGAGGCAGTAAACTTAATGGGAAAAAATATTTGGAAATCACAAATCACATTTGATTTCCTGTATATCCAAAGAAATCATTCTACTCAACAATAAAAGAACAACCCAATTATAAAATGGGCCAAAGATATGAATAGAACATATCTTTATGAAGAACAAATACAGATGGCTCAAAACCACATGAAGAGATGCTCATTTTCATTAGCTATAAGCGAAATGCAGATCAAGTCAACAATGAGCAAATACCTCATACCCACAAGAATGGCTGCTACTAAACAAAAAGGAGACTATAAATATTGGAGAGGATGTGAAGAAACTGGGACACTTATACACTGCTGGTGGGAATGTATAATGGTGCAACCACTATGGAAGACTGTTTGGCGCTTCGTTAGGAAACTAAATATCAAGTTGCCCTATGACCCAGCAATAACACTACTTGATATATACCCAGAAGAGCTAAAACCAACGACACAAATAGACATTTGTACACTGATGTTCACTGCAGCATTATTCACATTCGCCAAAAGATGGAAACAAACCAAGTACCCATCAACAGAGGAGTGGATCAACAGAATGTGGTTTATACATACGATGGACTATTATGCAGCAAAATGTAAGACAAAATGACATCCTGAAGCACATGACAAGATAGATGGGACATGAGGACATAATGCTGAGTGAATTTAGTCAGACACAAAAAGGATAGATACAGTATGATTCCACTTTTATGACATAGTAAAGGTATAATCAGAGGCTTATACTACAGAATATAGGAGACATAGAGAGACATAGAAGCTAGAGATTAATTGAAGTTGAACTTCAATGAAAGAGGAACAGATAGGAGAGAAGGTGATTCTCCAGTGGGTCTATAAGTAATATTACCATATTGAAGATGAACAAGATTGAAAGGGATTTGACAGACCTATGTGCCCCACGGACTCACACTAGAAATATGAATTAGTTCCTGAAAGAATTATTTCAAAGATATGATTCTTGTACAAAGAGTGTTCAAGTCCAGAGTACAGGGGAAAAATTGCTATTGCATGCTGTGAGCTATGTTCACAGGAACCATCAGCACTACCACAGCAATAGCAGAGGTAAATAATGCAGGGAGGACAAGAGTCAAGAGGAGGTTTAGATTTCTGATGGGAGAGGGTGTGTTTATTGGTATCTTGGGAACACTGAAATGATCTAAACTTGAGAATGCTGATGGACAGTGGACTTTGGGCCTTCTACATGGTGCCCAATGAATGCAGGTGGCAGAAGGATGCATTGATGGAGAAATAGATTATTGAATGATGGTGTATACTTACTTGGGTTTAAAGTAATTCAGAGCATAGGGGTAAGGAAGATAATGTCTGTATTTTAGAACCACACATACTCTCTGAGACCAATGGAAGAAAGGTTTATTTGGTTTGAAACTGAAATTTTCTGTAGTGCACCATCCAATTCAACCTATCTGTATAGATCATTTGAACAACTGAAACACAGGGAGTGTAGAATAAGAAAGAGGTCCTTTAATCCTGTACAGTTTATTGTAATGCCTGGACCCATCCTAGAGTACATAAAGCAGATAACCAAAAAGTATTGGCAAAGTCCCCGGAGGGATGGGAGAAGGAATATGGATACTATTAAATGCCCTACTATCAAGGAATACCCTGATACTGTGTTAAACTTTAGTGACACCCCAAAATTCAATAAGCCAGATCATCAATCATGAAGCTTACTCTCATGAAGCTTATGTAGGTGGCGGAGAAGCTTAGACTACTTATAGGTATGCCTAAGTGTTACTTCTGGAGAACCTCTTCTATTGCTTAGATGTATGCAGCCTAACACTCTCTAAGCCCAACTCTGCAAGTGAAATCATTGCCCTCCCCCAACGTGGGACATGACATCCAGGGTTGAAAGTCTTCCTGGTGATATGGAAGATGACTCCCAGGGATGAATCCGGACCTGGCACCATGGAATCAACAATTCCATCCTGGCCAAAAGGGGCAAAGAAGTGTAATTAATACAGTAGCAGTGCCAAAGAAAGTTCAAATAGAGTTGAGAGGCTACTCCGGACGTTACTCTCATGCAAGCTTCAGGTAGACCTAGCTACCTATCATGACTTGCCAACCCCCAACCAGGACCATTCCAGCCAAACCTAAATAACACCTAGGGCAGTATATAACATTCCACAAGGGTTCCATGCACTAGAACAACTTTCCAGAAACCTACAATCTCCAGATGTCTCTGGTCCAGGTAAATCCTGAAACATAGCCCAGACTCTCTAGAACACCAGATAGTTCCATCTCCCTACTCCATATTAGTGACAAGCCCTTCCAGTACCAAAAATTTGAATGGCCATAGCCCAAACACCCCTAAAGAGAGGGATGGAAAGATCAAAGGTGATGGTGGAGTTATATAGAGAAGATAGGATTTAGCAAATGAATATGAATGCTGAATCATTAAATTGATCTCTTTTAGTCTCCAGTATTTTAGAGCAGCTAGAAGTAAAAGCCTAAAATTGTGAAAGTGTAACCCATGTCAAAGTCTGAAATACGTTCTACAACTAATTGTGGTGCTGTGCTTTGAAATTTATAGTTTTGTTATTTTTCACAAAAAAATGAAAGAAATAAGTCAATTGTGATGATAAAAAAATATTTAAGCCCTCTAGCCTCTTATACTTGGGAGCAGCTAGAAGGAAAAATATGAGAGGATCATAATGGTAGACCACGACAAACTCTGGCACCTGTCTTGTAACTATTTTTAAGAGTGCTTTGAAAACTATTGCTTTTTTATTCCTTTACTTTGTATATATGTTATTGTATATAATTTAAAAAGTAAATTATGTTAAATAATATCTGGCAATGTGTTTATAATCCTAGCTGCTAGACATGTGTTTATTTCACAGAAGATACAGGAGGTATTCGCTATTCGATTGATGGATAGATAAAAAATAAAATAGGTATTATCTATTAGTATTCAGGAAACCAATAAGTGACTATATAGTATATCTGATGATTTGTGCAATGTGCTTGCCATCTGGGCTTTATTTTCAACTGTATGCCATTGTTATTAAATATAAGTGAGTAACACAGAGACATCTGGCCCTGTTTTAGACCCATATTGCAGGTTTCTTGTGTGTTTTTTTTTTAAAGCATATCCAGGAAATTAACATTTATATATGGACATAAAAGTCAGCCTTACATACTTACATACTTGTAAAAGTTTCTACAAATAAGGTTTTTTTTGTTTGTTTGTTTGTTTTTTGGCTCATGGTCTGGGAATCCACCAAAAGGATTTTACAAAAGAACCGCTCTTCCCAAGAATGATGGCTAGTGAGGAAAAGCTGCTACCAAACTCTTTTTGCATGGGCAGGAACCAGGAATCAAATCCGGGTCTCTGGCATGACTGGTGAGAATTCTGCCCACTGGGCCACCGTGGCCCACTCTCTGCTACCAAACTTTTAAGCTATATATTTTTTATACAGCTAAAGCTCTGGCTACATACATTCTTACCACAGAATAGTTTTTCTAGAAGAAATGCCCTATTTGAAGGCCAGGAAGGTACAGTGTGTAAGTGCTTTCACTTTGTATTAGAGCAGAGCCAACACTATCAGAAAACGATTAACACTCAGGCATTCTCACTATTGTCAAAATAGTGCACAAAGATGCAGAATGTAGGATTGCCTGGGGCATTCCCGGCTCCCTGATGTCAATTCAGATCAAATTCAGACAACCTGCTAAGCCAGCTGCTTGATTCTCTTGGGTTCTGTGAGAATCCAATTCTCTTTAAAATGCAGTGGCCATCTAAATATTATCAATGGTACTTTGAAATGTTGGCAAAGGGTTTAAGCTTTTTAAAATGTTTGTTACTACCTGCAAAATAGCAAACCGGTAGAAAATGATCAGTACTGTCCTAGTCCCTTAATTATGATCATGGTTGTGGTATGTCATTTTTCTCTGAACTCTACAGTTTTAGTGTAAGCGACAAAACATATCTTATTACTTAAATTTTGTACCCTGTCAAAACTTATCTTACATAGATTCATGGATATTTACCTGCAGAGGTTGTAAGGCATGTGTCACCTTTGGGCATGTGAAAGCAGTGTTGTCTGGGAAACCATTTATTTTATTTGTTTGCTCCCTATTCCCCACTTTCCATCCTGGCTTATTTTCTATGTCCCTATCTAATGTCACAATAGACTTCCCTTGGTTACTATTCAGAAAAAGAAAAATGCTTTCAAAAGTGTTTGAAATAAGTCTACACTTAATCATTTTTCCTCTAGCAAACTTTTCATCTTAACTACAGATGTTTTTTATGTCACCTTAAATTAATTTTGTACAAATTAAAGAGTTAACTTTGTAAAGTACTTACTGTGTTCCGCTGTGCATGCTTTATACATACGTATTAAGTAAAAACCCTTAGAAAATAGTCATTGCTGTTATCCCCATTTCTAGGTGAAGAAAAGAGGCACATAACTGCTAAGTGGTAGAGCTGAGATTTAACCACACATTAGGGTTAACAAAATCTGTGCTGTTAACAAATAATATATATCACTTCCTCTTCTGAGCCTAGAAAGTAGATTAAAGAAATGTCCCATGAACCTTTAAAGTATTAAATACCCAAAGTTTGGCCAATTGCCAAAAAACACTAGGATATGAACTAACACTTGCTGTAAGTCAGTATGTGCTACAACTTGAATTACAGTGGGAAATAAAATGAAACTAGTAACACTTTTGCTCCCTGATTCATGGACTTAACTTTAGAAAACTAATTTTAGTTTGCAAAAATAGTTAATACCGCCATCACATTTAAGTTCCCAGACCCTAAGAGCAATGTATAGGGATCAAAAGCCCATCACTTAAAACTTGAAGAGCACTGTTTTAGTACCTGTGATCTCATTTACTTAAAAAAAGAAACAAAGCTAGTCAGAATGGGGGGTGGGGAGTGAGGGACTTCTGTTGAGGATAATAGAAGGTAGAGCAGTCTTATAAGAGATGCAGAAACCAGGCTTTATAGAAGACAAGGAAGACACCATGTGAAGGCATTTCTACTGCTCCTGGGAATAGGGGTAGGGGGTCAGGTTTCAAACACCCAGAGCAGTGTTCAATGCAGACAAATAAAAAGGACAATAAAAAAATAATTCAAATTTTCTCTTTTTACCCCGTTGAACACAGAATATCCCAACCCACACCCGGAAGCCCAGGACTCAGGAGTCAGGTTTGCATCCTATTTCCAGAAAGGACTAGCCACGTGACCTTGACCAACTATCTTACGCTCAGCTTCCTTGGGGTAAAATGATGTGAACATTTGCCTAATTAGTTATCTATTTACTTAGACACAGTTTTACTTTGCTAGCTGCCGGAATGCAACACACCAGCGACAGACTGGATTTTAATAAAAGGGTATTTATTTAGTTAATGTACAGTTCTTCAGAGGAAAGGCAGCTAACTTTCATCTGAGGTTCTTTCTTACATGGGAAGGTTCAGGGTAATCTCTGTTGGCCTTCTCTCCAGGATTCTGGGTTCCAACAACTTTCTCCAGGGTGATTCCTTTCTGCATCTCCAAAGGCCTGGGCTGAGCTGCGAGTGCTGAGATGAGGTATGCTGAGCTGCTTGGGCTGTGCTACTTTGTACTCTCTCATTTAAGCACCAGTTAAGCACCAGCCAATTAAGTCAAACGTCATTCATCGCAGCAGGCACGCCTTCTAGCCGACTGCAACAGATGATGTTCATGTACCATTAGCTCATGTTCACAGCAACAGAACTAGGTGCCTTCACCTGGCCAAGCTGACAACTGAATCTGACTACCACAGACACCTTTTTGCTCCAGAAAGGATTTTAAGTATTGCTAAGATGCCATAAACTAAGGTAACATAATTTTGAAAGTAGATAAGGAAGATAAAGAACATGCAAAAGCTAATACAAAAAGGTGCGTCGTGAAGACATGCATGTGGTGATGAATGGGTTGGCAAGATGACTCCAAACTAAGCAAACATTGAACAAGTGTAACCTGGTGAGCTACCCAACTCAAGAGGAGACATATCCAAAAGAATAAAGATTGAGACCTCTCCTTTATAACCAAGGTCAATTTCCTCCCCACCTACTTCATTCAATGGCCTGTAGAACAATTGCTGGTCTGGAAGGAAGCTGGAAAACCCTGCACTTTCCTCAGCTCCACTCTCTCTCTGACTTCCTCATCCTCTGCACATGTGTGCAAGTAGGAGCATCATGATTCCATCCCATGCTGTACCCTTCCACAGGAAGGATTCCTGAGGTAATTATTCAGACTTGGGTTTTTAGGTGCCCCCTGGTTCTCTTAGATGTCAGCCAGGCCACCATTTACCAATAGCTAGGTACCCAGAAAGATCTTAGGACTTTAACAAGGGCAAAATATGCTTAATAGTTGAAGCAAAGTAAAATACAATGGACTCAGAAGTGATACAATTCTTGAGATCTATAGGCCACCCAGTTCCAGCTTCCATTTCATTTTTTATCACACATTTTCATGCTTTACCTGAATCAAGTAATTTGAGCTATTCGAGTGATGCAAACTGAGAAAAAACAGTGGAAACATGTACACCTTGTAAAATTTGGAATGAAGCTATTTGATCTATTAGAAATGAATTGAGAGTAGATAAGCTGTTTAAATACGTGTTTGAAATGCCGTTAATGGAAACATCTCATCTTCTCTCTTGCTGTGTATTGTGTTTTTTAAATAAAATCGCTCATGGTGGCTTTAATGTGTATGATTACTTACTGCCAAGATAGTCATTCGTATGAAAAAGAAGTAGATCTACACTTAAAAGAACAATACAATTTTTAATGAAATATAACCACTGGGGACAATCCTTTTAGTGTCTTTAGGGAGCTTTCAAAGTACTGTTGGAATATTCCATGGTTTCAGGAAGATTTTATGCATTCAAATACAACAGCTGAGTGTATTACCGTGATAGAATATTTTTGGATGTATTAAGATTGATGTTCAGCTGGTAAGTAAAATTTAAGGGTGAGTGGGAGAGAGGCAGATGTAGGAAACATCTGTGCTTTCCAATTCAGAGGAGTCAAAAGGAAGAAAAATGACAAACTTCTGTGGTAAATAAGCTTTGGGCTGTTTCCTAGTACCAGCCAATCTCTCTATTTTAATATGAATGTGGACTACTCAACTCTTTAAAACTGGTCTCCTATGGTTTAGCCTGATTTAGGTTCTTTTGTTTCTTTCAAAAGCACAATCCTCTAGAAAATACTAATTAGCCTCTCCTTGATATGTCAGACAATTTTTTAATTAAATGCAACTTAAGTGTGTAAACAGAATTACTTTATTTTTTAGATGCTGATATTCCTAGAGAGAATCACATTGCAATATTTAAAATTCAATTCGTATCTTAGGGAAATCCCCTAATTGCACTTGGAAAATACAGAGGTGTTTGGTGTAAGAATCTGAGATGTGTATTATTTTAATGAGTGCATATACATGGAATTTCAGCATTCTTTTTTTTCGTTATTGCTTTAATACTCTCAACATTTGGATTAATAAGATGTGGGGTGCTTTAGCAATGGGGATGGATTATTATTTGCTTTGTTGGGCCCACAGAAAAGGGCTAAAAGTGACTCGTGAAGCAGAAAGGAAATTTCAAGTGAAAGAATTGTTTATTGGTTGGGTCTCAAGGGTGACTTGACAATCTCATGCAATGTTCTGTTTTCTCCCTATTCTTTATATTTTAATAACCTTTTTAAGGAACACATCTTTCCCCGTGCAGTTGTTTTCTCACATAGATAGTAATGATAATGATTACCCAAGACTTGAACTTTTTAAAAGTATGTATTTAACAAAATCTCTCGTATTTTTTGCTAGAGATCATGAACTTATAATAACAGTATTGCCTTAATAAAATAACAATAACATTTTAATTGATTATAACTTCAGAGTAGCAAAGATCATTTCACAAATATTTGCTGACCTACTTGGACTCTTTCTCTTTCATATGTCTCAAAAAATGGGATACTCTTATAAGTCAGGTAGATTTATTTCTACTCTTACAAAATCAACTGTATAGTAAATCCTCTCATAAAATGGGTCTGTACATGCCAAATGGTGGAGACAGCTAATTGAACATAGTCATGTAAAATTATTAGCAAATAGTCATTATACTGGCTCTTTCCCAACTCCAGCACCACATACAAAATAGATTACTTTCAGGTGACCATGACAAATTCAACATAGGTATTGAGTAATGGCATATGCCAATCATGTCATCAAGAGCTTTCATTTGCATTATCTCTTTTCTTTGAGTCCTATGAGTTATATATTATGATTCCACTTTACAGATAAGACTGGTAAGGCAATGGAAATGAAGTAAAAACAACTAAAATAGTGTCTGAATTTTTAAAAATTCCATTCAGAGAATATATAATCCATGCACAGAATTTAAACAATTTGGAAACGAAATATGGCTTCTTAGCAATACTCTCTCCATTTGTCAATTTTGTGCATTGCTTTATACAGCTGCATCTGTGCCCTATAATGATGAATGGTGCTAAATTGGGGTAAATAAAGCCCTTATTACCACATTATCTTGTTCTCTTGATGTGGTACAGAAAATGATAGAACAGGTGAACACGCAATATGTTATTATGTGCCAAAATTAATTGGGAACTGTCATTAGAGCACCACAAAAGTAAAAAGGCTGAATCCTTTCCTGCACCATAAAGCAACCCTTCAAAGTATGTCTCTGTATGGGGCTGAGTCCATTTAGAAGTACAGGAGTCTGCATACTAGACAGAAAGAACATGATTTCAGAATTTCATTACATATAATTCAAATATTTTTCTCAACAGTTCCCTAGAAAGATTAAATTAAAATTTACAATACTCTCAGAATCATTGTTTAAGTGTGTGTATATATATATATATATATATATATATATATATATATATAGTCATATAGATCTTGTATCTCTAGTTTTTTACTATATCTAACTATAACACTTGCAATGTGCAACATAGAAATTGGTCTTTATTAGTTGGTTCTTACTAGTGAGATAGTAGTTACTGGATGGATTGTAGGTTGTCTAGGTAAGATGGAAGGACAGGAGGACTAAGAAACTGTAGCTTTGTTTCTAAAGTTTTAATGTGATATGATGGGTGCTCAAACCTGCAACTCAGATGCTCCTTCAGGATTGAAGCACTTATTTCCCCAAGCTGCTGGGAGTGTTGGCAGCTGAGAGCTCTTAGCTAAGTCCATCTCCTAGAATTGTTTGCAGTCAAGGAGTGTTAAATCCTGCTGGCTTCACTCCCCCACTGGTGCTGATGCTGAGAGAATTCTCCAGTAAACTTCCTGCAAGTTAAACCTCTATCTCCAAAGTTTCTGCAGGGAACCTGAGCTACAGCATGCTGCATTACCTCTTTCAACACGGATGCCTTTGAAAGCCTTCAGCACAAATGTCCACCACCCTGGACAGAGATTCACTTTCAATACAAATGTGCAAGGATGCTCTCCCATGAATTCAGTGGCAATAAACTACACAGAGCATTCATACTTTTAGATTGGTAATTTTGGCACATAATAACATACTGCAAGTTCACCTGTTCTATCATTTTCTGTACCACATCAAGAGAACAAGATAATGTGGTAAGGGCTTTATTTACCCCAATTTAGCACCATTCGTCATTATAGGGCACCTATTGAGGATTAACCACTCATAATATATTAACTCAGATAATATAAACAATGCTGCATGGGTAGCAAAAGTGGGAATGCCCACCCTTGACATTTAACGGACCCTATTTCCACAGCATTTTGCTTATGCCTATACATAACTATATTATGCCTTTTAGAAGAGTTAAATGTAAGGACCAGGGGAAAGTCTTACTCATTTCTGACCATGCAGAAAACGCACAATAATTTTTTTAATTAAATAATTTACCAATAGCAAATGAATAAAATACTGAATATATCAATGAATGAACTAGTGGGGTTTCTAATAAAGATTGCGTTTATCTGACTCTACAAGAGGATTGCAAATGGCATTAGTGATTGAGAAGCCAGAAAGCTGTTGACGAGATCCCATTAATTATATAGTTTTCCTCCCATGGATCAAAAACAAATGAAATGCCCAGTTAGATTAAACCATTCAATGACTATGGGAGAACTCTGCCTCACTCTCACCAGTCTAATTGAACTTATCATCAACTGGAGGGAACTGCCAAGGTGTAATAGGTACTACGGGTAATACCAGGGCAGTTTATTAGTCTAAGGAATTGAAAGGCATTGCTATATAGCTATGCTCCCCAATTCAGTGAGAACAGTCTACGCTAAAATTATTTACCCTTGAAGGTTTTTAAAACTGTTTTTAACTGCCAGATTGGTACTAAACTACGATATTTTTTACTTCAATAATTGGTTTAAAGCATTTCGTAAAATATGCATTAGGGACACAGAAAAAAATGACACAAAAGAACAGACATTCCATTTTTCTTTAGCTGGCAGCTAAAATCCTTAGCAAAGATTCAAAAATTAATGCAAAGTTGTTGAAACAAGGTAAGGGCTCATTTTTCATCTTCTCTCATTCTCAAATTAAATTGCCTAGCAAATGAGCAGAATCTCTTGCAGTTATAAATAGGAATTAAATAATCTGTTCTCTAACAAACAACAACCCATGTTCTAGAGACAAAATGATTGGTATCCTGGTGATTTAACTGTATAATTGCAAAGTTTCAATGTGAGAGATGAAATTACTAGAATTGAAATTGAAAGAATAACTAGAGATTGATGTGGCAGGTTATTTTAGTATCCCCCAGAGGATGTGGGTATATGAATTATGTTCATTTAGGAGAACAAATGAATATGTTAGATTCATGAGGCCACACAAAACCAAAAGGATGTGTACCATATCAGAATATTGGAGGATATGGAAGAAGGCAGAACATATGTCTCTGTATAAGGCAGAGATCTGATCACATTTGACCACATTAAAAACCAGTTCTTTTTTCCCAGTTATAATCAAGACTGTTTTGAAAGTTAAATGGCTTAATATAAATATATGGTAATAAGATCAGAAGCAACATGAGCTCTGTAAATTTGACTTTGACCTTCATAATCCCAATTAAGATCAGAGAAATGCTTCCTTTAATTGTCTGCAGTGTGGCATTGAAAAGTAATGCAACCCAGTGAGACAATGTAAGGCTTCCAGTGTAGCTACCTGGTGAGATCAGACCAACAAAGGAGGGAAAATATCATTTAAGCTACCAGAAGTGTCTATGTTCCATTTGGTGGCTATCACAATGTGTTTTTAGACATGTAATGAAGGAGCTTTCTAGAAGCTATATAGCCATGTAACTTCAGAGGCATTGCCCAGTTAGTATAACTATGAATGGTAGATCCCCAAAATACATACTAGTTAGAATTAGGCCACAAATTCACCTCCTGAAGTGAAAGTCAGTGTCCTAATTTGACATGGAAATCAGATCTGTCAACCCAAACATAAGACCTGAAAACTGTTTTTCTGGTCCACATTCTCTCTTACAGAAAGTGAGACATCAGGAGAAAGTTGAAATATTACCCATAGCTTTCCTATGTCTAGGTGCTTTCAATTCTATGTCCAAGCTTTGGACATAGAATATTTACTATCTCTATTTTTACTATCTATTTTACTATCTCTATCTATATTTACTATCCAAAATATTTACTATCTCTAATCTGCATCTTCCAAAGGCCAGAGGAAGTTTTAAATGTCTAGCCACAGACTCTACGAAGCAGCTCCACCAGCAGCCTGATTCCCCCACAGCAAGCCCAGAAAAATATCACATACTGAGTGGGAAATACTCTGAGGATGGGCCCCAATTTTATTCCTCATTTGAAAAACTTTGGGATGAACAGATTTTGTTCTGTATGTTTCTCCAACAAAAAGCTAGTCTCCCACACTGGCTCCTGTGTTCAAATTCCCTTCAGACTACTCGCTGCAAGGAAGAAAACCCTCTGGCTGCCATTTTTATCGATGTTCTCTTTTCTTTGCCTAGCCTAAAGCTTGCTTTCCCCACCAACAATTGCCTCCCTTCAATCCTTCCTTGAGTCTTTCCTAGCTTTTGTGATAGCTAAGCAAATTCGCATACAACCTTGATCACTTTGAAAACAACTTTTCCAGGTCCTTAACCACTTTGAAATTGGGCTTTCTCTTGATGGTAGCAACTTTCAGAGTTTGTTCTATAAGAAGTGGTTTCCTTCTTGTAAAGTTTTACCAGTCCATAAGCCTACCTCTACTCCTCAACAAGTCTTCCTGTTTGCAAGCCCATCACAACTACTTACATCATTCTCTGTCTCTCAATTACCAATCTCTGGATTTTTTTTTTTCAAATTTCTTGGAATTTATGATTGAGCTTCAACAAGCTACTCTCACAAATCCTCAATCTCAATATCTGTATTCCCTTTTCATCCTTCAGAAGTATGAATACCTCTCCCACCTCAAGTAGATCTGATCATGGCATCTTCTATTATGACAAAGTTCATAAATTCTAATTCTTCCATTTCTCCTTATTTTCATCCCTTCTGATCTTGTCTCTTTGCCCACCATCAATTTTGGTACTGTATTCCTTTCCTCTGTTTCTTTGCTCACATCCCAGACCCACTCATTCGCTCCCTTGTTTAGCTTAGATTCCAGAATTAAGTTTTCCAATTTTATTCACATCAGTATTCTTGAATCTCTTACCCTTGATCTTCAGAAGTACCATCTTACCAAACCCAAAACCATTTAAGTCAGTAGCACCTCCTTTACCTGTGGCTAGGAAGTATACAGATTAATTTGAAATTATTTTACTTGAGTTCAACAAAAAGTATTTAAACACCAGAGTGAGTATGTTAAAGAATATCCCCTCTCAAAGAGCTTGCAAACTTTGGGGGAAAAATAGGCACTTCAGAAAATCATTTGAACAGTACAGAGCAAATACAAAGAGAGATGTCCAAGTAGACAGAACAGCAGATTGTGCACAAGAAAATGAAAGTAGCTGGACATAAACAAAGAGTAGGGTGACCGTATGACAAGTTACCTTTTTACAGTGTGTTCTCAATATAATAATATATAGCTCCCTCATTTACTCTCAAAAAGTCTTATTTTCACAGTAAATTAAATCTTATGAGTATTCAAAGGAAAAAGCTGAAAGAAATGAATTTGGGGAACTTACTGCAGACCATGGGTACCCTCTTGTGATGGTCAGGTTCATGTGTCAACTTGGCCAGGTGATGGTGCCCGGTTGCTGGTTAGGCAAGCACTTGCCTATTTGTTGCAGTGAGGACATTTTGTGAACTCATATCAGCAGCAGGTTTGGTGCATCTATGGCTGATTACATTAGCAGTTGGCTAAAGGGAGTGCCTGCTGCAATGAGTGATGCTTAATCTAATCACCTGAAGGTTTTTAAGGAGACCTCAGAAGAAAGAATCTCTCTCTGCTTCAGCCAGCCAAACTATCTTGGCGGGAGGTGGGGTGGGTGGGTGGTTGAGAACCTTCATTGGAGCTGTCAGCTCAGAGCCTGCCCAACAGATTTTGGACTCTTGCATTCCCAAGGCTGCGTGAGACATGTTCATAAATTTCATATTCACAGATATCTTCTGTTGATTCTGTTTCCCTGAAAACCCTAACACAACTCCAATATTCTCTGGAAATGATTGAAGAGTTTTTGGCTGAAGTGTCACATGGTTAGATTTATGTTTTTGATAGGTTTCTCTAGGAGCCAGGTAAGCAATTAACTTTAGTGGAGATAAAATTAAGACAATAGGAAATGACGTAGGAAGTTATTACAGTGGTCCAGTGAGAGCTGATGAGGATCAACAAGAGTACAAATGTAATAGGTTTGATAAGAAGGGAAGGAATTGAGAAATATTTAATACATAAATTCAGCATATCTAAATGATTAATTGGATGCCATTACTTAACCATATTGAAGAAATACTGGGACAGCAACAGGTCAGAGAAATGATGAATTTAGATGCTGATGTGTTGAAGTTGAGTTGCTAATTGGATGGTTAAGTAGTATCAGCAGTAGAGAGTCTCGATTTTAATGGCAAGATCAGAGATGGAGATAACACCTAAACAGGCATGAGCGTGCATGTGACAGCTAAAATTCTGAAATTTACTGAAGTTTCCCCAGGAAAATTAAAAATGCCGTTAGAGAGAAACTGCAAAGGCTGCTTGTTTTATTGATCTTTCTGTCTCCTTGCACTGGTGTTCCCCTCTAAATGATAATTTTCTTGAAGAGTCATCCTATGGATTCATCTAAATATCACTCATATCTCTGAGCATGGTGCATTATTCTTAAAAGAGAGCAATCATTCAATACATCTTTATTAAATTAAAAGGTCCTTAATCCCACAGGATACCATTTCAGTCCATAGAGGACATACAACTGATGGCTGGATTAAATTTATGTAGAATACCAGAGGACAACAAAGTGGTCATATGCATTTGCCCCATTAATAGATAAGTCCAGTTGATCCAATAAACCAAAACAAAGAGAAAGAGGTCAGGTTTTCATGGTATAGCTTTCAGAGGTGAAGCACTCAAATATTTGCCTAATGGACCAGATCTGTACAATCATCTCCAATCTCTGTCTCAAGTAATGCTGCAAACTGAGCTCTAAGGAAGCTATAAACTGAGCTCTAAGCAACAGGAGTTTCCTCAATGTAGTTCTACCCAATTAAAACCTGGAGTTAGTGTTGAAAAGGTAGAGACATTTTGTTCATCTCGGGAACAAGGTGAATAAGATTCAGATAATTATCTGAATTCAATTAGGAAAATTGAAAGCAACATTAATTTCCACTTAGATAATTTCTTTATTCCTAAAGGTGCTTTTATTTTTTTTTTCTTCTTTTCATTGTAAGACTCTCTAGGGAATACTGCAAGAATTGTTTTTCTTTACACTAATATAGAAACTGAAGCATGGAGCATTTCCAGTGGAGAGGAATCTGGTTCAATATCATTTTAAATCATAAATCACAATGCCTTGAGAAGATAGATATGTCTTATGACAGATTAAAAAGCCTTGTTTACTTTTTAAATTTTTGGCTGAGGTTGCTTTTATTCCATGTTGTTTTTAAAACGTGGTTCTCAGGCTCTTAACTACCATTTAAATGTGATTCAAGTTCTATGTGATGAGAGAATCTAGGAGGATATACATACAAGTGTATAGCCTCATGTAAAGTATCTAAAAGTTCAATTTTAAAGAGGGTTATTTGGTGGAAGATGTCCTCATTTCATTACCGTTAAGGGTTGTAAAAAAGAAGGTAAGTCCTACCTAGATAAAGATATCATTCTAAAGTTCTAAGTTACTAAGATCCATGGCCATCTATAAATGACAAATGTTGAGTAGGATGGAATGTACCTAGCGGGGTATATTGCAAAAGTTCACGTACTTGGGAATTTTATTTCCTGACTTTCCAAGAACTCAAGAGGCTATGTTGTCAGAATGCTTCCAGTATGTGCTGCTGTGATTTTCAAGTTTGGTTTTATCCTGGATTATGACCTCCAAGTGAGGAGGAGGAGAACTGTGCTATGTGTATTGTGTACTAGACTTAACATCACACCATAAGAGGGGCAGAAAAATGGAGAGCCCCTTTGAATCCTAATTCTAGTTCATCATCCTATTTAAGAAAGTTAATATTCTATATCTCCTAATAGAATTGTAATAGGTATCAGATTTAAACATCTGCACAATTAGCAGCAATCTAAATAGTATACTATTATAAGTAATTTAAAGCAAACACGGTTCTTCCTACTTTTTTAACTGAGGCTCAGAGAGAAAGGCTAGTTTGTTTTGGTTAAAAATAAGGTGTGCCAATCAATGGAAACATATGCTTTAAAATGCTACCCTAGGTCTCAAACCTAGCAAATATTGGTATGTACAGAGGTAGTCCATTTCTCTTCTCTCATACAGCTTGGTCTCTGTAATGAGCAGCCTGACTCTATTTCTTGATGTCAGATTGATAGTTTTTAAGCCCCATCACCTCCCTCTTCCCTTCTGCCATGGCACTCAGTGGAAGATTAAAACTAGGTAAGCCCCCCGTCTAACCAGGAAGCCTCAGCACAGCCCAACCCTCTAAATGCCGTGAAAATCCTGAGCCAGGCACCTTCCTTCCCTGCTCTGTCAAGTCACTTCAGAGCTGCCTGGGAGGTCTGTCTTGATTTCCTAAAAACCCTCACCAATGAAGGAGTAAACTTTTCCATATCCTCTTGGTGCACATGTGGCCTTATCAGTCTCAAAATCTGAAACAGATTTTGGGTGGAAGTCCATTCTGTTTCTGTACAATGGCTAAAACAGTCATTTTTCCTAGCCCCTGGCTAGCTGATTCTCCTTCTTTGTTCCTCTCTTTAGGAGAAGAGTAACAGGCTAAACTAATAGTGCATTTCCAGGTCACACACTGAAGCTGGCTTTAGGGAATTGTAGCTTTAATAAAGCAAGAATTTAGGAGAGAGAACAGAAGTGATATTATTATTAACAGTAGATTAAAACGACCAAACTGTGAATTGGCTCTGGCATCAATGGTCTTTCTAGAATATGTTCAAATGGCATTATTAGCAGAGGGTGCTGAGAGTATTATTCTCTTTAAGAAATTATTCTCTTTAAGACTACCTATGATTGGCCTCTTGCAGTACATTCATATAAGGATATGTGGCACCATTTCCATGTTAAGAAAATTAACATGGACAGGAAAAGCAGAGTTTCAACATTTAAATATCACATTCCCAAAATGAAAAATGTCGATTTATGGCTGATTCATAACACAATTGCTATTTAAAATATAGGTTAGAATTTTCCATGTGCCAAACACTGTGCTAAACATTTTACACATATTACTGCACTTACCCTTATAAAAACCTTATAGATATTATTGCTATTTTATTGGTGGAAACACAAAAAAATGCCTAAGGTTATACAGTCAGCAATTCTCAGACATAAAATTTAAACTCAGACTTATCCACATCCAAAGTCCATACTATTAACACATCCATTATAAAACTTCAAATCTCTATTTTTAGCACTCTCAATTTCTTGCATCCTGATAATTTTTCACAGAATAATAGGCCTTTAAGAAGCTAGTCAACTGGCAAGTACTTTTATATACTGGGATGTAGGGAAAACATTACCTATTACTATTTTGTATGTTTTTTCATTTTATCTACACTGCCCTAAAAATGAATACCAAGAATTTGAATGTAATGAGACAACTGAATGGATTCCTTCAGATTTTCTTTCAACACATCATGAATTATATCCTATTAAAGCAAATGTTCTGGGATCTGTGAAGAGGTCTAAAGAGGTAAAAGTCATGACACTGATTTGGATACACTTACAGCATACCTGAGATGACAACATATCATTCAGTAGTTTGTTTAGTGTTCATTAACTTAAAATGTTAATTCATCATATAAATACAAATGACTTTGTATGCCAAGTACGATAAGTAATACTCATTTTAAGAATTTATTCAAATCTTTCTTTTGTCCTGAGTTAGTATATAAATTGATTTCACATCCTCAGTCTTTGGAAAAAGGAAATGAACCTATCTGAAATAGTTCATCACTTTAAAATTCATCCTTTTAGAGCTGATAATGGGTAATCAGCAAGTTTATAATTTAAATGAGAAACAGCAGGGGGAGCCCAATGACAGGGTGGACAAATTAAAGGTTGATTTCAAAAGTACTGAAAAATTATTTTAAGGCAGTTTTGAAGAGAAGAAAAATAAAGTAGAGAAAAGATAATATGCAGTGAAACTATTCAATGGGATTTTACACAGACAGAAGTAATATCCAGAAAATAATGATGGAGTAAAGCAGAGGATCACTTTCCAGTACAGAATAATGCAAATGTCTGGATAAAAATAACCAATTAATATTTTTAAAGGTGTACAATAGTGCATTAAAGTGCAATGAAAGACTAATGCATACCCCCCAAACAATGTCTAAAATGAAAAAGGTAGACTATATCAAGTGTTGACAAGGATGTGGAGCAATCAGAAAATTGAATCTGTGTTGGTTTGATTCTAAATTGTACCAACCACTTGGGAAAACAGTTTGGCAATACTTTCTAAACATGAAAAAAAAAATACCTCATACCCCATGATTCAACAATTCTATTTCTGGCTCCATACGCAACAGAAATACATACTTATATATATCAAATGACAAGTACAATAATGTTCATAGCAGCATGATTTTTAACAGCTCTAAATGAAAGCAAACTGGATGTTTAAATGTGTAAGTAACTTATAGCATATTCATATGAAAGAAACTATAAAATGATGAGAATGAAAATTAACCACAACTACACATATAAATAACAGATGAATCCCCCAAATATAATTTTGAGAAAAAAGAAGCCAGGCACTAAGAGTACATGGTATTATTCTCTTCAGTGAACAACGTCATTTACAATATTAGAAATTAAGATTGTACTCCTGGGAGGGCAGTATCTGGAAGAGAATACTAGGAGGTTTCTGCACTTTTGGTGTGTTCTGCCTCTTGATCTAGTTGCTGGCTACATGGCTATGTTCACTTTTGTGGAAATTCATCAATTGGTACATTTAGTTTTATGTATTTTTATCTACTACCAAACAAAATAAATATAATTTGATTATTTAAATAAATACAACAAATGATGGAAAACTTAGTAGATGAATGAGACACAATTAAAAATCATCAGACATATTCAAAATAAAAATTAAAAGAAACTCTCACATTCATTTTGGGATAGTATTATGGCTGAGTAATTTTAAAATCTAAATTGTGTACTTATTTAGAAACTGACACAAATTACAAAAATCCAATTATACCCATTGCATTTTAGTTTTAGTTCAGTTTGTTCATTAGCATTTTTGTGAATCCACGGGAAATTCACAAAACTAGAAAAACGATCAAATTATTTGCAATGACATCTAACGGCACAATAATCATGTTGCCTTCCAGTTTCACTTACATAAATATGAAAACAAACAATAATTTTCAAAAGATGTACATAAGCATAGGTTACTAGCAAGTATCTAATGTGGCTTTATAATTATATATATATTTATATAATATATATAAACAATTTATTTATATAAAAAATGAAAAGTCAATCTGATCAACTCAATCTCCTTAGATGACATAACAGGCCAATTTAGAATGAATTGGAAAATGTATCTTTGGAAATTTTCCAAAATGATTAACAATAGAGAAATACAAGGTCTATATATGGGTTCCTGTTCTAGGGGCTCAGTGCTTCGTGAGATATTTCTAATAAGGCTTCAAACACAACGTGATAATTTGAGTTTTGAAGTGGATTCAAAGACACAGGAATGTTTGGCGTTCCAGAATATAAATAAAACATAACATCAATTTCTAAGTTTTTGACTTAACAAAAATTACATCTTAACATCTTGTTTGTATGCTCAACCAGTTAGTTATATAAAATGGCTAAAATTTTAATAACTCAGAATAAAAAATTAATGTCTACTGGTGAGCACCAGACTGTAAAATTCCAACCTTAGTGATCCTAAAGGTATTTGCAGGTCCCTGGCTCTTTGACAATGTGACAACTTTTCTCCTGGAAGGAAAGGGCTGGGCCAAATGTCGGGAAGGCCTTCTCTCTGCCTCCCTTCCCTTTCTGTTAATTTTAGATTCTTCTCTGAGTCCTTGATATTCAACCCTGAGTTTGCATGCTTTCTGTAGAATTACTTATCTGTCAATATATCCTTTTCTAGTGAGTCTCAGAGCCTTGTGTTTTTAAAAATATTTTTAACGATAGATGCCAGGAAGTTACTGCCAATCAATGAAACCTATGTTTCAACCAGACCTAATATAAAAAAAGAAAATGAATAATGAATGATCATGAAGTAATTATTTTGAAATGGCTCTCCAATTTTATTGTAGGAATGTTCAACCCTATTGGTAAAAACAAAATTCTTCATACACAGATGCAACCTTCTTCTTTGAAGTTTAACATTAGATTACCCATTTCAAAGTAATGGATGCTGAAAAGATAGTATTCATTCAGAAATCAGTCGATGTGAGTCAAATCAAGGGTCATTTGTAGAAAAGAAATTAGGTTAACGTTCAAGTACAGATAGGGACAATTTCTGTAATATAATCTTATTATCACAGAATAGCAATGTCACTGAACAAGCAACTATAAAACAGTACCAAGGACAGAAAGAGAAAGTTACTTCTATTTTGGGAAAGAAATTAGGTGATGTCTAGTTTAAAAGCAGAAAAAAAAAAGGTATAAAATTCGGGCATTTTATTTCACTACACAGTTTAATTTGTTTTTCTATTAATGCAAAAGCATATCACATCGTTTAAAATTCTAAATGTGTTTTTTAAAAGACCATTGATGAGTATGAGGGGGAAAGAATCCATCTTAAACAATGAGATAAAATGTAGACATTTCTCCTGCCCGTATCTTGTTTAATAACCAGTGATTGAATTTGAGTATTGACGTATAGTATAGCTATTTAATTACATTTCCTTTTTGTTAGGCGAATTTAATATAATTTTTTTGTATGTCCTCTGCTAAATCTATGAATTCAAAACTGTCTAAAGGAATTTTCCCAAGAGAACCATCAAGGCTTGGAAAAATTTAGCAATTCTAGACCACATTAATATTAATGCAATATTAAAATGAAGTCAAGAATGATCTTGACAAAAATCAGTCTACAATACCTTCTAGATAATGGGTTTTCAATACCTTAGGAAAATAGGTTTTATTTTACACATAAATATTACACACAACACACATACAAACACGCACACACACACCTTGAATGAGAAAACAGTGTTAAGATGAATGAAAACCTTTAACATTCAAGATGATGGGGAGGTGAGAGACAGTCTGGTTCAATGCTGCATGGATGAAGAAGATGAATGTTTAAGAGATTAAATTTTTTTTTCAGTTCATATACTTCATGAGCATGAGAAAGTTTCCTCTGTGTTTTCACAATATCAATATCACAAAGAAAAAAATCTTTGAACTCTTAAAGTAAGATTTCGCACATCAAAAGGCATTGCTCCCAGCCTACCAACAGCCATTCATGAAGAAAATAAGTAGCGGATATGAAATAAAAGGGAACTTACTACAAGACATAAATGATCTCCAGTGAAATGTTTATAGCAACTATTCTTGACACTGAAATATTAGGATCATGCTCTTTAAATTTAGGAACAAGAAAGGAATGCTTAGTATTCTCTCTATTTCTATCTAACAATCTGGCTTCCATCTTGGACCAGCATCATTGCCATTACCTGGGAACTTGCTGGAAATGCTGACTCTGAGGCCTGACCTAACACTGAACCAAGATCTTCATTTTAATGCGACCCTCCCAGATGATTCATATGTACTTTAAAGTTGGAGAAGCACAGGCCTATTTAGTATGGTAAGGCAAGAAACATACATTTTTTTAAGTTTTGAAAGTGAAAGAAAATGTAGGGTAATTTAAAACTGGTATAGAAATAGGAATGGAAGAAATGAATCATTTCATTATTCACATTTGATATGACTGTCTACAAAGAATACCTACAAGAATAAAAAAATAGAAGTATAACAGTCGAACAAGTTTTCTGGGTATTTAGATGATATGAAATTATTAAATCTTTATATAGATGCAACAGGTACTTAGATACTATAGTTTTTGAAAAGGGCCATTATGCAATGGAAGTAGAAATATGTAGTACATGCAAATAAAAGATGTGTAAGATCTTTATAATAATAAAATTTATGAAACATTGAAAATTACTAAAGGAGAACTAATTAACAGAGAGGTTTGCTACATTTGTAGAGAGACATAGTATCCTGAATGTATCAACTTTTCTTGAATTCTTCTCAAAAACATACAATAAAATTCTAGTCAATACCATCACAACTTATTCCAAGGAATTAATAAATTGCTTTTAAATTGTTTATGGAGGTGATAAAGACCATAACCACAATAAGGCTGGATGGCGGCAGGGGGGATTTTCTTACCTAATATTATTGTATTGTTCTAGAAACTAAGACCACGTGGATTTGGAGCAGAGACAGGGATTAAAAAAAAAAAAAAGGCAAATGGAACAAAATAGAAGGCTCAGAAACAGACTGACAGTGCTGAGAAACTGCATCCATGCCAAAGGTTAACACTACTAGTCAGATGGAAAATGATGGACCAGTCACTCAATGGCACAGAAATAGCTGCCTACCCCTATGAAACATGTATTTTAAAATTGGATTCCTTTTTGCACCACACTCAAAATTAAATTCCATATAAAGCGACAAATGCAAAAGTCAGAATGTGAACAACTATAGAAGAAAATTTCGTCAAGTACAAAAACCACTTCTACTTCTCAATAGCCATCAATAAGAATTCACTGGAGAAGATGTTTCCAGTCTCGACAAAGAGTCGTAGACTAGAGAGAGAGAATTCCTAAAAATAAAAAGCAATCATCAAAAAAAAAAAAAGAAAAGAAAAGCCTAGCTCCTTGGGAGAGCGAGTACTTCAGGGCATGGACTCCAAACCCAGAATGCTCAGGCTCAATGCCCAGGTTACAAGATGGATAAGCCTTGGGTAAGTCAGAGCCCCGTTGGACTTGCCTGCCCACTGCTAAGATGAGGCTCATAGGAGCAGCTCTCTCAGGGGTTGTAGGTGTTGTAACAGAGAAAATGCATGAAGTGTCTAGAACAGTCTTGGTACAAGTATTCTATGACTGTTAGTTATTACTGTTCACGTGACTTACCTTAATAATAGATTATGCTGTGTAAATGACGCCAAAGCAATTTCATTCCAGGCAATCAAAGTAGGTTTTGCTCATAATAATATTTTATATCTTAAAAGTTTCTGGTAGGGCGGGCCGCGGTGGCTCGGCGGGCAAGAGTGCTTGCCTGCCGTGCCGGAGGACCCCGGTTCGATTCCCGGCCCCAGCCCATGTAAGAGAACAAGCGAACAAACAAAATATAATAAAAAATAAAGATGTTTCCCTTTCTTCCTCCCTTCCTTCCTTCCATCCTTCCTTCCTTCTCTGTCTTTCTTTCCTTCCTTTCCTTCCTCTCTTTAAAAAAAAAAAAAAAAAAAAAAAAAGTTTCTGGTAAAAATACAATGCTAGCTTTATTTATTTTAGTAACAGTAGAACAATGATCTCCCTTGATAATTAGAATATCTAAATATATTAACAAAAAATTATAATCTTTTTCCCTTTTCTGTGAAAATAGGCCAGACTAATACTTTTATGAATGGCTTTCTCTTCTGGACAGTATTTTTAGCAGGGTTTAATTCTCTAGCATTTCAAATTGGGCATGCTGGAATTTGGCTTCAATTATCTCATGATTTTGCCCTTGTGATTAATTTCTCTTACCAGAGTGAATGAATATGCATGTTCTTTATAAGAGTGACAAACAGCGATTTTGTTTTGCAAACCAAAATGACATTGCTCTCCACCATCTCTCTTTAGTTAAACAAACAAAAAAAAAGGCAAACATTAAGCATGTTTAAGTATTTTTGCTGTCAGGGCTCTTTTTAACCTCATCCCTTATCGTGTAGGTGAGTCATGATGAAAATAACAAATGCGTGTTACTAATTGTGCGGCATATCAGTGCTGGGCTACGTAATGTGCTGTTTGCAGAAAAGGAAGGAGCCTAGCACATGATTATTCTTATCAAAGATCTTATCAATTTTAAGAGACAGACCTAAACTACATAAAATAACAGTGAGAAATACCAAACTTGTTTCCTTGTTACCTTGTAACAGGAATAACGAAAGGCCCAGAGGCAGGAAGGATCATCGTAGGTATTTGGGACAAGAAGACACATGTGGAAGAACAAAAAGGGCGTAAGTATTGGGGAGAAGTGCCTCTCAGGGAAACTGAGGCTCCACGAGGATGTGTTTTATATGAAAGAAGGAGGGCAAAGAGAAGGGTAAGAGGAAAGCAGATTTAAGATGTGGAGAAAGAAGAAATGGTTCATGGAAACTGAGTCATTAAAATACAAGATGGGTAAGAGGTACAAAAAGGCACAGGTTTACTACACAGTTTTCATTTTTAAATGACTAGAACTCTTTTAAGTCCTTAAATTTCAACTAGCCATTTATTAAATTATATCAACAATTTGTCTACGTTGATGTTTTGAGAGATACAGAAGATGTGAGACATGACATCCAGGAGTGAAGTTCTGTCTGGCACCATGGGATCGACAATGCCTACCTGGCCAAAAGGGGGAAAAGTGCTGTGGCAAAATGAGGTATCAGTGGCTGAGAGAGTTCAGTTAGAGTCAAGAGGTTATTATGGAGTCTACTTTTATGAAAACTTCCGCTAGGTAATGCTATTTATCATGGTTTCCCAAACCCCAACCAAGACCATTCCTGCCAGCCCTAAAGAACACCTGGGACTTTATCTGAGATTATACAAAATTCCATGCACTATGCTTACTTTCTAGAAGCCTACAACCTACAGATGAGTTCCTAGGTGAGCCCTGAAACCTAAAGGGGCCAGCCGCTCCAGAAGATCAACTAGTGTCATCCCCCATCCCATGCTATCCCATGTTATTGACAGCCATTTCCAACATGAAAAAGTTAGAATGGGCATAGCCCAAATACCCCTGAAGATTAGGAGAAAGATCACAGGAGTCATAACACAGAATATAGGATTTAACAACTCAGTATGAGTGCTGAATCATTATATTGATATTTCTTTTAGTCTCCAGTGTCTTGTAGCAGCTAGAAGAAAAAACCTAAAATGGTGGAGCTGTAGCCCATACCAAACTCTGAAATCTGTTCTGTATTTCTTACAGTGGGCTTTTGAAATTTAGTGCTTTATATATATATATACGTTACCTTCCACAATGAAAAAATATTTAAAAAAACAAAGATGAAGACGAGCCATTCACAACCAAGGAAACATTTGTAAGATTTGGGGAACCCCTCAGTGTTAAAGACTGGCAAAGAATTGTTCCTTTAGATATACATACAAGGCATACTTAAATTTCTAAATCCCTGACATTGATTGAGAAATGGGCTGGCACCATGAGGATTCATCACAATTAAGTAGGTATATTTCAAGACAGCCAAAGGAACCAAAGGAGACCACTCCTAAGAAAATCCCCACTGCAAAATAAAACCAGTGGAAAATTAAGGCAGGACAGAAGTGATAGTAAAAGAAGTGAAGTTGAAGATGGGGCGCTGAGTATGAAGATGGGGAGGAAGGTAGCTGGAGGGAGCAGGTATCTTGTTTTTACATAAATGCATCCCTGATGTCTGAGCACGGGAATGTGACCCAGCTTTCAGAAAGTAGGCACGTCAGAGTAAGAATGGGACTTTGATACCTGACCGTTTACTCTTTTGCCATTAATAATATGTAACCTTGGCTTGGCATGGAGGGGAGACAAACGATGATTTTCACAGGTACAAGGACAACGTGATTTTCATCTCCTATTACTAGGCCATTTTCATCTCTTGCCTTGACTACAGAGATCACTTCCTAAATGGCCTTGTTCATCTACACTTCCGCCTCTGCACGCCATTCTCCACTGGCTAATCCCAGCGGTTTCTAAGTTCCCCTTGAGCAAATGCCAAACAGCTTTATTACCTCTTTCCTATATTTCTTTCTCTGTTCCCTACCGCCACCCCAATATTCACAAAATTTCCTGATGATAGTTTAAAAGTCACCTGTTCTAACACCATCCCTGCCCTTTCCCCATCCCCTACAATTATGTTATGTTCCCTCTTATAGGGTCCTGAGGCAAACTCCTGCCCTATATTATATTTGAAGTACTGGAATTCTATATCTGTCTTGCCCCAGAATTCACCAAAGAGCCTGATACATGGTAAGCTTTTAAATATTTGTTAATTGTTGAAGGTTGAATGTTGACCATTGATGAACATGAAAATATAAAGATACGTGTTACTATAAAAGTAAACTTTACATTAATTTACATTTCAGATGCAGTGCAGTTGGCTTTCTCCGGTTCTCAGCTATGTTTAAAAACAAAGCAAAAAACATCAAATGACTAGGAACACGGTTTCCTTGAGACTAAAAGAAAAGGAAACTCAGGTTTGGAATTATAATCCAGCATTGTATAATGTCCCCCATTCACAGCTTCAGAAAGTAAGTACAACTTAACCAAAATAAGATTCATGTAAAATATATTTGAGAATGGATTCAGGTCCTAAAAGAAAAAATGAAATTTACTTGGAATGGCCACTTTGATGACTATTATTTGAGTGCTGATTCTTGAACTAAGATAACCATAGAACAATGTGACAAGAATTAAATTTAAAAGGGTGCTTCTTTGGAGTGAAGTCTGAAAGCAAATCACATGAATCAGGGTAAATACACATATACGCATGCTAGTAGTACTGGAGAGCCCTTCACTCTTCTATAAACCCAAATCTCAGATACTGTTACTAACCACATATAAACAAGTTCACTGCCCACTATTTTACACAAACATCAATCAAGTAGCAAGTAAGAGAAGGTGGTTTCCCCAGGTCGGAGTTACTTCCTGGTGTGCCGGAGATATTTGAGCTGCACATTAACTAACTCATGTAAAGCCACCAGAATAACTCTTAATGCACCAAAGCAAAATCTGAGACTTTTTTCTTTCCAAGGGAGCTGGAGAAATCACCAAAAATTAGCACTTGCTCTTATTAAAGTGTGAATTCCAGGCAAAGAAGCTTGTAATAGAGTGATGTCACCTTAACATTTTACATGAACAACCTAGAGGATATGATTTGATAATACCTGCTATTTTCACACCATGGCACAAAGAGAACTTCCTTGCCTTACTACAGGGCTCTTCTGCGACAGAGATGTATTTCTGTTAGCCTGAGTAAAAATGACCTTTAAAAGGGACAAAAAAAAAAAAAAAGGTTAGGAGCAAATTGACTTTCCAAGATTCACAAGGCATAGAGTGTAAAAGAAGTTTTTAGTCATGGAACAGAACATCTTCTATCACAGTTAATATGAATATTTATGAAGCACCATCTGAAGGCTTAACACAGTGCCTGCTCCATTAGCTTATAATTTAATTAGGCCTAAATGCAAATCCTCTGATTTAGGGTAGTCTGCTTTTGAGATGGATGCCAACCTGCCATTGTCAGCAGCCCTCTCTTTCCTGCCTCTCACTTCTCTTTTCCTCTCACTTATATTCATACACTTTGCTTCCCCCTCCCCATTCTTTTCTTCACTGAAAGGATGTAAATCAAGTTCCACCTGTAAAAGCATAAGCCTGTTGTGGTCAGTATAAAAGTTTAAAACCCATACATGTGGTTTCTTCCTGCAGATTACAGACAGATTCTGTGAATGTTCATAGATAATCAATCTAACATATTTGAACAGTGACAAATATCAGTTTGGAACCATGGACACATCCCTAGGATATTTATGCAAACTGAGCGCTAAATAGATTTCTGTGTTTGCATTTGAAATTCACATGTCTGGATTTCCTGTCCAGCCATCCTGAGATAGCTGTTTATCTGTCCTGGGGTTGGTTCATCAATCCAGATTCCCTACAGGATAAGATGCTGCATCTGACCCTGCACTATATTCACTCTCAGAAGACCTCAGCCATATCAGGATCAAAGAGGAATATTCTCTATATCAGTGAGTAGAAAACAAGCTGCCCCTCCAAAATTACTTAATCACTTTGATAAGTAGCTTTATAAAATATAAATAAGATTCCACTTCCCAATAATGCACTCTTGCAGTCATAAACATTTTTTTCCTTTTTAAGTAGCATTGACAATAGATTTGTTATGTGCAGCAAAAATGCCATACCATGGCTTCCTGTGCTACACACTGGAGTGTGCTGAGCACCCCGAGGCAATGCAAGACTGATCTCTAGAAAAACATGCATGAATAGCACTTCAGGGCCTGCAGACCCACAGAAGCAGACTGCACAGGCCCTGACAAAGCCTACACTGCAGCCCAATGTACAAACCACAATGAATCAGTGAGAAACTTATTACTACTTTCAATATCAAATGCTGTCTATTTTAAGCTTTGAAATCTCTGCACCATACTTTGCAGGCACTCATCGACAACAGTAAAGGGGAGCAGCCAGGGGCAGACACAAACAGACGTCATCTTCTAACTGTCAGTGTCTTGCTGGTTTAACTAGAGAACATTAAAATTGGGAGCTATGATTTTAAAAAGTGTTTCCTTGCTCTGATGCCTATTTCCTCTCAGCTTCTCCTTTAGATCAAGGCAGGGGAAGCTAAACTCTGATATGCTTTTATTTAGAACAATCACTGCTCCAGGAAGTGAGATTGTCTTGTTACCTAATGCCACAGGAAATCTGAGTGCTGATCAACCTTTAACATGGCCACAAGAACATTTTCCCACAGCTTAATCTCATTTCTTGGCTGTCATTTTGTGTTTACATAGGCATTCCTCTATTGATAGACATTTTATTCATTTGCATTTTTCACTATCGCAAATAATACTTTGGGGACTTGCTAAATTAACAAAATTATGTATTATGTCAAAATAAAAGCTTAGAGCAGAAATATCAGAGGAAAAAACCCAGATGTTTAAAATATCTACATTCCTACTAACTCTGAAATAACTATTGAGTGGTTTGGTGGTTTATGTGTGTGTGTGTGTGTGTGTGTGTGTGTGTGTGTGTGTGTTGATACATTCATCCTTTTCTGCCTATATGTATTAGCATATATGTAATGAAATGACATTAATTTATAAAACTGTTTGGCACTAGACGTACTTTGGGGAGGGGTTAGGGGTGCATGGTCCAGGAATTGAACCCAAGTCTCCCACATGGAAAGCAAGCATTCTACCACTGAACTATTCGTGCACCCTCTTGAACATACTGTTTTTTTCTAACACCTTTAAACTTTTTACATTGTATAGTATAACATATATACAATGCAAAGAAAATAAATAAGCAATATTTTTCAAAGCACTCTTCAAATAGTGGTTACAGGATAGATCCCAGAGTTTCTCATGGGCTACCATATGATCCTCTCATATTTTTCCTTCTAGCTGCCCCAGAATATAGGTAGGTAGAGGGCTTAAATATTTATCATCACAATTGACTTTTTTTTTCCTTCTTTTTTTGTGAACAATAACATATATACAAAAAGGAAGACTTTTTTTTTTTTTTAAACATGGGCAGGCACTGGGAATCGAACCCAGGTCTCGGGCATTACAGGCAAAAACTCTGCCACTGAGCCATTGTGGCCTACCCCATACTTTAAAATTTTATTTTATTTTATTTTATTTTATTTTATTTTTTTGCATGGAGAGGCACTAGGAATCGAACCTGAGTCTCCAGCAAGGTGGGCAAGAATTCTGCCACTGAGCCATGGTCATACCACTCTTAAACATATGTTTTAAATATGTGTGTTTTTTTTTTTTCAAAAAAAAAGAGATTTTGAAGTATTCAAAACACTATCATTTTTTTTTCCAGCACTCTGTTAAAAAAATTCTTTTTTCTTTTTTTAATTATCAAAGGAAAGTATATTATAGCAGGCAAAGAAAAAGTTTGCTTGAAAGATATCCTCCTAACATTTGGGAAAGAGAATTGAATGGATAAGACTTGATGTACTTGATTGAAATGAGATAAAGTAAAATTAGCTTCAAATATTTCAAGTCTTCTTAATAAAGTAAAAGATAACCCCCTTCCTATTCCTTCAAAAAGATTTTATGCTTAAGGAGTTAAGGTACCTTCAGCTGAAAGGAATAATTTAATGGCCTTGCTTTGAAATTGCATATCAAATTCCTCCTGCTTTGATTCTGCTTTTTCAGACATTTAATTAGCTAGAGTCACTATGGCAAGGGATTTGCGTATAATTTTATTGAGTCACCCATTTCTGAGTCATCTATGTCTGATTTGTTTTGAAACCATATGCAAGCTATTTGGCTAACATACATTCACTATGGGCTAGGAACTCAAATAGATAAATGACTTCAGCCTTGTCTGATGCACCCTTACCTTCATCTGAACATTCTTTTCTGCTAACAAAATTATAGTTTCATTTATTAAAAGGCATTGTCTAAGCATCCTTCTATTATATCTGAAACCAACTCCCCAACTTTCCCCTTTGTATGTCAGCCAGCAACCATCATCCAAAGTAAAAAAAGTATTTATTATATTCTTAAAGGTAAGCAAAACCCTGAAGAGAGAATAGAAGCTCCCCTACAGAAGAAATGTGTAATCTAAAAGGGGGATTTAATAAAGTTATATATTTGAGTACACATAAATATATGCCAGAAACAAATTCATACTTTAAATCAGTTAAAGAGATCCTAAAAAATAATTGAGGACACAGAGACAAACTTTATTAGGGGAATGGATGTGGTTTAGGGAAGGAATAAGGTGACTTCCAGCTGGGCAGGACAGCTAATAGAATGGATGACAGAATCAGAATATAGTGGCCCACATCTAACAAGATGGAGTTAAATAGGAACACATTTGAAGTACTGCCCTTTGGTTAAAACAAAAACATCCAACTGAGCAGCTACCTAAGGGAGGGGGAAAGAGGTGGTGGCTCAATTGAACACTTTCAATTAAGTGATACCATCACGACAACAGGATGTAGAAGACCAAGTATCAGTGTGATCTAAAGTCACATTCATTAATAAAGACTACCTAAGATGAGGTATTAAAAAAAAAAGAAAGTATCTGATGTTCGGAACTAATTGGGTTACATCTGGAATCATACTCCCATCTCTAGGCCACAAACTTAGAACTAAGAAATAGTAGCTTGTCTAAAGGTGAATTACCAGGATGGAAAAACAAGATCATAAAATAAGGATATTTAATCTAAGAGCCAGAGCGCAGAGGGAACAAGTCTTAGGGCTAAGGATATGAAAGAATGTCAAACGAAAATGGAATTACACTTACCCCATGTGTCTCAGAGCTTCAGAAGTAGGAGCAATGCTACTTTGAAGGTTTGTGGAGGTAGAAGTTAGTTTAGTGGAAGAGCTAAGTCAATAACTTACAGCTGGCCAACAACACATAGACACTGCCCAGGGGAACCATGAGTTCTCTCTATGGAGGGTCAAGGACTGACACTTGATGAATCGATTCATACTTGCATTAGCACTAAACCAGAGGACAGTGGTACCTTATTTCAATCAGAAAGTTCTGATTCACTGAGACGTTTGCACCCTTCTTTGTTTTCCTCTGCACCCCCAATTTACCTTTCTTTGAGCTAATTAAATCTCTACATGATATACCACTCAATTGAAACTATTATATCTTCAAAAAGAGGTTGACCAATTTAAGAATTTGAAATATAAACAACATAGGGCCAAAAGGTTTGGTCAACTCTCAAAGGTATGACACTAACTACTTATATTCTGTAGCAATATTCTGAGTCATGAGACACTGAACTCCCTTGATGAAAATAGCTTCTCATAATATGACATTCCACAGCACTGAATTCAGAATAATGTGATTTCACATAGACCTGCCACGCTCTAAAGAACATAAAATAGCTGGTGGTGCAATTCATAAAGAGAATCCAAGGTATTGCCCCTGGACAGGGCTTCTCACACATATGAATCACTGGGGATCTTGTTAAAATACAGATTCTGACCAAGTAGATCTAAAATGCCCAATAATATGCATTTCTACCAAGCTCCCAAATAAAGTTCACTCTGCTAGTCAGTGCACCAAACTTTGAGTAGCAGAGTGAGGCATACTTCCCATGAATCATCAGTGCAGAATATTAATATGCCAGTAATTATCAGGCTATTTCTTTGCTTTATATATTAGCATTTCTACTGACATACTAAATCAGTAGAATTTCTTTAAAAATTTAAAAAATTAAAATTAAATTATATTTACTTTTTTTAATTAAAAGATGATATAATAAAACATTAAAAATAAATCAGAGAGGGCAGTGCGATAGTGGCTCAGTGGCAGAATTCTCGCCTACCATGCCGGAGACCCAGATTCGATTCCCAGAGACTGCCCATGCAAAAAAAAAAAAAAAAAATCAGAGAGCCAGTTTATTTTGTAAGTACTTAGGAGCACGGCCATACAAAATCATTGACTTGGCCTTCACGAAGTATCAACAGACAATTATATCAAGATGCACAGTGAACATTCAGTTGAATCAGCAGCCTGATTTTGTTTTTACTTACTTACCAAATGAATGTTCTGATAATAAAATGATTATAAGAGTTCTTTTGAATTGTACAAAATTGTCATTCTGTATAATAAAACAAAACTACATTCAGTTTCAGACAGTCTGAGATCCCTTTGCTACATTATTGGTGGATAACGATGGTGAGTAGATGGTCCAAATGACTCAAGCCTGAATGTCCCCACAATGTGCATTTCAGACCAAATTTTAAGGGATTTAAATATAGTACGAATGAACTGGTATTGAATTTTTTCATGTATTCTCAAGAAAATATGAAAAAGTGCATGATGTTATTTAGACAAGCTACTTACTTATAGAAAAATCAGAATGCCATCTATCAAGCATTAAGCCTTTTTCCTAAATCATCATGCACAGTTATTGGGGGAATCTTAGATATTCTAGAATGCTAATTGTTATCTTAATATTGATATTCAGGATCAGATCATGCAGGGTCATTGTCCAAGGGCGAGAGCCTCAGGCTTCCTGTTGTCTTTGTCTGAAATGGTCTTTTCCTTCACCCACTTCAAGTCGGATACTTCCTTTCTCATTCCCTGATTTAGTCTCTTAAACATCTATCATTAACATAAAATATATTCTATCTTTTTCTTTGAATAGTCTCCTCCAGATTAGCTTTCTATTGCAGCTATAGAAAATTGCCAGAAATTTAGTAGCTCCAAAACTAAAAATGTATTATCTTAGTTCTGTAGGTCAGAAACCCAACACAGATCTCACTGGGTTTGCTTAAAATCAAAGTATCAATAGGCTGCATTCCTTTCTGGAGGCTAGAGGTGGAAATCCATTTCCTTGCCTTTTCTAGCTTCTAGAGGCCACCTGCATTCTTTGGCTCCTAGCCCCTTCCTTTCTCTTGAAAATCAGCAATATTGCACCTCTCTGAGCCTTTTCTGTCATCATATCTCTTTCTAATACAGTGAATTGAGGTTCTCTATTTTCAAGGACTCATGTGATTACATTGGGCCTACCTGGATAATCTAGGATAATTTCCTATCTCAAGGTTGATGTCGTCAGTCATATCTGTTAAGTCCCTTTTTCCATGTTTGGTAACATATTCACAGATTCTAGGAATTCGGCTATAGAAAGCTTTGAGGGGAAGCGTTATTCTGCCTAAAGCACAGCCACTGATGGAAGCTCCATGAGGTCTTAGAATTTTGGTTTTGTTGTTGTGGTTGTGGTTCATTGTTGTATCCCCAGCACTTAGAATAGTCAGCACCCAGCACATAGAAGGTACTTAATACATGTTTGCTCAGTGATGGAGGAAAGCCAGCATGGGGAGATGACAATCACATATTTGAAGTGCAGGTTCCAGAACACAGGCCTTTATTAGCTGTGTTTGGTGAGTAAGCCACTTGAATTATATAAACCTTGGTCCTCATCTGAAAATAAGATAATCACTTTGTCCTCTTCACAGAGCTGCTTAGAGAAATCAGTTAATAGAATGACATTGAAATTGTCTGAAAATCCTTAGTAAACTACTTTTTAGGTTGGTCTTAATGACATTACTTAAAAAACACACAAACAAAATCAAACAGGTTCATTTAAGCGAAAAATATCTTCATTTTTTCAGGTCACAGATGCACTTTCTAGGCCTTTCAGGACTCCTGTCCAAGATGTTCAAAAATTTCTTTGGGAAAATCCCACAGTGAGGCTGCAGCCTTTTGGGGGTTTTCTTCCTGCCAGACATAGGCCATGGCTCCAGACTGAGTGCAGAGTGCTTGAACCACCTTAAGCGATGGTGCAACAACAGGGAGTTTATAGGGAGTCAGCAGGCTTTAGGCTACTTCAAGCTCTTTGATCCGCATTCCCATGTCTCTTCATTTCCCCAAGCCTTCCTTCTGGCTCAAGTCTATATTCACTGCCCATGACTAAAAGTCATTACCAAGTAGTACAATGAGGCCAAAATAAAATACTACTTCCCTTATTGTTTTTATTTCCTTAGGATAAAACTAGGTCATGAGTTGTCCAACACATTATCAAAATACTAAAACAAAAGTTTATAACCAATATTATAGCAAAGATAATAACATGCCATCAATGTCTATGGAGTCATTTGGCTGATTTTCCTGAAAACAGCAATGACAACTTTTACCATTTATTTTTAGAATATTTGTGCAAGAAAATGTGCCCCTTCCATTTTGACAAAATTTACCAATGATTTTCTTAATCCAAAATACTTTTGAAAACTGACAGCTGTCTGGAATTCTTACTAAATAGAGTGAAAACTAAAACTTTTAAGATAGAATCTTTTATTGTTTTAAAAAGTCTGTGATGTTAAGAGTAGTAAATATGTTCCTCCAGCATTGATTTAATTAAACATACTTAAAGTAGGCGAAACCCTGGGGTAGAATATGGAAATAGTTTATCTTAAAGATAAGGTCTATATTACAGCTGTCAATAATTCTTTATAAAATTTGCTGCAAAAAATAGTATGCAACTTTAATGAAAATTATTATGAATGATAAATAAAATAATACAATGCCTACAACATATGAATGTCCTTTTTTTTTTTTTTTTTTTAAAAAGTAGTTCTAGAGGAAGAGGAATGATCCAAATTATTTGATGGGTGACCCCCATCCTTTAAAATATGAGCTGAGAACCAGTCCTGTAAATTCACTATAGAATCTTGGAAAGGAATTTTCCAGAAGCAACCTAATGAGCACTTTATATTTATCAACCCATCTGACCCTTCCACAACCTTATGAAGTAAATTGCATTGGATCCCCATTTTATAGATGGAGCACAGAGATGTTAAGCCTCTTGCCTAAAGTAACACAGCTAATGAGAATCTGATACCAGCAGTAAAGAATTTAAAAAAAAAAAAAAAAGGTAGGAAACAACAGCAACCAAAAAAAAAAAAAAAAACACTACCAACAAAAGAGACTTAATAGAGATATGGTCTGCTTCTAAGCTATGACTATTTATGGACATTTGAAAATATTGATATTTGGTGACAATCAACCTATCCATTGTCAGTGAATAGGTAGTGAAAATTCAACTGTTAAAACTGTCAATGTAATGCAGTGATTATGAAAATAGGGTTCCTAGACCAGCATAATCTGAGGATTTATTAGGAGAGCAAATCTTGGGGCTCTATCACAGACCCACAGAAGCAGAAAGTTTGGGGAGGAGGCCTAGCAATCTTGTTTCTAGACTCTTCTAGGTAATTCCAATGCTTGCTAAGGTTTGACTGCCACTAATATAATGTTTAGCTGATGTGTTAGTGAATGCCTTTATATATTTTTTTACCCTAAAATATTGTACCTTACCTCTTAACACAGTAGCCTTTTTAGGTTAGATGGCGCATAGGGAAAAACACAACTGCTTGTTAAAAAGTGAAAATCTATGTTAAAAATTAGCTATGTGGGCTAAATCACATCTAAAAACCATGTAGGCAGATTATTCCAAAAAATGTGTACTTGAATCAGCTGAAAAAATGAGAGCCCCTTTTCCCCAATCCAGACCTCAAAACTCCATTTATTCTTCATTAGTTTAACTCATGTAAGTAATGTATGTAATATTAAGAAATACTTTTTAGATATTAGTTGAAAACTGGCAGGTTTCATTGGAATTCTTCTCTTATACTTTAGATTTATATTCAATGATTTATTTCTCTCATTCAACAAGTCATAAAAAACCTTGGGAGGGGGGAGCTGTTACTAAAGTAAAAACAAACATGCAAAAGAAACAAAATTCTCATTTCATCAGCTATATTTAAAAATTCCAGAATCTTAAAAAGTATAGGTATTTCCCCTTGTGCTCTGGTTTGAAAGGATGTATATCCCCTAGAAAAGCCATGTTTTAATCAAAATCCCATTTCATAAAGGTAGAATAATCCCTATTCAATACTGTATGTTTGAAACTGTAATCAGACATCTCCCTGGATGACATGATTTAGTCAAGAGTGGTTGTTAAACTGGATTAGGTGACAACATGTCTCCACCCATTTGGGTGGGTCTTGACTGGTTTACTAGAGTCCTATAAAAGACGGAACATTTTGGAGAATGCGAGAGATTCAGATAGAGCGAGCAGAACGACATAGACACGAGAAGCAGAGAGTCCACCAGCCAGTGACCTTTGGAGCTGAAGAAGGAAAACACCTCCTGGGGAGCTTCATGAAACAGGAAGCCAGGAGAAGACGCTGGTGAATGATGCCATGTTCACCACGTGCCCTTTCAGATGAGAGAGAAACTCTGTGTTCGCCATGTGCCCTTCCACTTGAGATAGAAACCCTGAACTTCATCGGCTTTCTTGAACCAAGGTATCTTTCCCTGGATGCCTTTAATCCAGGGACATTTCTATATACTTGTTTTAATTGGGACATTATCTCAGCCTTAGAACTGTAAACTGTCAACTTATTAAATTCCCCTTTTTAAAAGCCCTTCTGTTTCTGGTATATTGCATTCCAGCAGCTAGCAAACTAGAACACCTTACGAATTAAATAAGAACAAAACAAATATATTATACTGTCTGTGGCTTTATTTTAGCAATTAGAAATACCACCTTACTCACATATTAATGCTACAATAGAGGTGAAGCCAAAGCGATGAGAGAGACAAGAGAATGAAGCAACAACTCTTCCTGGAAGAAGCAGGAAGAGTGTCCCAGAAGAAGTGCATTCATACTGGGCCTTGGAACGTGAGTTTCCTGGGGAGAGAATGGGGTTGAGGACTCCCAGTATGTGGACAAGAGCACATTATTCTGAAGCAGGCTTGTGAAGTCAACATCCAAGAGATGGACTTACATCATGCAGGACTCCCTGAGTGAGGAGTTGGGTTTATTCGTAAGCCTAGGGAGAACGAATGAGAATTTCTAGGCTGTGGATTTACATAATACCATCTTTTATTAGGATGATGAGGTTTGGCTAAAGCATGAGCTCTGGACTGAATCTGAGAGACACCAGCATCAGGGAATTCTGGCAATTTCCAATTATACAAAAGGCCAGTTCAAAGCAGCAGTGGTCATGGTGATGGAGATGTGAACTTGAGAGACATTTAGGCTGGGTTTAGATGTGAGGGTGGGTGGAAAAAAATTAGGAGACAAGGTGCAATATCAGACTTCATATTAAGTATTCCTTAATACTGAATGTGATGCTTATTTTGCATTATTTTGCTTGTATAAAATGCAAATTAACCAAAAGGTTGATTGGGGCTTTTGCATTTAGATTGAAGAGAGGGGCAGCACCTCTTTCATGATCCAACTGGTGCAACTGCTCATTTCTCAAAATGATCTGAACTGGTGGAAAGTGATAACACTGGAAGGAAGAGCAGGTGTGGATATATTGCTCAATCCAAGTTCCACCAGTGGAGGTTAGTGAGCCTTTAATGCAGTGGAGTCACGGGAGTGTTAAAAGACACAGAAGCCAGAGTCCCCAGGCCCAGAACATTCTGATGTCATTGGTCTGGGCTGTCTGGTTTGGGTTTCATAGTTTTAAGAGAATTACAAGTGATTGAAAATGACTGAGAACTACTGTTTAAATATATAATTGAAAGTCTGTTTTCAATTTGGTAGTGTAGCTTTAAAGTTTCTTTCTGTTGATTTGTCTAATAATCTGTTGCAATGCTAATGAAACAAAACTGCTATATATTTACCTCCTAGGGATGCTGCAAAAACAAGTAAGATAATATGTGTGAAAGTACATTGAACTGCTACTTATTTGGGCCTTATTATCAGCACCAATGTTTTAAAATTTTCCTATAGGGAGTAAGTACTTATACAAATCACTGGGAAAATACAACAAAGTAGGACAATTTCTTCACTTTTAGCTTTGAAATTTAGGCCATAAATGTTCATAAACACTTTCCTGTCACAGTGTAAAATAATAAATATATCCCTTTTATTGACATAGCATGAACACATATATATTTTAAAAAGGCAACAGGAGAGCATAAATGCAAGCTGGATGCCAACACATTTTTGCGTGTGTGGCGGGGGTGGGGGTGGGGTGTGTGAAATTTTTCTTCTAATCTCATCCTGCTAACCCTCCTCCCCCATTTTCTTTAACAGGGGGAGGGGTTGGACCTCAGAGCATGTGCTCCCCAGTCCCCACTGAGGCTGCCTGCAACTCTGGACCAGGTTCAAGTCCTACTTTGGCCACTTCAGGACTGTGCTTTGGCTCCTTCTACTCCTCGGTACCTGCCCAGGCTGCCTGGCCTCCAAAGCCTTTTTCCAGGTGGTGTCATCTGCCAGGTGCACCCTTCCTCAGGAATTCTTGTCCAATTGCCCAAACAGGGCAAATAGGACCAGCCTCTGAAGGAGGAATTGGGAGGAGGGGATATGAAGGGGTTGAAAGCTGCCAGGGCCCCAAATTGGGCAAGTCACCTTACCTTACCTATCAGAGCTGTGAACACTGGGAATGAAAACCAAAATATGGAATGTTTCACGTATTCGCATGTCATCCACTCTCTGGGGCCATGTAATCTTCTCTGTATCATTCAGATTTTAGTATATGTGTTTGCCCAAGCCTTTCAAATGGCAGATACTGTAAATCCTAAGATTCTTGAGTTGACTTTGCCTTGCGCATACATGACACTCAGTAAAGGTTTTGTGAATGCCTGAACAACATCAGGATGTGTTGTGGTACTGTATTTTATTAAAATTGTGTTGTTTGAGGTTGGGTTGTGATGAAGACATTGATCTTTTCTAAGCTTTAAAAGACAGTGACTGAAGCTCAAGAGCAGGAAAATATGGGCAGAGGTGTAACTGAAATATTCTAAAATAATTAAAATGCCTAAAACAAAGAGTGAATATCCTAAAGAAAAATTATATGCTAATATATATACTCATGTTCTTTAGGACACTAAAGAATTAAGCATAATTTTTAAAATTATTATGAGAAAGGACAGAAAAAGAAAAACTGGTGTGAGTCAACGAAATAGTAAAAAAGAATTGTTAAATAAAAAGCCAACTGGATTATATTTTGAAATAACAGAAACAAGGAAAATGGATAGGACCTGGAAATGAAAATTTTGAATTCAAAATGTTGAGTATATCAAATACAGATACGCTCCTATCTGTGATAAAAGATTAGAAAGGGAAGATTTGTATAACTTTTAAAGATTTCCATCATGGCATGTTCAAACTAGGCAGGTCTAGTTGCATTTAAGATTCAGCTCTCTGCATTTACAATGTTTAACTTTTCCCACCTTTTCCAGATCTCTTAGATTTTAGCTTTTGAGGCACATTCCTAAGTCCTTTACTCAATTTACCCTTGCTGACTTCTTTATGTTAGTCTCCTCTTTTCTTTAACTTGAGACTAACTATTCCTACCGACATGGCTAACACTATGGGAAAAACACAGATAAGTTGAATTTCTGTGCTCTTTCTGAATGAGCTTATTCTAATGTTTACTACCATAAATTTGATTAAGCTACATGAAGTAAGACCTTCAGTCCAAAATATAATACTGCTCCATATACAGTAAGGTAGAGTAACCATTTGGTAAACTACAATAAGACCCACCCTAAATTTAAGTAGGCTTATCTTAAGTTCACAGAAGATTTAACATAGTTTACTGGATGGTTAAATATATATGTATATAAATAAATAAATAAATTTAAATATTTATATATAAACTGAGCAGTTAAGACGAAAGCCATGATAAAAACACTGTGTTAGCTGTGATAAAGCATTGATTAAAGAGATTATAGGTTCTGAGGACCTGAATTATCAAAAAAAAGAAAGAAAGGAAAAAAAAGCACAAAAAAGGATGAGACTTCCAGAAAACAGACTTTAACACTTCTGACCAATTCCCACGTGCCTGAATATAGTCTCTGTCACGCGTGAGCAGGACTTCTGCATTTCATAGAGAAGCCTCCCAACCGTTAATTAGAAAAAAGATTTACATACAGTCCTGAGAAGGTTAAATGTCCACTTAATAGACCAAAGCAATGCAGGTATTAGTAAGAACACATTTTTAGATATATATATATATTATTCTTTTCCCCTAATTTTCTAATTTTGGTAACTTGCAAGCATTAATGGGATTTGAAATTCCAATTTTTTTTTTTATGACAACTCTTGCTTCAGTATTCAAGGATTCCTTAAGGCTACTAGAAATTTGCATATCTCAGATCACCCATGGTTTCTGAAATGTTAAAAAAACATCCAAAAGTTCCTAAATATGGAGAGAATTTTAGGAAAAACATTTACAGAGATCATAATTTATGATCTTTTTCTTAAGGTTTTGACAATCATGACCCACACATGCAACTTACTCAAAAAGCAGGTTGTCTGAATTATTACAACCATATCCCAGCTGATTACCCTTCCTCTAGCCTTACATTTCTCCAGTCTAGTCTCCACAGTTCAGTAAAATCTGACACCCTCAAAGACACCCCGCTTTGCTGGAATAAAGTGCAGAATCCTTGACATGGCTTGCAAAGAAAGCCCTCTGTTTCCTGTTCCTTGCATTTTTCTCCAGCTTCATCTCCTATTATTTTCCAGCCCCTGTGCAACTGCTACTTGCCTTCCAAGCTCCTCCCAGATGGAACCACGTTCAGTCACATGACTGTGCCCAAAACTCTTACCTTAGGACTTTGCATATGCTCTTCTCTCTTCCCACCTTACCCTTCATCTGGCCAATTTCTGCTCAACCTTCAGGTTTTAATATTTCTCCCTGAACCACTCCTGACCAGGTGAGTCGCTCCACCTCATCTTTATAATTATCATGCCTTATTGCAATAGTGTTTACCGACCTATCTTTACCACTGGACCTCTGGCTTCATTGGAACTATAGCAGTGACTGTCTTGCTCATTTGTACAATCCAGGTCCATAACAGTGAGAAGCCCATATCTGTTAAGTGAAAGAATCTTAATGAAATTATATAAAAGCCACAGAATTCAGATTTCTGTTTATGCCCAAAGCTGTCCAGTGTAAGTATCACAGGCTGCCATCTTTTAACAAAGCTAAGCCCCTGTTATATAGTTTCTCTCTCTTTCTCTCTCTCTCACACACACACACAATACTATCCTTAGCTGATTCAAATTTATTTGACTCTACTTATTTCAGCCTCGGTAGAAACTGTAGGAACCATCATTATATTTAGAAGAGAATTAAATTACTAATATCGGTCTACCCATTTCTCCAAGAAAATGAAATTACTTCTCTACAGAATTAAAACACCATTTCCTTGAACTTGATGAAGAAGCCAATTTTCTTTTGTGTTTCCTGCCTCAAAAGAGAATATGTGTCTAGACAGAATATTAGTGAAGCTGTTCCATGACATACCCTTTTCTGTTAGAACAAGCGCCATTATTCCTGCAGTATTACCAAGTAGCTCACTGTACCTTTGCTTGCTTCTTTATTTCAAAAATGGAAAAAGAGACTGGGTGAAAGAAATACTATCCCCATATTCCCAAACTTAGAATTCTATTAAAGTTAACTAATTAATCTAAGTAAGTTAGCATTTATATACCCTTCTGCAAATTTCTGAACCTAGCCATCTGCACAGCACAATTCATTTAAAGAGAGACAGAACTAGTTTTAGTTCTTCAACATTTGTCCTGTGGTATTCTTTCCACCTGGGGTTCTCAATCTTTAGCATTCACCGGACTCTCTCGGAGGCCTTTTAACATGCAGCTCGATGGCCCCCAAGCCCTTAGTTTTTGATTCAGGAGGTCTGAGGTGGGATGAGAAAATCTGCATTTCCAGCAAGGTAATGCTGATGCAGCTGGCCTGGAGTTTCACACTTTGAGAACCCCCGCCTTGCACGTATAGTTTACACTAGTGAGGCATCTTTTGTCTCTATGCAGTTGTATGATGGCATTCTGACGTCCACTATTCCCATTACCCTCTTTTTAAATTTTTTTTCCATTTTTGGTCATCATTATCTAATTATTCAGTATTGCTACCTAAAATGTAAAGCATGTGCTCTGTGCTGAAATTTGATGACATAAGCAATCATTTTCCTAGAAAAAAAAAAAAAAATATATATATATATACACACACAAAAGAGGCCTATTTTGCAAGTTTAAAAAAAAACACTTCACAGATTGTTCTGAGGGGGGTTTGCCTTCAATAGCAAATATGTTTGGAATCAACTGCTATTTATTTGCTCAAGGGCCAAGCTGGCAATTACGCCGGCGCAAGGAGCAGGAGAAATTTATTTAACATGATGATGGTATAGTACTTTGTAAACTCTGGATCAATGAAGGCCACACATAAGCTCATTCTAAGTTTCAGTTTCTTTGCTCCTCTTGCCACCTCAATACCAGCTACTCATTCTGAATTCTCACAGCCACAGAGAAAGAGGAAGATTTCCACCCTGGCACATTCTCCCCCATTTAAACCATTCTAGCCTTCACTTATAAGAGCACTATTAAGTAATCCTCTTTAAATACTCTGCAGAACTAGTCATAAAGTCCACTAATAAACTGGCAATTGAGAAATTTTCTTTTTTCTCCAAAGGCTCTCCATTAACCTCCAAGTTCCGCTGTAGTACTAATGTGCTGACAATTGCAAACTGAAAACTTCGTCTGAGTTGCAATTTAAACACAAGCTTCTTGTGCCAAATTGGGTTTGGTATAGGCACATTGTTTTTTTTGTATTGCAGACTTTTTATGTCGTTCTTCTTCTTGGGAATAATGAACTTTTAAAGAAGTTCTAATTCTCATCAGTCTGACATAAGCTGAGTCAAGTAAAGGGTCTCAGAATTTAAAGAAAGTTGATGCCTTTATCAATGGCTTCTAAAGAAATCAACGATATCAGGCTGTGACCATTACAAGATTCTAGATGAATTCCCACTCTTTCAGTAAGTTATTTCAAGGTAGGGAGTCCATCTTGTTCATTGCTTTGTTCCCAGAATTTAGAATTATGCCCAGAATATAGAAGGCACCCAATATATAGCAATTATTACCTGCCTGACTCTCACTTATAAGCAGTATAAGAAATGCACAATAAAAATTAAATAAGTATAAACATGCTCTTAAGCATGTTTAAGTGAAACAAAAGTTCATAAATTAAGTTACCCAAACAGAGATTGCTTCTACAAATGAAGGAAATAAATCAGAAGGTAATTCGAAAGTATAGCCTCCCCTAGTTCCCTGATTACAGACACACCCATTGACAGACTTCCGGCATATGTTCACAATAAATACACATTTTTCATTTAAGGACTTATATTCCTGGTTTTACAATGCCCAGACTAGTAAGACATTTTCACTTAAACACATTGTCTGGCAGTTTATAAATGGGGACAAATTTCCCACATCCACTCCACCCTCCCCCCCCCCCCCCCCCATTATATAGGGAATACTATTCTGGCTAAATACTTTCTTGGAATTGTGTTATGAGACAGAGAAAGGTGATTCTTGCTTCTTTGAACATCGTTTCTTAAGGCCTCTTCTCTATTTTGCAGGTGAGTCAACTCACAGTGGCCCACAGCCCCTGCATTGCATCTACTCACTGCAGGCTCAGCCAACCTGGGTTCATGACAAAGTCTTGCAAAGGAAGGGCCCTAGACAAGAACTTCAGCTGCAAATATGGCATGCCACTCAGTCCTGGATCTAAGTGACTGCTGGCTCCTGCTGGCTCCTGCATTAGCGACTCTTCTTTCCTGCTCACCCATCACATGAGTTCTTCTTCCTGGACACAAGACCCTGCAGCAGACTTTCAAATGAGGAAAGTCTCACAGCACAATGATTTTTGCCCCTTCTAACTCTGGATCTCCTATGACCCAAGACACTTGAATCCAAGTCAAGTTGCACTATGCCCTTTGGATACTGTGTCTCTAATGACTCACGAGCCCAGCCTACAGGACAGGCTTGTTCCCCCAAGTCTCATCTACCACCAAACTTTCATTTTCTGCCAGGTTTTTATTCCTTTCCGTAACCCTGATGCTGAAGGGTTCCTAAGTCTCGGCATGGTATAATTTTTCTGTCTTGAGTTCATTTTCAGGGCACAGGGTATAATAATGACTAGTTGTTCAGAAAGTGCAGGAGTCAGGGTGGAGGGAGAGCATAGAAGTGTCTCTCAGCAATAAAACATATTCCCAAAGAACAATTTATTTGGTAAATTCTCACATCCAGTAAGGATTAAATTGAGATACTATTTTAGCATGCCCATTAAGATTCTTCTACATCATTTCTGCACAGAATTTCATTTTATGGAAAAGTTCCATGCTCCTTAGCATACCATATCACCTCATGCCAAGTAGTTTCATATTGAAAGAATTATAAAATGCAGTCATCAAAAATGTTTGGCACACCATGAGCTATGGATTATGTTTATATATTTTGAAAATCCTGCGCAAATCCCTCCTGAGGTTCTGTTTAAGATACAACCAGGGCCATGGTGAAGTTCCACAGCAAAACACATCAGCAGCTCTCAGAAGATCAGCACCTACCCTACAATGAAAATTAGTTATATAGTGCAAAAGAACAAAGAAGGCAGGCTACAGTATTTCTTTCTACAGGACAAAATTAAGGCCTCAGAAACGAAATGTCCAAACCTATTCTTGAGATTAAAATCAATTAAGAAGAGCAGCCCATAAAATACTAATGTAATGAGTCTGCATGCTGCCAGCTAAGTTGCAATCCCTGGTAGGCAGAGCCAAGTGAGAGCTATTTATGATTGTTCTTCTGGAATAATAGAAGGGGTGAGAGTGAGATGGATCTCTGAATCAGATCATGTTTGACTGAAGAGTGACAGAGGCATTTTCTTCAATTAATAGCCAGCTGTTTAATTTTAGCTAATGCCAGCCAGGGTTTCCTCATTAAGTGACACTGAAATAAATTATTCAGTACTCAGGACGGGCTGTGGTGAAATGAATTAATCTTTCCAAAATGGGGGGGAAAGAAAAGGGGGTAGGTGCTCACGTTATCTGAGTTTTGGGTACGTATTTTGGCAACCATTTTGAGGATATTGTGCTCATGCTAATTGATAAAATGTCCAGATGGATCATTTTAGGCTTAAATATTTGTTTGAATGGGCAAATTCCTAGAAGTGAGAAACTACACAGAGCAGAAATGGCCTAATCAAGGGCAAATTGGTTTATTTCACCTCCTAGTGAAATCTGCAGTCACACTCAATTCAGCTGATCAAGCAGTGAGTTTTGTTAAGAGCATCCATATGGGGGAATTTTTCAGCGGTTGGGGAACAGCAATGACATTAAAAAAAAAAATCCAGGATAGGTTTAGAAAGGTCAAATACCTGTTAGTACATTCAGAAGCAATCAGCAGGCCCAGCTGCAGGACCTTTTCCAGCTAGGTGCCTGTCACACAGCAGTCACACATCCCTGCGTGTCCTGGCTGTCCGGCCACATTCCTGACTGTCTGGATGGAAGCGTGCCCACCCACAAGCCAGACCTTTTCATCCCAGGAAAGTTTCCAAGGTTCCACGGCAGGCAAACTTCACTCACCCATCAATTCATGTAAACACCTCTTCTATGGAGATTTCATATACCAAAATCCACTTAAAAACATCTAACCAAAGCAAAGCAGGTTGGAGAAACAGAAGCAAGTGAGAATCTAGGCATGAAAGAACCAAGTATAAAAATCAGCTCTCTAGATCTGAGGAAGCAGCAGCATTTTGACCTGGGAATTCTTTGCTATCTGCTTGCTCCCCCTATTGTCAAACGGTAGCCCTGGAAATATAAACACACAGTTCTAAACAGTTGAAAGCCTGCGGCAGGAAAATGTCACATGCTAGCTTCACAACTGGGTCAGGCAGCCCATAAATCTTGCAGTGGTAGGAAGGGAGGTGCGGAAATAGACCTTCACGGTTCAGGACACAGCACCAAAGAAAACTGGGCACAAGGAACAGACAACTGGCAGCACATCTCTGGATTCTTTCATTCATCAAAGAAAGATTGCAGTGATTGAATTACCCGGTTGACGCTAGTTCTGCCCATGCCATAGGGCAGAAGTTACAAGACCGTCAAAGGCCCTGGTTGCTTTGAATTTGGGCAGAGTTGCTCATTGCTAGAGTTTGCCACCCAGAAATGAGGCCTAAACACAGAAGTGCTGGAAAAGGGGCTTCTCATCAAGCATGATAATGAGTACTCCCATTCTGGCATCTATTTTAGAGAAGGACTGGGGGGGGGGGGGAGTGAGGGGTGGGGACATGACAACAATTAACAAGGTTGCCAGGATTTGACACTTTAAATCTATCAGCAAGAGAGGAAAAAACCAATTTGGCCTTTGAGAATGATGACAAACGGTTTTTGCTGCTGGCAATCCAAGAAAGGAAGGACAAAACAGGAGACCCATTACTATTAGTAATATTCGGAGCAATAGAGATTGCTGCCACCACGAGGCACCCAATTCCATTAGCAGTTGGTTAATCTGGGAGATTCTGTTAACTGACAGGTATCACCACCCCTGGGAACTGGAGTGGAGCTGTTAGGAAGCTGAACTAGCAAGTGCTTTTTCGAATGTCTGATGTGGTGTCAATGTGTGCCAAAGGGTAACTCCCCCCAATGTCAGCAATTTAGAGGAATGATTTCTAGATATACGTATTAAATGACATTTCCCAGTACTTAGTTTATTTCTTTTAGCAAACTGATTCTTTTAACACAAAACTAGCTCTTTTTACATCACATCCAAATACATGGTTGGAATCAACTGATTAAAACGCTGTTTAAGAGCCTATTACTTTGTTTTGGCAAACTTTGTTATGGCACAGAAAGAGTTGCTATGTCCATTCCTGGGAAAAACGAAACATATAGATGTATTAGCAGATTTTCTTATTCAAACACGAATGTACGTATATAGTCTTACCTCTTTCAACCAGAGGCTGATGATCTAATTGAGAATATATCATTTTTTAAAATCATTTTTTGAGCTGCTCTTTATCGGTAAAAAAGGGTGATAGGACTGGAATCTGTTATTCAACTAGCATGTCAGATAAGTTATATATATGCTTGTCTTTAAACCTGACAAGCTTTCTGATGTTACTATCAAACTACTATATATATAAAGCAAAAGAAGCTCAGAGCTAAAGAGACACGGCAAAACATTTCTTCCTCCATGGTTTTCTTTGATCTCTCCATGTAGATGAAATATCTTAGTTTAAGGGATGCTCACAAGCCCTAGTTTTACCCTGTATTTTATCATCCCTTTTTTGATAGGCTTTTCGTTTGCCCATCTTCATTTTAAATTAGGGACTCCCTCAGGATGGGGACAGCATGTCATTCATCATTAGTGCCAGGAAAGTTGCTTGGCACTTGGTAACCAGAAACAGTGAGGAGTAAATGTAGCTGGTGAACAAGGGTGCTGGGTTTTTTAATCTGTCTGATTCCAGCACCTACCACGTAAACACTCGTGGAGTTTATCAGTGACATATGACAGTTACACTCTGAATCATTCATGACCAGGACACTTGCAAGAAATAATTGTCTGGAGAAGAGTTCTGTTCTCCAAATCATAGATAATGGAGAAATAAATATTCAGAGGAGAGTCAGGCTCAATAAAAGGAACAGGAATTTTTATTAAACCTATGAATGAACATTTACTTTGTTAAACAACGAGTTTCCTTTTCACCTGGTTTGTAGGGAAAATACTCTTAGCAGCAATTTTACTTCAAAGAATTATATTGAGTAAAACCTAAGTGCTCTCTGCATGAACAATTCAAGGTTCTCCTTACTGTACACATTCACAATATAAATATAATCCTGATGGCATTTCCTTTCACAGCATCAGTCATGTAAGAACACAAACCTTTGACGAACAAGAATTTTGATGAACAAAGTAAAAAGGTTTTAATTCCAGGGAAAAGATGATTCAGGCACCAACCCTGAGAAGGGATTTCCAATGTAATCATGCCAGGGAACGAACCACCCCTTTCTTATAGCAGCACCTTTTCCAAATGCTAATCCCCCTTTCTCCCACCCCAACTACAGCAACTAATGTTGATGTTAAAATATATTTAAACTAGAAAGATGATTAAAAAGCACAAAACAACTGTATGGCTAACCAAATAGACCCTGTTATACAGGTGGGCTCTGGCAAGGCAAGCTTATCCATTTAGCACAGGTGGCACCTGGTCAGGGAAAATTTTAGGAGTCCATTAAAAAGTTTTCAATTCTAGAGCAAGTATTATATGATCACATTTAAAAAATACTTACAAGAAAATTGGGGCCTAAACTAACTTAGATATCCATTTTACGTAGTTAAGATTTCTATTATGTTAATTGTAAAAATATTTGTATCCTCATATTTTCCCAAATCAGGAAAATATTCAGTAACCAGGTCATTATTATGGCAATGCAGAGATTTGTAAGAACTTTCTACTTTGGATTTAACACTGATCAAATGGTATCTAAGTTTGTGTTTAATACTTAGAATTTAAGAACTTTGCTAACTGAATATGTAGATATTTTCCTGGTTGCCTCAATTTTAAATTGGTTTATGAAACTTACTGTACAAACACAGGCTTTACAATGATTATGTGGATATTTTATTTAAATGTGCCTATGGTTAAGCGAACTAAAATATCCATTTCTGGTGGTTTTAACTGTATTGTTTTCTTAAATAAAAAAAAAAACTTAACAAAAAGAAAACAGGGGCCTAAATTGTAAGCTCTTATAGCAGTTACATTTAGTCCAGAGTGGTAATTGTTACTTCTGTATTTTGAGGGGCTGTTTTATTTATGTGTAACCTGGTATTTGGAGGTAAGAATGAAGCTGATTGAGTCAGGATTAAGGTGATTCAGAATACAGGGGTGCGGCAGACATTTGCTGTATTGTAAAATGTCACCTACTCTTTGGGATCGAAGGAAGAATGTCTTATTATGTCCAGAACCTAGGTTTTCTGTAAGCACATAATCTAACTCAACCTGTTGGGAATGATCATTTAAACAACCCAAAGACAGGGAGCACAGAATGAGAATAAGGGTCTTTAATCCTCTATAGCTTAATGTAATGCCTGGACATGTCCCAGAGAATATTAAGCAGATAATTAAAAAAAGTATTGGCAAAGTCCCTTGAAAGATGGGAGCAAAATTATGAAACTATTAAACTTTACCATCAGAAACCCTGGATACTGTGTCAAACATTAGGGACACCCAAACCAATAGGCCAAGCCCTTGATCTTGAGGCTTACTTTTGTGACGCTTATATATGCAATGAAGAAGCCTAGCCTACTCATAAGTGTAACTAAGAATTAACTCCATAGGACCACTTTTGTTGCTAAGATGTGGCCTCTCTCAAAGCCCAATTCTACAAGTGAAACAAATAATTTCTGCCCCCTATATGGGACATGACATCCAGGGATGAGAGCTTCCCTGAACTTGACCCTGGGGCACTGTGGGATCAACAATGCCATCCTGACCAAAAGGGGAAAAAGAAGTGTAACAAATAAGATATCAGTGGCTGAGAGTTCAAATGGAGTCAACAGACTACACAGGTGGTTGCTCTTATGTCTGCTTCAGTTAGACTTTACCAAACCCCAACCAAAACAATTTCTGTCAATCCTAAACAATACCTAGGGCATTATAAAAGATTCTACAGAAGTTCCATGCACTAGGGTAACTTTCCAAAACCTACAACCTGCAGATGGGTTCCTGGACCAGATAAGTTCTGAAATGCAGAGGGGCCAGCCCTTCTAGAATATCAACTAGTTCTGTCCCCCTATCCTATATTATTGACAACTCCTTCCAACACGAAAAAGTTAGAATGGGCATAACCCAAATATCCCCTAAAGACTGGGAGAACGATCAGAGTTGATGGTGGAGTCACACAGGGAAGTTTGGGTTTAACAAAGGAGTATGGGTGCTGAATCATTATACTGATATTTCTTTTAGCCTCCAGTACTTTAGGGCAGCTAGAAAAAAAAAAAACAAAATTGTGGCATTGTAACCCATACCAAACTCTGAAATCAGTTCTACAACTAATTGTTGTGATGTACTTTGAAATGTATTACTTTTATGTATATATGCTATTTAAAGAGAAGGAGGAGTATAACAGAGTAGATAAGATTCAAGAAATGAGTATGACTGCTGAATCATTATATTGATACTTTGGTTGGTGTTCAGTGTCTTGAACAGCTAGAAGAAAAAAAAAGTATCATGAAACTGTAACCCATATCAAACTTTAAAATCTGTTCTATAACTCTTTGTTAAAATGAACTTGAAAACTGATTCTTTTTTTGTATATATATTATATTTCAAAATTAAAAAAGCTTTAAGTTTTCAATTCTTTTAAAATGAGAATAAAAAGACTATAATATTTGTCTTTATATCAATGCAGTTGTAAATGATGATTTTTAATATATATATTTTTTTAATGTAGGAAAGGGCTCACAAGGAAAAAAATATGTAGGGATCATAAAAGTCATCATGTGGACCTGAATTTCGTTATTTTTGATCTTTATTCATTGATAATCTTTAGTCATTATTATCTGTTGGAATGCTGGGAGCATGTTAATGTTATGAGCCTTTTATTTCTCCTCTCCCACCAGAAAACCAATCCCTCAGAAAAGATTGAAAAGCCATAACAATTGGATTGGACTTGGACATGGAAAGGATTGCAGTAGGTATCATTTATAAAACCAATTCAACTGAGAGATGAGATGTAAAGCTTTCCTAAGTAAGTCTCCCTTTAAAACTATCTCACATTCTTTTTTACCTGGAAGGCAACAACTTAGAAATAATCACAATATCAGAAGAAAGAAGAAAAGATAACCTAGTAGAACACTGTACCTTAATAAAAACTTATTCACATTTCTTGATTTTTTTAAACACTGAATTTAACACATTTAATTGAATAATTCCTGAATCCAGTGGTGGTGTAGTCATACCAGACTACAGAAGTCTTGAATTAGTAAACTTAAACTGAGTTTGTACTCAATGAGTGAAAAGGGTAGCTTCAAAGCTACAAACAGGAATGTTTTTTCTCATATAGTATGTTAGAAACTTTAGACAACCTGGGCACTATTTTCATGCCAACTGAACCATATTTTGATTCCTTAACTGCTCTGCCTGTGAGCGAGTTCTGAGTTCATCCATTAACAGGATGCTGACTTACACCTGATATTACATGTTACATAATCTTACATATTACATATAAGCTCATATGTAAGTCTTATATGACTTACATATAATTCTGCCTCTAGATCTATTCTCTGGGCAGACTAGGAAAGAAATGATTAATTCCAAACACGTACAATTTTGGAGTCTTTGTTAAGAATTTGTTGGCATGGAAAGAGGCAAGAAGTAACAGCGAAAGGATCTGTAAACTTTATTTATCCATGAATCTCCGTCTGTTTTTTTTAATAGGAGAGGGAAGTGGTAGTATGTCCACAATCTAAATCTCAGTATTTAGAAATAGAAGATAAAAAATTAGAAAGTTTGTGGATTTCTAGCATATACCAGATAGTCTCTAGGTAACAAAACCACAAAAAGAGAATTAGAATATAGCATCTTGCATGTATAATAGATGATTAATGAAGTAAATGTTGTAGATAGGATTATATAACAACAAAATAAGTAGTCACAACAAGTAAATTTCTGCCTTTTACACTGCCAAAAGTTAGGCTCTTTTTATTCTTTTATCTCCTTTATTAATTATTAAGTTAAGAACAATGTCTTACATCATATAAGTAGACAAGTGGAGAGAATCTCCCACTGAAAATAAAGTCTTTTTTTTTATTCTTTCAACATACAATTTGCACACTTGGGCTATCAAATATGTGGTCTCTTAATCATAATGTATTATTATATTATATATTATAATATATAATATATATCATAATTAAGTAGAAGTTATTAAAAGAATTATATTCTGCCTCATTGCAATGAATTCTTTTTAATGTGACATCATTCTACTTACAGTGCAAATGCATGCTGGTCAAGAATCTTTTCTTTATTCTGATTATGGGACTCACATTTTCATTTGGAGGACCACCCAACAAAGCTTGGGAGCGACCCCCACCCCCATGCCTGCACTGCACCCAGCCCCGGATGGTCATAGCCATTGATTCAAATCTGGATAAACAACCCAACTTCAGCCATTTGGTGTCAGCCCTTTCTTTGTTGAGAAATGTATACTCTAATGCCCCTGGAATTACAACAGGCCGAATTATGCCTCACAGTGTCTTAGCTTTCTCTGTCACAACATAGGTAAATCCTGAGAAATACAGCAGAAGAGGGCAAGGCAGAGAGAAAGATGAGGCTGCATCCTTATCACATTCTGAGGGTCCCTCAAACAAGCCTTGTGCCCATAAAATCCAGGTATGCTCCTTGGATTTTCCAGTTTCAAGACACAGTAAATTCTTTCTCTTTGCTTAAAGTGGTTTTGATTTGGCTTCTAACACTTCAACTGACTGGGGAGAAATCCCTGGCTAATACACTATTTTACCACATGGATCACACGGTTGAGAAACATAATAGAACTTCTGAAATGATGCAAGTCCTCTATTGCTTACCTATCCTCTCTCTGCTGCTTTTCTATTAGATTGGCATTGCCTCAAGAAGAAAATCCAACTGTTTCTCATTGCAACATTGTTGAAAATTCACTCAACAAATGCTTACTGCACACCTAACTATGTGCCAGGCACCCTATACTGAAGATTTGTAATTGGGGGAAGGAAAAAAAACAAAAACAGACCATCTTCTGCTTCATAAAGTTTGCAAACTGGTGGGAGGGAGCTGACCATAAATAAATAAATAAATAAACTCTATAATAAATAAATAAAAAGAAAAATTAGGAGCGTACGTTGGAAAGTCACACGTGCTACAGAGAAAAATAGCACAAGAGAGAAACTAAGATATTGTGGAAACAGGATGCCTGGGTTTTGTTTTTTTGTTTCGTGTCATTGTCTTTTTAAGTAGATGCTCAGGGAAAGCTCATTAAGAAAGGGCTATTGGAGCAAAGAACTAAAGATAGTGAGTTTTCAGCTGAGGAAGAAATGAGTCCTGGAACAGATCAGAATGAGACGCAACTCGGTAGGGTGTGTGGCAGATTTTCGTCCCAGAAGTTTACTTAGTTACACAGAGGAGAAACTCCCATAGATACCCTACCAGATCCTTCTGCCACTGGCTCTCTGAGGGAACAGGAAAAACAAGAATATGAGTTAAGGACGGCTGTAAGTTCCTCGATCGTCATTATTTTCAGGGCAGGCTGCAGTGCAAGGCTGTGATGCAAATTACTGACTAATTTTATAAAGCACCTGGAGCTCCTCAGGGCGGAGGTACTATGTCAACACCAACATTAAACAAATAGCAGTAATCGGCCAAATCCTCCAATGGTGCAAAGCAAATAAAAATATGTTCCCTCTTGGAAGTTCATGACGTCTGACAGGCTTACCACTTAGCAACCTGGAATAAGTAAGAATGAGGAAAGACATTTGCAGAAAGCCACTTTTGCCATCACTGTACCTGGCCTCCAAACGACCCCTGTGAAACGCTGAGTATTTAACAACAAATTAAAACGGAATGTTTTTTTTGCCTCCTTTCTATTTCACTAACACAACAAGGTATTGAATAGCCACTTAAAATAGTGTTCATTTTCAGGGCACTTTTACTATTAATCAGAAATCAAAGTAGGATAATATTTATTAGATAGTAAAAGCAAAGCTGTTTTCCATCAATTTCTGAAGCACATAAAGTCTCCACTTAGCAAAAAAGACTTTGTTTTTTAAACATCGCATCTACTATAGTTTCTCAATGTGAGTTTTGATCAATATAAACTTACCAAAAACAAGAATGGTATTTTTCAAGGGTCCAAATTGTAGATGGAATATAAAATGGAAATAACATATTTACAAGATTTCTTTCTGTTTATGGAGATGTATACCTAATTTTAACACAACTCTACTCACCAGACCCCATCCTAGACCAAAAAAGGCATTCATAAGAGAGAAAGCAAAATAGGACAGTTAATAAACAAACAGGAGGATTTGAATTTTAACTAAAACAAGGAATAGTTCAGGACAAACCTTGTTTTACTCTATTAACTTCAAAGTTCAATGAAAAAAAATGACATGAACCATTCACTCAGGGTTATTAACTTTCACTGCTCTTGGAATTATGAGATATTTTTGCTGAAAGAGATTTCAGGTTTAATCTAGAATGGGTCCTCTATTTCAGAGATGAAGAGTCTAAGTCTCAGAGAGGTCACTTAGCTAGGAGAATAAAACTCAGTTATAATCCCTACTGTCAGTATTTGGGGACAGCCTTCCTGATAGTTTCCTATGAATTACTATATAAATATTTCTAATTTTTTTAAAAAAATGGGCTGTTTTTATGAATTGTTTATTACTTTTTTCATTTACAGATCATGCATATCTGCCAGGACAGAAATTATTCTTGTACATCAGTATTCCATCATATGGATTTACATTGATATATTTTAATACCTACTGATGGATATTTGGTTTGTTTTCAACTTTTCACCATAATAAAGAATGATGTTTCATACATATTCTTAATTGTTTACTTTGGATAAATTCCTAGAAGTGGAAATGTTGGTTCACAGAGTACAAACCTCTTTTTAAGACTTTGGCACTTATTAAATAATGATAATAGTAACAATGACAGCAACAGCCTAGAAAGGCTATTCAAGTTTTCACTAACTCTCAGTGGATCAGAATGCCCTAATTTGAGTCGATACTTGGTGTTATTCAGTTTAGTTTTTTAATCTTTTTAATAATTTGGTTGAGGAAAAATGTTGACCCATTGTTCTTTGATTTGCATTTCTTTAAGGTTGTGCTTTTATTCATGTTACTGGAAAATTATTTGGTTTTTTTTCTAATGAATGGATTATTGATTTTATGCAAGATGTTCATCTTTTTTGTATTGATTTGCAAAGTTTGTTACTACATGAAAGTAAATGCATCCTCAGTAATGTTGGAAATTATATTCCCTTGTTTATTCTTATTTACTTTTACAATTTATTTATGGTGGTTCTGATGTGCAGAAATATTTTATTTTTATGTATATGTATCTATCAAACATTTCCTTTATGCTCTTTAGCCCTAGCTATATAATCAGAAATAACTTTCTCACTTTGAAATTACATAAATGCTCACCTACATCTTATTTTAGTAATTTTAGTTAAATTACTTAAGCTGTTACATTAATAAAATGATATATGGTGATAAGATATTTTCATTCTATTTTAATATAAACTGCATTCAACATATATTTCTATGTAAGATGAAAGGAGGGAATCTAAGTTTATGTTAGTTTCCCAAATGATTAGCTGTTGCCTCAATAAATATTTTTTTCTTTTTTTTGGCATGTGCAGACTCTGGGAATCGAAGGGCTCCCACTTGCCAGGTGAGAATTCTACCACTGAGCTACCCTTGCTCTATCCCATTGCCTCAATACTACTTATTGCATAATTTTAGCTTTCTATAAATGAATAAAATGCTACATTAATCACCTATTATGCGTGTATATATCAGTCAGTCTATATCTATTTAGCTAGATATCTATCTACCTAAGTAATGTCTTATTTGACATGTATATTCTTTCCAAATGACTTCTATTCTTAGGCTGAACAACTGCTTCAGTTTATATTACATCATACTGACTGAAAGGGCAAATGACAGCCCCCCCCTTCATCCATTGCGTTTCCTTTCAAGCTTTTCTTGGCTTCCTCATGTATTTATTCTTATAACATTTAAACAAAATCAAAAACAAAATCTGAGTGGTTTTGCCTGAAGCTTAACCAAATGAGGAGATTGTTAAGAATTGACATTTTTATTATATTAAATAGGTTTTCCCATGACAGAGCAAATAACCATAAGGTTTGGAAACAGTCTGCTTAGCTTCAAATCCAAGCTTCAGCTCTTAAAAGTTCTATGACATCAGGCACACTGCTTAACACCTCTGAACCCTAGTCACATTTGTAAAATTGTGATAAAAGTAGCTAATTCATTGGATTCTATAAAATTAATAATATGCATGGTGCAAGGCATTTAAGTGCTTCATGAGTGAAGTCTCTAAGCTTTCTTCCTAGTTAAGAGTTGTTGTTCTCTTTATTTAAAGAAAAGTTCAGATTTCTTATTATTTTCATTTATGGGTAGATTATGTTTCTGTGATTAGAATCTTGTGCTATTTGGAAAGGTATTTTATTATTTTATTCAATAATAAATTCTGATTTTAATTATTTATAGAAAAGCAAACAATTTCCTTATTCATATGTATTTAACCACCTTGAACGTTCACATTAATTCTAATGAAATTTTCAAATAATTTTTCTGCCTAGAGCAGATACATATGCAAAGAGATATAAGGTCACTTTCCAGTTTATATTTTATTTTTAAAGTAATTGTATTTACTAGAATGTCCCAAACAACATTACGCAAAATGATAGTGCTTATAATAAAGTTGTCTTTCATAGAAATGACTCACTTAAAAATCTGTTTGGCTGTTGAGACAGAAACCATCTTCTTCTTGCTGCATCATATTTTTTTCTTAATAATTAATGGATATTAAATTTTTATCAAATGCAACTCTGGAATCTGCTATTACAACTATTGTCCCATATTCTGACCTCTTAACATGACAGATTCTATGAGCAGTTTCCCTCACCAAAAAACATGTGTGCATTTATGGAATTGACCTTATTTGACATCTAGCATGAGTCTTTAAATAGAGAGCAGTATTTTTATTTAGGATTTTATCTCTTTATTTAATGGTAAACTTGGTTCTGATTTTTGCTATTACAATTAGGTCTGCTTCATATAATGAATAGTAAAGTTGATTTACTTTTCATAAACTTAAGAAAATAAAATTAAAAACACTGCATCTTTTTCTTCTCTTAAAGCTCATAAATATGCCTAAGAAATTCTCTGGGTCTGGTGGTTTTTTTATTTTTTTTTTTGGCATGGGCAGACTTCGGGAATCGAACCCAGGACTCCGGCATGGCAGGCAAGGACGCTACCACTGAGTCACATGACGCCACCTGGCCTGATCTAGGACTGTGCCTCTCAAGCAGCAGCATGCAAAGAATGACAGAAAAATGGCAGAAGTGGAATCAAGGCCAATGATGCGGAAAGAAGTAACCTCATTTTTGCATTGAAATAAACATGGAAAATCTAGGTATCAGAATATAGGTATTTTGAGGATAAAACTAAAGGTAACAGTGAAATTTTACGTTTCAGACTATACCCTCAGATCCCAGGCACACATGTTTAATTGTTTTTGGCATTAGATGAAAAGTTCCAATGGAAGATTGGAAAAGCTCGCATATGTCTGCTGGGTGAGTTCCATTAGAGCTCTGAGCTCAGGGGAATTAGAGGAATTAATTCCTTTTCAGGGGAATTAAAGGAATTATGAGGCCTGCACTTATACCAAATGGAGAACGTTGTGGACCCGTGGTGTGTGCCATGCCCAATCTCAGAAGGAGTATAAAAAACACATGGCTTTTACACAGATCTAAGCTACACCGAATAGGTAAGAAAAATCAATGAACGGTGTGGAGACTTGTATTGCAAGGTATTGACTCTTTTTTTATTTTCCCCAAAAATACAGCCTTGAGTGAAAAGAGAAAGAGCATAAGCCAGAGGGACATCCACGAAAATCAAACCAAGGCTCTATGCTTTGTGCTCATGAGACCATGCTTAACCTCAGTTACCTCATCTATTAAATGAGTCCATTAACAAAAAATGTACATGAAGTTCCTAAAATGGTGCCTTTTCACTCTTCATCTTATGAGACTATTTAATGGTATAATAGCTTTTAAAGAATGACATTCATTGGGAAAAATGTGAATATATGTGCCTATTGTGCTATATGTGATCAGTTTTAAAATTAAACAAAAGTTAATATAATCCCCATAATTCTTATACTATATAATAAAATAATCCTTAAACAATTCATATGCACTATCTTATGGGCCCAGGTTATTTTGGACCACAGATGCGTCATTACAATGATTCATTAAAATGGTATTCAAAAGAGATGATTTCACTTATTCTATGAACTCTGTCTAAAGAAATGAATGTGAAAAGCTTTAAATGCTTTTGAGAACCTCCATCCTCATAACTTCAAAGCACCTAAGCCTCCAGTGGCCACTCATGGACATGTGCTGGAGATAATATACTTTGAACAATGGTACTTGTTCTACCTGGAACTTCCTGGTGTGAGAACATTTTATAAAGTCATTCTTCAGTCTTTCTAACATGAAAGGTCAACTGTACGTGCTATCTCATGATCATGTGTCCACGATATTGACTGCTTCTTTTAAAATGTATTTTTGAAAATTTATGATTGGGAAGGGCAAATGAAAGTGAAACTTCTTAGTGTTATATTGAAAATTTGCCAAGTTGCTTTGATAAGCCTTCAAGAATGGTTTTTGTTTCCTCTTGTTTTCTGGAATCCTATCATTTGTGGATCGATCATTTTTCTTTAAGGGCTAAGCACATTTACAGAATTTCCCTTTCTCTATCCAAAACGTATAGGAAAAATTTACATATAAATGAAGAAACACCCCACCCTTTTTTAAAAAAATCAGTTTCTTAAATAAGGTCCTATGAGTTGTTGCTATTTTAAGTCTTTAATAGATTAAAGGTTAAAAGGATGGATTATTATTCGAAAGGATTTCCACAGTGCAAAGGTAGCCTTGCTTTTTTAGACAGTGTTTTTAAATATTTGGTTTAGGATATGAAAGCAGAGGCCTTGGCAGTGGATAGCCTAAAGAAATGTAAAATTTAATAAACCTATGAAGACCAGTCCCAGATGTGGTTTATGAGTAACTACATTTTAAAACAGCCTAGTATATAAAGTAGAATTATACTAGAAATCAGAATTCTATTCCTAGTGAACTTTAAGTAAATTTACAGTTTCTGTAAAATGTTTTTTGAGCATCTACTCTATGAAATACCCATTTTAGGTTCAATAGGATGTAGAAAGAGGTAAGAAAAAAATAATGCCCTGAAGAATATGCACCATCAAATTGATTGATCTTTCGTGATGTCAAAATAAATGAGATCTGGCTCAAGGAGGGAGGATGGCACTGTCAAAAAGAATTCCCAAGCAAGATGGGGAGGAGGCGGGCTAGTTAGGGAAGATGGTCCAAGAAGATGAAGCAGGCTGTGCAAAGACGAGGAAGAATAAAGGGCAAGCAGACAACAATAAGTCCATTGTTCCTGGAGAGAGATTTCTGAGATACAGAAAATAGCAAGAAAGGATGCTGGAGAGGAGGCAGGCACTGTTACCAGTAGCCTTATCAGGATTTTTGTTTTATTTTCAACAGGAGAGGTCACCAGATGATCTTAAGCAAGGTATGATAATGCTATGGTCCTCTCTTACCAAATATGGCAGACATTTCAACTGTTTACTAATTTCCAGTCTTCTTTATGCTCAGACCCTATAAGAGAATTTCACTTCCCTGCCTTCTTGAAGTTACAATTACCTTGCATTGACAAATAAAATATGATTCATTTGGGGGATGCAAAAGCATTTAATTGCTACTACTTGGCTCTAACATTCTTAGGTCGTCGGGACTGAGTACGCCTGCAGTTTATATGGAGGGACAGCTCTAAGCGAATGGCATGGTGGCTGCTGCCCTACAAGGTCACTGGAATCAGTCCATTATTGCCATATATAGACTCTCTTATCCTGGCTCAAACATTTACCCTGATGACAGGGGATATTTTTATAATTAATAAGCTAATACATCTACTTTATTTTGTTCAATGGAAACAAGTTAAGTATGATCTTCTTAGAACTCTAGGTTTCTTTCCCTGGTAAATCAAACCACCTTCCCAGATTTTGGAAACTGTACTTACTAGAGCTTTTATTTATCTGTTTCCTAATGATCTTTTATTCTTTTTTTTTTTTAACTTTTGGAAACTTGAAAAATTCAGAGTACAAAGAGGAGGGTACGTGTTTATTTTAATAGTTATTTGAAAAAAAGAAAAACATAGGTAATAGGGTATCAGTATTACAATATTTTAAAATAAAAGATTAAATCCTAAAAGTAAATACTGTACTGTTTGCATGCATGCGTTCTTGGCACTTGATGACTGCTGTTTGCTTAATTCACAGTTCAGTTCCTTGCACCTGTTTGACTCTACTCCTTGATTATGCAAAGGAAGCCAGAATTATTTTTTCTAAGAGTTGCATCTAAATTACTCCTTAAAGTGAGAAATTCATTAGTAGGGACTTCTTTGGACATGCTTTTCAACCTCTTGTCCCATCAAGAATTTAGTATTACTATCACAAAAGGGAAATTGCTTATGCTTATAAAACCAGATTATTTAGTAATCTAAAATTTTAAATGGATTAGGTTTCAGGAGAGGAATCTACCATGTCCATATGTTATACAAATAAGATATTTAAAACGATGGCAGTGAAGGAAATGCTTCCTGAAATGACTAAGTGCAAATTTGCCTGTAAAATCAGAATGCCTTGGCTGGTCCTTTGAGATATGGTCAGAATGATCTCTTTGGTAAGAACAAAACCCTTTCAAATTGCATGAAAATTAGAAAACTAATGAAGATGTTAGGGATGGAAATTTATTTCCAAATTAACCACCAGGAAGGAAATAATTAGAATAGCAGGTATTTTTTCAAAAGCTTATTTTTACTCGGTTCCTCACTCCCAAATATTTCAAATGAGTGCACTGTGAAATAAAATGGATTTATCTAATTAGGTTTGAATCCTCATTTAGAGTTTTTTTTTAATAACATTTATTTAAGCAAAGCAGAAACTTAATATGAAATTGAGGTGTTGGTAGCCAAGATCTTAGTTAATATTTTCTGTGAGAGAAACAAAACCTATTTTTCACCTTGTTCATATGAAAACTTTATCTCAGCAGAGACTAAATCCTCAGGATAATAAGGCACTTTATTGTGGGATTATTTTACACATGGCTTAATCATTTGCTAAAATCAGAGATAGTGGTTAACCCAGAGACTCTTTCTCACTTCATTTTCCGTCATGTTTGCTATTGATAAATATGAAAATGCACATGATTTGGCTGGCAAATTTGGAGAAAGGAGCTCACAGCTTGCTGACTGCAAACTGTTACCCGAGAGCTCCAAGCTTGCACATGCCTCCGGGCCTTGCCAGGTTACTAAGGAAATGGTTGGGTGGAGAGGCAACAGGTGTCAGACCTGCTGCTGATCTGATGATCTCAGCAGGCCTGAGGACAGAAGAAAAGGGCGACCACGTGAAGTGCTCATGGCAACCCCAGGAGAATCTCAGTCTCATAGAAATTAGAGCTGAGAGAGGTTTCACAAGCTTTCAGTTACCCAGGGTTGGAGGAGCAGGACTCATTGACAGAGAGAAAAAGAAAACCCACACTAGTTAAAAGAACTTTCAAACACGACCGTAATCTCTTGTGGCTACAGCAGTCGATGGAAAATGCCTTCAAACAGTCTCAAACTCAACCGAGACTTGGTGGCACTGGCTGGGTACAAAGGACTCTATAGGTTGTGAGGGCATTGTAAGGAGTGACATCTACTGAGTGGTTGTATGTGTCAGGCATGGCTCTGAGTGCTTTTTGGAGATGAACCCATTTAAGCTTCCTAACCCTGAGGCAGATATTATTATTTAGCCCATTTTTACAGAAATGAAGGTGCAGAGAATTGAAGAAACTTGTCCAAGGTGATAGAGTCAATACACAGGAGAGACAGAAGAGTCAGAATATAAGCCAGGAAAGCCAGCCTCCAGAGTCCACACTCAAACACCAAGTATGACCATTCTTCAGAGAGAGAAAATTGCAAAACAGAAACCTCCCAATCTTCATTTCTGTTTAGGTTTGCTAAAGCTGCCAGAATGCAATATACTAGAAATGGGTTGGCTTTTACAATGGGAATTAGTTTATAAATTCACGGTTCTAGGGTACATGGGTGGTTCAGTGGTAGAATGTTCGCCTTCCATGTGGGAGACCCAGGTTCGATTCCTGGACCATGCACTCCCTCCCCCCCAAAAAATTACAGTTCTAAGGCGATGATAATATCCCAATTAAGGCATCAACTGGATGATACCTTCTTGGAAGAAACAATGATGGCATCTGGAGTTTCTCTGTCACATGGGAAGGCACACGGCTGGACTTCTCTCTTGGGTTCCTTTGCTAGATAGATAGCAAGGCACATGGCTGGTGTCTGCTGATTCTTCTCTCCAGGGTCTCACTGCTCTAAACTTCTGATTCCACTGGCTTTCTCTCTGTGCACCTGTGGGTTCTTTCTTAATATCTCCAGGGTGTTTCTCTCTCTACATCCTTCTCTTGGTTTCATCTATTTTCATTCTCTTCTCAGCTCTTTCTACCTTTTATCCTCTCATAAAGGACTCCAGTGAAGAATTAAGGCTCACCTTGAATTGAGTGGGTCACATCTCCATGGAAACAATGTAATCAAAAGGTCCCGCCCACAAGAATGGATAAAAAGAACAAAGTCCTTTCTGGGGCACATAATAGCTCAAATCAGCACAATTTCCAAAAGGAGACACAAGTTATGCACGTGAAAAGATAAGGAACATGAGAAAATAGAAAAATCATAGATGCAAAGTAAATGCCAGGAAAATAATATAGCTATTAAAAGAGATTCAGAGCAAAATAGACTGGAAGAAGCAAAATTTTTAAGAAGTGGGTCCTTGAACTGGATCGGAATAAGCAGGGAGGGTGTTGTGTGGAGCAGAGGGGTAGTGTCACTTAGAAACCTGGGTTCAAAGCCCAGTTCTGCCATTTACTAGTTGGGTGAACATAGGCAAGTTGCTTAATTCTTGGCGATTTTTAGTTTCCCTATGTACATAATGGGGAAAGTAAACCTATTTCAAAGGATACTGATGAAAACTAAGCAAATTCAGTATATATAAATTAAGCATAGTACGTGCCACAAGGTAAAGACATTATTATCACCATCCAGTTGGGAGACACAGACCAGTTGGGAGAGATGGACCGAGTGTTTCAAATGAGGGGAACAACATATGAAATGAATCAGTGAAAATCAGAAATACAACTTGAGGCAGCTCATTTCAATCTGGCTGAACTGGTTAAGGGTCTGGCCTGAGCTTGGAGGTGGAGAGAGAAGCTCCCCTGGAAGGTGACTAGGGGGCTCCCAAAGCCATGAAGAGATGCTGTGTGCTCATTTCAGCTAAATACCATACATCTCGTGCAAACCCATAAGTGTGGAGAAAAAATTAGGGCCTCTGAGCAAGGAAACACATTCCATTTGCTGTGAGGAAGACTGGCCTAGAACACTGTCTCCCCAGGTGCAGAGCTCTACTTGTTCAAAAGAGTATCATGTCTCTAACTGAAAAAGCAGAAAACAGGGATCAATTTATCAATGAAAGAAACATGTATTGAATACCAAGCAGGTGCAGGGTCTGCACGGGGTGCTAGGATAAGGACAAGTGAAGTCAGAGATGACAGGGAACCCCTAGGAAACCCTCATTCTTGTGAGGGAGACAGACAAGAAAACAGCATGCATGTGCTGTTGGAGAAGTGGTGTTTAAAAAACGAAACGAAAAGTAACGTACAGGCTGCAAAAGAGGCACAGAGATTTGCAGTGCAATGCTAGGGGAGGAGTAAGAAAGGATTCCAAGAAGAGACAAGCCTCCAGATGAGTCTCAAAGGTGGAGGAAGATCTCAATGGGCAGACTGCAGGGTGGGGGTGAAGTATTCTAGTGAGAAGAAGCAGTGTGGACAAAGGCTGACAAATGAAGCTGGACAGCCTTTTAAGGAGCTGCAAAACATTTGCCATGAACAACTGCAGCTGAAGGGCAGAAAGCAGGATCAAAAAATCATGTGCTGTGCTTCAGTGGGAGAATATTCGCTCACCTTTCATGTGGGAAACCTGGGTTCGATTCCCGAACCATGCACCCAAAGAAAACAGTCATAGGCTAAAAATGCTGGAGAACCACTGGAGAATGTTTTGGGAGAGAAATGGGGCTTGGTTTTGCTCATCACTGTAGAAGGACAAGGAAGTGAGTGGAGTGGGGTGGGTGGTGAGACTGGAGGCCTCAGCACTGTTCAGAAAGTTACTGCATTGAGTTCTGATAAGAAATAATTGTAGTATTACTGGGTGGTAAAAGGAGGGCATTAATTAATGATCTGTGGCCAAAGCCTAATAAGGAAAGCACCTGGCTCCCTTTAGCTTCAAGTGAAGATGGCAAAGCAAATTGCAAGTTGAAAGTCCTAGACAGATATTCAGTATCATTGCAACTAAAGAATGCCTAAAGGCAGCTGTCCCGCTCTATTTCCTCTTTCCTGTTCTCTGCTATGTTCTCTTTCTCTCTGTACTCTGTGATACCTAGCCCCTACTTCTCCCATCTCAGGATTGGAAGTGGAAATGCAGTGCCTGAGTACTGGGGAAGACAGCCAAGGCAGCTGGAGGGTAATGAAGAGGAGAAGGAAAATGAAAGGTTGAAATTAAGATTTTATATATATATATAAAATAAACACACACACACATATATAAACACATACATGTATGTGTGGATTAAACAAATATGCCTCCACTTAGCCAGACTGATCTTTTCTCATCAGGTTGGGAAATGGAAATCTTCGGGTGAGTAGCATTTCATTTTCCACTTTAAAAGACGAGTCATATTTTGAAGTTTTTTTTTTGGCATGGGCAGGCACCGAGGATCAAACCTGGGTCTCTGGTATGGCAGGCGAGAACTCTGCCTGCTGAGCCACCATTGCACCGTCCTATTTTGACTTTTATAGTATAATAGATGGGAAATGCATTCTGGATTTTGGAAATGTTGTGGCTGCCAATTGCTTTCAGGGGAGTGTAAAGCTCTTAGGCGGGCTGGCGAGACCTAGATGGGCTGCTTCCCATGCACGGGCAGCCTCATTTCCCACCTCCCCGACCGCCTCCGCCTGGCTCTTCAGAGCTTTGGTCCACGTTCACCGTTTGCTCGCTGATCACATAATGGCGTCTTTCTTTGTCTTTCTTCATTTGGTTAATTCCTATTGATCCTTCTAATCACAGTTTAAACAACCCTTCTTCACGGAAACCATTTCTGAACTCCCTGACAAGGTCACAGACTCTTTGAACCTTCTATGCCTCTCTCCCACAGCATCTATCACGGCGAGGTGTGTGTGTGTTGTATGTGGCACACGTGTGCATGCGTGTTTGTATGTGCAATAAATTGATTGATGCTTACCTGCCCCACCTGACGTAACCTCTGTGTGGGCAGGAATCCTATTAGATTTGCATGCCATTTTACCCCCAATGGCTAAGAATGGTGGATGGAAATAAGTGGGTGTGGGATGGGAAGGATGATGTCAGGGTGAGGTAAGAGATTGAGCGATGAAGTTGGAAAGGGATGCCAAGCTCAGCATTAGCTACTCACCATTTTGCCTGCCCTAACTATTATGTCCACACTATATTTCTTCTTTTTTAACTGAGTGGAAAAATATGGTCTTCTTTCTAGGTTTAGCTTATTGTTTTTTGTTTTTTTAGTTTTCTAAAACCTTACACTACAAACAAAGGCACTGTTGGGTAGCATACATTTGTTAGAGCCCAAAGGAAAGTGAGTGCTCTTGAGTTGTATAATTTTTACATTATACATTTTCTCTATTAGGTTTCAGACTAACTCTAAATGCAAAATGGAGGCACATTAACTATTCTATGAAAAATCTTAACATTGTTTTCCTTAGGACGTTCATTGAAAGACTCTCTAATTATTGTAAACCACTCCCCAGTGTGTTTCTCAAAAAGAGTTGCTTTAATGACTGAAAACAAGTCCCTGCTTTCTTTTGTGATTACCAAGGATTCTGAGGTAAAACAGGGACCTGCCAGCATCCAATTGCTAAAGATGGGTCCTGCAGGTAATGGCTCAGGTGATCCAGTTTTTACATCTCTTTAAGAAAGTGCAACTAAAGAAAGAAAAATTCAAATTAGTCAATTTTCTTATTACAGATAGAGTTGTCATGTGGGGAGTATGTTTGTTAGAAAAGAAGGTGAAAGTAATAAATATAATTAAACGGTAGAAATATCTGAGAATTTCCATTATTCATGACCCAAATTACTGTGAACAATATGCAGTTGACTATATCAATCTTCACACTCAAAAAAAGTAGCTAGAATCCTAAGAAATTTTAAAAGTTCTAAGAGTTTTCAGGGTAAAAATCATTGTTTGAGATGAAATATTACTTTTTCAAAGGCTTTGAGAAAAATTCAATGTCTATTTACTAACATCAACTTCAGTCAGGATAAGTAGAACAACCTCGGTGTTTGCCTGCCATTACATTATATATATATATGTATATATATACATATATAAGAATTAAGCAACTTGCCTATGTTCACCCAACTAGTAAATGGCAGAACTGGGCTTTGAACCCAGGTTTCTAAGTGACACTACCCCTCTGCTCCACACAACACCCTCCCTGCTCATAATATATATATATACATATATATATATATGTATTTTTTTTTCTGGGAGGTGTAATGGTTGCATAGAATTGTGTGTATGCTTTAACTGCTTTTGATCAATGGTAGTTCCCATTAACCTCTATTACAAACAGAATTTGTGTAACAAATGGGTAAACATCCTGAACACAGGCTACAGTATTGGCCATTCCATAAAGATTGATTTTTGTAGTTAAAAAAAAAATCCTGAAACATCCCAGGATGGACTGTAGAATAATGATTAAAGGTCTAATTATATTACAAATGTATGAAACAACCTCCTTGAAGGGGTTTGGGGAATAAGGTGCTGATCTAAATAACTTCAAAATGAGCACCGACTGCAGCTCAAAAGGCCACAGTGTACATAAGCACTATACTCTAGTTGAAAAAGTCATTTCCCATGGAGGTACATGTTAAAACTTCTAAGATGACAATACATGTATACTGGAATTGAACAAGTAAGTAAGTAAATGGTGGGTAGAAGCAGCCAGGTATCACTATGGGAGTATAAGATTACAAATAAGCAAAAGAAGTAGGTAGAATGATCCATGCAATAATGGATTAAAGTTGGAGACATCATATTTAGCTTAAATATATAAATGAATATGTCTATACATACAAATGGTTGCATATAGGAATGTTTATAGATAACTGTAAATATGCAGGTATAGTAGTTAGGTTCAGGTGTCAATTGACCAGGTGATGGTGCCCAGTTCTTCTATTGCTCTGGACTTAAATAATCAGCATGTGAATTTCATCTACGGTGGATTACATCTGCCTTTAGCTAAAGGGAGAGCCTTCCACAACGAGTGAGGATTAAAAGAGAAGAGGCCAAAAGAGAGATCAGTAGAACCTAGCAGTCCAGCACACCTCAGCTCAGTGCTCAGAGGTGACACAGAACCAGACATTTGCAGATGCAAAAAGGAATCACCCTGGGGAAAGCTGTTTGAAACCAGGAGCGAGAAGGGAAGGCCAGCAGACATCATTGCATGCCTTCTCATGTGACAGAGAAAGCCAGAGGAAACCCAGAGGCCTTTCCTCCAAAGAACTGTAAATGTGTAACTAAATAATTCCCTTTTAGAAAAGCCAGTTCATTTCTGGTGTATTACCTTTCAGCAGCCTTAGCAAGCTAAAGCAACACACTAGCATATACACATAATATTTCCTTGCTCTGACAGTTCAGAAGACCCAGTAGCAAATGACACGCCAGTAGTAAGTATACCTAAAACCTAGATCTTGGATTATAATGCCATTCTCCAATGAAAACAACTAGTGTTCCTTGTAGAAATGGCTGATTCTAGGACTAGGACAGGAAATACACAAAAAGAACCTGGAGAATCTTGTAATGTTAGAAAACAAGGAAGGGCTCAAACTTAAAGCACCCTGCAATGATGGCAACATGTCAAAGAGACACAGAGGCCAACTGAAATTGTTTCCACTGGCCACAACTGTGGTTATTTGAACAGCAAAATAAAGTAATATTGGACTGTCATCCAATTTAGCTTATCCTTCAAACCACACCTATCTATACGTATATAAAATACATAATGTGGGGATCAACAAAGCTCCCATGCTATGAACTCCAAATAATTTATGTGGATGCTCCAGGAAACATATGATTCATTTAAAGGATGGTTTACTCAAAGCTGAGAAACAACTGACACAAGTTTGCATTTTCTAAATGGATACATCTTTCAAGAAAAACAAAGAAAGGAATCAAGAATGATTTAGCTTCTGTGATGCAAGAAAACAAAATGGAATTTAGGGAAGAAACATCATTTTCAGCCAAAATGAAAAAATGGTAAATTTCTACAAATTGAAAAGATGTTACCATCTACTTGTGGTATTTATTTCTTGCAAATAACACATATCTGCCCATCCCTACTGGGCATCTCATCTGAAATGCTCATTCTTTTTACATAGTTCTGACCCTTAGAACATTTCGCCCCATTCAAGGCTAAATGTGTTTTCCTGCAGGTGCAGTCATTATATTTCAGAAGCCCAGCCACAAAGAACAGGTCTCTTCTGAGGACCAGTCCATCAATTACTGTTTTCTTTTCTCTCCTCTCTTTACCACTACAGTCCTTCAGTGACTTCATATGTGACAAGGCGTGAATTTGCTTCCACCCTTGTCCCTCTCTGAGTCTTCTGCAATTCATCTGCTGCACAGATGTGATCACAATACTCCAGCTGAGATCTGAATGACACTGGGTCAAGTGCACTTGTTATCTCTTTATTTTTGGTCATTTTAGTTCTATAAATGTAGCCCAAGATGTTATGTATAATCTCCAAAATAGGTTTCATATTTTACCCTCAAAACTGAATGGCAAAGAGAAATACTGCATCATATGTGATTACTATAAATGAGGTTAGCCCATTATTATTTGGTTGTGAAATCATACTTGGCTTCCTGGAGGCTGTGGGTATTCATGTACCAAGCCCCTCCTGTGACTATGCAGCCAGAGGTACCACCTAGCCTTCCCTTATTCTAAGAAGCAAAAAACACAAAACACATCTTTCTTTGTTCTAGCTGCAAAGCTGTAGAGTTATAGCTGAACAGAATAGTAGGAATTGTATCCTTAAATTCAGTATTTAATCTCTTAGCATTCTTCTGGATATCTCAAAGTACATGTATTCCTATGACAAATATAACTGCCTATCTAATAAATAAGGATGTCATACAAAATTAGCCACTTTGTAATTCAAGATGATATTTTTCTAATCTTAGGCATAATTATATAAAATAAGCATCTTCTCTATAAGTCGAGAAAAGGGAGTTGAAACAAAATGCTTAATGTTGATAGATTTCCTTGAAATACACTTAAAGTACTATTATTGATCCATCTGATTCAGCCCTATTAATTCAACTGACCAAGATATAGATATTTTAAACATTAATGCTTTCAGATATGTAAAACAGATAAATATGATGCTCAAATTACAAACCTCCAAGAAAAGAATAACAAATAATGATGGCAGCCAAATTTTAAGCAAACCAAGTTAACTTAGTGATACCACTGGTATCTTTAGAATGATGAATAATGCTAAACTTTGGAAGTTTATTTTTAGTGGACTAAGATAAAATAATACAATTAACAGCTATAGAATTTGTAGATCAGAATCTGAGGAGAGGAAAAACACATTAATCAAGTAGACATGTTAACAAAATAATGTATTAGTCAAGATTACATTTGAATGAATTAGCAAAGGAAAACACATCCATTAAAATATATCATTTTCAGTTCCTTCAGAGAGAAACAGTGGGTTTGTTTGACAACTCAGTTTGTAAATGAAATGCCCAAGAAAGGAAAACTCCTATCAACTCTTCATATGCATAGTGACATATAAACAGATTTGTTTCTCCCCAAAGTATTTTGATTTGCGATTTTGTTTTTTTGTTTTTTTTTTTTGTTTTTTTAGGTATCACTGGAATGAAAGAGCTTCTTTTACATGCTAGACATAAAGGTTCCTAAACGCACCATTTCATTGATGTAAAGCTGCAAAGCACATTGCAAAAGGCACAAAGGCCCCCAGTTTAAGAACAACAGACACAAGACTGATGTGCTGGCTGCTTCCTGACTACTACCCTCAGCAGTCTTGAAGCACTTAGCATGATGAATAGGCGTGAAGAATCAGGTACTGAAAAGGCATTTCTTTGGAAATGAAACAGTTTTTTTTTTCCCCCTTTTATCTTTTGGCTGCCTTGATTGAAGCTCTAAAGAAACCAAGGATACAGGAGGAGTGAAGAAAAGCATGCAACTCAGATTACCCAAAGAAGATGCTCATGAGACAGTGAATGTAAATAATTCTGGGGAGAAGTGGAGGGAAAGTGGCTTATTATCTACAAAATTCTTTTGCTGTCTTATTGCCTTCAAAGTAGCAGATTTTCTCAATATACCGCTGTTTGGTACGGATGGAGTCGTGTGTCAATCAAACACCTTTTACTCATGGACAAATCAAACACTGGACTACTCTAGTACTAAAATAAAAATCTCAGCGCCAACATGAAACAGCCAATCCAACTGGCTGCCAAAAATAAATGATAGGGAAATGGAAAAATATATACTGAGACTAGTTATCCTATCTCACAAAACTCCATTTTTTTTTGTTTTGTTGTAGCATGTAATTTAGTGAAGTATTGTTTTGGGGGGAAATGGCCATCTCACACATTCTTGAAAAATAGCCATCTCACATATTCTTGAAAAAGCAACTTACTTGTCCTGACCTTACAAATTAAAGGATTTCAAAGCTTCATGAAGCCATGCTGTTTATCTATATTCTCTTTCCAGGCTGTTATTTCATAGTCATTTTCATGGTGTACATTTTCCTTATCAATCGAACTTTTGCTTGAAATAATTCCAGCAGAGGGAAGTGATCTAGGGAACGGACAGATCACAGCAGGAGCAGCCATGCTTTCTCTTAAGCTTCCATCCACTCATGCGCAACAAAAGTCCATGTCAAAGCTCAAGACCACTTACCACTGAGATTTCATGTCTCCTGAAGAACCGCACAGGGTTGTATCACAGTTGCCACTGCAAATGGAGCAAGACTCAGGATTTTAAAACAAGGTGTTAAGATGGGCTATGAGAGTAGCCAAAGTATTTGAGAATGCTGTGCTTTTAATTTGAAGATTATGGTGTGGAAAGACCTTACTTTATTTAGATAGGAAACATATATTATTCAGATTATCCTTTTATGTACACCTCAATATCTTCAATAATCTTTAATCAAACATTAATGAAATCCAATACCCTTCAATCATTTAAAAAAATTAATTCATGATTTTCAAAGAGATTTCAAATATACTACAGTCTTCAGAGAAACTTGTGGGAAGGACACTAAAATGTATCAACTTTCTTAAGTATACCAGATGTTATGATTTTTTCAATATCTCATTCTACTTTATGTGCACCCGTAAGTCAAATTTGCTTCTGATCTTAGCATTAGAAGTAGGTGTGCTTCCCCTGAGCCACTGAGTTCTTTATATCTATTGAACATTCTGATTTGTATTTAAGCTTCCTGGCTTATTCTGGCTCCCTAGGAAACTTAGCCAGAACTTTATATTCCATCTGCCATGGAATATAAATATAATTGGACGTTACGGTGTCTTAGAAGTTTCATTCTTAGAAGATGGATGGCTCTCTAAAGCCCTTGAGATCGAGTCAAAATTTACCTGAAGGTCCCAATTCCATGATGAGCAAGAGTCCAAAGCTTCCTGCTAAATTTCTAACAATTTTCTAAGAAAGGGGCTTAATGACCTCTCTTGCCCACATAATCCAGTAACTTTTTGATTTGCATACCACCACCACCACTAAAATCACTTACTTCAAGCCCTTTTGAGTAAAGTATACATAATTAGTAGTCTTTCTTTTTTTTAATTTCTGATGTTATGAAGGGGTCTCTTTAGGGAGTCAGTGCACTTCCCTGGTCTTCCCTCCTCCCTGTCCTCTCATTAGTCTCTCTCCTGATTCTCCTCCATTCTTGTTGGCTGTTGTATTAGCCACAGTTTTCCAGAAAAACAGGACAGACAGAATATAGAGGATATGTATACATATATATAACATCATATTTAGCATATAGCATCATTCTATATTATTTTGTAATTGTACATTACATACACATTCTATATATATTATTGAGATTTATATTATATGAAATTTATTATGGGAATTGGTTCACACAATTGTGGGGACTGGAAAGTCTGAATTCTGTAGGGTAAGCTAGAAACTACAACGCATTCAGTCAGTGAATTCCCCAGGAGAAGCAAGCTGGTTGAAGTAGAGAAATTATTCTTTCTGACTGCTGAAATCATCACTTCTCCCTTCAAGTGATTGGATGAGATTTTTTTCATTTGCTGACAGCAATCTCCTTTACTGATTCTAGAACCATATACGCAATCAATTGACTGATGACTTAAATCCACGAAATACCTTCGCAGTAACAATCAAACCGATGCTTGCTTGACCAAACTGGACATCACAACTCAGCCAAGCAGACACATGAATTTAACTATCAGAGTTCTGTTGCACCAAATGCTTCCTCTGTTAAGCCCAGCAACTTTCCCTTTCAACACCTGGGCACCTGCCTCTACCCAAACTCTCAAGGTTGTTGCTTCCTACTAAGGACATCTTCAAAGTATCTCTTGCAGAAAAGGCATTTCTCTTTACTAAGAGGATTTCTGGTATCATTTGTTAAAGCAATAAAATTTTCTTCACCTCATCACATATGCATGTGAGTGCTGTCATTGTACCTTGTTTCCTCATTTTTATTTGTATCTAAAATTTTATTTATATTTATATCTTTGTGGTCTGCCTGGAACAAGGCAAGGTTCAAACAAATAATGAAACAAATTTGGGTGATAGGCACTATCGTATTTTCACTTTACGAATAAGGAAAGTAATACTAATTAAAGTCCAGTAATTTGCTCAAAATCAGGCAGTCAGTATCAGAGTTAGAATTTGAACTTAGTTCAATAAGGCTCTTAAGCATGGGCTCCTTCCCTCACACAGTACTATCTGCTAAGGGATATAGGTACAATATAAAACACCCCCAAAAGTTTTCTCAAAATATGTATGCCACCTCCTCTTCCACACTTACCCCTTAACCCCCAGATTCTGACACTACTTGTTAACAGGATGGGAGGATGGGGGCTAAATGCTCATTTGCACAATCTCTTACAAGTGTGATATATGATAAAACCATTTTCCCTAATGACACCTTCTCCAAATCTTACCATCTCTAGCAAATTAAGAACTGTAGCTTTAAATTCTTGAAAGACTAGAGGTAATTTTCCAGGTTGTGTGCTGACCAAAAATTATGTAAATATACAAAATAATTCTTGGAAGTCTTTCATAATAAGGGAAGAGTAAAAATGGATTCTAATGTGCAAAAGGATTTCAAGTTTTTGATGACTGGTTTTAAGTAATAGAAACAACTAATATTTTAAATGAAACATGAAAAATATGGCATTTCAAAGGCTTGAAAGAGAAATTATTTTTCATTTGAAATCTCCATATTTTCAATATTTCAAATATCAATATTCTTCTCCAGAAGTAATTTAATGTATTCTTTTAAAAAACAGCTAAAATCAAAGCAATATCAAAATGAGAAGCTGAAGAAGAGTAACAGTGAGAAGTGTAAGACATTGATCACTTCATAATAAAAAAATGTTGCCAGTCACCATTCATTGAACACCTACCTTTTCATAAGAACTGTGCTAAGTACATTACATACAATATCTCATTTAATCCTCACTGGATTGAAAGCTCATTTAATCCTTAGCCATATTTTCTAAGTAAGGAAAAAAGAGGTAAAGGTAAGCTACACAATTGCCCAAGGTCATACAGCTCCTAAAGGGAAAGAAAAAGGATGAAATTATGGTGGTTTGACTCCAAATCCCATAGTGCTTATCATGCATGTATAATGTAGCCAATTTTGTGAAAAAGAAAGAGGTATATAAGATGTGGATGTTGTTTAGCACTGATCCATGACCCGATTAAAGCACCTGCTAGGCAGCAAATAAGCAAACACTGAATTGTGCAGTTCTTTTTTTCTCCCAAGTGTCACTTCCTGACTCCCTCTCTGGTATTTCCTTGGCTCACCTCCCCAATAAACCACTTGCATTCATATCCTTGCTCCAGGCTCTGCTTCTGAGGGACTCCAATATGAGATCCATGCACAGTAGTTCTATCAACAGCTTACCGTTTTATGTTAAATAACCATTCTATGCTAGGCATTTTACATATTGTCATGATCAGGTTCATTTTTTAACTTGGCCAAGTGGTGGTATCTGTCCGTCTGGTTGGGTAAGTGCTAGCCTGTCTGTTGCAATGAGGACATTTCACAGAATTAAATCATAATCACGTCAGCTGCATCCACAGCTCATTCCAATTGTAATCAGTCAAGGGGAGTGTCTTCTGCAATGAGTGATGCTCAATCTAATCACTGGAAGCCTTTTAAGGAGGATTCAGAAGAGACAGGCTCTCTTCCTGCTTTGGCTGGTGAGCCTCTCCTGTGGAGTTCGTCCAGACCCTCCATTGGAATCATCAGCTTCACAGCCTGCCCTGCAGATTTTGGACTCCGTGTTCCCATGGTCATGTGAGACACTTTTATAAATTTTATATTTGCGAGTATTCCTTTTTGATTCTGTTTCTCTAGAGAACCCTAAATAATACACATATGTTAAACTATTTCACCCTTTCAGCATCCTAGAAGGTAAAAATTATTATTGTATCCATTTCACAGATGAGAAAACTGGGGTACAGAGAGGGTAAGTAACTTACTCAGCGTCACACAGCTAGAAAGTAGTGAAGACAAATTTGAACCCAGGAAATCTGGCTGCAGAATCTGTGTTCTTATTCACTATGTGGCCTGCCTCTCTGGACGTGGAAACAAAATAGCATAGCAATGTGAACTGTGCTATACAGACATACAGGGAGCTCTAGGAGCACATTGGAAGTGCCTAACTGCATCAGGACTTCAGGGAAAGCCACGCCAGCCAAGACCTGACAGATTAGCAGGGGGCTGCCATGGCAACAAGCAATGGCGAAAAGTAACCCAAGTGTCCATTAACCGATGAATGGATAAACAAAATGCGGTATGCACATACAATAGAATATTATTCAGTAGCAAAAAGGAATGGGGTACTGACACATGAGACAACATGGATGAACCTTGAAGACATGATTTTTGAGTGAAATGAGGTGGACACGAAAGGACAACTATTGCATGATCTCACTGATACGAAATAATTAGAAAAGCAAATTCACAGAGACAGAAACTAGAGTAAACTCCAGGGGCTATATTCGGGGTAGGGAATGGGGATTGAATGTTTAAATTGTACAGAGTTTCTATTTCAGGTGATGGAAAATTTTGATAATGAATGGTGGTGATGGTAGCACGACACTGTAAATGCAATTATCAGTGCTGAATTATGTATTAGAATGTAGCTATAAAGGGGAAATTTTAGGCTGTATATATATTATTAGAAAAAAATGTGAATAAAACAACATAAGACTATACAACATAACAATGAACCCGAATGGAAACCAGGGACAGTTACTAGTACAATGATAAGTAAATCAATTATAATAAATGTATACTTCTAATGCAAGGTGTCAATGATAGGGTCTATGGGAACGCTACATTTTATGCACAAGTTTTCTGCAAACCTTCAAATTCTCTTTAAAAAAGAGGCAATAGAGGGAAAGTGCATCCCAATATATGATCCACCATGTAGTGTGGCAAAATCTTCAAATTCCACAGAACCGCATCAAAGATGCTACAGAAAGGAGTCCTAGGAGTCATGATGAGGGGTTGCTGACTAGTAGGGCTCCAGGCTCTCAAGTCCTCCTTCAAAAGTGCAACATTTATAACAAATGCATAATGACAGAACTAAATGTCAACAAGGTGGGGGGTGGGGGGGGAGGGTGGAAGGATTCCATGCGGAAGAAAAGGAAATGTCTTCATATAGATTGTGGTGTCGAAGGCATGTCTAGGTACTTAGGTTGCATTCTATGATGTGCAAATAAAATTGTTTAAAAATGAACACAGAGAAACAAGGGCTAGAGAAAAAATGTGGAGAAAGAGATGTACCTATTCACTGTCCAGAAGGGAAACTGAGAGGTGCAGCCCCTTGGAGGGCAGTGTGGTGGTTCCACAGGAGGCTAGGGGTGGGGTGGCCATAGGATCCTGCAACCCTGTTGTTGGGTATTTTACTGCAGGACATGAATGGATATTTGCACACTGATGATTCACAATGGATGGAGGTGGCCTTAGGGTACAATGCCTGAGGAATGGAAGAGGGAACTGTGGTGTTTATATACAACTGACTACTGAGTGACTGCACAAAAGAATGAAGTTGTGAGGCATGCAACTAGGTGAATGAACTTTAAGGATTGTCGGTTGAATTAAATGTCAGAAACAAAACAGCAAATATTATCATGCCTCACTCATATGGATTAACAATAATATACAAACTCAGAGAACTGCAGTCCAGAGCATAGATTATCAGGGTGGGGTCTATTGTAAAGGTCCTGCATTGTAAGCTCTTACAGCAGCACATACATTCACGAGTTGTAACTGATATTTCTAAATTCTGAGTTGCTAAGCTATTTGTACATAACCTCCTTGTTCCCTGAAACTTCAGGTATTAATGTGACACCAGTGACTAAGAGTTAGAGCTGTGAAAATATGAGAGTCAGCATTACCCCATACAGCAACTGTTAAAAAAGCTGAAAAAGTGATCAGACTTTGTCGAGAGATATAAACGAAGCTGATCTGGACAGGACTAAGGTAAATCAGAATACAGGGTAAAGAAAAATATGGTCCATATTTTCAAACTTCAACCTCTGTGTAAGATCAAAGTGAGGGATGTTTATTTGGTGCAAAATTTATATTTTGGGTAGCACATTATCTAATTTAGCCTATATGGTCAGTTTACTTGAAACCACACTTACATGGAATCTTGAATAGGGTGTGAGATCTTGTTAGTTTGCATAGGTCAGTGTAATACCCTAATATATTCCAGAGCAATGTGGGAAGAGAATAAAAAAGTATTTGCAAAGTCCTCTTGGGGCACTGGAGAGGAAATATTCAACTTTCCCATTTGGGGAATTCCTGATATTCTCACGAGGAGCAGGAAGAACAAATTCAATAGGCTGAGCCCTCAATCTTGGGGTTTGCACCTATGAAGCTTATTCCTGCAAAGGAGAAACTAAGTCTACTGATAATTGTGTCTAAGAGTCACTCCCCAGAGAACCTCTTTTGTTGCTCTGATGTGGCCTCTCTCTCTAAACCAACTTGGCAGGTGAACTCACTGCCTTCCCCTACCCCCTACATGGGACATGACTCCCAGGGGTGTAAATCTCCCTGGCAATGTGGGTCCTGACTCCTGGGGATGAGCCAGGACTTGGCATCATGAGAATGAGAAAGCCTTCTTGCACAAAAGGGGAGAAGAGAGAAATGAGACAAAATAAAGTCTCAGTGACTGAGAGATTTTTAAAAAGTAGAGACGTTACCCTGGAGGTTATTCTTATGCATTACATACATATCTTTTTCCCTTTATGTTGTATTGGAGTGGCTGGAGGGAAGGTAACTGAAGATGTTGAACAGTGTTCTGGTAGCCTTGATCTTGAATAAGACTATAACTCTATAGCTTTTACAATGTTACTGTGTGATTGTGAAAACCTTGTGTCTGCTACTCCTTTTATGTAGGGTATGGAGAGATGAGTTAAAAAAATAATAATAAGGATAAAAGTAAATAAACCATAGGGGGAGATAAAGGGTAAAACTGGGTAGATTGAAACACTGTGGGTCAATAAGAGGGAGGGGTAAGGGGTATGGGATGCTTGAGTTCTTTTTTTTCATTTTTATTTCTTTTTCTGGAGTGATGCAAATATTCTAAAAATGATTATGGTGAAGAATACCTACTATGTGATGGCATTGTCAGTCATTGATTGTGTAATATGGTTGGATTGTATGTGTGTGGATATTTCTCAATAAAAAACAATTTAAAAAATTTTTAAAAAGTGCCTCATTTCTATAGAGTTGCTGTTCAACGTTTTACATCTATTAAATATAACATATCTATTTTACGTATCAAGTGACTTTTGTTTGAAGGAAAGTTCTGTGGCTTAAAGAGAACATATGTTGGTAACTCTATACTAGAATGTATATGTTCAAAAACTGAAATAAAGGATATGTCTGGTGGAGTGATAGGGTAAATAATACTAGCATTCACTTATACTATGAAATGAGAAAGGCAGAGTTCGGCTGAGGCAGGACTTGAGTGCTGGTTTACACAATACAGAGCCAACACATTTTTTTGGTAAGAGAAGAGCTATTATGAAGGAGAGGGCTGTTACAGAGTTTATTTGACAGTTGTATGCAAAGCATACAAGGAGAGGAGAGAAGAACCATCCATGGAGGCTGGTCTAATCTGAGAACTGTATCAGGTATTGAGATGAACATATTTTTATACATAACATGGATGTTGTAAATGGAAAAATGGATATAACCAAGCAGACACAGAGTTAATTTAAACCATTCTGTCTTTCCAGAAAGATAAAATGTAGACAACGTCAAGAAAAGCCTCCTATAAATGCAAAGGGATGGAACAACTATTAGTTTTGTAAAATTATTCAGTCTTAGATAAGGAGGCAATTTGATACATTATCATTTGGATTTTGTAGATAAACACAATTCAGTAGGACAGCTGTTTCTGCAAAATCTCTCAGGTGTCACACAACAAGAAGTGTGGGAATTATTTATGCTCGTGACAATTTTTATTATAAAAATTTTACTTATCCAAGCACATGGACTATTTTCAGAAAAATTGAAATTAATCTTGAAAGCACCAAATTCCAAGGACACAATTCAGGAAATGTAATTTTAACTCCATTTATTGAGCACCTATTATACTAGGAACAGAGGATTTAATGATGAAAGACAAGCTGTAAAAAGAAAAATCCATTCTGCATGAAATCCTGGCTGATTCAACATGGAAAGGCAAATGAGGGTAGAGGGAGAAGGCATTATTTCTCACGATGCAAGCTAAGCCCAAGTTGCCATCACGGTATGTGCAGAAACATCACAAGAATGTGATACAGAAGAGGCAGTTTAATCACCCAAGCAATATAGAGCTAGTACATGAGACACAGAATGGAATATGTCTATCACTAAGAAACTGGATAACACTAAGCCATCTGGTTAACCTCAGCCTAGTTTCCTGCTCTACCTGGGACTAATAACCTCTCCAAGATGTGAAAGTTATTGCTTTCATCTTCATTATTTTTATAGTGCATCCTCTTTTCTCATCTCAGAACATGATGCAATAACATTATTCGAACAATATAAAGGGATATTTAATGCAATTGCTTCCATACAATTTTTGCTATGCATCTGTGCTGGTTTGAATCTGTTATATACTCCAGAAAAAAACCATGTTCTTTTAATCCAATCTTGTATGGTTAGGTGGGACATGGTAATTAGGTTGTTTCCATGGAGATGTGACTGCTCATTCAAGGTGGGTCTTATCCCAGTTACTGGAGTCCTTTAAGAGGGAGATATTTTAGAGAAAGCACAGATGCTTGGAGACAGAAATGCCCTGGGAGATACTAAGCAAGGACCCACAGAACCTGAAGGACCAAGAACCTGGACAGAGTCAGTGAAGCTAAGGGATGAAAATCAGAGTTTGCCCCAGAAAAGCTAAGAGTGGATCCACTAATGGTTAGAGCGAGAAACATCCTGGAGATGCTAAGAGAAGACCTGCAGGACCTAGAGAGAAAGCCACTGGAATCAGAAGCTGAAAGAATGATCTGAGAACAAGGACCAGTAGATGCCAGCCATGTGCCTTCCCAGCTGACAGAGGTGTTCCAGATGCCAGCAGCCTTTCTTCCGAGTCCAGGTATCACCTTATTGATACTTTAATCTGGACATTTTCATGACCTTAAAACTGTAAATTTGTAACCTAATAAATTCCCTTTATAAAATCCAATCCATTTCTGGTATATCGCCTTTGGGCAGGTTTAGTAAACTGAAACAGCATTCTTTTCTATGTAAATTATGGTTCTTGAGGGGGAAACGTACAGGGTACCTGTCAAGTACAACACTGTGCCAGATGGTAAGGATATAAAGGTGAATCAAGTAGTCAAGGTGGCTACTCTGCAGAGTAGCTAATAGAATAGAATACAATTTACTGCTATACAGTTTCAAGTTTAGTGTGATTACAGAAAGGATCTTGAAACCAAAAGACTTTCAGGAAAGGCTTGGTAGAATGTGGTAAGAATTTAAAATGGTGCCATTCTGATTAAGTCTTAACAGTCAGTGTCTCTCAAAATTTTTGCATAGATAATTTTCTAGAAAATAGGGTTTTAAAAACACATTTTCTTCTTTTAGTTCTCAAACATCCAGAAGTTTAAGACTCCAGTGCCTTACTTTATGAACTCTAAGAGGTCTACGGTTTCTTTAACTTGCCCACTGTCAGCTTGTTAGTTGAACTTCCTTCATCTCTAGACTCTCAAGGATCTCTCCATCATTAGGCCAAATATTTGTTTTAAATTTACTGAGCCAACATTTATACACATACATAGTCAGCATACACACAAACCATGTGCACATATGTGAGTACACAAAAGCAACCCAATGACAAAGTTTCTGATATTGTTTTTTTTCAGAGTGGATGGAGGCTGGAAGAAAAAGGTACAGCCTGAGGTGGAAATCTTTAAGAACAGGTGAGCAGAAGTGACAAACACATGAATGGCATGTGAGAAATGATTTCTCAGTTACTATGAATATCAGCCTTAAAGGTCAGAATGTTGCCATCTTATTCTTGAAATAAGAAGATATTTAAAGTTAAGCTTAGAAGAGAAGGGCTTAAATAAAATACCCCAGACTGGGAGGCTAATAAGGGTTTTCTACAGGATGGGTCAAATATTTCAGACAAGCAACAGGACTCGGTCCTGGAGTTTGTTTATCAATATATTATTTCCCAGCATTTCCTTTAACTGAAGGTCAGTAACATCTAAGTTGGGCAGAAATGAATAAATTAACAAGATAAGATAAAGAACCTCAGATTTTTTTATAGAACCATAGTGATCATTTATTTCAACCTCCTCATTTTCAGATTTGAAAACAAAACACAGCAAAGCAAAAAATGGAAACTCAAAGGAGCAGAAGAATGCATTTCCCTAATAAGCAACGAGGACTGCTTAGTACCTTATTTAGAGTTTGAGACTACAGGATAAATCACACAAAGAGGGCCCTGTACAAAGTAATGGTGAGAACTGAGAGCCAAGAACATTAAAGAGGGGATTTTGCTGACTGCTAAGAAAGTGCTGATGATTAGAAGAGATAAAAGGTAGTCATAATATCTGCTAAACTCATGGTAAGTAGGAGTATTTATTATGTCCCATAAAATTATTAGCTTATTTAATCATTAATATCACAGAAGCAAAAGAGAGTTTAAATGTACAAATATTTAAACGAGGTTCTACCAGTTTGGGTTAAAGTCATATTTTCTTATTTTCAGTGTTTCATAGAGATTGGTCACATTTTCCAGTAAACTTCAGAAAGGTTTTGAAGAAAACTTCGTAAAAGCAGGTTACACACATATGGATTTGTGACGCTCTCAAATAAGCCACAGAATAGCTTCTATCAAAAAGCGAGCAAAAGCCCAATGATGCTGCCTTCTCTTTTGATTGTGATTTTTATTCATTTGAAGATAAAATTTAAAGCCAAGTATCTTAGACCTTCTGTTGTCACCCAAGAGTTATTTATTTCCGGGCAGCTTAGGAAATCTCCCAGTTCCAAAATCAGGTCATGAAACTGGAACTGAAATCTAATTAATATGTTCACAGAATAGTGCCAACCACTAGCAAGAGGAAAACAACAACAATAAAATCAATACCACATTCTTTGGAAATGCCAAAGAAAAAAAAAACATAATCAATATGGGAAATTTTAATGGCAAAATAGTCCTTAATTTGGAAATTAAGAATCGTAACATTTCTATCACATCACTGCCCCTTTTCCTGCCATAATATTACTTCCTTGACTGATTCTATATATTCATTCAGCCTTACAGACTTTTCCCACTTTGCTTAAGGCCCTTGGGCTTCTTTCCTCAGCAGCCTTTCCAATTTCCGACAGTAGCTGTTTCATATCCTTGCTATGTTCCTCTATTCTTTCCTCACTATCCTTCCTCTGAAACATGACTTTGAATTCTAATTTCCAGAGAAAACACAGGGCGTGGCACCCAAATTACCTCAGATTCTCATTTCAATTCCCTAATCGCTATATTTTGTGCGGCCATCATCCCTGTCTTTCCCTCTTCTCTCAGAGGAAGCCATTCCCTCCATCTTTATGTTTCCTTCAGGACATTCCACCCCACTCTTAAAAGTACCTGCTCTTTGCCAGTTACTAACAGAATTGCCCCTTTCTCTTCTCTGTTCTCCCTTCTCTCTTTCTCTCCCTGCTCCTTCCCCCACTGCCTCTTCTCCCACTCTTACTCATCTCTACTTGCCCACAATTTTGGAAGTAGTTTTCACTTTATGGACCCTGAAATATAACTTGCCCAGATACTCTCTTAAGCTACTCTCCAAACTGTTACCAATAAACTACTTATTCTCAAGTTCATCAGGTATATTTTTAATGCTTCATTTCTAGACTTCTATAATGTGTTTGGATGAAGCCAGTTACATTGCTTCTTCCTGTGGAATCTCGTCACATATCGTATATATCTGTACTAATATTCTCTTTCATGGACTGTAATTAGTTATTTTCATGCTGTTCCCCTCACTTCTATATGAAGTCTTCAAAGTAGGGACCACATTACACTCATCACAGCATTCCCCAGGCTTAAATGAATCAGTATGTTCTATAATCCAATTCTCCAAGAGTGATACATTTCAACAACTGAAATATTGGACTATTTCTTGACTAACATGTTTCTTTGGCTGTTTGGCATTTAGCTCTTCTTTATTTATTTATTTATTTTGCATGGGCAGGCACTGGGAATCGAACCTGGGTCTCCGGCATGGCAGGTGAGAATTCTGTTACTGAGCCACCATTGCACTGCCCTTAGCTCTGCTTTTGATAATTCTTTACCTGGGCACACAATAAATTTTGAAGTCTTATAATGAGTTCAAAAATTTAAAAACAAATAAATATTTTAAATTTTGAAGAATATAATAATAAGGGTCACAGAACCCAAAACTTGGGTAATAACATTTACTGTTGGCAAAGATCACTCAAAAATACTTCATTTGACTTCACAACCACTCCATGGTACAGCTTGGAAACTGCACATCTGCCTTATAAAGATGGTAAGTAGAGAGGACTTCTGATTGTGCTCAGCTCCCCAAGTGAGTGATCTGCCCAGAAGAAAGGGTATCTGAAATTTTCTTTACCCAAAGCCTCTTTCCACTCACTGAACACCATAGTCTACTTTTCTAATTCATTTTCCTAAAGGATAGCACCTTTTCTAACATGTCTGCCCAGAGAAGGACCTTCTATTTATTCACAGAAAGACACCCCATTAGCCAGGGGTGGGCCTGAAAAAACAGTTACCCTCAAATTCCTTACAAAATTTCTCATTCTGAGAAAACACCAAAAGAGCTGCTAGCATGGTTTAAGTGTAGGTCATAGACCTGATAATAGCAGGAAGGGTTTCTCAGACAAAGGTCATTTACATTCACTAGGCACGTGTGCCCTTACCCAACTTGCTAAATACCAGGACAGATCTTCTTACTTTCTCTGGCCTCACTGCTAATCTTTTTTCCAGAAGGCCCATGGAAAGACCTCTAAGGTATCTGCTACAAGAACAATATGGTGAATTTAAAAGACACTGGGCATTGAAGTCAGGCCAGACTAGATCTTGAGTGGGTTAGCTTCTCCAAGAAACAGACTGATGATCTTGAGCTCTTTACCTAACCTCTCCACACATCACTTTCCTAAATGCAAATGGAGATTTCATGAACACCCATTCAGAAAGTTTCCATGAAATGATAAAGCATGTGAAAACATGTGTCACACACAGGTAGTCAATCAGTGTTGATCTCTTCCATGAAGCATACAATAGTTAATGTCTGTTGCATAGATTCTAAGAAATTCACTCAACAGTTGTGTGTCATTGTTAACAATCTAACAAATTGTTAACAATCTAACAAATTGTTATTACCAAAGTGCTATGAGATTTTCTTGAGAGTGTACTCTTTAGGTAGTGAGAGCTCAGAGACCTTTCTCAAGGTCAGACAAAGTAGTAACATCGTAATTTAGAGTTAAGAACCTGGAGTTTTTTTGTTTCTTTTCTTTTTCCAGCCAGTAACTTGACTACACAGAATCCTGACCACTCATTCATGAAACAAAATATATATCAAAAATTTGATGCAACATAGATTCTAACTGAAATATATTGTCTTGGGTTACATATCCTTAGAGTAATCTTTGTGTTTGCAGGACCTAATACCAGGCTGGCACTTCTCTGACAACTGGTTAACACCACTTCATCGGGTGATAACTAGTGGCAGCAGTCAACTTTTGGCGTCATATGTTTTGAGTTATTGGAACAAAAGTATGGATGATGCTATAACTAGTTGTAAAGGGCATAATGCTTGCAGGTATAATTTAAGAGAGGGGAAATGATGAGATATAGTTATTGGTGTTTTGTTAGTGTTAAAGGAACTTCTAACCTGTAGCAAGTGGGAAACAAGTTGTGAAGTTCCCTAGGGTTCTTATTCCATTTCAGAAATCAAAATTTTTTTCTTTTTCCTTTACTTGCCTGTATTCTTCTGAACCCATATTCCCCAGTATTAGTGGAAGCACCCGAATAATGGTCAGCTAAAAGGGGTCCAGGGAGAAGGGGGTAGAAAGTGAAGAGTCTAATAGACTCAAAATGTCCCCAAATCCTTAACTAAACATTTTCAGATGAAGAAGAATATTTTCTTCCTTTTTTGAGGGAATGTTTAAACCTTCTGAGGTTGACCCACCCACTCAGTCCACTGAGTATTAACTTGCTAAGAGTAAAAATTATACTTAATTTCCATAAGCTAGTAGGCAGAATATTACTGATGACAAGTTTCTACCTCTACCATATGAATTCTAATGAACTTTTTAAAAAGTAAAAACCTGAAAATATGATTTTTTATTTTCGTTTTTAAATTATAAGGTATTATTAGCAGAAATTAAAGAGATTAGAGATAAAAGCTATTAAAGAAAGCTAAGGGTAATAAAATTAAAAAAGCCAAGAGGAAAAAATATGTTTAATAGGATGACTATTTCATCTAAAAGGCAGTCTTTGCTGCATTGTATCTAAATCTGAACTTCTGCCTTAAACAATGGCTGACTTTACTATTGTGCTCCAGGGATCTGTGAACAAAAATGAGCTTGAATAATTATCAGCTCCAGCTAAACTTCATCGCCATAAGTGTTTACCTATACATTGTGTTTGGCTCTGACAGGAATACAGAATCAAGCTGAGGGCTTGATGTGTGGATTTTAGAATTTCTGGATAGTTTTGCCAGCCAGAGGAAGAAGAGAAGATTCTGAAACAAGGTCAGCAAGGACTTGACATTTCATTAAAAAACAGGCAGACACTGGAAGAACAGAAAGCTGTCTCAGATGAACACAGCCCACTCTTTCATTTGAGACGTAATACATTCTGCCCTTCAGAACACACACCATCTCCAAATTCAACACCTGTCCCACCCCACTGACATTCTAATAAGGCAAATGAGATTATTAGATTGGCCAAAACATAAACTCTGGAACAAAGAATTCTCCGTTGAGTTTGCGTAGCTCATGTAGCTTCTGAAGAAAAGAAAAACGTAGAAGATAAGAGTCTAAAAGGCTAGAAAAAGATTTTCTTTTCATTAAGAAGCAGGCCATCTTGCCTTTTTCTCTGAAAATTTCTGCAGTGGTTTTATTGTTTGAAATATACAAACAGATATATGAATATAATATTACTAATAAATTTATGTATTTATTGCTTCAATCTCCAAAGGATTTAGATCAAACAAAGCAAAACGGAACAAAATAAGATAATATATGAATTGAACACTGGTCTATGGAGGATTGACTGAACTGTGACTTGCTCAATTAAACCTTACTAGGAACTAATTCTTAGAAACGGGAAGTAAAACAAAGGACTGTGACATCTCAGAAGAAGGAAAAAGAAGCCCAATATTGAGTAAAGGTGCCAGGCTCATTCCATTTTGCCTCTTGATTAGAAAGCATCTCTCAGCATTACAAACAGCAACAGTTTAATAAAAGCATTCTGAGGTATGGGCTTTCAGAAATTAAATCCTAAATACCAGGCAAATAAAATGGTTCAGCACCATCCACCATCACCAGCCCTATGGTTTCCTTAGGGAAATGCCAATGACAGAACTTTAATTCCCATCCCCCAAGCAGGGCCACTGCCTTCTATCATCCACTTTTCTTTCTGTAAATCATTTTTGTCCACCATAAAAAGGATGTGTTTGGCTTTAGGAATTCAAATAAAATGCCCTCCTAAATTGCAAAAGTTTTACAACTGTAAAATTAGATCGCATTTAACAAGGCTCCCAATGTCTCTGGCATGAAATTATAGCATTTTTACAGATCAGATTACACAAACTCTTATTATATCTTTTAAATGAAGCAAACAAGATACAAACAGAAGTCATTCACACTACGTTATATCATTCTTGTCAAACTCTTGCACGCTTCCACATCAAGATGCTTCTAAAAAATTCCTCTTAAATGCTCTTAGGTAGGAATCTGAATTCCTAGAAAGCTGGCTTGCATTTTCCTTCTTACACACTATTCACAAAGGCCTGTTCATGAATTCCCAGGCTACCACTATGATTTCACAACTAGCCAGAATAAAAAATAAGAACTATACAGAACTTATTTACCCAGTAAGGCAAACCCTTATCTTTATTTGGCATGGCAGTAAAAAGGATGAAAAGTGTAATGGAAAGAAAGCTATGCAATAAAACCCTACCACAGATATTTCCAATGTAGCTTTAAACAAGAAAGGCACATTCTTCAAACCACTCTTATAGTACTCAGGGGGTAGCATTCTATTAAGACAAGTACTAAGACCATTTATTAACTCTAACTTGTAACCAGTAAACAATGAATCTGGAATACTACTGCTCAATTACCAACACACCAACCCTAAGGCAGGAGAATGAGAATCCAAGTCAGAATTCCTTTCAGAGGCTTCAGGATGAGTCAGTATCTCTGATGAACTTTAAAGACTATTCTAGACTTTCCATGTCTCAGTTTTCTCTCCTTCTGGCTCCTCAAAAAGCAGAAGAAAAACAGGGCCAGAGCACGTGCTTCCAAGTCCTGCCTATCAAGAGGGTTTAGAGCCTTCACGGAGATGAGCTGGGCTCATGAAACCAAAGCCCACATCCCCTTTAAAATGTTTATTATTCCCTGGCATTGGTGGGCTGCAAACTTCTCATCTGTCCCTTCATGAAGAAAAAGACCTGTGTGTGAGAGGAAAGAGGGAGTCTCTGGAGATGAAAAGGAGAAGTCCTGGGCAGACTAGTTCTTCTTAACACTCTCATTCACCACCATCAAATGTGATCCAGAAGGGCCTTTTACAGCAGGACAAAGGGCAAAAAGGTATTCTGGCAACACACCTGGAATCTCTTCCTGCAGTACTGAGAGGTGAGGTTATAAACAAGAACAAAACAACAAGTGAGGAAGTTGAGAAGCAAGCACAATACCAGTTGGGTCACCTGGAAAAATATTACCACCTTCTTCATCTGAGTTCAATACCTTATTAATGAAGCCTTCTAAGAGGCCCAGGTAAGAACAACTAGAGAGAGCATTCACACTCCACATGGGCTCAGGCTGGCAATGAGAAGAATTCTTACATGCCACGCAGGGCAACAATGAAGGGTTACCTGGGTTCATGCACAAAAAAGCCCATCAGGGCTCTCACTCTCTCAGTATGCCTTCAAACATATGTATTACAGATCCAGAGGAGCATGAATAAGCAAATTTGCATTCTTTCCAAAACTGTGGAGTTGAATAGCTTATTTCTTTCCAGTTAAAAGTGGAAGTTAGGTTAACGCAGTGAAATAAAATGTGGTTATAATGCCAGGCTTCCAAAGAACAGACGCACCCTACGTACTGCAACACAAGCAAATGGACTCAAACAACAGGAGTTATGCAGAATAAAAACTGTTGCCTTATAGCAATTGAAAACCTTAAAGAAATGAGAATGGAAATTTTTTTTTCCATAAACAAATCTTAAGAGGTACCAAATTAACCTTGAAGAAAGGCCACAATGAAAAGAAGAAAGAAGTAAATACTTGACAAACACCTACTCTGTGTCAGGGAGTGTACCCAGGGTATTTGACTCTGAGGGGTAAAGACTATTTTACATGAATTGAGGGTTAAAGACTGTTTACATGAATTTATCTGTGAAAACCTTCTGCCAGACCCTGAGAACCGCTGAACAACAAAGACCTTACTGCTGACGGCCTGACTTTCACCATCAGGACCGCCAAGGTGATGGCACCAAAGCTCCCCTGAAATAAACTCTGGTGATGCACTTGGAGGTGAATCACTGAGGCTTTTCTGGCATGCCACCCATAGTCCCTCCAAAGCACATTAGAGATTGGGGACGATGGTTCTGGACAGCAGAGAAGGCAGATACGCCACAGCATCAGTTCTGGATGTAGCTGGGGCCGGAAAAAGAGCACCCAACCAGAGTGGTAGAGGAAGCTTCTCACCCTTCTCTGCAACTGGTTTTCAGCAAAAAAGCAGAAACCTCTGTCACAGACCAGCAGGTGATTCTGATGGTTCCTTTAAGGCATCAATAGGTCTTGCTTTGAGATATTGTCATAGGAACAGCTAGAAAACCCTCAGCAACCTGCATTTTGATACCTATGACTTATTCTGAGTCCATCCAAAAATTTACCTGGGAAATGTACTCTCAAAATTAGACACATTGCAGTATCCAAAACAAACCACAGTCATAGACACAAAGCCTTAACATGTGCACTTATTATGCATTCACAAAGTTTTGGCTGGGAGAGACTGAATCCAGTCAATCCTAAAGAAGTGATAGAAACACGCAACTTTGAAATAATGAGCTTTGCCCTGATAATACACTCAGCAATTAGTTCCTAAACACAGTCAATCATCAACTTCAAGAAATGGTCCATGATGACACATACCCAGGGACCTTAATATTTCATGGAAACTTAATACCTGACCAAATATCAATACCCCAAGCAAGTTCTATGAGCACTTCATGATTCATGTGCTAAAATTCTATTAAACTGGTTAATTCTGGTAGAAATATTTCTTGACCAGTTAAAATATTCCTTAAATGTGAGATATTAGCACAGCCTAGCATTATTTTAAAATCAAGTTAATAGTTTTCCTTCAGTCTTCTTCTGGCAATTCAAAAAGACTTTAAAACCAGGAAAATTGATATTTAATGTCAGAAATGCATGTATGTCCTTCCCGAGGGAATCTTCCAATAAAAGAAAGGAAAACAGCAAAAAACAAATCCCATGTCTCCCTTTTCCTCTGACTCTTTGATTAAATATTTGCCAACCTCACAGCTCCTCTTTTTTCATGAAATGTTAGCATTTGTAACTATCTGCCTACTTGCTTTGCTGGCTTTCTTGCTTTGAGATGCTTTACATTAACAAGTAGTTTGCTATTGCATAACCATTACTCTCAGACAACAACATTTCGCTTTTTACATCTTTTACTTTTCACTCTCACTTGACACCAATATTCTTGTTCAAGACAAATCTGCATCTGGTAACTGTAATGGAATTTTAGAATTCTGAGTTGTACAATCTGAAGGGGGTATTGGTTACTCACCATATCCAGGAATGCCTTCTAAAGGGGAAATTATTCACATGCATCATGTTCACAGATCTTCTGTCATTAATATTCTCCTTGTCTCATATATTACATATAATGATTTTCATAGATGAATTCCAACACTCTGCTTTGAGTAGCAATCATGGGCGATTATTGCAACAAGTATTGAATTTCAAAAAAAATCCCTCCCCCCCAAAACAAATCACAAAGAAAGAAAGAAACAGACAAACAAAACCCAGCAACAACAAAAGCCCTTCCAGTATTTGAAGAGAGAAACCTCATAGAGTCCTGCAGGTATGGGTCCATCCATTTACGTTCCACTAGATAGTCAACACACTAAAATAACCAGTTCAGTAGCTAATCGTAAATGGTGCAAATATTGTCCTGGTACAATCCAACTGACTTGAGTGTGAATTAATGCATCCTCCCAGGAAGGGCTGTGGAATGTGGGAAAAGAGGAGTCAAAAGACAGTTTCTTGTTATCCTTGTTAAAGAAGTGTTGGAAGGGAAACGGAAAACTTCAGGTTGCTTTGCCATGCTGTCCTTTAGAAATAGATATTGCTTTTTCTTCTTTCTTAGGCACATATTCATGTGTGGTCACTTTAACACAGTGCTGCCTTCTGAGACGCGTCGGACAAAGACCCTGGGCAGAGGGGCTTACAAACCATGTACAATCAAAGCCAACTTCTTTCCCAAATCTCAGAATTGCTGGTTTTCAACTGCAAAAGTAGGAAGGCAATGAGAAATTTCTGCTTTGCTGGGTAGAATTACCATTAGCTACCATCATGACTTCAGAAGGTGCTGTCATGATGAAATTCATTTCTGCTGCCTAACCCCATAATAAGGCTGTCTGCTCTCTTTAAGTAAAATGACTAAGCTATTGATCCTTTCACTGCAGAATCCCATTTAATTTGTTATCAGAACCATGTGTGGGCTTTTCATATTTTGCCTTGGAAAGAAATGAATTTCACAGCTGCAGGTCAGACGTTGTCTAAGAATTTCTTCCCCCCCCTCCCCCGTTTTCTTCTCTTTTTTTTCTCTCTCTTTCACCCCAATTAATTCAGTCCCCCAATAGGTGTCATTTACTGTGATGCTCTGACATCTTCTGAAAGAATCTCATGCCCAAGCTATACAGACCTTGCATGCTTTTAAAACACAATGGCAATAGGCTCCTGCTGGAGTCCCCCAGCGCCGAATTTCCAGCAGAACCTTTGTAATCGCTGCAGCAGCCTCGTCTGCCCCAGGCTGTGTCTCCCCAGCTCTGAGCAGCTCAGGACACTTGCAGGCTCCGTGGTACTGTACATTAACTCTGCAGCAGCCCAGCTCGGCTGCAGAGACTGCTGCCTGACAAGGGATGTGCTGGCGTCAAGGGGGCCCTCTAGGTGGGTTCCCAGACACTGCAGAACCGACGCGCTCCTTGCTAGCCTCCAAGGAAGAGCGAACAAAAGGGGTTAAGAGGAAAAGCTCGCTTTGAAAGAGCAGATTTCTTTCAGCAAGTAATTACCAAGCAAGAAAAGCTCAGCGGTAGGGAGCCTGTAAATAATCTCGCAAGGGAAATGACACCTTGAACAAACAGATATTATTACGGAAGAAGGCTTTCTCCCTCGTTACCCCGAAGAAAGGAAAAGGAATCAAAGAAGTCAGAGAAAATGTGCACATGGCAGGGTTTGGTCAATTTGAGTTCTTTTTTTAAAGAACAAAAATAGCGGGGTGGGGAGGTCTTATGTGCTTGATGACTTGTGATCATTTAGCTTACAGATGACCATATGGTGATTTTCGGAAAGGAAATACCGTGGAAACTAGTTCTGCGGAAGTCAGTTACACTTCACTTGCAATTGCGCATGTCATAAAGCTGCTTGTTTGATCAGGGGGGTGTGTACATTTGAGGAGGGCTGAGATAAAGCCTTGCAATGTGGGCAGTTGACACTTTGCATTTCCTCGAGCCAACCCTTTGTTGCAAAAATTGTGTTCCATAATCCCCTGAAAGCACCCCATCACTGTTGATGCCATTTTGGAGCAAAAATAAATTAGTATACTCTCCTAATAGTAGGTTGGTGCTTACATGATGTTTGTTTGAAATCAGTAGGGGAATGGACTTTATAACGGCAGTGTACTCAATATTAATGTATCACTTTTAACTTGGTATTTAAAAAGTCTGTTTTGCAATTGCTTAACATTAAATGGAATACTCTCAACACAATATACCATGCTCTTATCTTTAGTTAAGATTTCCCTAGTGAGGCCCTGTCATTGAAGAAAACATTACTCAAGGGTTGGGGAGGGGTGGGCATGTTCCACAATTTCAAAACCAAGTACACAGAAACCTATTTATTTTTGGAAAACTTCCATGATTTGCGGAGTTTTCATTTTCATCAAATCATGACCCCAGGGGAAACATTCCTGGGAGGAGGAAGGATCGGGTGATTGCTTTAAAAGCAGTTTCAACTTGGTTCAGAAAGATGGTACAGCAACATAAAAGGAACATCAGAATACCTGCAGGGCTTTCCTGCAGCCTAGGCAAGTTCCTTACGACCTCTTTAGGGGTGCACAGGTGGTTCAGTGGTTAGAATGCCCGCCTTCCATGTGGGAGACCGGGGTTTGGTTCCCAGACCAGGCACCCCATTCCCCACCCCACCCCAAAAAAGAGAGATAACCCTTTATCTAAAGGAATACATCTTCTTCATAAGGTCATTTGTTATTCTGACCCAGAAAGCTTCAGTCTGAATGGCTTTTGAACAACATTTCAGTGCTTTGAAACAAGCATCACAAGGCAACTCAAAATTAGATATTTAAGTGATAATAGTAATAGCTAGCAGTACTTATGATGTCCCAGGACCTGTTCAATGTGCTTTACATTAGTATCTCATTTAATTCTCAAAGCAACCCTATTAGGTAAGGATTATTATTGTCTTCCCTGTCGAACAGATGAGGAACTTGAGGTCCCCAGGTGTTAAGTAATTTGCGTGAAGTCAAACATCTAGTAAGGGTCAGGATCTGAACCAAAGCCCAGAGCTTGAGGTAAAGCCACTTCCGTTCACTGCCTCTATAATAATAATAAGCCACCTTGCATTAATATTATGCCTTCTAAAAAATATTGTGTGCATGATTTTAACCTCACTGAATCATGCTGAAAAGAATAAGCCATTTAATACGCCAAAGTTTAAGATGAATCTCCAAAATGATAAGGGATTCTTTATCATCATATATGATTTGAGCAGTAAATTTGGAAGAGAATTCAGATTATTTTACTCAGTCTAGTGTTCTTTAATGATGATGGACATGAACTATTTCAAATCCAACACTTAGTCCCTAAACTATAGAAGTAGGTCTCCATGGAAAATAGCTAATAGAAAGATGGAAATGGATACAATCTCATTTTCCCTTATGGAAAATGCCATTTATTTGAGTTATCCTTATTTTTTAGTCCATTCGATTCCTCTCTCCATATGCCAAAATTTTACTAATGGGTGATAGGATAGCAATTAAAACATAGCTCAATATTCAATCTTGTTAGCTACGATTGCATTTGTGGGCAATAATATAAGCAAAACACTTTGTAAATTAAAAAGACACAAATGATTTAAGAATTAGGTTACAAAAAGGAGATGTAAAGGCAAAAGATTTTCAAGCTAAGAAGAGTTTTCCCCAGAGCATGTTTACATCTTTTTTTTTTTTTTCACATGGGCAGGCACTGGGAATCGAACCCGGGTCCTCGGGCATGGCAGGCAAGCATTCTTGCCTGCTAAGCCATCATGGTCCACCCACCAGAGCATGTTTAAAGGGAACTTTGCTTCTATTTTTTTTTCACTTTTATACATTCAACTATCTAAAATAAACTATAACAAATTATGATGAAAGGAAAATACAACTGAGAAGCCATGATCAACAGTGGAAAACCCAAATTTTTGCTCAAAAAATAAGAAAAACGTAATTTACTTCACAGCTAAATACACATAAATAAACAATCCTAAATTGAGTATTCTTACAGACTCATGAAAACAAATACACAAGAATGGACTTGTTTATAAGATAGAAATAGTTTATTTCTAGCATTTTTTAAATGTTTGTTAGAAACAGGGTCTTAAGAGTTATGACCATAAACACTAATGCTTCATCAACATGTAGCCTTCAAGAAATAACATTTGGGCAGAATAGGTCTGTAAATTTAAAAACAATTCCTCAAGGATGTATAATGTTGACAAAGTAGAGACATAAGTATCTTTTTCTTTTTTCCTACTACAAGGAAAATCATTCATTCTTGGAATGCAGAGAAATACCAGGAGTTTTCATAAGAGACATCCTAGCCCCATTATTTCAATCCATAAAGCACTGATAATTATAAGGAGGCAGCCATAGGTTGGTACAACCTTAGTGAGGCCACGGTAACTAGAGAGTAGCCTCAGCTCTACCAAGACAAAAGCTTTCTTTTATTTTTATTTTTTCCATAGCAAGTACAAGAGTCATCAGCCTTTCAGGGATGGAGTCACATTAAACACTTTCATATGAAACTGATGTTCAACAAAACAAACAAACATAAACCAGAATGTCCATATATTGATAAAGAAAGAAACCATCTCAGAGCAAACTGGACTGGAATACTCTAATGGGCATTTTCACCACCATTTGTTGAGTACACTCAGAATCAGGGCAAAAGCTAATAGCTGGTCAGTATGCCATGTCTTAAAGCTCCAGTAATTGAGCTTTTCAGCCATTGGCTGGGGGTTGTTTGCTCGCAGGGATGATGGTTTTCAAACTCAGTTCCCAGGAACACTATGGTTTTGCATGCTACCTCAGGCCAAGGGAGGGGGGTAAAAGAGAAGCTAGGCACATTTTAGTGTTTCAACTAGAGACCCCTGCTTCTACCTGTTTGATCTCAAAATTTTGTCAGAAAAAGTGAGTCAGCTTCTTAAGCAAGGTTCATAAAAACTTAATACTAATGAGGTAGGGTTAGAATTAGGGCCGGTGGCTGGATAAGCAAAAGGCAAATAAATTCCAAGAAGCAGTCAGGCCTCAAGGAGAAAGATATTTTGGGGAAGAACAGCAATAAACAGTACTGGGGACCAAAAGACCCCACCTGAGTAAGTCATCTGCAGAGAAGGCTGGAGCCAGCCAACCCCGCCTGAGCGAGTCATCAGCCACCAACCAGCCACAGATGAGGGAAAAGGGGAGGGCAGTAAAATAGTTCATAAAAATTATGAAAAGAACAAGAAGCTAGAAAAGCAGTTTGCTCCACAGCATCGGGGCTCTTGCTTCTTACCCCTCTTTTGTTGGGACAGTGGCCCCATGTCCTCTCACATGCATTTTTTTTTTTTTTTGGCATGGGCAGGCACCTGGAATCAAACAGCAGGTGAGAACTCTGCCAGCTGAGCCATCGTGGCCCGCCCCACGTGCATTCTTAATAATCCTCCTACCTGCTTACTCAATTCGGGCTGTACCTTTGCATTCTTTCTCAAAGCATGGGCCAACAATCTGGAAGCAAAGCCCAGCAACATTAGGGTACAGAATTCACTCGTTCTAGGCAAATTCTTAGGCTTGGAATAAGATTCTAGACTTCTAGTTCTCCAACCCCCTTCAATTAACCACCGGGTATAACACACATGACTAAATTTTACCTTTATGCTAATACAAACATAATAGAAGTAAAGCCACACCCTAGAGTCTGAACCTGGTGTTCCTTAACACTTTAGTCACCTGTCACTTATCAGTTATGGAGGGTGTGATGACGTACTTCGCCGAGGCCAGCTGCATTTTTAGAATGTCACTTGAATTTCAAGTGCTAAGGCATATCTCTCCTGTCACCACCACATTCTGCTATATTAATATAACGTATATCTATGCTTCTCTTTTAAGTAACTTATATGGAACAAAATTGAAACTCCTCTAGATTTAGATGTGAAATGACAATGACCTAAAATGTGCTCTTTTATTAATCTCAGGTGGATAGTTATCACCGGCTCAGATATTTTTGGAAAGTGTTCCGTTCTTTCAGAGACTGCATCATTTTCACCTTTTGTTTACATAAGTAAACATTTGGTCCCTCTAGTCTACATTTTGGATTTATTTCAATATAGTAACATATACAAATACCTCTACATACCTTTTTAAAACACATGTCCATATCAGTAGCATTAATGTGTTCTATCCAAGGAAAAAAGAAGCTATAATCATTTGGATATCTTGCCCAACATCAGAAAAGCTATATATTTTTCAAATTTCTTATAAAAAGATGGTATTCCTGTGCTTTAATACATGTATGTATGTATGTATATATGTATGTTCTCTCACATGCATTCTTTCTTCGTTTTTTTTTTTTTTTTTTTTTTGCCATGGGCAGGTAACGGGAACCGAACCAGGGTCTCCAGCACAGCAGGCAAGAACTCTGCCACTGACACTGTTGATGGCCCATCACATGCATTCTTAATAAACTTCCTACCTGCTCTGCCTAGAATGAGTGAATTCTGTACCCTAATGTTGCCAAATTCTGCTTCCACTGACATGTATATTTACATACTTTTGAACATTTTGAAAATTTCTTATCCATATCATCAATTAATAAATGGATAAAAGTGGAATTCCCACATGTAAAATGAAACCCAATATGACTCGCTTCCCTTTCTCACACCCATGAAAGGAAAAGAACATTCAAGAACAACTCCTCTCTCCCCTGTTCTAGAAAACCAAGCCCTCTGAGAAGGGACTGTGACTTCCTCTGTGTATTTGTAACACCAAAACTGTTGTTGGCACTCAGTAAATGTTAACTAACTGCAATGTTGAGCATGATGACTTCTCACTTTTGGCAAGTTCTTGCAAAGTCTGAAGGCATTGCTGTTCAGAACATTTAAAATGGAAATAAGACGAGACCTTCATGACGTCACAGTTTCAAGTGCTAAGAGTTGGGGAACCGAGTTATGTTTTCGGCAGGTCACTGTACATTCAATTTCTGTATCCTTATAAGCAAGGATACAAAAACTATTTTAAAATTTAAAAAGATATCCATTAAAAATTTAATTCGATCACCTAAAACCAACAGATACTTTGTTGGAATTTTTCACAGTTTGATTAAAATAACAACTCATTTTTACATCATGTAGCCTAAGCTTAAGTCTTCTAATGACAAATAAATGCATTTATAAAACTATTCTCATATCATTAAATATAATATATTTTATAGTTGGAAAATTTCGAATGCGTGCTAACTTCCATTTTCAATATTTTTGGGAGAGGTATTAGGAAAACTAAGACAGAACACAGAGAAGATACCTAATAGTTACTATTCAAAAATTGAAATGAAATGTGGGGGAAAAAAATCCACAGAAAGTTTTATGAGAAAAATGTAGATTTTATATTCTGTTTTCAAGTCTCAAGATTAATTTAAGGTCCTGCCATTTACATCGTGTGTAATTTTCACCAAATCACTAAACCTCTTTGAGACTCAATTTCCTTATCTGTAATATAGTTATAACAAATCTGTGACATTATAATTTTCAACTTATTTATACAAATTTTATGGAAAAAATGCTTTATAATGCAAAGATAGATCTTTAAATGTTGTTCACAATACAATTTTTAAATTTTCACATTAAAAATGTAATAGAAATATATAGTTCCTTCCTTTGATCTGCAATTTACTCAAAACAAATACAACATAAAGAGAAAAAACACAAGTGAAATTATGTTGAAGTCCCTTCTGAAATGGAATATTTCATGTTTATTTCAATTTAAAAAATCTCGAGTAGTAAGATAATGCCTATCTTAAAAATTATCCATGTTTATGAAATAGCTTGGAATTCCTAAGAATAATTAAAAAGAACTGAGTTGGGAAAATGTCTAAAATAATACTAAATGGCAAAAGAAAATTTGTTTGCAGAATAATTACTAAGTCGAACATCAATTTATGAATGTAAACCTTTGAGTTTGAGTGCATGCTCAATGTGTTTATGTGTTAATATTTACGTGGATGCAAAGGTTAGAAGCAGAAAGTTACACCAAACTACTAACAGTAATTACCTCTGGAATAAGAAAGCAGGAGTGTGCAGTGTCAAAAAAGGATATTCACATTTTACTTTATATTTTCCTGGATCAACTAATCTTTTACATGAAATCAGATTCATGCATTACTTGTATAATTAAACAGTAGTAGAGAAAATTACATTTCTTATCTAGTAAGGAAAAATAGTCATTTGTAGTTGACATCTACATATTGAAATGCTAAACCCAAGCCTCTAATGCTGGCTAGATACAATCTCTGAGAGTCTTGAAAATGTTAACCTCAAACCTCCAAGCTGTATAGTCAAATTCAAAATATATATGCAAGACCTCCAACATTCCACTAGTATTGGTGGGTAAAACTATATGAGTGAAAAATAGAAATGAATAGCTGATTTATTATTTTTCCAAGACCATATAAATAGTGGCTGGGGCCAGAAGTTATATTCATTAGGAGTTAGAACTATTCACATTAAAGCTGTGTTTACTTACAAAATGAAAAATTGGCTCAAACACACTGATAACACTATGTGTGTTTGGTCTACCCCAGGTGAAATATGTGGATCTGCAAGTACCTAGATTTTGCCTGACTTCCCCACAACTTTCAATCCAGAAAGCAGTTCCCGAACAGAGGTGAGTATTACACAATCATACCCAGCATGGTCAGGCCAAGAATGCTCCTATTTTCTTTTATTCTTAAAAATGATCTTATTTTAAGTAAGCATAGATGGCCTTTTTGACATCACCCCTAACTGATTAGATGTATGGAAAACAACGTTTCCTCCTTGACAATTTAATCTGCTCGTTGACAGTTCTGTCACTCATTTTCCCAGTTAAAAAGTAACATAATTATTCATCTTTCCCACCTGGAACATGACCAATTTTCACTCAGTTTCAAAATTATAGGTATCAAAATATATATCATAGTAATGTCAATAGATTCTATTTCCTTTAGTTCATGATTGCTTGAAATGAAAGTAATCTTCCATAATTTTCTCAAGAATGTTTATTTTGACACTCATTTTGCAATCTATTTATAAATTCTGAACTTTACCACACAGCTTCTTCTTCAACACATGCAACACCATTTAAAGGTTCTTTTTTGAAATGAACTTTATTATTTCATCTAAAAAGCCATGTATCGCAGGTTGAATTATGCACTCCGACAGACACATTCTTAATTTTAATCCATATCCCTGTGGGTGTGGCTCAATATAAATAGAACCTCTTAAAACGTTATTTCTGGCTGAAACAAGGCCAACTGAATGGGGGTGGGTCTTAATCTGGATTGCTGGAGCCTTAAAAACAGAACCATGAAGTCACAGCAGACAGAAAGAAAAGAAGCCTGCACAGAATTCTACAGACTTTGTGAGAAATCAAGCCTTGCAAGTGTCTTGATTTGGACTTCTAGCTTTCAAATCATGGGCCAATAAATTCCTGCTGTTTAAGTCCATCGGTTGTATACTATTTCTCATAGCAGCCTGAAAATACCCTGCAAGTTCATCAGGGAAAATGTAAGATCACACAGGAAAACACGTAAGAAACAAGCCACCAAGATTCCTACTGCTAACAGAAGACGCAGTGTATTTCCAGGTTTTTTTTCATCCTAGGTATATCGGGTCTACTACAGATTTCTTTGTAAGAGCATTTTAATTTGACTCTGAATTTGGTGAAAAGCACTACCCTGAGAAAAAGCTTTATTATTTTCCAAGGGACATATGGTAAAGAAATTAGTCAAACCTTCCCACTTTTACAGGTTTATTTGGGTGAGCAGTTCAATCAAATGTGTTTTACAGGGATAATTGTTTTCCTTAAAATCCTTATGATGCATTTTTACCAATGGAGAGTTTCAAGAAGCTATTCATTTACACTTTTCCGTTCCAAACTCCTTACTTTTGATCCATCTTTGAGTCTGTTGTTATATTTCTTTAAAAAAAAAATATGATAGCTACACATCTATTACAGAGGTAATATAAAGCAGATTTATATCCTAGGCCCAGGTAAATCTAAGAAATTATTTTTAACTTCTTTTAGAATGAAATAGGATAGATGGTCTACTATTTATATTTTCAATCCAGTATACCGGTTCTTTGATATTCTGACAATAAAAACAGCTCTGATTCTTAATGTTTTTATTTTTTTGTCATTTTTGATGGTATCTTTTTATAGTGATTTTAATAGGAAGTTGAAATGGATTCATTAAAGGCTACATCAAAAGCTGCAAGTCAGATGCCATTTAAAATCTAAAGCCCACCACCACTATATCCAATGTACACATACACACACGCACACCATTCACAGTCAATAGAACTATGTTAAAGCAAATATGACTATACTTACAAAGATACAAACACACACACACACACACACACACACAAGTGTTGGTATTTCAATCTTGTGTTTAAAAAATGGGGTAGTAAGATACCCGTAAAGTCATCATTTAAATAGATGGTTAAAGATCATCACTATAATGCAAATATATAGGGGCAGGGCTTTTCATGTGTCAGTGTGCCTGTGTCTATTTGTCCCTGCTGTACTACCAGTGCCTAGAACACTATCTGGTGCATGATATTCAATAAAATATTTGTGGAGTCAATGATAACCATAAATATAACCATAAATAAATCAGTCACTATACCACACATAATTATTTACACCTATGGCTAACCTATGGCTAAAGAACTTGCCTTTCCTGTCCCTACTTTTATAACACATGATTGGAATAGGTTATGAAAACTTGACTTGTTGCTACCCAATTTGTTCACTAGGCAGAAAATATTAATATTCTCCCTTTGCAATGAGAGCAATCATAAGCAACAGAGACTCTAATCAGTTAGCGATGGGCTTGAACCAAAATGTCATATGGACACAGGGACTGAAGTTGGGTCAAGTGTAGACCAGTGACTAAGTGGATGTGATAACTATGGAGAAAAGCAGACAAAGACCAGAAACATAGAAAAACCAAAATGGATGAATCCCTGACCCAAAAGAGAACAGTTGCTTCCATTCCTGAATTTTCCAAATCCGAGAAGGCCCAGCTACATATCATTTCTGTGAATGTCTGTATCTTCATAGTAGCTGTATTACCTTTATTTTATTTTTTTATAGGCGCTAGTTGGAGTCACTTCTATGTCATTGCAATCTATATCTGTACTAGAATAGTCAATATATAGGACACTTTATTCTACTATTCATAAGTTCTTCCTCTCCATCCAAACAGAAAGCAATTTAAGTTAATATTATACTGTAATTTTGTATGGCCATAGTGAATTAACTTGACATTGAAAGGATGGTTACTTGATCAAAGAGCTCAAATGAACACACATATACCGTAGAGCTAACAATTCAAGAACCTACATCCACGTTCTTTTACTATGACTGACATCTATTATACTTCCAGTTGAAATGTTAGCTTATTTTTTTCAATACCCTTTTGCCGCTTTCTTCACAAATAACAATTTGTTCAAATAAAAGAGCACAAGAGAAAGAAAGAGTCAACAAAAAAGGAATATAGTGTGATTTTAATTAGTTTTATGTAGTAGGAACATTAACTATTCCAGGGAGAAAAAAGGAAGTTCATATTATTATTTTTAAATAATCACTTAAACGTTTAAAATGTTCAAATGTATTAAAACCAGAGCCCAATATCTTAAAATAATTAATAGTTTCAAAGTCATAGTATAATTAAAACTAAAACAGTCTTTGCATTTGAGTACAAAAATAAATTCAAGGCTAGTTATTCAATCCTCCTTGCCCACTGTAGCTTCCACCCAGCATTTCACACTCTCTGCCCTGCTGTGTTTAATATCCTGCCTTGAGGGTGATTCCATAATGCCAAGTACTTGAAACTATCAACCAGCCTGCCTCTCTCTCTGCAATTGGCACATTCCACCCCTAAAAACATAACCACAGACTGTAACAATCATTTAAAGGATATAAAAAGGCAAAATAATCAGTCATGCATGTCTAAAACGGATGCACTGGAAAATTATTAATATGAATTCTAATTGCCTAACCATGTAACATATTCTTTTCTCTATGGAAAGCACATTACAAGCAGGAAAGAATTCAATATGGAAAACTAATACAATTTCATCCATTGTTCCTAATTTCAAGATGTGTAAAAATGTTTGGAAAAATAAAAGAGCTTTACTTCCCTGCCCCCCCCAACAAAATAATTAAGAATGGCCAAGGTAATCACACAGTAAACTTACTTTTAGAAATGCTTCCCTTTTCTCCCTAGATCATTTCTCTATAGATTGGTGACCGAACAGGTGTGGAAGCAAAAACAAATATCAGGACGTGGGCAGGTGAGCATACAGATATTTGTTCTCGGGACCCTCAGTAAGCTTCCTTGGCTTGTGAAATACCCACCTCATTTTAAAAAGAATGGAACCCACCCCAATTTACCCAGAAATCAGGTACAAAAGTAATGAAACTATAAAAAGTCCTTTCTCCCTCTTTCCAATAATTACTCACTGATTGGGGATGCGGGACATTAAACATGAGGCTGCCACTATACATATGGAGTGGGGGGTTGGACATTTCTGTTCTGGAAAGAGAAGGATCAAGTAATTGTTGCAAGCCCTGAACCTACCGCCCACCCCGTGGAGAGGTGGGGTGCTCTCCTCTTTAGGGTGTAGGAAGAGTGATCAGGTGACAGCCCTAAAATTCCAGCTCCAGAGGAGTCTGGAAAGAAGAAGCGGTGAGGAAGGGAAGTGAAAGACAGTGGAGTGAGACATAAGGAGAATGATTATCAATACTAACTTTCCATCACCCTCAGTTACCACTCAGGGACCGACTGACTATATTCTACATCTTTGCTGCAGATCCTATTTGGGGGTCTTTCTTCTAGAGCATAGGCATTTAAAAAATGCATATCTTTATTGAGATATCTTCATGCACCATACAGTCCATTCAAAGTATAAAATCGATGGCTCACAATCTCTTCATATGGTGTGTATTCATCACCATGATCATTTTAGAACATATGGAGCATAGGTGTTTTAAAGATCAAAAGGAACTTTTGCTGGAGGAGGCAAATATTTTTCCTTAATTTTTCTCCCATGTAATAGAGGAAGATGGAAAGAAGAAACATGCAAGGAGAGATACAAAGGTGATGTGGTTTTACGAGAATATTTTAGGAAAATGGTATTCATAAATGGGCACCAATACTGCACTTCACTTTGGGATTCAGCTTTTATTTTGGCTCACTGCCTTTGCTGAAACTTCCCTTTTAACATGTTATCATGGGATTAACATCGTGGTTCCCTTAATATTGTTGGTTATATACTTAGGAATAGGTGATACGTATTAAAACTCATTTTATTTTGGTTTTCCACCACACCTTCAAATTTCAGTTTTGGAGAAAGTCTTGCTGCTTTTCTGATCTCTCTTAGGTAACACAGAGATTTATATTTAGAATCAACTCTGCCTCTATCCAGAGATTAGAGATGGCGGTGCTCAACTGTAATCCAAAACTTCAAACTTGATTTAACTCACATTTCCTTCCGCCTCCCAGTAGAGTTCTCTGCTGCAGCCTGGCTATTTGCAAGGGGACTTGGAAAGGGGGGGGAAGGCTACGCTTTATCTTCCCTCTCCCTTGCTATTCCAAGTTGCTGGCTGCTTGTACCGACACCTCTGTGGGTTGGGAAACACCAGAGAGGGAGGCAATGAAATTAAGGAGGAGAGGTTCTTTCTTGAACTCATACTGTCATAAAACGGCAACTTGCGATGGGGGCATGGCCAATGTTTAAAGCTCCCTCTTGTTCTCTATGGATGCTTTCCTCGGTTCAACAAAAGCATCCCTGCTGGGCCCCTCTGGCTACAACTGCTACGCCTCAGCCAGAGCCTGGTTTTCAAAGGACTGCTCATTACCCAGCCCCCTACCAAGCCCCCTATTTGCTAACAATTGTGGCCCAATCCCCACAGCCTTTCACTGCTGGGGTCCAACAGCTTTATCCCGAGGGTTCCCTTCTAGAAGGACACGACCTGGCTCAAGGTCAGCTGTCTCTCTAGTGTGGTATACATCTGGGCCAGGGGAAAAATTCCCACCATTGTAGACCTTTTCCTCTGGCCTTTATATGAATGAGATGACTGGGCCTTTGTGAGAGAAGGGAAGGGAAGCTTCACAGCATTACACAGTGCTCTCTCTTAAAAATACCTCTTTTCAGAAAATTAGTTTTCCTTTTCTCTCTCTGGACCTCTTCTTTGGGGACATGGGCAGGCACCGGAAATCGAACCCGGGTCTCCGGCATGGCAGGCGAGAACGCTGCCTGCTGAGCCACATGGCCCACCCTCTAGGAACCCTTTTAAAATTTCAATCTCTACATAAGGATCCTAAAGCCATGAAACTGATTCTTGAACACCTATTCTGAAAATTGGCATTTGGGACCGGAACTGCACTTTGGAATTCGGCTTCTATTATAATTGACTGCCTTTGCTAAAATGCCAGTTTTAATATCTGTTACCATGGGATTAACAATGTGATTCCTTTACCACTGTTGGTCATATACTTAATATCCACTATCACTTCTTCCTTGTTGGTAGAAACCCCCCTACCCCCCACCCCTTTTTTTTTTTGTCCTGTTTGAAACAGTACTCAGAGGAGGTGACAATCCTCTAACTCAGGACAAATCCTGGTAAAACTCATCCCACTTGTTGGCCAATGGTTCTTTTTTAATGTCAGATATGGCCAATGAGATATAAAGGGAAGTCTGCTGAGATGACTTCTGGAAGAACCACATCATAAAAGGAAAACAAGGAAAAGGGGGTTCATTTTCTGCAATTGGACCCTGTATCTGGCCTGACCACCCACCCCGTGATAGTGAGGGGAGTCAATCTGAGAAAAGGGGACAATGGGTGAAGATGGCAAAGCAGGGAAGGGGGCAGAACCTGCACAATACTTTGAAACAATTCACTTGAAACTTCATGGAATAAGACAATACATTTTGCTTGGTTGCTTTAAGCCACTGAGTTAGGGGCTCTGCAGTTGCAGTCAAAAGCGTCTTTAAAAAAAAAAAAGCATCCTAACAGTTCACCATGAGATAGTAATTATAATTCAAACAGAGGGCCTTCTCATGAGATGATCAATTTAGACAGGAGAAGAAAGCATATGTTTTCTCACTATTTTCTTTCTATATAGCTGGTGGGTGGGCTCATTTGCCACAGAAAAAGCATTTTAGAATCAAATGTTTAAGTTAATTTTTACAATTGCAATTGCTATTACTGAATTGAAGCAACAGTTGTGATGACACCTGTGTTAACAAACATAAATAAAAACAAACACAAGCTATGTTTAATTTATGAGTCTGTCATTTGCCAGTAGGCATAGATCCCTCCTGCAGTTCAAGTAGAGACCCAAGAAGTAGAGTGTTCCATGATATTGCCAATATCCAGGGCAATGATCACACACCAATCTGAGAAAATCAGAGAATGGTGTGTGCGCCAAAGACTGCTTTGGAAATTGAATCCTACTCTATGCTAAATTCCACTTAAAGAATCAAGCAAAAAACTATTTTTACCCTTCCATATTATGATGTGGGTGTGCTTACATTAAATTACTTTCAGAGGAACACTAGGTGACTAATTTGTGACAATGATATGTTTGCAGACTAACACTCTCATAAGAAGAGCAGAATAATGAGCTAATTTGTAAAGTACCAGATGGAATTTACTGAAAGATGGTGACCTAAGCTGTCATAATCATCCTTTATATTCCAAGAAGTGACTTCTAGTAATCTTGCTACCCTCATCTTGGCTTGTGGATAAACAAGCCAAAGTAATAACTAATCCTGTCCCCATAAGGCAGGTTTCTGGTTTAGGAATTTGCTGATGACTGGAGAAAACTGCAGGGTTGTGCAGTTCTGCTTTTTGTCATTGTTGTTGTTTACTTCATTGTATGAATGTCCCATAATGAATGACCAATAATCTTAACTGTTCTCCGATACATATGGGTTTTCTTTCTTTTTTGATGTTGTTTTTTCCACAGTTTACAAACACTGAGGGGCATTCGCCCTCACACTTGCACCATTGCTTAATCTTCTGCTCTATTATTTGCATCCTCCAGATCCGTGAAATAGATGACATGCCTTCAGCACTTTTTGATCTAGCCTCCTCCAATTTGTCTTCCTTTCTGCAAATCAACCCGAGGATGACTTTGCTTCTCTTATCATTAGCCTTACTTCTCCTCTGCTACTCAGCCTAAGCTGGAGCTCAACAAACCTAAACCCAATTCTAGCCCTTTCTGCACAACCTTTCCTCAGATCTGGAGGTGTCAACTAGCTAATCTGTACTGCTAGGTTAATGGGGAAAAAGTTAGAACAGTTTGATGGAAGGGGCCCAGGTATTTTAATACCATAAGAAAACCTGAGGTCTCTTATTTCATTCACCTCAGGTTCATTCACTACTCAACTCACTGAATCTTAATTTTCTTCATCTGAAAAAGGATGATACATATTTCTCAGACTTGTTTGGGATTAGATTAGAAGGTACAGATTCACACATAGCACAAGCATGAACACAATAAATATTATGTTTCCCTGGCCCTCTTCAAATGTTTACAGTCTGACCAGGTCTGGGTGTTGGGAATTTTAAGTTAGGTAAGAAGAAAACAGCAGCATAGAAATATGAAGTAATTGCTTTGAGAAATTACCAATGTTGGAAGAGTTAGCAGGGTCTACTGTGGACATAGCCATGCTGTGGCTTTTCTACTGTTTGCCACAGGAAAGCCTATACATTAATTAAAATTAAGACAACCCAAAATAAAGTTGGAAAAAGATGCAAATAAGAATCACAGAAGGAGAACTACAAACAACCAGTAACCATTGGAAAGATGCTCAATCTCTCTGGTAATCAAGAAAATTAATTAAAATTATAATGAGATATTTTGTCTATCACATTGGTAAAAATTAAAGACTAAAAATATCCAGCGGTGGTGAGGATTGGAAACAGGTATATTCATCTGCAGTTGGTGGAAACATGGATTGGGAAAGGCTTTTATTTAGAGCATAATTTAGCAGACATTTTTAAAATGCAAAATACACAAAACATCTGACAAATGATTCCATTTGTAGGAGTCTATCCTACAAAGATAATTTATGAAATGCAGTGCATATGCACATATGCATACTGCGGCACTGTTTATAATAATAATGATTAAAAAATCATGTTTCTGTCTCTTTGGTTCAGATGCTAAGCACCTGGAAAGAAGGATCATACATTTTCTCCCTTCCACCTAGTAAATTCCAAACCAACCAATGTATAGTAGGGTGGAAAGTGGGTAAAAATGCCTATCAGCTTGAATCCCAGAATGATTTGATCAGTGACTGGAAAAGTATTTGCAAGCCCCCTTCGGGGAATGGTGAGAGTGGGGAGAAATTCAACCTTCCCAAGTTGAATTCTTGATATATTCACAAGCAGTGTGGACAACCAAAGCTATAGGCTGAGCCCCCAGTCTTGGGGTTTGTTCACATGAAACATAACCCCACAAAGGATAGGTCAAGTCTACTTAAAATAAGGCCTAAGAGTCACCCCCAAGAGAGCCTCTTTTGTTGCTCAGATGTGGCCTCTCTCTCCAGCCAACATGACGAGCAGTCTCACCACCCTCCCCCTCTCTGCATGGGACATGACTCCCAGGGGTGTGGACCTTCCTGGCAACGTGGGACAAAGATCCTGGAACGAGCTGAGACGCAGCATCAAAGGACTGAGAAAAACCCTAGAATGAGCTGAGAATTAACATCAAGAGACTGAAAGAACCTTCTGGACCAAAAGGGGAAGAGTAAAATGAGGCAAAGCGTCAATGGCTGAGAGATTCCAAACGGAGTCGAGAGGTTATCCTGGAGGTTATTCTTACGCATTAAGTAGATATCACCTTGTTGTTCAAGATGTAATGGAGAGGCTGGAGGGAATTGCCTGAAAATGTAGAGCTGTGTTCCAGTAGCCATGTTTCTTGATGATGATTGAACAATGATATAGCTTTCACAGTGAGACTCTGTGAATGTGAAAACCTTATGTCTGATGCTCCTTTTAGCTACTATATCAACAGAAGAGTAGAACATATGGAATAAAAATAAATAATAAGGGGAACAAATGTTAAAATAAAAAAAAATGCCTATCAGCTGACAATTTTTGATTACATATAAAGTCAATGACACAAATTATAAAATTTATTTCAGGAGTGAAATAAACATTTAATAATAATCGACAATCTAAAGTTGCTTCTTTTATTTACCTCCATCTGAAATTTTTGGAACATTTGATCAAGTGATTGAGTATTACTTAACTTTCCAACTCTATGTGCATCTTATTTATATTTTCGATCATAAGTTTATTTACAAGGACAACATATTTAAAGAAAACTAAAACATTCCATCACATGCAATCAATTTTGTTTTTGAGTTTCTCTCTCGATTTATTCCCCCCACCTCCAACAAAGCTTTCCTCTGCTCCCAAACTTTCTCCAATAGCTGAAAAACATAGGGAACAATATCATAGAGTACAGAACTTCTCAAGCAAGACATCAAACTCTTACTACCACATCTCTGGGTCCTGTTCTTCAATCAGAAGCTAATTTTCCTGGAATATGGGATGGGGAGAGGAGAGATAGTGTCTTTGAAATACAAAAACTGTGGTCCTGATTTCAGCAGGAAAGTGTGCCTCTGCGTCACCTTGTCCAGTAGTGGGATGGAGCCTCCTCCATCAAACCTTCTGTACCTAAGGGGCCTGGCTGCACTCATCCATTAGTCAGCTTCCCAGCCTATGTGAGAAAGAGCGTCTAGGCCATGAAACTGCATAAATGGAATGAATCAAGCTTAAACTAAAACTCATTAGACCAGCAGTCAGCACAACTTGGCTACTTTATTATAGATAACTTAAGATATGACATTTTAAAATGAAACCGTACATTCTTTCTTCAGGAAGAACTACACGATGTAAGACAGGACATGTGTGTATGACAGAAATAAGAGTGTAGACGTGTTCTCAGTGCAATGTGGTCTGAGAAATTTCTTTCATCACTCTGAGCCCCAGATCACTCTGGTGCAAACCTCTATCAATACACCTTGAGCTAAGTAAATTGAGCTGAGCTTCTCAAAAGGATGCATTGTCTTAACTGAAGGCATTAGCTCAAGAAACTAATTAGCTTACTTCCACATACCATTTAGAAATATGCAACAGCACATTGGAAATGAGGGAGAACAGTAAAATAAAGCTAACATTTTTTGAGTTCCTCTTTTAAGGGAGGCTTTATGCACTGAGATTTAAGAGATATATCTTTTACTTCCCACAATAACCCTCTAAAGCAAATATTAGCATCCCCCATTTATGGATGAGTGTTCTGGTTTGCTAGCTGCAGGAATGCAACACACCAGAGACGGATTGGCTTTTAATAAAAGAGGATTTATTTTGTTAGTTCTTCAGAGGAAAGGCAGCTAACTTTCAACTGAGGTTCTTTCTTACATGGAAGGCACAGGATGGTCTCTGTGGGCCTTCTCTCCAGGCCTCTGGGTTCCAACAACTTTCCCCAGGGTGATTTCTTTCTGCATCTCCAAAGGCCTGGGCTGAGCTGCAAGTGCTGAGATGAGGTATGCTGAGCTGCTTGGGCTGTGCTATGTTGTGCTCTCTCATTTAAGCACCAGACAATTAAGCCAAACGTCATTCATTGCAGCAGGCATGCCTGGTGCAGATATAATCAACAACAGATGAGGTTCATGTACCATTGGCTCATGTCCACAGCAACACAACTAGTTGCCTTTACCTGGCCAAGTTGACAACTGAATCTAACTGCAACAATCAGGAATCAGGAAAACCTAGAGAGCTTAGGTTCCCTGCCCATGGAGCAAGGTAATAAGTTGCTGAAGACTGTGGCACTCCAAAATCCACTCTGGTCCACCAGAGTGAGACCACCAGTGTCCTATGGGTCTAGACACGGCCAGAAAGTTCTGGTTGGGAGAAGGCTGCACTCACAGATGCCACGATGTGCTAATGATGCTCATATGCCATGTGACTAGTACATCTCAAGCGTGCATGTTCCCATTTAATCTTCTAGAAGAGTACAACTAGTTTGTCCACTTAACAGTGAGAAAACCAAAGCACAGAACAGTCGAGCATGACACCCAAAGTTCAGAGCTAGTTAATAAGTCTTACAGTAGGTACAGTTCATAATCTTTCCTTGTTTCCTTTCCTCAATTTTATTTTTTTTCCTCTTTCTTTGTTACTGAAAAAAGGCAAATGACTTGTTTTACAATTTTCCGATTTCATATACTTTGGGAGTTCTATTGCCTTTACAAAAAACAAAAAAAAAATAAAAATCACCAATATTTTCCTCCACCACTGGGATGCCAACGTGTTATTTAGGGATATTGGGAGACACTTTATTGACACTCTGCTTATGTCAACAGATACATATAGAATTAGGATGCATTCTGATTCCAATGCCTATCAATGACTTTCTAAATCCTCACCAAAAACATCTTGTTTTGGTTCTGCCATACACAAAATTAAAAGAGCTAGGTGTCTTTGTCTACAAAAGTTAATAGATGATTTAGCAAAGGCTGATAGTTTATACTGTCTCCTTGGCTGCTGTTTTGGGGATTATTCATCCAGCAAGGAGTGAGCACCCAGTGCCCAAGCCCCACCCCTCCCCTATTTATTATCAGACTGCTGCAGTGCAGCATTGAGGCATCTGATCATTTAGATCATTAAAAATCAATCCAATGACCAAACAGTTCTGCACATTTCAGAGAAATGACAAAAAGTACAGTATTAGAATGCTATTACCTTGCTCTGGGTTTTCTTTATACAGCTGCCAAGAGAGACATTTGGTAAAATTGATTAAACCAGCATGCCAGGAGGAGAGAGGAAAAGAGCTGAGAAATGTAAACACACTGCTCTTAGAGGGGAGGGTGTTGTTTTCCTTGGGAATGAAGTGACATGTCACTGGGGGAGGAGAGAGAGGGTGGGGAGGAGAGGAAATCTTCCATGCAGTGAACATACTATAATTTAGGGTATAAGACATCCAAGATGGTAGGAAAAGGGCAACCCAAATGCAGGAACAATGAAGGAAAGAGGAGTAATAAGAAGCAGTCTATCCACATACTTCTCACAGGCTGTCCCCATCGGTTACACTGTACAGTTGGGCTGAATTAACCCAGGAGATAACTCTGGTAAATGATAAGAAGCCGATTTGAGGAGTTCAGTAAATAAAATTCTTCTAATATTAGGAAAAGGTAGGGAGGAGTGTCAGTTTTCTGCAAAGTGGGTTTTTATATCTTCTTGGGTTTTACAAATATCTAACAAAGAAAGGAAAATAACTCTCTTTGCTCAACAAAACTATGTGAGTGGAAGAATTCACTTATGTAGACCCCTCTTTTTTTATTATAATGGCCATAAAACTTCTTTCCCTCTAAATAGGAACTGCCTTCCCCTTACAAAATTTTACTTTCCGCCTAATACCTTTCAACAATTTTTTGATTAACCCAAAAATAACCCTTGGTAGGTGGAATCGTAGTAGTCCAATAAGGATGGATTTTAATGCAGGGGCTAAACCAATCGTGGCCGCCCCCCCTATAAAGTTTTAAAGTGTATTTACTCTGGGTTGCATATGCTGGTTAGCAGAAGCTGAGATTCAGACAGAATTTATTTGAAACCACAGGTTTACATGGGAAATAAACAGCCGTCATGAGGGCGAGTGGCAGCGAGCCTCCAAGATAGCTCCACTCACCTACATCCCAGCACAGGTGCTGAAATGGAGAGCAGCAATCGCCAGAGCGAACATGCTGAGGACTGGTGCTGGGCAGCCTAGAGACCAGTGAACATGGACCAAGTGCCAGGGTTGCTCTGTGTGACCAGTAATATCCAGCAAACGTGATGGCCTGTCCTTGTTGAGACTACACTATGAAAGGTGGTGACTTGGGATCTCGCACCAGGACCTCTCATTCTGGGGGATGTAAGTTGCTATGGAGCAGCCCATGTGGCAACCAACAGATGCCTACGAAGAGCTACATGAGAAGACTTAGCCGTGGTGGAGCTTTGAGGTGACTGCAACACCAACAAACAGCGCATCAGAGATGTACAGCTGGAAACACCCAGCTAAGTCACTCCTGGACTTAGAAAACTGTGTGAGATAACAAATGTTTGTCATCGTAAGCTGCTAAATTTGAGAGTTATTTGTCATGTAGCAATAAATAATGAATACAGGGGGAACATTAAGTCATTTGCTTGATTCAAGTTCATATAGAGAGATAGATGGCAAAGGGGCAGGAGTGAGTGGGGGGAAAGGAGACGGTTACAGGAGCAAAACTTCAAGGAAGGAGGAAGGGTCATCATTAGTGCTAACCACCATTATTTCTGGTTCTCCTTCTCTAGTCATGCGGAAGGATTTCACTTCCTCACAAGCTTACCGTTAGGCATAGCAACTCGACTTACTTTTGCAAGACAAATGTGAGCAGACATGAATCATGCTAGTTCTGGAGGAAACCGTTAAAAACTCCTGTATGATATTCTCTCTTCCTATAGTCACCGGGAAATTTCCAACTTTGCCAATCAGCTGTGTCCCTGAATAAGGAGAAGAACCCTTCTCTTCCCTGCCACCCCAATTGATGAGGAACATACAGTATGACTGTGTTGTTTCAAGCAACTGAGATTTTGGTGTTATTTGTTATCACAGCACAAGCTGGCTGATTCTCATTAAAACAGAAAGTAGGTCTCTTGATAAGGAAAAGAACCACACTCTACTACAAAGCTGAAGTTCTGAAAAGTGTAGGTCCTAAGTAAATTGTTGGGTTTGGTACACAAACCCTCCCAGTCATATCTGGGGAAGACAAAAGATGGAGTGAAGGAGCTGGAAGAACTTTCTCACTACAGTCCTTAAACTTTAGTGCTCAAGAGGAAGCCCTGCTGTTAGACAATTCTGCATTCCCCTTTCTACTTTGCAAGTGAACAATATGCTTACATTAGCATGAATGGAATGGAGAGCAGTAATAGCAGAACAAGTTTGCTGATATCTGCTGCTGGGCAGCCTAAAACCAGGGAACATTGGCCAAGATCGCTAGTAAAGCCAAAGCTGGAACAAAATGGCATCATGGGCAGATTCATGAAGGGACCATCACAAGGTGCCTCAATTCTAAGAGATGATTAGTTAGAGGGATTGCACAAGTCACTGGGATTTGTGCCTGAGCAGATGGTCCTCAAGCTACAGAGACTGGAGAATTAAATTCAATGGGGGCCTCATTTATGCCAACCAACTTGGAGGTTAAACACTTAAAAGCCCATCACTTTATTACAAATCAGTTAAATTAATCTAATGATTATATTAATCCATTTCACATTCACACTGTGCCGGTGTGCCATTTTGTGGTTCCACACTGTTCAGGTCGCAAGTTAAGAAATGAAAAATCCCTTCAGCGAAAGCTTTATATTAGCCTGAAACAGTTTAATCTCTTCTCAAATACCACCTACTAACAGTTACTGTATCAACAACTTTAAAACATATTCATTACTTTAAGATTTAATGGCTTATAAATTAGCACAAAACACATGGGTGCCTGAAGCAAAGAATGAGAATTCAGCCAAATAAGTCTAAGTGTGAGCACATTAGTCTTTTTGAAGGACTCATGTCTCAAAAACACATCTCAATATAACTCAGTGAACCAATATATTAAGGAGGGGAGGGAGTGGGGACTAAGAGAGGTTTGAGTGGTTAGCAAACAAAATCAGTAAGGGTGGAGAGAAGAATTCAGATGTGGGAAACTTTTTTTTTCTTTTTTCAAAATAGGAGAGGCTTGATAATGGTAGAGAACAAGATATCATCGGAGAAAAGTAGAAAGCACTGGCAGAAGGAAATAAGGGGTTAGGGTGTAAGGTCTCTAAAAAAGTGAGAATGGGACCTAGCCCACAAAAATGGATGTCTTACAGAGGATTCACATGTGTTTGTTACTCAAATACTTCATGAACTGGTATTGAAGTTTCAAGGTGGCTTTTCCTGACCACCTAGTTTAACATAAGTGCCATCTGTTCTTCTCCCCTCCCACTCGCTTATTTTCTCTTCTCATACCCATCACAACCTACAATTATATTTATGTGTCTTTCTACATGTCTGTCTCTCCCACTAGGACACAAGTGTCATGAGGATAGAGATCATCTCAGTGGGGGTCACCATCGTACCTCCCTCTTTAACACAGTGCCTGGTAAACAGCAGGTGTTCTATAAGTGAATAAATCAAGATAACCACACAAACAAATGTAAGATTATCTGTCTTTATTGATCACAGTTCCAACAGTGAAATTGTCCTCATCTTTCTTTGGCTTCTCAGCTTACCTCAATTAAATGAAGTTCTAAAATGAATGACTATCCAATAGCTCTACTAGCTTCATAAGACCTCATTGCTATTTGGGGGATTTCAATCCAGTTTGAATGATTTAGCAGCGAGATCTACCCACATCACTAAACCCAATCAACCAAACTGTCATTCTTACTACAATGCTATTTAGAATGTACACACCACTGGTTTCTGCTTCCTAAAAACTAGTTTCCCTAGAGCTTTTGCTCTATTATTTCATCAATACCCCCTAAGATCACAAACTATGATTTCTTCTCTTCTAAACAGCACAATGTCTCATTAAAACTTCTTCCTATAAGCTTTGCTATTTCTTTAGAAATTCAAGGATTGTGAAGGGCCTTTGGTTTGCTACCAGCTATATTTGGTGTTATGAGAGCAACACTGCTCTCCAATGAGAGCAACACCAATATTGAACAATCAATTCAATATATATTTTTATTTCTTCATTGAAGGGGCTTTTTAGGTTTGAAAAGATGAGTGTTTAATCAGTCTCATAAAGTTGCATGCACTCATATTTTTCTTTACATAAACCCAACACCCACTTAGATTATATTTCTATAGGAATATGGACAAATCTGATAATCCAGTAATTCATTTTTTATATTTCTTGCTTCTACACAAGGAGAGGAAGATGGACAATAATCATTCATTCCTTTGTTCAATCTACAAAAATTTGTTGCGTGGCCCCACATGGCAATAACTACACTAAAAGTTGGGCATGTAGCAGTGAATGACACAATAGGCAGGGCCTTTGTGCTAGCTGGGCAAGGGCAGATGGAAAATAAATAAAATGGATGCATATAGTCTAGAGATGGTTATACGGTGATACATTCCAGGAAGAAAAAATTGAAAGAGGGGAGATGAGGTGGTACAGTTATAATTAAAAAACAAAACAAAAAAACAGGCAGGAAAGGCCTAGCTAAGAAATGTTATTAAAGAACTGAGGGAGGTGAAGAAGTGAAACAAGAGTATTTTCAGAGGGATGAGGGTTCTGGTTTGAAGTAGTAGAAAGTATATAAAAGCCTGCATGACAACATTGTGGGCTTAAGGAACAGGAGGAACATCTAAGTGGCAAGTGTGGCTGGACCAGCTGAATCAGAGAAGTAACAGGAGACCACAGTTAATTTTTTGTTAAGATCAGAGGTCACTGAAGGGTTTCGAGCAAAGGAATGGCATTACCTACCCTGGGTTTTGGAATTCCCATTCTGTTAGCGTTAAGAATAGATTGAAGTGGGCAAAAGTGGAAACAGGCACATGAGTCAAGGGGTATTACAGCAATCCAGGTGAGATAGGAGGGTGGCCAGGAGAAGTTGCGGCTAGTGAAAAATGATCAGATCCCAGGTTTTATTTTGAAAGACAGCCACCTGTACTTGGTATGGGATCAAGTGCGGGTGTGGGAAACAGAGAAGAGTCAATATCAACCACAAGTGGAGAGTGCCAAGATGGAGACTTAGTGAGATGTGGGATTTAGTTCGCCGTAGAACAGCTACTAAATATCCAGGAACAGTATAGAACAACTGCTGGGGCCACGTCAGTGACCAGACACATAGTGTACCCCAGTCTAGACCAGCCCTGGCTGCTAGCTGCCCCCAGAACCGTGAGTGCCCCAAGCTGGGGTGGCCAGTGCTCCTCCCCCACAGGCTCTTTCCCAGACGGGAAAGGAAAGGGACTTCACCAGCAGCAGGGGCTGCGGGCAACTAAGCTTCAACTGTGGAATTAATTCACAAATTCTGACTACTAAAAACAGGTCCCCATTTCAGCTGAACCTGGTCAAAGTGGAGGTTTCTGATTTTTGCCTCGGCACCAAGGGAGCAGAGCAGGGCTGACAGAAAAGGAAAATTAAAAAAAAAAAAAAAGAAACAGAGGTTTTTTGGACCGGATAGCAGATAATATTTGAAAGGATCTGGACCCTGAAGGAAAGGAGGGGGCACATAAGGATCCGGAGGTACACAAAGCAACATACCAACTTATGCTCTTGATTGGCAAACCTGAGGAACAGGAGTCCTGCTCTGAGCAGGATTTTTCTCTTTCTTTTTTGTGGCTGGGTTTCTACAAAGGCTTGACTGCCTTTGGATACAGTGGCAGGGCTTTTCAGGCTGCAACTACCCCAGGTATTGGCAGAAACAAGCTTGTTTGAGAGCTTGTCTGGAGCCTGCGCCATCCCCAGGGTGGGGCCCAGCTCAGGTGGATTCCTTCCCTCAAGGAATTCAGACCCCAGGGTTTGGAAATTTGAAGTGATTAAGGCCAGGCTACAACCTCTCCTCTGTCTCCTCCATGGTCCCATCAGGGACAGTCTGCTGAAGTTAAAGGTACCACATTACGTTATGTTGGTGGGACTCACAGGCAGACAAGCACCACATACTGGGCAGGATAGGAAAATCATAGAGTCCAGAGACTTCACAGAAAAGTCTTTCAAAATGCTGAGTGTCACCCTCAGAGAAAACTGAGGCAGGTGACTTTTTCCTCCTGACAGGAGGCCAGTTTGGTCTGTGAAAATCTGGCTGGGGTCTATAATACCTAAGTGGACCCTCCTAAGGGTGGGGGGAGGAAAGGCATCATGCAGGCAGGGCAAGAAACAAGAAAACAAGAACTGAAAACTTCTGATCTGTTAAACAAAACCTAAGCTGGTGGTTCAGAAAAATCTGAACTGAATGTCAAAGAACAGATAGACAACAAAATCATCCAGCAAAAAAATCCTATGCAAGAGAAGTGAAAACAATCTCCAGAATAAACTAATTAAGGCAATTAAATGTCTAGAAGCAAGCAAAAAAATAATGAATTACATTATGAAAATTGAAGATATGGCCCAGTCAAAGGAACAAACCAACAATTCAAATGAGATACACGAGTTGAAACAATTAATTCAGAACGTTCAAACAGACATGAAAACCTCATCAAAAATCAAATCAATGAATTGAGGGAGGACATAAAGAAGGCAAGGAATGAACAAAAAGAAGAAATCAAAAGTCTGAAAAAAAAAATCACAGAACTTATGGGAATGAAAGGCACAGCAGAAGACATGAAAAAAAAATGGAAACCTGCAATATTAGATTTCAAGAGGGAGAAGGTAGGATTAGTGAACTGGAGGGTGGAACATCTGAAATCCAACAAGAAAAAGAAAATATAGGGAAAAGAATGGAAAAATATGAGCAGAAACTCAGGGAATTGAATGACAACATGAAGTGCACTAATATACATGTTGTGAGTGTCCCAGAAGGAGAGGAGAAGGGAAAAGGAGGAGAAAAACTACTGGAGGAAATTATCACTGAAAATTTCCCAACTCATATGAAAGACTTAAAATTACAGATCCAAGAAGTGCAGCGTACTCCAAACAGAATAGATCCAAATAGATGTACTCCAAGACACTTACTAATCAGAATGTCAGAGGTCAAAGAGAAAGAGAGAATCTTGAAAGAAGCAAGGGAAAGGCAATCCAATACATACAAGGGAAGCCCAATAAGACTATGTGCAGATCTCTCAGCAGAAACCATGGAGGTGAGAAGACAGTGATATGATATATTTAAATTACTAAAAGAGAAAAACTGCCAACAAAGAATTCTATATCCAGCAATATTGTCCTTCAAAAATGAGGGAGAAATTTAAACACTTTCAGAAAAAAAAATTACTGAGAGATTTGGTGATCAAGAGACCGGCTCTGCAAGAAATACTAAAAGGAGCACTAGAGGCAGATACGAAAAGACAGCAGAGAGAGGTGTGGAGAGGAGCGCAGAAAAGAAGACAATCTGTAAAGGTAAAAGGAAGAAAAATTAGATATGACATAAAATCTAAAAGGCAAAAAGGTAGAAGAAAGTATTACCCTTATAGTAATAACACTAAATGTTAATGGATTGAACTCCCCAAACAAAAGACATAGACTGGTAGCATGGATTAAAAACAGGACTCATATGCTGTCTACAGGAAACACATCTTAGACCCAAGGATAAACATAGGTTGAAAGTGAAAGGTTGGCAAAAGATATTTCATGCAAATAACAATCAGAAAAGAGCAGAAGTAGCTATACTAATATCCAACAAATTAGACTTCAAATGTAAAACAGTTAAAAGAGACAAAGAAGGATACTATGTACTAGTAAAAGGAACAATTCAGCATGAAGATATAACAATTATAAATATTTATGCACCGAACCAGAATGCTGCAAAATACATGAGGCAAACACTGAAAAGGAAAATAGACACATCTAACATAATAGTTGGAGACTTCAATTCCCCACTCTCACCAATGGATAGAACATCTAGACAGAGTATCAATAAAGAAACAGAGAATTTGAATAATACAATAAATGAGCTAGACTTAAAGGACATTTATAGAATATTTATAGAATATCCCACAACAGCAGGATACATGCATTTCTCAAGTGCACGTGGATCATTCTCAAGGATAGACCATAGGCTGGGTCACAAAGCAAGTCTCAATAAATTTTAAAAGATTGATATCATACAAAACACTTTCTCAGATCATAAAGAAGTGAAGTTGGAAATCAATAATAGGCAAAATGCCAGAAAATTTACAACTATATGGAGGCTCACCAACACACTCTTAAACAACCAGTGGGTCAAGGAAGAAATTACAAGAGAAATCAGTAAACACCTTGAGGCAAATGAAAATGAAAACACAACATATCAAATTTATGGGATGCAGCAAAGACAGTGCTAAGAGGGAAATTTATTGTCCTAAATGCCTATAACAAAAAAGAAGAAAGGGCAAAAATTGAGGAATTAAGTGTCCACTTGGAAGAACTAGAGAAAGAACAGTAAACTAACCCCAAAACAAGCAAAAGGAAAAAAAAATAATGAAGACTAGAGCAGAAATAAATGAAATTGAGACCATTAAAACAATTGAGAAAATCAACAAAACCAGAAGTTGTTTCTGTGAGATAATCAATAAGATTGATGGACCCTTAGTAAGGTTGACAAAAAGAAGGAGAGGATGCAAATAAAATCAGATATGGAAGAGGAGACATAACCACTGACCCCACAGAAATAAAGGAAGTAATGAGAGGATACTATGAACAACTTTATGCTAATAAATACGACAATGTAGATTAAATGGACAACTTTCTAGAAAGGCATAAACAACCAACATTGACTCTAGAAGAAATAGATGACCTCAACAAACCAATCACAAGTAAAGAAATTGAACCAGTCATTAAGAAGCTCCCAAAAAAGAAGAGTCCAAGACTAGATGGCTTCACATGTAAATTCTACCAAACATTCCAGTAAGAATTAGTACCAATCCTGCTCAAACTCTTCAAAGAAACTGAAGAGGAGGGAAAGCTACCTAATTCATTCTATGAAGCCAACATCACCCTCATACCAAAGCCAGACAAAGGTATTACAAAACAAGAAAACTACAGACCAATCTCTCTAATGAATACAGATGCAAGAATACTCAACAAAATTCTAGCAAATCGAATCCAGCAGCACATTTAAATAATTATACACCACGACAAAGTAGGATTCATCCCAGTATGCAAGGATGGTTCAACATAAGAAAATCAATTAATGTAATAAACCATATCAATTAATCAAAGCAGAAAAACCAAATGATCATCTCGATTGATGCAGAAAAGGCATTTGGCAAAATGCAACATCCTTTCCTGTTGAAAACACTTCAAAGGATAGGAACAGAAGGGAACTTCCTCAAAATGACAAAGGAAATATATGAAAAATTCACAGCTAACATCATCCTCCATGGGGAAAAACTGAAAACATTCCCCCTAATATCAGGAATAAGACAAGAATGTCCAGTATCACCATTGTTATTCAATATTGTTTTGGAAGTTCTAGCCAGAGCAATTAGACAAGAAAAAGAAACACAAGGTATCAAAATTGGAAAGAAGAAGTAGCACTCTCACTGTTCGCAGATGATATGATACTATACATCGAAAACACCAAAAAATCCACAGCAAAACTACTAGAGCTAATAAATGAGTACAGCAAAGTGGCAGGTTACAAGATCAACACTCAAAAATCTGTAGTGTTTCTATGCAGTAGTAATGAACAATCTGGGGGGAATAAAGAAAAAAAAATCCATTTATAATTGTAACTGAAAGAATAAAATACTTAGGAATAAATTTAACTAAAGAGACAAAAGACCTATACAAAGAAAACTATAAGAAACTGTTAAAAGAAATCACAGAAGACCTAAATAGATGGAAGGGCATACGATGTTCATGGATTGGAAGACTAAATATAGTTAAGATGTCATTTCTACCTAAACTGATTTACAGATTCAATACATACCAATTAAAATCCCCAAAACTTACTTTTCAGAAATAGAAAGAACAATTTATCTGGAAGGGCAGGGTGCCCCGAATAGCTAAAAGTATCCTGAGAAAAAATAATGAAGTTGGAGGTCTCACGCTACCTGACTTTAAGGCATATTATGTAGCTACAGTGATCAACACATCATGGAACTGGCATAAAAATAGATACACTGGCCAATGGAATAGAATAGAGTGTTCAGATATAGACCCTCTCATCCATGGACAATTGATGTTTGACAAGACAGTCAAGCCAACTCACCTGGGACAGAACAGTCTCTTCAACAAATGGTGCCTAGAGAACTTGATATCCATATGCAAAAGAATGAAAGAGGACCCATATCTCACACCCTATATAAAAATTAACTCAAAATGGATCAAAGACCTAAACATTAGATCTAAGACCATAAAACTGTTAGAAGAAAATGTAGGGAAATATAAATATTACACTAAGAGGCACTTTTCTAGGCCTTACACCCAAAACATGAGCATTGAGGAAAAGAAATAAATAAATGGGAACTCCGAAAAATTAACTCCTCTTGCACATCAAAGAACTTTGTCAAAGTCAACCACATTTGACCTGAGATGGGGAAATCTCCAGGTGGAGCTGGTTTGGAGAGAAAGAATAATATATTTGTTTTGGACATGTAAAGTTTCAGATAAATATTTGACATCTAAGGGAAAAGGCAGGTAGGCTGGTGAATATAAAAGTCGACATCCAAGGAGAGGTCCAGGTAGGGGACGGAAATTTGACAGACAATGGAATTCAGACTTTAATGTCATGTGACTAGATGAGATCATGTAGGAGATAAGAAGTTCAAGGACTAAGATGGAAACATGTGAATGCTAAGAATTTGGATAGCACAGGAGGTACAAGCAAACAGAAATGAGAAGGTATCATATGGAATCAAGAAAAAAACTAGGCAATGAGATTCCCTGAAACCCTGGTGTGAAGAGAATCTTTCTTTTCTGAATATTCACAAGCATGAGCACATAGATTGACGCTTTGTAATTTTCATTTGGTCACAGAATTCACATTCCAATAAATTTTCATGTAGATTAACATTGAATTTAGTTTACATATTATAGAGAGTCAAGCAACTGATAAGATGGAAACCAAAGAGGGGATGGAAGGAAGAAATACCAGAAATTACAAAATCTGCAAGATTAATTAATTAGTTAACTAAAATTAAATTATATTGCAACAATCCAACAAATTTTGTTGGAATGATAAGCAATTGAAATTATCTTAATCTATGGCTCAATTATTTAAAAAAATGAATAAATCAGGGAGGCCATGGTGTGAACCCAGCAGGCAAGAGATTTCACCTGCCATGCTGGAGACCTGGGTTCGATTCCCAGTGCCTGCCCAGGCAAAAAAAGAAAAAAAAAAAAAAAAAAAAAAAACAGGTAAAAAAAAATAATAATAATAATAATAAATGAATGAATCAAGTTAGATTTTATTAAGGAAGAAAAACATTTCCCATTCACATCTTGCAGCTAATAAAAAAATACAAGAAATAAGTTCAACTTACTTGCAGGCAACCATATAGTGTAAATAAATTCTGGCTGATTTTCAGTTTCTACCCTGATGGACCTGACCAGATCATGGAGCACACATAAAGCTCAAAAAACACTGCAATTAGATTGGCCCCATTGGAAAAGGCCATTTTTAAATTTAAATATGTAATATTAGGGAGGAAGAGAATGATCTTGGAGTAAGTAAATAAAATAATATTTGGCTTTGGGGTCTACCCTAAATCTCCCAGTCCTTTGTCCTCTTTCACATGTCTGCCTGCCTACCTGCCTGGCCTGCTGCTGGTGGCTTACCACACCCCTCCATAATGGTGCAGTTCTCAGCCTCTCGGTCCAGCTTCCTGACCTCCTGGGACTAGTGCATAGAGGGATTCAGCCCGAACTGAATTTTATACCAAGTATAATATATAAACTCTGTGTTATGATAGGATTGTGGGGGGTCTTTGTTTCATTTTACTAATAACCAAAGGCCAAAGATTTCTTATAAGCATGGGAGAGATGAATTTACAAACAAAATAGAGCTATGGGGATAAAGGCAGCAGTGCTCTTATTATTTCATGCAAGCATTACCCAGAAGAAGCTGGAATCCAATATATATTACTGCAACTCACCCAACAACATTCAAAGTTGCAAGCAATTCTGTTGCAAGTAATATCCTCTTTTTAAAATGGACATAATAATATGACTTGTTTGCCTAATCAAAGGAGAGTATCTTTGAAAGCATTTGTAAAACTATAAAATATGACACAAAGTCAAAGGATTAATACAGCATGACTTCTTTGAATGGGTGAAAATTTAAAAAGTGCCACTTGTTTACAGTATTTTGGAGACACTTGTCTTTAAATCACTGTGCCCTGAGGCTACTGTGAAGATACCCAAGTTGAGCTGTTCAAAATGTGGCTTTTGGAAAATTTTCATACTGAACATTCTCTTTTTTAGCCCTGAATACCTTGTGTTATTCTAAGTGTTAAGCTAGCATTTAGAGTTTTAAAGTCATGAATCATCTCCAAGAAATCCTAGGATTGAAACTGACCCCTTATATAGTTTGAATTCTGAGTAATTCTAGTATAGCATGACTTTTTGATCCAGAAATAAAAGTCTTAAGTGGCCTCATAAACTTGAAGGTTTCTTGGATATTCAGTATCTCCCAATGATATTTTGAGGAGTCTAGTGTAAATAAATCCTCAGTACATGGACTGAATTCTCCCTGAAATACTCAAGGGTATGAAACTTCTGGGGAAAAGTGTTTCAGCAAAGAGCCAAATATTCTTCGCTGGTCCTTCAATATTTTCAGGATACTCCTTTAACACAGGCTCAATCACCATATTCTACATAAGATAAAATTGACAGAAAGTGTCCACATTTGTTTGGATGAGACCAGTCTTCGTGTCTCCTTGAATTGAGGTCGTGAAAAGCCCTTTAATGTTAGAGTTCACATTTCAATCTTTTAAAACAGACTTTACTAGTAGCAAGGGCTTAGATCAACAAAGCTCCAATTGTGGAATCAATTAACAAATTCTGACTACTGAAAATGGGCCCTGAGCACAGATAAACCTGGAGTAAGCATAAAGGAGCCAGGAGTTTTTGTCCCAGTCAAGAAGGGACAGGGCTAATGGGAAGATCCTGACTTCCTCATTTTGTTACAAGCTTAGTTTGAGTGTGACTCTGGTAAGATTAAAATTTTTTATACTGCCTGCTTTACATGCTTAACTACCTGGTTAATTGAACAAAAACCAGTTTAAATCCAAAGAGGACTATGGTCTGAGTTAAACTGGGCTCTAGACTTGAAATAGACAAGGTTTTAAAAAACATCTCCAGATTTCCATGAAGTGCTTTTTTCTGATTCCTTAGATCTATGTTTATTGAAAAATAATTATTTGTGCTTGAGCCATTCAGAATCGACTCAGCACCTAGGTCAAGTTACTGAGTTATTGAGGAATATCTTATGAGTGAAATACTCTTTTAAAGGTGATAATTGGCAGTTAAAAGCCCTTAGAAAGAACCTAGTTTACACCAATATAATTGAACCCAGTCATTAGGAAAGTATTGGTTGTTCCTAATATATTTAGAAAGGTATCAGAAATGTATCAAATGCCCTTCCAGGGGCCCTAAAAAATAAATATATTTGCGGTAAGCATCCACGGTATCTCTCCATGGTGAAATTAAATAGTAAGGTCCTCTTAACTTATTCCCAATATAAGTCAAATGTGCTTGCAAAGATGTTGGTTTTTAAGAAAATATTTTCAACTATAATTTGCAATGAAATTTTTAAAATGTAGCCATTTCCAGAGATTTTATTCTTATTTCACTTTACATGCTAACCTGAATGAATGGAGTTTTAAAGAATTCAGTCCAGTTTGTTGGTATTTCAACCTTTATTTTCTAGTTTGAATATGAGCCAAGTATCAATGTGGTCAGATCTAGGACTCTTCCAACCACCAGAAATTAAGACTGTTCGATAAATATAACACAGAAGTTTTACAAGTAGGTAACTCATATTGAATTTAAGAATAGGAGCTATTTACAAAAAACTTTTTCCAAATCACCATATGTCTGTCTCTATAATGGTGTGATGCTCCTTAAAGGGTGGCAGAGTGAGTCACTGGCACTTATCTTTTCAAATCTTACCCTGAAATGAAAATGAACAGCTAAAGTTGATCTGAAATTTAGTATTCTGACAGGTTCCCAACAGAATTGCTTCTGTATTTATTGGTATAAAGTTGCTCAAGTGGAGATTCTGATTCTGTTTTTTTTTGTCCTCTATTCATTTAAGGGCTAAAATTAGAGTTAGGAGAAGACATTTTTTTCCTATATTAAAAAAAAATCCAACTAAGCAATCAAGGGACTAACTTACCAATGTATTACCTAGACCTAGTAGTGCTATTCCTATCCAAGATTTTAAAGCACATACATTGCCATGGTCAGGTTCATGTGTCGACTTGGCCAGGTAGCTGTGCCTGGTTGTCTGGTCAGGCAAGCACTGGACTGTCTGTGGCTATGAGGACATTTAATGGACTTAAATCATGACCACATTGGTGACAATGATTGATGCTTAATCTAATCACCAGAAGGCTTTTAAGGAGGACTCAGACGAGACAATCACTCTTCCTGCTTCAGCCAGCCAACCTCTCCTGAGAGTTCACTGAGGATCTTCATTGGAGCTGCCAGCTCACAGCCTACCCTACAGACCTTGATCTCTACATCCCCATGGTTACGTGGGACACTTCTATAAATTTTATATTTACAGGTATCTCCTGCTGATTCTGTTTCTCTAGAGAACCCTAGCTAATACATACATGTTTTTGTATTTTCTTTTTGTTGGGTTTTTTTTTTTTTTAGTTATCCATCATGTCTAAAACTTTTATTTTAAACAACGTGTCTAAAAGTTTTATTTTACACAGTTGAATCTCAAACCTTCTTTGTTTAATGGTAAATCAGGATAAAAGAGGTTTTGTGGCTGTCCCCTACCTCTAATCTTGGAGAGCACAATTTAGAAACTATTGAGGTGGTTCTGCACAAAGAAAGTCTTCTATTTACCTCTCTTCCAAGACTATCAAAGTGAAAGCCCATGCTCCAGTGTGGAATAAGAGATTAAAAACAAACACAGTTCTATAAATATCTGAAAATGACAGCACCACATATTAATCCAAGGACCTAAGAATAATTCAGTGATTCCCACTCATTCCCCTTTTCCCTGAAATCTGGCTTTAATTCTTACCATGCCAAAACAATGTTTTCACTAAACAATGACTTCTTTTCAATCCTCATTATACTTAAGCTCTCTGCAACTTCTGATCTGTTGACCATCTCTCTTTAGGCCTATTTCCACCTTAACTTTTGAATATTTACATTTTAATTAATACTTCTGAACAATCTCTTTTATGTCATTCCTTTGACATGCTACACGTCAAGCAGAAAATTATTGAGCGATGAATAAGACTTTCTTCTCTCAAGTAACATAAAATCAGGTAGGAGAAATAAGTTAATCAATGAGTAGACTATAGTCTTATAGGAATATCTCTCTCCTCAGCCAGGCTTGTGGGCTTAGGCAAAGATCCTTTCAGAAGGTGAGATATGAGCTGAAACATGAGCAGGTGTTGCCTAGGAATGGATGGAAATTGGAAGAACTGAACTAATGGAAAGAGGGCTCGTGGGCATAAGGCACAATAAAGGCTCAGAGACAAGTGGGAACGGGACCATCCAGGGAATTGTGATCAAGAGTGCAGAACAGAAGGGAGAGAGAGGCAAGAAATGAAAGCATGGGTCAGATCAAAATAGCTGTGTACATCTGAAAGAAAAAGATAGCCACAGAAAAATCTTAAGAAAGAAACCTAAATAATTATATTTGCCTTTTAGAAAAAAAATACTATGTGTTGCCTGAGGAATGGGTGGGGGGAGGAAGCAAAGCTGGAGGCAGAGGGACCAGTTAGGACGTAGGTGTAGTATTTCAAATGAGAGGTGATGGTAACTTAACCTAAGGTGGTAATTCCAGTCATGGAAAACAACAGACAATTTTGGAATACTAGAGATAGAACTGATATGACTCAGTTATTGACTGGACCTGGGGGACAAAGGAGAGAAAATTAGAAGCCAGTGCCTGAATTTTTGTCTGATGAAATTTGTTGGTCTGATGTCTTTCATTAAGTTAGAAACAGAGGAGGAGATTTGGCTATGGTGTGGGCAGGGAGGCAATGTTAGCCTCAGAGTTTGAGGATTCTATGGAATATTTTAGTAGACAAGTCTAGAATACAGGCCTAGGGCCCAGAAGAGAGAGATCCAGTTGAGAGACTGCCCATTATCGCTGATGCCTGTGAAGCCACAGGAGTGAATAAGGTGACCTGGGCTAGCCTGGCTGTCTAAGGTAGGCCGCCCCTCAGAACCAACTGCGGAGCTTCTGAACACTATAGGGCCTGGATCTCAATGTCTGGTAGTTCTGATTCCTGTGGTCCAGCATAGGGACTGGACAGTTATATTTGTCAAGCCTTCACAGGTGACTCTGATGAATGACCACAGCGGAGGCCTCTGGAATATGGAATGAGAACAGAAAGGACTGAAAATGAAACTCAGAGGAATGCTGACATTTCCGAGACTGGCAAAGGATCAAGAAACCTCAAACAGGACTGATAAATTACAGCCAGGAGCACATGAAGGAAGACACAGTTTTCAGAATAGAGCGTGAGCAGCACCCTTCAAACACTGAAGAGATGAAGTAAAATGAAGACTAAAAAGCATCCACTGCATTTATCAGTAAAGATTTCAGTGTCTTTAGTGAAGGAAAATGAAAACTTTGGAGTAAGAATGAAAAACCTGTGGCTGTGAAGGGGAAAGAAGGCAGGAGGCAAAGGAGGAGCAAGGAAGGGTGGTGGTGGTGTTTTGTGTTTTCTTTAGCTTTTTATTTTTTTAAGGGAGTATTTGACCATATTTAAAAAAACCAATATATGAGAAGTGGCAGGTAAAGGAGCAAGTTCACTGAGGGGGCAGAAAGGAGTAAGATTCAATGTACAGATCAATGCTGTTTTAGCTTGCTAAAGTTTCCATAAATGGATCGGCTTTTTTTTTTTTCAAAGATGCATCCGGGATTCACATCTGGGTCTTTTCCATGGAAGGCAAGCATTCTACCACTGAACTACCCATACACCCTGGAACGGCTTTTATAAAGGGGATCTATTAAGTTACAAGTTTATAGTTCTGAGGCCTTGAAAATGTCCAAACTAAGGCATCCAGGGAAAGATACCTCAACTCCAAAGAAAGGCCGATGTCTGTCATGTGCGAAGGCACGTGGTTGGCATTTGCTGGTCCTTGTCCCTGGTTCCACTGCTCCCAGCTTCTGATTCCAGTGGCTTCCTATCTAAGGGCTTGTGGTCCTGACTTAGCTGCTCCGGGGCAAAACTCTGGGTTTCACCATTTAGTTTTTAGCATCTCATGGAAAGGTACATGGCAACGTCTGCTGGCCTCTGGTTCCTGCCTAGCTTCTATCAGCTCTCTCAACTCCAAATGTCTGTATCCAAGCTTTCTCCTAAACACTTCCCTGTGTTGACTCTTTTTTTTTTTTTTTTTTGCATGGGCAGGCACGAGGAACTGAACCTGGGTCTCTGGCATGGCAGGTGAGAACTCTGCCACCGAGCCACCGTGGCCCACCCCCTGTGTGGACTCTTTTAAGTACTCAAGTAAACTAATCAAGACCTACCTTGAATGGGCAGAGTCATCACCATCTAATCAAAAGCTCATAACTATAATTGGTTGTGTCACATGTCCATGAAGTAAGCTAATGGAAAGGTCCCACCCTGCAATACTGAATCTGAATTAGAAGAACAAGGCTTTTCTGGGGTACAGGACAGCTTCAAACTAGCACACAGGCTTTGCCTTAAATAGGAGAATTTTCGATGCGACAGAAGGGAAGAGGATTCAACGTGGGATAAATGAGACAAGATTGATGAGAGAAACAGAATTTTTTTTTTGGTAGCATTAAGACTCCCTCCTTATGTTACTAGACACTGGACTTGGTGGGCAGGGTACATAGCTGTGATCTCCTCTGCAGGACTAGAAAACTGGGAGATCACATAACGGAGATTAATCCTGGGTTGCAATTCTCCTCTTTGGTTACAGCAGAATAACAAATAAGGGGTTAACAAGAGAGCAGCTGAACTATTAGACTACTGGATATTTCATGAGAACAGCTATAAGGAAGGCAAGCTATGTTGACAGCATGGAAGAGTTGAGTTTAAAATGGTGAGGTGGGTTGGAGCAACTCTGGGCGATAACAAGGTTTGGGTGTGGCCATGGGGGTGCGCTGCCGAAATAGAACTGAAGTCAAGTCAATGAATTTCAAGAAGGTGAAGGTTTAAAAGAATAAGCTGCAGTTCTCATCCTTGGTTGTGCATTGCAATCACTTGGGGAGCTTTCAGATCCTCAATATATAGGCCCAAAAAACCAGTCTCTGTGGTAAGAACCAAAATATCAATATTTCATAAAGGTTGAGACCCAGAGCACTCAGGTGTAGCCTATTTGTCTAACTGAATTTTCAAGTCGCCCAACATGTGTATTATGGGGATCCTTTTACTCAGGGGAACATTAAGGAGGATGAAGGGAATGGCAAAATAGCTAACATGGGAAAGCAGAAAGAAGTTTCAAAAGCACTTAAATATTTTGCAATTTATATGAAGATAAAAATGAAACTAGGGTTGTATTGTCAGACTCCTTTCTCATGGGAACCTGTAACATTTCCTATACCCTCATCCCCCCACCACCAAACCTGGCACTCAAGCACATCCCTACTTTCTTTCTCTTTAAAAGTTGAATTGAGTTTGATGGTAGGATAACCCATGACAGACTCTGGGATCTGTCCTGTAACTACTTGTTGAAGAGTGCTTTCAAAACTATTGCTTTTTTCTTTCTTTGCTTTGTATGTTATATTAGACAATAAAAAAAAATTGAAAAGGAGAAAATGTTGCATCAAGCAGGCTAGCATCACAGATCTATAATAAACTCCCCAAATCAACTCTACAATGTCCATTCTCAGATTGGTGGACTGGATTTAGATTCTTAGACTGGAGCCTGTCTTTTCTAATTTTTCAATCATTCCACCACCACCACCACGACCTTTCTTCATTCTGGAGACTGGGGATTTTATTAGATCCCTGCCAAAATGTGGATATTAGTATCAACCTTTGCTTCACAAATAAAAGTTCAAAATTAGCAGACATCCTTGATGTTTCCTGGATGTGCTCTCAACTGGGATACCCTGGACAGGAAGCCAGCTGAGTTCTTCTTGCTGCCATGGAGACCTCAGCATCCCTGAGCTCTAGGTCTTCTTGGGAGATTGTCCAGGTCAAGGTTTATGAATATGATCACAAAGCAAAACTGCTAACCCCATAAATGATGCTTAAGCTTATCAATGCTGTCAAGTAATGGTTGGATATTCCTTCCTGGTAGTCAGTATCTAGCTGTTTCTTGCTGATTAAATCTGAAGGACATTTTTCTACCTTCCTGTAGTAAAAGTGCCCTAGGCCTATTCTCTGAGAGGTAAACCTTGCAAAAGTTTTTGGTAATAAACAGAGCAGTCATATGTTATCCTTAGCAAGTTTGATTTTTAATTTTTTAAGCCCTCTGGCAGCCAGGTTCCAAATTTTACTGATTTTTTTTCTTACTCATCTCCATTCAAGTTCATATCTCAATTAGTAAAGCATTGTCTACTTTGATTTTGGCTATTGTTATCTTGATAATCATGATAGTTTTTTCCTTGGCCACTACTCGATCCTCCCTTCTGCTGATTTTCACCAGCAAAAGGAAAAAGTACCTGGGAGAGTACTTTAAAATGACTGAGGTCAGTAACCAAAGACTCACCATCAACCCAATTCTGCTAAATAAACAGAATGTCAGAGAATTCAATCAAGTACCATGACCCTAAAAGGAATACTTGACATCATGGGCCATAAACTGTTGCTCCAAAGTTCTGACTTGTATCATGGGGCTAGTTTTTCTTAATTTAACTCATTTCCCATTATCAGACCATCTCTTCAGTCTTCCTGCCAAAATCCTGATTTCTTTTCTTTAGTTCCCTACCTGATACAAATCCCATTGGCCTTGCTCTGACAATATTTCAGTGATATTAAGATATCACTAATTTTGAGATATATCACCAATTTGTTATCAGTTTTTCAGGGGAGAAAAGAAACACTATCTTATTAAAGGAGCACATCAATTATATTACTCACCCTAATTTCAGAAATGCTAAAATGACAAAATAGTATTTCAAAATTGTCAAAATACAGAATGTCCTTGTTCTCCTTCTCATGTAGTACAGTTTTTTCTCTGCTCCAATATTTCCTCTAAGACCCTATTTTCTCACCCCCACTTTAACTCTAGTATAGACTGTCCAATAAGATTTTCTCCAATGATAGAAATGTTCTGAAATCTGTGCTGTCCAGAACCGTAAGTTTTTTTTTTTTTGACTGGTAGCAAAAGAAGTCAGAAAGATCAGAAATGTGCACAGGATTCAACAGGAGGAAGGTTCTCTCCTTTGCTGGGGACTATGGGGCTAGGACCTGAGAGTGGCTTCTGGAAGGTGAGAAGGGTCCCTCAAAATGGGGACTTGGGTGCTACAACTTCAAGGACCTGAATTCTTTCAATAACAGGAATAAGCCTGAAAGATGACTCTGGGCTCCATCTAAAAGTACAGCCAGTGGGCACATTAATTTCAACTATGTGAAATCCTAAAAAGACAACCCAGCCCTGCCATCCTGAACTTCTGACCTAAAGAACTTAAAGATGAAAAATGGGTATTGTTTTAAAAGCTGCTACATTTGTGGTAATTTGCTTCATTCACAATATAGGAAACTAATATAGCTGAATGCAGCTGTATAATTTATTCTTCATTCTTCATATCCTTAGAAAAGAAAGGGAACATCTTACAGCTCTGAAATCTAAATTTGTCACTTTCCTTTAAAATAACATATCACTCCAGTGTTTCCCAGAAAACACACTGCATGTATGTGTGTATGTTTTGGCAAGAGTGTCTTTAAAAATCAGAGTACTATATTGTTCATGGATTCCTTATAGTATTCCAAAGTAAGGTAATTTCCTTAACTAATGGTGGTGTCCTTTTCAGATACTGTTAATGTATTGAAATATTATTTGTTGAATTCCACAAAGTCACAGTCATTCTCTGAAGTTTTCAATGAGATGAAGTTCCTATAGCTCAAACATTCAAACAACGGGCAGGAAGAAAGTTAGCTGGTTGAAACAAAATGATAGTATAGAACCATGGGTTTCTTTATTCAAAGGCTATTGTTTTACAAAACAAGTGGGTGACAATTAACTTCTTAATTTAAAGAATCCATCATACATATCTTGGTTAAGCAAACAGCACATTTGCAGATTGCAGAAACTAAAAGAAGTCTTTTTCACTAAAAAAAAGAACCCTTCTAAACTAAAATAAAAACACACTAATGTTAATGGCAAAAGGATGAGAATCATTTTGTCTAGCTTTCAATAGTAAAAAAAACATATTAAGATCCAAATCATGTCACGAGTTATTTTCAGTATGAGGACAGAGTCAATATTTTGATTAAATAAAATTGAGATAACAAGCTTAATGAGCAATGAATTGAAATACCAAAATGGATTGACAAATAGAAACATTTCAAGACCCTGAGAATCTACGGGCTCTTTTCTTCTTAAGAGTAAAACATAAGAACTTCGGCCTATATCTTAGGAATGATTCCTTATAAATATTTTAATATTTTGATTATTTTTTTTTGTTCCACAATCCTAAAATGATAAAGCTTCTGCTTCTTTTGAGGAATCCATTTTGATTGTTCCCATGAAGATGTGACCCACCCAACTGCAGGTGGTAACTTTTGATTAGATTATTTCCATGGAGGTGTGTCTCCATCCACTGAAGGTCAAGTTGCTTACTGGAATCCTTTAAAGGAGAAAACATTTTGGAGAGAGTCTTTTTTGGTAGAGCTACGAGACAGCCAGCAGATGCCACCATATTCCCCATGTGCCCTTCCAGCTGAGAGAGAAACGTTGAACATCGTCAGCCTTCTTGAACCAAGGTATCTTTCCCTGGATGGATGCCTTTGACTGGACATTTCTATAAACTTGTTTTAATTGGGACATTTTCTTGGCCTTAGAACTGTAAACTAGCAACTTACTAAATTTCCCTTTTTAAAAGTCATTCTGTTTCTGGTATATTGCATTCTGGCAGCTAGCAAACGAGAACAGATTTAGTACTGGAGAGTGGGGTGCTGCTGCTGCAGTTTGCAGATACCAAATATGTTGGAACAGCTTTTTAAATGGATAAGGGGAATATTCTGGAACAGTTGTGAAAAGCTTGATAGAGAACACCTACAATGCTTTGAAGAGACTGTTGGTAGAAATGTGGACTCTAAAGACACTTCTGATAAGGCCTTAGACAGAAATGAGGCACGTGTTACTGCAAATGAGGAAGGAGATCCTTGATTTAAAATGGCAGATAATCTGGCAAAATTGACTAGTGGCTTTGGCTGGAAGGCAGATTTTAAAAGCCACGAACTTGGATATTTAGCAGAAGAGCTCTCCAAATTAAATGTGGAAAGTGCAGCCTGGTTTCGCCTCGCAGCTTATAGTGAAATGCAACAGGAAAGGGATATGCTGAAAACTGAACTCTTGGGTAAAAAGAAACAAGAAACTGATGTTCTGGAAAATTCTGGGCTTCCTGGAAGGGAGAAACCAGAGAACAGTGCCCCACATGAAGACTTGGACAAATGTGAAACCAGTCAGCCATTTCAGAGAAAGCCAGGACTGAACATGCAGTTATCCAGGAAGGATTTGTGGAAATACATTATGTCTGATGGGCATGATCCAAGGCTACTGCATAGAAAGGCAACCAGAGTGCTGTGGGACCTGTATAAACAGAGCTGCTGCCAGTCTGGACTGGGGGGTTCAGAGAAGGGATACATTGGAGGAAAATAACTACAGAGGCAAAACCATAGAGGCTGAGGTCCAAAGTCAAGAAGCCTTGGGCCAGGAGAGCGGACTCACCCAAGCCCGTGGAGAGGGTGAGTTTGCCCTGAAGGCAGAGGATGGGCCTTCCACCTCTTTGCAGTGGAAGAGTCATGCCGCCTCAGGCCTTGCAGAGGGTGAAGCACATTCCTTGGGGTTTGGGGAGAGCCTGGCTACCAACCACATGGAAGGGTTAAGCGTGTGCCCCGAAGATGACAGAGAACCCAGATGAAGCCCCGATGCTTGGAGAGGGTGGAGCTGAGAAAAAGGTGGTCTCCCCAGTGTCCCCCAAGGTTGCATTTGGAGAGAGGCAGGCCTCTGCAAAGGCCCTTGGAAAGGGTGGGACTACCGCTTTCTAAAGCCCTGAAGATAAATGATTCTAAGACTTTGAAATCTAATAGACTTTACCCTGTAGGTTTTTGAAACTGTATGGGTCTGGTGACCCTGTGTTCCTTCCTCCCTATGGAAATGTGTATATGTATCCTATGAATGTTCCTCTTTTGTATGTTGGCAGCAAATAACTTGTTATGAGTTTTCAAAGGTCCAGAGCAAATGGAGAAAATTTTGCCTTAGGACAGACCATGCCTGCAACTGACTTGGTGAGATTTTATACCGCCTCTAATTTTGTAACTGCTGATATTGTTATGGAATGAATGTATTTTGCATTTAAAAGAATATGTCTTTTTGGGGTCTGAAGAGTAGAATGTACTAGTCTGAATCAGTGGTGGACCCCAGAAAAGCCATGCCCTTTGATCCTCATTCAATATTGCTGGGTGGGAGCATTTTGATTGTTCCCATGAAGATGTGACCCACCCAATAGTAGGTGGTAACTTTTGATTAGATGATTTCCATGGAGGTGTGTCTCCACCCACTGAAGGTGGAGTTGCTTACTGGAATCCTTTAAAAGAGGACACATTTTGGAGATAGTCCCTTTTTGGTAGAGCCACAAGAAAGACAGCAGACACCGCCATGTTTGCCATGTGCCCTTCCAGCTGAGAGAGAAACCCTGAAATTCATCGGCCTTCTTGAACCAAGGTATCTTTCCCCAGATGCTTTAATTAAATTGGACATGTCTATAGACTTGTTTTAACTGGGACATTTTCTCGGCCTTAGAACTGTAAACTAGCAACTTATTAAATTCCCCTTTGTAAAAGTCATTCTGTTTCTGGTATACTGCATTCCGGCTGCTAGCAAACTAGAACACTGCCATTATTTTATCTTGCTTCAGCAGACATCTAATTTTCAAAAATCTTATTTTCAGTACAACAGACAATTTCCTTATTATTCAGTGAATAACTGTGCATGTTTATGGGCCTCACCTTTGTCAAAGACACTTCAATGTGCCCTTTTCTGGAGAGTGCAAAAAATTCAGTTTAACCCTTCACTTTCAAAATCCCAAGTTTTACACCCACCCTCCTCACAATAGGGATAACAAAAAGCCCTTACTGGAAGACAGCCCACCATTTTGCTCAGTTGGTGAAAAGGAATCACTTCATTGGGCAGTAGCATTTCTCCAAGTAAGAAAGGTTTTATGGATATGTGCTAAATATGGCCTGAATTTCATCAAACGATGCCATCTGTTTGGTGAGTGGCAAGGTCGCAACTTTATAATAGAAACAGCAGCAGAAGCAATCCAGCAATCCAGTGGTGGCTGCACTAAACCTGGCTTCTCAGTTCTGGAGCACAGGCACACATACATACCAGCTCTTGGTGTGACCTGCTTAAGAGGCACTTTGATTAGTCCTGGTCCTGCCACTGATGAGCCTTGCCTTTGGCTAAGTCATTTAACCTTCCTGAGAGTCGGTTTCCTCTCTAGAAAATGGAGACAATTTCTATGTTTTGGGTTGGTCACAAAGATAAGATGTGGTTATGTTTGTAAGGGTGTAAGTAAAAGGAACAATTTTTGTTCACTATAACTAATAGCTATTCAAATCATTTCAAAAAATGACTTTAAGTGTCTTCTGATTACTTATTTCATAACAAGCACTTTGCCAATCACTTTACACACATTATCTCATTTACCTTGTGATGACACCACCAATTAAATACTATGACTCTTAACATTTTACAGTTGAGCTAGTGCTTCAACAGCTCCGATGATCTGCCTAGTCACCCATCTATAAGTGCCAGGATGTAAAAAGGAATCCAGGCTGATTTCACCGAAAGCCTATGTTCTTCAAAAAAGGAAGGGAGGAAGGAAGCCAGAGAGAGGGAGGAAGGGAGGGAGAGAGAGATAGAAAGAAGGAAAGAAGAAGGAAAAAAAAAAAGAAAGAAAGAAAGAGAGAGGGAGAGGAAAGGAGGGAGAGATAAAGGAAGAAAACTAGGAGCCTTTTTAAAAAATAGACCTTGTTACTGAGAAATTACTTTGCTTTTTTTTGTGAAGGCAAGGACTTTAAGATTCATTGTCGTTTTTTTAAATTCTAAAGCAAAATTAATAAATGTTGTATAATATATACATATGAGTCTATCTGAAACAGAAAATCAATACTTCATTGACTTTTTGACACCTTTATTGAAAACTTTAAGTATTATTTAACAAGGAGTATTTTACACTGCTGTTCTGGTACACATTTGAAAAGCTTTTAGTGATGGCAATTCACCAGAACTATCCAAAGTGCCAGTATTAACTATTTAGTTATTATTTACAGAACTCTCGATTAATCTTTATGAGTGGAGATTTTACACAAATAAAATGGCTGATCTAATTCAGTGTTGTCACTCCTGCCAATTCATATTTCACAACATAAAAGAGATATGGAAAAAAGATATGGGCATATGGGAGGGATGGAAAGGAAGCAACAAAGCAAATGAAGTCATCTGAGAGTGGATTACGTTTAATCAGAACTTTTCTCACAATAATTAAGATATTAGCTCTGAGGAATTATCATAATAGAAAAATAAAGAAACTCCTAACACACCACCGAAGACAGACTTTAATAAAAGTGCTTCTGTAAAAATAATGTATAGCCCAACCAGTGTTATAATGTACGTGAATCGCAACGCTTTGTGGGATGGGGTCTGCAAACAATAGGTTTTGGTCCCTAACCTTCCAAAAACAAGGGGGAAAGACAAGCTATTACTGACAGAGCAAGGCTGTATGGAATACCAGATCCTACCACTACCAAAAAAGAAGAAAAAAAAATTAATCATAAATGCTATTTAAGAAGCAAGTCAGGGGCAGGCCACAGTGGCTCAGCAGGCAAGAACGCTTGCCTGCCATGCCAGAGGACCCAGGTTCGGTTCCCGGTGCCTGCCCATGTGAAAAAAAAAAAAAAAAAGAAGCAAATCAGCACAAGTACTTGAGAAATACAACATCTTAACAGGGGTCTTAAGTGAATATAGATACAGAACAAAACATGTGGGCAACAGGTCCAGACCCTTTTGCATTTGTCTTCTCTGGTCTTCAAAGATATGTTTAAGCAGTTTCATCCTTTAAAGACAAACGGAAAGGCACAGTGGTGGACAGATGGAGTAAACCATAATTGATTGAATAAAGTATGTAGTCTTTTACAATTCAGATTTTGTTGAAAGTGTTCTTGTAAAAATGAGACAGATATGGGGCCTGGCATACGCCATAAATGGGAAGTTACGTGTTGTCTCAACTTTTAGGGATTTGGTAGACTTGAGCGGTATTTCAATGATACTGAGTTATAAGATTTTGGCTATCACTGAAACCCTTGCTAGAAGTGATACCTTTTGTAAACACCGACACAGCAGGAGGATTTTTTTGTTGTTGTTCTTTTTAGTTTCATTTTCCTTTTATTTTTTGGAAGTTGGGACCAGAGAATGTTCTGCTGTATCCGCCACCCAGAAATCTCTTTACAGTATAGTATATGTTCCACAATCTTTTTGCATACTACTTAGCAATACACTTTTTATAATTAAGATTAATTAACATTATCAATGATTTTTGAAATGATTATAGATCTGTTGATATAAACTATTTTATAGTCTATTTATTAACTAAGCCCCTCTTTGGGGACATGTAGGGTTCTTCCATTTTCTTTTTTCCTATTACAAACAATTACGTGATGAGCAGCTTTTTAACATATATATCTTGGATAATTTTTCTGATTACACCCTAAAGCTAATTTCTTTAGCACAGAGAAAACTTGGTGTTTTGAAAAAAAAAATTGGGTTTTAGAATGGTAGTTTTTGGTGGTGGGAACTTAGAGAAGAATTGGAGTGGGGCAGGAGAATCTGAAGACTGAGAAGCGTGGAACCTATTGCAGTGGCAACATAAGAACAAATAAAAGAGGGCAGGTTGGGAACATGTTTAGAAGGTGGAATGAACAGGATGTGGAGACTATGGGACACAGAAGAGATTCGAGGAGAGAGAAAAGTCAAGGACAGCCTGAAGTCTTCTAGCTTGAGCAACAGGAGAGTAGATAAGAAGTTCCAAATTGAACATGCTGAGTTTGAGGTGCCTTCAAGGTGTCCTGGTAGAGAAAGACAGCAGGCAGGGCACAGACAGAACTATAATGGAGTTCGCAGGACTGAGACCTATTCAAGTCTATACATATACGCAGAACACAATACAAATCTAGTTTTACCTCACGACACTTGCCCGTACTGGTTTGTCTATCAGAGGCCCAATCTGCTTGGTTCTATTACCTTCTCCTTTCACCTTCCAACATTTCAAAGTACAGTATTTGCGGATGTGGTGAAGTGGGATTTACACAGGAAAGATTCCTTGGTTGTGGTTCAAAGTCACTGAATTTCATATACCAGCTCTTTCTTAGCATTAATTCCTCAATCTTTTAGAACAGTTTTAGTCTCACTGTGAAGAATATTGATTGAGGAGAGAAAAAGCAAAACACAAAAAACAAAAATAGTTATTTGTCAATAGATGTAGAACCAGAGTGCCAACAGAACACAAGAATTATTGGAAAGTAACATCCAATCAATCAATCTATCGAACAATTAAATGTTTTCATTGAAGACTAAACATCCTCAATATTTGTAGTGCCTGTTACATTTTGAAAAAAAAATCACATGTACATAAAGATAGTTGATATTTTACCTCAAAGTTGGCAGTCACCAAAAAAAAAAAAAGTTGGCAGGCACATACGTTTTTATTATCAAATACAGATCTGAGGAAACCAAGGTTTAGAAAGCTAAACAATTTTTTTTTTGGCTTTCTCACAGGTAGTAAATGTCAAAACCCTTCAAGGCCGGAGCTCTTCCTGTCAATCCTCAAATGCCTCAAGAAAAAAAAAAATCTCTCTTCAAGCTTCCTCCTTCTCTTCCTTTATCTTCTTCTAATTAAGGAACTTTGGTTCAAGTTCTTAGTTCTAAATTGATCTTATTCTTATGGCAAAAAAAAAAGGTTTGAAGTCACTTCAAGAGAATTTGTAACAGGCCCTTTTTGCTATAATGGCCGAACCAGATGACAATGGGGCCGTCTGTCCCCACTGAAGACCCAGCTTGTAGCCAGCTGTGCTGATTTGCAGCCCAGCAGCCATCGCTCAGCATCTGTGGTTCCCAGCAGCGTGTTCTTCCACCACATTTGTCAGTCACCTTCATCTTCACATATCTTATCTAGGTGTGTGCACCACGCAAACACACACTGCCACTTGAATCACTAAACTTGTCTCCTCCTGTAAAACAAGATTTTTGAATGTGCTCTTTCTCAAAACTGAAATATTTCTAAATATCTATCATAAGGCCATCCTCTAATGACATGATTCTGACTTAAAGCAATCCTATACCTCCTAATCTCTTTCCCTCTTGCTTATTCTCCTCTCGCCTTCATTCCCAGAGATTTAGAGACTATTTGTCCCCATGGACTGCTACTCAGAAGTTATATTTGCTTCTCAGGTCATTTAAGTCAAGATCTGATTTGGAAGACATGATTTTACTGGTTCAGTTTCCTTAATCCGGAAGGTTAAAATGACTTTGGCTTACCAATTTATTTTGGGAAACTACTATAACTGTGATAGGAGAAATTTAATCAAGATGGTATGGGAAATATGTTCTGTTCAAACCCAATTTTTATGTTTGTCTGAAAGCTGTATATTTCATGTTTGATGCTGCTTCTTTTTTAATAACTGCTTTATTCAGTCATAATTGGTATACAATCAACTGCACGTAAAGTGTAAAATCTGACAAGTTTTGACATGTGTTTATACCCATGAAAACATCACCACAAGCAAGATAATAAACATATCTATCATGCTAAAAACTTTCCCTGACTTTCTGTCTAAATCTCTCCCTCTCTCGTAGTTATCCACATCCTCCTTTCACAGGCAACCACCAAGAGAGCATATTCATGAAAGTAAGACTCAATATTGTAAACATATCAAATCCTCTCTAATTTTCTATGAATTTAGTTACTTTTTTTTTTTTTTTTTTTTTTTTTTTTTTTAACATAGACAGGCACTTGGAATTGAACCCAGGTCCCCGGCATGGCAGATGAGAACTCTGCCTGCTGAGCTACTGTGGCCTGCCCTGAAATTAGTTACGTTTTAATAAAAATCAAAATTTGCTTTTTTTTTTTAAGTGTGACAAGATTATCCAGGGGGAATAAAACTCTAAAATGAATTATTATATTCAGTATGGAAAAAAGTGAACATTTCAATATAAAGTTATTCAAAGTCCTAAAGAGAGATGCCCATCCATCTAAAATAGCAAGCCGAAATCTAACTATTATTAATCAAAGAAATGACAATGAAAATAACAATGAGATTTTTTTCTGACTTATCTTATTGGCAAAGGTTAAAGAGATAAAATAATAATTTAAAAAACTTAATACTTATAATAATAGAATGGCTTTCATCATTTTGAAGTATGAATTTTTCTCTTAATATATATGTTTAGCAAGATATGGCAAGTATACAATAAGAACATATGCATATGTTTTATTTAATTGAAAATATTATAAATGATATAAGCAATAAATTTCTCAGTAAAATAATGCATATAGTTATGAAATAAAAAGTAAAAAAATTGTTTGTACATTTACTCCAGCTGAGAGTGCAGGCCTGCCACATTTGCAAATACCAAATATGTTAGAGCAGCTTTTTAAATGGGTAAGGGGAAGATTCTCTAAGAATTGCGGGTAGCTCGACAGGGAAAGCCTAGATTGCTCTGAGAAAACTATTGATAGAAATATGGACTCTGGAGATACTTACATAGCAGATTGGGATGAGGGTGGCCTGTGTTTTAAGGTGACAGAGAATTAGGCAAAATTGGATCCTGGAGCTGGATAGAAGGGAGAATTCGAATTCGATGACCTGGGATGCTTGGCTGAGGAGATTTCTAACCTGAGTGTGGTATGAAGGATGTGGCATATGGTTCCTCCTTGTCACTTATAGTAAAATGTGACAAGGGAAGGATAAATTAAGGACTTAACTTTTTGGTATAAAGAAACCAGAAATTGATGGGTCTGGACAATGCTAGGCTTCTAAAAAGTGAGACCCCAGAGAATAGTGCCCTACATGAGGATTTAATCAAACACAGAACCAGTCGGTCATTACAGGAAAAGTCATGATTGGAGATGGAGTTATCCTGAAAGGATTTCTGGAAAGTTCTATTGTCTGATGGCTTTGATTCCTGTATGCTATATGCCAAGTCAACAGATTTTTTGTGAGATCTGTATAAATGGAACCACTGCCAATCTGGATTAAAAGAGACAGAAAATGTACAGATAGAAGAAAAAATAACCTCAGGGGAATAACTAAGCTAAACTCAGGTCTAAAGCCCCAAACCTTGAGTCAGGGGAATGGATTAACCTGTCCATGTGGAGAAGGTGAATTTACCTCAGAAGCAGAGGGTGGGTCAGGCCTTCTGCCTTGATGTTCAGGAAGAGTTCTAATGCCCCAGGTCTTGGAGAGAGTGGAGCACACTGCCTGGGGATTGGAGGGAGCCTGGCTGCCACCCCACTGTTCTGAAGGGGTTAAACACATGCCCTGGAGATGGCAGAGAATCTGGGTGTGACCCAGATAGTTGGGGAGGAAGGGGCCAAGAAAAAGATGTTTACCCCAATGTTGCAACCCTCATCTCAGTGTTTAGAGATAACAGGCCTGCTGCGTAGGCCCTTGGAAAGGATGGGATTGCTGCTTTCTAATGTCCTGAGGATGAATGACTCTCAGATTTGAAATCTAATGGAGTCTGCCCTGCAGGTTTTGGAATTGTTTAGGTCTAGTGATCCCTGTTTTCCTTCCAATTTCTCCCTATGGCGATAGGATTATTTATCGTATGACTGTCCCTTCTTTGTTGACTGGAGGCAGATAACTTGCTCGAGTTTACAGGTCCACAGCCAGAGGAGAATCTTACTTTGGGACAGACCATGCTTGTAACTGACTTTGATGAGATTTTATATTGTTTTTCAGTTGGCATTGTATTTGTATTTCTATTGAAATGATCTAAGGCTTTGTCCTATTGTGATGAAATGAATGTATGCTATATATGGAAAGATTTAGTATGCTGCATACAGGACAGATGAGCCTTGTTAGGTGAAAAAAAAATAGTCCTCTTCTTTTCTATATAGAGATGAAGTATGATTTAAGGTGATATGTACAGCTGCTGAGTTGATAAGGGCTGGACACTAAGGAATTAGGTTCTCTCTCCCTCGTGAAAAAAATGAAAAACTGGGCAAACTACATAAAACGACAGTTTCCAGACCCTGGACAAAAGGCCACACAGCCACTGAGCCAGGGAAAAGGAAAATATATGAGGCGAACATACCATAACTGCACAAGCTTCACCACCTGGAACATTTTCAGGCTCTGGTGTAGGGAGGGGGGAGCCGTCCAGTGTCTGAAAGTCTCTTCTTCAATTGCGCAGATGGAGATGGGAACCCAGGGATATCATTGCAGGTAGAGTTTTTGCTGAGCAAAGTGACAGGCAGGAAAGAGCTGGCCAAGAGAGAGAGAACTCCAGAGAGCCACACAGGCTCCCACCACCCTTGGGCTGAGCACTGACTGGTCTGGCAAAGGGCAGGAATGCCAGAAAAGGGCTAGAGGGAAGGACAACAAAGAGGCTAGAGGATATTTTGGGGGGTGATAAATTTTAATCATTTTCTCACAGGTATGGATCACCAAATTACCAAATTGCACCCTTTAAATACGTGCAGCTCAAGTATATCAATTTTATCTTGCTAATTTGTGAAAATAACTTTGTAAAGAAGAAAATCTCTTATAGTAAAAAATGTTCCAGTGGGGTATTGCTTAATTAACCCCTTTTGAAATGCGCAGTCCATCTTAACATCAACACATATTTGCAATTCTTCAGGTTATCCAAAGGCAAGATAATAAGAAAGGAAATAAAGATGCCATCAAAGCACTGAAAAACTTTGTACCCAGATGTGGCAAATGCCTTTTCAGAATCCTCAAAGTTTTTCCTACTGGATTAAAGTTTTTCTATCATGTTACTAATAAAAACTGCAATTAACTAATAAGAAATTTCTATTCCCTAAGAAAACATAAGTTTTAGGGGTACAGGGCAGTTCAGTGGTAGAATTCTCACTTGCCATCAAGAGACCTCCTGTGCACTCCGCCCCCACACCAAAAAACAACAACCACCAAAAAAATAATTCAACAAATGATGCTACAATAATGGAATACTCACATGGAAAAAAGAATGAAATGTGATCCCTACAATACAGCATACAAAAATAAAAAATAAAAAAGGCCATAGCCCAGGTTTTTTCCCCAAGCCTCCCACATATACTACACATGTGTGATTCAACTAGCATCTTTAGAAGGTTTACCAATATTATTAGCTCCAATAAAGGTAAAATATTTCATGCCACGACAGACATTATGATACAGGGGATGGAGTTTAGGGAATTTAGAAGAAGGCTTGACTTAACTGCATGTTAACAGTTATTTTTTAGAAAATGGGAAAACCAGATAACCATATTATATCCAATAGGCCTGAGCTGTATCTACCTTGTGGCTGGATGCCACATGTTCCCTGAATTAGCAAATTGTCAGTGGGACAAATTTATCTATGTTGCTTGCTCTCAACCAATGTATTTGGGGTAAAATTTTATTTTGGCAGCCAACTTTGGTACAGCGTTGGTTTAAGTAATGTACTTATATTGATCTACAGTTAAACTGATCTCAAGGTCAGACTTCTAGGATTTCTCAGCTTCCATTCCAAATCAATTGCTTTCATTTAAGAATGGTTATATTAGAGGTTTGTGACTCATTTTAGCCTGAACAACAGGAACAAACCTGGTGTTACCAGTAGCATGTGGGCTGCAAATGTAACAAAATTAGTGCCTCTAAATTTTGCTTTGCAGATTGCTCCTGAATTATGAGAGGCTTCATTGCTCACTGGAAGTTTCTATATTGAGAGAGAATTCAAATAAAATCCACTTGTTTACACTGCAATTTAGTCCACACAGTCTCATCACCAATTATTTCAGGGTTTTCAGGTGAACTATCCAGTTGACTGATATGTGAGCTTACAGAATTTTTATTTTTTATGTGTGTATGTTTATGCGTGTGTGCTTTAATCAACGGGACAATGCTGGATTCTGAACTTCCTGAGAACCATGCTGAACATCTAAAAGACAATCCAGATTATAGTTGATCCTACTAAGTGAATTAGGTGCTCGACCCATTATCATACAGTGATATCTTGTGCTTGAAAATAAATCAAGAGAAATATTTTATGTGAAACAGATTGCTTATTCCTATTCAAGTCACAATAATGGAAAACAACATTTAAAGCTCACTGGAGCCTGGCTATTTCACCCCTCAAAAGATTATGTTATTAAATGGCAGAAGTACTGCAATTTGTGAAACATTTGCTATCAAAAAGATCTTCTTGGAGGAGAATCCAAAAAAAAAAAGAACTTTTATGAAATATCCTCTGAGAATTGGTGGCTAAACCCTAGGAAAATAAATGGAACTAGTTTAATACAACTGTATGGTTAGCTCCTTTTTCCCTTAGGCAAGCAGATTTCCTAGGGTCTAGAAATTTTCCTGTCAACTACAAAGATGGATGTATAGTGAAACTAAGAAGGGTGCAGCGTCAGGGTACTTGCATGGGCTCTTTTCAAAGACACTGGAAAAGGCATTAATGGTGGGTTTACATGTTCATATGATTTCAACATTTAGCAAAGGTAAGGTGTCTCAACTACAGTAGTTCAAGACTGTTGTCTGCACCCTGCTTCCCCTTACATTCGGTGGCACTGAAGTGGCTGTGGGCCATTTGGGGTTCTGGTTCATTGGAAGCTGAGCTGGGGATACCTTTAGTTTTTCTTTGGTGGAATCAGATATGTTTGATTCTCAGTCTCTTCCATGGATAGGTAAGTTATTACTGGCTTCTGGATTTAAGAATAGATCACAGAAAAATGCCTGATGACCACAATGCTACCTCAAATGGCATCGCAGCAAAGGAATGGGGCTCAAGATCACACTGTGATATGAATGTGCCCTGTCACAGCTCCAGGCACCAAAAGTCTTTGCAGAGTAGAAGAGATGAAACATTTAAAATGTATAAATCTAGGCGATGGTCTTTGAAAAATTCTTCTAAATCTTATAGTTCAAAAATTGAAAGCCATTTGACAAAAGCTTTGACTAACCATCAAATACTGACAGAAATATCTTCAAAGCTCCTGAAAATAGGTAAAGGACTGCAGTAACAGGGCAAATGCCAAATCAAGAAAAAGCCTTCTTAAAAGCAGTAGGGGGCCTGCCCAGATGAAGATGGAGAAATAAGACCCCTCAAGGCTGACCCCCCACAGAAACTTTGAAATACCAGCAAGAACTGGCAGAAACATCTTCCTCAAAGTGAGTGCTGAATCAAGAAAAAGGCTACTTAAGAACAGCAGGATATAAGGGTGTCCTGCTGGCTGCTCCCCCATCCTACACAGGCTTCGTGCAGAGCTGGCTACTGCTTCCAGAGCAGCTTTCTGGCCCCAGTGCCAGAGGGAACAGAGTAACCCCGGTGCACATACTGGGAGCAAGTATGTCTGCCACTATCTGTCTGGTGGTGACTTGAAGGATTTACCACCCCAGAACTTGCCCTGCAGGTAGAATGCAGCTTGCAGCCTCTCCTACAGAACACCATGAGAGAGTAGTAAAGTGCTGCATGGGGTAAAGAATTGCTGGCTGTAGGACACAGAGTGTAATGCCCATGGCAATGAAGAAACTCTTTCTTAGGGAGGAGACAATCAAATCATCCGTAAATGGGTAATCCCTGGGTTCACGTGCACATGACCAAGAAAATAATCATGTGTAGAAAGCATCAGGGAAGCCCCTATGCTTTGGCCTGAAGCTATTCTTTAAACACATTATATAAAAAGCTATGAAGGAGAATGCCCACACAGGTCAATCTGCAAAGTCTAGGAAAGGAATTTTCTTTTTTCTATCTTCTTTTTTTTTTATTACCTCCTGGCACCCTGGCCTTGTAGCACAAAACAAGTTTAAGAAAAAGAAGCTTGAAAGTTTTAATTCCAATGACCAAATGCATTAAAAATTGAAATGCTTGGGTTTCAACAGATTATAAAACATACAAAGGAGAAGGAAATGTTGGCCCCAGCAAAGGAGAAAATTAAAACATTAGAAACTATCAATGAGAAGGACTAGACCTGGGAAATAACATATAAGAGCTTTTCAAAAATAGTCTTAAATATGCTCAAAGAACTCAGGAAAACAATAGATGAACACAAAGAGAATATCATTAATAAGATGGAAACTATAGAATCCAAACAGAATTGAACACTACAGTAACACAAATTTAAAGTTCCCTGGAGGGGTTCAACAGCAGATTGGATCTGCCAGAAGAGTCAGGGAACTTGAAGATTCAAGATGATTAAAATCATTCTGTCTGGGGAACATAAGGAAAAGGCATGAAGATAAGTGAACAGAGCCTGGCAAACGTGTGGGACACCATCAAGAGTACCAATATGCACACGGTGGGAGTCCCAGAAGGAAAAGAGAGAAAGAGACAGAGAGAATATTCAAAGAAAAAATGGCTGAAAACTTGTAAAATTTAAAGAAGCTTGCAAAATTTAAAGAAAGATTTCAATATATACATCCAAGATGCTCAATAAACTCCGAACAGAACTAGCCCAAATAGACACATACCACACCACGTTATGATCAAACTTGTCAAATACCAAAGATAGAGAATTCTAAAATCCACAAGAGAAGAGCAACGTGCCAAATATGAGGAAAACTTGATAAGATTAAATGCTGCTTTCTCACTGGAAATCATGGAGGAAAGAAGGCAATGGGATGGCATATTTAAAGTGCTGAAAGCAAATGACTGCCAATCAAAAATTCTATATATGGCAACATGGTCTTTCAAGTGTTTCTTTGTTTGTTTCATTTGTTTTCAAAAAAAAATGAGGGAGGGGTTAAGACTTTCCAAGTAAACAAAAGTTCAGGGAATTCATCACTTTAGACTGGTCCTATGAGAGATGTTAAACACAGTTCTGCAGGTTGACAGGAAAGGATACTAGAGAAGAGATTGAAGGTGCATAAAGAAATAAAGATTTCAGGTATAGGTAATGACATGAGTAAATATAAATGCCAGCACTACTGTGTGTCTGGTTTGTAACTCCACTGTTAACTTCCCATAGTATCTAAAACACAAGTGCATAAAATATAATTATAAATAATGATAAATCAGTGGTTTGGGACACATAATATATAAACATGCATTTTATGATAAGAACTGAATAAAGGTGAGTGGGGGCTGGAGGGGTATAGGAACATAGTTTGTGTATATTGTTGACGTTAAGCTGGTATCTAAGCAAACAAGTGTTACAGATTCAGGATGCTAAAACTAAACTCCATGGTAACTACAAAGAAATTATTGGAAAATAGGTAAATACACAGATACAGAAATAAGAGTATTGATTGCCAGGGGCAGGTGGCAATGGGGAATTAATGCATAATGGGTATAGGGGAATATTTTAGTAGTTGAAGGTAGTAAGGGTACAGTGATTAATCCCATTAAATGGGATACTTGGGAATGGCTGAGATGAGAAAGTTTATGTGGTATATATGTTCCCACACAAAAAAAAGAACACAAGAGCAACTAAAGTGACAATGACAATTAAATGTAACACTTGATCCTGGACAGGATCTATTAAGGCAAAAGAAAAAGCTAAAAAGGATGTGACTGTGGTATACGGAAAAATTGGAATATAGACTACAAGTTTTATATCAATGCTTCATGACAGTTTTAAGTGTTCAAGGAGCATGATATATACGACCTACATTCAAATGTTCAGAAAAAATGACTGATATTTAGGCAGACAGACAGATAGATGGGTATATAGATGGATTGATAGAATTCATAGATAAAGGGAAGTTGCACCCAATGTGGCAACATTTTAAAGTTGGTGGGTGTAGTTATCTTGGGGGCAAGGAATATGTTAGAGTTCTCTGTACGAGGTTTGTAGCAGTCCTATAAGATTGAGAATATTCTAAAACAAAGAGATTAAAGAAGTAAGAACTGATAGAGGTTTTCCAAAGTTTGACCACACTGCTTAGAATGTATATGAAATCACCACTAACAGATTGAGAAAGTTAAACCACCAATAGTAAACACTGAATTATAAGCAATGATACTAGAGGAAAGATTAGATTACCTTAGTATTCTAACTATAGAAGACATTACAGAATCACTGTCAGTTTAAGAGGCCATCAGAAAACATACAGCAAAAAGCTGTGCAGATTCTTACTTCCCAAGTCACAGGAGTGTGACAAATGTGTCAAACAGTTAATTCTTTAAAAATTGAATGGGTTTTTGAGATTTGTGATACCTGCAGAATTTTTTTTTGTAAATTTGTAATTCCTTGTTCTTTTCTCATTCTAAATAAACAACCAATTTTTATCTAATTGATATTTCCATATCTTAAAGTGGAGTCCTTTAATTATATACAGTCTCAGGCTTAATAAAGTGTAAACTTGCCCTTCGTCAACCATGATATGCATCCTGGGATATGAAAAAGTAACACAGAAATCAGTCCCTTTCTTTGTATTATGATTACATAATAAAATGCAGATTAAACTACAAATTCTGATTTTCAGGATTTCTAAGGAACTGATTCTGATTGACATCCAGCAAAATAATAGGCCAACTCCAACTGCAAAAAGTAAAAATAAATAAATAAATGAAAATTAAAATACTGCTCCTTTTTCTTGTTTGCACTGAAATAAAGTATTATATTACTTACAGTAGGTTTTGAACTGAATTTGCATTATAAATGTTGGCTGTATATCTATAGTTCCTAAGAAAGACATTTAAAAATCTTTATATACAAAACCAGATATTATATTCTCAATATATAGCAATGTGTTTTGAACATTTGCTTGGCTAAATATTCACAAACATACGTAAGCTAGGACTTATTTGAAACAGGCTTTATACATTTCTTACCAAAAGTGAGAAAATTTGTAAACAATCTATATCACAAATCTGTCATAATTGTTCACCTCCTTACACCTTCCTATAAAAGGCACAAAATGCGACAACATATTCACAACTTTCAGTTGGAAGCTTTCATTAAGTTCAGCATATAACATGAATCATACATGGCAAAATATAGTTATCACAGAGCTTGTGTTTTATATACATATATATATATATATATATATATATATACGTATTTTTTTGGTTAACAATTTATATGTTAAAATTGGCAAACAAAGGCCAAATATAAAAAGGAAACATAACTCTAATGAAACCTTTATCTTTAGCTAGAAAGGATAGCTAAACAAACATAGATAGGCTGAATATCTGCGGGATTTATGATACTATTTCATATCTTTCCTTATATATTATTTGTATATCTATAGTTTTATTTTCTTGAATTGGGAATTATCACTATATGTTTTTAAATAAGGAAAAGAGTGATTTCAAATAGATTTCCACATTTCCTGCAATATGTGCAGTTTGTAACACATTTTAAATAATTAAAATTTGTATTAAGGTGTTGTGCTGGTTTGAAAGGATGTATGTCCCCTAAGAAAAGCCAAGTTTTAATATAAATCCCATTTCCTAAAGGTAGAATAATCCCTATTCAATACTGTATGTTTGAAACTGTAATCAGATCATCTCCCTGAATGATGGGATTTAGTCAAGAGTGGTTGTTAAACTGGATTAAGGGATGACATGTCTCCACCCATTTGGGTGGGTCTTGATTGGTTTATTGGAGTCCTATAAAAGAGGAAATATTTTGGAGAATGAGAGATTCAGAGAGACTCAGAGAGAGCAGAGAATGCTGCAGCACCACGAAACAGAGAGTCCACCAACCAGTGACCGTTGGAGATGAAGAAGGAAGACGCCTCCCCGGGAGCTTCATGAAACCAGAAGCCAGGAGAGAAAGCTAGCAGATGACGCCATATTCACTATGTGCCCTTCCAGCCGAGAGAGAAGCCCTGATTGTGTTCACCATGTGCCGTCTCACTTGAGAGAGAAACCCTGAACTTCATCAGCCTTCTTGAATCAAGGTATCTTTTCCCTGGATGCCTTTGATTGGACATTTCTATAGACTTGTTTTAATTGGGACATTTTCTTGGCCTTAGAACTGTAAACTTGCAACTCATTAAATTCTCCCTTTTAAAAGCCATTCCATTTCTGGTATATTGCATTCCAGCAGCTAGCAAACTAGAACAGGTGTATTCCCTACCATATCAATTGTATAGCCTAAGTGAGATACAGTAACGGTAGATCAGACAGAAGAAGGGTGAAGGTTGAGAGCGCCCAGAGAAAAAAATGTTTTAATATCTGTAATTATGAAAATATTTTAAGCAAATATTCAAAGGAAAATGTTGTATTATGACATTATATAAATGTGTACACATTAAGAGAGCCAGTAGTCTATAAATAAAGTTTGAATTAAAATCACTTTAGCTTACAATTTCACATTAAAAATCACTGGGTAGAAATATTAAAGCAAACTTTATTAATATAATTTGATTTGTATATATTTTATAGGAAGAAATCTATAAAAAATGAGATACAATTGAAATACAGGGACAAATCTGACCTTGAGTTTTGTTAAAGTTTCATAAATATTACAAAAAACAAGTAACAAAAGTAAAAATAAAGAAGTTACAGTTTATTAAAACTAAAATGTTTACACACCAAATGGTACCATCAAGAGTGTGGAAAGACAACCACAGTATGAGAGACAATGCTTCCAAATAATATTATTGTTAATGGTTCACTCTCCAGAATACATATTCAACTTCCATAAGTGACATCACAAGATGGCAGAGTAAGAAGCTAAAAAACTACCACCCACTGAAAAAGACATTGACAAACAAGCAGAAAGTGACAGCACCAACTTTCTCAGAACTCTGGAATACAGTCAAAGGTTTACAGCCACCATTTGAATATTGAATCAAGAAAAAAGCATCTTTAAAAACATTAGGAGGCCCATCCTGATCAAAATGGCAGGATGAGATGCTTTAGAGATTCATTCCTCTACAGAAGTTTGGAACAACCAGCAAGAACTGGGGTAAACATCTTTCTTAAAGCTCCAGAAAACAGTTAAAGGATTGCAATAACAAGGCAAGCATTAAATCAAGAAAAGGGCTACAGAAAAGTGATAAGACCTTGGCTGGCCCCTTCCCAAATCCCTCACCAGCTAGGCATAGATCTGGACCACATCTCGGCGGGGGGGGGGGGGGAATTCATCATCCCAGTTCCAGAAGGATTGGATTATTCACACACTGGGAGCAAATAAGTCTGGCCCAACCTGTCTGATGGGGACCTGAGGAAGTTGCTGTCCCAGAACTTGCCCTATGTGTAGAAAGAAGGTGGCTCACAGAGCTCTTCTACAGAAGGCTATGGGAGAATAGTCAAGTTGTTTCTGCCTGGTGAGAGGAATTGCTGACTGCAGGACATACAATGCATTGCTTAAGATTGTGTGGAAACTGTTTCCTAGGGAGGAGAACACAGGTAAACAAGGAGATTTTTAGGGCCATATTCTGCAAATTCAAGACTAGAGGCATGCACAGGAAGGACCTGGGAGGATCCAACACTTTCACTGAAACTACACTATAAACTCACTGTGTAAATAAGCCCTGAAGTAGAGTATTCACACAGGTCATACAGTCTACAAAGACTGGGAAAGGCATGTTCTTTGTTTTCTTCTTATTTTTATTTATTACTTCCTGGCATTCAAGAGAAGCTATGTTCTAACACTAACTGAACATAAGCATAAGGAACAGATGCCTCAGATTCCAAATTCTAGTAACAACACATCAAAATACTGAAATGTCCAGGTTTCAGTGGAAGATCACAAAGCATACAAAGAAACAAAAAGTGATAGTTATGCCGAAGGAGAAAAATTAAAGCATTAGAAACTGTTAGTGAGGAGGATCAGATCTGGGAGATTATATTGCACTACTTTGCTAGCTGCTGGAAGGCAATATAACAGAAATGGATTAGCTTTTTAAAAGGGGAAGTTTAGTAAGTTGTGAGTTAACAGTTTTTAGGCCATCGAAATATCCCAATTAAAGCAAGTCTACAGAAATGTCCAATCTAAGGCATCCAAGGAAGGATACCTTGATTCAAGAAGACCAATGAAGTTCAGAATTTCTCTCTCAAGTGGAAGGGCATATGGCGAACACAGTCAGATTTTTTGGAAAGGCACATAGCGTGCATAGTCAGGGTTCCTCTCTCAGCTGGAGAGGCACATGGTGAACACGACATCATTTGCTAGTGACCTCTCCAGCTTCCTGGAAGGCATTTGCCTTCTTCATCTGCAAAAGTTGCTGGCTGGTGAACTCTCTGTTTTGTGGTTCTGTGGCTTTCTCGGCTCTCTCAGAATTTCATAGCTTTCTCTCTTGTTGATCTCTTATGTAGGACGCCAATAAACCAATCAAGACCCACGTAGAATGGGTGGGGACACATCTCCATCTCCATCTAATCAAGTTTAATACACACACTTGACTGAGTCACATCTCCATGGAGATAATTTAATTGAAGTTTCCAACACGCAGTATTGAATAGGGATTAGAAGACATGGCTGTCTTTACAAAATGGGATTAGTATTAAAATATGGCTTTTCTAGGGTATGTAAATCCTTTCAAACCAGTAGATAGATAGATAAATAGATAGATAGATAGATAGATAGACAGACAGATAGATAGATAGATAGATAGATATAGACAGATAGATATACACATATAGATATATATACACACACACCATACATATAAATGGTCTTAATATGGTCAAAGGGTAAAAGAGTAAAGAATGAAAGGAAATCAGGAAAACGTTAGCTGAACACAAGATAAGATCAATATACAGAACGAAGAAATTATGAAAAGGATCCAAAAGAGCTAAAGGCCACAGTAATAGAGATTTAAAAATCCCTAGAAGGGTTCAACAGCAGACTGGAGCTACCAGAAGGAAGAATCAGGGAACCTGAGGATAAGACAGTTGAAACCATTCAGTCTGAGGAATATAAGGTAAAAAGCATGAAGACAAGTAAACAGAGCCTAGCAAACCTGTGGTATACCATCAAGGGTACTACCAATATACATACTGTGGGTATCCCAGAAGGAGAAGAGGGAAAGAGAATATTCAGGAAAATAATGGCTGTAAACTTCCCAAATAAAATAAAAGACAGGTATACACACCAAAATGCTCAAAGAACTCCAAACAGGATAAACCCAAATAGACTCACAATACAACATGTTATATTCACACTGTCAAAGCCAAAAGATAAGGAGAGAATCTGGGAGTCACACAAGAGTAGCAACTGTGTCACAGACAAGGGAGTATCAATAAGATTAAATGCCAATTCCTCATTGGAAATTCATGGAGGCAAGAAAGCAATGGATGGCATATTTAAAGTGCTGAAAACAAATAACTGCCAATCAAGAATTCTATGTATGGCAAAACTATCTTTTAAAAATGAAGAAGCTATTAATACATTTCCATATAAATCAAAGGGACTTTGAGGGACTTTGTCAGTACTAGCCCTGCCCTGCAAGAAATGCTGAAGAGAGAGCTGCAGGTTGAATGGAAAGGACACTGGACAACTAACTGATGGTATATGAAGAAATAAAAGATCATCGATGAAGATAATGACACACTTAAATATAAATAGCAGTACTATTATACTTTTGGTTTGTAAATCTACACTTTACTTTCTACAAGACATGAAAGGCAAACGCATAAAATTCAATGACGAATGGTTTTAGACTCACGATGCATAAATATGTAACTTGTGACAATAAGTACATAAAGGTGGGATGTATAGGGGTATGGGAATGTAGTTTATGTATGCTATTGAATTTTTTTAAGTTGGCTTCAGAGCAAAGGAGATTGTTATAGAAGTACGATGTTAAATTTAAGCCACATGGTAACCACAAAGAAAATATCAAAGAATATGCAAACACACAGAGACAGAACGTAGAATACAGGTTACCTGTTCTGATGGAATAGAGGCAATAAGAACTAATGCAAAATGAGAGAAGGGTTTCAGTGTGGGGTGAAAAGAAAGTTTTAGCAAGGGATGGTGGTGAGAATATTGCAACATTGAGAATGTGGCTAATTCCACTGAATGATTTGCTTGGAAGGGGTTGGGATAGAAAGACTTATATGTTATATATGCTTTCAAAATTATAACTAAAAGAATAATGACACTTACACGCAATGCATGATACTGAATGGGATTTAAGAATGGAGGAGAAAAGGCCCAAAAGGATATTATGGGAAAAATTTTTTAAATGCAACAAAGAATAAGCTTTATAGCAACATTACATTTCCTGAACTTGATAACTGCACTTAAGATGATCACATACTACATATTATTTGTTCTTAGAGAATCTATACATGAAAGTATTATATGTTCAACAAATAGGATGTGTGCAATCTGCTCTCAAGTGTTAAGAAAATAGATAGCTTAGACACTTAGATGACAGATACAAAAGTGAGAGAATGATATAGCAAAGGTGGCAGAAAGTTAAAACTGATAGATCTGGGTATCTGGGGAAATGCAAGTGTGCTGGGGTTTTCTGTATGTTTGCATTGTTTTTGCCATGGTCTTGAAAGTTTGAAATTATTTCAAAATAAAAAGTTTTAAAAAATAAAACTAGGAAATTCTCATGGCACTTTTACCAGTCCTTCCCCCATGTTACTTCTGGTTTGGTCCAGCAGCATCTCACACTCCAGGGTGTTCTCAGGTTCTGTATTCCAAAACCAACAAGGCATAGTTTCTTTGCAGACTGTGGTGTATTTATGTCTGCTCCAACCTCTCTGGCGGCAGTCTGAATGACTGATCCAAGGTGCTTATCTCTGTCTTGCCTGCCCCATAACTCATTTGGGACAGAGAAATTGCTGGGATGGCCACTAAAACATTGTACGAAAACAATCAAACTGGTGATAACTGAAGCAAAAGATTAGGGTTGAAACATATAATTGTGCTCCTGCAGTCTCAGAGGATATTGAGGAGAAATTCTTCAGGTAAGTGGGGTATTTGGGAAAATATTTTAGACCATGTGCATGCACAGGGAAAGATGCATACTCGGAAAAGACTTGAGAGAACCTTAAGCTCTCACTTTGGACTATTATTTAGACTCAGTCCAAGGCTGGCTGAGGGTTAAAGGAGTGCCCGATCCAACACATCCCTAACTATAAAGATTGAGAGGGATATTTATTTCTGTTATTGTTTTTGTTGTTGACAGCCCCTGGAATTCAAGAAAATCTCTATGTAACACTAGGTGAAAATAAGCTAAAGGAACAGAGACCTCAGTGACTAAACACATTAAGGAATACACTTTGTCTAAATAGCTTGGAAAATTACAAGGCAAATAGACTATTACAATTTCCAAGAATAATAATTTTAAATGCTAAAATAAATTTAGTTTAAATGCTAGTGATCAATGACAGTGAAGGGTAAGGGGTATGGTATGTATAACGTTTTTTCTCTGTTATCATTTTATTTCTTATTATCTTTTTATTTCTTTTTCTAAATCGATGCAAACGTTCTAAGAAATGATGAATATGCAACTAAGTGATGATATTGTGAATTACTGATTCTGTATGCTATTTTATTTTGTTTCTTTATTTTTTTAATTAATAAATAAATTTAAAAAAAGAATAATAATTTTAAAAAGCAAAACCTGGGGAAAGGGAAGAATCTGAGTTCCAGAGTTAGCACATGAAATATTTAAATGACCATATTTCAACAAAAGGTTGCAAAGCATAAAGCAACCTGAAAACATTTTTTTGTTCAAAGGAAAAAAGTTAAGTGACCAAAATCCGAAGGAAACTAAGACATTGGACTTATCAGAAAAAGACTTTGAAATAGCTGTCCTAATTATGCTCAAATCTCTAAAGGAAAGCAGGGGAAAAAATGAATGGTGACCAAGAAAATTACATATGAACATAAAAGGGAAGTTCAATAAAGAAATTGAATTATTAAAAAAGAGCCAAAAAAAGAAATTCTGGAACTGAAAAATACAATACATAAAATTAAAAAAAAATCTTCGAGGGGCTCAAAAGCAGATTTGAGCTGGCAGAAAAAAAGAATCAGAAGCTTCAGGATAGGAAAATTAAAATTATCCAGTATAGAAACAGAAAAAGAAAAAGAATGAGGAAAAGTGCATGAAGCCCAAGGTACCAGAGGAAGATCCAGAAGAAGAGGGATAAAAAGAGGTAGAAAAAATACTTGAAGAAATAATAGCTGAAAACTTGCCAAAATTCATTAAAGATATGAACATACATCTCCAAGAATCTCAACCAACTCCACAGAGGCTGTTAGAACAAAGGGAGCAGTTTTTCAACATTGCATTTACCCATATTATGTGTGTGGTTTTTTTGTCATCTAATTCCCGCATCTTCCTGAAAAGCTAGGTATGCTCTTCATACTTTTAAGAAGCCAAATCTCAATATATATATTAAAAACTTTAAATTTCTGACAATATAAATAATATTTAAAAATCAACTGATAAAATGGCATGTGCTTATATCAAATAGCTTTCCCTTGGTATTATTTTCTGAAAAAGAAAAATTATCAAATAATGGAGGTGAGAAACAGTAGGGTGACATATTTAAGGTATTGAAAGGAAAAAAAAAAACAAAAAAACCAACTCTTAACCCCAAATTCTACATTCAGCAAAATTTTCCTTCAAAAATGCAAACAGTATTGGGTGGTACGACAGTGGCTCAGTGGCAGAATTCCCGCTGGAGACCCGGGTTCAATTCCCAGGGCCTGCCTATGCAAGAGACAAAAATAACAACAGAAAAAGAACGCAACATTAAGGCATTCCCAGATAAACAAAAGTTGAGGGAGTTTGTTACCACTAGACCTACCAATGACAAATGCTAACAGGAGTCCTTTGAGTTGAAAGGAAGGACACTAGACATACATCAAAGCCATATGAAGAAATAAATATACCCATTAAAGATAACAACATCAGTAAATATAAATGCCAGTACTATTGTATTTTTCATTTATAACTCCACTTTTTACTTCTTCCATTAATTGAAATCCAAATATATAAAACTTATTGTAAATCTATGTTTTTGGTCATACAATATATGAAGATAAAATGTTTGACAAGAATAAAGCGAGAGAGGACAGAGATGTGTTGGAACATAGTTAATGAATGCTACCGAAGTTAAGATGATATCAATTCAAACAAGACTGGTATAGATTTAGGATGATAAATTTAAACTCCCCTGGTAACCACCAAGAAAATATTTTTCAAAATACACACAAAAGGAGGGTGGTACTATGGTGGCTCAGTGGCAGAATTCTTGCCTGCCGTGCTGGAGACCCGGGTTCAATTCCTGGTGCCTGCCCATACCCCCCCCCTCAAAAAAAAATGTACACAAAAGGAAATAAGATTGTAGAATGCCCACCTTACATGCTAGAGACCTGGTTTGATTCTCAGATCATTCACCTCCCCTACACCTCACCAAAAAAATAAGGGGGGTGGGGGGTGGGTAATAAGAATGGATTCAAAATGAATGACTACAAAGATCAATTAAATTCAAAAACAGACAGTAATGGTAGAAATAAGTCATAAGACATACTAAAAACAAATAGTGAAACAGAAGAAGTAAGTTCTGAACTATCACTTTTATTAAATTATTAAAGAGATCATTCAGAACTTTATTTTTTTATTTTAATATTATTCTAACTTTTAGTAAGTCAAACTTGCCAATCAAAAAGCAGAGATAGACTGTATGGACAAAAATGTATGATCCAACTATACCCTGTTTAAAATGGACTCCCTTTAAATGAAGGACATAAGTAGGTTGAAAGTGAAAAGATGGAAAAAATATCCTAGGTAAATAGTAACAAAAATGAGAACGCTGGAGCAGCTATACTGCAGCAGATTGAAACACGTACTTGAGGAAAACAGGTCTTAATCTTCACCCACTTCTGTGGGTATGAATCTATTATACATGGAACCTTTGGAAGATGGTATTTTTAGTCAAGGTGAGATCAGATGAATCAGGTTGGGTTTTACTCTATATTACAGGACTCCTTTATAAATAGAATGTATTTAGACAAGGAGAGAGAGAAAGCCAAGTGGAGGCAAAGAAGCTGGAAGTCGACAGAACCCAGAAGAGAAGGGAGATTTCAACACCTGCAGTGCCACGTGACATAAAAGCCAGCCCCGTAAGGCCAGTCTTCAATGAGAAAGCATTGCATTGCAGACACCTTGTTTTTGGACTCCTCCGACCCTCAAAATTGTGGGCTGATAAATTCCTGTTTTTTAAGCCAACCTCCTGTCCAGTATTGGTTTAAGCAACTGGGAAATTATTATATGTACTTATCATGATTTCAGATATAATAGGCTTTAAACAAACACTTTCATGAGACATAGAAGGACATTAAATATTGATAAAAAGGTCAAGTCATCAAGAAGATATAACAGAATTCCGGAGAAGACGGCGGCTTAGTAAGACGTGCGGGTCTCAGTTCCTCCTCCAGAACAGCAACTAAAGAAACAGAAACAATACGAAACAGCTCCCGGAGCCACGACAGAGACCAAAAAGACAGCATACCCCATTCTGAAACGGCTGAACGGGCAGGGAGAATTCGCTGGGGTGAGATACCCGAGGGGCGCGTGTTTTCCCAGCCGGGGCGGCTGGCCACTGGGGTCCCCTCCACGCACGTGGCTCCCCGGTCTGACTGGGAACGTTGGATAGCGGGGCCCTCCCTCCACGGTTGGCATCTCGGGCCACCTGGGCAATTTGGACCGGCACTCCCCCAAGCCGCAGCAGCCGGTGACCCCCCCTCCATACGCGGTTTCCCAGGCCGACTGCGAGATTCGGATTGGCAAGTTAAAGGAGCCACAGTATCTTTTACTGGTGGGACCCGCAGAGACACGAGCGCCACGAGCGCCACCTACTGGGAAGGAAAAGAAAAACAGAGCCCAGAGATTTCACAAAAAAACCTTTCAACCAGCTGGGTCCCACACCCAGGGAAATCTGATCAAATGCCCAGATACCAGCAGAAAATAATGGATGACACTCGAAAAATTGAAGATATGGCCCAGTCAAAGGAACAACCAATAGTTCAAATGAGATACGGGAGCTGAGACAACTAATGCTGAATATACGAACAGAAATGGAAAAACTCTTCAAAAACAAAATCAATAAATTGACGGAGGACATGAAGAAGACATGGGCTGAACAAAAAGAAGAAATAGAAAATCTGAAAAAACAAATCACAGAACTTATGGGAGTGAAGGACAAAGAAGAAAAAATGGAAAAAACAATGGATACCTACAATGGTAGCTCTAAAGAGACAGAAGCTACAATTAGTGAACTGGAGGATGGAACATCTGAATTCCAAAAAGAAACAGAAACTATAGGGAAAAGAATGGAAAAACTTGAGCAGGGGATCAGGGAACTGAATGGCAATATGAAGTGCACAAATATACGTGTTGTGGGTGTCTCAGAAGGAGAAGAGAAGGGAAAAGGAGGAGAAAAACTAATGGAAGAAATTATCACTAAAAGTTTCCCAACTCTTATGAAAGACCTAAAATTACAGATCCAAGAAGTGCAGCGCACCCCAAAGAGATTAGACCCAAATAGGCGTTCTCCAAGACACTTACTAGTCAGAATGTCAGAGGTCAAAGAGAAAGAGAGGATCTTCAAAGCAGCAAGAGAAAAACAATCCATTACATACAAGGGAAACCCAATAAGACTATGTGTAGATTTCTCAGCAGAAACCATGGAAGCTAGAAGACAGTGGGATGATATATTTAAATTACTAAAAGAGAAAAACTGCCAAACAAGACTCCTATATCCAGCAAAATTTTCCTTCAAAAATGAGGGAGAAATTAAAACATTCTGAGACAAAAAGTCACTGAGAGAATTTGTCACCAAGAGACCAGCTCTACAAGAAATACTAAAGGGAGCACTAGAGTCAGATACAAAAAGACAGAAGAGAGAGGTATGGAGTAAAGTGTAGAAAGAAGGAAAATCAGATAAGATATATATAATACAAAAGACAAAATGGTAGAGGAAAATATTATCCAAACAGTAATAACACTAAAAGTTAATGGATTGAATTTCCCAATCAAAAGACATAGACTGGCAGAATGTATTACGACCCAGCAAAACCACTGCTAGGTATCTACTCAAAGGACTTAAGGGCAAAGACACAGAAGGACATTTGCACACCAGTGTTTATAGCAGCATTATCTACAATTGCAAAGAGATGGAAACAGCCAAAATGTCCATAAACAGATGAGTGGCTAAACAAACTGTGGCATATACCTACGATGGAATATTATGCAGCTGTAAGACAGACTAAACTTATGAAACATGTAATAACATGGATGGACCTAGAGAACATTATGCTGAGTGAGTCTAGCCAAAAACTAAAGGACAAATACTGTATGGTCCCACTGATGTGAACCGACATTCAAGAATCAGCTTGGAATATATCATTGGTAACAGAGACCAGCAGGAGTTAGAAACAGGGTAAGATAATGGGTAATTGGAGCTGAAGGGATACAGACTGTGCAACAGGACTAGATACGAAAACTCAAAAATGGACAGCACAATAATACCTAAGTGTAATGTAACTATGTTGGAACACTGAATGAAGCTGCACCTGAAATATAGTTTTCTGTTTGTTAAAAAAAATATATATATATATATATATATATATTACACTTTTGGAAATACAGCAATAGGTAACAAAATTTGATTCTCATTTATACTTTCTGGTAACTCTAGTTGTATTTATCCTAATTGAACATAAGGAATAAAAGATATGCACAATAAAAAAAAACAAGTTATAACAATTATAAACATACATGGACCTAACATCAGAGACCCAAATACAAGAAGAAAATTAACTGTATTGAAAGAACAATACATAGTTCTATATTAACAGTAGTAAATAGCAAAACACCACTTTCAATAATTGATAGAACATCTAGATGGGAGCTCAAAAAGGAAATAGAGGACTTGTAGAATAATATAAATCAATTAGACCTAACAGAAATGTATAGAACACTACATTGAAAAAGAACAGGATATACATTCTTCCCAAGTACACATGGATTATTTTCTGAGACAGACTTTATGTTAGGTCGCTAAATCTCAATAAATTTGAAAAGAATGAGATCGTACAAAGGATCTTCTCTGTCCACAATGGAATTAAGTTAGAAATCAGCATAACAGGAGAAATGGAAAATTCAAAAATATGTGAAATTAAACAATGTACTCTTAAACAATCAACGGATCAAAAAAGAAATCAGAAGAGAAAATAAGCAATGCCTTGAGATGTATGAAAACAAAAATAAGCATAGCAAAACTCACGGGACATAGTAAAAAAAGGCAATGGCGGGAAGGCGGGAATGCTTCTCAACTTATTTTATGAGGCCAGCATTATTCTGATACCAAACCCCAAGAGAGACATCAGAAAGAAAGAAATTGCAGACCAATAACCCTTATGAATACAGACGCCTCAATACAAAATTAGTAAATAAAATACAAAAACAGCACATTTAAAGGATTATATAACACTCCCAAGTGCGATTTACCCCAGGAATACAATGATGGCTCAAGATAAGAAAATCAACGTAATACACTGAATTAATATAATGAAGGGAATGCTTATCTCCATTGATGTAGGTAAGGAATGTGATAAAATTCATCATCACTTCTTGAAAAAAAACATTCAGAAAACTAGGAATAAAAGGGAATTTCCTCAGCATGATGAAAAGCATGTATGAAAACCCACAGCTAATATCATAATCCACGGTGAAAGAACGAGAGTTTCCCTTAAGGTCAGAACAAGCAAGGATGCTTATTTTAGCTACTAAAGCACTTAACAATGTACTGAAAGCTATAGCCTAGAGTAATTAGACAAAAAAAAATAATAATAAAATAAAAAAGCATCCAGGTTGCAAAGGAAGAAGCAAAACTGTTTCTATTTGCAGATGATATGATTCAACCTGTAGAAAATCCTAAAGAACTCACAAGCTACAAGAGCTAATAAATTCAGCAAAATAGAGGGGTACAAAACCAACACACTAAAAGCAGTTGTGTTTCTAAACACCTGCAAAGACCAATCTAAAGAGGAAATCATAAAAACAATTACATTTACAATATCAACTAAAAAAATTAATATCTAAGAATGGATTTAACCAAGAACGTGAAAGACTTGTGTACTGTAAACTATAAAGTATTACTGAAAGAAAATTATGAGACCTAAAGAATCTTGTCTTCACAGTTAAAATATTTAATATGGTTCATACGCTAATACTGTCTAAAGCAACTTAAAGATTCAACACAATTCTGATAAAATTTCCAGCAGCCTTTTTGCAGAAATGGAAAAGCCAATCATCAAATTCATATGGAATTACAAGGGATCATGATTGGCCAAAACAATCTTGAAAATGAAGAATAAAGTTAAAGGACTCGCATTTCCTGATTTCACAACTTACCAGAAAGCTACAGTAATCAAGACAGTGTGGTGTTGGTATAATGAGAGACATACAGATGACTGGAATAAAACTGAAAGCCCAGAAATGAACCCATACCACTATTATCACTACTTTGGACAAGGGTGCCAAACCCACTCAATTGGAAAATAACAGTCTCTCCAAAAAAGTGATTCTTGGAAAACTGCTTATCCATACACAAAATAATGAAATTGTATCCCTAACTCACAACATCTACAAAAATTAACTCAAAACTGGATGAATGACCTATATATCAAAGCCAAGTGATGAAACTCTTCGAAGCAAACAGGGGGATGTATTCAGGACCCTCTATCTGGCAAAAGATCTGCAGATTTTTCAACAAAAGAAGAAACAGATAAATTTGACTTTATCGAAATTAACAATTTTTTTGCATAGAATAACATGATTAGGAATGTGAAAAGCCGGCAGTCCCCTCAAGCCGCGGCAGCAGGTGCCCCCCACCCCAAGCGCGGCACCCCGGACCAACTGGGAGAATTGGATCGGAGATCCCCAGGCCACGGAGAACGGTGACCAGGGGGGTCCCTTCCAAACAGGTGGCTTCCCGGTCCGGATGGGAACGCTGCACTCTTCTGGGCCGGGGCAGCTGGCGCCCTCCCGCCATGCTTGGCGCCCCGGGCCGGCCACGAGATTCGGACAGGGGCTCTCCCGGGCTGCGGCAGCCGGAGACCCTCCCCGCGTTCGGATCCCCAGGCCGGCTGGCACTCTTCTAAGCTGCTTCAGCTGGCGAACCTCCCCCACGGCGAGAGTTTTCCAAAGTTAAAGGACCCACAGCACCTTTTACTGGTGGGACCCGCACACAAATGTGTGCCACGAGCGTCACCTACTGGGCAGGATAAGAAAAACAGAACCCAGAGATTTCACAGAAAAATCTTTCAACCTGTTGGGTCCAAAACCCACGGAAATCTGACTAAATGCCCAGAAGCCAGCAGAAGATAATGGACCAAGCTCAGAAAATTGAAAATATGGCCCGGTCAAAGGAACAAACCAATAGTTCAAATGACATACAGGAGCTGAGAAAACTAATGCTGATTATACGAACAGAAATGGAAAAACTCTTCAAAAACCAAATCGATAAATTGAGGGAGGACATGAAGAAGACATGGGCTGAACAAAAAGAAGAAATAGAAAGTCTGAAAAAACAAATCACAGAACTTATGGAAGTGAAGGATAAAGTAGAAAAGATGGAAAAAACAACGGATACCTACAATGATAGATTTAAAGAGACAGAAGATAGAATTAGTGATTTGGAGGATGGAACATCTGAATTCCAAAAAGAAACAGAAACTATAGGGAAAAGAATGGAAAAATTTGAACAGGGTATCAGGGAACTGAAGGACAATATGAAGTGCACAAATATCCGTGTTGTGGGTGTCCCAGAAGGAGAAGAGAAGGGAAAAGGAGGAGAAAAACTAATGGAAGAAATTATCACTAAAAGTTTCCCAACTCTTATGAAAGACCTAAAATTACAGATCGAAGAAGTGCAGCGCACCCCAAAGAGAATAGACCCAAATAGGTATTCTCCAAGACACTTACTAGTTAGAATGTCAGAGGTCAAAGAGAAAGAGAGGATCTTCAAAGCAGCAAGAGAAAAACAATCCATCACATACAAGGGAAACCCAATAAGACTATGTGTAGATTTCTCAGCAGAAACCATGGAAGCTAGAAGACAGTGGGATGATATATTTAAATGACTAAAAGAGGAAAACTGCCAACCAAGACTTCTATATCCAGCAAAATTGTCCTTCAAAAATGAGGGAGAAATTAAAACATTCTGAGACAAAAAGTCACTGAGAGAATCTGTGACGAAGAGACCAACCCTCCAAGAAATACTAAAGGGAGCACTAGAGTCAGATACAAAAAGACAGAAGAGAGAGGTATGGAGAACAGCGGAGAAAGAAGGAACATCAGATATGATGTACATAATACAAAAGACAAAACGGTAGAAGAAAATATTACGCAAACAGTAATAACACTAAATGTTAATGGACTGAATTCCGCAATCAAAAGACATAGACTGGCAGAAAGGATTAAAAAACAGGATCCTTCTATATGCTGTCTACAGGAAACACATCTTAGACCCAAAGATACACATAGGTTGAAAGTGAAAGGTTGGGAAAAGATACTTCATGCAAATAACAACCAGAAAAGAGCAGGAGTAGCTATACTAATATCCAACAAATTAGACTTGAAATGTAAAACAGTTAAAAGAGACAAAGAAGGACACTAGCTACTAATAAAAGGAACAATTAAACAAGAAGACATAAAAATCATAAATATTTATGCACCGAACCAGAATGCCCCTAAATACGTGAGGAATACACTGCAAACACTGAAAAGGGAAATAGACACATATACCATAATAGTTGGAGACTTCAATTCACCACTCTCATCAATGGACAGAACATCTAGACAGAGGATCAATAAAGAAATAGAGAATCTGAATATTACTATAAATGAGCTAGACTTAACAGACATTTATAGGATATTACATCCCACAACAGCAGGATACACCTTTTTCTCAAGTGCTCATGGATCATTCTCAAAGATAGACCATATTCTGGGTCACAAAGCAAGTCTTAACAAATTTAAAAAGATTGAAATCATACACAACACTTTCTCGGATCATAAAGGAATGAAGTTGGAAATCAATAATAGGCGGAGTGCCAGAAAATTCACAAATACGTGGAGGCTCAACAACACACTCTAAAACAATGAGTGGGTCAAAGAAGAAATTGCAAGAGAAATTAATAAATACATCGAGGCGAATGAAAATGAAAACACAACATATCAAAACTTATGGGACTCAGCAAACGCAGTGCTAAGACGGAAATTTATTGCCCTAAATGCCTATATCAGAAAAGAAGAAAAGGCAAAAATGCAGGAATTAACTGTCCACTTGGAAGAAGTGGAGAAAGAACAGCAAACTAAGCCCAAAGCAAGCAAAAGGAAAGAAATAACAAAGATTAGAGCAGAAATAAATGAAATTGAAAACAATAGAGAAAATCAATAAGACCAGAAGTTGGTTCTATGAGAAAATCAATAAGATTGATGGGCCCTTAGCAAGATTGACAAAAAGAAGAAGAGAGAGGACGCAAATAAATAAGATCAGAAATGGAAGAGGAGACATAACCACTGACCTCACAGAAATAAAGGAGGTAATAACAGGATACTATGAACAACTTTACGCTAATAAATACAATAATTTAGGTGAAATGGACGGGTTCCTGGAAAGACATGAACAACCAACTTTGACTCAAGAAGAAATAGATGACGTCAACAAACCAATCACAAGTAAAGAAATTGATTTAGTCATTCAAAAGCTTCCTAAAAAGAAAAGCCCAGGACCAGATGGCTTCACATGTGAATTCTATCAAGCATTCCAGAAAGAATTAGTACCAACTCTCCTCAAACTCTTCAAAAAAATCAAAGTGGAGGGAAATCTACCTAATTCATTCTATGAAACCAACATCACCCTCATACCAAAACCAGGCAAAGTTATTACAAAAAAAGAAAACTACAGACCAATCTCTCTAATGAATACAGATGCAAAAATCCTCAATAAAATTCTAGCAAATCGTATTCAACAACACATTAAAAAATTATACATCATGACCAACTAGGATTCATCCCAGGTATGCAAGGATGGTTCAACATAAGAAAATCAATTAATGTAATACACCATATCAACAAATCAAAGCAGAAAAATCACATGATCATCTCAATTGACGCAGAGAAGGAATTTGACAAGATTCAACATTCTTTCCTGTTGAAAACACTTCAAAAGATAGGAATACAAGGGAACTTCCTTAAAATGATAGAGCGAATATATGAAAAACCCACAGCTAATACCATCCTCAATGGGGAAAAATTGAAAACTTTCCCCCTAAGATCAGGAACAAGACAAGGATGTCCACTATCACCACTATTATTCAACATCGTGTTGGAGGTTCTAGCCAGAGCAATTAGACAAGAAAAATAAATACAAGGCATCAAAATTGGAAAGGAAGAAGTAAAACTATCACTGTTTGTAGACGATATGATACTATACGTCGAAAACCCAGAAAAATCCACAACAAAACTACTAGAGCTAATAAATGAGTACAGCAAAGTAGCTGGTTACAAGATCAACATTCAAAAATCTGTAGTATTTCTATACACTAGTAATGAACAAGTGGAGGGGGAAATCAAGAAACAAATCCCATTTACAATTGCAACTAAAAGAATAAAATACCTAGGAATAAATTTAACTAAAGAGACAAAAAATCTATACAAAGAAAACTACAAAAAACTGTTAAAAGAAATCACAGAAGACCTAAATAGATGGAAGGGCATACCGTGTTCATGGATTGGAAGACTAAATATAGTTAAGATGTCACTCCTACCTAAATTGATTTATAGATTCAATGCAATACCAATCAAAATCCCAACAACTTATTTTTCAGAAATAGAAAAACCAATAAGCAAATTTATCTGGAAGGGCAGGGTGCCCCGAATTGCTAAAAACATCTTGAGGAAAAAAAACGAAGCTGGAGGTCTCAAGCTGCCTGACTTTAAGGCATACTATGAAGCCACAGTGGTCAAAATAGCATGGTATTGGCATAAAGATAGATATATCGACCAATGGAATCGAATAGAGTGCTCAGATATAGACCCTCTCATCTATGGACATTTGATCTTTGATAAGGCAGTCAAGCCAACTCACCTGAGACACAACAGTCTCTTCAATAAATGGTGCCTAGAGAACTGGATATCCATATGCAAAAGAATGAAAGAAGACCCATATCTCACACCCTATACAAAAGTTAACTCAAAATGGATCAAAGATCTAAACATTAGGTCTAAGACCATAAAACAGTTAGAGGAAAATATAGGGAGATATCTTATGAAACTTACAATTGGAGGCGGTTTTATGGACCTTAAACCTAAAGCAAGAGCACTGAAGAAGGAAATAAATAAATGGGAGCTCCTCAAAATTAAACACTTTTGTGCATCAAAGAACTTCATCAAGAAAGTAGAAAGACAGCCTACACAATGGGAGACAATATTTGGAAATGACATATCAGATAAAGGTCTAGTATCCAGAATTTATAAAGAGATTGTTCAACTCAACAACAAAAAGACAGCCAACCCAATTACAAAATGGGAAAAAGACTTGAACAGACACCTATCAGAAGAGGAAATACAAATGGCCAAAAGGCACATGAAGAGATGCTCAATGTCCCTGGCCATTAGAGAAATGCAAATCAAAACCACAATGAGATATCATCTCACACCCACCAGAATGGCCATTATCAACAAAACAGAAAATGACAAGTGGGAAGAGGACGCGGAGAAAGAGGCACACTTATGCACTGTTGGTGGGAATGTCAAATGGTGCAACCACTGTGGAAGGCAGTTTGGCGGTTCCTCAAAAAGCTGAATATAGAATTGCCATACGACCCAGCAATACCATTGCTGGGTATCTACTCAAAGGACTTAAGGGCAAAGACACAAACGGACATTTGCACACCAATGTTTATAGCAGCGTTATTTACAATTGCAAAGAGATGGAAACAGCCAAAATGTCCATCAACAGACGAGTGGTTAAACAAACTGTGGTATATACATACGATGGACTATTATGCAGCTTTAAGACAGAATAAACTTATGAAGCATGTAATAACATGGATGGACCTAGAGAACATTATGCTGAGTGAGTCTAGCCAAAAACTAAAGGACAAACACTGTATGGTCCCACTGATGTGAACCGACATTCGAGAATAAACTTGGAATATGTCATTGGTAACAGAGTCCAGCAGGAGTTAGAAAAAAAAAAAAAAGAATGTGAAAAGCCAACCTACAAAATCGGGGGGAAAATGGTTGCAAACTTATAGCTGATATAATTTAATATTGAGAATATATTAACTCCTACAATTCAACAACAAAAAGATAAACAATACAATTTTAAAAATGGGAAAAGGACTTGACTAGCTATTTTTCCAGAGAAGATATACAAACGGCAACAAAAGCGTGAAAAGATGTTCAGCATCATTTGTCACTAGGAAAATGAAAGTTAAAATCACAATCAGAAAAAAAAAAAAACCACAATGAAATTTCACACCACTAGGATGACTGTTATTTTAATAAAGAAAATTAAAATGTTGACAAGGATGTGGAGAAACCAGAACTCTGGTGCATTGCTTGGAGATTATAAAATGTTATAGCTGCTGTGGGAAATGTGGTTCCTCAAAAAATTAAATATAGTAATCATCATATGACCTGGCAATTGTACCCCTAGATATACACCCAAAAGAATTAAGTGGGAGCTCAAAGTGATACTTTGTGAATTGCAGCATCATTCACAACAGACAAAAGATAGAGGACCCAAATATTATCCACATATGAATGGATAAACAGAGCATCTTACACACTTGCAATGGAATATTATTCAATCATAAAAAAGGAATGAAGTTCTGATACAGGCTACAACACGAAGGAACCCTGAAAACCTCATGCTAAATGAAATATGCCAGGCATAAAAGGATGCACAATTCAAATTATATGTAACTAGAACAGGTAACTTGATAAAGACGTAAGTAAATTAGAGGTTATCAGAGCTGGGAGAAGGAAGGAATGGGAAATACAGCTTATTGCATACAGAGCTTCTGTGTGGGGTGATGAAACTTTTGGAAATTGTTAGTGGTCATGGTTACCCAACATTTTCAATGTAAAAAATGGCACTTAATTACATACTTGAAAATGGTTGAAGTGGAAATTTTTATATTATATATATTTTTTTACCACAATAAAAACTGAGATACAACTAAATTAGTGACTCTCAAGCTGATATTAGTATCACATAACGGGAACAGAGATGTGACTTCACGGGCACATGTACACCTAAGAGTTGTGCTAATGCTCTATTTTCTCTGTTTTAAGTGCATATGCACATTTTTCCAAGCAAGGGTTGCTAAACTACCTTACTTTCTCAGAGGACTTCAAAATTTGTAAAAGGGTGACAAACACAAACCTATCCTAATTTTGTTCCCAACTGGAATAGAGTATTTTCATTAAGTAAAAATAAAACATACAAAGTTCTAATTGTGCTGGGACTGTCCCAATTCACCTACGTATCACAAAGTGGGGAGAAAAATGTGCAAGAAACAAATTTCAAGGAACAAAATGCTCGGGCAATATTTTCACTGAACAATTCCCAAAATGCTCATGTGTGAGCAATGTGAAACTTCTAAAAATACTGTTTGCTGAAATACCAGACGAAATTTCAAATCTTTTTCCAAATCCTTTTAAATATGATCTAAGATTTTAGAATCATTACACAATCATCTTATATAATCCTTGAGCCTATGGATACTTTAGTAACTAAAACATTGTGACTATGAGCTTTTACATTCATTAAGAGATAGATATGGTTGCTTTATTTGAAGTTTCTTTAGTGCTTAATGACTGAACACACTAAGTGACAGCAACATTTGGACCAACTCTTGACAAGCCTTCTTGAGAGGTCTGCTGATCAAGTTATCACGTCAGAGGGGGAGAGAATGCAAGAGTGAAAATTTTCAAAATTCTACTACAAGAGGAATTGCTGAAGCAACCCCACACAACCCCAAACAGAGAAAAGTTTAGTCAGGAAATCATGTTTGTCTTCAGTTGTTTTATCAAGGAAAAGAGAGATTCTTAGAATTATTTTCTATCTTTCCAAGGACCTGTTTCATATCAAGTAGCAGGGAAACAGACTTCAGCAGAAAATATACTTGTCTAAAAATTAATCCTCTGAAAGGAGAGAACTTGTCTTCTGAGTTGAAAGGGAGATTTTAAGTATCAGGAATGTTCAGAGAGAGCTTTCTGTACTAAATGGGAAGGTGGGTTCTCCTATAATGGAATCTTCTGTCAATACTTAACTTCTGTGACCCTAGGATTCAAGAATGATCACTTGTTATTACAGAGGACATGACTGAAAAACAGGGTGGCACCTATGAAATGGTCTTAAATGCTAACTGTGAGATGAAGGCCAATGCAGAGTACCTTGTAACCAAAGCACAGGGTATTACAGCTAGTTACATTATTGAGTTTTGGATCAAAGCTCAACTACTTTCTTTTTAGAGTTTCTAATTCCTAAACCAGATGTCTTCCACCAGAGCCCGTCTCTTTTTGAAAAGATGTGAGGAAGGGATTAAAGCTCTTCAAGGCAAAACCATATCGTGCTAAGCATTATCACACTGTGGAAATATGCTTGCATGGAGAAGTGTAAGCAAACAGAGGAATCAGAGGTGATAAGGAATAAGAGGTGAGCAAGGACAAAATGGCGAATGGCTCTCAAGATATGGATAAATAATTCGAAATTGGTTTAGGAAAGCAAAAGGGAGCTTGGAGAAGAAATTGAATGAAAGAGCAAAGAGAAGTTAGAAGATTAGAAAAGCTAGACAAATTACAGTGGGAATCATGATTTTGAAGTGATTACAGAGGGGGTAACGGCCAGATTGTGAGATAGGAAACCAAAAGACAAGGATGGATAGACCTATTCCCTGAACAGGAATAATACCTTCATGAGACCCAAGAAGGCAGTTCGTAAATAACAAAAAATGAGGTCTTTTCTGAAGCTTGGTCATTACATTACATGGATCCCAAGGGTGCTGAGCACATGTGACAGTATATGTGCCACCTTTACATAGCATTCATGAGGAAAGGTTTGTTGTATGAAGAAACACGTATTTCTGTTCTTACATCAAATAATCACTTAATTTCACTACTCTGGGGAAAAATAAATTGGCCATTGGATTTGAAATGTTGATAGTTTATACTACAGACTGTCTTTTTAAGAATTGGTTGCACTTCTATCTACAAGTCAAAGAAGAGTATTGATTCTTGAAATCAAAGAATTAAAACAGAAATTCCTTATTTTGCATCTGGCCATTCATTCCTTACAGGGGTTCACTGTTCAAATTAAGCTATGGAAAAAAAAAATCAATCCTAGAACCATTTTCAGTTCTCCATAGTTTCACCTTTGCGCATCTTTGTTTATCCCACATAAGCATCCAGACATACCAAAGCAGATTTTTTGCTTGTACACTGTTTGGTTTGTATGTTCAGGATTTGTAATTATAAGAACGTGGAGTACAGTGGAAGAACCTTCCCTCATAAAATGTAAAAGTCTCATAATTAATAGCATTATTTCCTATAGATAGATACCATATAGATTCATTATTATATAGATTAATATAATTTAAATGTGTACATTTCACTGTTTATTTCCGTATGATTGTATACTCGATTGTTAATAGAGATCTAAAACTTTATTGCTAACTTCTATTTCTCAGAACAATAAAAAACCTTGCCTTCCCAACCGTTCTTCAAATCTTGATACTTCCATTAATCAGAGTTCTGAAATACAGAAATTCAGATCTGAATGTTTGCTCATTTTTTTAAAAATTCCATTATGGAAACTGTCAAAAATGTAAGTTCAATAACCATAAGATTGCCAGGCAAGAGAAGTTGAATTCTCTTATTTAGTATGCCCCTATTCCCAGTAAGCTATCTTAGTGTTATATAATACATAAACAGTACTTATCTCTTTGGTTATTCAAAACAGATTTACAGATATTTAATAATAGTAATTAGAATTCAAGTGTCATATTCCAGAAACATTTCAATAACCAAAAAAGATACTTCATAAAAATACCAACTTTTAAACCCTAAAATATTACCAACATTTCCAAGATAAAGCTTGTCAAATACATCCATCAGTTAGATTCACAAAGCTGCATATTGAGCTCACTATTCTTCAATTAAATGCAAAAAAAACTGCTTATAGGCCAGTGACCATGTACGAGAATATAACAGGAGCATACTTTCTGTTACTTAGGGTAGAGTCAATGTGTTAAAATAATTTGAAAACAGTAAATAGTGATATAACGTCAGTCAGAAGTCACAGAAACAGAAAGAAAAAAAAAACAGATAATTCATACAGAAAAATCCTTCCTATTAGCAACATGGATGCATATGATCCACTCCAATACTACACTTTAAAGTTGTGGAAACAAAGAAAACAGTTATTTCAAGTGTATGTTTACTGAAATTCTAAATTAGTTATTGCACAATAGCTGCTTATTGGAGCAAGTAGAAAGAAGTGCAGGGAGAAGGAAGAAGGGAGGATGGGAGCGAGAGATGGGTAAAGAGGGAGACAGGGAGAGAGAGAATGAAAATGGAATGTTTCTCCCCATATAGCAATTCTCAGTGGCTCCTATCCCCAGAGTCTTCTGCCAAATATTAAGTTGTTGATTGACTGTTTCTCACTATTCCCTACCCCAGGCCATTCCACCTTGGCAAGACCATCTGCTTATCGGAAGCCTTTGTAGCTTGTGGTGTTTTATTGGTATAATTGCTTCTTATACTGTTGCTGTGCTTTGGAGATTTTGTATCAAGGACAGTCATGACTGCCTCTTCCAGGAACTGTTGGGGTAATGAATGGGGAGTGTTGCCTACTTAGGAAAATTGTTCTACACTTTTTTTTATAGAGCTTTGTTAAGAACCTGTGTGGTGGACACACACCATACAGTTCACCCATTTATGGCTTTTAGTATACTCACAATCTTTACATCCATTGCTGCTATCAATTTTGAAACATTTTCATCATCTCAAAAGAAGGCCCACGTTTCTTAGCCAGCACCCTCCAATACCCCATCCACCCACCTTAGGCAATCAGTAATATGCTTTCTGTCTCTGTAGATTTGTCTATTCTGGGCATTTCATACAAATGGATTCATATAATATGTGATTCATTGTGACTGGGTTCTTTCATTTAATGTAATGATTTCAAAGTAATCCATATTGTTACACGTATCAGGACTTCAAGCCAAATAATATTACACTGAACTGATCATCCACATTGGTCTATCCATTCATCAGTTGATGGGTATTTGAGTTATTTTTATATGGGGGCTATTATGAATGCTATTATGAATATTCATATACAAGTTTTCATGAGGATATATGTTTTCATTTCTCTGGTGTATATACCTAAGAATGGAATTGCTTGGTCATATGATAACTCCATGTTTAATCATTTGAGAAACTGCCATACTGTCTCTATTTTTTTTTTACTCATTACCAAATATCTAAAAAATAATGACCTGGAAAATATCAATGCCAAATTCTTCTAACATGGTACAGTTCATTGACCCACAACTTAGACCAAAATCTCCCAGTGAAAATGTACATGATCGCACTATGAATTAAAATGCCAAAGACATTAACTAGATGGACTTATAACAGCATGAGTATCTCTTCTGATTACAATATACTAAGTATTGTCAGTGCAAATTAACTTTAAAAGTTACCTGAAAATAGAAGCACATAATGATAGCTTTCTCATTAAAAATAATTCATGTTATTTTGTTGCTCTGGAATGTCACTATAAAAATGCAAGTGGAAAAATAATACAACTTCTAATAAAATATGCAAATAGGTACTATTTTATAGTTTATAAGTAACGTCAGCCTAAACACTCCTTATTTAACCCGCATACCATATAAGTTAAAAGGTCTCTTTCAGATGAGAAAACTAAGATTCAAAAAAGGATAAGTTGCTCAAAAATATTAAATAACTATTATAGAGATTGACCCCAAGACTCTGAAGTTGAAGTCTAGAGCAGCTTCAATGGTAACTATTCTATTTAAAGGAAAACCCTTGGCTATGTTCATCCATCCAATCTCTACTCTCCCTTTTCCTCTTTATTCCCCCCTGCCCTGCACACACCACATATAATACTCGAACTGCACACTTAACTCATACACCATAAAATTTAACATATACCATTGAATACATATATACAAATCTCACTCACACACATACAAACCATACATGTAGAACACACATATAAAAGCTTCACACACATCACATTCATATATACATTCATCACTCCCAGATCTCACATATGGATATATCTCTCATACACACGTGGAACCAGCTCATACACACACACACACACACACTCACAATCACACATGAGAATGAAAGTCCCAATTTGATGCATCAGATTACAAGGCTAAAGAGGGGACAAGATATAATAAATGAGGCCTGTCTACTCTTCTCACCTTCCTTCCTCCAGTGCTGACTAGGTAATAGGAGTCAAGGTGTCATCTGTTGTGCTGGAAAGCATCTCTTAAGTCCATGCATCACATGGTTGACCGGCAGGCAGTTACATCCAAATATGGATTTGGGCTTTGGAGTAGGTAGGCATCCTGCCTAAAACCTAAACCATATGTTGGAAGTAGCAGGAGGGGGATTCAGGCATACTGAGCACTTAGGCCTGATACCATCACTAGCTGTGAGAACTTCAGGAGGTTTCTTACGCTTTTAAACCTCAATGACTTTACTAATGATTAAACACTTATTGTAGTTGCTAAAAGACTTAAGAATAAATACTCCACATTAACTGTTAGATACATAGTAAGAATCAATAAATGGTAGATATCATTACTATGACAACTGTTTTGATCTCTGCAAGATACATACTTAGAAATGTAGCTGCAACAAGAATTGTCCCGAAAGAATGAAATGTCAAATTAGAAAGGAAATTGGAAGCATATCATCTGGAAGTAATACTATTATAAAGAATATAACCGGGCCTCTCCAGTGACAATTCTATGAAAGAAGTGATGAGGAGTCTTAACAGAGACTGTGGGATTGTGAAAACCTTGTGTCTGATGCTCCTTTTATCTACCTTATCAACAGACGAGTAAAACATATGGAATAAAGATGAATAACAGGGGGAACAGATGTTAAAATAAATCTAGAGTGAAATGCTGGTGATGGGTGAGGGGGAGGGGTGGGGGGTATGGTATGTATGAATTTTTTTCTGTTTTATTTTTTTTCTGAATAGATGCAAATGTTCCAAGAAATGATCATGATGACGAATATGCAACTATGTGATGATATTGTGAATTACTGATTATATATATGTAGAAAGGAATGATCAAAAAATTACGAATGTTTGCGCTTATTGGGTGTTTTTTGGTATTAAAAAATAATAATTTAAAAAAAAGAATCTTAACAAAAAGGAGTCTTAAGGCAGGCCTGTCCAAAAATCTTGGTTTTCCTTATTATATTGTTCCAGCTGTGTCCTTTCTCCGATACAGGATTCAGCTACACCACTGAAGTCTATATTCACTCCCTAAAGAGCTTTAACCACATTCGAATGAGTCACTGCCCTCTTTCTCACCCATCACTGCACAGGTTTTTGCTACAAGTATAGAAACCTGAAGATGGCTGTATTTTTGCCTTTTTAATAATTAGCAATGACTGTTTTCATATAAGGTTTTGGTTACAAAGATGTCTAGAGTCCAAGTGTACGGAATTGAGAATACCATTAAAGCCAAAACCATGAAAGTGGACTACAGTGCTACTTTACAATTTTGAACCTTGGATTTTGTTAAATGAAGGACAGAGGATCAGCAAACGTGAGCATATGAATTACTGAAATATTCTTCGCATTCATGTGAATAGGACAAAAGCTGCTGAAACTGTGATTCAAAGCAAGCAAACACAGATTCCAAATCCCAAGTACTGTGTCTAAATTCACAATGAGAATAGCTATTTTAAAAAACACGGTTGTGTTATTTCTGCAACGTGAAATTTACCACTCTGAGATCATTATGCCTAGAGTAACCCCTGCTGGCCTGTCTACTGTATGGCTCATGCTAAAAGGATGCAGAGAATGGATGATTTTACAGAGGCAAATGTAATAAAGGGAGCAGTTTTCCAACAGTGCATTTACCAGTATTACTGTAGAGTTTTGTCACCCAAAACCTGCACCTTTCCCCACAGTTTAGTATGCTCTTAACACTTTTATCAAGTCAAGTTTCAACAAATATATTAAAAACTTTAGAGTTCTGACAATATAAATAATATTTAAAAATCAGCTGATAAAATCAATTTTGCTCACATTAGATAGCTTTCCCTTGGTATCATTTTATGAAAAAGGCAAATTATCAAATAATGTTTGAAAGCTCCATTACCTGCTCTGAGTTAACAAACCAGATGAGGGCTAAGTATGAGCACATCACCAGATGGCTAATTGACATGGCAAACAACTGGGGACAGCTCAGGTGAGCAGGATTTTCACGTGTCCTGGGTATTATCTGCTTTGACAGATCTGACTATGGACTTTGCATAAATAACATGCAGATCCCCCTTTATTGCATGCTCAGGTTGCTAGTAAATAATTCATAAATCCCTAAGCAAGAATAGGTAAATGAACTTCTGCAGAAGGAATTTACCATTCAATCCCTTGAATTCCATATATCAAGGTATCCAGGAATGAAGAAGAACATAGAATCAAGAATAATACATGTGATAGCATTTCATATCTTTCTGGCCCACAGCACCTTTTTTGCCTTCTTCATAAGAAAATAAGTAATATTAGCTAATGGTCCCTATTACATTTTGGTGTTTGCCTCCCTAAAACTCCTAGAACAGTTATTTACTATGTAATCACTTATATAGAACGTTAAGATGTAGAAATTACCTAAATATGCTCATTTCTACTACTATTGTTTTCTTAAAAATAAATATCAATTTTAAGTCTTTTTTCTTGTCATATGAGAGAAATATTGAGTAATCATTTTATTTAATCTGTTTGGCAATTTGGTAATATTTTGATGTTTGTAACTATTTATATTTTTCTGCACAAATGAACTATTTTACTATATACAACCTCCCCCCCCCCCGGGAACCTCATATTATCTCTCACATAATGACAACCATGAAAGAGGACGACCTATTTATAAATTAATTACATTGTCAGTGTTGTTATTGGCAACATATTGCTGAGCAACTGCAATGGAGACAGAGGGTATCAAAATATACAGCAGGAATCTAAACCATATTAAGGTAGAATGAACTGACAAAGGTTAACAGGATAACGTAACATTCAGCTCTGCTTCTTTTCTTACCCTCACTTTACTGCAACACGCATACAGGAAAATTCTCCTTTCTTCTTCCTCCATCACACTAAAGAGAATGGAGTGCTTTATTTAATAATTGAAGCCAAAATAACCAATGTTTTCCCATATTTAAGGCATTTATTTCATTCTTATGTAATTTAGGAACAGCCTTAGCGCTACCAGAAATTTAGAGTTCATGAAAGTTCTGATGTTAACACGAACATTTTACATTTTTGTTCTTACTAAGTTTCAAAGGACTGAAGTACAGAAAGGCTACAGAACCCGATCTATGCATTTCCATTCTCCTAAACCACTCATAAGGTTTAATAATCTGTGTTTATTAGCATTTTCATGGTGAATGATGTAGATACCTCAAGACATATACTCTTGTTGTCAGGCCTGTTGAGCCCACCATCAAATAAATCTGTGACTGCCCATGGTACGGTGTACTAACATATTTATTTTGGCAAGTATGAATCATTCAATGTTTTAAAATGTATTTTTGACAAGTGTAAATTATTCAATAAGAGCTTTCATATATATTGCTTGATTTTAGGTTTGTGAAGTAGACCATGGTTTGTTCATGAATAGACTTGCCTTCTGTGTTAAGAATTTAGATTTTGTCTAATAGTCATTGGGTGCCACTTTAAAAGACAGGCAGTTTCTTTTCAGAAAGACTTCTCTGGCAGGCACAAAGCTGTAGTTTCCAAAGTGGAATGGGCACACTCCAAGGGGTGATCAAGGTCATCCATTGGATACAAGAAGAAAATGCAAAATTTGGTGTGTGTGTGTATATGTATGTGCGTGTGCCTGTGTAGATACACGTGTATTTATTCTACTATTTAATTTTCCTGTTTGCTTGTAACTTCTAGAATAAATACATGTATATAATTTATAAACTCAATCTACCTAAGCAAGCACATTAGCAGTTCATGTGTAGTCTTTTTTTTTTTCTTTGCTGATGACAAATGAGATCATAAAGTTTAGAAAGTACAATAAAGTAGAAAGCAGAAAGATCAGTGAAAGGCCTGTGAAAATAGTCTGGAGAAGAAAAGATGAGGGTCTGAATTAACAAAATGGAAATAAAGAAAAGGAGAGAAAGATGCATGTATATAATTGATATAAATAAACAAATCACAATGACTGACCAATTGTGAAGAAAGAGAAGGGTAAGTGTGCCAGTTTGAGAGCATTGTGTACCCCAGAAAAACCAAGTTTTAATCCTGACTCAATCTTGTGGGGGCACCCATTTCTTTTAATCCTAATCCAATATTGTAGGGCAGAAACAGTTGATTAGATTATCTCCATGGATATGTGCCGCGACCTTTTTATTAGATGGAGATGTGACTCTACCTATTCCAGGTGGATCTTGATTAGTTTACTGGATTTCTTGAAAAGAAGAAACATTTTGGAGACAGAGCAGAGCTGACACAGATGCCAACACTTCAAGAACAGAGACACGGATGTTTGGAGATGCATGGAGCCCAGAAAATACCACCATGAGATGTTAAGCAAGCCAGAACCTAGGGAGAGCCAAGGGAAGCCAAGAGATGAAAGCCAGCCCTGAAGAAGCAAAGTGAGGAGCCCCCAAAGAAACACAGGTTGAAAGCAATGGAGCCCAGGAGCAAGGGACCAGCAAGAGACCAACGTGCCTTCCCACTGACAGAGGTGTTCCAGATGCATCGGCCTTTCTTGAATTAAGGTATCTGTCCCTGGATGCTTAGACATTTTTATAGGTTTAGAACTATAAACTTGTAACTTATTAAATTCCCTTCATAAAAGCCACTCCATTTCTGGTATATCGTATTCTGCCAACTTACAAACTAAAACAGCAGGGAGAATGAACCTGGAGTAAAGGTTATGCTGTTTGATGGAGCACAAACTCAAGAACAGATCTACCTAAGTGAATGCCAAACATTTGGACACCAGAAGCAAAGATTTTTTGGTAACAATTTGAGGGAAACTCTAACTGAAAGAAGAAAGATGGTAGGAGAGAGATGAATGGACAACCATTAGATTCATCTCTGCTCTCACTTTAACCATAACAATTCAGTTTTATATGTATGAGTTCCTTACAAAAAATATTTGTAAAAAGAATATTTCTTATTCTTTTTGATAGTTAGTAAATTACTATCATACCTAATTCTGAGAAACCCATATTTAAGGTGAGGAAGAAGACATGCAAATGATAAATACCTGCAAATAAAGATGATAAAGCTAAACTCCTTATGCTTAGAGATATCTAACTTCTTGAATGGCACAATTCTGTTCATCAAACAATAATGAACATGACCCCTCATTATCACTAGATACTGCCAATCTTCTGTGGACAGGACCTCTTGGAATGCCATCCTGTCTTCAAAACAGAGACTATAAATGCCCAAAGAGAAACCTAAGTGCCACTTTGTGGAATCATACAACTAACTACCAATATAAGGCAACTGTTGTTTCCATTTCCATGACCACTTGCCTTTCTATAGCAACACATCCTCTCAAAATTGAACTAATATTAAAATATTCCATGTAATAAAGTTATAAGGATACCAGAGGAATATTAGCTGGTTGTTTTCTGAAAGCCTTCTTAAGGTCCCAATATTTTTTTGGCCCTTGGGTTTGCAATTCTAGAAATAGCATTTTTCAGCACACCAAAAGGTATCGAAGCAGTGGGGCAGACTTGCATTAATCAGTCTCTGAAGTTTGATTTATAAATTTAAGATTTAAGGGCACCAGAAAGTTGTATGTTCCAACTAATGCAATCTCCCTGTAAGAATATTAAATGAGAAGTCAGCCTTCATCATAAGCATGACTGCTGAGATAGAATCAAAAGGATTCGGTTCTATGGTTTGAATGTCTGATGGTGTGGGATTAAGCAAGGGCCTTTGGGTGGAAGCACCCTTTCATACTTTGTCATATGATTATGGCCTCGGTGTCTTTATGTTTCTCTCTTTTCTATACTTCCATGTTGCACCATACCCCGATTTAATCTAATTAGTTTAAGATCAGATTTTGCTGGTATTCAAATTGTTCTATCTGTAACAATTTCACTTTGATCCATCTGTTGAAATCATAGCTTAGCTCTCCAGAATCTCTTTTATTACCAAGATCTCGGGAAGATCATAAGTATCCCATTGGGTGCTGAAAATTAATAAGTATTTTCCCATGTTCCAGAGACTCAGGATGGCTCTGTAAGATATCTCCCACCCCAAGATGGAGAGACAAAGTAGATTCCAGATTTGACCTCCACAGACATTAACAAGGGCCATTTTTATTACATACTTGTTTCATGATTGCACCAAGCTCTCGAGTTCCCTCCAGGTATTCTGGGAAGTAAAGGAATCATGACCTTATCACCAGTCTAATGGACAGATATTTTTTTTTTTCTTTATGTTGCTAGAGTAATGTCACAATGCTCTAAGCACTGATATTGATGCTGATGTTCCAGAAAGAAGTGAATGGAGCAATTATCTGACTTTCCTGTGAATATGCTTTTTCTGCCTCAGTCACTGAACCTCTTATTTACACCAATATAAGAGTTCTAGCCCAAAAGCAATCTACAACTGAGGAAACAGACTCACAACATTTTATTCAGGCACATTTTTCCTCAGGCCCTCTAGCAAAAGTCCTGTGAGTGGGATAGCTTATGTACTGCCCAGGTATAGAAACACATTATTTATTGCTGCAAAATGATGTGCAGATAAATGGAAATGGCCTAAGTTACTATCAGAGCCAAAAAGATGAATTCCTCTACTACTCACTGGGATCTGAAGACAACTTAATTGACATTTCCCTAAAAATAATAACAACAAAATCCCCCCCCCAAAAAAAAACATATTTTAAGAAAAGGGGTATAGAATCTTATATAGTTATTTGCAATTTAAGGCATGCTTGAAATATTAGTGTGGTAAAATCAGAATGTTTTCATTTCTCTATTATATTTTAGTTTATTAAATACAGTCACAAATCTTTGGGGATGCATCAACAAAGAATCAATTGTTTCTACCTAACTACACTTTATTTCTTTTCTTTTTATTTTTCTCTTTTTAATATTCCATGGAGGAACTGAGCAGCTCTATCATTGTAGTTGGCTGCAGTCACTACACATTTAATTCATAGGAATGCACAGCATGGTTTACTGTTAACTGAAAAGGACTGCTGAATGGAAGATTTAAAAAAAGATTAAGCAACAGAATTGTGAAAGGCCCTAGCAATGACGTATTTCACAGTCCCTTAAGAATTGCCCCCTTAACCCTTCTGGATTTTGGATTCCAGAAGAATGCAATTGATGGCTTATAATTAGCCTGATTGTGTTAAGGGAATGACAGGTACTACTGGCCAACCCTGATGTTGGAGAGAAATCTATGTCTTCCTTTGTAATATTCATGCTGTATTTCCACATGATCAACTGCAAATCCCTCTTTCAGACTGCAGGCACTCAGCTGCACTGCACATTTTAAGCATATATAAGACAGGGGCTAGAGGCTGTGCAGATGAAAAGCGTATCTGTCCAGGTCACACCACAGCTTAGCAAATACTGAAATGGACAATGGAAATAGAGTAATTCTGTGAAATGGACAGCGTGGGTGAATACTACATTCCAATTCTACTTCCTGTCCAATTTAAAAATTCGATTTGCCTGAGTAGCAGAACACACACCTTATCAAGAGTTTCCCGAGAATTTTCACTAGTCTTATCCAGCTTCCCTGCCAGGAATTGTTATCATTCAGAAGATAAAATTTTCTTGATCCAGCCCTCCAAGGAACTGTGAAAGCCCTCAACTGGAGGTTTTGTCAATTTCACAATGACAAAAGTGGAGCCAAGGTCAAAGATGAAAAACTGTATCTAATAGTAGCTGGCACACTTTTCTACTGGCTTAAAAATGAGGAAATATAAAATCTTAGGTACCAAAAGAGTCCAGAGGCAGGTAGCTGCAGATTCGATTAAAGTGGCATGAGAATGGGTAGGCCACGGTGGCTCAGCAGGCAGAGTTCTTGCCTGCCATGCCAGAGACCTGGGTTCGATTTCCAGTGTCTGCCATGCAAAAAAAAAAAAAAAAAAGTGAAATGAGAATGATACGAAGGAGCCTGGGACTTTCCTGCTCCACATCCCCCAGGGTCCAGGATTCCTCAGACTAGCTCCCTTCTTGGCCACAAGACAGCTACCGTGCTATTAGAAATCACAGAGTTCTTGCCTGCCATGCCAGAGACCTGGGTTCGATTTCCAGTGTCTGCCATGCAAAAAAAAAAAAAAAAAAAAAAGTGGCATGAGAATGATACGAAGGAGCCTGGGACTTTCCTGCTCCACATCCCCCAGGGTCCAGGATTCCTCAGACTAGCTCCCTTCTTGGCCACAAGATAGCTACCGTGCTATTAGAAATCACTAGCAGGCATGACAACGCACCAAACAGAAGTTCCTCTCAAGCGTCTCTTTTTAAGAAGCCCTCCAGCTAACTTATCTCACATCTCATTTTCCAGAATTGGGTCACTTGCCTATTACCAAGACAAAGGCTTTTATGGAACAAGAGATGAAATTGACTGATGTCAACTCTCCTGATTTACATCCAGCCTGAGTATAAAAGCACCTTTCCTGAAGGGAGTGAGACCTGAAAAAGAATTGGTATAGCGAGCAAGGAAGCAGAGAGAATAGATTGTGGGAAGGCAACCATGGGTGTCCATTACACTTCAGATCATATAGTCTGGACTTTGATTTGAAATCAAGTCCACATCTATGCGTGCTCAATAAAAGAAAAGCGTTGGAGAATTACTAAAATCTCCCCTCAATTCACAACAGTACCACAAAGTCATTAATCAGATTGACTTTAAAGACATAACTATTGCTTATCCTGTCTTTTATGAAATTCTAGAAGTTTCCAGGGCATTGTCCTAGTCTAGACCTCCCCCCACTACTACTCTATCTACTTAGTTTCAGCCTCTCTTCACTGACTTTACCTCTACTTCCTCTCCTCTAAATTACTGTCTTTTTGAAAATTCAGCCATGAGCCATCTTCATTTTTCTTTCTAAAGTTTCCTTCAGCCACTTCAATGACTTCGAATAGTGCAATAACATGGGTATTTTTCTAGTTCATGCTTCTACCCTGACCTCTCTTTCAAGTCAGGCATAACCACTTAGATGTCCTCCTCACATCTCAAATTCAACAAATTACAGCAGTATCTTCTCCCAAATGATTCCTGATTCTCCCATTTCTGTTCCCGATTCATCATTCTCCCAGTCATTCAGACCTGCCTCAGACTCATCTTGGATGTCTCACTCTTCCTCAACCACCATATTAATTCATAGAACATAGTATAATATAGTGCAACATGCTCAAAATATTTCTAATTACCTGTTCCTGAGCCTTTCTATTATCCCAAAACTTAATTCTGCCTTACCTCTTACCTAGTCTAATCCAACATTTTTAATATTTCTTAGGCCATTCATGCTGTCTATGCTCTCATGAACCCATTACGGACAGCTCTTCTTATAGTATTTCATCATCTGCCCACAAATTCTGTTCATTACGTACTTGAGCTGGGCTGGTTGACTGGCTCTTTCCCCAGAATGCATCATGGTTCCTGCTTTCATGCCTTTCCCTCATGTTCTTTCCTTTGCCTGGAATTTTGCTTCCCCCTACTGTTGAACTCTTACCTGTTCTTAAAGGTCCAGCTTAAATGTCACACACATGAAGACCCCAGTGTTTCAGTCAGCAGTGATCATTCCCACTGCTGAGCATCCATCCCCGGATGCCCCATAGCACCACACAGCTCACTTTTCAAAGGAATTAGGATCTACCTTAGTATTCCCGTACTCATCTCTACCACTAGCCTATACACTCATTGATGGCATGCCAATGCCTTCTCTGTCTTGGGCTTCCCTCAGTACCTACCATAGTGCCATGCTCAGTTGGTCTTCAACAGGTGCATCTTAAATGCATTTGGAAAGCTTCTTTACAAACTTTATGCCTCATTGGATCCAGAATAAAATATCATTAGGATTTTATGCAATATCTACAGAGTTGAAGTCTCTTTGTTATTTACTAACCGACACTGAACAAATACTTCAGTTCTCTGAGATTGGGGTATTCCTCTGTAAATGGCAGGAGAGTGAAGTGGAGGATATTATCTCCCTAGCTTCTGTCATATGATAATTGAAATGGACTAAAATATAAAATGAGATGAATACATAAAATCCAAGGTAAATGTTAACCCTCTTTGTGGTGGTGTATAGCTATATGTATCCTGGAAAAAAACATATTCTTAAATGTAACCCACACTGTTAAGTAATATATTCTTAAATGTAACCCATACTGTCAAGTATGAACCCATTTCAAGGTGGACGTTCTGATGAGGTTGCTTTGGTTAAGGTGTGGTTCACCTCATTCAGAACAGGTCTTAATCCTATAATAGAGTCGTTTATAAGAGCATGAAATTTAGACAAAGAGAGAGAAAACCATGGAAGCGGCAAGCGGAAATTAACAAAACCTGGAAGAGAAGGGAGAGGCCAGCAGATGCTGCCATATGCCTTGCCAAGTGATCGCCCACAGTCCTCCTCTGGGAGGAAAGCAGCATCTTGATTTGGACATTTTATCGGCCTCACACTATAAAGCTAAGAAATTCCCATTGTTTTAGACAACTTATTTCCTGTTATCTGCTTTCAGAAGCCTTGGAAACTAAAGCACGCTTTAACGCTGTGAATTTACATTGCCCTTAGGGGACACTGTCCTGGGATTCCACTGAGGTTTTTCACTTTTATGGTCAATGCTGTTGGCTTTTCTCTTAGAATCAGCCCACTCATTTAAAAACAGACCTGCTTGGGGTGAGTGTGTCACCGGCTCCTTTGTGACAGTGATGCATGCTTGCAAGATATAATAGCTGCTTGAGATGTTTAACTGGGGCAATGAAGGGAATGAAAGCCACTATTAATTGTAATCATGAACGTATGGGAATTTCTTTTTTTTTCCAATGTCAAATAATTACTTTAAATACTGCACACAAATGCATAATGATAATAGATATTTATGTATTGAAGGATAAATTCCTTTTCGACTCATAGTAAACTTATCAGGTTGTCCCTGAAAGGCTGATTTTACACTAATGTATTCTGTGAAAAGGCTAAGATTTGTCTGTTTCCGGAGTTTTGTTGTGACATGCTAGACACAATAGGATGCCACAGGCTTGCTGAGAGCCCACCTACTATGAGATTTTCTATTTAGCACTTAAAATACTTCATGGGACGTTTCTAAACCTACAGTTTTCATTCCGTATTTCAGTGTTACAATTTAGACCATAAGAATCTTTCTATTATTTCCTTTTTTTTCTTCCAAATCTAAAGAATCTTCCCCCAGTGTCAGGAATCTCTTTATATAGTTTTTCTTCTTTTATTTGAGAAAGCAAAAACATCAAATAAATTTGATCCTGCATTTTACCAGTAGGTGTGACTATTTAAAACAAAATTTTGAGGATCATCTTTAATTTTAAAGGCCTGTATCTAGCCTGCTACACACATGGTCTATACCTTAAAATTTCCTTAGGCTTTGGATTTTGTATTATGCAAATTTAATTAGTGCTCTGCTTTGTCAATTCTAAACTGCTGCATCCCACCAGCAACTCTAGAAGAGGGAGTGGAGAAATGACTACAGTTAACATAGCATAGGGGTAAAGTCAATGGATTATATTAGCCATCCCTCAGTTTCCTCACCTACATATAACTTAGAGAATTGTTGTAAGATCAGTTGAGTAAATACAACTAAAATACTTAGACAGCAGCACCTGGCACATAACTACTCTGTAAGTGGCAGCTACTGTTATTTTTATATTTTGGTTTTACTAATATTATTATCATTATTACTAAAGAATTCCATTATTTTACTTTATGCCATGAGGCATATATTAGTTCTGGAATTTTTGAAGAGACAATTATTAGAAAAAATGGAAAATAGCCCTATTACTATAAATATTTTTGTTAGTGTGAGCCCCTCAATGATTGTTCCTTAAATTACCTTCTAATGAAAATATTAAAGTGAATACACCCGACAGACATCCACACATCTCAATGCACATTTTCATGATACAAAATGTTTCTGCAGCTAGACGATGAGCCCTGGCTGTTAAGCCTAGCAACCAGAGCAGGCTTTGGGGCTGTTAGTGTCCATTGCTCACTCAGGCCTACCCACTCCAAATTATCAGCCAGAGGCAATAGGTAAACTGAGGTCAGCTTACCCGCACTACTTAAGACCTAAAACGGTAGTCTCAACCACCTCGGCTGAGACAGACAACGATAGGGAGATACCACAAATGGTCAAAACAACAAACAGCAAGTTAGATAAAACAGTAACTCCGTGATCTCAAAGGAAGGATAATTCTGGTGTGGCTACACGCTGGATTCTTTTCAGTATGAAAACAAGCTTGCAATAACTGGGTAGGGGCTGAAAATACAAATGGCATGTAGGGATTGACAAATTAACCACATTAACTATTTACCTTTCCAAACAATAAGGAGAAACCAAGTATTGGCGTGTTACTTTCCTATACAAAATGCCTTTCACGTTAAAAGCACTACCCATGAAAAAGTCAACAAATGCTAGAATTCCATGCCCCCTAGAGCCTTTCTAAAAGATTCCAATGATCATTTCTAAGAGGCCTTGCATTAACCTATGTTGTTCCTAAACTCTGCCTTTTTAAAAGGTATCAGTTGTTCAGTATCCCTATATCATCATCTTGGAGATAAGATATCTCACATGCTCATGGCCTCTCCCCAAATCTTGGAAAAGTCTTCAGGCTAAAAGGCAAAGCTGGAGCCCAAATTGAGGCAGGAACTCATTTCTGCCAGCAAAAGCATGCCTAGTCAGCCTTGAAAGGTTTGCCAAGACCACACAGACACCGACTTGCCGGTAAGCTGGATTTATAATTTTTTTTACAACTGGAAGCCATTCTGAATCCTTGCCTAAAGTTGGAGAAGGGGAAGTAGGGCCAAAACCAGAAACCATTATAGCTTAGAGATAAATATGATGGAAAATCAACAAGTATTTACCTAATGATTCACCAGAGCCACTTGTAGAAGAAGGAATGAAAGGAAAAAATCTTACACTATCAACAGCAAAAAAGATTTAATGCACTCAATGAACCAAAGAAAAAAAGCCCAGTTTTAAAATTTGGTAAGTCAGTATTAACTTCCTTCAAATTTCTAAATATTTGGCTATGTTAAAATAACTGGTTCCACGTATGCTCCATGTGTAAAATAAGGGTATTGAAAAAAGGTATCCTCTGCACCCTTTTTTTTTTCTAGTTTTTACCTCTTGAACTTTCCATTTTGAAAGAATTTCAGATCTACAAAAAAGTTTCAGAAATAGTACAAATAATTCCTATATACCCTTCATCAAGATTCCCCAAATGTTAACATCGTATGTAACCATAGCACAATTATCAAAAACAGGGAATTAAAATACTATTACTCTGAATCCTTTTAACACAACTCTCTAAGAGTCTACGAGTCTATCAACATGAATAGTACTTCTTATAGAGATGTCTTCTACTCCACCCTCAATCAGTGTGTATCTTTGGTCAGTAAAACTGACTTGGGCATTCTAGATAAATCCCTGTGCTTAAAATTCAACACACACAAAAAAGAGGGCAGGCCACGGTGGCTCAATGGCAGAGCTCTTATCTGCCATGCCGGAACCTGAGTTCGGTTCCCTGTGCCTGCTCAAGCGAAAAAAATTCAACACAGTGGAACTCACCATGCTGAGAAATACTCTTTTCTGTAATCCTTTTTTGTATCATCTACTTTCTTTTTTACTACAAATGTCTTGCTTTTATGTTGACAAAAGGAATTTTTCAACATCATGTAGCATAAAAAGTTCAGAATTCATCATAAATTAATCTCTCTCTAGCACGTAATCATTTCATCTACAAAATTAAAGATTGCATATGATGTCTAAAATCCCTTCCAACTCTGAAGTTCTATGAAATAGCTGTTGTTTTCAAGTGCCAGAAGAGAAAGGGAAGAATTTTTAATATTCTGAGCTGTCAGTCCTTAACTTTCCAAATTGCAGCCACTGAGCACCCACATTTACTGACATTTAGTTTTCAAATCATAACATGAAAACATGCTACAAATGGTTGTGTTTTGGTCCTGCTGATGTTCTTAGCTGCATGAACTAACCACATCTATTTATACCTCACCTATAAAATAAGGGCACTGAAATGATATACACTGTATCCTTTTAACTCAACTTTGTAAAAGTCTACAATTCTATCAAGGCAAATAGTACTTCTTATAGTACCATACCCTTAACAAAAGCAAATCTTTGCTCAAGAAAATTAAACGGGCACTTGAGATACAACCCTGTTCTTTAAGAAATTTGCGGGGAGCGGTGGGACAGTAAATGACCTAACAGTTTGTCTATGACTAAGCACATGAGATTTATCTTATCTGCATTTGTAGAAAACAACTGTATAAACTTTATAACATCTGCCAGTATTTCTACTCTCTTAAGACCTGGGTCACTGACAAAGACTCATTTTCCCAAGTGCATAAAAGATGCTTCCTTGTTTCTAATGAGTTTTTGGAAAGAAAGACAGCCCTCCTGATTACTTTTTAAAGACACACTTCATATTTGTCCTAACATAATGATCGTTTGGACAATACTGTTGACAAAACCCAATCATTATTCCCATTTTTAACACAGAGTAACACCTGTTAAGTGTTGCCTTAATGGCTTTAATAAATAAAAATCCTATGGAAATTACAAAAGTTGCAAGATCTTCTAGACTTCTTGTGAACATTTAGCTTTGCGCTTGCAATGTCCTGAAAAGCAGCATTCTTTGGTGAAGCATGATGCCATCTAGTGGTTGGATGAGAAATCACATCCGTGCATGTTTCCTTCTAGGCTCTTTATTGCCCCTCTAAATTAGAGTCCTTTGAGGAATTGGATCATACACAGAATAAAACATGATAAATGTAATAGAAATTCCTTGGATAAGAAAATTATCTCATTGTTTGCTGTGCACACCATTTTATAGAGTCACTGCTATAAATTATAGGCTGTCCCATTAACAACAGCATTTTCACTCTCTTGGGTTTACTTTTTAATCTCAACCTACCTACATAGTCATATAGTTTCCAAAATAAATTTTCTTACATGAACCACTTAATTCTAATGAACCGTGTTTTCAGTTCATTAAAACTTATTGCAGGTTCTGCAATATAATTCCAAATATTACATTATACTGCCCAAAGTATTTACATAACAATGCTTTATTGTACTAAGTGATGATGATGCCCTGCTAGGATGCCACCTAATTTGCTGAATGTTTAAAAGCATAAAAGGATAACTGATGAAATAGCTAGCATCCTTATTTAAAGATTAAAGCCCTTCTAGATATGGAATTTCAAAGTATTCCTCATTGTTAGGAAAAAGCATTTCATTGCATTTTTAGTTTAATCATAGTAGTATGCAGATATTAATAGCATAAGATTTGCTAGCCTGGGCCACGTTAGGTGTCCACACTGTCCTGGAAGATTCTGTCCAGCTGCCCTTCCTCTGGACATCTCTACAAAGGTAAGCACCATGTCTCTTGCATTTTTTCGTCTCCACCACCTTCTGAACCCAATCAGGCTGTAATAGGGACTCAGAATATTTCTGGCTAATGAATTAATAATAAACTAATCCCTCAAGTCTGACTCTAAAATCATTATTTTGAAAATTTTACTTAAATGGAAAAAAATGCTCTTTCCTTTCTATGATTGTCTGCTTCTCTTCTGATATGTTCAGTGGTGCTTTGATTTGTTTGATATTTGCCCTGCTAATCTCCTAAACCCTGTAGAATCTTGAGTACCCAGGTCTATATATGACCTCCAATCCCGTGAATATGCCAGGAAGTAGGGCATAATAGTCACTGTACAATTTGATGAACTGGACCTGCAGGGGTGGGAATGACAAACTCCTATTTGTTACTCAATTTTTTTATATATATATAATGCAGATATCCTCTAATGAAGAAATTTCAATCTTGTAACACATACAGTGATGTTTAGAGTTTAAAACAGCTGTTTTTAATGGAAATGGACCACAGTGCATAGGACAATACTGTGTGGCTGGTAAACCTGTTCTTTAACCTCAAATATCACACAGGAAATCAATTCTGCTTTTATTGTCTAGTGACTTCTTAATAATAACTATGCCTCCACTCCAACTAACTGTCACTAAATTTTCACTATGGTATATAATGCATTTCAGCAAGAATAGTCAGGCCCCATTTCCCACATAAATACCCCCCAAATATTTAAGTGCTCTGCAGAATAAAATGCAAAAAGAAGTAGATTTCTATCTCTAATATCACAGAATGTGAGTCAAGTCGGAAATTTTTCATTATCCACAGTAAACTTCTCATATCATGACTACTCCCAAAGTCCAAAGCATGTAACAGGGTGGAATGGAGTGTTTTTTATTTTTTAACCCACCCAGCCACCACGTACACATGACTGCACGCCCCTCAGCCATACAACTCCCACTCATAAAGTCCCAACTATGTGGTTCCTAAGTAGCTGTGTCTGTGGGCCACAACTTACAAGGTGTAAGTTGTAAACTATTACAACTATTACAAGGTGTAAACTATTGTCACCCGATTTATAGATGACAGAAGGATATGAAATAACAATTGATGTAAAAACCATCATGATCTGTCGGCAACACATCAAGCAATGGTTGTACTGGAAAGTGGACGAGCTCTGGAGCCCTCTGATCTGGGTTCAAATCCTGACTCATTCACGTCAGAGTCTGAACAAGTTACTAAACCTGTCTGAGACTGTTTCCTTACGTGCATATGGAGATAATCTCTCTTCATCTTGATGATTCTAAGTTCTCAATCTAGCACACATCAAACTTTAAAAAGAGCAACAGTCTTCAGAGGAATTTTGAAATTTCTGTTAAAAGGCATGCTTATGATAAAACACAATTTTAAGAAATCACAGGGTGACATACGAAAGTTTTAAATTTAAACTCTGAAATCTGTTCTACAACTAATTGTTGCAATGTACTTTAAAATTTATTGCCTTTGTGTATATATGTTATTTTCACATAAAAGAGAAAAAAGTTAATTGTGATGATAAAAAAAATATTCCTTCTAGCCTCCAATGCCCTGGACCAACTAGAAGGAAAATGTGAGAGGATCATATGGTAGCCCATAACAAACTCTGGGATCTGTCCTGTAACTACTTGTTGAAGGATGCTTTGAAAACTACTACTTTTTTCTTTCTTTGCTTTGTATATATGTTATATTATAGAATAAAAATTTTAAAACAATTAAAAAAATTTAGAGGGGGTTGGGGCACTAAGTTTGAGGGTCGAGCTCTACATTCAATGCCCACAAGCATGCACAAATCAAAGGACAAAGTTTCTAAGCACTGACGGTGTAAGTTGCATTTCTCTTTCCAAATAAGGAAAATGCAATTGATTAGAAAAACATTTTAGTTACTAGTTTTAATAAGTCAGTCCATATGAGTGTGCATTTGAAGAGTAACCTTGGGAGTTAATTTTACATTTAGCTCTGACATTGAGATATCTGATATTTACAAACAGATACATACTGATTTTATATATATATATATACACACACACACAGGCAATATACATATATATATGGATGTATTTCTAGACGTTTTTGCAAACATTTCAAAGGTTTAAAGATATGTATCCATTATACTTTCATTCAGCCAACAAATATTTATTAATGCCTTCTCTAAAATTAAGCAAATGGTGCTGCAATAAGGGGATACTCACATGGAAAAAGAATGAAATGTGACCCCTGCAATACAGAATACATAAAATAAAATAAAGCCTTTTCTGTGCCAAGTATATATTTGGGAATGATCTACTTATGTTTTATGATATAGAGTAAAACAACAAGCAGTAATAAACTTGTGATACCCTAATAAGCTAGCAGAGACCTGTCAAAAGCAGCATGATTGCATAATTTCACAAACCTTAGAGAATCACTTCATCTATTTTAAATCTCAAACTGTTCTGTGTTTCATAAAGGAAGTAGACAGCTAAAGTATACCTAAAATATATAAACTAAAGTATGTTTTATCATGTGAAAGAAAAAATAACAGAAAGAAAGCAGCAAAGGAAATGTGGATGGCTTTGAAAGGAAAAACAAAATCAGATAAAGAACAGTTATATTTCCAAATACTCCAACCTTATAGATTGGAAGCAAAATGTTTTAAATAATTTATTAATCAATAGATATCCACTTGTATATATACCCACAGAAAGTCATCATTAAAATGTAAGCAGCATCATTCTACATATATGTAAAGAAAGGTAAATACTGAATGGAACATATCAAAAGATTTATCCACCATTTAGCTATCTTATGCCAATGATTTAATATATATTCCAGAAATCTGGCTTCTCTGGATCCACCTAAATAACACATGACTTAGCACTTAACTAGGCTTCTCTAAATAGAAGCTTATAGTTTTCTGAATTAATCATCTTATTAACTCTTATCACTCTAAGAGGGGGAGACAGCAACCTACATGAAACTCCCGGGACTGACAAGCAGGGAAGAGGCACAGAAAGCCGGGGTGCGCTGGCAATAATTTTCTTGCATTGTTCATTCTTTCTGCCAGTAGATTTCTCAGCATTACAGACTATAAAGTTTAGCCAAATTGCTTTTCTGTATACCATAGACAGAACTGACACTCAGAAGGACAGTTTTATATTACTGCAAGACTCTTGTTTATCAAAGACTAACTTTATACAGCATATATACCAATACTATTATAATGATGTTTAATAGAAGGGTTAGAAACAGAAAGGGTTTCTAAATTAGACCTGAGTGAACTAAACAATCCAGGGATCTGATCGGTCCACAGCCCAGGCATTTGTCCCCTCTTAGCCCTCCAGGTGTGATTCTTCCCAGAGGACTTAGCTGTTGAGTCCTTTGTGTTTCTGGAATTTCTCACACTTCATTTCAACATAACAGTTCATTTCTTCTACCAGACTCTTAGTTTCTGGCAGCCGAAAACCTCACTTATTCTTGTACTGTCAAGCTCTACTGAGCAGCTAATAAGTGCTCAATAAATTCTGAATAAACACGAGTGATACCATGATTGCTTAAAACTGAGGTGTGTGCATAAACCACCAAGGCACTAAAATAGTGAGTTAATCTTCCAAGAATTGTTCAGCTATCTTAAACTCAATATACCAAAGGAATGGAAAAAAAAAAAAGAAGTATCAGCTTCCTCTCAAGAAATGTGTGATGCTAAATCAAATTCTTGCTAGACTGCTTTTTATTGTAATCCTGTTTTTTACTACTTTTTTATTGTAAGAGTACAGACATTATTTCAAAATTTTATCAACTTATAAATATAAATGTAAATATAAACACAAGTAAAGAAATATATCTATAATCCTATCCCTCAGCTAAAATCCTTTTCATATTTTAGTGTACTTAAAATGTATCAAGAATTGTATTGTGCATAATTTTTGAGATTTTAATGTCAATATCTATCTTTATTTTTCAAATATATATAAGCACAATTTTATTTACGCAGTCTGTGATCGATGCCTATACCATACTCTCCCCCAATTTTTTTTTTTTTACTGTTATCAACAATTTGTCAGCAATCATCTTTACCAATTTTTCTAACTACATTCTGAGACTGAACGTCTGCAAGTATTGCTACATCCAAAGAGTACGCATATTTTTAAAACTTTTGACGTGGAGGGTTAAAAATTACCTTTGTCAAGTTTAACCAAGTTTTAGTTCCTCCAACCACATATGTGTGCTAAGGTTTCTTTATCCCTTCCTTACAGAAGGTATTACCAGCCTTCTAATACTTCCAGTGTAATGAGGATGATAATAAAATGGACTGTATTTCACTGTTCGCTTGTTTTTGGTTTTGATTTGTTTTTTTCTAATGCAATTTTAAATGTGGCAATCAATTCTACACACTCTTCCAGCCAATGTTTATTCGTTCTATAGTAATGAGGAAGAATGAGGAAGAATGACTAAGCGACCATTTTCTGCTTTTGGAATTGCCTTGCTCAGATGCTTGAGAAAAGATGACAAAACCTGTAAGCTTCTTTCATTAGTTGTCAGCTCCCTGGGTGGTCTTCTCGGCCACACAAATCTAACAACTTTCGGGAAAGAAGCATTAACATAAAATCAACCATCTCAAATAAATACAATTTTAAAAGCTTGAGACAAAAGTTGGGGAAAATCCTTACTTTTTTTCAACATAGATATATAGAAAAGTCTGTAATTCTGTCTGCAATGATGTATTTAGTTTTCCATCCATCCAACTATATCATTAAGGGAACATATTCAGGGTAAAATTTCAAATAAACCTCCAAGGAGACTTAGAGACAACCTTATTCCTTCAATTTATTTTCTCTAATTTGGCAATAGATAGTAACTGAACATTTCAACATTTACTTGAACCCATGATATTTGTAATATGATCTGCTTCTCTTTTTAAAGAGCCAATCTGACTACATACTGTATTAATAATGCATTACTGAAAATGACTAGCACCGATGAAATAAAACAACTCTGCACATACATTCACTTTGGGAATCTTCTCAATAATTACTCTAATGGCCTGTCTGAATATCCACCAATATGGAACATATAACAGTATGCTTCTGAAAATTACATAAAATTGTCAGAGTACTAATGAGTACTTGATCATATTAAATTTCAAATAACTTCTTAATGATTTGTTTGCCACAAGTCTATTCACTGTAATTATTAAGTTGAGAATTCTTTAGAGCCCGCCTTAAACATACTTATCCTCAGCTTCACAAGACACCACCGTCAAACACACACACACCCACGCTTGCTTTTACGTATCGTGCATTCATGAGTTCCTTGTTTTGGCTTTTTATGACTTAGTTCCTATCTGTATTGCTCCATCATAAGGAAAAGACAATTAACTTTAATTCCAAACTTACCATACACAAAAATGTTTTCTAGACCAGAGTATCCAAAGAGAAATGGTAGCAATGGCATAGAGGGAAGATGTTTTTCTGTGCGTACTAAAATACAACTGATTCTTCTCCTATATCAATTATTTTTGTATTAAAGGAAAACACTCTCCTGGTTTTATTTTCTTTTTACCCCAGCAGGAACTGCAAGGAATTCCACTGAAAGTGCACCAAGAAGGTCACTGGACATATCTGTGGTTTTCTTGCCTCCATATGCACTACCAAGTGATTTTTCTAACTGTATTCCCCTAATGTAAAGACTCTGAATCCTTTTGCAATAAAAATCCCAGAATATTTGCACTCTGTCAAAAAGCTAACTGATAGCCACCTAACTTCTGCCATCAACCTCCTTCCAAGTAAAAGTGAGACAGGGATACTCGAGAAAGATAATCTAATGTCAAGGCTAAAAAGCCATTCAGCTAGGTTTATAAAGCTCTTTCCCAGCATCAAGTCATCAGATATATATGTCTTAAATTCCTATAGAAACCCTTAGATGGAATAATGGCTCAATCACTAGATTTTACCAAGGCCAAATATAAGAACATTTCTATACACTCATTATGAATATTGTAAATTTATTTAACAGACATAAAAGTATGATTAAAGATATTGTTGCTTTGTTTTGCACAAAGATCCTAACTAAAAGCCTCAGAATTAATTACAGAAAGAAAGCTTTCACTCCTGAACATACAAATATAATTTATCAGGTTTCCCTATTTGCTATGCCCTAAGAAGCTAGATCTAAATTTAACTCCAAAAGTAATATATACACTTATATTTGTGTTTCTGATGTAGTTTTCTATAACTTTAACTATTAAGATACTTAAATCCTTTCTTGAAAGCAGAAACATAAAAATAAATATACAAATATTAAAAAATATTTCTTTTATGTCCTAATGAACTTCTACACTACTAGAAGTGAAATGAAGTACAAATAACCAGATACCAAAAACCAGAAACTCACACATGTATTTGGAATTTACTCAGAAACATGTGTGAAAATACTCATGCACCAACACTTGCTCCCTGTTGTTTCCAGATTATTCTGAAGTTTGGTCCAAGAAAAAGTTCAGCATTTGACCTAGGTCAGAGTCATCTACTCCAGGAAAGCACAGACACCCATCACAGCCGGATATTTATTGATGCTAGACAATCCTCATCATTGTGGAAATGGAAGTATCAGTACTATAGTTCAAATATGGAACAGAAAATCTCATTCCTCAAACAAACTCAAGTTGAAGGACAACCCACGAAACTGTTAGCCTATATTCTTAAAAAAAAATACCAGTCATGAAATACAACGAAAGACTTAGAAACTGTCCCAGTTTAAAGGATATCAAAAGGACATGACAACTGTTGGCTAAGCATAATTTTAGATTTTCTTCTTATAAAGAATATTATTGGGACAATCACAGAAATTTTAATAAGGTCTGTAGATTAGCATTTTATTAGTGTCAACTTCTTAATTTTGATCATTGAACTGCAGCTATGTAAAACCATTCCATGTTTTTGGAAATACTGAAGTATTTCAAGGTAAAAGGGCATCATGCCTGCTACCAACTTTTAAAAGTTTCTGAAAAAAATATATTAACAAAAATGTGGGTATGCATACATGCATGCATGTGTATATATATTTTTTTATGGATGGATTAGATGGATTGATAGAATGGCAGGCAGAGAGGGAAAGATTGGATATAGAATAAAGTAAATGTAGAACAGTGTTAACATTTGGGAATTCTGATTAAAGGTATCCAGGAATTCTTTATCTTATTCTTGCAATTTTACAGTATATATGAAATGATGTCAAATTAAAGTAAGTATCTTTATGAGTAAGAAAGTACTTAGACTCTTTGGCTGGCTTGTGTTTTTCAGGCCTGATTGTAATTAATGGCTCCAGCAGATCCATTTATTTGAAAAAAAAAAAGCACAAATGCACATTTGTTTTCTACTTCAATATTCGTCAAACTGTGTGCTGTAATCCATTAGTAGATTATGAAATCTATTTTGTGGGATGTGACCAGCATTATTTTAATGGGCTTGCATGAAGAAAAAGTAGCAGAATGCATCATCTCTCTACAGCTACATATTTAATGGTGACACTTTTATTTACAATTATATACAATTGTATACATATCTTTATGTGTCCTGTGTCATAATGTTCAATGTATGTCTTACTATAGAGTTCACTTTTACAAAAAGACTGGAAACACTGCATTCTTTCTCATCATAGGGATTTACCTTTACTGATAAGGATCCACTCATTCATTCACTCAATCATCCATTTATCCAATACCGTCAATAATTTCTTATTGAGCACCTATTGTTTTCCAGGTGCTAGCAACAGCTACACTTGTTTACGAAAACTTATGATACCTTTAGGGTGGGCCATGGTGGCTCAGCAGGCAAGAATGCTCGCCTGCCATGCCAGAGGACCCGGGTTCGACTCCGGGTGCCTGTCAATGTAAAAAAAAAAAAAAAATTATGATACCTTTAGCGTCCTTCTCTTCCTTCTCAAATGCTTAGAGAAAACTTTGCCAACTGAGTCGGTAAAAACGAATACATTTAAAAAGCACTCAACAGCAGAGTGAATCCATACTACAAATCACAGAACTGCATCTTTTTTTGTGATGCTCGAATTCTACAGCATTATCCCTAACATGATTTTCTCATTTTTAAAGGTACCTAACAATACTGCAAGAAAATTTACAAAATAATGAGTAAACAGCAGCAAATATCCATAAAAATATTCAGAAACCACCTACAAGGAGGTGGTTTAATTTAAACTGCTTGGAGTTACTTTCTTGAGCATTTACTTATATCTAAATATATATTTTTTGCATAAATGTTTCTGAATTTTCAGGCCAGATGATCCAGTGGCCCAGGAAGTCTTTTTGTTAATCTTACACACAAATGGTCAACTTGGTTGTCCCCCTGTTAGACAACTTTCCCTTAAAGCAAAATTTCTACAGTGTTAATTTAGGGAAGAATGGCATCATTTCCCCATTTCAAGTTAACATTTTAAAAAGCAGATCTCTAGCTACAGGCCTTATAATATGGAAGAAAATACTGAATGTAGGATTTACAGAAATTCAAAGTTAGAATTGTCAAGCAATGCTCTGATGAATTTCTGACTACTTTTCCAAACATCGCAAAACACACCATAAAATCCTGCTTTTTGATACTTTATCCATTTGAAGTACAACTAGATTTTCCAGTCATGTCCCTATAAATACATAGAGCAGAAAGTAAATGTATGGAGAGGAGGAAATGGTTATTCCTGAGAAATCTCACATCTGAAATTGATTCTTTACTCCATCTTCCCATTATATTTGGATCACAGCCATATGCTCTTTAATTTTATCTTGCTGAAGGGTGATTTCTTCATTGTAACTTATTGACTAGTACTTTAAAGTTTAGAAAATATATTTTTAAATGTGGTATAGTTATCATTCTATTTTTTGCTTGGTAAAATCACCCCTTTTTGGTAGAGCATCATGGAATTACATACATCAATATTTCTGTAATTCAGCCAAGCTCACATGACTTTCAGATGCTCTGAATTAGGATAAGTATCATCAGCTCACAGGATAAAGTCCAAACTACTTAGACCAGAAATCCCGCATAATCCGGCTGTAGTCCAATTCTGCAGACTCCCTTTCCACCGTAATCCCATAAAAGCCTCATGTTATGTGTGGCTCGCTGTACCCCAAGCCTCTGTTTCCATTCCTGCCGCCATGCTTTTACGAACACAACCTCCAATCCCCAGCCACTTGGTCATGCTCCAAGACAAAGCTCAATATTTCTTTGTTCTCACTTCATATCCAACATGTTTAGACCATATTTTAATGAATATATTTTAGAGTGTTATCTCTCCCATCAGAACACCATGAGCTTTTCAAAAACTACCATCCACTATTCCTCACTGACTTCCAAGAGCATAGGAAGATGTCTAGCACAGGCAAAGCTCTCAGTAACTCTCTTTTTTAACAAATGGATAATAAAAAGCAACATTTGCCCTGAGAATTTTATAATTCTTCACATTTTTTTTTCTAAAGGGGAGAGGTAATCACCAGTCACTGGGTTCCCGGAAGTAATACTCACGAAAAAAGTGACAATTGATTCAGGCATGAGAAATGAATGAGATGTGGACAAAAATGATGGTGGGAGAGGGCATTATAGTAAGAGAAAGAGAAAATGAACCAAAGACTTAAGAACCCCAGTATGATGGCCGTGAGAATGCTCTGCATGCTGCCTAACACAGGACCACAATTTGTCAAGGGCCACAACTGTGGCCTCTGAAATCCATAATAGCATTTGAGCTGATGCTTTGCTTCTCATGACCTACTTCCAGCCAGGAAGCACGACAGAGATTTAAGGCAGACCTATTCCTGGGAAATACAGGGCTCCTCTGATGGACAAGTTTGGCTTGAGGTCTCCCTTATGACTTTGCCAAATCCAGTCTAGAGTATTTCTACCCAACCTCTCTTTGTATTCTGGGTCAATCTTATCTTGGTGTCTCCAGGGTCTCTCTGGCCTTATCTGTCTCTCTCCCTAGTATCTCTTACACAAGCATTTCCTAAAACCCTTACAATTTTAATCCCACCTTCTTAGAGGACCCAGACTAACACAGAGCTGGAGTCACAAGTTGACATTTTATTATTATTGTCTGTATTATTAAAGACAATAGTCAGTTCAATACTGCCTTAAGACAGGATGAATCAATATCCAAAAATGAATATAGTAATCGTTTTAGCCTATAAAATTCACCAGCAACAGAGACTTCATAACGTTCTTCTGTGAATTATTTTATAGCTTAATCATCTTACACATCCAATTTAAGTCTGTACCAAACACCTTATTGCAACTTAAGGCTATTTTTTTCCAGTTTAGTCTTCTTTAACAGATTATAGCCAACTATAGAATTACTAAATTATGTGAGTGCATTCATAACACAAATTCACTCTAGATATTCCGCACATATGATCTTGCAGGGCTATTGGCCACCTTTTCTATTTGGTGCAAAATTATGTCTCATTTATATAATCTAATCACAGAATACCTGTTCTTTATGCACTAAAAAAAGAAAGATTCCTCATTTTTAAGCAAAAAAAGTTTGTATATTTACTTCAGGGGAAGTTTTCATGAATTCTAACAAAAGAAATCCTTTTTTTTTCTATTCTAGAATTTTTCTAATACTCTTCCTTCTACTTAGAGAGCAAAAAACTGAAATCTGCAGTGGTTAAGAGTAACATAACATTTTATCCAATTTTAAATAATGGATTTTTTTTTTCCTGCTGAAGATTTGAAATAGAGGTGGAAAACAGGTGGAAAATGCTGTTATATTCCATATTTCAGCTTGAATAAAATAAAACCATTTGTCTGACTGTGACAAGCATGTTTTCTGGTCCAGATTCTCCAAGTATGCAAATCAACATGAAAAGCTCTAGCAGCCAGACTTACCCATCTGCATAGAGCTTCAAAAATGGTGATGTACTTACCTAAAATAGAAAGAGAGATGACATTAGTGACATTCATCGCCACTTAGATACATAGTGAAAACCACATTCTAGAAGGCGGTCAGAGCATCTGTTTCTATCACCACTGCCAGACCCAGTTTTAGGGCTTTTGTTTATGCCACAACAGGCCAGATGGTGGTTTCTCTTTCACTGTCCAAGTTTACTCTGAATATACTTCATAGGTATTTGCTCAATAGATGCTGACAAAAGATTATAGCAATCAACTAGCAAGCATTATGATTGAATAACAATAGCTGATTACATCTATTCAATGCTTACTTGCCTGCTTAGTGCAATACACTTTATGTGCATTTAATCATTTATACGTCAATAAATAGAGGTGAGTTAAGTACTGCTATTACGCCCCCTGTAAAGGCAGATAAGTAAGGCTTAAAGATGTTCATTAACTTGTCCAGGGTCACACAGGTAAAAAGTGTTAGAGCTGGGATTTCATAGGCTCTCTGACTCTGGAGCACTGTCATAACCTTTACATAATGCTGCCTAAATCCTATGGTAAAGATAGACACCAGTAATAGCACTTTGTAAAAAGAAAATTATAAAAGTAGAACTGATGAGAATTTTATAACATGGAGGAATGAACAATGACGGGTACACAGCAGGTGCAAATAATATTTGTTGAATGAATAAAAGGATAAATAATAAACAAATAAATGCTATTGACATTCAGTACAGGTATGCAGGTTATATCCCAACACAATGAATATTTGTAAAACAGAACACTCTAATGTACAGGTTATTTCTTTCTTCCTGTAGACAAATGATCTATTAACAGAGCTCTTTAGTGCTGATTACTCAGATATGAGAAGAACTGAATTCTCTTAAGCAACAAATATGAGGGATAGTTCTGGAACAAATGGCCAGAGAACTATAAGAAAAGGATGGAGTTGCCCAAGCATTTGGTATCAGTCCTAATCCTCAAATGACATCAGTCGAAAGGTAAAACATTTCAATTGTTTAATAAGCAATTAACAGACCCCATTTAACAGTTCTGTCTTCTTCAAATTTTTTTTTATCTCTCTTTCCTACAATTTTTGGTTAGCAATATAACGTTAAAGAAGGAAATAGCTGAGGGAGGAGTAAAAACAAAGGTACTGGGAAGTTGAAATTAAATAGCAACTTGAAAACAAACACAAGAAATACCTAGGACCTTGAATTCATGAAAAATTAGCCATACATTATCTTATGTTTTAATATTCATAATATATCCAAAGATTTTACTTTTAAAATAAGTAACATCAAGACAAAATACACTCTAGAAATACAAGACTCTATTTTCATAAACTGGTAACACAATTAAACAAACCAATGGATTTGTGAGGTGCTTTGCATAAATGTCCAGAGAGCATGTACCCATTAACTCTTAATTTTACTAAGCTTAATGTAAAAAGTCTTTATATCTATGGATGTTTGTCACGGTATTTCTCAGTATTAATTACGGATTTGAGTTATATATTAAACGGGATTATTAAAATAAAGCCCAAAAAAAGTTGATAAAACTTAAAGTAGTTTATATATCTTAAGGTCAGACTGGACTAATTTAAGAAGGAAATCACAAGTGCCTGTGAATTTTAGTGAAACAAATGGAACTTTATTCTGGATTCATTGTTTACCCTTAAAGATAATTGGACTCAATACCACAAATCTTTAAGTATGATGCAGTTAAAATATATGATTCTTTTTTTTTTTGACATGGGTAGACACTGGGAATCGAACCCAGGTCTCTGGCCTGGCAGGTGAGAATTCTACCACTGAGCCACCATTGTACTGCCCGCATTTGATTCTATTTTGATACAGTGTATAGAGAGGATCCAAGGAAGGAGCAAAGGGAGTTCTGTGGTATGCAATTTTCAATGTAAGTAATTGGCACATAAAATATTCATAGTTTGATAAAATGAACTTGTTAAATAAGAATGTCTGAAAACTAACTTTGCTTTATCTATCTCATTGTGATGGCACTCAGGTGGGTGGCACTAGATCTCTCAGTGAACAGGTAAAAGTAGAGTCTAAATAAGATTTAGCCTCATTAAACCTGAAATTGTCTATAGGGGGAGATTTATACTACTGTTCTATTGAATATTTGGATCAGTTCTAAGAGATGCATGGATATTAAAAGAAGACATATGACCCTAGAATGAGCTGAGACTCAGCATCAAGGGATTGAGAAAACCTTCTCGACCAAAAGGGGGAAGAGTGAAATGAGACAAAGTGTCAATGGCTGAGAGATTCCAAACAGAGTTGAGAGGTTATCCTGGAGGTTATTCTTACACATTAAATAGATATCTCCTTATTATTCAAGATGTAATGGAGAGGCTGGGGGGAATTATCTGAAAATGTAGAGCTGTGTTCCAGTAGCCATGTTTCTTGATGATGATTGTATAATGATATAGCTTTCACAATGTGACTGGGTGATTGTGAAAACCTCGTGTTTGATGCTCCTTTTATCTACTTTGTCAACAGATGGAATATGTAGAACATATGGAATAAAAATAAATAATAGGGGGAACAAATGTTTAAATAAATTAAGGTTGAAATGCTAGTGATCGATGAAAGGGAGGGGTAAGGGGTATGGTAGGTATAAATTTTTTTCTGTTTCCCTTTTATTTCTTTTTCTGAATAGATGCAAATGTTCCAAGAAATGATCATGACGATGAACATGAAACTAAGTGATGATATTGTGAATTACTGATTATATATGTAGAACAGAATGATCAAAATAAGAATGTTTGCTTTGGTGTTTTTTTGGTATTTAAAAAAAATTAAATTAAATTAAATTAAAAAACGGAATCATACAAAAAAAAAAAAGGGAGAGACATCTGTCCTGGCTGAACCATGTTCCTCCAAAGTTCATACCTACTCAGAACCTGCAAATATGATTTTATTTGGAAGAAGCGTCTTTGTAGATGGAATCAAGTTAAGATAAGGTGGGCCCTAAATTCACTATGAGTGTTGTCCTTATAAGAAGGGGGAAATTTGGACATAGAGACACACAGTGGAACTTCATGTGAAGATCAAGTCAGAAACTAGAAGTGATGTGTCTATGGCCCAGCAAATGTAAAGGATTATTAGTCATCATGAGAAGAAAGAAGATCATGGAACACATTCTTACTCACAGCCTCCAGAAAGACCCAACCCTACTGATACCTTGATTCTATACTTTTGGCTTGAAGGAGTATGAGAGAATAAATTTCTATTTTTTTATGTCCCCATTTGTGGTACTTGTTTTTGGCAGCCTAGGTAACTAACCCAACACCTAAAAGAAACCTAAATTTTTCTTCCTTAAGAGCTGAAACAAGTAGAGACAACTCAAAGATGAATAGTATTTGGATTTACATTTAGGATTAAAAATCCTTCTATGTACAATCATATATATTCCATTGAATAAGGCAGAAATTTTCTCCAATGCAAAGTCAATTGTACAAGACTTCACTCCTGCCCCATCCGTGCCTCCATTACCGATTTCGATCACTTACAAACATCAGTATTTCTCCAAAACTCTATACACTTCTTTTCCACAAATTCCCATTTTACTCAGTGTATTTTTTCCTATATAAAGTAGGCACAAGACAGGAGGAATAAGTTATGCACCACATTGGCCTTCTCTGCCGCGAAGATGGTTAAGTTCACTTGAGGTGAGGTCAGTATTCAGAGTTTACTCTATGTCAATGACTCGTATTGTGCAGTGAGCCTCTGTGGTGGAAGGAATTTTATTTCAACCTCTTTTGGGAAGCCAAGACATTCATACTTGAAACAACTATAAAATGACACAACAAAACAACTTATAATTAAATGCAAATTACTCAGTACAGACATCAAATGCTAAAAGATTGAAGAAAAACAAGAAAGAGAAGTTTCAGCTGTCATGTGGGGATTACAGAAATATGCAGTAACTGGGCGGATAACATCAAGAGAGCATGTGGGCCTCTAATACGGAATGCACGACCAGTGCATGTGCTTCCCGCCAGCATTCACAGACAGTCTGGAGTAAAAGAATTCAGCACAGAGATTTCAGGATTACTACAGAGCTACTTCAGAACAAAGTCAATGGTTTGGGAGGGACCATGTCTCCACAATGGTTTTTGGGGATCCAGGCCAAGGAGTGCTCTGCATGCCACGAACATTCTCTCTCACACATCATAGACCATTAACTGTAACAAGTAACACAAGCAGAACAGTTAGTTTTTAAATGACCTTCATCAAACATTGCTACTATTGAATTATGCTGAAGGATGTATAGTTATTCACTCAGTAACTATGTGCAAAGAATCAGCTCTATGTTGTAGAAGCACATGGAGATTCTCACAACCATAATGCTTTCAAACTCTTCTACTAAAGTCAGGCCCCTCAATGATGTGCATCTGAATTATACTGGTTTATCGAATCTGATGTCAGCCAGATGGAAATCTCCAAGGTCTCTAACCTTCTAGGATATGCTTTGCCTTCAAAATTCAATGAACTGGCTCCAATCGCTATTTTATATTTATCAGAAGACCTGAGTATCCAGTCTCCAGGATATCTCTATATCCTTGAATAAACAGGCCCAATTCACAGATTGCCTCTTCCAGGAGATCTTCCATCAATTGCTTTCCTTGCCAAGTCTGCATTAGGGGCCCCTTTTCTTCTCTCATTTCTTCACAGTATATTATAATTGCTCCCTCAAGGCAGGATCTGCATCTTTTATTGCTATATTATTAAATGTTGTCAATGCGTATGACTTATATGAAATGACTAAATGGTTCCATCAGTTACCCTACAGGCTAATTACTCAGGCCAATGGCCAATTCCACTACCGGGCCCTGCGGGCTGTCTTTCTACATGATACGTATTGGACCTTGAGGTTCTTGCAGACGAATGACATAAACTGGGGGCATATCTGACAATAGTGCATATTTGACTTTATTCTTGTTAAAATGATTTCAACTTGTATTGTTTATATTTCTCAAGGCCATTCAACTCAAGGTGCATGTGTATATGTATACACACTCATGTTTTAATTATTTTCTTTTTAAAAATATGTAGGAAAATTAACGATGATGTATGTTTACAAAGGAAAGAAGAGTGAATTAACTTTAAAAATAGCTAATATTCATTACTTACTATCTGCTCAACATGTTATGGGCATTATGCAATCTCGCCTCATAATAACCACGTGAAGTAGGTGCAGAGTGGTAATAAGAAGCTTACAGTAAAGTATCTGAAATTATACATCCGAAAGTGGGAAAGGTGGGGATCCACCCAGGCAATTTGTCCAGAAATCACAGTGCATAATTGCTAATCTCTACTTCTTTTAATAAATTCATTCAACAAATATCTATCAGGCACTTGTTCTAGGGATATACTAGTGATTAAAACATCATGGCCCACATGTGGCTTACAGTCTAGTTAGAGGGAGACAGACAATAAACAATGGGATAATATATAAGTACACTGTATAGTATTTAAGAAGGTAATGAGCACAGCAGAGTAAGTTAAGCAGGGAAACAGAGGCAGGGGATTGTGGTAGTGCAAAGTGCATTGCAATGGTAAATAGGGAAGTCAGGGTAGGGGTTTTAGTTTGCTAATGCTACCAGAAGGCACCATACCAGAGATGGATTGATTTAATAAGGGGATTTATTTAATTAAAAATTTACAGTTCCTTAGAGGAAAGGCAGCTAGCCTTCATCTGAGTTTCTCTGTCAAATGGGATGCACATGGTGACATCTGCTGAACTTCTTTCCTGATTTCTGGGTTCCAACAGTTTTCCCAGGGGTATGTCCTTGCTGTATCTCCAAATATCTGGGTCAGAGCTGCTGAGCTCTCTTTTGACTTCTGTCTTTTAAGCCTCCAGCTAGATAAATTTAATGTCGCTCATTGCAGAAGGCACTCCCCTTAGCCAGCTGCAGATGTAATCAACCAGAGATGAAATTCACATACTGATGATTTAAGTCTATAGCAACAGCACAACTGGGCACCATCACCTGGACAAGTTGATACCTGAACACAACTACTACAGTGTCCACCCCTTGTCAACTTGGCAACCATACACATCACCTTAAACCATACTTAATCTCTAAACAGAAATAATGACATATTTTTCATCTCACAGTGCTCATCTGTCCTGCATATAAAGCAGTAAATCTTTCCACATACAAAATGCATTCATCTCATCAAGGTATCACAAAAGCCTTAAATTATTTCAGTAAAAATACAAATACAATACCAACTTAAAAATAGTACAAAATCTCATCAACGTCAGTTACAGGCATGGTCTGTCCCAAAGCAAAATTCTTCTCTGGCTGTGGACCTGTGAACTTAGAGTAAGTTATCTGCTTCCAATATACAAAGAAGGAACACTCATTCGATAAATGATCCCACTGCCATACGGAGAAATTGGAAAGAAAACAGGTCACTGGACCTAAACAATTTTGAAAAACTGCAGAGCACACTCCATCAAATTTCAAAGTCTGAGAGTCACTCATCCTCAGGGCTTTAGAAAGCAGCAGTCATACTCTTTCCAAAGACTTATGCAGTGGCCCTGTTCTCTCTCCACACACTGGGGAACATTGGGGAGACAAACTTTTTATCTGCCCCACCTTCCTCAAGCATTTGAGTGGCACCTGGGTGCTCTGTCATCTCCGAGGATTATGCTCAACCCCTTTGGGTGGCAGCCAGCCTCCCCCCATTCCCTGGGAAATGTGCTCTACCCAATCCAAGGCCTGGGGCACCAGAACTTTTCCTGAACATTGAGGCAGGAGGCCCACCCTCTGCTTCCAGGGCAAACTCACCCCTTTCACACACACACAACGTGGATCTACTCTCACAGCCCAAGGTTCCTTGACTTCAGCTGTTAGCTTCCATGGTAATGCCTGGCAGTGGTTCTATTTATATAGGTCTCACAAAAAACTGTTGACTTGGCATGTAACATGCAGGGATTAAAGCCATCAGACAATAGCAACTTCCACAAATCCTTTCTGGATAACTCCATCTCCAATCCTGACTTGTTCTGTAATGACCGACTGGTTCCATGTTTGGGTAAATCCTCATATGGGGCACTATTCTCTGAAGTCTCACTTTCTAGAAGCCCAGAATTTTCCAGATCATCCATTTCTGGTTTCTTTACACCCAAAAGTTCATTCCTCAGCCTAGTCCTTTCTTTTCAGATTTTACTATAAGCTGCAAGGAGAAACCAGGCTTCATCCTCCATATTTAGCTTGGAAATTTCTTCAGCCAAGCATCCCAGATCATCACATTCAAATTCTCCCTTCCATCCAGCACCAGGCTTCCATTTTTCCAAATTTTCTGCCACCTTAAAACAAGGGTTGCCTTTCTTCCAATGTGCAACACACACTCATCTAGGGCTTCAACAGAAGTATCTTTAGAGTCCATATTTTTACCCACAGCCTCTTCAAAACAATCTAGGCTTTCTCTATCAAGCGCCTCACAATTCATCCAGAATTCCCCCTTTATCCACTGCAAAAGCCATCCGAATATGTTTGGTATTTACAAATCAAAATTCGTTTTAGTGTGCTAATACTGCTGGAATGCAACACACCAAAGATGGGTTGGTTTTTAAGAAAAGGGGATTTATTTAGTGAAAAATGTATAGTTCTTCAGAGGAAAGGTAGCTAACTTTCAACTGAGGTTCTTTCTTACATGGGAAGGCACAGGGTGATCTCTGCTGGCCTTCTTTCCAGGACTCTGGGTTCCTGGGGTGATTTCTTTTTGCATCTTCAAAGGCCTGGCCTGAGCTGAGCTGTGAGGGCTGAGATGAGGGATGCTGAGTTGCTTGGGCTGTGCTACGTTGAGCTCTCTCATTTAAGCTTCCAGCAATTAAATCAAACATCATTCATTGCAGCAGGCACACCTCCTAGTCAGCTGCAGATGTAATCAGCAGCAGATGAGCTTCACATGCCATTGGCTCATGTCCACAGCAATAGAACTAGGCACCTTCACCTGGCCAAGTTGACACCTGAACCTAACTACCACAGATGGATCAGCTTTTAATATGGGGATTTATTTAGTTACAAATGTACAGTTCCTCGGAGGAAAGGCAGCTTGCTTTCCTCTGAGTTTCTCTGTCACATAGGAAGCAGATGGCAACCTCTGCTGGCCTTCTCTCCTGGCTTCTTGTTTCCAACAGCTTTCCCCGGTACATGTACTTTCTACATCTCCAAATGTCTGGGTCTGAGCTGCTGAGCTCTCTTCTGACCTCTCTCTTTAAGCCTCCAGCTAATTAAATTAAATGTCACCAATTGAGGAAGGCATGCCCCTTAGCCATCCCGTTATAATCAGCCACAGATGGAATTCACGTGCTGATGATTTAAGTTCACAGCAACAGAACTGAGCACCATCACTTGGCCAAGATCACATCTGAACCTAAGTACTGTAGTAAGCCTCAATGAGAAAGAACATTTGAACAACTACTTGAGGGAGTTTTACTTGAGCACATCTATATGCTAAATAACCAGTAGAAGTTGAAAGCACAGAAAAAGGCTAAAAACTGAAGTTCTTATGTTCTTGGTTTGTATCTTTTATTTTAAGACAAGTATTACATATCTCTCATATTTTAGCTAACTTTGCATGTGTTTTATCTCTATTAGTTTTAAATTCCTTGACTGTGACAAATTGCTCCACATATCATTATATCCCTCCACTGGGCTTAGATGAATGACTGTCAGAACACCGAAAATCTAATGAAGGAATGAGTGACTGTCACAACATTGAAAATCTAATGAAGTAATGAATGTGTAATGGAACCAGTTAAACAGATAAGATTTTTTTTTAATCAGAAAAAAGGAGTGATCAGATCAATAATTACAAATAGTACTAAGCAACCCAGAAATAGATGTAAGCTGGAAAATAAATTCATAGAAGAGCCTTTTCTGCTTATGCAATGCAATCAAGATAACATACAGGGCAAGTAGCTTTGTTAATATCAGGGCTAAGACAATTAGGTAAGAAAGCTTTCCTGAATTGGAGGTAATTAATGTGGAATGACTCTAAATTAGGGGCCAAACTTAACTAGTTGGATAATGCCTTTACCCATCTGTTCAATCAATATTTATTGAGCCAACTACAAAGTAGGATCTATCCTTAGGATAGATCAGTTAGTACAACAGACAGTCCCTAACTTCACAGACTTAGATTTTAACAGGAGAGAGAGCCATCAAACAAATATTTGCAATTAATTAATTACCACTTTATTAACTGCTATCAAAGAAGCAGAGACGATCCAAAGAGTGAGTAACAAGGTTATTGAATTTCCTCTGGGTTGTAAGCAAGGCAAACCTGAGACTGGAAGGGTAAGGGTGTTTGGGGGGTGGGGGGAAATGGGTGTGTTCTATATTTTAGGCACTATATTTATTCATTCAATAAGTATGTGTCAAATGTTACTATATTCCCATATAATATGCCCCTTCACATACCAGTTCATTTAATCTTCACAACAAACCTATGGGTAAGGTTTTATTACGGCCATTTAATATATGGGAAATCAGGTGGGGCTCAGAGAGAGTTAGTATCTTACTCAATTTCATGTGCTTGTGAGCCGAGATTTCAATCCAGACCTGTTTAAGATTTTCCCATATGAGCTAATATTAGGCAACCTGATGCCAGGATCTCTGCTATTCTGATAAGCTGCAGTTATGACTTTTTTCAGGAAGATGGAACCTACAACCTAGGTAGGAGCTCAGATCTGACTACCAATTGAGGCAGGTTCATCTGGGCTGGAATGCCCAATGAAAAACCTGGCTAAAGTATTCCAGTGGATCTAGACCTCAGACCATCCACCATAACAAATCTTCCTGTCTCTACTGATTCATGCAGCAGAAAAATATGGAAGACCTGTAGACACCATTTTCAGTACTGGGGATACAGAAATGAATACCCTAGTTTTCAAGCAGCTCAATCTTGTAAGGATAGAGACTAATAAACAGATAAGTAGAGAGTGTAATATGGTGGACGTTACAATAAAAAGCCTGGGGGCAGGGGGGACTGCAGCAGAAGAGGTTCCTAATTGTGTCTGAAGGCTTGCAAGAGGAACTGACCTTGGACCTGGAGAGTTTAGAGGAGTAGTAGCGTGATAAGAAGAGGAAGAAGGAAGAATGGCCATTCTCATTAGGGACAATGTTAGAGACATTAGGGACAATGTGAGGGAGTCACGGTGTCTGTCAAACTTTGAGAGGTTAGGTGTGTGTGCTGGTATGTACTGAGGAAAAGGGGAATAGCCCTATTCCCCCTTTGGCAGATCACAAAATGATCATCTCAGACCCTGATTCCTGTGTTGGATGAAAATTTTAAAAGTTGACCACATTGTCAATCATAACCATTCAAACCACAGCTGATAATGTTCAAGCAGAAGGGAGGAGATAAAAATAAAGCACCACACACATTCAAATCCTATTCCAGAGAACCTCACGAGCAGACTGATTTATTGGTGTTTGAACACATTACCATACAAAATGTGAAAAGAATACAATACCACACATGGTGCATGGAAATAGTTTGGATTTACTGATTTATTTTATTTTTTTTAGGTTGGCGGAGAGCAAAAACATGGAATGGGAGTTGCTTTATATTCTAAAAGCAAATCAGTTTAGTGTAAAACCACAATTACTACATGCAGCTTTTGTGACAGGGTGGCAACATCAAATCAATATTCCACTCTTGAACACATGCATCAGCAAGCATTTGATTCAAAGAACCCCTTTCATTAGTGGAGACGATCACTAGTTGATCACAGATTTAGATAAAGCTAAAAACTTAATCTCTATGCCTATGAAAACTGCAACCACCCCAACCATCGCCAAATCTGCCCAAAAACAGAGGTTTCACTTGACACCTAAGTATGAGAGACCTCAAGTGGGCGGTTAACTTAGGTACACGGTGCACGCTGTGCCTTTCCATTGCATCTTCCATCACGCCCAAGCAGAACAGAAGAACTTTCAATGTCAAACGGATTTTACAGTTTGAGATCTTGAAGCAGACTTGCTTAACCCATTCATTTCTACTGTTTCTCAGTCGAATGCTGGGAAAATGTAAGACTCTCATCAGTCTGTTAAATCATAATTTCATAGAGTACCTGGAGCAGATGTGCTAAATAATGAGAGTTTTTTTAAGGAGGAATATGAATCAGAAATATCTGTTATTTAACAATTTAACAGAGTCAATGTGGCAATCAATTATGGCTACATAGTTGGTAGTTACAAGAATCTTAAAAATTTAAAATGTTGGAGGTGCAAGGGTAGTTCAGTGGTAGAATTCTCGCCTGCTAAAAGAGAAACCAGAGTTTGATTCCCAGCCCATGCACTTCCACCTGCAAAAATAATAATAATAATAATAATGACAATAAAAAATTCAACAAATGATGCTGCCATAATGGGACAGTCGTATGGAAAAAGAATTAAATGTGACCCCCACCATACACAGCATAGGAAAAAAAATTTTTTTAAGTTAAAAAGTTTAACTCTTCTAGCAATACCTTCCAAAATTAAAGAGCAGCAAAAGAATCAGAATGTGTGGGATCCCAAATTCATTTTAAAGTTACAACAGCTTTTTTTTTTTTAGCTGTGGGTATGTGCTTGAACAGTTAGAAAAACATTGTAGGGGGTAAAGGTGGAGAGTGGAGAGTGAGAGGTCAGGCCTTGGAGCCAGAACACCTAGTTCAAACCCAGACAACCTTAAGTACTCAGAAACTGATAGCAATATATGATGATGGCGATGATGGTGATCACAATGACTTCAGTAAGGTAGATAGAGATGGGCAAGATGATTTGGTGACCAAAGATCAGTGGAGCCTTGCCAATGGGCCCTAAGTTTCACCACTTTCCATCAAGTACTTATGAACCATTAATGCAGAATGAGGGATATTTTACACCTCTACTCTTTACAAGCCACATTCAATTTTAGTATACATGCTGCTCAAGCAAGCACTCAAGCTACAACCCAAGCCTAATATTTATTTTCAAAATCTTCCCAAGACTAGATTGATGCCAATTAAGTGTCAGTATATCTCTCATTTAAATCAACATCTACCAGTTCCATCCAATTTAGACAGTCTTCTTTCTTCAAGAGCTTTAATAGCTTCTTCTACCCAGGAATTATGGAGTATTGATCAGAGAGTCTCAGCAGGACCCCTTGAACTTGCATGGGAGGGTTTAATCTAATAGTGAACTAGAATTCCAATAACTGTTCTGCAAGAATCCCTGGCCACAAATTACAATACTCTGTGAAAGGAAGTTACATAAGCCTCACTGAACTGTATCCAATTGCTAGCTGGGAATATCTAGAAAACTAATAAAGGAGACAACAAAACATTCAGAACTGCAGGGCTGAGTTATTACAATCTCTATTGGTTCTGGCCTAAAGTGAAATAGTCAATTAGTTGTAAACACAGCTAACACAAACTTTACATAATTGGCTAACTAGAAGAACATTCTGCCATATATCTGTCTACCAACATCTCAAATTTGGTCAATGACACCTGTGACATTTTTATAGTCCTTTCATAAATTATGCCCCTGAGGCTAAAATCAAACAAAATTTAGGCTTTTATTACCAGTCAAATAAGGATTAAAATGCAACTCTGCAGAGCTTGAACAAAAACGGCCATCACTTCAAGAGTCACATTCACTGCACACCAAAAATCATAAGGGAGGAAAAGTCACAACTAGATGTTGCAGCTGTATTTATGTAAAATACCCAACGAATCAACAAAGGAGAATATATTTAAAATATACATTGCAGGGCGGGCCATGGTGGCTCAGCAGGTAAGAACGCTTGCCTGCCATGCCCGAGGACCCGAGTTTGATTCCCAGTGCCTGCCCATGTGAGAAAAAAAAAAAAAAAAAAAATATATATATATATATATATATATATATACATTGCATAAATGGATACATGAAGTGTTTGGATACTAATTTATTTGTTGACACTGTTAATTCCCTCACCTCCATCTTTTACAGACTCTCAATCCCTGCTTACCATCTCCAAAACTCACCCCAACTGTGCCATATCCCATCTGCTCTTTCTCTGTCTTATTTATCTGTTACCAATAATTACTCATTCTAAAAATATGGGAATGACTTGCTCCCCACACATACAAATATAATATGCCAATTATATCTACCAAACATTCAGGGAATCAGCATTCTTCTCTCAAAACCCACAACCCCTAGGTTGCAAGGCCATGCCATGCAATGCTTTGTTGGGACCTCAGCAGTAGTCACCTCTTACAGGCCTAGCCTCCAACCTTGACCCTTGTATAAAGCCTCCAGGATGATCTGACTTGGAACTCGTGGTTCCTGGATTAACTTGAAGTCCTTAACTTGGCACCAAGGTCAACATAACCAGTCTTTCTTTATCTACAGTCTCATATCCTGTCCTTTACCTACTTACCCTCCATTCGGCGCGCACACACACCATGTGATTCCTTGCCTCAGTGTTTCTACTTCTGCTCCTTCCCTCTGCTTAGAATGTTCCTCTTTCTTCCCCCCCCAACCCTTCACACATCTTTTAATGAGCGTAGGTCACACAACTTCCAGGAGGTCTCTTTGACACTGTTCCACCCTAGGCTGGGTTAAGTCCTGCTCCTTTGTAAGTCCTGCTCCGTTCTACTCCCCCATAATCCTGTGCATAGTGCTAATGACAGCACTCACTGCATATCTCCCCAACCGTTTAAATCTCCTTCTCCCATCCTAATTTGATTTTCTTGAAGGAAGGGCCTTATTTATGGTAACAGCCCCAGTGTCTGGCATGATGCATGGAACAAGTAAACACACCAAAAAGCAAAGATTGCTGAAGAAGTGATTGAATGAATGTCTTTCTGTAGGACAATGAATACTGGAAAGCAAATGTAAACAAGGTAGATAAAATGCCATTCTTCTGATTTCTAGAAAGAGAATGGGCTCTGCCCTAGAATGCAGTCCGGGGGTGAGTCTCAGTTGGGAAGGTCACAGGGTAAGTGTAAAAGTGCTAATTTTGGAAGGCAGAGACACCTAGAAGAGGGGCACCAGGAAGAGGAGATGGGCCAATAGGACAACAGAGGGCTGAGTGGTATGTGGTCAATAGAATCCCCCTCACAACTCTTCAAAGTTTTAGCAAAGCCCAGAGAATTCACAACATGCTACATGGTTTTGGATTTCTTGTTTAAATGCTCCACTCCTGAATACCCGCACACCCAGGTTTGAGACACAACAGAGAGACAGCTATGGATGGACACAGGGCTACAGAGACAGGGAGAAGTATAAGGACGTAAGTGGTGGGGCTGGGGGGTGACTTGCTAAAATCATGGTGATCAGATGAGCTATCCCAAGTCCTGGCATAGGGACAGGGAACACTAATCATAAATACACTGGAAGAGAACGGGAATCTGATAGATATATTCAACTGTCAACAGGAACCACATCTGGAAACAAGTTAATTAATTAATTATATTCTTCCTTTAAAATATATTTCTGCTTACAGAAATATATATGGTACAATTTTTTTTAAAAAAAAGGTAAGGGGAAGGGGGTGCAAGGGTAGTTCAGTGGTAGAATTCTTACCGGCCATGTAGGAAACCTGAGTTTAATTCCTGGCCCATGTGCTTACCCCCTTTCCCCAACAACAACAAAAAAATATTAAACAAATGGTACTGCAATAATAGGACAGTCCCGTGGATAAAGAATAAAATGTGACCCCCACCATACAGCATACAAAAAAATAATAAATAAAAAAAGACAGGGGGGTGGTGCTGAGGAAATCAATCCAGATGCATACACAGGTATCATATGTGAAAAATGAGCTTCTTAGCAGCCAATATGTAAAGGCAATGCAATTCTTACACAATTTGGAATTGCTTAGTACGCATGAAACTATTCTTGTCAGCTAAAGTATCAGTACATTTCTGTCTTGGGTCTTCATAGACAGAACATTTTGGAACAATGAGCAATAACTTTATCATAACCTTTCAAACTTGGCATTATATCAAGAGTAAAAGAGTCAGTTTGAAAATAACTTTAAAAGAACAACCAAAAAGCCTCCATAAATTTGCATGGACACATTCCTTTATAACCCAAGAACTATCTAATTTACATTATATTGTCTCTCTTACATTCTTTATCTCATTTCAGCCTTGAGGCACAGCTATCAATATAAGAAACATATCTTACCTTTAAATACTTTTTATTGTTCATATCCTTGATGATTTTCAGACAACAATTAACATAAGGTTTGTATCGCCCTCTATAGAGGAAATACCTTAGACCTTAAAAAATGCCCAGGAAAAGAACAGATGAACATATAGACAACATTACAAGTTATCGATGATTCAAAGAGGCACCATGTAATTGGGAAGGAATTTTCCCTTTGCCTACTGAAGGGGCATCTGGCGGTGCTTCCTTCTGTTCCCAGCAGACTTCTCAATGAAATGTTTCCACTTTGCACCCTTTGGGTTCAGTTGTTCAACCGGTCACAATTAGTTAAATTAGCAACTGGTTGAACAACTGTAACCAAAGAGTACAGGTCAACGTGCTGAGGTCCACTAGAGAGAGAGGTCTGTAAGTCGTGAACAGCAGGACTTGCTCCTCTGCTCTGCCTGTCCTCTTCAACATTCACAAGGATGACTTGGAGCAACACACATACGATTCAATACAAAGTCATGAAACACTGATTCACCATCTAGTATTTGCTTGCTATTGGGACAGGGTTTGAAGGTACCAAAATAAAGGCACTTCTATGGCCCTAACACCAAGTGGGAGAACAGCTTGTGGAAGACGGGAGAGTTCAAAACAGAGGTAGAGAAAATGAAAAAAAGGGAGAGAGAGAGAGAGAAACTATATTACTCATCAGGAAGTTTCAACACATGACCTTTAGCTAGATACATTTTGCATGAGGAAAAAATGTCAAGAATTACAAGGGAGGTAACCCTCCCAATTTCCAAATTTCCCATTAGAATGAACGTTCCATCATTGTTCATACCGTGGAGCACATATCTGGGATTTTAACTTTTTTTAGTTAAACTCACATGATACCATGTGGGTGACAAGTTAACAAATCTCATATAACACAGACAAGACAACACAAGATCCCTGGTCATTTTGCTTTGTTAATCTGACAACGTACAGTTCTCATCTCCCCCCAGGCCTAGTGTACTCTGATATTAATTTGGATATTTAGGGAAACTCATTCATTCAAGCACCAAATGTTCACTTGCTGTGATCAATGCAGCATGCTTCAGGACTCCCTGGCTGTATATAGAAGTTACACCATTTTCCTAATCACCAAATCCTTCTGCCACAGATGGAGTGATGCATCTGGACATGCATCAATCATTTTGCCACCAGGATTCTGAGGATTCCTTTTCAGTTCCCTCGTGTTGACAGAGAACTTGAAGAGCTGTGATTAAAACTGGACAAAAACTAGAGAGAAAGTTATGGTATGCCTGCCCTGGGCAGATCCACTAACTCTTTGGTTTGCTTTGCTATAACTCTTCAACACAATGAAATTAGTTGATGGATAACTGCCACAGCTCAATGAACTGATTTCCCTCCACTTCAAAATGGGTCAGCAGTGACTGTTCACATGGAGAGCGTGTGGTATTTACGAGCAAGGCATCAGTGGGGTACAACTCTGGTCTTAAATGATGTCTCTCAAGCTTTAGACTAAGTGCCAATCAATGTAGAGATAAAAGGCCCATAACCCACCTTATGTGCAAGATGGAAGAAACAGAACTATGGGACTAAGATACTTTCAGATATTTTATTTGAAATACATGTCTTTCCATCAGATTTATTTTAATTTTCCCAAACTCTGTAGAACTGAATATTCCAGACAAGATATTAGTCAAAGCTGTTTAAAACCATGCTTCCCTTATTTACAAAAAGCAGTTTTTATAGGACAACTATCAAGAATAAACACGAGAGAAATGGAAACTTTTCCATTTCTAGCAATTCACCAGAGTAAACTGGCTGTCTATTGAACACAGCTGTTTCTCTGAGAGATTTTTTCCTTTTTTTGGAATCTAATATTGACTGTGCTATTGCGGCATGAAAATAGTAAGTAAAAGATTGTTCCAGGCTTGATAAGAATAAATATAAGAAATAATGGCTCCCATAGGTCTTCACTACCCTAATCACCAAACTGCTATCTGGAGCCTCGTGGGTAAGAGTCCACCATTTGTCATGTCAATTACAAACACATGAAACGTTCTAGGACTTTTCTTGCCACCTCCCTTCAATGGAGGAAGACATAGACCCAGCCAGGAAGTAGTTCTGGAAATAGATTTTAAAATAAGAAGGCAACGTGGCGAGCAAACTCACTAACCTCCCCCTCTCTACATGGGACATGACTCCCAGGGTGTAAATCTCCCTAGCTACATGGGACAGAAATCGTAGAACGAACTGGGACTCAGCATTAAGGAATTGAGAAAACCTTCTCGATTGAAAGGGGGAAGAGAGAAACGAGACAAAATAAAGTGTCAGAGGCTGAGAGATTTCAAACAGAGTTGAGAGGTTATCCTGGAGGTTATTCTTATACATTTTATAGATATCCCCTTTTTTAGTTTAAGGTGTATTAGAGTGGCTAGAGGGAAGTGCCTGAAACTGTAGAGCTGTGTTCCAGTAGCCTTGTTCCTTGAAGATGATTGTATAATGATACAGCTTTTGCAATGTGACTGTGCTATTGTGAAAACCTGTGTCGGAATGCTCCTTCTATCTATGGTATGGTCAGATGAGTAAAAAATATGGATTCGGAATAAATAAATAATAGGGGGAACAAATGTTAAAGTAAATTGAGTAGATTGAAATACTAGTGAAAAATGAAAGGGACTGGTAAAGGATATAGAAAAAAAAAACGGGGAACAAAGCTTAAAATCTATTGAGTAGATGGAAATACTAGTGGTCTATGAGAGGGAGGGGGTATGTGTGTGAGTTTTTTCTTGTTTCTTTTTGTTTCTTTTGTAGAGTGATGCAAATGTTCTTAAAAATGATCATGGTGATGAATATACTACTATGTGATGATATCGTGAGCCACTGGCTGTACACCATACATGGAATGTTTGTATGTTAAGAATGTTCATGCTTGTATGTTGTTTTGATTTGTATAATACAAAATAAATTAAATTAAGTAAGAAGGCAAGCCTCAAACATAAGCACAGGAAAGAGTCTAATTCCCTAAACTTCTCACTTTTCATCAACTGTTGGAGTATGTTTCTGACTAAATTTAATTATTCAAGAGAAACTATGATCATATTCCCCAGCCTACACTATATCTTTCTAAACACTTGGCTTTTTGTTCAATAACAATAATGATAAAATTACATGCTTTGGGCACTTTATTTCAATAAATTAAGAAGATTTTTCCTGGGCGGGCCGCGGTGGCTCAGCGGGCAAGAGTGCTTGCCTGCCATGCCGGAGGACCTCGGTTCGATTCCCGGCCCCAGCCCATGTAAAAAACAAACAAACAAACAAAATATAATAAAACAAGAAAATGTTTAAAGATGTTTCCCTTTCTTCCTTCCATCCTTCCTTCCTTCTCTCTGTCTTTCCTTCCCTTCCTCCCTCTCTCTTTAAAAAAAAAAAAAAAAAAAAAAAAGAAGATTTTTCCTGCTAATTTGACCTCAGCCAATCTTAGTTACTAACATTAACTAACAGCTACATGTATTATCTAAGTATTTAACCATTGTGCAAGGAACTGTACACAGTACTGGCGTCATGGTATTTATCCCTCCTAACAGTTTGATGGAATAATAATCAGCATTGCAATCCTGTGATCACTTCTTACTTTGATGCTTATTTATCCTTTTGTGCTATCTATTCAAAATGATGGGCTATAGCACATTAAAAGTGCGGGCTCTGGAGCTAGATAGTCTAATTGGAATCTTAGCTGTGAAAACACGCAAGTTGAAAAATGAAGGTAATAGGATGGGCAATCTGATAATATGATTCTAAAAATAAAACCATTGCTTGATCCATTTCTAGACTTGGACCTAGACTACGGCACCCTACCAAAGTTACTTTTTTTCAACCTGCAGAAATGAATACAGACCCTGACATGTCCAGGCCACCACTGCCTTGAAGGTTAGCCAGGTGGGTTGTCAGGTTCTATTTACTTGGTTATGAATAATGTTCTTCACCCTAACTAACTCTTTTACAAAAAAAAAAAAAAAAGCAAACAATTACTGTTCTTCTTGCAGCTCCCCTGAGTGCCCAGGGAAAGGTGTGGCTGCATTCCAGGTGGGCAGTATTTGCACCCCAGGTGGTTTGGATGCATAGCTCTGGAGGTGACTAGCTCAGATACAGAAGCAAATGATGATCCTTTGAACCACTAGCTTAAGGTAAATTGGCATGGGCCCATGTTTTGAGCAACACAGGGAATCTGAATAAGCTAAATGCAAAGATATCAGAAAAAAATGTGGCTAAACCAGTGTGCTGAGGCAATGGAAATCTGACATCCTGTTGCTTAGATCAAATCTCTATCAGGTGTGGGAACTAGAAATGTCTCCTCTTTAAGCAAGAAGGAGCATACAGCCCTCACCCCAACATGGCCTGGTGTGGCTCACTGGTTCCAGAGGGGATGAATGATGCTTTGTGGCTGAAGACATGAATTCTAGAATGCATTGCTTGTTTGTGGGCCATGACCCACACTTATGGAGGTATTTTCAATATGGCGAGGCCATATTGGGATGGGAACAATATAAAATTGAATGTAAGGAGACACAACAGGACCTATTTCCAGTTCTTCTAGTAACTATTTCTACATCTCAGAGCAAAATAATTACCCACCTCTAGGTCTCATTATCTTGAAAATAATACGCATCACCTTGGTCAGCAATTTGCACTTCTTTTAAAAGCAGCACAGATATTTGTGCAAATAAGGTCTTGTGCAAAAACCCAGGAGATAAGGCAAATAAATCATGAGAACCCAAGGCATATGCAAAGAATCTCAGAGTTCCTAAGGCACAGTTTGAAAGCCACTAAATCAGATTTTCTCAAAGGACTTTCCAGGCTAGATTCTATGACATCAGCTAAACCCCTGGTTTGATGATTTCCAAAAGAAGAGTGCTTCTAAGCTTGCTCCAAATTAAAATCATCTGATTTCACTCTCTCCCTCTCTTCCCCTCTATTCCCAAATTTATACACACACACATATACCTGGTAAAATAATGGCTCTTAATAAATATCAGGGACTTCTGGAGAAGATGGAGGCTTAGTAAGATGCACGGGTCTTAGTTCCTCCTCCAGAACAGCTACTAAAGAAACAGAAACGGTACAGAACAGCTCCCGGAGCCACGACAGAGACCAAAAAGACAGCGTACCCCATTCTGGAACGGTTGAACCGGCTGGGAGAATCCGCTGCAGTGAGATCCCCAAAGGGCGCGCGCTTCCCCGGGCCGTGGCGGCTGGCGGCCGGAGCCCCTCCCTCCCTCCTTCCTGGGCCGGCTGGGAGATTTGGACAGGCAGTCCCCTCAAGCCGTGGCGGAAGGCACCCCCCGCCACGCACGGCCTCCCGGGCTGGCTGGGACACTTGGATCGGAGGTCCCCCAAGCCACGGAGGCCAGCGACCGGGGTCCCTTCCACACACGTGGCTTCCCGGTCCGGCTGCGAACTTTGGATCGGAACTCCCCCAAGCTGCGGCGGCCAGCGTTCCCCGCCACGCTTGGCTTCCCAGGCAGGCTGGGAGATTTGGATCGCCACTCCCCCAAGCCGCGGAGGCCGGCACCCCCACCCCAAGCGCGGATTCCTGGGCCGGCTGGGAGATCTGAATCGACACTCCCTCAAGCCGCGGCGGCCGGCGCCCCTCCCTCCCTCCTTCCCGAGCCGGCTGGGAAATTTGGATCAGCACTCCCCCAAGGGGCGGCGGCCGGTGCCCCCCCCCACACGCGGATTCCCAGGCCGGCTGGGAGATTTGGATCGGCACTCCCCCAAGCCGCTTTGCCTGGCAACCCTCCCCCACAGGGAGAGTCTTCCAAAGTTAAAGGAGCCACAGCATCTTTTACTGGTGGGACCCGCAGACAGAAGAGCGGCACATGCTGGGCAGAATAAGAAAAACAGAGCCCAGAGATTGCACAGGAAAACCTTTCAAACTGCTGGGTCCCACACCCAGGGAAATCTGATTAAATGCTGAGACGACAACAAAAAATAACGGATCACACCAGGAAAATTGAAGATATGACCCAGTCAGAGGAATAAACCAATAGTTCAAATGAGATACAGGAGCTGAGACAACTAATGCTGAATATACGAACAGAAATGGAAAACCTCTTCAAAAACCAAATCAATAAATTGAGGGAGGACATGAAGAAGACATGGGCTGAACAAAAAGAAGAAATAGAAAGTCTGAAACAACAGTTCACAGAACTTATGGTATTGAAGGACAAACTAGAAAAGATGGGGGAAAAAATGGATACCTACAATGGTAGATTTAAAGAGACAGAGGCTAGAATTAGTGAACTGGAGGATAGAACATCTGAATTCCAAAAAGAAACAGAAACTATAGGGAAAAGAATGGAAAAATTTGAGCAGGGGATCAGGGAACTGAATGATAATATGAAGCACACAAATATACGTGTTGTGGGTGTCCCAGAAGGAGAAGAGAAGGGAAAAGGAGGAGAAAAACTAATGGAAGAAATTATCACTGAAAATTTCCCAACTCTTATGAAAGACCTAAAATTATAGATCCAAGAAGTGCAGCGCACCCCAAAGAGAATAGACCCAAATAGGCATTCTCCAAGACACTTACTAGTCAGAATGTCAGAGGTCAAAGAGAAAGAGAGGATCTTGAAAGCAGCAAGAGAAAAACAATCCATCACATACAAGGGAAACCCAATAAGACTATGTGCAGATTTCTCAGCAGAAACCATGGAAGCTAGAAGACAGTGGGATGAAATATTTAAATTACTAAAAGTGAAAAACTGCCAACCAAGACTCCTATATCCAGCAAAATTGTCCTTCAAAAATGAGGGAGAAATTAAAACATTCTCAGACAAAAAGTCACTGAGAGAATTTGTGACCAAGAGACCAGCTCTGCAAGAAATACTAAAGGGAGCACTAGAGTCAGATACGAAAAGACAGAAGAAAGAGGTATGGAGAAGAGTGTAGAAAGAAGGAAAATCAGATATGATATATATATAATACAAAAGGCAAAATGGTAGAGGAAAATATTATCCAAACAATAATAACAATAAATGTTAATGGACTGAATTCCCCAATCAAAAGACATAGACTGGCAGAATGGATTAAAAAACAGAATCCTTCTATATGCTGTCTACAAGAAACACATCTTAGACCCAAAGATAAACATAGGTTGAAAGTGAAAGGTTGGGAAAAGATATTTCATGCAAATAACAACCAGAAAAGAGCAGGAGTGGCTATACTAATATGCAACAAATTAGACTTCAAATGTAACACAGTTAAGAGACAACGAAGGACACTATCTACTAATAAAAGGAACAATTAAACAAGAAGACATAACAATCATAAATATTTATGCACCGAACCAGAATGCCCCTAAATATGTGAGGAATACACTGCAATCACTGAAAAGGTAAATACACACATATACCATAATAGTTGGAGACTTCAATTCCCCACTCTCATCAATGGACAGAACATCTAGACAGAGGATCAATAAAGAAATAGAGAATTTGAATATTACAATAAATGAGCTAGACTTAACAGACATTTATAGGACATTACATCCCACAACAGCAGGATACACCTTTTTTTCAAGTGCTCATGTATCATTCTCAAAGACAGACCATATGCTGGGTCACAAAGCAAGTCTCAATAAATATAAAAAGATTGAAATCATACACAACACTTTCTTGGATCATAAAGCAATGAAGTTGGAAATCAATAATAGGCGGAGGGCCAGAAAATTGACAAATATGTGGAGGCTCAACAACACACTCTTAAACAACGAGTGGGGCAAGGAAGAAATTGCAAGAGAAATTAGTAAATATCTCGGGGCGAATGAAAATGAAAACACAACATATCAAAACCTATGGGACGCAGCAAAGGCAGTGCTAAGAGGGAAATTTATTGCCCTAAATGCCTATATCAGAAAAGAAGAAAAGGCAAAAATGCAGGAATTAACTGTCCACTTGGAAGAACTGGAGAAAGAAGTGCAAACTAACCCCAAAGCAAGCAAAAAGAAAGAAATAACAAAGATTAGAGTAGAAATAAATGAAATTGAAAACATGAAATCAATAGAGAAAATCAATAAGGCCAGAAGTTGGTTCTATGAGAAAATCAATAAGATTGATGGGCCCTTAGCAAGATTGACAAAAAGAAGAAGAGAGAGGATGCAAATAAATAAGATCAGAAATAGAAGAGGAGACATAACCACTGACCTCACAGAAATAAAGGAGGTAATAACAGGATACTATGAACAACTTTACGCTAATAAATACAACAATTTAGATTAAATGGACGCGTTCCTGGAAAGACATGAACAACCAACTTTGACTCAAGAAGAAATAGATGACCTCAACAAACCAATCACAAGTAAAGAAATTGAATCAGTCATTCAAAAGCTTCCCAAAATGAAAAGGACAGGACCAGACGGCTTCACATGTGAATTCTACCAAATATTCCAGAAAGAATTAGTACCAACTCTCCTCAAACTCTTCAAAAAAATCGAAGTGGAGGGAAAGCTACCTAATTCATTCTATGAAGCCAACATCACCCTCATACCAAAACCCGGCAAAGATATTACAAAAAAAGAAAACTACAGGCCAATCTCTCTAATGAATATAGATGCAAAAATCCTCAACAAAATTCTAGCAAATCGAATCCAACAACACATTAAAAGAATTATACATCATGACCAACTAGGATTCATCCCAGGTATGCAAGGATGGTTCAACATAAGAAAATCAATTAATGTAATACACCATATCAACAAATCAAAGCAGAAAAATCACATGATCATCTCAATTGATGCAGAGAAGGCATTTGACAAGATTCAACGTCCTTTCCTATTGAAAACACTTCAAAAGATAGGAATACAAGGGAACTTCCTTAAAATGATAGAGGGAATATATGAAAAACCCACAGCTAATATCATCCTCAATGGGGAAAAATTGAAAACTTTCCCCCTAAGATCGGGAACAAGACAAGGATGTCCACTATCACCACTATTATTCAACATCGTGTTGGAGGTTCTAGCCAGAGCAATTAGACAAGAAAAAGAAATACAAGGCATCAAAATTGGAAAGGAAGAAGTAAAACTATCACTGTTTGCAGACGATATGATACTATACGTCGAAAACCCGGAAAAATCCACAACAAAACTACTAGAGCTAATAAATGAGTACAGCAAAGTAGCAGGTTACAAGATCAACATTCAAAAATCTGCAGCATTTCTATACACTAGTAATGAACAAGCGGAGGGGGAAATCAAGAAACGAATCCCATTTACAATTGCAACTAAAAGAATAAAATACCTAGGAATAAATTTAACTAAAGAGACAAAAAACCTATATAAAGAAAACTACAAAAAACTATTAAAAGAAATCACAGTAGACCTAAATAGATGGAGGGGCATCCCGTGTACATGGATTGGAAGACTAAATATAGTTAAGATGTCACTCCTACCTAAATTGATTTACAGATTCAATGCAATACCAATCAAAATCCCAACAACTTATTTTTCAGAAATAGAAAAACCAATAAGCAAATTTATCTGGAAGGGCAGGGTGCCCCGAATTGCTAAAAACATCTTGAGGAAAAAAAATGAAGCTGGAGGTCTCGCACTGCCTGTCTTTAAGGCATATTATGAAGCCACAGTGGTCAAAACAGCATGGTATTGGCATAAGATAGATATATCGACCAATGGAATCGAATAGAGTGCTCAGATATAGACCCTCTCATCTATGGACATTTGCTCTTTGATAAGGCAGTCAAGCCAACTCACCTGGGACAGAACAGTCTCTTCAATAAATGGTGCCTAGAGAACTGGATATCCATATGAAAAAGAATGAAAGAGGACCCATATCTCACACCCTATACAAAAGTTAACTCAAAATGGATCAAAGATCTAAACATTAGGTCTAAGACCATAAAACAGTTAGAGGAAAATGTAGGGAGATATCTTATGAAACTTACAATTGGAGGCGGTTTTATGGACCTTACACCTAAAGCAAGAGCACTGAAGAAGGAAATAAATAAATGGGAGCGCCTCAAAATTAAACACTTTTGTGCATCAAAGAACTTCATCAAGAAAGTAGAAAGACAGCCTACACAATGGGAGACAATATTTGGAAATGACATATCAGATAAAGGTCTAGTATCCAGAATTTATAAAGAGATTGTTCAACTCAACAACAAAAAGACAGCCAACCCAATTACAAAATGGGAAAAAGACTTGTACAGACACCTACCAGAAGAGGAAATACAAATGGCCAAAAGGCACATGAAGAGATGCTCAATGTCCCTGGCCATTAGAGAAATGCAAATCAAAACCACAATGAGATATCATCTCACACCCACCAGAATGGCCATTATCAACAAAACAGAAAATGACAAGTGCTGGAGAGGATGCGGAGAAAGAGGCACACTTATCCACTGTTGGTGGGAATGTCAAATGGTGCAACCACTGTGGAAGGCAGTTTGGCGGTTCCTCAAAAAGCTGAATATAGAATTGCCATACGACCCAGCAATACCATTGCTGGGTATCTAATCAAAGGACTTAAGGGCAAAGACACTAACGGACATTTGCACACCAATGTTTATAGCAGCGCTATTTACAATTGCAAAGAGATGGAAACAGCTAAAATGCCCATCAACAGACGAGTGGCTAAACAAACTGTGGTATACACATATGATGGAATATTATGCAGCTTTAAGACAGGATAAACTTATGAAGCATGTAATAATATGGATGGACCTAGAGAACATTATGCTGAGTGAGTCTAGCCAAAAACTAAAAGACAAATACTGTATGGTCCCACTGATGTGAACCGACATTCGAGAATAAACTTGGAATATGTCATTGGTAACAGAGACCAGCAGGAGTTAGAAACAGGGTAAGATAATGGGTAATTGGAGCTGAAGTGATACAGACTGTACAACAGGACTAGATACAAAAACTCAAAAATGGACAGCACAATACTACCTAATTGTAATGTAATTATGTTAAAACACTGAATGAAGCTGCATCTGAGCTATAGTTTTTTGTTTGTTTGTTTGTTTGTTTGTGTTTTTTGTTTTTTCTTTTTCCTTTTTTCTTTTTTATATATTTTTATTTTTTATTTTTATTATTATTTTATTTTTTTCTCTATATTATCATTCTATATCTTTTTCTGTTGTTTTGCTAGTTCTTTTCCTAAATTGATGCAAATGTACTAAGAAATGATGATCATACATCTATGCGATGATATTAAGAATTACTAATTGCATATGTAGAATGGAATATTTCTAAATGTTGTGTTAGTTCATTTTTTTTAATTAATAAAAAATAAATAAATACCAGGTAATAGTTTCCTCAAAACCTCAAGACCAGAGTATACATATCAGTGTTGCTCACTTGTTTTTTATTTATTAATTAAAAAAAATTAACGACAAACAAAAACATTAACATATCATTCCATTCTACATATATAATCAGTAATTCCCAATATCATCACATAATTTCACATGCATTGATTTAGAAAAAGAAATAAAAAGACAACAGAAAAAGAAATAAAACAATAACAGAAAAAAAAGATTATACATACCATACCCCTTACCCCTCGCTTTATCACTAGCATTTCAAACTAAATTTATTTTAACATTTGTTCCCCTTATTATGTATTTTTATTCCACAGGTTCTACTCGTCTGTTGATATAGTGGATAAAAGGAGCATCACACACAAGGTTTTCATAATCACAGAGTCACATTGTGAAAGCTATATCATTGTTCAATCATCATCAAGAAACATGGCTACTGGAACACAGCTCTACATTTTCAGGCAGTTGCCTCCAGCCTCTCCACTACATCTTGAACAACAAGGTGATATCTACTTAATGCGTAAGAATAACCTCCAGGATAACCCCTCAACTCTGTTTGGAATCTCTCAGCCATTGACAGTCTCATTTCACTCTTCCCCTTTTGGTCAAGAAGGTTTTCGCAATCCCTTGATGCTAAGTCTCTGCTCATTCTAGGGTTTTTCTCAATCTCTTGATGCTCAGTCTCAGCTCATTCTAGGATTTCTGTCCCACGTTGCCAGGAAGGTCCACACCCCTGGGAGTCATGTCCCACGCAGAGAGGGAAAGGGTGGTGAGACCACTCATCATGTTGGCTGGAGAGAGAGGCCACATCTGAGCAACAAAAGTTGCTCACTTGTTTTTGATTATGGACAAGAAACAACAAATTGGATTAATCATAATGAGAAATGTCAAATGAAACCAGTATTATAGCCACAACACAGTGTTTGATAAGATTTTACAGCAGAACATCAGCAAGAGAGCAGGAATTTAATACTTCAAATGGCACCTCAGCTTTGTAGGAGAATTTATTTTATACTCCTTGATAAAAATAGTTTCCATTATAATTAGTAACATTATACTTCGAATAAGAAGTATAATGAAGCTTCTATACAGAAGCTACATCTCCCTGGGTACACATGAGATTTAGATGTGATTGACCAGAGACTGATATTTACATAGCTCATGTTCCAACACAGCAAATGGTAATCACATTGCATCTATTTTACACCTTTTCCATGAATTAATTTTTTGATGCAACGTACAGTTATTGAGTTACTGTTATTGAGTCACTGCAGGATTGGGAGACAGTGGGTGGAACTAGAGATAAGAAGATAAAGTCTTTTTTCCCAGTTTTGTGTGCAAAATTCATCCACAAGTTGGTCTAGAGCAGGAGTCAAGAAACTAGGGCCCTGAGGCCAAATTAATCCCACAGTCCATTTTTGAAATAAGACATTTTTGGGCCACAGCCATGCTCATTAGTTTACGTATGGCCCTATGTCTGCTTTCCTTCCGCTTCGGCAGAGTTGAGCAGTTGAAGTTTGCTCACTCCTTGTCTCATGAATAACAGCATTTATTAATTTAAATTAGACCTAATATTTAGTTGACACAGGATTATGATCACTCAGCCTGCAATCCTAGTGAAAACTTGAAAAAAAATCTAACGTGGATCGTAATATAAAATACAATAGAATACTATTGGAGAACAATGCTGCTTTACATGTGCTGATATGTAAAGACCTCAAAGGAGAATTTTTATGTGGAAAAAAACAAGATTCATAACAATGTTTATAACATGTTCTTATTTATGTAAAAGGGTTTACATGCACATAGTTTATGGTGTATTAGAGAGGCTAGAGGGAACTGCCTGAGACTGTAGAGCTGTATTCCAGTAGCCTTGTTTCTTGAAGATGATTGTATAATGATATGGCTTTTACAATGTGACTATGGCACTTTGGCTATTTCTAGCCAATAAATAAAACTTGGAACTGTCTTGTCCCTAAGGACAAACAGTGCATGTTGGCACTATTTATCACATTCCTTTGTATTATAAAATTTTGATAATGCTATTAGATCGCCTAAAATGTATTCTAAAGTATTTCAGTATAAACAGTGGTGTGTGTGTGTGTGTGAGAAAGGGAAAGGGAGAAGAGATAATTAGTTTTATTCTTCATTATAGGGATATTCTTCATTAATATCTGAAGTACTTTATACGGTATCCACACTCCAAAAGTAGCTGCTGCAAAAGCATCGACTTTTGATATTTTCTTTTTTAAATTTGTAAATTCACATAAGGGATGTTAAAAATCATCTTCGTAAGTGAACTGGGTGGTATTTAAAAACACGGGTTGATTTGAAACATTTTACCTTTGTCACTGAAGAACAGAAATACGGAAATCTAAATGGCACCTAAGCCTGGTGCGCTCATTAAGTCTTGTGTCCTGTCACCTTAACTGGAATCTATCATTAAGTCAGACTAGCGAGGTGGTTAATCCTACCTCTAGAACATTATCACATCTGCCTAGGGATGGATCTTCCACGTTAACTCATTGGTCAGTATGTGTAAAGGACAGAGAGCTGGGAGTCCATGAAGCTTAGAAGAAGCTTTATATAGCAGTTTGTGCCCTCTTGGCTTGCAGGTATACCAGTATTCAGTCTAAGATTTGCTTTCATTATTAAATTATACCTGATGACATGATTGAGGGGGAGGAGTCCTATATACCTCTAATTTCTAATTAACGTAGGCTATGATATTCACTAACAAGAACCTGGTAACTGTGAAGGGCCAAACTGGTTTGCATCAATTCCTAACAACTGAGTCAAACATAAATGAAGAAGCTTCATAAAAGGGGCATTACTCAAGCCCCAATTAATCCATGTACCACTTATTTACTTCAATTTAGGGCATGAAAGTCACTCTGATTCAAGCACTGGCTGAAAAGTCTGTTTTTTCATCTGGCTGCTTCTTTGAAATAAAGGACAGCCCCTTTCTCCCTGCCTCTCTCTGCATACATTTTCAGCAACACTAATGCTGAGTCTTGTCTTCTTAACTGGTGTTGAAAAGTGGTGTGTGGTGAATCTATTGATAGGATCATAATATTTTAGATTCGAAAGGTGCTTTAAAGAATGTGTGTTTGCACTAGTATTTCAATCTACTAAATTTATCTTAACATTTAACATTTAACATTGATTGCTAGTGATCAATGAAAGGGAAGGGTAAGGGGTATGGTACATATGAATTTTTTTGTTTTCTTTTTATTTCTTTTTCTGAATTGATGGAAATGTTCTAAGAAATGATCATGATGATGAATACACAACTATGTGATGAAAAAAATAAAAATAAATTTTAAACAGTCAATTAGGCAAAATAGAGAAATAAAAGGTATTAGGATTAGCAACTATGGATATTGTCATCTGCCAAGAGTCCATAGAAATTTAGGTCTGTTTCTGGGCTCTCTAATCTATTCATTGATTTATCTGTTTACATATGATTGTGTACATAGAAAAATCCAAACAACCTACAGATAAATTGCTAAAATTAACTGGAAAGTTTAGCAAGTCTCCTGGATATGAAAGACACATATAAAATCCATATTACTTCTTGGCACAATTACAAACAGAAAATGAAAATTTACCAAAAAAAAAAATTACAAATAATTAAAAATATGAAGCACCTAAGGAAAATAATGTCAAGACCTCTATGGGGGAAATTATAAAACCTTATTGAAAGACATTAAAGAAGATCTATATAAATACAGAGACATACCATATTCGTGGGTTACAAATTTGAAAATAAAAAAGAGTATTTCACTTATCTAGTCCACTTGCTACTACATGAAGAAATAGAGGTCCAGGAAAGTGATAGAACTTACCTAACATGACCCAGCAGGAGACTGAACCCCTTAACGCCTGATCCTTTCCCCTACAAACCCAGTAGAAAAAGTTGTGTTGAAAAAATAAGGAAAAGTGTTTAATACTTCCGTCAAGCACAAAACTCCTGAGAATTCTTCTCTATAACTGAAAATCTAAACTCTCCAAAACAATGGCACCGCCTACGCTATACAGTACATTCTTTGAAGTTATTTTATAGCTGAAAGCCTAATACTAATTCCTTGATGATTTTACAACATAGTTTTCTGAAAAACTAAGTTAACTATCCAAGGAAGAATATAGGATTTAGGAGAGAAAAAAGGTTAGCTGTTCCAAGAGCTTACTACCCTGCCAAGAAGTTGCCAATTCACCAGAAATACAGCAGAGAGCAGAGAGAGATGGAATTTAGGGATGAAGCTGCTCCTCAGGCACAAAACTGTCTGCTGATGGCTCTTGTTGGAAAAACTTAGAAACAATTGAACATAAACATTAGTCGGAAGGCAGGCCAAGCCATCAGTGCTCCAGATTCTCCATCTTACTGCAAATATTCCAACTTCCTCTCCTCTTCCTACTAGGGGAGCAGTTTGACATAGGAGCACAGAGCCTGGGAGGTACTCCCTAAATGAGAATTGCTGGGTGGTATGCAGCAAATAACATGGTTAGCTTGAATACCAACCACTGCTTTTTCAAAAATAAGGGAAGTAATAACCATTAGCATAATGAGAATGCAAACCCCAAGCTGCGATTACTCTAGACAGAGCTCCGCAGGAGACCACCTAAGGGAAATGCAGGTGAGAAGGCTGGGAGGAATCATAAATCAATGTGAGCAAGTTTGCAGCTTCTCTTCTGTAAGCACAGCATGGTAATGGGTGCTTCGGGGATGATTAGGGAAAGAGAATATAGGCTTTCTTTCCTTGAGAGTTTCAGATTCTGGATGAGATAGGGTAAATATGTGCTTGCAAACACGTCACAAGCGTATAAACAGTTGCACAACTAAGCAGGGCTATGCTGGCTCAGTACCAGGGGAAGTGGGAAGAACTCAAGTTAGGAGCTGTGGATTTCCAAGGGATGAGGCAAAGGACGGTTACGTGGAGAAGTCAAATTTTTAGCTGAAGAGATCTGGTTTAGCTAATCTAAAGGAAGGGCTTAATACCTGATTTGAGAAATAGGAAAAATCATTTAATATATGCTAGAAGAACCAACAAAGGGCTCTGAAACCTACATTTATGTAGAGAACTCACTCTTCAGCCAAAACGAAATGTGGGGAGTCAGGCAAATGACTCTAGTATTTTGCCCATTCATAATTCAGCATGAATGTCCGTTAATTCCACTCTATTCTCATTTACAAAGTAATTACAGTTGTTCTCATAACAGGGAAAAAAATAGTCTGAAGTAACAGGAGATAATATTAATTGGTGTCAATATTCAAACTGAAGTAAGGAAAACCAGTTAGATTTCACAGGCTTCAGGACTGTGACTATAAGTCCTATAAATGCCATTTCCTGATTAACGTCTATGGGGAAAATAGTCCATTTATGTAGTTCTCATGCTGCTTTTGAGAGGAATAAAAATTTCTCGTCAATATTTCCATTCTATTTTAAAAGTCATATATCCTACTTTCAAAACTTTTGTAAAGCAATGGGTTAATCAATAGTTACCTCTTATGGGTACTGTCCCAGGCACAGAATAAAAATTTTACACAGTTTTATAATGGATACTAAGAATGGCCTAATAAAGCACAAAAACTCTACACACTTTACAGACAAGAAAACTGAGATGTAGAATATTGAAGTAACTTGCCTTTGCTCACAGCTCGTAAGTGGTAGGGATTCCAAACCAGAATGCATTAACCAATGTGATATACTGCCTATCATAGAGTTCTCTTCTTAGTCTCTTCTCTAATAGGAATTACAAGTGAAAATATGTCCTTCTATTTCTCTGCAGTAAGTACAGAAACATTTCTCACACTAGCTTTAGATGATGCCCTACCAATTTTTTTACATCTTGAAGAAGTTCTTACAACTACATTTGGAAAGCTTTCCACATTCTGACAGATCATACTCCCAGGAAATTCTTCTTGATAAGAAATCTTTATTTTTTCCCCAGGAATTCTCATATTTGCCCTCAATATCACCCCTCAAACCTCTTTTCTATATAGAATTTATCCTCTTTAAAAAATAAAGTGATTAATATGTCCATTCACTAGTTTAACCAGGCTGTAAATACTCTTCTGTTGCATAATCTTTCAATCCTTTCACCAAACTTTCTTTTGCTGTTTCTACGCCCTCCAAATTTTCTGCATTTTCCCCCATTAAGAATGGGTTGCTGTGATGGATGGAGGCTGTGCTTAAAAGTTGGTTGGGAACCAAAATCAGAATGGGTTGTTATTCATTTGGTACCAACTAGCCATAAAGCAACTCTAGTTTTTATGGAATATAAGCTCTGCCCTTAATCACTGCATTACTTTTAATGCTGAATTATTCCAGGGGTTAAATTGATAGCATATTAATGCAGTGCATATCTTCCAACTTTTGTATATTGTGGAAATACTATTTCTTGTTGATATCTCAACCAGAGAAAATATTTGAGGGGAATGTCTATAACTCATAACATTCAAGTTTTATTTGTTAGTAATTCTCATGAAATTTTCTTTGGTAAGAAAGGGAAAACAATTAGCCAAATGACATTTATGATTATTTGTAGATTTTACTTATCCATGTACTTTTTCATTACCTCTCATATTTGACTGCAATTTTGTTTGCCAATTACATGATCTGAATCAAGTACATTGCTTTCAGGTCTTTTTCAAGTTTCCCCAATGACTTGGAATTTTAATTTCTGATACATGGCCCTGCTTTGACAACATTCATATAGTATACAAACTTTTTTCTACTCCTTTTAGGGTATAAAATATGTCCGATGGCTAAAATAACACAAAACTAAATTATCTTGGAGTGGGCCATAAGTAAAGAATAATATTTCCTCATTATCTCCAGCTCCATCTCTCTTTACCTTATACTATTCTCCCTTTCCATAGCCTTAAAATTTTTCTCTACCTTTATGGTCTAAACGATCTCATTCAATCATTCATTCATATGTTCTCTCTCTTTCTCTCTCTACATACATATATAAGATATATATACATCTTTCCTTATATAAGAGAACTACATTAATATATATATGCCAATAGCTGTTAACCCTCATATATTCAGGTTGTTTTTACAAAAATTCAAAGTTCCTTATGTCACTCATTAAAACCTACCATTGCTGACAAGGATTTATAAGTAGGATTGTTAGCCTACTGAATTCATCCTGCCCAAAGGTACTGCTGAAAGCCAATACAAATCCAGTCCAATAAGCTTTAAGACCTTTTTTAAAAATCTAATAGCATAATGATTTATAAAGTATATGGTTATTAATGGAGTACAAGTTTCACTCAAAGCATTGAAAGCAGAATTAATTTTACAGTTCTGAAACCAGAAGACAGAGGTTCAGAGAAAGGGCCTAAGATTTATGCTCCCAGTATAACAAAATTAGTGTTCATGGCTTCTACTCTTTAAAGATAAAGTGCCGAAAATCTCTATTTGAAGTTATAATAATAACAGATTAAATGAAACAAAATGAAAACTGTTTAAAGAGTGTTAAAATGAGTATTTCATCATTAATATTTTACTATAACACTGTAGAATATTTAGTGATGGTTAAAATTATTAAGCATCTATGAATTTAAATTGCAAATTCTTCAGCACGTATATTGTCATTATTTTTCAGTTAGTCCCTCTGTGACATAAGTATTCATTTTAGGAATTTGATAGCAGTAAACCAAAGCTGGGTGGACCATGGTGGCTCAACAGGCAGAGTTCTCGCCTGCCATGCCGGAGACCGGGGTTTGATTCCCAGTGCCTGCTCATAGAAAAAAAAAAAAAAGAGAGAAAAGCAATAAAGCAAAGTTATAATGGTATTGTTCAAATTACCTACTTCTTACAAATTAGATATAAGAATTCATGCAAAAAAATCGGTCAATGAACATTTGAGAAGAAGCTCAACTTTGCTAGTAATTGGAATAAAAGTAATTAAGGTAATAATGGCAAAAACATATCTCACCTAACAAATTGGCAAAACCAATAAAAATATGGTAAAAATGAAGTGTTACAAAAATGTGATAAAGGAGCACTCTTCATATGCTGATTGCCAGAAAGTATATTGTTATACCTATTTTGGAAAGTAATCATGGGAAATCGGTAATTCTATTTCTAGCCCCAGCCTATCTACTTCAGGTTATGTATCTCAAAGCAACCCTCCAAATGGACACATGCAAAGATGACAAGGGCGTTTACTATAGTATTTAGTCATTCATTTATTCATTCAAACATAGTCACTGAGGGCACAGTTCTGTTTGCTTGGGATATCTCTGGGACTGAAAAAGACAATCCTCCTTGCTTTCATTGGTATGCTCCACTGCTTGTGGCACCAAAAGTTTAAATGATCTAAATAACCACCAAGGAGGAAAAAGGCATATAAAGCAGTATATAGTCATGAGATGGAGCAAAATAAAAGAGAACATTTTGTGAAATACGCAGGTTTTGGTATGCTACATGATATGTGATTTATATAATATCTAATACTATATAAAACATATAATACCTAGCATGCATGTGTGCATAGCAGCAACATAATACTGAATAAGAAATATACACCCTAATCACGCGATAGTGCATTTGACAAATGGGATTAAGATGTGGGAAAAGGAGGATTTCAATTTCATCTCTCTCCTTATTTTTTAGTTTTCATTTTAAAAATAAAAATTTAAAATCATAAGATAAACATTTTACTCTAATTGGTCTGCATGTGTGCTTGTTAGATTAGGCTATGATTTCTTTAAATAATTAAAAAATCTTTTTAAGACGTGCCCATCATAGCCACCTTTTTTTCTTTTTATAAATGCATGTAATCACATTTTCATGAATGTCTATTTGAGATACTTGTTAAAGCACTGGTTCTAATTAGTTTATTATTCTAATTAAAAGTTGTTTGAACCTTACAGTGTAAACAGAGCATAATGAATCAAGATAACATGAATTTATAACACCTAAGTAACTATCACACAATTAACTAAATAAAAATTACCTGGTAGTGCTTTTTTATTCTTTTAATATAGCACTTTTAAAAGAAGCTATATGACTTTGAGACAGAAAGGGTAGGGGAGAGAGAGAGAGAGAGGGAAAGAGAGCAAGTGAGCAAGAGCGAGTGCTGCTGAAAAGGACACAAAAAAAGAATCATTAGGTGTTTACCAGGTATCCTATTCACCTGCCATTTAACATCCCCTAAAACCACTGAACTAGAAGGATGTGGTAAAGGTTCAGCCTTAGTCTGGCCTATAAATTTACTGGATTAATCTAATGGACCCTATCAAATGATCTGTTCACCAAGCTGTAGATTGATTTATACCCAGGTTTTAACAAACTCACTGGGAGGATTACTCATGAGTTATGTGACTTTGGGAAACATACATAACCTTTCTGTGCCCCAACTCCTTCATCTGTAAAATGTGGATAACAACAGTAGCTTCGTGTTATTTGCTGTATCAATCACTTATACTGTACTTCCTATGTGCCATATAGTGACACATAATTAGTGTTGTTTGTTAAATAAGCAAGCAAACAAAGAATCTGATCCGGAAACCATTTTCACGGTGCTTAGGTTGAGGAACATACTATTTGTCCTCTTCTTTTTTTTCTTTTCCCTCATATGTCTTTTAATGACTCCAATCTAATATGCATTTTTTTTAAAAAAAAAAGCTCTGAATTCTTTTTTTTTTTCCTCGAAGGAATCCAATTTATTCATCTGGTTTTTTTTTAAGTTCCCAAACGTGATATTAGCAAGTAAGCAGGTTTCTTTTGCTTATAATATTTCCTAGAATTTTGTTCCATTTTCATTCTTAAAATCAAAACACATACTTAGAGAAAAAAAAAGAAAAAGCTCTGAATTCTATCACACATTCTGGTAGTGTAAAGCACATGAGAATTCACTTGCACCCAAATTTTTATGTAATCTCAGAAAAGATCTGAGGAGTACTTGCTTAAGATATCAGTGTTTCATTGTCTTCAATTTGTTATTAAAGCAAAAGAAAAATGATCAATTTGGGAATTTCAACTCATAACCTTTCATGTTCAAAGTAACTTAAAAGTGCGTGCCCACAAAACTCAGAACCAAATGACATGAAACCATCATTGGCTCGACACTAACTCTGAACTTATTTTGCATCATTTTTCTAAAAGACTCTCATGGAATCAAGCATACTATTATTTGGCTTTGACACCAGGTTTAGCACAGGAAGAGGGTATCAGGAGAGGCCTTTTTCCTTCAGGGTAAACCCCTCCATCTCTGTCCTTGGTAATTGCCAAGTATAACCGATGTTGATGTCACTGAAGGGGAATTGGAGGAAAACGCTTTCCCACTGTCGTCCTCTCCCCATCGAATTTCATTAATTGATCCCAGTAGATTTTCTCATTTTGCTGTCCTCCCTGCAAGATTTTGTTCACCTCATGACTGCCAGCACATCTCATTAAATAAGACCTTCATCTGGAAGAAATGCCCAAGTTCCCAGTAGAGAATGTCACACATTCTCATCATTCTCGTTCAGAGAGCTGTGCGACTCAAAGATGCTTTTTATTTTCAGGGACCTATAACTCCCAATGAGTTACAGGGGGTTCCAGTTGAACCACCTCATATTATGATTCTTCATCCACCATTATTTCTTATAAATACTATTATATTTATGAGTATAAAAGTTGAATTCCACGTGGAATATAAAGAAACAGACAAAATTCTAGAATGACACCTAACCCTTCTGAAATAATAAAAATAAGTGTACTTCTTTCAGAAAAATTAAATGTTTAAACAAAATTTACATGTGCAACAAGAAACTATAGGAAATTATTGGGAGGTATATTCAACACCCAATATTACTTTAGACTGAGGACAGTTTTTCAGCTGTGTGCTGGTCTCATTATGGTATTTAAGGCATCTAGATGGTTGCAATGATTAGAGGCATTCCAGTTTGTTTCATATTATTTGTTACACCTAGCTCTGATAATCACTGGGCAAAAGTTCTAACAACAATAATGGTAGTTGTATTAGTTTGCCAGGGCTGTTTGCCACTGTCTAGTTGCCTTAAACAATAGGAATGTACTGCCTCACAGTCTGGGAGGCTAAAAGTCCAAAATCAAGGTGTTGGCAGCCCATGCTTTCTCTGAAGTCTGCAGCACTCCGCCAGTAGCTCGTTGGCAACCCGTACCTCAATCTCTACATCCGCCACATGGCCATCTCTCTCCACATCTGGCTCCCACAACAACTGGGTCCAAATTTCCTCTGCTTATAAGGCTGTCAGCCATTCTGCTTTAAGGCCTACCCTGATCCATGTAGCCTCACCTTAACTATAACATCTTCAAAGATTCTATTTACAAATGGGTCACATCCAGAGGACCAGGTTTAGGACTTGAGCATGTCTTTGTGCAGGATGGGATTCAATCCACAACAGTAGCAGTAATAGCTAATGCATAATAGCACACTTCTTCTAAAATGGCACAGGCATTATTCTAAGCACTTTACACATATTGTTTTACTCGGTTTTCTAACAACCCTACTTTTACTATCTTCAGTTTGCAATTGAGGAAATTGAGGCAAATGTTCAGTTACTATGTCAAAATCAGCAGGTCTCAACTTCTTTGTGCATAAAAATCTTCTGAGAACTTTTTTCAAAAAAAAAAAAAAATTCAAAGTCTCTGACTATACTCACACCCCATTTTGATTCAATAAAGTTGATTTGAGGTAGACCAAAAAATCTACAGTGCTTCCAGTTACTCTGGCCATTCTTAAGTGATCTGAGGACCAAGCTTTGAAAACACTGCTCTAGGTTGCACTATTGCCAAGGAAATCCCATTTACCTTCATCAGCTCTACGGCAAAGTTTGGGCCACTGAATTTATCATGTCTCTGAATATTCTGTTTCCTTTCATTTCAGAGTAAGAATATTTATTTGGATTTCAGTGAGCCTCATTCTCTACACTACCTTGTACTAAATTTAATGATAACAAATATATTGAAATGTTTACACCTTAATTAAGTCAGTTTGGATCATGCTTTAACACTCAAACCTCAGTTTTCTTTCCCTGATGAACCTGCCACAGGCTGGGGAACATACACTTTGACTTTAAAAAACACCCTAAAATGGAAACTCTTCAAGACCCTTCCTATAAAAACTGTCTGCTTTACATCTCTCAAAGGCATAACTGAGAAATTCAGAAGTTCCTGAAGACTGCACAGTCATATCACGCTTTGAAAGCTGTGCTGGTTTGAAATGACGCATGTACCCTAGATAAGCCATGTTTTATCATAATCCCATTTTGTTAAGTCAGCTGTACCTTCTAATTCCTATTCAGTATTGTATGTTTAAAACTGTAATTAGATCATCTCCCTGGAGACGTGATTTAATTAATAGTGGTTGTTAAACTAGATTAGGTAGAGGCATGTCTCCACCCATTTGGGTGGGTCTTTATTAGTTTCTGAAGTCCTATAAAAGAGGAAACATTTTGGAGAAGAAGAGATTCAGAGAGAACAGAGAAGAACGACTTAGACATGAGAAGCAGAGTCCACCAGCCGGTGACCTTTGGAGATGAAGAAGGAAAATAACTCTCAGAGAGCCTCATGAAACAGGAAGCCAGGAGAAGAAGCTAGCAGATGACGCCATGTTTGCCATGTGCCCTTCCAGATGAGAGAGAAACTCTGACTGTGTTTGCCATGTGCCCTTCTCACTTGAGAGAGAAACCCTGAACTTCATTGGCCTTCTTGAACCAAGGTATCTTTCCCTGGATGGATGCCTTTGATTGGACATTTCTATAGACTTGTTTTAACGAGGACATTTTCTCGGCCTTAGAACTGTAAACTAGCAACTTAATAATAATTCCCCTTTTTAAACGTCATTCCATTTCTGGTATATTGCATTCTGGCAGCTAGCAAACTAGAACAGATTTTGGTACCAGGAGTGGGGTGCTGCTGCGGTTTGCAGATACCAAACATGCTGGAATGGCTTTTTAAATGGATAAGGGGAAGATTCTGGAAGAGTTGTAAGGAGTTAGCAAACTAGAACAAAAGCACATAAAACAGCATTGATTTCTGCAGAACCCGCATTAACAGGGAGATTCTTTGACTTCCACAACAGAACTATAAGCTCAGAATAACATCCATGCTGTAAGAATAGAGGCTATTCTTGAAATCTTTCTTGACTAAACAAGCATTTCATTTTCTTATTTCTTCAAATATAAAGAATAATTTTATATAGAGAAAGAAGAAATAAAGCATTGCTTTCTGCATCTATGGTGATAGGTCTCCCTGGCTTTCAAGACAGATTGAAAATGTCTTTCAAGTTCTAGTAATTTGAAAAGCTGTAAAAGATGATAAAGGCATATTTATCAGACTTTGGGGAGAAAATGTCTTTTAAGAAAGGGTTCTGAGTGATGCTTTTGATAGATGTTTAAATCGAGGCACAATAAAGACAGCTGCTCTCTGTTCTCAGAACTAAAACCTATCACTTGTGGAACCCTGAAAAGGTATACTTGCTTCTCCCTTCTCACAGCTGGAATTACTGAATGACCTTTTGGGTTATGTCACAGACCAAAATAATCTCTACCCAAGGGCAATGGGATCTTTCTATATGTGTAACCCCTGGTGTGCTGGTAAATACTTATGTTTACCAACCCCATATCCAAGGGAATAAAGTCCTGATTTTAAAGGGTTGACAATTTCTGTAGTATAAATACTATGTCCATGTCTGATTTTAAGCTGTCAATGAGACAACACAATCACTTCTCCTGCTTTGGCCAGCCAGCCTCCCCTGAGAGTTCGTTGAGGACCTTCATTGGAGCTGCCAGCTCATGGCCTGCCTATAGACCTTGGACTGGATTCTATATCCCCATGGTTACGTGAGACACTTATAAATTTGATATTTACAGATATCTCCTGCTGGTTTTATTTCTCTAGAGTACCCTAGCTAATACAGCATGATTCTTAAAATAATTAGAGTGGAATCTTCCCTAAAAATGGATGCTATTAGAAATATTAGGCAGTCCTAAATACTCTAAACTTCTGCAGACTGAAATCTGCATCTGCCAGCTATGCATCACTAACTCCTGTATAGTTTGTACATTAAAAATCTCGACTGTGCCTTCACATTTCCAAGGCAAGTCACACATCAGCACAGGTGCATCGATGGGTGCAGCAGAAAAACAATACAGCCTCACCTCTGGGACAAGCCTAGACTCTGACAGTCAAGTGAGGGTGTGTGTGCCTTGAATATTAACCGAATATGTCACAATCTTTGTTCCCCAAATACTTGCTCCCTTTTGCATAACAAAACAGCAGAAGGCACTATTTAGGACAATAGAATACAATCTAAAACTCCTATATCCTATAATTAGCCTTCAATCTATTGCTGAAATGACATGCTATTAAAGCAAGAGAACATGACTCTAGAACAATGCCAAAAAATGGCCTTCATTTCTCTTCTTTTGCCTAAGATGCTTTTGATCATTTCAATGAGTGAGAAACGTAGAAGTCTCGAATACAAAACTTAATTAAATTAGGTTGAAAGATGACTAACCTGAATTTAAAAGAATAATTTAGGTTAAAAACTTCAAAGCATATTACCAACTAAAAGTCTAATCTTTTTGAACTTTATTTAAAATATTCTTGAATCTTTAGAAATATTGTTATATATTTCCCACTTTTGCTAATTTTTTTCCAACTCGATCCCTATGTCTGTTCCTATGATAATTCTATTTATTGTGGACTTCTTGCTTCTCTAAAGGTTGCATTTGGATGCTGACTGCTATATACCAAAAACCTAAGGATAACAGAATATACTTACTATCTTATATATCCTTAATATCTCTCAGGATATATTAAATATGCCTTATTGGTGCTCATAACTATCTCTTATGCAGCTACTAATTAGTAGAAAGGATTCGTAGGAGAGATCTATAATGAGAAATAATTTTATATATTGAATATCTAAGCTTATTGCCCAGGATGCTGTTGGTACTTTACCTGAATCTAATTAAGCATGGTATAATCCTATATACTCAAAGCTCTGCACTTTTGAAAGTACATCATAGGAAATCTACATACACATGGAATGAATGCCATTGCCCCTTTTTGGTTGCTTTGTGCCTCTGGAAGTTCAAGGAATGGATATGAATGATAGTTTGATTTTTCACAATTGCTGCACTGTTATATAGTCATATTCCAGAATCCCATAAAAACTAATAATCTTTAAAAACTGCTTTCAAAGTCAATCAGGTCTGAGCCAGCACTGTGTCACACATAGAGACCACTGAGTTTATATCAAAGTAAAGGCAATGTTTTCATCCCGCAGACTGTGGTTAGATGAATGAGAGAACAGAAAGAGAGGAGCGACATATACCTTCTTTGTTCCTCAATGACAGAGAGGATACTTCAAACACAAGCATGCATGGCATTCTCTAGGGTGCCAAATTCCAGAATTTAAGCGAGGAACTAATAAGGAAATATCTTCTGTGTTCTCTAGCATGCCCATGACCAGTTGTGTGAGTATGGAATAATTATTAAGTAACTAAGCCCATTTTCTGATCCATACAAGGAGAGTAAAAACCTCAGAGGATGCTGTGAAGACTAAATGAGATAATGTATGCAAAGCTTTTAACACAGAACCTAGTACACTTAGGTACTCAATAAATATGGGTATTGTTATATTTTGGGGTGTTCATAATTTTATTAATTTGGTAAGTGTAGATGTGACAAGGTCATAAAAAGGAAAATAGAAACTGTGATGTGTGGGACTTATCGTTTACGTATACAAGGAGTTTTGCTTAAGAAAGTAAAATAAATGATATGTATGCATTGCCATTTGCAGGAATGACAATGAGTATATCTGGGCAATACTATCTTCTGACTCAGTAGATATCCTGTAACTAAAATAACTGAATGAGTTTTCACATTGGAAAATATTTGAACACTTCCTCTGGAGATGCATTCTGAGACCCACTTCAGTAATTGTTCAAAATAACATTGTATGCATTTGACATGACAGCTGGGTTTGAAAAGGCACTTGCAGTGGTAGCAGAAGCCACTGATTCATTTCTCTCCTTGCAGTTAGATGCGTTAAACAATTTTATCTAGGGAAGAGAAAAAAAAGCTGAAATCCAGGTCATTGAGCATTCTGTCGTCATTATTTTTTTTGTTTGTTCTGTTTTGCTTTTTTTCTTCTTCCCCTGATAGAGCAAAAAAGCATGGGCTTAACATGAAGCAGTCTGGCTATAATTTTTAATTCCCTTTATTCCTACTTGCAAAAAGGAAAGACTGAGGGATGAGGATATCAGAGGCACACTAATTGGTTATTATCCTGTGCCTGCCAAGACCTACCAAGACTGTAGGATGTTGTCTGAGGTTCACAGCTAATAACCCGTTGGAATCCTAGAGGTAGCAGGCTGGGGTATTACAATCCTCTATTTATGGAAGTTTCTTTATTCAGAAGTGCCAAAAAGAATTAGTTACTTCAAGGTCTTTTGGACACCAGAGTCCAAAAGAATGTAAACTCCCAGAATCACTTTATCAAAATTTCTAAATACTCTGATGGAGAGAGGAAAGATGATTTTAACAAGACTAGAGACAGAATGGATATTGGTTAGAAAGCAAATGCTTCGGTTGCATTTAATTACACATACTTAAGTATGCAAAGTATGTAGTCTCCATGCCACAATATGCTCTTGACTTGGCAGTAGACATCTTCAGTTCTCTAACTCTCTTTCTTTGGTAGTGGGTGTGAGCGTACCATCAAGTGTGACACAATGAAGTGGTGTACACATTATAACACTCCTCAAATTGGGCATAATTTTGAAGGCATCTGAATGCCAATTAATGCTGGAGATACCTGCATAAGCATAACCATACTCCTGGAGCTTCAGTTTACTTGAAATGATTCGTTTGGTCTAAAGCCCAAATAAAACAGAGATATATAATGAAATGTCTATTTAAAAACCTCTTAAGAAGTAGAATTTAAATATCAGAGTTAAAAAGAGCCTTCATCAAGCCCTGGCTCTGTTTTCTACCAATTTTGTCACAACATTCTGGAGCCTCATTTCCTCATTCAAGGAACTGGGCATAATGATGGCTGTCGTGAAATATTTGAATGGTAGAGATTCTGACTACCTCTCGTAGATTCTTACCACCCCACTGTCCTTCTCACGACCACCTTTGCATACATTGTCCTTTGGATTTCCCTTCTTTTCTGGTTTGCCTGAGATCAATACCCACTTACATATCACCTCCCCAGGCAGTCCTGCTTAGTCCCTTCTCAGGAGCTGAGGGCAAATCTCATCCAGTCTTTAGTTTTTGCTCTCTCTACATTATTTTGCAATCACTTCTCTCTCTGAATTTTGTCTCTACTGGACTGTGAGGGTTGGTTCATACTATATGCATCTTTTAACTCACCTAGGTAGTATGTCCACTACATGTAGGGACTGCAGATGCCCAGTGAATGTTTGTTGAATATTTTAAGAGAACAGAAAAACCCCCTTGAAATGGTAAGAAACAAGAGTGAGCAAAACAGTGGAAAGCCATTCTGGAGGAGTTGCATTCATTGCCCAAAAAAGGAGATATATCACTTGGGAGAGCACTGAGAAGCTCTCTTGGTCAGTTTGCAAAAATGATGATGATGATGATTAGTGGAATACACCACATGTAAAATTGATTTATAGTCCTGGTTCTCTGTAAAGTTAACAGTAAGTCTAATTCTAAATGCGATTTGAATAAGAAGTCAGCCTTTAACTCTTAAGTGATTTAATTTATATCTTTAAGAATTAGGCAATTGCTTCTTATTGAGAGCTCTTGGATTTAGATAACAATTAGAATCCTATGGATTTTATTTAAAGAAACAGTTTACATAAACATCAAAATTAGTTATTTTTTCACTAAGATCAGGTCTCTCAAAAAGTACTTTATTTGGAACCAGGAAGATTTTGATATGAATCTATCTCTAATCCATTATGTGACCCTGACCAAGTGAGTAAACCTCTCTTAATCTCAATTTCCCCATAAAATGGTTGATAAAATATCCTACGAAAATACTAGTGGTCAATGAGAGGGAGGGGTAAGGGGTACGGTATGTATGAGTTTTTTCTTTTTTCTTTTTATTTATTTATCTGGAGTGATGCAAATGTTCTGAAAAATGATCATGGTGATGAATATACAACTATGTGATGATATTGCAAGCCAGTGATTGTAAACCATGTATGGAATGTTTGTATGTTAAGATTTATCAATAAAAATATTTTTAAAAGAACAACCTAAGAGCTGCTGCTAAGAGGCTGAAATGAAATAACACATAACCAAGCACCGAGCACTGTGCCTGCACCCAGAAAGATACTCATTGTAAGTTCTCTCTTTCTTCCCATCCCCAACAGACATTTTCCTCGAAAAGTGGTATCTTCTGCAATTTACATTTTATAAATGAATGTTAGACATTCAATACTTCTTGGGAAGGTAGTATTTTCCCAACACTTTGAATTTTTTAAAATGGACTTCTGACAATGGATTAGTCGTGACATTACTAATTATGAAATCATCTTACTCCATTTTTGAATGGCAAAAGTGCTTATAACTACATTGCCATAAGCACAGGATACACACGTATGAACTTAGCATTATTTTAGTTATAGATTCAGTGTTGCTGCAACTTTAACTAAAGGAGTAAAATCTTCACGATAAACAATATAACTTTTCAGCAATATAATGATTCAATTTTACTCTATTTACAAAAACACATGCACACTGACAAACATGTACATCAAACATATTTTGAATATAGGAGATCATTTATATCACCACAAAACTTCACATCATTAATTAATTAATCCTACAGATGTACTGAGTGCCTGCTATGTATGTCCCTGGCACTGTTTTAAGAATTGGTATATAAAGACGGAATAAGACACACTTCTCTTCATGAAACCCACAGTTCAACAGAAAAGAAAGACAATGCATAAGGCGGGCAGCAAATGTGATAAAAGGCTATGAGAGAGGGCCCGAGAGTATAAGTATAATATTAAAGGCAGTTCTCATGCTTTCAAACTGCTTTTCCCTAGAACTATATTTCTGACTCCATCTAGATTAATCCCATGATTGTCTCTTGGTAATTTTACTTTACAGAGACTTACTTAGGAGCATCTAAAGCAGAATGAAATTTTCTAACTTAAGGTGAAATATACCAACAGTGTTAAAAGCAAGAAATAAAACCTAATTCCCAGTTCTCAGCTCCAGTCAATTTAAATGGAAATAGACAGTTGGTTCAGCATCTGTTGATTTCTTAAAATCGGAAACAGATTCTCTCAGCATTATGCCTCAGGGGGAAGGAAAAAAAAAATGTGTGTAGGCTTGTTTATTCACTTATATTAGAAGGAAGTTTCCAGTTGATATTTGATTATACTCCTGAATAAAAATAAAAGACTATAATGAGAACAATACGATGATGTTTTTCTCAGGAGCAAAGATTATTTGGGATCCCTAGGTGTACCGAGACCTTGATTCAAATCATTGGTTAAAACATATTTTTTTAAAAGTGAGCAATTAAATATTTTAAAATTAAAATTAAGAGGTTAAAGAGGTCAGGATAAAATCATTGAAGTGCCAACTAGCTCTCGGTGGGCAGTGCACAGGTTTTAGAGTCTGCCTTTGTTTGCTAGAGCTGCTTTGACAAATATCACACAATGGCTTGGCTTAACAACTGGAATTTATCATGGTTTTGGAGGCTAAAAGTTCAACATCAAGGTATGGTATATTGGCAGGGCTTGCTTTCTTCTGGAGTCTGCAGCCTTCGGCAAGCCTCTTTCAGAGGGCAATCTCTCTCTCCTTGTATCTGCTCCTCTGATCTCTGCTGATTTCTGCTTTCTACTAATTTCTGTGTCTGAATCTCCTTTGCTAATATGGACTTAAACTCTATGGATTAAGGACGATGCTGATTCAACCTGGCCTCATCGAAATAGGATCTCTGAATTTCTTATTCACAGAACGAGTCTACACCTCAACTAATTACATCTTCAAAGGTTCAATTTGCAAATGGGTTTTCCACACACAGGAATGCAGATTAAAATGGAAATGTGTCTTTTGTGGGGTATATGATTCAATCCCCAGAAGGATCCAAAAGCCTGTTAAAAATCTTGACTCTGATGACTACCAGTTATGTGATCCTGGAGAAGTTTCTTAACTACTGTGAGGCTCAGTTTACTCATCAGAACTAAGCAAGGTCTAAATCATGGAGATGTTTGAGAATTCAGAGAATAACATTGTCAAAATTCCATCTCTAGTAGGCTCTCAATTCTCAGGAGCTAATAATAATAACAGCAATAAAAATAAAGTAATAATTGGAAAGACTGGGACAAGAGGGAACAACAGTTTAAAAGACTAACGGTGGCTCCATGGAAGTAGAATCTGAAAATTATCTTGCTTTTTTATTCACTCTTCACACACATGGGTTAATTAGCAACAGCATGCATTGAGTCATTATATATTGGTACTAGGTAAGTGTTTCTCAGGTCTTATTTCATGCAACCCTGAGTGGGTACTCTCATTGTTCCCGTTTGACAGATAAGTAAACTGAGGGGTAGCCACAATAAATAACTTGCTTAAGGTCATACAGATTGGAAGAGATGGAATTAGAACTTGAGCCCAAATTTACATGGACTCTGAAGATCATGTTTTCAATGAATATACTCTTAACCTCCTATTCTGCTTGCCTAATGTGACCTGAAAGATCTTTGATTGAAGAGTTAAATTCCTAGGGTGTTTTTCCAGGGAGGCCTAAACAAGTAAACTTTCCACTGTGTTGTTTCCCTTTCCCTTTCTCCTATATCAAGATATTTAAATGCACCGTCCTAAAAACCTTTCAAATGAACTTAGTGATGCACAAACTTGCTGGTCTTTCTCCCTGTGGCAGCTCAGGTGACCTTGCTCTTGCTGTCACTGTGAGCTGTACTTCTCTGAATGTACACTGCTCTGCCACCGAATGTTGTAGACATAGTTTCAGATCCTACAGGCACTATTTTTAATGGTGACAGAGTATTAAAATTTAATGTAGAGGGAATTCAGATTGCACATGACTAACATAATACCATCCAAACAAATGGCTTTCGATATTTGTCCTCTGCATGTCCTCTGTAGTTAGTAAAATGCAAATAGTCGTTTTCATTTAATATATTCCACCAGTCTAATTTTAGTGGAACAAGACTTAAAATGGATGGCCGTAGCTGTGGAATCTTAGTTGCTACAAATATTTAAATATCCATATATTTTTTCTAAGAAATGTGAAAAATCACAAAACACTTTACATTTCCAGATAAGACACCACCTCTTATTCTTGTAATGGGCACGGTTACCAGATTTTATTAGTGTGAAGGCATTCAGAGGATCTTCCTCTGAAAAATTTTATCCTATCCCCACATAACCCAAGACATTTATAAATATTTCACAAATCGCATATTTTGTAATCTTATATTTATGAATGAAAGAGTAACAATGAGCAAGAGAGTGGGATCATTCTGAGCAGGTTAACCGAGGAATCACTTTGTTCTGACACGTGGCCATCAGTCCTAGACTGGGTGTTGCTTTTATCAATAGGCTTTTGCAATTCACATTTTTCATTGTTGGACACATTCAGCTTTCTAAAAAATTTAAGCTAGAAGAGTCTGAAGTTTTAATCAGCATCTATTCCAGGGGACCCTAAACCCCAAAGCCTTTCCCTGAGAATGTTTTCACTAGTTCTTATAGATAAGAGAGAAACAGGGACAGATTCATACATTTTTCATTAAGCTGTGTTTATCCAATTTAAACAACTGTCCTTTACTCTGAGATGATCTTACCACTTTGTAAAATATAAAATATCCATGATTTTATGAAATGCTCGGAGTAGACAACAGGCTATTTTTTAAAATGACCTCACTTGGTAAGTAAGAAGAGAGCAGCCTTATATGTCACCATATTTTAAAAAGCAGCATTCAAAAATGCAACGTCTGGAACCACTGGCCTATACCACATAAGTTTACTAATGTAATCACTAGTGTAGAGACTATGTATTTTTGCTTGCTTATTTAGTATATTTTAATTATTAACAAACCAGGAAAATGCATATGAAGGTATTTATCTCCCTTCTTTGAAGGGATATCTATACATCTATCTTTTGTTTCCCTCTGCTCCTAACTATATATAATCAAAGTGAACTGAGAAATATTTGGACAGTTACATTTTTGTAGATAGCATTGGACTGATGCAATTTTAACAGGAAAAGCATAAAAAGGAGTCATTCTCTAGGATAAATTGGTCACTATTCAATTAGTATTTTAGCATATTGCAATGTTCATAGAAAAATGATAAATCTGGAGTAAACAGAAAAACATAATGAAAAATCCGGGAATGTGAAATGGCCTCAAATATTAATTAGTGGATTTTCAGAGCATTATCATAAAACTGATAAAATTGAAGGGCAAAAAAACCCCACAATAATAGCAACAGCCAGATTATTTGAGAGGTTATTGCAATAGCTCAAAATGAAACCACTAACAGAAAATTATTTTTATTTCAAAACTACAGGTACTTTTGTACTAAGAAAGCTGAAAGCATATAATGATCATTAATTAGTTGTTCTCATCACGTCCAGTTTAGAGAATGCTTATAATACGCTTTGGGAGAAGCTTCTCATCGAGAGAAGAGCAGAAATGTCGAAAAGGGGGAAATAAGCCTTGAGTTCCATTTTTATGTAAATTTTCTTTATCCCTCTTTTTAAAGTTAAAAATGAATCCCCCAGTGTATTGATACAACCATTTTAGAAAACTGGCATTATTTACTGAAGCTGAATTTACCATATCCTATAACCCAGCAATTTTACTCCTAGTTATATACTGAACCAAAATGTATACATAAATATTTTAACCAAAAGGCATGTTTACATGCAGCAGTATATGTAATCACCTCAAATCTATAAACTGCCTGTAGGAGACCATCCTTCCTTGCCTTTTCCTAGTTTCTGGCAGTTTGCTTTCAATCCTTAGCATTCCCTGGCTTGCAGCTGTAGCATTTCGCTCTCTGCCTCCATCGTCACACGGTGTTCTCCCCAGAGACTGTCCCCAATTTCTTCTTCTTAAAGAACATGAGCCATATTGCATTTGGGCTCACACTCATCCAGTATGGGCTCATCTTAACTGATCACACCTTCAAAGACCTTATTCCAAATAAGGTCACATTCACAGAACCAGGAATTAGGACTTAAACATGACACTTGGGAGGACACTATTCAACCTGTAAGACAATGCATTAAAAATGGCAAAGACCAGCCTGTCCAGAACATCAGCTAGTTCCATCCCCCTGCTCCATATTATTGACAGCTGCTTCCAACATGAAAACGTTAGAATGGTCATAGCCTAAATACCTCTAAAGTGTGGGATAGAAAGATCAAAGGTGACAATAAAATTATACAGAGAAGGTAGGGCTTAACAAACAAGTATGATTGCTGAATCATTATATTGATATTCCATTCAGTCTCCAGTATCTTAGAGCAGCTAGAAGTAAAAACCTAAAATTGGGGAATTGTAACCCATACCAAACTCTGAAATCTGTTCTACAACTAATTGTTGCGCTATGCTTTGAAATGTATTGCTTTTTCTATATATGTTTATTTTTTCTCACAAAAAAGAAACAATAAGTCAATTGTGATGATAAAAAAAATATTTATTCCTTCTAGCCTCCAATGTTCTGGAGCAGCTAGAAGGAAAAATCTGAGATGATGGTATGGTAGCCAGACCACGACAAACTCTGGGGTCTTCCCTGTAGCTACCTGTTGAAGAGTGCTTTGAAAACTATTGCTGTTTTCTTTCTTTGCTCAGTATGTATGTTATATTAGACAACTTAAAAAATTGAAGAAAAATGGCAAAGCCACCACCAGCCTGGCCCCTGAACAATTAATTAGAGGATGGAAAGAACTGATCGTCTCTTGTGTTTGAGCCATTAATTTATTGTTGTTGCAAGCACTGATTTCCCCTATAAACAATATGCACTGGTAATACATTTTGGGGTCTCACAATAAAATTGGTAAATTGCTATTTTTAGGGGTAGCAAAGAAATGGGGGAACTTGTGGAATGAATAGCCAGCCACCTAGCAGACCACACTAAGAGATGCTCTGCCACATTTTTCTGGATTGTAGCCTATTCATGGTCTGCCATGAGTAAAACTGGATTATCTCTGGTAATGGCCAGTAACTACATACCCTTTCCAAAATTACAGGACATAATGGCCAGATTCTCAGTGGAGGGAAAAAGGAACAGTTACCTTGCGAGTATAAACATAAGCAAAGTTTATGACAAGAAATTTCACTTCTTCAGATGAGAAATAAAAACCAATTCAATTTTACATTCTCTTCCGATTAACTTAAAATGTCACTCTCAACTTCTCTGGACATGGAAGTCATGCCATGAAACCAATTCATTACACCCTGTGAGGCCAACTCAAAGGTCAGTCGCCCTCATAATGCACCCTTTTGTACCCAATTTCAGCTCATGTCCTCTCACAGGGGCTTGACTGTAAACCCTAAGTTGGGCTAAACCAGCAATCAATCACTCATTCTCAAACTCCTGACTCATAAGAAGCTCTTCACAGATTACAGAATAAGCAGATTTTAAGACAGCCAACAGTTACAGTGAGCCTTGCTCTATTACAATGCTTCCCAGTCCAAATGATACAGCAGACCTGTAATGTTATTCATTCTCAGCCAGAAAGCTCTAGGAATGAACTAGCTGGAGTGGGCAGGAGAGAAACAAAATCCGTGTCACTGAGAAGAGACACAGAGGAAGAAGCAGGCACGAACCTCTAATTTGTGCAGTGGTTGACAGATGCTGAAATAAGGAAAATCCTGTTCAAGTGAGGTCACGTGATGGCCCCATAAAATCTATTTGTGCCTCCAAACAAAGGGATTTAAAAAAAAAACAGAATTCTGTTACTTCTCTTTAATAATATTAGATATTGTTAGAGATAAACACATTAATTTTCAAGCTTGAAAATGCAAGCTACTACGATTAAAAACTTTTCTTTTCAGACTCTACTCACACATGGAATAATGGCAAGTTGAAACATTTATCATTTAAATTGGTTCCAACTCTGGGATTCATTTATCAAGCTATTTATCAAGACTGTTACCAAAGGGGGATTGGGAACTGTCATCAATCAGAGAGTTGTCTCATTTTCCCTTTCATTTTGGAACAGCTAAAAATAGCCAGCAAATCTGTTCATTTGATATTTTCTGCTGTTCTCAGAGTCTGATTTCCAATCTGTCTGGCAAAGTGGGGTCACTGTGCATTAAAGATCAGAGAGGCTGTAGTTCAGTTATTTCAGTCATGGGTCCCATAGCTTTGTATGAATAATATTACTTGGCTATGAAACAAGAGCAGTCTTGGTGGTCAAGAAAATGAATAATTTTCTAAATTATTAGATTAATCCAAATTTAGCAATTTAGGTAGTAGTTTCCTAACATAATTGTATACAAGTAATACAGTCAGATCTCTTCTATGAATACTTCCACTTTATTTTTCTCCTCACCAGTCTTAAGGACTATGCAAGAAAGTCAACTTTTCCTAAGAAGTTGGACATTTGATTATATTGCTTTTCCTATCTCGACTAATTTTTTTTCCAGTATCACCAAATTGAATTCTGCCCACTGAAGCATAAACCTGTGACATACAATGATGATTCTCCATCAAATATGCATATACCCCTCTTCCTCAATTATAGAAGGCAGAGGTTGTTCAGGCCAATAATATCCCCAGTTTCAAACACAAGCTTCCCAGCTTCCCTTGACGTTAGGGGCAAGTATGTGACATTGTACTTGCCAAAAAGTTTCCAGGAAAGCCTTGATTCCCTTCTATGGATGCCACCTTTTCTTGCTTTCCTCCCATTTCCATTCCTCACCCTGCCTGGAAGGTCACCATGCTGGAGGAATAGCACTCATACAACAGGCGGACATGAGGCAGCAAGCACAGGAGAGGCCAGTGCATTAAGATGACAGTAAAGAAAGAATAAGAGGAATTATGACTTGGAAGATATTATGGGGCTCACTGTACTAGCCCTAGACTGCTACCTCCAGACAGCCTTTTCCACAAGAGATTTTAATCCTTAAATATCTAAATTACTGTTTACTTGGCCCATAAGAAGTTCTCCACAGATTATGAAATGAGCAGATTTTAAAACAGCCTACAGTTACAATGAACCTTGCTCTAGTCCCGTACTTCCCAGGTCTTTGCAGTAGATCTAGTTTCTAAGACAGAATGTGATACATCTCTCATTTACTAAAGTTTAAAGTTGTCTAGACTTTTTTGCACATATTTAATTCCCTAGTTTGAAGATTTGACATCGTCTTGATGGATATAACAAGGTCATAGTGATCGGGTGGGTAGATGTGATGGAATTCAGACTATAGGTATGACTATGCTCCATATAATTTAGATGAGTTTACCAGATAACCGGCATCAGGCAAAATGAGTCATTTGTATGTATTTCCACGATGCTGTTTCACTGATACTCCCTGAGGATGACTATGAGCACCATCTTTTATTAATTGTCAATAACTTGGTCATGCTGTTCATGCCCTCTGTGCCTAAGTTTTCTCATCTATTAATGTGAATAATAATGTAGAATAATATTTTGTTAGAATCAATATCCATACACTTAAAGTGCACGGAATTTTGTGTGATGTTCCTTAAAGTTCCAAGTATGATTTATTATGACCTAATCATCTGCTCATGCATTCAAACAATATTTATTTTTCCATTCAGGAAATTTCATCAAATTAGAAAATTGTTTGAATATTGGTAAGAACTAGAAAGAAGAACTGAACTAGCAATCCAATAGACTGACAGAAGTCATTTCAACCCCCTAGGACATATGAGGAGCAGTTCTCATATTCACTTTCTCCAGGGGATCCCTGACTTGTGAGATCTGTCTTACATCCTGCTGTAGGCCCTTGGCATCTTCCTTACTGTTCTGTTTGGCTGCCTTACTTTTAACCGTGTCCAATACACTGTATCATGGAATGCTTAGCCCATTTCCAGTATAATCATAGTTTTAAAACACGTCTTTGATGATTTTGTGGAATAGACTTTCTAGCATACCCACCTTTCTTTAAAAGAAGCATTCGGAAGTAGTTAGCACCAAGCTATAATAAGCAAGTGGTTAACTTCTTCCAAATCTTCATTACACATTGGGGAACATTAATTTAACTTTAATTGGAGCTAATGTTTCTGTCGGTCATTTATTTGCTTAAAAAGCATTTCTGTAAATAAGTACACTAGTACACAAATTAACTACCCTAGAAATGGAGGAAACAGCTCTAAGTCATCTGATTAGATTCTGCTGAGTTTCCTAAACTATTGATTCATTTAGTATAATACGTTATAATTGGTATAAAGTGCATTCAATTATAATGCTACTGTTCCTATTGTATTTTATGCATGCTCTTTGCAATGTTAAGGTGCACAAAAGGTTTTATTCAGCATGAATGTATCAATTAAATCCTAATGCTTGTCACAGCGAATGTTGGCAGTCTAATAAAACTGCTGACAGTTTCCAAAATCTGACAAGACAGATCACTTGCACAAATGTCCAAATGTCATTGCAGGTGCTGGTGGATAAACCAATGCATTTATAATTTTTTTAAAAAAATTATGTATATTTGACTACATCCATTCATTCCCTTTGATTCTCCGATAGCTCACTGTAGAGTATAATTTTAAATAAAACCCAGTCTTTCCTTCCTACATTTGGGTTTACCTAAAGGTTAAAAATAAAATTAAAACCATATAGTTTCCATCAAATAACCCATCCGTCTCTGAAAACTCATACATTAATCTAGGCTAATATTTTAGTAAAGGCCTATTTTATGATTTTATTGATTGCTACATCTCACTGTGTATTTCAAATGTCAGAAGCTAGAGATAGAGAGAGGGAGAAGGAGAGGGAGTGGGAGGGGGAGAGGAGAGAGAAGGAAGGAAGGAAAATAGGGAACAAAGAGGCAAAATTTCCTACCCCCACCAAAAGGGCTTTGTTTTCATCAGGAAGTTTTTTGGATGCACTGAACAACTTAATTCACAAATTAACAAAACTCTACTATGAGGATCTGATTGAAGGAGGAATGGAAAATTTCTGACCTTTTGGATTTTAGTCCCCTGATTAGCTTTTTCCATACTCCCCCATTAAATGCTGGAAATGATCAGTATCAGCTTTCAGATTTAGGCAAAGCAGCTGAAAGCAAAATCTGGCTTTTTGACCAAGCTGTTAAAGGAAGAATTTGCGGTAATTAAATAATAAAATTGGTTTTAAGAGGCTTCATTTTCTAATCTTTGTCCGATGAACCAAAACCAAGAACCAAAGGCTTCATCAGGCAGAATCATTCATTATGTAAATATGACCTTTAAACTCATATCACAGTTATAATGCAAATAATACACCCATGAATAATTGAAAATTGACAGCATTTAATATTTATTAAGTGACTTTTAAGGATCCAACTTAAGTAAATCAATTCCATTGACCCAGTGATGCTGCCCACTTAATGACTTAGATTCTAAATATAAGTCATATGATTAGGAGAGTGAGCTAGAAATTGCACCATCGAGACTTCAAGATGAATGAGAAATTATCTTCGTTTTCAGTATTTTTATGTGTTAAGTTTCTGAGGGAAGACATAATAGTTGTTTACGGAATGGAACGGTCAGCCCCCACATTAGATGATCAGTAAAGAGTTTGAAGTTATGTTTGGGTAAGGCATTAGGGATGGATTTTGATAGATGGTGATATTAAAAGGAAGGCATTTCAAGCATATGGCAAAATCCCAAGGGCAAAATCAAAGGGCAATGAAAGTTCAAAAAGTGGTCCTTTGGGAAGAGAATAAATGAAAAAGGCAAGAGAAAACCTTGGACATGTAGGATGGAACCAAGATTTGAAGGGCTAATTAAAGAATTCAGATTCTTTTGAGAAAACAGGGATGAGTTAGTCTTATCAGCTGACTGAGAAGAGTGAATTGTTGAGATGTAGTAAAACATTTCAGTGCACCCCCATCCCAAAACGGATATACAATATTATATATATAAATTGAATATATATATAATGTTCTATGAAAAGAGAAAGAAGTCTCAGGAATTTAGGATTAGATTTACTTCTGCATCTTCTACTTTTTTTTTTTTTTGCATGGGCAGGCACCAGGAATTGAACCCGGGTCTACGGCACATCTTTTACTTTTGATTACATATATTAGGATATTATCTCATCTAAAATATTACTTTAATTCAGGTAATCTGCTAAGTACATGATTGAAATGATCATTTTACAAAAGGCCAAAAATTAAAATGTTAGTTTACTTGCCCTAACCTTCAATTTTCTCTTAGTGAATGGAAGCGGCACCAAAATCATCATCTTCTCCTTCCTCTTCCTTCTCTATCTCATCACAGCTTTTTTGTTTTAATAATTTTAACTTTGTAGGTGATTATTAAGCATGTAATACAGAAAGTGTCAATTTTATTAATTTTTAAATGCCAAAGTAAATTATTTGTATTGAACCTCTTATTGACAATCTCTCCTTCACTATTACAGAAAGAGTAAACCTGAGTTTTGAGCAAAAGGGCTGAGGTCTGAATCTCCACTGAAGTAAATAATAGATCATTTTTATGGGTTTTCATAACAAGAGTCTAGGGGATTATAAAGTTTTACTGGGTGAAACAGATCATCTGAACCGCTGCTCTATTTCATGGTTAAATTGGAAAAAAAAGTCTCCCAGAGGCAGAACTATAATTATCAAATCATATATTCTTTATCCTTCAGTATGGATATATTTAAGACATTCTTTTGTTTTCTCTTAACTACGCTCAAGCCATGGTTCATGGTTTAAACAGAGAACCAGGAGAGACTTAGAGTCAGAGCAACACACTTCATGGAACAGATTCAATACTATACGTAATATTGGACTTCTTAAATATATACAGAAAATTACATGCAAATTGTAAATTATACAACTGTTTTACCCCCTTGTATCAATTTGTCATAAGAATTTACAATAGAATTAAGTTTCCAGTAGTAAGAGGTATTTCAAGTTCTAACATTCTTGAGACAATCTCAAAAAGGGAAGAGAAAGGAGGTTTGATTGTGTCTGCTGAAATCTCTTTGTAGATCAGGAATGTGTGCAAAATGACCAAATGCTAAAACAAAGCAAAGTCCATGTATTTGGTCAGACGTTTACCAGGGAGATATGAGAGAACTATCAAGAAGAATTTTCTTTTAAAATTGAGATAACCCCACATGGTAATTCATCGCCATTCCATAGGGCATTTCATGGACCCCCCTGCCTCCTTTCCGCCCTCCCTCCCTGCCTCTCTCCCTCTGTCTTTCTCTGGAAAGTTGCAGGAAAAAAAAAAAAAGAGTTCGGAAATATGGATAAAAAGATGAGGAAAACTGTGAAACTGACCCAAAGATTAACCTGAGCAAGTTCAATCACATGCACAAGCTTGAGAGGTCCAGACTGTAATTCTGTGATTGAATCTCAGGCTGATTTTACAGATTCCAATGATTGGCGGACAATCATGCTTATGGATGAGCTTCTTAACAGGAATTACATAATTTCATAAGCACTCTGCTCATAAAATCCCTTGAATCCCATACATCCTGTATTGAGGTTTTGAGTTCTTTCTACTCTGTAAAGCCTCGATTTATCCATTGACCATAGGATACCTTTCAATAGGCCCTGTTTCCAGTAAAGTTTTGTGAAAAAGTAATTCATCTGAATCACAGGGAGCCCAAAATAAGAATGAGAGCCTTTAATCCTATATAGCCTAATGTAATACCTGGATACATCCTAGAATATATTAAGTAATCAAGAAGTATTGGCGAAGACCCTTGAACGCTGGGAGAAAAAATACGGAATTATTAAACTTTACCATCAGGGAATCCCCTGATACTGTGTTTAACATTAGGGACACCCAAATCAATAGGCCAAGTTCTTGACTTTGAGGATTACTCTTGTAAAGCATATGTAGGTAGTGGAGAAGCTTGGCCTACCTACAGTTAGGTAGGTTTAGCCTACCTAAGAGTTACTTCTGGAGGGCCTCTTTTGTTGCTCAGATGTGGCCTCACTCTCTCTAAACCCAACTCTGCAAGTGAAATCATTCCTCTCCCCCCTAGATGGGACATGACATCCAGGGGTGAAAGTCTCCCCAGTGACATGGGAGATGACTCCCAGAGATGAGTCTGGTCCTGGCACCATGGGATCAACAATTCCAATCTGACCAAAAGGGGGAAAAGAAGTATAACTAATAAAGTATCAGTGGCTGAGAGAGTTCAAATAGAGTCAAGAGGCTACTCTGGAGGCTGCTCTTATGCAAGCTTCAGGTAGACTCTGCTACCCATCATAACTTGCCAAACCCCAATTAAAACCATTCCAGCCAATCCTAAAGAACACCTAGGGCAATATATAAGATTCTGCAAAGGTTTCATGTACTAGGGTAACTTTCCAGAAATCTACAATGTCCCTGGATCAGATGCGACCTGATCTTGAAGCCCAGACTCTAGAGAACATGAGCTAGTTCCATCTTCCTACTCCATATTATAGACAGCCTCTTCCAACATGAAAAGTTAGAATGGCCATAGCCCAAATACCCCTAAAGAGAGGGATAGAAAGATTAAAGGTGACGGTGGAGTTATACAGAGAAGGTAGGGTTTGACAAATGAATATGATTGCTGAATCATTAAACTGATATTTCTTTTAGTCTCCAGTATCTTAGAGCGCTAGAAGTAAAAACCAAAATTGTGGAATTGTAACCCATACCAAACTCTGAAATCTGTTCTACAACCAATTGTTGTGCTGTGCTTTGAAATTTTTTTTGTTTTTTTGTACATGCTATTTTTCACAAAAAAGAAAAAAAAAGTCAATTATGATGATAAAAAAAAATATTTACTCCTTCTAGCCTCCTATATTCTAGAGCAGCTAGAAGGGAAAATCTGAGAGGATCATATGGTAGCCCATGACAAACTCTGGGAGCTGTCCTGTAACTACCTGTTGAAGAGTGCTTTGAAAAACATTGCTTTTTAATTTCTTTGTTCTATATATGTTATACAATAAAAAAAGTTTTAAAAAGTAATTCATTTGAATGCCAGTGGACAATTGAGTGTATAATCAATACCACATATCACAACAGAGTGACATATTTATGAAACAGAAATCTTGAGACTATGAAATACTGCATGTAAATATAATAAGAGATTAGACATGAGTGCAAAAGAATGATAACTAATGTCAGGGAAGGTAATTGGAGGAAACATTTTCTTTTCTACTAACTGTATTCAGGCAATCTGCTTCCCAGAGTTTAGATACTAAATTATTCAACTGACTGCCTTGAAATGTCATCAGCCGATTTCCAAAGATATAACACTTGAGGGCGGTGCTTGTGTCTCTATTTTTTTTTTGTCACTAGCAATAGGTTCCTTCAAAACATTAAACTCAGAAAATAACCAGATTTTACAAAATAAGAAAATGATGATGGTATATTTTATAAATGATATATGAATAACCAAAGTAAATTTCAAATATTTATATAAATCTTCTTAAAAATAAATTATAAAACATCAGTATATTATAAAGGAGAATATTTGTTATAGAAACAAAACATTATTACAATAAAATTTGAAAAACTAAAATAAAAGGACAACAGACCTGGAAATAGTTATTTCGAATAAACAAAGAGTAAAAACTATATTACAAAATGAGTTTCGCCGCGGCAGCCATTGCAAGGCAACAGCCATGGCTCTTCGCTATCCTATGGCCGTGGGCCTCAATAAGGGCCATAAGGTGACCAAGAACGTGAGCAAGCCAAGGCACAGTCGCCGCCGCGGGCGCCTCACCAAGCACACCAAATTCGTGCGGGACATGATCCGAGAGGTGTGTGGCTTCACCCCCTACGAGCGGCGCGCCATGGAACTGCTCAAGGTCTCCAAGGACAAGCGGGCCCTCAAGTTCATCAAGAAAAGGGTGGGGACGCACATCCGTGCCAAGAGGAAAAGAGAGGAGCTGAGCAACGTCCTTGCCGCCATGAGGAAAGCTGCTGCCAAGAAAGACTGAGCACCCCCTGCCTGCGTCTAATAAACATTTGCAGAAACCGTAAAAAAAAAAAAAAAAAAAAAACGATATTACAAAATGAAATAGTCCACATGTAAAAAAAGAAAACAAACAAGTAAACATTAAAACCCACCAGGCAGATGCAAAAAGATCTGAGCAGGGAGTTCAGGCACATTGAATTACAAAGGGTAAACAAACTAATGGAAAAACACACGTCCTTTCTGAAAATAATCTTGAGATGACATTTTACACAATCTAAAGAAGAGAATACTTTTAAGAAAATTTCAATATTCAATAGGGTGAAAATGGAACCACATTATTGGTGGTGTAGTCAACTAACATAAATTCCTTTGAAAGCAATATGATAAAAGGCCGAAGAAATCAATCATGAGGATCCATGCAAGTTAAAAGATATTTCCAAAAAAGATATTCATGACAGCATTATCTATACCAGTAAAAATTTGGAAACATTCTGAATATTTAACATTTGGAGAATGATTATTTCAAAAGAGGGAGTATGGTTTTATCTGTTTTCTTCTTTGTACTTTTTTGCACTCTTCAAATTTTTAAAATATAAATGTATTACTTTGGTAATAAGAAAAAAGATCTGCTAAATTCTAAAATAGAATATATGCATAAGGTAATGTGATAAATGAATACAATTATGTTGGGTTGTAGATTTTTTTCACAGTAATTAGAAATTATTAAAATAAATTATTTAACATTATTATACTCTTTGAAACTCTCTTTAACTAACTCTGCAGTTAGGCCATAACCATTTAATTATTTATATCACTATTTGAGAATCCAATACAATAACTTTGAGAATATAACTTTTTTTTTTGGCATGGGCAGGCTCTGGTCATCAAACCCGGGTCTCCACCATGACAGGTGAGAACTCTGCCACTGAGCCACCACTGCCTGCCCTGTAACATTTTAATGTGACTTCTTTAGAGGAGAGGGTGTTTAACAAGTGTTAAAGTGTGATTTTATAACTGTCTTGCTTTTGTATAGTTTCTGATATTCTACTAAGTACCTTTAGGCATGTATTTAAGTTTTTAGCTTGGCTAATAGTAGTGTAAAAAATATTGAATATGGACTGTTGAAGTTTTGGTCTAGAACCCACAACTGCATAATGGCCAACTATCTAACCTCTCTACAATTGCTATGCATAGATGAATAACTAGATATTCATATACTATATGGATTCTGTACTATACTATCAATTCCAAATGGGTTCAGAATATTATTGATCTCTAGATTTCCAGTTTTGCAAAGGCATAGTTAGAGGAAATCATACTTCACAAAACACATTCATTTTTATGTGGAAAATACGTAGTGATATTTTACTACAAGCTCTTAGTATAGATTAAAGATTCATCACTGCAACTGCTATTACTATTAGTTAAAATTCAGCTGAGGGAGAGATAATAGCTCTACGGCATTTTCAAAGATCTACATATAGCAAATAAAACATACATGTTTTTGACCAGGAATATTTATATGGATGTCTCGATCTTATGTAGACACAATGATCAATATGTGAGACATAATTTTGCAGAACATCCAAAATATACTGCATTTTGTCAGATTTTCAGAGCACAGGGGGATAGAATAACAGATGACAAATTTTGCATGGAGAAAAAGAAAGGACTGCACTCCTCATGAATAGGAGAGAAAGCTAATGTGATATTTTCCTATTACAGTTAAATACATTACTGAATGTATGGTAAAATTTATAGATAAAATACATAAAACAATCACAGAAAAAACAAATAGCACAATTATTAGTTTTCTGAGGTAGAAAATAGACATAAATGAAATTAGATTGAAATAAAAATGAAAGTTTTACTAAACCTAATCATTGGTAAGACCTCATTAAATAATATTATTATATATATTCTCAAACATTTGAATTGCTTCCACCATATAGGATGATTAAAAAATTTGAAATCCATGCGTCCTATGATAAACGGAAAACAGAGGGTAAATGTCATTGGAAATGATACATTTGCCCCATCAGTAATCTCTAATTTAATACCGCTGGCAGTACACAAACTGAGCAGTGTTCAATCCACTTGAGTAGGAAATAATTAGGAATATTCTATAGTATTACCAATGCCAATGATCACAAAGACAATAACTGGCAATCACAAGGGAAAAACTCATTTAGATTTACTTTACTGATGCATGCCAAAGCACTATAACCGCAAAAACATCTGGTAAACAATAAAACTGAGCTAATTAATAGATTGTTATTTTTATTACTATTTTTATTCATTAATTTAAACGTGGAACAAATACATTTCCTCTTGTTCAGATTCCTATGTCCCTTAAAAACATACATGTGAGAGCCCAGAGATTTCACAGAAAAACCTTTCAACCAGTCGGGTCCCACACCCAGGGAAATCTGATCAAATGCCCAGACACCAGCAGAAAATAATGGATGACACTCGGAAAATTGAAGATATGGCCCAGTCAAAGGAACAAACCAATAGTTCAAATGAGATACAGGAGCTGAGACAACTAATGCTGAATATACGAACAGAATTGGAAAAACTCTTCAAAAACCAAATCAATAAATTGAGGGAGGACATGAAGAAGACATGTGCTGAACAAAAAGAAGAAATAGAAAATCTGAAAAAACAAATCACAGAACTTATGGGAGTGAAGGACAAAGAAGAAAAAATGGAAAAAACAATGGATACCTACAATGGTAGATCTAAAGAGACAGAAGCTACAATTAGTGAACTGGAGGATGGAACATCTGAATTCCAAAAAGAAACAGAAACTATCGGGAAAAGAATGGAAAAACTTGGGCAGGGGATCAGGGAACTGAATGACAATATGAAGCACATAAATATACGTGTTGTGGGTGTCCCAGAAGGAGAAGAGATGGGAAAAGGAGGAGAAAAACTAATGGAAGAAATTATCACTGAAAATTTCCCAACTCTTATGAAAGACCTAAATTTACAGATCCAAGAAGTGCAGTGCACCCCAAAGAGAATAGACCCAAATAGGCGTTCTCGAAGACACTTACTAGTTAGAATGTCAGAGGTCAAAGAGAAAGAGAGGATCTTGAAAGCAGCAAGAGAAAAACAATCTGTCACATACAACAGAAACCCAATAAGACTATGTGTAGATTTCTCAGCAGAAACCATGGAAGCTAGAAGACAGTGGGATGATATATTTAAATGACTAAAAGAGAAAAACTGCCAACCAAAACTTCTATATCCAGCAAAATTGTCCTTCAAAAATGAAGGAGAGGTTAAAACATTCTCAGACAAAAAGTCACTGAGAGAATTTGTGACCAAGAGACTAGCTCTGCAAGAAATACTAAAGGGAGCACTAGAGTCAGATATGAAAAGACAGAAGAGAGAGGTATGGAGTAAAGTGTAGAAAGAAGGAAAATCAGTTATGATATATATAATACAAAAGCCAAAATGGTAGAGGAAAATAATATCCAAACAGTAATAACACTAAAAGTTAATGGACTGAATTTCCCAATCAAAAGACAAAGAATGGCAGAATGGATTACAACCCAGCAATACCACTGCTAGGTATCTACTCAAAGGACTCAAGGGCAAAGACACAGACGGACATTTGCACACCAGTGTTTATAGAAGCATTATCTACAATTGCAAAGAGATGGAAACAGCCAAAATGTCCATCAACAGACGAGTGGCTAAACAAACTGTGGCGTATACCTACGATGGAATATTATGCAGCTTTAAGACAGACTAAACTTATGAAGCATGTAATAGCATGGATGGACCTAGAGAACATTATGCTGAGTGAGTCTAGCCAAAAACTAAAGGACAAATACTGTATGGTCCCACTGATGTGAACCGACATTCAAGAATCAGCTTGGAATATATCATTGGTAACAGAGACCAGCAGGAGTTAGAAACAGGGTAAGATAATGGGTAATTGGAGCTGAAGGGATACAGACTGTGTAACAGGACTAGATACAAAAACTCAAAAATGGACAGCACAATAATACCTAAGTGTAATGTAACTATGTTGGAACACTGAATGAAGCTGCACCTGAAATATAGTTTTTTGTTTGTTTGTTTGTTTGTTTGTATCTTTTGTTTTTGTTTTTTTTTCTTTTTCCTTTTTTTATATATATATATTTTTATTAGTATTATTATTTTAATTTTCTTCTCTATATTAACATTCTATATCTTTTTCTGCTATTTTGCTAGTTCTTTTCCTAAATCGATGCAAATGTACTAAAGAAATGATGATCATACATCTATGTGATGATACTAAGAATTACTGAGTGCATGTGTAGAATGGAATGATTTCTAAATGTCGTGTTAATTTCTTTTCTTTTTATTGATTAATAAAAAAATATAAAAAAAAAACATACATGTTCTCCAAATTCAAAACAAAGAACAACCATTTTGACAGAACTGCTTCAAACAAAAGCAGATAGAATTTTAACAAATTTTATATCATTGTGCCATACTCTGATTTTTAAACAAACAAAATAAATTGATGACGGCACTTTTCTTTTGAGGGGGAGTATAGTTAAGGGTCCAGGAATCGAACCCAGGTCTCCTGCAGGAAAGGAAAGCATTCTACCACTGAACCACCCGCGCACCCCTTAAATTGATGGAATTTTAAAAATCACTTTTTAACTTTGCCCCCATTCATACTGTAGGGCTTTTCTTTATCTTATAATAATTGCATTTTCTTTTTTAGGCCAATTGGGTGAAGATGGAAGCAACTTTTTAGTTTTCTGAGTATTATTATCATTATTTTATCACGTATGTTCAATAAACTAAGAAATAAACTAATTAATTCTAAGTATACCAGCTTTCAAGACTAGAGCAGTTAAAACGACAGCAACTAAACCAGTAAAGCATTGTCACAGGTATAAGTGAATATCCCAATGGATCAAAATGGATCAATCAAATTCTGCTGTACATTAGAGGTAGTGGGGAAAAGATAAATTAATAAATGTTACAAGGATTATCAGTTACCCATGTGGGGAAAAACATTTAGATCCTTCCCTCATGCCAAACCAATTACAGGTAAATTAAATAATTAAACATGAAAATTTAACATACTTTGGAAGAGAATATAGAAAAGTATTATTTATGAAGGTGAGATCAAGGGTTTTTTTTTTAAAAAGCACAAAAGAAAAAGCATAAAAATTGGTAAATTTCATCATGTTTAAATCATAAATTTCTGTATTCTAATGACACCAAAATTGAGAAAAACAAGTAAAAATTTGGAGGAGATATTTGTGGTGATACAACAAACAAAGGACCATTATTCAGACTACAGAAAGTGCTTCTAAAAAGACATAGATAAACAGCACCAAAAATGGGCAAAATATTTTGAAATCTATAGAAAACAAAACCAAATGGACAATGAAATAATGAAAAGATGCTCAATCTCACTAGTATTCGAAGTAATAGAAATTAAAAGAATAAGATACCCTTCTACATATGCAAAATTGGCAAAATATAACAAGTCTAAAGATATCAAGTGTTGCCTTGGCTATGGGTGTAACTGGAACATATTTGGAGAGCAGTTTGACAATATCAAAGTTTAAAAATACATATTCACTGTTATCCACCAATTTCATAATCAGCTATTTACCCTGGAGAAACCTCTTTAACATGAGTTAAAGAAGACAGGAAGAAGAATTTTAACTGATGCAGTTTTTGTAAGAGCTAATATTTTGTAAAAGCAAACATTTAGAAACAACCTAAATGTCCATCAAAAGGAAATGATAAATATGATATATTCAAATAGCAGAATATTCTATGCAGTAAAAATGAATAAATGTGGGCTACATTTGAGAGCAGCATTGAGTAAAGAAAACTGGGCACATAATATATATATATAGTACTATATCATTTAAATAAAGTTATAAAATGTGCAAAAATAATATTAACTATTGCCTTGGGATGCATATCTACGTAGCAAAAATATGCAAAGGAAAACAAATGCCTAATTGTGGTTTCCTTTGGTCAGGATAAGAAGGCAACAGAATTGGGGAAGGGTACGATGGGGTTCTTATTATATTATTCATGTCTTGTGGCTTGAACTAGTTGATAGATACATAGTTTTTGCTATATTATCTATGCCTTTTATATTCCTAAAAATAATTTTTCAATAAAATAAATTTTTATACATGAGTGTTTTAAAGAGTATCTCTAATATTTCACAATCCATAAAGTATAAACATTATCTGATCATTTATTTTACTACAAAACCCAATGCACACTTCTTGTTTATCTTTTATCCTTCTCAATCCTTATCAAAATGCTGTCATCCCAATATTTGGAAATGACATATCAGATAAAGGTCTAGTATCCAGAATTTATAAAGAGATTGTTCAACTCAACAACAAAAAGACAGCCAACCCAATTACAAAATGGGAAAAAGACTTGAACAGACCTACCAGAAGAGGAAATACAAATGGCCAAAAGGCACATGAAGAGATGCTCAATGTCCCTGGCCATTAGAGAAATGCAAATCAAAACCACAATGAGATATCATCTCACACCCACCAGAATGGCCATTATCAACAAAACAGAAAATGACAAGTGCCGGAGAGGATGCGGAGAAAGAGGCACACTTATCCACTGTTGGTGGGAATGTCAAATGGTGCAACCACTGTGGAAGGCAGTTTGGCGGTTCCTCAAAAAGCTGAAAATAGAATTGCCATACGACCCAGCAATACCATTGCTGGGAATCTACTCAAAGGAATTAAGGGCAAAAACTCTGTTACCAATGACATATTCCAAGTTTATTCTTGAAACGGACATTTGCACACCAATGTTTATAGCAGCGTTATTTACAATTGCAAAGAGATGGAAACAGCCAAAATGTCCATCAACAGACGAGTGGCTAAACAAACTGTGGTATATACATACGATGGAATATTATGCAACTTTAAGACAGGATAAACTTATGAAGCATGTAATAACATGGATGGACCTAGAGAACATTATGCTGAGTGAGTCTAGCCAAAAACTAAAAGACAAATACTGTATGGTCCCAATGATGTGAATCGACATTCGAGAATAAACTTGGAATATGTCATTGGTAACAGAGTCCAGCAGGAGTTAGAAACAGGGTAAGATAATGGGTAATTGGAGCTGAAGGGATACAGACTGTGCAACAGGACTAGATACAAAAACTCAAAAATGGACAGCACAATAATACCTAATTGTAAAGTAATCATGTTAAAACACTGAATGAAGCTGCATCCGAGCTATAGGTTTTTGTTTTGTTTTGTTTTGTTTTGTTTTGTTTTTTACTATTACTTTTATTTTTTTCTCTATATTAACATTCTATATCTTTTTCGGTTGTGTTGCTAGTTCTTCTAAACTGACGATGCAAATGTACTAAGAAACGATGATCATGCATCTATGTGATGATGTTAAGAATTACTGATTGCATATATAGAATGGTATGATTTCTAAATGTTGGGTTAATTTCTTTTTTCTGTTAATTAATAAAAAATAAAATTAAATTAAAAAAATAAATAAAAATAAAAGGAAACCTTTTACAAAAAAAAATGCTGTCATCCTATACAACTTTTAAATAACATAATCTTTCAATTATTTTCAGAGTGATTAATAACACACTTTTCAAAAAGTAGAAGAAAATAAAGATGAATTTTAATTCAAGCATGTGTTGATACGGTAGACTGAACTTTGTTCTCCAACAAAAAGGCATTTTCTTAATCTTAATGGGTGTGAAGCCATTTGTAAACAGGACACTTTGCACTAAGGTGTGGACTCACTTGTGAACAGGATCCTCTAAAATTCTATTTAGATGTGGCCCAACTACAGTTCTGTGGATTTTAGATATGAAGTTTTCCTTCCTTTTGCCATCTCTTAATTTTTTTAATGAAAAGTTTCACATGAACCTATGAAATTTTTAAGACTGATGTTTTGGTTTGCTAAAGCTGTCAAGAATGCAATATACCAGAAACAGAATGGCTTTTTAAAGAAGAATTAAGTTGCAAGCTTACAGTTCTAAGGCTGTGTAAATGACCAAATTAAGGCACCAACAAGAGGTTACTTTCTTTCAAGGAAGGTCAATGGGTAAGGAAGACACCTGTCAGCAGGCAAGGCACGTGGCTGGCATTTGCTCCTGGACGCCCTTGCTTTTAGCCTCTGTTTTCTGTGGGAATTTCTCACCTGGCTTCTCCAGGGCTGGGTTTCATCTCTTGGCTTCCCTTGGCTCTCTCCAAGTTCTGGAATGCTTAGCATCTCATGGGAAGGCATATGGCAATGTCTATTGGGTTCTGCATCTTCAAAATATTGGGGTCTTGTGTGCTAGCTCTGTCGGCTCTGTTGTAACTGTTTTCCAAGTGTTTCTGTCAGCTCTGAGTTCTCTCTCCAAAATATTTCCTCTATTAAAGGACTCAAGTAAACTTATCAAGACCCACCTTGAATGGGTGGAGTCACATCTTCATCTAATCAAAAGGTCATATCCACAATTGGGTATGTCATAGCTCCATGGAAGTAATCCAATCAAAGCCTCAATCCCACAATATTGAATCAGGATTAAAAAAACATGCTGCCCCCACAAGACTGGTCCAGGAAAAAGGACATGGCTTTCTGGGGTACAAAGCTACAAACTGGCACAACAGAGATGCTCAGACGAAAAGAAAAACAAATATACAGATTAGTGGAAATAAAATTTGTGATTTCCTTTTCTTCGAAGTTTGAGCAGAATAAGCAATTGGTACTGAAGAACCAAGCAGCTGAAGCTATCTCACCTCGTCATGGAATTTTCCAGGTAAAGATGGACAAGCACCACAATTTATATTGGAAGGACTTTAGAGACCAACAGCCCAGCACCCTCTTTTATATCTGAAGAAATCAAGCCTAAGAAAATTTAATAAATTTGCTCAAGATCACTCAGTTAGCTAGGGGCAGAAAAGGAGCAGCAAATTTTTCTGAGTTCACAGTAAAATGTTCTGTTATTCTTTTCTACATGGTTGCTCCTTGCATTCAAGGCACTTAGTACATCAAGCTGGGTATGCAAAGATGAAAACCAGGCAAATCCAGAGTCAAAACATGAGAATAAAGGACCAGGAGTGTTAGAAAGAAGTGGCCACTGAGCAAAGGTACTGAATGAATGACAGCTCTTCCATCTCTTTACATCATTCTCAAAGAATCTAGGTTGATTTAAAGAGAAAACTGGATTGCATCAAAAGATCTATGCCCTAGGTCCCACACTGCCCTACGTGTGCGGTCTTGGGCACTTTTCTGTAATAATCTGGATCTCAGTTTTCTCATATAGTTAAAACTCAACTATATGATTTCTTCAAAGTCTCCTTTTCTCCAATTATTTCCCTAAGCAGTTGGCATACCCTTTTAACTTATAATTTGATGCTTTGTCCAGGCAATAAGCTTATCTACACAAGTTCCTCCAATTGCTATTTAAAAGCAGTAAAATGGATGTTCCTGATGAAAGGATTTCTTGATATTTCCATAATTGTACTAGCATTTTGGTGTTTCAGAGAAATGCAGTTCACAACTAGCTCAGGCTGTGAAGCTGTCCTAAGGAATCTCTATTGGTTATTCGTTCTAAATTTCATATATTTTCTCTCACAAAACCTAATTTCTTCCCTTTCAAGTCATAAGACACAAGGGACATTTAATTTAAAGATGGAAGAATTGCATAAAAGTTACTAACTACATCCCCAAAAGAACCATCTTAGAGATTGGGAGAAGGATCGAAGGAGAAGGAGGAGTTATAACAGAGAAGTTACGATTTAACAAACCAGTAGGACTACTGAATCATTATATTGATATTTCTTTTTAGTCTCCAGAGTCTTGGAGCAGGTAGAAAGAAAAAGCTGAAATTATGGAACGGTAACCGACACCACACTGAAATCTGTTCTATAACTACATGTTACAATGTACTTTGAAATTTACAGCTTTTTTTGGTACATATGTTGTATTTCTCAATAAAAATGTTAAAAAAAAAAAAAAAAAGAACCATCTTAGAAAGCAGAGTAGAAGTTACTAGGGGAGGAGGTGATAGTAGGGAGAGGAAGGAGAGTTTGTTTGTAAAAAAAGAAAAGAAAATTTAATTTGGGGGGCGGCTTTCATTGGATGGTGGGAAAACAAACTGGAGCATGCATAGAAGAGAGAAGCCAGGATGGGGAGTGAGGTGGTAGGGGTGGGCGACATCTTTATATATCTAGGTCCTTTCATTTCAAGCCATCCTGAGATTATATTCTTCAAGCAGTTAATACACCTCCAACTGTAAATAAGTAAAATAAAGAGAACAGGAGAAGAAAAAGATGGCCAGGGAAGTTTTTCCACCAGTATGAAATCTAAGTTTAATTAGCTAATTTCTAGTAGCCTCCGGTTTTTAACATTTCAAGTAAATTCACCATCTCAATGGGTTTTTATATAACCCAGGGGTTAGGAGTCCATACACATGAGATGTAGGGAATGGACCACCTGTGAGAATGTGTGTTGCAGGACTTCCTCTCCCATTATCATCACTGCAGTTCCTGATAATGATCACCACCACCTCTTTAATGTGCAATATTTTATAAAATATATATCCGACACATCATATACTGTTTAGTTGCTTAAAAAAAAATTTTTTATTCGATTCCTGGTACCTGCCCATGCAAGAAAAAAAAACTTTTTTAACTTTTTCATATATATTAGACATCCCCATTTTTGTAGATGAGAAAACCAATGTTCAGAATGATTAAAAGACTTGTTCGATACCATTATTTGTTAAACACATCTTGAGCAACATACCTCAACTCCAGAAGTCCTACTTCTTATATCTGTACCTCAAGACGGGAGGCATCATTTAGTTTAGGCACACAAGGATTTTACAACTCTGTAGCAAATGTGGGGCTCTCAGAGCTCCTAAATTTAGCCTTGGAGGCACACTTAGGCAATATACTGAAATAGACATCTCTATTCCTTATGTAAAACTGTGTCATCATCTCACATTTGAAAAATAACAATCCTATAACATAGGAGCTATTCACTGAAGCTGGCTTCCAAAACATTTCTCTGTTTACTAGCCTCTCCCCCCCAAAATAAAGGAATGGGATTGGGAAACACAGTTAATATTTATTTTGAAGGGGAACAGCACTCAAGAAAGGAGATGACATAGTATTTTTAAGCCTATCTTCCAAATATTGGAAACTATTTTAAAGCTCAAGTTTACTACTGAGGGTAGCACAAACAAAAAAAAACCTAATGAGAAACCATCACACTGATTACCAAAGCAACCATCACAGTACTAGGTGTGGCAAAGATGGTGCTCATGAAAAATTCTATTTCAAATGTTCAAACCTTACAAGTTAGTACATGATCAGTGATTACTCTATAAATTGGGGTTGGGGAAACTGGCAAAAAAGGATTAAGGTGAACAAGTTTTAATGATCTAAAACTGGAATCAAACTTCTTAAACCTGACACAAAACCAGAAACATGGAGGAAAGATTACTAAACCTGACTATAGTAAAACTAATTTATTATGTATGTGTGTGTATTTGTGTGTGTATAAATAATTTTTAAATGTGATGAACAAAGTAAAAAAGGCAGAAAAATAGACTGAGAAAAATATTTGCAACTATTATGACAAAGGGCTAATTTCCTAAATATACCAAAAGTTATTAAAAATTAATGACAACCCTGACAATGTGGGACCTGAATCCTGGGCCTTAGCCAAGACCCAGCATCTTAGGCATTTTTTAGAAAGCCTTCTAGACCAAAAGTGGGAAAGAGAGAAAGGAGACAAAGTAAAGCTCAGTGGCTGAGAGATTTCAAAGTCAAGAGGTTATCCTGAAGGCTATTCTTACAGATCACATAGCTATCTCTTTTTAGGTTATGGTGTATCAGAGTCGCTAGAGGGAAGTATCTGAAACTTTTGAACTGTGTCCCAGTAGCCTTAATTCTTGAACAGGCCTGTAAAATTATATAGCGGGAGATAAAGGGTAGAAATTCGGTAGAATGAAATACTGTGGGTCATTGAGAGGGAGGGATAAGGGGCATGGAATGTATGAGTTCTTTTTTTGTTTGTTTTATTTCTAGAGTGATGTGAATGTTCTAAAGAGAATCATGGTGAAGAATACACAACTATGTGATGCTATTGTGAGCCACTGATTGTATAATATGGTTGGACTGTGTGTGTTGAGGTTTTGCAATACAAATATTTTTTTAAAAATCGATACCAAAATAACCATTATCCTAATTTTTTAGTGACAAAATATACGAATAGACAATAGATCAAAAAGTAGAAAACAATAGTTTCTCAAACTTTCATTAAACTGAATGTTAAAATAGTAATAGTTAATATTTTTACCCATAATTGTGATGAAGAATAAAATTTGATTATCACCAGTGATGGTGAGGGAGAAAGAAACTAACTACTTCTCTGTTACACTGTTTATTGGTACCAAATTTTGTAGGCCTCTATGCCAGGACCTTTTAATATTTAAAATGAATATGTCTTTGAACAACAATTTCACTGGTAGAAATGTACCTTACAGTTACAGCTTTTAGGTTTGCAGTGAGGATTACATAGCATTGTACTTAATATATATTAGTTAATCAATGTTACCCTTATTTTTATTATATTTACTTGAACAGGCATAAGAATTTTCAGAAGACTGTACCAGACAATAATCAATAGTAGTTGCTCTGGTGAGAGCAACTGGCAAGCTGAGGGCTAGGGGAAGGGCATTAGGAGATTCATGTTCCATTATGCTTTGTGGGAATTTTTACCATAAATATGTACTACTTTTATGATTTAAAAATGGTGATTTTAGTCACTGAGACCAAAGGTTCATAACACCTTGACAAAACACCCACCACTCTTCCTTCTGAAATCATCAGGCCTCCTGCTTTCCCTCCTACCTCTCTTGAGAGCTGTATACACAAAAGTTTTCCGACTTCTCTTTTTCTCAGCCTGTTTCTGAGCCTCAGGGAATAAATATCAGCACTGTGTCACTGGTGTCTAGTGACAAAAGCAGTGGTCCACTTAAATTAATCCTGATATTCTTGGCTTCTCACTCCAAGAAGACCTGTTTTCTTAGATATTCAAGCTGGAATCTCAAGGGCTGCTGAGGTAGTCAAAATGTTATTAGCCATATGGGTATGACCTAGACCTCAAGATACGTGGGTGAATTTCCCTGTAACTCTTGCAGCAAGGTGCACCTTTAAACAACACTGTCTTGGGTTGAGATGTGGCCCCCATAATGTTATACTCAAGTCCTAATTCCTAGAACCTGTGAAAATGACCTTACTTCGAAAGGGGGTCTTTGTAGATTTAATTATTAAGCTCAAGATCTTGAAATGAGCAGAAAGTCTTAGATTATCCAGTGGGCCCCATGTGCTGGTCTGAATCTGTGGTGGACCCCAGAAACCATGCCCTTTGATCCTCATTCAATACTGTTGGGTGGGAGCATTTTGAATGTTTCCTTGAAGATGTTATCCACCCAATTATGGGTGGTAACTTTTGATTAGACGATTTCCATGGAGGTGTGTCTCCACCCACTGAAGTTGGAGTTGCTTGCTGGAATCCTTTAAAAGAGGAAACATTTTGGAGAGAGTCCCTTTTGATAGATCCACATAAAAGCCAGCAGATGCCACCATGTTCGCCATGTGCCCTTCCAGCTGAAAGAGAAACGTTGAATGTCGTTGGCCTTCTTGAACTAAGGTATCTTTCCCTGGATCCCTTAAATTGGACATGTCTACATACCTGTTTTAATTGGGACATTTTCTCGGCCTTAGAACTGTAAACTAGCAACTTATTAAATTCTCCTTGTTAAAAGCCATTTTGTTTCTGGTATATTGCATTCGGGTAGCTAGCAAATTAGAACACCCCACGTCCAGTGATAAGTGTCCTTATAAGAGACACAGAGAGGAAACGACAGACACAAAGAAGAAGGTGATGTGAAGACAGAGGCAGAGGCTAAAGTGGTATGGCCAAAATCAAGGACACCAATGACCAACAGAAGCTAGAAGAGGTATGGAAACAGATTCTTCCCCAGAGCTTCTAGAAGGAGGACAGGCCTGCCAATACCTCAATTTTGGACTTCTGGCCTCCAGAACTAAGAGGGAATAAATTGTATTCTTTTAAGTCACTATGTGTGTGGTCATTGTTAAGGCAGCCACAGAAAACTAATACAGAACAAATGTTTCGATTGCACACTGACCTTTGCTTGTTCATCACTTCCTCTCATCTATTTTGTCATGTTCTTAACAGTCAATATATCACCGTGGCAACTTAAATATCATTAAAAAGTCATCACTTTGGGGAAGAGTGTTTAAGAGGAGCAATACCTCCTAGGACATTGTCACTAACGTTAATGAAGTTGATCTGAACCCTGCCCCATTAATCTGTGATTCTACAATTGGAGATCCATGGATTTGAAGAGATCCTACTCTTCAAAACCCCTACAGAAATGCAAAAGTATTTGGAAGGCTATAGCTTTCTAGGGTAAAAGCATATTTCTGGCTGCCCTCTGAGGTACGAGATCTGAGAAGAGCTGGAAAGAGAAAGGATAGAATCCAGAAGGTCTCAACTGCTATACCTCTAAGTACTAAATACCTTTCCTAGAACTGTTGGACAAGTTCTCTAAGACATATAAAGTAAGAAAAACAAAACGCAACCAACTATATCCTGGGCTAAAAGCTAAATGTCTCAGAAAATGACTTTCAAAGCTTAAATCATGATCATTTCATCAGATATTGTTCACTTAATCTGGTTAAGGAAATGGAATAACACAGCTTTTCTTCATTCTTACTGTGATTGCAGTTTTAATATGTAAATTTAGTGATACCATGGTTTCTAGAGGAAAATGTTCATTGTGTGGCAATGGAGAGGAGTTTTGCCTGAGAGGGCTGGCAGTACCTTGGAGAAATTACCATTAAAGGGATCAGAATCCAGCAATGAACTTTGTCGACTCAGAAAGGAGAATCTCTCAGCCTATGAGAACAATCTCTTCTCTGAGGAGCAGACCTATATTCTAAAAGTTCATGGGACTGCTAAACAAATGCAAATGCTAATTCATTTCTTTGCACTGAGAACTAAAATCTTCACTCAGATCATAATACCTTGATCAGCCTGATTCAGTGCTTTCCTTCACAGCAAGGAGTCCTTTATAATAATGAGCTGTACAATCAAAAGATTGTTTTCTGAGCATGAAACCAGAAAAAAGATAGATAGTAGAGAAATGATGGATATGTAGATAAAGACAGATTAAAAGGCAGCATTCTTGGGTGCAGGGGTGGTTCTGTGGTAGAATGTTCACCTTTCATGCGGGAGACCAGGGTTCGATTCCTGGACCATGCACCCAAAAAAAGAAAGGCAGCATTCTTTAAATTACAGATAGTACGATAATTAACATAATTTGAATGTTTAAGGACAGCCTGTTGACTGAGATTTCCCCTCTCTCATGGACAGTGTTAAAACAGTTTTACCAAATGTTTGTTTTATGATTTTTGTCTCTGCTCAAATTCTGACCAATCCTACCTTTGGATTGGCCAACAAACTCATTCCTTTGAATTGCTACATCTAGGCTCAGAAGTATTGCATTGATTTTGTAGGTTAATTTACAGGAAAAGAAACATATATTTCTTATTCTTAGGTCTTCCTCCTCCTTTTGTACTGCATACAAACACCAAGACCCTTTTGGAGTTAACTGTGGCCACAGTAATAATTCTGGATAAAATACAGTAGAAAAAAACATCACAACAGAACATTTTAAAATATTCCTATATTATAGCCCATACCTTTTGATTGCTTCATAAGATCAACCTTCATTCTTTCTAGGCATGACAATAACCCAATGACCAGGTGACCTCTGTACAAAGTCTGGCTTTGATGAATCAAAACAAGCATAAATATAGAACTCATGACCAGGTCTATTAGGACTGTAAAACCTTCTGAAAGGAAGCTGTCTAGAGCTGCCCTGCTTGAGAGTTAAAACCAGAATGATCAAAGCAAATATCATTGAAAATCTCTCTGGTTGTCATGATAGAAGGGGTAAAATTGCAAACCCATTAAGTTGCATCCATTACTGTAATGACTTGGAATAAACTAGCATGATGGAAATGAAGAGTACCAAAGGGTCATCATAATAATCACAGGTCATGTGCCACTGATATTGAATTTTTCTTTTGTAGAGAACAGACAGCTTTGTGGGTTTTTTTTCTGGATAGCTATGGTAACAGGACAGGTTTTATTTCCGAGTGCCTGGTTTCTTATCTACAGACCCATGCATTTGAGCAATATGCCTATCCCAAACTTTCATTAGGCTATTGCGGGTAAGTCAAAAAAAAAGAGGACATATGCCTAAAGGTTTCTTGCTAAGAGTAAAATACATTTATTCACTGAATTGCCAAACTGAATTTAGGGCAGATACGGGGCAATGCTATCATATCATGGTGCTTTGCATCAACTCTCCCACCTCATACCTTCTTTAATGAATATAATGTGGACTACATGGGCAGTGAAAAAAGAGACTAGAAAAACCTGCATATCTAGCATGCTGAGAAAAAGCCTGGAATAGAGGTTCAATTTTAGGATTAGAATACTTTAGAAGTTAGAGTTTCAGACAATTTCTAGAGGAAAAAATAACTTCGTGGGTGATGCTGATTAATTCTTTGCTCCCAGAGAACCTTCAACTGGCAGTTGTATTTCTTATAGGGTTTCTCATAAAATGTAAATGCGCTTTCGGTTGATGCCGTGTCTCTTTTAAATGGGCCACCTTGTGTATTACGAATGAGCATTTTTCCAGTAAAGAACTGTGTTGATGTAAATCGACGTTGGCAAAAGCGTCATTAGAGTCAGCTGGGAGTGACAGGCATGTCCCAGCCAATTCTGACCGGTGTGTTGAAATATGCTTCCCAGGCTACAAGAACAAATGCACAAAAGCATGCCCACGCCTTTACAGGCATGACGTGCTGATCAGCAACGCCATGGCTCTGTCAGAACATAAAACACATACCAGGAGCATTTCTTGAGGACAAGCCAATCAATCAATAACAGCAAAAGCTACAAAATCCTTACAGGTTAAAAGGTGCCGAGGCACACCCTTTCCCTTAGGACAGAAAAAAAACAGTTGTGCACATGTGGTTTTACAGGATACTGCTAAGGCAGAGAAGATCATATTTCCTAATAACAGCCAGCCAATATAAATTTGCAAGCACCGATACAAACCAACATTTCAAACTCCAAAGACAAAGCTATGTTCTATCCATTTTCATATGTGTTTCTTTTACAGTTATTATCATGCAAAGTTCCTCTATAAATGTTAAAATGTGGCAATCTTGCCACCTTTCAACTATTTTGTGCCTATATACACAACCTATTTATTTAACAAAAGCAATATTATTATAAAGACTATGTTTATTAACAGTGGTAGAAGTACAACATATTTTTCAAAAATATATTTTGAGGGTTCTTCAATGTCCACTCTTAACACCACGATTAAGAGCAGGGGTTTGTGTCCAATGCAAGAAAAAAATGGCAATTTAGTGTTAGTAAATCTGCCCCAGAGCCATACATCTGGAAACCAGCCATTTCCCCATTACCTTTCTGCATCTTCTGCCATATCTTTCGTCGCAGGAGCATAAATACATGACAAAGAGGTGGGAAGAACATGACTTTACCAGACAGAATTGTTGGAATAAAGGTAACAGGGCAGACATGGCCAGCTCATTTCACATTTAACCTCCCCTCCATTTCTATAAACACACCACACATGAATTACAGTGTCTGCAATAAATTACAAAAATAGTCCCAAGAGATTTGGCCATCCCAAAAGAAGAGTTGTGTTTGTCTGACTACATGGCCTGGAAACTAGAGCCTTATCTTTGTCACATAAATCAATCCACAAGCCTCCGAGGCCACCACTCACGGCCAGATGCTCAACTCCACATGGCTCTGCACATATCCTTACCTGATATAAGCCCCCCAGCTCTCACCCAAATCCCCAAACTCTCCATTATGAGTTCCAATACTCATAGTCTCAGTAGAAATTATCCTGCATTTCAACCTCTTTCAGCACATGTCTGCTTTCAAATTGCATACAGAATTTTGACTATTTCTTTTACCACTTCCATCTCTACTACTCTAGTTCACCACCATTATACCTCACCTAGATTATTGAAGGTCTCTTAACTAGTTACCCTATTTCCACCTTTCCCTTGTGTCTGTATTTTCCACATAGGAGCTTGAGTGACCCTTCTCGAACTTCAGACAGACATCCTCTCTCCCTGAGGCAGGCATTCCCACAGCTTACTCTCCCCCTTGATATATTCACTACCTTCACTACCAACAAAAATCCAAAATCCTCACCATGTTCTAAATGTTCTGACTCCTTTCTTTTCTTTCTTTTTTTTTAGGTGCATGGTCCGGGAACTGAACCCCGGTCTTCTGCATGGAAGGTGAGTCTGATTCCTTTCTATGCCTAAAACATTTTTCTTTCCTCAAATATGACAACCACAGCCTCCCTCAGAACATCTCTACCTGCTATTTCCTCTGCCTGAAATGCTTTCCCCCTAGATAATCATTTAGTTTGCTCTGCCACCTTCTTCATATCTTTACTCAAATGTTACCTTCCATAGGGCTCTCTCCCCTAAAACCCATAAAAACCTCTTAATCCCCTTACCCATATTTATTTATTATTTATTTGTTTGTTTATTTTTACTATTCTTATAATTCTAAGATATTTTGAATTATGTATTTATATATTGTCTTCTTCCCCACCAGAACATATAGTCCACGAGGGCAGGACTTCACCTCTTCTGTTCAGTGCTGTATCCCAGAATAATAACAGGTACAGAGAAGACACTCAAGATACTCTTTTGAATGAATAAAAGGTTAATAGAATATTTAGTTCCTGACTCTCACCCTACTTAGCTGGTCTTGAAAAATAGAAAACTGATACAGAGCAAGATGGCTTTTTGTGTCCTGCCCATTAGAAGAGGTAGATGTTTTTTGTGTGTACATTTTCTTGCAATTTAGTTAAACGGCAGGCATGGTCCTTGCATAAAGTCTCTGTTCTATGTATCAGAACACAAGAATCAGTGGAATACATCTGATTTGACTAAAGATGCAACTGTGCAATCTATTTCAGAAGGATTATATTACGAAGAGTTCAAGGGTATTAGCTAGCTGAAAGATGGAATGGATTTGCCCAGTTAGACTAAATCTGACCTTCCAATTATTGAGTCTTCAGTGCACACTGTGTTGTAGCAAGCTTAGCATGGGGTAACAACTCAAGACATCGCTTCCTTTTATTCAGAATAAAAGTGCTAAGAAAGATAAAATTGTTTGTGTTTCATTTAAGCATACAAATCTCTGGTGAGTATTTGTGTGTGTTTGCGTATAGATGAAAGGCAACTGCTTTGCAAAACCTGATTCCAGCCCACCTTTAAGGCTCACCTTCCCTACACCTACTCTGTGCTGTACTCACAAACTCAATACTACGTCCCATGGATTCCCTGTATCTGTTCATGCTATTCCCTCAGAACTTACCTCCATACCTCATTGTAGCTCTCTCCCTGCTGAAATCTTCCATGAATTATGTAAATACCAACTTGCTTTAAGGCCTCATTTTTCTCTTTGCAAAATGGTCATTAAAAAACCCAAACCTCATAAGGTTGAGGTGAGTATTGCGTAAGATAATTAAAGAAAACGCTTAGTAACATGCTCGGAACTTCTACGTGACTATTCCTTCTTACCCACTTAGACTTGAACAATTCCCACAACTAGACACTTTCTCTGCCTCCTATAAAACTCCCACCACTCTTATAACTTAGTTATGGCTGAGTAATCATACTCTATCCCCTATTAGATCATCATCCTTGATAGCAAGGATGGTGCACCAATAGCATCCAGTACAGTAATTTACAAACAGTAGACCGAGGATGTGACTTGAATTAAAAGCTTGTAGGTTTCAACTGGCTCAGGTCACCCACAATGTGCCACTGATACTATGTTTACATTATATTTGATATCATTTTATTCTTTCTAAAAGGCCTTTTCATTAAGTATATCATTTTCACTTTTAAATAATTCTATGAAGCATGCATGTATTACAGATGAACTTAATTGTGCGCTGTAGAGATTAAATGATACACTGGGACCCCCTAATAAGTGACGAGCAGAGATGGATTAGGCAGTAGGTTTCTGGATCTCTTTCTTTATCACAAGACTGTGCTAGATACTAGGGAGCTAGTGAAAGAGGTGAAGCTGGTCACTCCCCCCTCATAAAACTTACCCTAAATTGTAGTTATCAATTGGGGATGATTTTGTCCCCCAATTGGCAATCCTGTGACATTCGACTTGTCATATCAGGGACAGAGATGTGTGCTACTGGCATCTAGTGGATAGAAACCAAGGATGTTCTTAATATCCTATAATGGCTAGAATTACCTCCACGACAAAGCCTTGTCTGGTCCAAAATATCTATAGTGCCAAGACTGAAAAGCCCCACTCTAGATTCAGCTCCAGACTGAATAACTAATGTAGTTATAGGAAACAACGCCAGACAAAGTTGCAAAGACAGGTTTGGATGTGATGATAGAGTGCCTTAAATGTCAAGCTGAGGAGTATGCGTTTTTTATAGATCAAGGGTTGGCAAACTATGGCCTGAGGGCAAATCTTGTCCCCTGTTTTCATAAAGTTTTATTGGAACATATTCTGCCCAGTTTTGTATCCATGGCTGCTTTTGTACTACAATTGCAGAACATATGGTAGCTGTCACAAAGAACATATGGTCACCAAAGCTGAAAATATTTACTATCTGGAATTTTACCAAAAAAGTTCGCCCAACTCTGCTATAAACAATGAACAAAGTAGAACTTTAAGGTAATTTATAAGAAATCACATGTAGACATTCTCGAGGGGGAGGACAAGTCAGGATGCTATTTAAATTGTCCTAATATAAAGCTAAGTACTAAAATAGGTGGTGGTACTGGGCAAAAACAGAAAAGCAAACTATATCAGATTAAATAATCCATAGTCCTGGGCAGAAGGAGGGTAAAGCAGAAGTCAAAGGTGATTAAAGCTCATTCACTGGGAAACTTGTAATACCATGAATAGACATAAAAAAAACAAAAAGGGAGAAGGGAGAAGGGTGAGCTTAGTTGTGTACCTGTTAAATTTAAGCTAAGAGTAATTCTCCCAAATGGAAATGTCCAGAGGAGGCATATGGAACTTAAATCAGTAAATGAGGATTTAGGGTCAGATGTTATTAAATAGAAGGTGATAGCTGGAGCTGGGGCAGATATCAGGCACATGGTACAGAAAGAATAGTGAACAGAGGTCAAAGAGATAATTAATTAAGCTAATTGTGTAGGAGCCATTTCAAGTTAAGGCACTGGAAATAAAGTCAATGAAGGCAGAAAAGAACAAATTCAGAAACAAGGAGTTAAACCAGTGAATGAGAGCAGTTCAAAAAGAAAGAGAGAGCATCTGTACAAATGCTAAGTACTGAGCATACTAATAAGTGATTTTAAATGTGAAAGTGGGGCTGCTTTTAATTTTTACGCATGTACTTGCCCATTTAAAAAGAAAACCCTCAAGATGAATATAAGATAATGCTTCTGCTTAATCTACAGCTGTTATACTGCTGACTTTCCCTGAAAGTTTCATTTTCATTCTAATGTATATCACACCTTTCTGAAATCACTATTGATGGTGCAAGAAGAGAAAGGGAGATGAAGCAATTCATTTCTTTAAAACAGAGTTTCCTCAAGAATGGCTTTAGCTTCACCTGTAGTGCTGGCAACAAATGTGGCTTCGTGGGCCCCACCTCAGTCCTACTGTCAGTACAGGGCCAGCTTCATGGATGCGTGGCCTATGCAATTAACACTGGGCTCCATGCTCACAAGGGGCCTGTGCTGAATGCTCAGCTGCTGCCATTGTGAAATTCTTAGTATTTTTTTAACTAAGGCCCTGCATTTTCATTTCACACTGGGCCCTACAAATTATGTGGCTGATCTTGCGTGGGTGTTCTAGCCTGGAAATACATTCCCAATAAGATTACAGAGGTGTGGAAAAATGCAATTCCTCCCTTACATCAGCTCTCACTTATGTGTATGGAGATTCTACATTTTATTAAAACACCCGTGTCTGGGCCCTCTCTTTGGAAGTAGAACTTGGAAGCTGCCATTAGTAAGTACGGTATAGGGTGCACAAGTGGTTCAGTGGTAGAATGCTCGCTTCTCATGTGAGAGACCAGGGTTCGATTCCCAGACCATGCACCCCCCCCCCAAAAAAAGTATGGTATAATTTTCCACAGAACAGCTGTATCCTTCTTTTGCATCTGTGCAGCTACCAGGTAGGAAATTAATAAGAGTAAGGAAGTAAAACAGGGTACCAGCACCTTACTCTCTGCTCAGGAATCATTATCACCAAATCCAAGTTCAGTGTGTTTGAAGATTTAACTAAGGGTTTCCGGCTGGAAGAAGCCCTGCAAGACCAGTGGTTCTTTTGCCAAAGTGTAAGTTCCACTGGTTCATTTACCACTTGGTTTGAACACTAGGCAGTTTGAGGCTGCAACAAGATGGCTTTGGGCATAGGTGATGTTGTTTATTGCACTGAATAACATGTAAATCCATAACAAGAAGATTATTTCATTTCCAAACCTTTCCAATCTTTTTTTTTTTTTTTGCATGGGCAGGCACTGGGAATCAAACCCAGATCTCTTGCATGACAGGCAAGAACTCTGCCACTGAGCCATCATCACATCGCCCCCTCTTCCCATCACTTTTAAGACTTTTTTTTGGTGCATGGTCTGGGAATTAAACCCGGGTCTCCCACATGGGGAGTGAACATTCTACCACTGAGCCACCCCTGCACCCCCAATCACTTTTATTACCATAAGGAGCCTTGGCTGGTCTTTTGCATCTCCAGTGACTTGCTAACTGCCATTTTAAACAGAGGGAGAGCAGACCTAGATTCTCAGAACCTTTAGCAGGTTATAGCATCCAGCTAAACAGATTTTTGCTTTTTTCAATTGTGGTTTTTTTCAGTTATCTTCTATGTGTGATAAACGACAATGGATTTCAACTTACATGACAGAAAGTTTCATTTATAAACATATGGACCTTTAAATAAAAATTAAAACCATTGAAAGAAATATGAAATGCAAAGTAGTACAAACACCACACAGATGTGCCTTAAACTGTGAAAGTGATAGTGGAATGATCACAGTATCACAGGCACTACTATTGTTGCTAATAAGAGGCTTTATTAAAGCAGCCTGGTTCTATTCAGAGGACAGCAGCACTTCTCTACCTTGTGCGTCATCAGCCTCCAATTCATGTATGTTTTAGCTATTACTACCCATAAATCATATGCTCTTCTATTTGACACTCACTCAACAGAAGGTCATAAAAACAATCACACCATACAGAATGAAGCAAAGTAAAACAAATACTATGAGCCTAAAGAAGGTAAACAAGCAGAAATGATAACCCAAGTAATATTAGCCAGACAGTTTCTCACTTCAAAAGGTCAACAATAAACGCTAGTTGTTTATAAACATAAATGTGCAATCAGTATCTTAAGAAAACAAACAAAACATGCACCATGCTAATAATAATATACAGAGGAAGTCACTTTATATTTATTTATTTATTTATTTATTGCATGGGCAGGCATCAGGAATCAAAGTCGGGTCTCCAGCATGGCAGGCAAGAATTCTGCCTGCTGTGCCACCATGGCTGTCACTTTATTTTAATAAAAACTAATTTGATAAGAGGGGTCTCTTCAGAGGGTCAAGGAAAGAAAACTGGTTGGTTTGAAATTACCACAATGTCAAAAAGGTATGTATGGAACTATGGACAAAATATTTCCATTAAAATAACATTGCTATACTAAACTTCCTATTATTTAATTTGCATTATTCAGAAGATATGCTTTGGAGAAATGCTTCTTAATTACTGCTTGCTAAATTTACTCCAAATTACCATACTAAAAAAAGGAACTATGGAGGCTTTTCTTTCTTCCAAATTTCTCCTCAAAATCACAGCAATCCTTTTATAAGCCTGAGTCCTTTGTGTATAACTCAACCAGCATGAATTCTAAGAGATAAGGATTAATCACAAGCGTTCACTATCTAGTTATTCAGTAATTTCCAAAATATCCTAAGTATATTTACATACTTTTTCTTTTCAGAAATATAATAGGCATAAATTACTTTCGATGTGTAAACTAAATATTAGTAAGATGCATATATTCGGCAAATTATCGTTGATACTATCATTTGTTGATTCACTTGTATATACTAAAGTCAAATCATAGCAGTCTAGGTGCATAGATATCTAGAATTAGCCCCCCATCCACATACACACACAAGTCACAACAACAAAGTTTGTACAAATGGTTAATCGTTGAGTTTGAAATTTCCTTCCACTATGGCAATCAAACACAGTATCACCGAGATTTCTAGACTAGAAGAGGGTAGCTGTCAGAGCATCACAGGTTCAGCCATTGAAGGCAGGTTCCTCCATCAAACAACAAATAATTACTGAAAGCACATATTATAGATGTTCACTTTGACCCTTCCAGCAAAGACTGATACTTGTAGAGGTCCCTGTGTTTTAAAATTTATATTCCAGCTACTCGGTCAAAACACATCCATGAAACAGAAGACAGCAAAAGATGGAAAATGTCAAGTAAATGTAACTATTCCCAGAGTACATTGGAAGGTCTCAGGAAACGAAGCCAGGACATTTTGGCCCTGTAAGGATTTGCTCATGAAAACCCAAAGATGAAACACCATAATCCCGAAGCTTGCCCCTTCTCTCCTCTCCTTAAAGCATGTGTTTTATTTATGTTATATTGAACCAAATAAACAATATCAGAAATGTTATTTTATAGGAAAAAAACTGATAGCATTTACTTCTGTTCCTGGAGATATCTACATTCTCAAAGCAGGTATCTTGTTAATTCAAAGAGATTATTCCACGATAGTGGAATTTGTCACGGTAGCTGGGAGATAAGTGGAAGGAGATTTTTTTTAGGTAAGATGGGCCTGGGTCCCCCTGTCTGGCCACCTGGAGACACGCAGGCAGCCCTTGTGTCAGGCCAGCCCTGGTTACCAAGTCATTTGCTAATCTGTTGCTTAGTGACTTGAATCTGTGGACCATCATTTCCAGCTGGCTCTTTCGGAAACAAACCTTAACAGATTCCTGACTTGATCTTTCTCTTTAGAGCTCAAGCCTTTCACATCTTTTTCTCTGAATCACTGAAAATAAGATTGTCCTTGGGTAGGTTTTGCTTTTTTTTTAATCAGTCTTATTTTAAAATGGCTTTGAATCAATATGTACTCTGTTGACCCTGAGACTTTCTTTCACCAAAGACATGCATTTCTCCTAAACATACACATGTATTGTTTTATCCCAAAGAAAAATGTGTACCTTCACACAAACCACACATGTCAACAAACTGCGATTCCACAACCAAGAAAAGGATTTGCCCCTACGCTTCCATTAACTAAATAACCGTTTTGGAAAAATCTTTGCACTTTCCTTGTTGTAGTTTCCACACGCACAGGGTGTAGCCTGCGAGTGTGACCTGACCCAGAGGGAAGAACATATAAGAGATAGGCATGGCTGGGCTCAAATTTTAACTTCAATTAGTAACATGGGGACACAGCTGCATGGCTGACTGACCCTGGTTTTGTAACACATTTTGTAGGTCTCATCATCTGCATATGTAAAGTTTAATAATACATAAAGTCAACCCTGGTTATTTTGAAGGGTTAATATATACAAAGTATCTGACACAGAGCAAGAGGTAAATCACCAGTAGCTGCATTATAACAGAGCTAAGTTATAAGGCTATGTTATTTTAAGCCTAAGGTTTTTATTCCAAAATGAAATCTGATTCTTTTCATATCAGGTTTTTCAGACTTCCTTTGAAGAATAAGTACTTCATCTCAAATGGCTGGAGAGCATTTGTGTGCCTCAAATTGCACATGGAATAATTTTCTATTTTGTACATACAGTTTACGAGATTGACATCATCTTATAAACCGAAGAGCTAATAAAATAGAATTTTTAATTAGATTTATACTGACCTATAGATTTCCGCATTTTCCACCTGCAACCACAGGCTCCAGCTGGTATCCTAGAATTAATGTCACCAATACTTTCATTTTGAAGGCCTCTTGTTATATGCAGCCTTTTTTGAGTCATAGAATTATTGGAAAAAATCTCTTTTTATCCATGCAGTATCCACCTCACTCACAGCAGCAGGTTGAAACTTGCCTTTAATTACTTGTTTTAAGTGTTCTGCAGTTCCTTATCACTTTGTAAATTTAATTAGCCAGTCTTTTACTTATAAATATCAAATGTCTTTATAACCATATGACTTATGACTAGAGAGCCTACAATGCAAAAAGGTTGAATGACTAAGGTCAACTATCAACTGGCCAGCAGAGCTTGAAACATATGGTGTCAAATATAGTAAATCAGTAACCGGATATAAAAAAAATTTTTTTCACAAGTGAAAAAAACAATGTGCCATAATTCTGTCACTGTGGTAATATTAAAGCTTCATCCTGCAACTACTATTTGAGGAACAATTTCAATATCTCTCTCTCTGAGAAGAAAAACTTATAAATACTCGAGAACACTTTCTAGAGTACAATGTTATTTGAAAATGTTTGGTATCTCTGGAAATTTTCTCATCTAGTCCTTACCTCAGGAATATAGTCCCCACGATGATACTATTTCTATCAGAAAATCATATTTGACTTTTATCACATCTGAACTTAAAGCTGAAGCTCATTTAGTTACCCAAACTCATGGAGCTTTTAATTTATAAAAAAATGTATGCAAACAATGACTGAAAATTAAAGCCATGCCTTAAAATGTGCTTTAATAAACTTCAAGCTGTTTTTTTGTAAGATTTTTTTATCATTAAAAAATTTTACCTGATAGCAATTTACTGATAGCAATGGCTTCAGCTGGTCCGGACACATACATCTTTTCTCTGTATTTCAGAGAAACGTCAAAGATCACACGAAGCACTCACCAGTCATAAGCTGCCAGGGCATGTCACCTCTATTTTGTCCCCCCTCAGCAACTATTTATCATGTTTTACTGGAGTCATTTCTTAAACATTACAAGCCCATTGGCATGTTCGTTAAGAGGAAGGCCGTCCTGACGTCTTCCCACCCGAGCAAAGGCTGATATAACTCTCGACCGCGTGGCTACCGGGCCCCCCCAAGATGCAGCCTGCATTTCCCATGATTCCCATGGGAGGCACGCAGCCAGTTCCCCCCCTCCCCAGGGCGGAAAGGCCCCAAGTGCTGACATCACTTCCTAGTGTGCTCCTCAGGAGAGTTCCCTGGGAAACTTCCACCCCACCTCCCGGGGTCCGCTTTTACCCCACCATCCTCGGGGTTCCTAGGTCCAGAAGAGCAGCAGCAAGCTCTTCCCTGGGGACGCCGTGAGGGACCAAGAAAAGATAACCTTAAAATTAAGTAGGGCAAAAGAGGGGCGGTGGAACAAGGGAGGAAAAGGTCTCAATTATAATCCCAGACGGAGGTTTTGGAAACCTTGTTTTGTAGTTATTGTCGTTTCAATCTACAAAGGTTCCTTCCCCCTTCATTTTGAAGAAAATGTTTAGTGTATATCACTCTTACACAACAATAAAAGAAATGATGACTTAAGAATCAGTTTTACTTTAAACAGGAATAGCTTTATATCTAATGCTAATGCCAGATAAAGAGAAATAAATGACAGAAAAAGCCCTAAAATATAAATCTTATTCAGTTAAAGATTCCCTAAATAGATCCTTACAAAAAAAAAAAAAAAAAAAAAAAAAAACTAAAGGAACTGTTCTGTTGTTTCAGGATCTTACCAAATACTACTTTTATCTTCAGATATGCTGCAATTAAAAATGCACACACAGGGCGGGCCGCGGTGGCTCAGCGGGCAAGAGTCCTTGCCTGCCATGCCGGAGGACCTCGGTTCGATTCCCGGCCCCAGCCCATGTAAAAAACAAACAAACAAACAAAATATAATAAAACAAGAAAATGTTTAAAGATGTTTCCCTTCCTTCCATCCTTCCTTCCTTCTCTCTGTCTTTCCTTCCCTTCCTCCCTCTCTCTTTAAAAAAAAAAAAAAAAAAAAAAAAAAATGCACACACATACACAGGAATTATAAAGATAATGCATTGGCTTAATACCTGGACCCAAAGAAATCTTATTGCCTAATTTAGCTTACAAATACTCTAGAATATTTTCCTCCATTTAGTGCATGGAGAACAGCGTAACCTGAAAATGTTTGGTATCTCTGGAAATTTTCTCATCTAGTCCTTAATCAGGAATATAATTCCCAGCATGATATTATTTCTAATAGAAAATCATATTTGGCTTTTATCATATTTTAATTTAAAGAGCATGTTAAAAAAATGCTTACATAAATAACAAAACCTGAGGGATCTTATTGAGTACTGCACGTAGCTACTATTTTTTTAATGGTTAATGTGCTCAAAGCAGCAATATATCATCTAAACGTTCTCTTACAGTCAAGAAAGTGCATCTTCATCTTCATTATGATTAGATAATTCAATGTTTTCACTGTTATTAAACATTCGCTTAGACTGAAGTCTGATAGAGAAGATAATGGTATCAGTATTCTAAGACTTGATAAACATTTGGATTTTTAGTGTCAATAAATATATACTGTGTAGTAGATTAAATGAATGAGGCAGATCTATATATATGTTGAAAAAAGATATATACACATGTGTATGTATATATATATGCAAGTATAAATGTATACACATACATTTAGATGATTTAGGAAATGGTAACCACACAAAACAGGGAACATATGTACGCAGTTAAAGGATAAAGATATATATGTAAGGAAAAACATATTGTCTTCAAGGTCCTGGTTATCTCTGGGAAAGAGAAAAATAGGATGGGTGATGACTCTCTGGTCTCTCTAGCATTTCATTCTTTAAAAAAATGAACGGATGAAAATAATGATAAATTTTGACATTTAAATACCTGAGTGTTGGGTGTATGGATTTATATTATATAAATATGAAAAACTGTATAAATTAAAAATAATGATTCTAAATATTAAATTTCTTTTAAAAAGAATACATAATGAAATATCTGCACTTTTGTGATTTAAGGATGACCAAATAATAACTAAGTTTCCAAACACTGAAAATTAGCAATTCAACCTTGTTGTTCTCTAATTTTATGTAAACGTAGTCCAAAGGAAATGTATCTGAAATTCAGTGAGGAGAAAACATGAAAAATATAAAGACTTTCCTGACTATTTGATTTTCCTAAGATAAACTAACATGGAAGTTAAGTTTTCTTCACCAGAGAGTCCTCTGATATGGAACTTCCTGCTAACTTCCTAGGGAAATCCCCTACTTGGGTGAAATCAGAGTCTACACTGAAACGAAGACACCATATACACTAATGTTATATCACCATCTCCAAAGGCCAACCACTTCACTCTGTTAACATTTATAATAATTACAAATAGAATTCCCCTACATTGTCCAAACCTACATAATTTATGCTGAAGAAAAGGCCTGTGAGTTGTCGGCATCCACTCAAGTTTTGCTACTATGCAAGAGAAACTCCCTATCCAGGGCTTGGCATTTAATTAAAAGGCAGACAATCAACAGCACACTCCAGGGCTGGCCTCAGATCATCTGTCATGTGTAAGAAATCAGAGCAGTCATCTCAGGTCCAGTACAAACCAACTGTTGCACTGATGCCTGAATTGTGACTAGAAAAGGCAATAGAAAAAGGTAGAAAGAAATAGCACAACTAGCTGTTCTTTTTACAAAAGGCAAATGCATTCTAAAGTACATATGAATTAGATGTTTTGTATATGTAAACACATGAATTTGCATCTCTTTACACATCTATATTATTGTCATCTGAAATACTCCCTCACTAAGTTGTGGGAACTTCCTGTTCATATCACTTCATGTTCCACAGAGATCTCCTGTGGTCTCCAACCAGATTACACCATGCAGCAGTTGAGCTGCTTTCAGCTATGATCAATTAAACAACAGAAGAACAAAACAGCATTCTAGAAGTAGGGTGGGTAGATCCGCAAAGTCAAGAATTTTTTAATATTAACAAGGACACAGGTTCTTAGTAAGTCTCAGCTCTGCCATCCATAATGTAGGCTACATTCCATGGCTCTCAGTAAAATGGCCTAGCCATTCCTGACGTATGATCCATATATAACACTATGCAGAGGAAGAATAAAGGCTCTTTCAGTCGAAGTCTCCTAAGAATCAGGAGACTCTTTCTCAGAAGCCCCACTGTAGCCTCTCCTTTCAACCTCTTATTGGCTAGAATTGATCAAATGCCCATCACTAAGCCAAACATACTGAGAAGAATAAGACTAACATGATTGGATTGGATTGGACTACTAATCGGAGGTGGGATGGATTTTGGAGTTAACTACCAATGTCCACTTTTTTAACGTAGGGTGAAGTTGAGGTTGTAATGCACATGATATGATTTTCCTTGGCGAGCCTCTCCCCTTAAGATTTTCTTAGGTTAGGTTTATGATATTTTATCATTCAACAGACATCTACTAGAAATACATTAAAGACAAGTCATCACATGTTCATCTGGGGAAATATCAGATACATTAGTTGTGACTTCTACCTTCAAGGAGCTTTATAATTTGTTTGAAGGAGATAAATCCTTCATATATCACTAGAGTGTGAGGAGTTATATAAAAGTAGTAAAACAGTTGTGAAGAGTCTGGGCATGAGAGGGTTCTAACCCTAACACACACTATTAGACAAAATATAAGTGTTTAATAAATTTTAACCAACATTATAAATATTACTAATAAGCACTGAAAGAATAGCAGAGTTGCTACAGTAATATGAAGCAACCGCAGATTACTTCAAAATGGGCGTCCTGGAGAAAGCTCTCAGGAACAACAGGGAGCTTGAAAGCCGGGTGGCATTAGATTAGGCAGAGCCAAAGCACCAAACCTTATGGTTATGCCTTGGTAATTTATCTTTACTCTTTGCCTTTCCTTTCCTATAGCCATGAAACTGATATACATTCAACATTACTTTGAACTCTTGCAATAAATTGATCTCTTCACATATATTCTCACTCCAATCCATCCACAAATGACTTACAGAGTAAGCTTCTAGAAATTTAAACATGATCATAAAGGTTTTTGCAAACTGAGGATGGATTAATGTGCATATACTGCATAATAAGAGAATATTCATTTATAATAACACTTGTTAAGTGCCAGGCACTGTGCAACAAACTTTTATGTATATATGATCTTACTCAATAAAGCCACAACACCAGATATTCTCAGGAAAATTGGGCCACAAGGAAATTGAGGCACATAACAGTTAAGTAACTTGGCCAAAATGACACAACTAGTAAATAAGAAATCAGAATTTGAACTTGAGCAGTCTGAAGTCTGGCTGACCACTTAGATGTTCTCTGTACAAGCCAGACAGCACCTGGAGTCCTATGTGAACTTACTATGCTCTCTTTAAATGGGCCTTGACAATTCAAAAGAAGTCTTCTAGATAAGAACAACCAGGACGAACCTGGTAGCAACAGCACATAAAGATGAAAACATGGAGGCTATTAAGAAAAGAGGAAACTTTTTATAAAGCAAAGGTAAGAGGCTGAAAATATTGATTAGCTGATTCACTTTAAGCATCCATTATGTGCTGGCCACCAAGCTAAGCATGAGTGTTCCAAGATGATCCAACAAGGATGGATTACTCTGAGACTCTTGCACTGAGGGCTGTATTATGGAAGAGAGTACAGACCCAAAAAGCAGATCCTGGACCCCTGGAGGACAGTTACAAAGAAAGGGACTTCATCAGTATAAAAGGGAAAACTTTTCATACCAATCAATAGGAGTGTTAAAAGCAGAACTGCTTTTGTGTAATCCTCATCCAAAGGGTACACAGAAAGGTTAGAGTATTGGTCATCATAGATGTTATGCTAACAACTCAACTCTAGCATAGAGGGTGATCAGGCACCCATTACGCAGACAGACAAGCTGTTCACCAGAACTGTTGCCCCTTATTCCTGGAATAGAGCTGAGAAACATTTCCCCAGTCTTCTTTGCAGTTAGATGTGACCACAGGACTGAGTCCTCATGTGCATTCTTGATGTACACTCTTTTATATGCCATCCTCTCTGCTTTTCTCCTCTGAAGCACTGAACCTGGCAACTTTGGAAATGACATGTTCCAAAAATTGAGGGAAACAAAATAGTAAGATCCTCTACTATTTTGCCTGAAGCACCCCAGGGCAGGCATCCTGTCCAGGAGGAACAGGAGCAATAAACAAATATTTGCTGTGTTAATCCATTGAGACCTAGAGAGTATTTTGTTATAGTCTCAAACACTACCTTAATTAAAACAGATACCATGCAATAGTATTTATTTTTCTCCACTAGGGTCTAAATTACTTGAATTCAAGTGATGGCTCTTACTCACTTTGCAATCAGGAGGCACACACTAAACACGGCGGACTCAGGTTATTAAATGCATGTATAGTGAATAGAAGGGGACTACCAGGTACAGACAGCAGCATGAACCAAAATTCTGAGGCAGGAACAAACAAGGCAGGCATTGAAGAAGCTGATCATTTAACTTAGGAGGAGTAGAGTGTTTGAATGTGGTGGTAGGATAGTAGTAATATTTTAGATGGCAAAAAAATACAGTCCATCAGAACCATTTGAAATAAACTGTAAAAGTTCTCCATAATGCTTAGTTCAAACTGTAAAGGCACAAATTAAATGATATTTGCCAAAAGATGCATTTGGAGATTGTAGATATTAGGAAAGTCATGGGGCACCCTGAACCAATGTGGGAAATGTGAGCTACTCCAACTCCCTCACTGGATGGTTTTAGACCATGAGGAAAACTACTTCCTTCTGAGTTACTGAGAATTGATATCATGATTTTTGTTTTACATTTCTATTACTCACTTTGTGTCTCTCCAACCTGAGACCAGATATACCAAAATGAAATATTGTTAGAAATAGTGCTCTTGGAGGTTTTCCAAACACCACAAGAAAAGGAAGTACCAGAAATTTTAGAAGAAAGCCTGTTTTTGTGAGATTTCCTGGCTTCCTCACATCTCAACATGTCCAAATAGTTCAGATAACCTTCAGTTGAACTCTAGGTTGCTTCACTCAGCAAACAAGCAGCAGAGTTGAGCCTCACCTATTCAGCAGCGGGTACAATTAAGGAGTTATACCAATAAAGCAGCTTAATCAAAAGGGACACTGAGTACTAAATTCCTGGTCCATAAATACTCAAGCTTGCTTTTCTGTTTTAGCACCTAAAGCTCGGTCATATGTCATCTCTCTTCCTCAGAACATCTCTCAATGATTACCTGAACCTTTCTTTCATTCGGTGCTTGTCTCTGAGAAAATTTTCAGCATCTTTTTCAGAGAAGTAAGTCATCAAGCATTCTTCCTATAATTTCTTTAAGACTGAAAAATTAAATTTGGCATACTCCTCCATGAAAATTACATTTAGCGAAACTCAAGAATGCCATCTCTTGTTGAAATCATGGGAAACATCAGAACACTTCCTCAATCAGAGATCCAGCCATTTAAATCTAAAATTCTGATTTAAGACATTTCTTTGGGTATGACATGCCTTTGATTTTCCTCATGTACTTTCATATATGTCATTAATACATTCTTTGATATGGCATGTCACTAGTATAGAATTTGTTTCTTCTTGCTACTTCCTAGAAATCTTGTTTCTGCTTCTTCCATTTCTAGCATACTCTGGTTTGCTATGGAAAACCTGTGTAAGAATCATTCAGTCTGGTTGACAACTAGCAAGTCGGTTATTTTTCTCTATTATACTTGGAATTTGCCATGTTTATCTTATGAAAATGCATTCACAAATTTGTTACAATGTGTAGGTGGTATAAGAACCCACTACTACATAAAATTAAGCAAATGTTCATCACAGACACCGCTCTCACTGATCACAGCTCAGAATTGCCTCTTTTCAGGCAGAAACTCCATAATAAGCTCATTACAGTGGTTTATTTCAATAGTTGTTTTAACAAGCTCAGAAAAATATGAAGAGATCCTCTAGTAAAATTCATGAAAACAAACAAAAAAATTTCATGGAAACATATATATAAAGCAAGTTCACCCATTATCAAGCAGATAAAAAATTCACAAAGAGGATAAAAATATTGACCAAACATTCAAACTATCCATTAAGTACCAGCCTGCAAATTTAGCACAGTATTCCCCATTCCTTTCTTCTTTTCTTTGGAAAGGCACATGTTTCGTCTTATATATTAAAGTCTTGGTAGTGATAGGGGTTTTTACACACACTCACCATTACACACACTCATACACACACACACATATCTCTGTCTATTCAACTGGGGATAATGTAGAAAAGAGAGCAATCTGACTTTCTCCCTTCCCTTCCGATTCTTTCTTTCCTAAGGTGTTGGAACACCTGAAAGGGAAATTAGCTTAAAAATCAAAGACGCTCTGCCACAAAGGCATGGGAGAAAAACTGCGTTCTTATTTGACATCTGGAATCCAGTTTTCTTGTAGGAACTTGCATTAGGAATTGAACTTTGAGAAACCACCCACCTCAACCACTCCTGTTTCAGATCCCAAGTATTCCTGCCCCGACTTGGGCAAATGCAGGATTTACTGTTAAGGTAGACTTCTAATGATAAATCACAGGTGAGGAATGACATTGATTTCCTCCCCCTCCCTACCTCCCAAAGTTGAAGGGGAGGGGTAGAGAGCAGAAATCACTGCCACCATTTCCGTGTGATCTGTGCAAAAATCTTACCACGTATGTGCCACGGTGAAACGCCGCTGTTTGGGGATGTTGCTACTCAAAAGCATCCTGCGTAGGAGCCTCGGGGAATTTCTCGGAGAAATCACTGGCGAGAGCTTGGGAGAAACGGATTTCCTTGCTGTCTTGGACTTCTCATGCTGCAACAGGTTTTCCCGCAACGATTTCACAAGATCTTCGTTCAGCCACGGGTTTGGACAATGCGGATTAGCCACTTCGGGTACTGTTAGGGTGTCTGGGCTCGTCGTTTGCTGAGCCATTTTCCCGGTCAACTTTGTACAGTTGGCAACAGTCCAAGGCGGCGTGGTGCCTTGGCTTCTTTCCAGTGATTCCCTTGCTCGGTGTGCGGGGAAATGTCCAGGGACGCAGGTTGGAGCCAGCTGCTGTCAGTTCATCCAGTCGCCTGCCTCAGTCTCCCCGTGGGGATGGAGCCGGCTGTCCAGGAGGCGAGCGAGCGCCCCGGTCGGCGGAAGCCTAGGATACGTCACCCCTCCTCTCTGGGTCCCCTTGCCAAAGATCACGGCCGGCCCAACTCGCCTGGCAAAGGAACATGGAGGGAACTGCGCTAGCACAGCTTTTGTCAGCGCTACAAAGCAGGCTGCTAAACTATTGCAATTAATGTGCTGCAGCTGCTCGGGTGACTTCTGCTTATGTACAGAAAAAGTCCTGGGGGGGGAGGGCTTAGCCATCGGAGGCCTGCGGCTCAGCCCTCTGGCTCGTCTTTCCATTTGCCTAATACTGAATCCAAAGGAAAGAAAAACTTTGAATTTGACCTTCCTCTCCCTCCAGGGCTATTTATCTCCCTACAGTGCACATTCAGAAAAGAAAATTGCTAGTCCTTTGTTGTTCATAAGAGAAGAATAAGCAAGCATTGTTAGACAAGGAGAAATATTTCCCAGTTTGCTAAACTCAATGTGATGCGCCTTAGTAAGACAAATCCCAAGAGAATAAAATGGACGTTTTTTTTCTCTTCTCTCTAGCTAGAAACCTAACAAAAGATTTCACAACACTACATATTAAACACATTACAGATTGCTGTGTAATCTACCTACTTTGCTAATTATGGCCCTTCGAAGCACAAAACAACCCTATTTAGACCCACAAGTGGTACTGCTATGTCTTCACATTTAGACTATTAAACTAAGGAAACTTCCACAGAGCCAGATTGTTTTAATAAAAGTAGTTTTAAAATGATTTTTTACATTTCAATGATTGCTTAAATTATATGCAGTTTTGTATATAAACTATAAAAAATAAATGGTTATTTCCTTTATTACCTTTCTTAATAAAAAGTAATTTCATTTAAAAATTTGCAAAATTTACCGACACTCTATAGTCACCTGGCAACAACTTCCCCTTATTTGTCTTTTTAATCTAAGATTTTCATTTGTGATCAATATGCTTTTCTAGGTTCAACAAACTTATTCAGAGGTGTTTTAAAATAAAAAAGAAGAAATTATGAGTATCTATTTATTTTGCTTCTGGCCACAAAAAAATAAAAAGGAAAAGTAAAAAAATTACAAGTAAGTTATAAGGTCCATTGAAGTCTTTGAACAGGGTTATTGCACCAGCTTAATGATGCTACAGACAGGTCAGGATTGAAATCAAATCACGTTTCTCAGAATCCAAGATCATATATATATTTGGGGCAGGGGGCGGGGATAGTGCATGCTCCGGGAATCAAACCCGGATCTCTCGCATGGAAGGCAAGCATTCTACCATTGAACTACCCATGCACCCTTTATATATTTTTAATAAACTCAACAACTTAAGAAGGAACTAGGAAGTGCATCTAGATAAAAAGAAAATTGGAATAGTCTGATTGAATTATCATTATTATCATTTCTATGATTACTGTGAAGTCAATTTAAAAAGTTTCTCCTATCTCACTCCCTGGTTACTCCACCAATAGTTTCAATTCCTTGCTTTTAAAATGTTGCAGAAAATAATACTCTGAGGTTCTATTCACAGCAGAGCAAGGCCAGCCACCTAGTCCACCTCTCCTGTCACTGTGCCTGTAACAACTCACTGGGGCAGGAGGGCTGTGACTCAATCTGAAAATCTGTTAATGCAATATCCAAGCTTCAAAAAAATCAGGGTGTGATTATTCTTATTCCCACAGAATTTTTTGCCATACAGAAGGTCTCATTACTGTACAAAATTGTCAAAATTGCTTAGTGATGGCGGCATGGGAGATGACCCCCAGGGATGAGCCTGGCCCTGGCACTGTGGGATCAACAATGCCATCCTGATCAAAAGGGGGAAAAGAAGTGTAACAAATAAGGTATCTGTGGCTGAGAGACTTCAAATAGATTTGAGAGGCTACTCTGGAGGTCATTCTTATGCATGCTTCAGTTAGACATTGCTACCTATCATAACCTGCCAAACCCCGACCAAAACGATTCCTGCCAATCCTAATGAATACCTAGGGCATTCTACACAGATCCCATGTACTAGGGTAACTCTCCAAAACCAACAACCTCCAAATGGGTCCCTGGACCAGATAAGTCCTGAAATGCGGAGAGGCCATCCCTTCTAAAACATCAACTAGTTCCATTTTCTTACCCCATATTATCAACAGCCCCTTCCAATATGAAAAAGTTAGAATGGGCATGGCTCAAATACCCCTGAAGAGTGGGAGAAAGATCAAAGGTGATGGTGGAGTTATACAGAGAAGGTAGGGTTTAACAAATGAGTATGAGTACTAAATTATTATACTGATATTTCTTTTATGGGAGAAAGATGAAAGGTGATGGTGGAGTTATACAGAGAAGGTAGGGTTTAACAAATGTGTATGAGTACTAAATTATTATACCAATATTTCTTTTAGCTTCCAGTACCTTAAAGCAGCTGGAAATAAAAACCTAAAATTGTGGAATTGTAACCCATACCAAACTCTGAAATCTGTTCTATAACTAATTCTTGCAATGTCCTTTGAAATTTATTGCCTTTATGTATATATGTTATTTAAAAAGAAGGAGAAGTATAACAGAGAAGACAGGATTTAACAAATGAGTATGACTGCTGAAGCATTATGTTGATATTTCTGTTGATCTCCAGTGTCTTGGAACAGCTAAAAGAAAAAACAAAAAAATCTTGGAACTGTAACCCATACCAAACTTTAAAACCTGTTCTTTAACTACTTATTAAAATGTACTTGGAAATGTGTTGCTTTTTTACATATTTTGCATATATGTTATATTTCACAATAAAAAAATGTTAAAAAAAAAAAGACACATATACAATGTCACTGGTAAACAGCAACCAGTTTTTGCAAAGTAGAGTGAGAGGCTGACAATGGCATTAGGAGCTGTATACAACAACTGTACAGTGCTTGCCCTCAAGGAGCTTCTAATTGAATGGCAGAGATTGGACAATGCTAAAGAAAAGACACTGGAATACCTAGAAAGTTATATAATCAGGTGTAGAAAAATACAATGAAAATGGTGTACATAGCGATGAGGGCACACTAAGTGAAGCTGAAGAGGGGGGCGGTTCAAAGCTGAATGAAAAGGAAGGTAAGAAAGAAAGGCATTCCAGGTTGAGGGACTAGCATCTGCAAATATAATTTAAAAACTGAGCAAGTTTTGTGCCAATAGAAGCCCAGGAGTCAGTAGATAGAGAATCTATTCAGGTTCTTAAAAAAAAAAAAAAAAGATAATAGGATAAAAGTGAGAAAAACTAGGACGCAGTAAACTGATTGCTAAAAAAAAAATAATAGTTTAGACAATTTCCTATTTTCAGAGGATTCAGTTCTTTCAACAAACATTTGTGGGATTTTATTTTGTATCAGGCACTATACAGAGTGTTCTAGATTATTTATAGATTAACTTGTTGCTCTTTCTGCCCTCAAGAAGCTTATAGTCTGGTACAGTAGACAGATAAGTGCAAAACATTTGACATGGCAAAAATGTAGCTTAAGTATTAATATTGGAGCCAGAGATCTATCTAGAGGTATTTACATGGATGGCTCTAGGTAGTAAATGGTGACCCTATGACTAAATAAAGGAATTGAATTACTTAGAATAATATGGGCTAGGTATTGGGGAATTCATGGACTTCAGAAGGTTCTAAATTCTAATTCTTGCTTTTACTGACCTTGGATATAAGGCACTTAAGAAGTGTAAAACATTTACAAGCTGGTCTCATAAATGGAAAGCCAGTGGATGCTTAGAGAAACTGGATGCTTTGTCAAACACAGCTAAGCTAAAATAGAAGAAACAACAATGTTCTGTTAAAAATTCATTGAAGGCTGTGGATACACACGGACTAAAAGCTGAACAAGGACACTGTGTAAACTCCCATTGCTTTGGTGTATGGTAAAGGGTTTTATTACAGAAGTGGGATTGAAAGCCTCTTTGTTGGTCCCCATATCCTACTTCTCTGGTTCAATTTTCCTAATAGCTACAATCACCCCAAATGATGTATGACAAATGTGCTGCTTTGTAAAAATAAAAATTAATTTTGTTTTTGAGAATTCTTTACCATCCCTTTGAAATAACGGGAAAAAAAACCTGCACTATTTCAAAACCATACTTGTAAATCACTGCCTTAGGAAATATAAACTGTAAATATCTGAAGATAATCAAAGGTGAATGAAGTTTGGATAGACTGGCAATTGTCTTCATAATGAATGCATAGGGTCAGGGGGGACTCTTCCAGCAGGAGTACTAGAGGGCTTCCCTTTTGTACAAAATCTCTTTAAAATCCTCTGCCAGGAACCAATCTGAAACACTGTACTATAAGTGACAGCCAAATAAGGCCTTAGGTTTTCACAAGTGGAAACTGGAAAGTAGGTGAAATATTTAGATCAAGTCACCATGTGGATAATATCTCTTCATTTCATACAAGTTTTCCTAGATACAGTTTTTGCAGATTTTCAAAAATTGTTTTTCTTAGGTTATTCAGAATCTCTGAAAACATTTTGTCTAAGTATTCATAGGGAGTAAAATAAAAAAGACATAAGATTGGCTCAGGTTCTAGGACAAAAATTGAAATGTGTGCCCAAGTCCAAAGAGCAACAAGCAAGGCTAGACTACCCACAACTGAATGCAAGCAATGGTGTAGTCAATTCAAAAGGAGTGATAAACCAAAATGTTTTATAATTTGCTATAGAATGCATTGCATGTTTCTCCCAAGTATGTTTTAATTAAGTGTATCAAAATGAAATTGTTTTTCAAATTGTCCATGGGTTGTGGTCCATGGAAATGATCTGATTGTGGGAAAGATTATGTTGTCTGGTGCTTACGTGTGTTACCGGACAAAGGGAGTGGATTCTTTTGCCCAATGCACTCAAATGACCAATTCCTGAGACACCGGGGTTTCAAAGAGAGAACAATTTTATTACCAGGTGCATAGCAGGAAAGCAAATGGACTATCAGTCCAAAATCTGAATCTCTGAACTGCAGTAATTCTGATAATTTTACAGAATTAAAAAAAGGGCAGGTTTCAGAATAATGAGCACAGTGGCCCCAGATGATGTAATTAGAGGTGATCTAATTGCTGAGCACGCGCAGATTGATTCCATGCTTAGTCACAAGTGCATGTAGGAAAACGGCAGCCTTAATATGATGATGGGTGTGATGTTCAGTGTTATAATGAGGCATAGGTGACTTGTAGGCTAAAGCGTAAATTCTGCACATGTCAGGTGGGCCAATTTTGTTTCAATCCCATCTCAGTTGTCAAGATAACTTTGGACTTGGGGTGGGTTAGTTCTGGGATAAAAAAGGTCCTTCATTAATAAACATTAGGGGCTGACTTGACTGATTACAAGCCTCTAAAGTTGAAAAACTGGATAAATGGGCACAAATGGAGGTTAGTCACAAGGTTTTTACAATCACAGAGGCAGAAAATAAAGGCTATATAATGTTTACCAGAGCTCAAGGAAGCTGGATTTCAATTTAAAGATTTCAAGTATTTCCCTCTGTCTGCTCCCATATACCAAAAATCAAAAAGGACTATCGAAATAATGGTTCAGTAATCAAAATCATCCCTTCAATCCTAATTTCTCAGTTATAAGAGGGTGTGTTTGGAGACAGAAAGATTGCTTGAACCCTTGTCTGTGGTTCAGAGTCTCATCATTTAAATAGAATGATAATAACCATGATAAAAATTATGTCATAAGCTGCAAGGATTAAATGTGCTAATATCATGATATAGTGTTTAGAACAGAGTAAGCACCTACTAGTGACAGATAAAAGGAATTTACAGGAATTTACACTTAGCGGACATCAGCTATATGACAGTACACATTTTCTTGCGTTTAATTCCTGCAATCACTAGAGGACATTGTTTCATTACCACTATTTTATAGATAGAAGCATAAGGATGTTAAACAATTTTGTTCAAGGTCATATAGTTCAGCAATGGGGGAACTGGCATTTGACTCAGGGTCTTACAAGGTACCAGGGACTCTTATTTCAACTCTATAGCACACATTCCAAAAGAGAAGCTTATCCAATATTTAAAATCTGTTATGGGTATTTCAATAGCAAATAGTATTTTTATTTGGCCTAAGACTAGATGCTGTCCTTGGCTTCACTCAGAACACACCGTAGCAACCCATGAAGTCTGCCAAGTCAGAAGTTCTTGAAAAGGCACAGTATCCAAATAAAGGCAGCCTCAGGCGGAATTCCTGGTTATTTTTTCATCTATGTACCTGCACTCCTTTGATATGAAGGAATTTAAAGTAAACTCCATGGTAGTTTTTCACTTTAACAAATGATATCTTATTAAGTTATTTTAAATTTCAATTTGACCATGATTATTTGCATTTAGAACCTATACCATTCCTATACCTAAAAGCACTTCCAAAGATTGTATAGCAAGGCTTTTTAAATCATGGGCATCATCCTGGAACCTTTATTAAGTACTGGGCTAGCTGGCAGAGTTCTTAAAAAAAGCAAAATACCTAGTTGAAAAGAGATGATATATACAATGCCCCCTAACAAAAGAAAAAAGAAATTCTGAACATCAAATTAATAGTAAAGCTCAGTTGCTTAGAGGAGGGACCAATAAGATCTACAAGGATAGAGGACAGCTAAAAAAGAAGCAGAAAGGGGGTACACGCAAAAGGATAAAAATAAGATAGATTTGGGGAGGTAGGTAGCCAGGTAGTAAAGAATGTTGGATCTTTAGACCCTTTCCTATGAAAAAAAATCAATAAAATTTATTTGGGAAGTGGGTAAAGAATCTGTAGAGATATTTAAACAAGATTAATCGGGTGACAATTTGTAGTACACTTTGAAGAAGGAAGATTCTGGAGGGTGTTTATTTCAACAGCTCCAATTTGATATAAACGTGGGTTGAAACAGGAAGAAAGGGGCTTAATGAAGCAAGGATTGGAAGAATTTGGTACTGGCTATATGTGAGTGTGCAAGTCAGTGGAGAAGTAAAGAATAGATTAGATTTTTCTTAGAAAATCAACTGTAAATATTCCACCTAATAAAGTATGATCCAGGTTACTTATCATTAAAAGGCTATTAATGGGTAGGCCACGGTGGCTCAGCAGGTAGAGTTCTCACCTGCCATGCTGGAGACCAGGGTTTGATTTCTGGTGTCTGCCCATGCCAAAAAAAAAAGGCTGTTAATGTAGAAAAGTACGGTTATGTATAGTTTATTGGGAAAAAAAAAAGAAATGCATTTGTCTTGATTTATATTAGCACTACATTTTGAGATACAAGCTGTTTTTCCAAGCTCAATTCGTATTAATGAAAAGACCAAACCTAGTTAAATGCTTTTTTGTTTGTTCTGGACTGAAACTAAATTCTAGTGAGATTGCTACTGAAAAAGAAGGCAATATTTCATTCAAAAGAAAACTTATTTTATACAGCACAGTTTATACTTAGAAAAAAACTGCAATGCAATTTAGATAAAAACTTTCCTTTCCATTGGATACATTCACTTTTAAAAAGCCTTCAATAACAGAACAGAATTACCTCCTGATTACCTTGCTAAACTGAAACTCTTGCATACCTTCTCCTAAATATTAGCCAAACTTCAATAAAGACAACAGGTTTCAATGGCAAGTAAGATGTTAATATATTATAATAGTCAATGTTTCTGGGTCTTCTCTCAGTGGGCAGAAAAACCAAGCACTTCACCTTCAACTTGCCAACAGGAAAATCCCTGATATCTGATTAAATCTATACTGGATCATCCCTCGCCTACTGAATGACTGAGAAAGACATTAGACCCAAGTTTAAAACACAAATGCACATAAGTACGTTGCATTATTAGTTAATTTAATCACCTTAGCAAGCACCCTAATGATGTAGGGACTACTACCATAATTTTAAAGTTGAGATGACTGAGGCACAAAAGAGGCTGAATAACTTCCTCAAGGTCATAAACCATCAGTAAGAGATAACTTTGAGATTTTAAAAGGTATAGTCCATGCCTATAACCACTGCATACACAGCCTTTGTGATAAAAAAGAAAAGGCAAGCAAATTAATAAAGATACACTTGGCAAAATTAATTCACATAGTTTGATACATGTAGATACAATCCTACTATAAAACAGCCGTTTCAAAAACTTCCTGAAGTGAAAATACGTCCAAACCCCAATCAATGCTAGTAAAGGTATTTTTGAGGCTTTAACAAATATTTTGCTCATAAAAAAAGATCACCCAACTTCCCCCCAAAATGTCAATTTATTACAATTCATAGACATTGAGTTTGCAAAAGAAATTTTCCTCATAATTAAAGTTGATGACAACAAACAAATGTTGCTTCTTGTCTTTGTCTTATATAATAGACATGATGGTGAGCAGAATCCAATATATATGTCCCAGTCTCAGAGAGACATAAGATAGTAAGTGATTTGATTCAAAACCCAGCCCCAAGGACCACATTACTCATCTCTCTCATATTCTTTCTGTGCCCACCCCCCCACCTACCCCAAAAAAGCATTTTTAGAATCATTTGCTAATTAGCAATAATACAACTGGAAGGCCTTCTTCTACTCTCACAAATAGCATCTGTTGCAGTCATTCTCTTTTTTGGGTATGGTTTTTATGAGACAAATGCTAAAAACTAGATACACTGAGGGTGCCCATCATTCAGGGGTTTATAATTGCAGTGGGAAATTTATTTTCTAAAGTTTAACATATGTAAACATGATTCCTTATAACGAAATCACATTTCAGTCATACCATTTTTTCATATCTAGCTATAAGGAACCTACTGGGACCTAGTAATTTATGTGGGATACTTTACGAAAGACATTATGGAAAGCAGAGTTTTATTCCCAATCCTATGACTAGCTAAGTCACCTTGAACAAGTTCATTCAACTTATAACTAGCTAAGTCACCTTGAACAAGTTCATTCAACTCCTCTGGAATTCAGTTCTCCAGTCTTAAAGTCCTACAATTTCACTAGTTCTTGATCTCTAATTGTAAGCTCCTGTTGCAATTTAAGAAAAAAAATCATTCTCAAATACATCATCCTAAGGCAATTTGATCTCTTCTACTAGCATGCAGTGACAGCATTTATTGGAGTTAATGCTTTAAAAAGACAAACAGAAAAGATATATTCAATGTTTAAGTAGTTGAAGATGGAAAAGAAAAGAGTGCTGCATAAAACAGGTACCCTACTGATGCTTTTATGGTCCTAGAACTTTCAAAATTCCTTCCCTAACTAGGCAAAAAAGTTTTGCTCTGACATCTGAGTCACAGCTTGGGAGATAGTGTGGGAGAGAATTGCCTAAGTTAATTTAATATTTGGAATCAAACCACTGTTTTACTTCTAAAATAGTGAAACTACAGATTTAGGTATATTCACTGTTACATAATAAGTCAGATTTTCTAAAAATTCAGGGCGTAACTTATCTCCAAGGAGCAGCTTCAATCTGTAAGACGAACTTCTGCATTCACATTTCACTGTATCCCACCAAAAATTTGTTTTGTCTAATTCTCATGCACCCTGCATGAAAAAATTTTTTTCTGATACAAAATATTGTGCTGGGGTAAACAGGTTACCTTTCAACAAGACCTTTCAGCCTTTTAATATGCTAATGTGATTTGTGAAGCCATACTTGCTTGGCTCCCAACCCATCTGTATCCTCCATTGGTGTGTAGAGATAGCTGTTTCCAGGAACCCTTACCATGACTTATTACAAATATCTCCTTGAACCTAGCCCATTGATAACTCCACTCTTCCCTGGCTTCTGACATGCCTTTATTTATTTATTTGTTTATTTTAATTTCTACCCAACTGCAGTTAACTGAACGCTTCCAGCAAATTGCAAGGCCAGGTGTAAACTCTATTAGATTCAAGATTATTGGCGTGCCTCTCCATATGTAAAAAATAATAACCTCAGCAGAGGCAATGAAAGAGTGTGAGCCTAACTGCCAAAGCTGTAGACAGCATGCTGGTTGGAACACTGCTCATAGGCTAAGGGGCCAGAAAAGTATAGGAGTAGATGCCACTGTTGATGAGCAATCTGTGAGGACAACCAAAAGCTATACAAGTGCTTTCCAAACTTTAATGGGCCTAAGAATCACCTGGAAGTCTTGCTAAAATTCTGATTCTGATCTAGTAGGTCTTCGGTAGAGCCCTGCATTTCCAAAGCTCCCAGGTAATATGCTAATGCTGCTCCATAGATTGATCCATGAATATTTAGGAACTAGAGTATGTTGGAATTGATGGCTATTGAAGTATAGTAAATGAAGGCAATTAGCTTATATCCAGGTGGTGCTATTTCATTATATTTGCCCATTTGTATGGTGTTTACATTTATTGGTATTTTAGTAAATAATATAAATAGACTAACATTATAAAAAATAAAATCATAAACTGTTTCTTCAAAAGAACATATATATCCCCAAAAATTCAGTTCTAGAAGCAAACTTTGCTATATTAGATCAACACTTTTAAAGTGAGGCCAAAATTATTTAGAAGGTGAATGTAAAACTCTTGTTAAGTTTGGTGAACTTCTTTGTTTCTGTATTATTAATTGAAATTATAAGGCTAACTTTACTGATTTATAAACTGTTTCCTGAATGTAATTTAATTATTCTACCAGTATTTAATTGGACAATGCTATGTGCCAGGTTCTGTGGGTACACTGGGGACGCTGATTGTAGTGTTTCTGGGGACACAAGATCCATTTTTTGTTTTCAGCCCAGTCTACTGGGCTGTGTGAAGCTCTGTCAAGGACAATCTACATCAATATTCACCACTGCACCACTGCCCTTTCTATCTATTCTCTAAACAACTAATCAATAAAGTCTTTGTTTTGCATCAATAAACTCTACAAACTTGAATCCTATTCTATGTCTACGAATACTGTAAAAGGGGTGCTTTTCTTTTTGGTGCTTTCAATTTTGACATGGAGGTGCTTGAATAATTGCTAAATTATGAAAATCAATCTGAGTTTTTTTCTGAAATGATGTTTAGCATTAATAAAATAAACATGACTAGCTAATATTATAAAAAATATATGCCCTAGTTAGTCTATTAACCATCACTGATAGCCTGTAATTATACAAACATTACATGAAACCAAACAATAATTATTTAATCGGTAACAAAGGAAAAGCAATGTAGCAAGAAGAAAAACTACTGTTGCTCACATGGTAAAAATGCTTATGAGTAGGCAGTGATTGCTTCGTGATCTTTGTACATTAAATGCCTGGAATATAGTAAGTGTTCAGCAAACTTGTTAAAGGAGAGAACAAAGGATTTTTACAGTTTGCATAGTTTATGCTAGTATTTTTCTTTGTGCTTTTAGATAGACTAAAAAGATAGTGTCCAAATCAATTTACACTGATCCTTGCAGTTAGTTTGAGATGTTTTAGAAATCCTACTGCTGTGCATGCTTTCAATTAAAAAAAAAAGGTGTTTTTTTTAATTATCCAAATAATAGATAATATATGCTCACAAAAGTTTTCAAAAGTACCCAGATATCTAAAGTCCTTCTAGACCACCATCCTCAAACTCTGGCCTCCCTATAGTATCCATGTTATCAGTTGTGTTTATCCTTTTAAACCAAGGCTGTCCAGTAAGGTCACCACTAGCTATCTAGGGGCTGTTTAGCACTTGAAATGTGGCTTGTGCAATCAACAAAAGAAATTTTTAATTTTATTTCATTTTATTAATTTTAATGTAAATAGTCATATTTGGCTCTTGGCTACCATATTGGACAGTGAAATTGTAGACCTCTATGTAATTTCATACATAATTATGAGTTTGAAGGGACATGAGAATTTTACAAATATAGCATCATACTTAATCATTTGGCAACTTGCATTTTTACTCAATAAAGATCTCTCCTTGCTTTCCATAATATGGCTATTTCACATTTCATTTAGCCATTCCACCAATGGATGGCTATTCAGGTTTCCAGTTTCCCACAATTACTTATAATGAACAGCTTTGTACTCTTGCTTGTGCAGAAATTCCAAATACTTTTTTTTCTTTCCAGAATACTCAAAAGTAGCACTGATAATGTTTGTCATTTTAATAAAAACTGCCAAATTGTTCTCCAAAGCAGCTGATTCAATTTATACTCCCTCCAACAGTATTTGAATGCCCATATTTTTTCCTCTGACAACCTTCTTATGCTGCCATCAATTTCCCTGCTCTCATTTTCAAAGCCATGCATTCTCAAGAGCTATCTTCTAGTTCTTAGAGTAGAAGAAGTTAATAAGAGCATCAACAGCCACCATTAAAATTCACAGAAGTGGAAAATGTATTTCACTTTACTTCCAAATCACTGTCCAATATTAGTCCTTTAACAATTTTAGTTGATCAAGCGTTTCACAGGAGTGTCTCTAAGATGGCAATATCTACGTATTATTCAAGGCTTTTTAGGAGGAAAAAGCATTAACTTTCTTTTTTCAGTAATGTTCTGGCATACTTGTAAAATATGTTTTAAATTGCTTTTCCTACATATAGACTGTGCTAAACATTTATTCTTCCTGCTTACTTCTTTTACACATTGGCATAGAATTTTGCAATGCCTGACCCAGACTGTATTACTGCTTTGTGGAATTTTTACCTTGAACATGGATGGTCTAGACTCATTGTAAAACTTGTAAACTCATCGGATTCTGGTCTTGCAGTAGTGTTGCTGCTGCATCCTTAGACAAATAGTTTTGTGTGATTGAAAGACCACTTGACCTGGAATAATCTATGCCTGACTGCCATTACTTGTTCTAAGGTCTCAGGTAAGCCAGCCACCCACTGGGTCTGTTTCTTATTCCTTATCTGAACATGACAGTAATGGAATAGATGACCAAAGCAAGCGTTTGTAAAATTCATTTTAAATTTCATTTGTAAAATTTGCTGTTTCTAAGAACTCGCCCGATAATTTAAGTATCAGTTGTAAAGGCGGTGGTAGTATCTGGACTAAGAGAAAGACTTCATCAGACACAGCTATATGTATACTCCGTGCATACTTCTTAATAGGTGAGGCCGAGAACATGGGCTCTGAAAGAGCAATTACTGTTCATGCTTTTCTGCCTATTAAGGATACCCATTAGGGTAGGAATTCTCCCCATTCTTCAAAGGTAAGGGCCTCCTGATTGAGAAAGTTCTAGAAATCATGGAGAAAGGCAGACATACTAGAAAACAGTAAGGTCATGATAGAGCCTTCTTTCTACTCATTACAATATTCTAGGGGTGATGTCAGACGTTGAAGTCAGAACCTAATTCATGATTTACTGCATCAGTTGGGGATTCTTGGTATAGACCAGCACCCATTTCTATAAATTAAGGTCATTCATTCTACCCTGTCCTGAGTAAAAGTGAAGATTTGTTTCCCACTGCTGTCATGAAGCACCATCATTTAATCAAAGACATGTTAAATCATCCTTTTCTTCTCTGGGCTACAGTATCTTGGCTCCTTTTTCTTTCTTTCTTTTTTTTGTTTTTGGCCATTTTACGGTTCCTTCCTCAGGCTCTATTACCAATTTTCAATGAATTTCTGGTATTCTAGTCAATGCATTCATTTCACAATGGAAGATATCAACATCTAACTAAATAAGAGTAGGGTACAATTCATATATATTTATTAACAAACTAATTTGATATTTGGGTGAGTTTAGTTGACCCTGGAAGGCATCAGTTAATGGTCTGAATGGTCTCTGTTACAAAAAAAACTCAGCCTACTTTTCTGAGCCCACAAAGGTTTTGGGACTCATTTATATGTGAGACAAATGACTCTGCAAATCAGGAAAGAGAATGAAGATTTCCCTCCCACAAATCTGCAGGATAACAAAGAAACACATTTTTATGGTTACCAGAAGAAACTTACTATATATATATAAAAAGGCTGTGGTTTTGTTTGTTGGTTGGTTGGTTTTTTAACATTCATGGTTATTAGGCATTCATAGATTAAGAACCAAAGGTCCAAGTCAGTACAAATAACACACTAAGTGAGCAAAAGGAGGCTCTAAATCCCTCCATATTTTCTGACTGAAAGGTAAGAGTAATGAAAACCTTACAGGCTTTGATAGAGGGATGCAGTGAAGACCATGGCAGGGAACAGGGGGAAACATGCATTTTTAAAACATGTATAACACTAAACCAGGTGTCACCATTAACATTTGTTATGCTGATTACATTTAATATTAATACTTCAAAACTTATTTGGGTTGTTATCAATAAAGGAAGTGAGCAGTATTTTTGTGAACCTATTTCTAAGGAACAAATATTCTACAATCTTAACATCATTGGAAAAAAATTTTAATATAAAAATTGTATTTTTCTAGCACCAAATCAGTATCTTAAATTAAACCTACTTTAAAATGGGCACAGTATTTTGGAAAATTTTGCTCGCTACAAAGGCACCCTGGTCTGGAACACTGGCATGATATTTACATTTTTAAATCCCATCTCTGTTTGTATGTGGGTGTGTGTATAACTTAACCCATGTTCTATTTGCTAGCTGCTGGAATGCAATATACTAGAAATGGAATGGCTTTTAAAAAGGGGAATTTAATAAGTTGCTAGTTCACAGTTCTAAGGCCAAGAAAATGTCCCAATTACAACAAGTCTATAGAAATGTCCAATCTAAGGCATCCAGGGAGATACCTTGGTTTAAGAAGGCCGATGAAGTTCAGGGTTTCTCTCTCAAGTGAGAAGGCACAAAGTGAACACAGTCACAGTTTCTCTCTCAGTTGGCAGGGCACATGGTGAGCAAGGAGTCATCTGCTAGCTTTCTCTCCTGACTTCCTGTTTCATGAAGCATTTTCCTTCTTCATCTCCAAGGTCGCTGGCTTGTGGACTCTCTACTTCATGGTGCTGCAGCATTCTCTGCTCTCTCCAAATCTCCTTCTTTCTCCAAAATGTTTCCTCTTTTATAGGACTCCAGAAACTAATCAAGACCCACCCAAATGGGTGGAGACATGTCATCACTTAATCTAGTTTAACAACCACTCTTGATTAAATCACATCTCCAGGGAGATGATTGATTACAGTTTCATACATACAGTACTGAATAGAGATTAGAAGAAACGACTGCCTTTACAAATTGGGATTAGGACTCAAACATGGCTTTTCTAGGGGACATACATCCTTCCAAACCAGCACAACCCATGTTCTCATATTTCATAAGTACAATAGGAAGAATACAAGAGTAATTATGGTACAGGAATGGAAAGACTGTTTATAATCCTGAAAGCTGAGTAAACCTAGCTTTTATTTATAACTCAGAAAAATTTCTCACTAAAAGAGAATTCCTAAAAATTAGCAGTTCATTAATCTATGCACTGATTCACCCAACAAACATTTATTGTGTTCCAAGACTGTATTGTGTGCAAAGGGTACAAATATACCATAGGACTTGATCACTGACCTCTCCTAGTAACAAGCAGGGAATCTGACCCATTACATAGCAGCCAAGGACGGGGAGCTACTGAAATGCCCTTTCACTTTGCTGGTGCTATTTTAGAGAGTGAGAAAGGGAAGCAATGCTGTTGTTCACCTTCAGCAGACAGGCAGGTGGTTGTCTTTGGAGCCACCTTTAATTTAGATAGCACAGTTTGTAATAGCTATTATGGGAAAGGTGTCAACCCAAATAGTATTTGCATATGTTTTCTTTTTAAGAATTGTATGTGGACTTTCCTTTGAAATTTTTAAAAACGCTATCATGGACCTAATAAACATCAGTGCCCAGTTTTTTGCAGGTTATGGTGTAACATTCTGCTCTGTGGTGTAAGTCACATTGCCATGACTTGTGCTGCAATGTCTGCATTCGTTGCCAATGACAACCGCTGTTTTCTTGATTAGGTTTCATGTGGTTGGTCAGCTTCTGCCATGAGAATTGTATTAAGGAGAACGGTGAGTAAGTGCCAACTCTGTGTAGTAAGAATGGTAGTGGATGGGAGGTGGGGAGGGGCATTGTTTCTTTTAGCAGGAGCACAGAAATGCCAACTCCTGTGTACTTGGAGCCTGTCTACATCAACTGGTTTCCCTCCTCTCAGTCCTGGGGAGCCATATTCCAGCCTCTGGAAAAGCACATAAGTGGGTCTGTGCAAGGCTATTGATGAGCTCCCCTCTTATCTGCCCACACATTTCTGCAACTTTGAGAAACCTTGGACTGAAATCTTTCTCTTTTCTCAGGACCTATCACTGAGAGCAACTTAAATCAACTATAATTTTCAATAGATTCTGAACAGGGCTTTAGAAAGATAAGGTGGTTATTGAATTAAAATCATGATAAATTTAGGCTGGGGTCCAATTTCTTCCAGTGCTGCCTCTCCCTCTGTGGGTTAACTGGTGTTTCCAAAGCCTAGGGCATTGAAACAGCTAACTAAGAGTGCTGATCTACATCATATAAAGCCTGTAGGTTCCGGGGTGCTGCAAAATGTCAGCATCCTGAGGCTGTTTGAATGATGATGGAGGTTTTGGAATCAGAGTTTGACATTCTGCTCGGTGCCTATGGCAAAAAATAACCTTCTTAATAGGCACTTTAGTCCAGGATAGTACTTTAGGCATAAAAAAAAAAAAAGTCACATTGCCATGACTATGAAAAAGTAAATGAACATTTCCTCATGTTCAGACTGTGACTCACAACTGGTCTATTAATGGACAAAGGAGGCCCAAGGCATTCTCTTGAAACATTGTCTGACCTAATGAAATCAGGGCTTGGTAACACGTTGAGCTTCATAACTTTGGATCTGCTGCCTTCCAAAAGACAGATAAGATCAAGGTAAAGATGTTCTTGACGCTCTTTCTCAGACTTTTTTTTCCTACCTATCTCAAAGATTTTACTAAGAGAAATAGAGTCCCAGTCTGTCACATGTCACAGACGAGCAAAAGAAATAACAAAAGCTTACCATTTTCCAAAAAACCCTGGGCAAAAAGCTGAGATAAACTGGTTTCATCTCACATAGATTTGAGCATAATAACTTAAGTGGTTTATTAATAAAATAGTCTGTCATATTGTGAAAGGAAAGCCTCATCTCTTGCTTCCAGCCTACAATCCATCCTCCATAATGCTATTGAAAGCGTCTTTGCAAAAGAGAAATTAAGTTTATTTATTATTATGCCTAAGAGTCACCTCCAGAGAACCATTCCCCTACTTGAATAGCCTTGATTTTTTTTTTTTCTGTTTCATGGTAAATAATGGGCACATTCTTTATGATCTTTATACCATGTTGTTCACTACCACACTCCCATTTTGCAACTTCATCTCATAGTGCCAGGAAGGATTTTGTACACTCTAATGCTGCAATTATAGAAATTTAATTCCCAACATGCCACATACTTTCAACTACCCAATCACTTGTCTCTTTCTCCTGAATTTTTTGTTCTTTGTGAAGGTGTGGCTTAAAGGTCACTTTCTTTGGGGACCCTTGCCTTTATTTCCAAACAGAAAGAACCATACCATCTATCACTTCTATTCATTCCTCTACCATCCATATAATGAGTAGAGTTGGTGACTTATCTTCTTATATCAAGTGTTTATGCTGCTCACAGTATACAGAATGTAAGAAGGGATAGATGGATGGATGGATGGATGGATGGAATGAGATCACTGAACTAGATCATATTCCAATGATCTTCTAATTCTATAATTCATGTTTGTATGGCTTGCATTTTTGTTTTTTTAAAAAAAATATTATTGACAAATCTTCACACACATATAGTCTGTACATGGTGTACAATCAGTGGCTCACATCATCATCACATAGTTGTGTATTTATCACCATGATCATATTGAGAACATTTGCATCACTCCAGAAAAAGAAATACAAAGAGAAAAGAAGAAATTCATACATCCCATACCCCTTACCCCACCCTCTCATTGACCACTAGTATTTCAATCTACCCATTTTTTTACCCTTTATCACCCATTATATATCTATTTTTTAACTTTATTTATTTATTTTTTACTCATCTGTCTATACCCTGGATAAAAGGAACATCAGGCACAAGGTTTTCATAATCACAAGTCACATTATAAAAGCTATATAGTTATAAAATCTCTTCAAGAATCAAGACTACCGGGACACAGCTCAACAGTTTCAGGTACTTCCCTCCAGCTACTCCAGTTCACCATAAACTAAAAAGGGATGTCTACATAATACATAAGAGTAACCTCGTGGATAACCTCTCAACTCTGTGTAAAATCTTGCAGTCACTGAGACTTTATGTTGCCTCATTTCTCTCTTCTCCCTTTCGGTCAAGAAGGCTTTCTCAACCCCATGATGCCAGGTCTCAGCTCATCCCAAGAGTCCTGTTCCAAGAGCCATGGAGATTTACACCCCTGAAATCATGTCCCAGGTGAGGGGGAAGGCAGTACGTTCACCTATCAAGTTGGCTTACAGAGAGGCCACATCTGAGCAACAAAAGAGGTTCTCTGGAGGTGACTCTTAGGCATAATAATAAATAAACTTAATTTCTCTTTTGCAAGAATAAGCTTCATAGGGATAAGCCCCAAAATCAAGGGCTCAGCTTACTGATTTGGTTGTCCCCATTGCTTGCAAGAATATCAGGAATTCCCCAGATGGGGAAGTTGACTATTTCCTCGTTTCTTCCCAGACCTCCAAGGGATTTTGTAAATATTTTTTTTATTCACTGCCCAAATTACTCTCAGATATATCAGAGTATCACACTAACCTGGACAAATCAATAAGATCTCACACCTTATTCAAGATTCCATGTACTTATGGTGTTCAATAAAACTGACCAAACAACTGAAATTAAGTAATGCTCTACCCAAAATATACATTTTTCACCAAATAAACTTCTCTTCCTTTGGTTTCACAAAGAAGTTGAAGTTTTAAAATATGGACCATATCATCCTTTATCCTGTATTCTGATATACCTTAGTCCTATCCAGGTCAGCATCACACATACATCTAATTGATGACTTTTTTCAACTTTTTACACAGTTGCTGTATGGGGTAATGCTGACTTTCATCGCTTCACTGCTCTAACTCTGAATCTCAGGTGTCACGAAAATAACCCGAAGTTTCTGGAATGAAGAGGTTATATACAAACAGTTCAGTAACTCAGAATTTAGAAATATCAGTTACAATTCCTGAATATATGTGACTGGTGTAAGAACGTATAATCTAGGACTCTTTATAATAGATCCCAACCTGATAACCCATGCTCTCAATTTTAGTTCACTGAGTTTTTATATTATAGTTAGTCCCTATGAGCAAAGCATAATAATATTTGCTTTTTTTTTGTTTCTGCTATTTCATTCAATATATAGTCCATAAGGTTCATTCACCTAGTTGAATGCATCACAGCTTCATTCCTTCTTGTGACCTCTCAGTAGTCTGTTGATTGTATTCATCATAGCCCAGTCTTCCTTTCCTCAGTTTTTGTACCCCTAGGCTACCTCCATCCATTCCAAATTGCGAACACTGAAACCATTAACAACAGTATGCAAATGAACTGTGTGACTTATTTTTAATGAGGAAGGTTTGAAGTGATTACTAAGAAATATGACAATTAGCAGCTGACTTCAATATTCAGTGATATTTGAAATTACAAGCAAGATTTGAATTTATGCCTCACATATATGTTTGTTTCTGTTATAGATGAATCTCACTACAAGGTCTAGGGAAGCTCCATAGACAGCAACCTAAAAACTGAGTCTGCAAGCAAATAAAATTAGATCTGATGGTTAAAAGTTAGAGATTTATCTTAAAATGCATTTCTGGAGCCAAAATCTGGGAATGATGCTAATGATTTGTATGCTATAATTGGGATTTCAAACTATTTGCATATGTTATATAAGCTTAAATTATAACATAATAGGAATAATGCAAAATTCAGTGTTTGTTTAAAATAATTGGCTATGTAGAAAAAAAGATATTTCAGCAAGGGAAAATGGGCAAATAGATTATACTATGGTATATCCATAGATGGATTATTGTAGAGGAATTGAAGGTGATGGTTTTGAAGAATTTTTAAGGATTTGGGGAAAATGTTCATGGTACAATGTTCATTTCAGGGAAAAAAAGACAAGGTTTGAGAATGAATAGCAAAGTGGTAAAAGACTATTTGCTGAGGGTTGTATGGTCTCTCTGGAGAAAGCTCCTTGAATAGAGGAAACCAATGGGCACAATGAGTTTAGCTCAAGGACAAAGCCTTGGCCAAGAGAAGAGAAGAGTCCCTCTGAATGGAATTGGTGACAGTTATTCAAATGTATTCCCAGGGAGGAATCTTCAGGTCCTGGACAAAGCAGAAAGCTGGGATACACAGAGGTTGCATATAATTCTGTACATTATCAGGAACTAAGGGGAGAGATTATAATGTTGATTAGAGAAACTACAAAGTAAAAGTATGGCCTTGTGGAAGCTGACTTCCTCCTTGGGGAGCAATGGGACCTGCTCTACTTTAGGAACCCAAAGGAGTTGCTGGACCTGGTGAAAGAGACATGGTTTCAGCAAGGAAGGACTTGTTCTCATGAGACACCCTTGGGAACTCTCAGAAGTAATTAGATGAATGACGTAGGGAAAATATTTCGGCAAATGTGGGAAGAAGCTAATGAAATTTAAGTTCTTATAGTTAACATAATTTAACTATAATTTGTTGTAAAAACTAGTGAGATCTAGCAAAATTTAGGGGTAAAGATTCCTTTAAAAATGTACTGTATAAGTATGGGAAAGGACGATTTAGCGTGCTCACTTACCACAAGCTTGTTATCAGTAGTAATATGGATTTTATAAAAAGATAATTAAGAAAAAAAATCAGCAATACAAAACCCAAAGTAAACCCAATGTCACACTCCTATAACCTCATTAGTAAAAATACTGCCTCATAGGAAGCCATCAGCATCCTGCTCTCTTAGCTCAGGTGGGAGTCAGCCTTAAGGTGACCCCCAGTTTTAGTAGTAATGGGGATGTTGATGCATTTAGAAGTATTTAATGGGAGGAAAGTTTCCAAAACTGGGAAGCCTAATTTAAAGAAGAATACATGTAAGGTGGACCTCACAGCTGCTTCAAATAGTGAAGGCCACTTTGAGGAAGAAAAATTAGTAGACATTTCTTACACAGAACTCAGAGTATGAGGTAGAAAGTGGAGAAAGGCAGACAAATAGCTCATTATAAAGACTGATTTCTAACAACCAGAGCTGTCTCATGATAGATCAAGCTGCCTTGCAAAGTGGTATGTGATAGGTCATGCCATGTTCCCAGAAAGAAGCTAATAGATATGTGGTCAGCACAGTTTCTATACTTGGTAAATGACAGGACGGAATGACATCTACATTCTTTCTAGTGCCAAGAGTCAAGACTCTCTGATTTTAGCCTGGTAAAAAACAGTATGATTTAGAATTATTGTGATTTTTTGGCCTCTGTGAAATCACACAGTATGTTTAATTAGTCGCCAAATTTTGAGCTTTATATAAGTATGAATCTATTATTGATAAACATAGTCCCCAAGTGATTATAAGCAGAGTTTTAGTCTAGAGGAAATTGAAATCCTTGATTCAGTTCCATGAGCGCTCTGGGTCCCGAAAGGTCTTCGCCATGAAGTCACTGCACCTTTGCCAGGCCTTTCAGGGATCTGCACAGCAGGATTTTAGGGCCAGCATCTCTCCAGGCACAGAGAAGATCCGGGCAAATTTCATCCATAACCAATGCTATATTGCTCTGTGTTCTGAGTACACAAAGCTGCAGCTCTGAAGAAAATTCTGGTTCTTTTAAAAGCTACTGAGATTATTCCATTCAGTGGGAACCATTGAAATTAAAAGGGAGGAAGTGTTTTTATGTACTTTTTTCACTTGGTGGAAGAGCTATGAGGGGCCCAGGAAGGACCGACACATCTGTCTACTGAGCGCCAGACCTGTGACAGTCATACCCAGAGCCTCGAACCATCCTCATGAGAAGTGGAGAGGTGCCGATTATTTCTATTTTGCAGAAGGGCGAACTAGGACTTACGGAGGACAACAATTTAGTAAATTGTAGAACCCGGATTCAAATATAGCTCTGGCTGCAGGCAAAGCTTGTCCATTCTCAACTCACAACAAAATAATGACATGAATAATTTAAACTGTCATATTTCAGTTGATGGAGGAAGAAACGACTCTCCTGCACTCTGAAATGATTCAATTAGCCAAATGTTAAGATTATAATGGAAATATTTAGGACTAAATGCATTATTTTGCCCATTTCAAAACTTTCACTGCTCTTTGGGAAAAATGAACCTTAGTAGAAACAGACCTCAGAGATTGAAAATAAAAGCAGATAAGCAATTTCCCAGTAAAGAAAGATTGCTACAAAATAGCTGGGGAGTGTATGGAAATTCCAAAGGGTAGTGAAAAACGTATTCCGACTGCCAAAGTGAATAACAGGATGTATGACTAAAGTTGTTGACCTACGACCAGCAAACCCACCTCACAACCTACGGAGCTGCTGACGTTACTTTTCTTTTTCTTTCTCTTTCCTCTTCCTCTCTTTGTCCTGATTTTTCATTCCGCCCTCTGCCTCAGTTCTGTTTCCTCCTTCTTTTTCATATGCTCTGTATGTTGACTCCTTTTAATTCCCTCCTTTATCTTTTCTTTAACTGGCCCTATCAGGGAACACAAGTAACGGAAGATCTGTTACAGATTGTGGATAACTTCTGTCTTCTGCCATTCTTTATATCAAACCCATTAATTCATGTAAAACCTTCTACTAATGGTTTTGTTGCCATCGTCCTCTGACCTTGATTCCTCCCACCTATGCCCACGGAACCCTGGATGGGTGCTGGTGGTGGGACGATGGGGAGGCAGGAGTGTGTAATGTCAACATTCCCTGTGAGGAGGAAATATTCCGTACCCCAGTCTTAAGAACACTTCCAGGTTTGTAGTCTCAAGAGTCCTTAAAGTATGCCCAGCATTGCAGAATGATCCATACTGCAGCATCGTAGAGGAGCCATGTCAATAAAAGACTAGCAAATAGCATCCAAGAGAATTCAAATAACTCTCTCATTTAACATTTCGCTGTCAACGAGGAGCTCTATCCCTCGCAATGCACCTGCAGTCTAGATGTGTTATCCTTGGATGGAGAGCACATTGTGTGGTTTAAAAGCCACAGGAACAAACACTGTACTTGATTTCAGCCAAGGCTGCAAAACTGTGAATACAATGGTGGGAGTTCACAGGGCTCAGAGCCACAGGGAGCCACTTCAGAGAACCTGAGATGTGAACTCTGGTTCTCCTCAGCTGACAGCACTGAATGCTTCTTTTTACCCTCAGGAGTCTGCCGTGTAGAATGAAGGCATTGTTCGGCTAAGCCTCTTAGAAACAGGTTTAATAGCACAAAGGTCTTCCTCCCCCAAACATAATACAGAATTAGCCCTCAAACTCCTGGGATTATTTTGAATTATTAGTATGGTCTGGAGTGTTCACTCTATTTACTCCTTCAAAAATATTTAAGGTACCTTCTCATTTCTAGTCAGTCACCATGACTGAGCTGGGCCCTATAAGAGTTACAGAATTAAACGCCGATATAAAACAATAAAAATAAAGAACAGGTTCTGGCCCCAGAGACCTACAGCTTTGGGAGGGTGGAACCAGCCCCTGGGCTTAGAATCTCAGGACTTGAATTCAAGTCTCGATTCTGCCACTTGCTCTCCGAGTGACCTGACCCAACCTGCTTAAACCTTCTGACTCTCACTCTTCCTTTCTACAAAGCAGAGATATATTCTGTGATGCTGTGAGAATAAATGAGGAAATGCATGTGAAAGTGCCCAGAGTATTATGCCTGTACAAAAATGAAGCATTATTACCAAAGCACGTACACACTCTACTATAAGATGCCAATGTATGTTCCCAGGACACGATAAATAAAAAGAGAGAAAAGCAAATAATGAACTTCCCAAGGACTGATGAGAGTAATCAGTGCTGTGGGTTCAGAGAAGAGAGAACTGTGTGACTGCTGAGGTCTTGAAAGGCTTCAAGGGGGAGAAAAGGTGCTCAAGAAAATGGACTAAAATTAATTAGGGGTGGGCAGTACACTGGCAGGCATGATTTCCATTGTCCTGATGTGAAAGCTGAGTATTGGCATTGTTATGTAATAAGCCTGAGGCCCTACTAGAGCCAGTGAATGGCCACACCTAAATGCAGAACCAGTTTATTTATTTTTTAATTATGGAGTCTGGGCACTTGAAGAACACCAAGAAACTTTGAGGCTAAAAGAGGCATGAGAGGGAGAGGGAGGTGGGAGGTGGGTGGGGTGGGTAGCTTGTATGGAAGGAAAGAGGGAAAAAAAGAATGTCATGGGGGAAAAATGCTAAGAAGAGATTCCTGATGCAGGTGACATGTGGGGCGAGCTAGGAATAGAAAGTATGACTGGTATACAGGTTTGTCTAGTGAGGGAGAGGGAAAATGAAAAACAAATAGGTGTGTTGGGGCCAGGTTAATATGCTGAGGAGTACTGACATCTTTCACTATTGAAAGCCTTCAAATGGGAGTGATTTAATCCAGGTAATATTTTAGGAAGATTGGTTTGGCACCACGTGACGTAATTGACTGGAGAAGAAACAGAGAGCAGTAAGGCTACTGACATGTGGTGACGCAGCTGTGGATCAGAGTTCAAGGAGATAAGAGGAAAGGAACAGGTATGAAAGAAGAACTGAGAAAAAATAATGACTGATGAGAATCAGTGCTAGAGATGGCTATTTGTTTCTAAAGGACTGCAGACGTCAAGTTTAGCTGGCAGAAAGAATGATGACAACAGTTACAGAAATGGAGAAGTTTGGAGGGTGCTGATTCTGCAAGGAAAAAGAGGCTGCTTACGCACATAACATTAAGATGACAAGACAGTCAAACAGAATACCCAGTTACTTGGAGTAGGACAAAGGGTCTGACTACAGACTTGGGAGTCTGGGTCATTTAATGCTGTGGGTATACATGACACAGATCGAATCTAGAACCATTTCTTGGAAAATGTCCAGTGTCCTCTTGTGAATGCTGAAAACTTTTGTCTTTAGGGATGATGATATACTGACTCTGGAGTTTTGCCTCTTTGTCTTCAGTGAACTTTTCATGCAAAAGGTGGTCAGGACAGAATGAGTCCAATGATTAATTTATTTTATGCTTGATAATAAGTGGTTGATAATGAATGTTTAAGTTACCAATAAAGATCCTTATGTAAATTATAATTTAATCTGAGATCTGCTTTCATTCTAACCAGATAGTGAGATTATAGGGAACTAGGTAACCCTTAACACTTTAGACTTCAATGGCAGTTACAAACATTCAAAAAAAAACAAAATTTGCTCATAACCACATTGGCTTAGTTAGCAGGACAAATGCGCTTCTAGCCTTTAGGAATGAAGATTCATTCACAATGATTCATTACCCAAAACAAAGGATAGTTTTCAGAAATGTATTTCAAGGCCCTTTACTGGGCAAAGGAAAGTTCTACCCAAATGATTAAACACTTGAGTTGATTACTTTAAGAGCATGGGAATTCACCCCTGATAGTGGCTTAAACATTAGGGACACCAAAATCAATAGGCCAAGCCCTTGATCTTGAGGCTTACTCTTGTGAAGCTTATGTAGGTAGCAGAGAAGCTTAGCCTATCTATATAGGTATGCCTAAGAGTTACTTGTGGAGGACCTCTTTTGTTGCTCAGATGTGGTCTCACTCTCTCTAAGCCCAACTCTGCAAGTGAAATCATTGTCCTCCCCACTATGTAGAACATGACATCCAGGTGTGAAAGTCTCCCTGGGGCCATGGAAGATGACTTGCAGGGATGAGTCCAGTCCTTGCACCATGGGATCAACAATTTCAACCTGAACAAAAGGGGGAGAAGAAGTGTAACTAATAAAGTATCAGTGGCTGAGAGAGTTCATATAGAGTCAAGAGGCTACTTTGGAGGTTGCTCTTACACAAGCTTCAGGTAGACTTTGCTACCTATCATAACTTGTCAAACCCCAACCAAAACCATTCCAGCCAATACTAAAGAACACCTAGGGTAATATATAAGATTCTACAAAGGTTCCATGCACTAGGGTAACTTTTCAGAAACCTACAACCTCCAGATGGGTCCCTGGATCAGATAAGCCCTGAAAACTAGAGGGCCCAGCCTCTCCAGAACATGAGTTAGCTCCATCTCCCTGCCCCTATATTATTGACAGCCCCTCCCAACAACATGAAAAAGTTAGAATGGCCAGAGCCCAAATATCCCTAAAGTGTGGGGTAGAAACATCAAAGGTGATGCTATACAGAGAAGGTGGGATTTAACAATCAAATATGAATGTTGAATCATTAAATTGACATTTCTTTTAGTGTCCAGTGTCTTAGAACAACTAGAAGTAAAAACCTAAGACTGTGAAATTGTAACCCATACCAAACTCTGAAATCTGTTCTACAACTAATTGTTGTGCTGTGCTTTGAAATTCACTGCTTTTTTGTATATATGTTATTTTTCACAAAAAAGAGAAAATAAGTCGATTACGATGATAAAAAAAATATTTATTCCTTTTAGCCTCCTATATTCTGGAGCAGCTAGAAGGAAAATCTGAGATGAAGGTATGGTAGCCCATGACAAACTCTGGGATCTGTCCTGTAACTACTTGTTGAAGAGTGCTTTGAATACTATTGGTTTTTATTTTCTTTGCTTTGTATATATGTTATATTATACAATTAAAAAAAAAACACTTTAAAAACCAGTATGGGAATTTACACCCTCAGAACAGCATCTGCCTGTTCAGCGATTAACCATAAACCATGAACAAAAAGGCTGTTGGAGGGATTGGGAGAGAACTTACGGATCATATATTAAACTGTGGTAACAAAGAGCACTTATAATTTAAAATATCATTATTTAAGGATGAATGGGGATAACCTGATTTAATTCCTATTCCAGTGGACTGTCATGAAAATACAGGAAACTAAAAAGCTCATATGGTGTGCAAGAGGTTAGCATATGAAACCGGTCAAGGGAAGGCTCTGCACACACCACATGCACACACACACGTACACATGCATATTCACACACTCACCCACACTCTGACAAACACAAATACACCCAGACACACTGACACACCTCACACACTTGTATACATACACGATTCCCAATATGCCCTCACACAACACATACACACACAAACAGACTCCCTGAACCCCCTAGCTGTCCCTGAAGTAATTCAACAAGCCCTGCAGCGGGCCGCATCTTCATTTTCAGAACAGGTTTTTTCTTTCTTTGAAGAGGAATCTATCAGAGCAGGAAAGGGAATGAGTCACACTGAAGCAAAAATTCCCAGGTACAGAGAAGGTGCACAAAAGGGCTTCTCTGATGTGTTCATAAAGAAGGAGAGGAAAGAACAACCATTTCACGGAGCTGCCATCAGTGAGGCTGGCACAAGGAGCACAGTGTCCCCTGCGCTTCCGAGGGGACCTTTTCAGGGTAGGTGAGAAGCCCACCCCCCATCCTGTTCCCAGAGCCCATTTGCTGAGTCTGTCCCCTCAGGGCCTCTGTTCAGTGGCCTCTAAATTCTCACTGTAATTATGCTGATTTTCAGCTCTCACATTTCTCACCACTCTTTTTTCCTCTCTTTTGAAAAATGTTGTCTTCAAAACATACTGCTCAAACAGTAAAAACCTCAAATAAGTGAGGCATTAAAATCTATCTTACTGAAAAACAGACAGTTCTTAGTAAAAGTAGCTCTTAAAACTACTGAATCATTAATACATTATGCAAAAATATGAGAAAATATCACTTCTCATCCTCATGTCACTTTTCTCTGCTGGAGAAGCCAGGAATGAAGGAAAGGACTAGATGGCTAGAGACGAATGGTCCGACGGTGACTAGCCTGGCTCATGGCCAGGGCATCTGTTTTACAGTTTTACACTGAACTATTCCAGAATAATTCAGTGTAAAACTAGACTAAATGCAGTTTCTGGAGAGCGCCTGCCTGACTGCTAACTTGGCCCATCTCCTACTATGTTCTGAGGAGATACTGCGGGTCTCTGGGCCTCAGTTTCCTCACCTGTGTAGGCTTCTTATCCTAGGAGCACTGAGAAGATGACAGGAAATAAAACTATCAGGCCACCCAGCGAGTGTTCTCCAAGAGTGCAGCTGCTTTCCTTAACTACTGGGGAAGCCACAGGGGCTAAGGTCAAAGGCCGGCCTTCTTTAACTACAAATATTTATTAAGCACTCACAGTTCAACAGGCAGTGAACTTCAACTTCTAACAGGAGTTTGGCTGTTTCTGTACGCTGAACCTATGAGAGTCTCTACACGTGAAGAGACACTTGTGAGGTGGCTGGTCTGTATCTATGACAGCAGAAGAACAGGAAAAATAAAGAGAACTCATAGGGAACTGGGAAGAGGAAAGAAATCAGGTATGCGCTCTCATTTGGGACCACAAGGCCAGCCCCACTGACAGAAGACCTGGGTGGGTGCAGTTTCTCCATGAAACACTCATCAGCACGGCAATAAAACTTCATGTCCAAAAACCTGTTGGGAAATCACTCCAGTGAGGAAACCTATTCAATGTATTCTATTCGCTCTATAAAATGTGAGCGTGAATTATAACATATTAGAGTAGAAAGCAGCAAGTCCAATCCCCTACTCAACAGAAGGGAGACTCTCCTCAGCTTACCCAGGGGGGCAGGGCCCCTGTCAGTACCCAGCCTCTCCCTCCGTGCACCATTGTGATTCCAAAGCTGACAATCGCAATTTTACTCGAATAAGCAGACCAGGAAGAAAAATTCATAAGGAATGTTTATATTCTAGAAGTCAAAATCATAACTGAAAAAAAAAATCCATTTCTAAAATATGGCCAAAATAAATTCAATTACACAAAGCTACAGCCCAGAAGAAAAGAAATCAAGTGACTATTCAGGGGAATTTAAGCAGAATCTACGGCTGGAAAAGCAGACAGTTCTGTAATAACCAGGGAGCACAGCGATGAGGAATTCAGCTGCAGGTATCAGACTACACGGGTTTAAGGCTCAGCTCTGCTATATGCCGGGGGCAGGACGCTCTCAGCCAGCCCTTCCTTTTGCTCATTCTCAATCTCTTCCAATAAAATTGGTCTGTAGGCTCGAAGTGGTGGCACCCTGAAGCGCTCAGCATGGGGCTTCACACATGGCAAAGTTTCACAATTTGCTCAACTATATTTTAGCTATTGTGATGATTACAACTGACAGATAACTTGCTTAATGGTTTAAAGATTTGAGAGTAAGCAGCCAAAAGTTAAAAGCACAAGGCTTGTTTGTTTGCATTTTATCTTATTAGAGGAAATGTGTTTTATATTTTACTATTACAGAATTCACTCCATAATTTATTTTTATGCTAGAGCATTCCATTCCTCTGTAAACAGTATAATACTTAGATACAAAATGTACCTATGTGAACATCAGATGTGTGAATATGGGTAGCCCATTAAACTATCTAATTATGTACAAACCCAGAAAAGTACCTTTTATGTACAAAGTTATTTCTTCCACGAGCTTGGAATTTTTCTAAATGAGGCTGCTGAGCTCTGATTTGAACCATGCTAACATAACATCAAGCTATCCTTGGATCAACTGCGCTTTTCCTTTCCACTTGCATTGTTCGGACTTGGTTTCAAGGATGGAAATTCAATTTCCTTAACTCACATATCTGAGTTGTTTTATTGATTGGTTGGGCCAAACCTAAAAGGCAGCACTTACAGGGAGGCAGAAGAGACAATGTCTGAAAAATCAGCCCGAAGTTGTGAAACTGCTGAAAAAAACCAAACTAGATAAATACTCCCAACATGGAAATGAGAGAGACCCTGTTGCTTGGGGTAAATAGAATATTTGTTATTAGAAAAACTGGAAATTAAATCAGCTGATAATATGCTCATGGTCGTGCCAAAAGGTAAATGAAGGAAATTAACTGACTGCAGTTGGCTTGGCACGAAGAAATTCTCAGGAAGCAGCTCATTAGGGTGCCACGCACGTGCAGAGGAGGCCCTCTATAAAAATTCCCTTGGGACAGGCCACGGTGGCTCTGCAGGCAGAGTTCTTGCCTGCCATGCCAGAGACCTGGGTTCAATTCCCAGTGCCTGCCCCCACCCCACCCCCCAAAAAATTCCCTTGGCAAATGGAAAAATTCTGGCAGCTTACTTGGTTGTGCTGTAGCTATTAAGCCTTCTTTGCAACATGAAATACTGAATTGGCTTTTTAATGGCGCTTTTAGCAATATATATTTATTTATCTTGAGAATCACACCTTAACTTTAGAGAAGTTATAATACACCTGGAGACACCCACACTTCATCTAGAGACAAAGGGTTTGCTAATAGCACAGATTCACTTATGGAAGCCCAAAGGGTGAGGACATTATGGGATGCCTGGTGTCTCAGCAGTTCAGTGGGTGATAGCTCAAATCCACCCAGCCCCATTACTGCCCCAGGGGTTTCCAGAAAGGCTGGCTCACTCCTAAGGGTTTCACACATATTAATTTATTTAGTCCTTAAGGGGCAGATTTTAGGCCTATTCTGATTTCACATATGAGGAAATTGAAGCCCAGAGAAAATAAATAACTTGGCCAAGGTCTCGTGGCTAGTAAGTGACAGAGGTATAATCAAAAGGCACACAGTCTTGCCCCAGTGCCCACAGCCTTAACTATTTTTTTATAAGGGGAGATTCATTGTCATAGAACAATACACTTTGGAACTTACAAACAAATTAATACTGTGATTGGCCAATACATATATATGGTTGTGACACAAAAATTATATACACACATATAATTCATATCTGTGTGCATATACATATATATAAATATATAATCACACACATAAAGCTCTATATAGCTAATCCCTGTTTTGTAAATGAGTTTCCTTCTTCCCTGTATATCTTTCTAAAATATGCTTATGCAAATAAAAACAGAAATAGATATTACCGTCCCTTCCCCCTATATCTTACACAAAAGTATATCATCCTATACACAACACTTCCAACATGCTTTATTCACTTAATGTTTATGGGAATGCTTCCACTTGCATTCATACAGAGCACATTATTCAACTATACGGAGGTCTCATAAATTATTTAATCAATTGCCTATTGATGGACTTGTATATTGTTTTCAGCTTTTGCCATTGCAAGCTGTTCTATAATGAATAACCTTGTTTATAAGTCATTTCAAAAGTGTGAAAGTAACTCGTAGAGGTGGAACTGCTGAAATACTGGGTAGATGCACTTGCAATTTTGACAGATCTTGCCAAAATAAGCAATTTACATGTCCATCAGCAAATTCTTCACAATACTAATAGAATGTTACCAAATTTTTAGACTACTGACAATCAAATATGTGGAAAACAGTATCTTAGTACATTTTTAATTTGCCAATTCCTGGAGTTTTGATGGAAGGATAACAGCATGGCTTAATGATATTTGTTTACAGTATTTGACTGTCCAGAGGAAACACATTCATATATCACAAATATTTTACATCTTCTGGCACAAAAACACCTCAATAATTTATTTGCTCTATAATATCATAACTATTTTTCCACTTACTTGCAGATTAAAGTATTGACTAATATTTGTGGGTAGTAGATATTCCTCTCCAACCTACTGGAGATGGAAGCCGAGAACGCTAAAGGAGAAGGAAGGAAAGAATATCAGATTTACTTAAGTACATAAGAGAGCTAGGGGAAAGCTGTAGAAGGTAAAAAAGATGAAAGTAAAATTTAAAGACAAAGAACTAGTGAGCAGGTAGGAAAGACGGGAGAAGAGGAGGAGCTATTGATTAGGTCAGGGCTGTACAGAAACCATCTCTGTCACATACCACCCACAACCCAATCCACTCTAAACAACCATCTTCTCCACCCCTTCAAGCTGTCCTCTGCCCTATCCCCCATCTATCTCCATGCTACTGCCCGCATGATCTTTTTTTTCTTTTATTAATTAACGGAAAAAAAGAAATTAACCCAACATTTAGAAATCATACCATTCTACATATGCAATCAGTAATTCTTAACATCATCACATAGATGCATGATCATCGTTTCTTAGTACATTTGCATCGGTTTAGAAGAACTAGCAACACAACAGAAAAAGATATAGAATGTTAATATAGAGAAAAAAATAAAAGTAATAATAATAGTAAAAAAAAAAAAAAAGACAAACAACCAGACAGACAAACAAACACAAAAACAAAAAAACAAAAAAAACCCACAAATACCTATAGCTCAGATGCAGCTTCATTCAGTATTTTAACATGATTATTTTACAATTAGGTATTATTGTGCTGTCTATTTTTGAGTTTTTGTATCTAGTCCTGTTGCACAGTCTGTACCCCTTCAGCTCCAATTACACATTATCCTACCCTGTTTCTAACTCCTGCTGGTCTCTGTTACCAATGACATATTCCAAGTTTATTCTTGAATGTCGGTTCACATCAGTGGGACCATACAGTATTTGTCCTTTAGTTTTTGGCTAGACTCACTCAGCATAATGTTCTCTAGGTCCATCCAAGTTATTACATGCTTCATAAGTTTATTCTGTCTTAAATCTGCATAATATTCCATCGTATGTATATACCACAGTTTGTTTAGCCACTCTGTTGATGGACATTTTGGCTGTTTCCATCTCTTTGCAATTGTAAATAACGCTGCTATAAACATTGGTGTGCAAATGTCCGTTTGTGTCTTTGCCCTTAAGTCCTTTGAGTAGATTCCCAGCAATGGTATTGCTGGGTCGTATGGCAATTCTATATTCAGCTTTTTGAGGAACCGCCAAACTGCCTTCCACAGTGGTTGCACCCTTTGACATTCCCACCAACAGTGGATAAGTGTGCCTCTTTCTCCGCATCCTCTCCAGCACTTGTCATTTTCTGTTTTGTTGATAATGGCCATTCTGATGGGTGTGAGATGATATCTCATTGTGGTTTTGATTTGCATTTCTCTAATGGCCAGGGACATTGAGCATCTCTTCATGTGCCTCTTGGCCATCTGTATTTCCTCTTCTGGTAGGTGTCTGTTCAAGTCTTTTTCCCATTTTGTAATTGGGTTGGCTGTCTTTTTGTTGTTGCGTTGAACAATCTCTTTATAAATTCTGGATACTAGACCTTTATGTGATATGTCATTTCCAAATATTGTCTCCCATTGTGTAGGCTGTCTTTCTACTTTCTTGATGAAGTTCTTTGATGCACAAAAGTGTTTAATTTTGAGGAGCCCCCATTTATTTATTTCCTTCTTCAGTGCTCTTGCTTTAGGTTTAAGGTCCATAAAACTGCCTCCAATTGTAAGTTTCATAAGATATCTCCCTATATTTTCCTCTAACTGTTTTATGGTCTTAGACCTAATGTTTAGATCTTTGATCCAATTTGAGTTAGCTTTTGTATAGGGTGTGAGATATGGGTCTTCTTTCATTCTTTTGCATATGGATATCCAGTTCTCTAGGCACCATTTATTGAAGAGACTGTTCTGTCCCAGGTGAGTTGGCTTGACTGCCTTATCAAAGATCAAATGTCCATAGATGAGAGGGTCTATATCTGAGCACTCTATTCGATTCCATTGGTCGATATATCTATCTTTATGCCAATACCATGCTGTTTTGACCACTGTGGCTTCATAATATGCCTTAAAGTCAGGCAGTGCAAGACCTCCAGCTTCATTTTTTTTCCTCAAGATGTTTTTAGCAATTCGGGGCACCCTGCCCTTCCAGATAAATTTGCTTATTGGTTTTTCTATTTCTGAAAAATACGTTGTTGGGATTTTGATTGGTATTGCATTGAATCTGTAAATCAATTTAGGTAGGATTGACATCTTAACTATATTTAGTCTTCCAATCCATGAACACGGTATGCCCTTCCATCTGTTTAGGTCTTCTGTGATTTCTTTTAGCAGTTTTTTGTAGTTTTCTTTATATAGGTTTTTTGTCTCTTTAGTTAAATTTATTCCTAGGTATTTTATTCTTTTAGTTGCAATTGTAAATGGGATTCGTTTCTTGATTTCCCCCTCCGCTTGTTCATTGCTAGTGTATAGAAATGCTACAGATTTTTGAATGTTGATCTTGTAACCTGCTACTTTGCTGTACTCATTTATTAGCTCTAGTAGTTTTGTTGTGGATTTTTCCGGGTTTTCGACGTATAGTATCATATCGTCTGCAAACAGTGATAGTTTTACTTCTTCCTTTCCAATTTTGATGCCTTGTATTTCTTTTTCTTGTCTAATTGCTCTGGCTAGAACCTCCAACACGATGTTGAATAATAGTGGTGATAATGGACATCCTTGTCTTGTTCCTGATCTTAGGGGGAAAGTTTTCAATTTTTCCCCATTGAGGATGATATTAGCTGTGGGTTTTTCATATATTCCCTCTATCATTTTAAGGAACTTCCCTTGTATTCCTATCCTTTGAAGTGTTTTCAACAGGAAAGGATGTTGAATCTTGTCAAATGCTTTCTCTGCATCAATTGAGATGATCATGTGATTTTTCTGCTTTGATTTGTTGATATGGTGTATTACATTAATTGATTTTCTTATGTTGAACCATCCTTGCATACCTGGGATGAATCCTACTTGGTCATGATGTAGAATTCTTTTAATGTGTTGTTGGATACGATTTGCTAGAATTTTATGGAGGATTTTTGCATCTATATTCATTAGAGAGATTGGTCTGTAGTTTTCTTTTTTTGTAATATCTTTGCCTGGTTTTGGTATGAGGGTGATGTTGGCTTCATAGAATGTATTAGGTAGTTTTCCCTCCACTTCGATATTTTTGAAGAGTTTGAACAGAGTTGGTACTAATTCTTTCTGGAATATTTGGTAGAATTCACATGTGAAGCCGTCTGGTCCTGGACTTTTCTTTTTGGGAAGCTTTTGAATGACTGATTCAATTTCTTTACTTGTGATTGGTTTGTTGAGGTCATCTATTTCTTCTTGAGTCAAAGTTGGTTGTTCATGTCTTTCCAGGAATCCGTCCATTTCATCTAAATTGTTGTATTTATTAGCATAAAGTTGTTCATAGTATCCTGTTATTACCTCCTTTATTTCTGTGAGGTCAGTAGTTATGTCTCCTCTTCCATTTCTGATCTTATTTATTTGCATCCTCTCTCTTCTTCTTTTTGTCAGTCTTGCTAAGGACCCATCAATCTTATTGATTTTCTCATAGAACCAACTTCTGGCCTTATTGATTTTCTCTATTGTTTTCATGTTTTCAATTTCATTTATTTCTGCTCTAATCTTTATTATTTCTTTCCTTTTGCTTGCTTTGGGATTAGTTTGCTGTTCTTTCTCCAGTTCTTCCAAGTGGACAGTTAATTCCTGCATTTTTGCCTTTTCTTCTTTTCTGATATAGGCATTTAGGGCAATAAATTTCCCTCTTAGCACTGCCTTTGCTGCGTTCCATAAGTTTTGATATGTTGTGTTTTCATTTTCATTTGCCTCGAGGTATTTACTAATTTCTCTTGCAATTTCTTCTTTGACCCACTCGTTGTTTAAGACAGCATGATCTTTTAAAGAAAAAACCTGATGAAGCCACTGCCCTATTTTCTCCCTTCCCCAATGTTGTCTATTATAGTTTCTCAAAACACGGCACAGCCTTCCTTAACAGAGATTACTAGAGTCCGGAAGTATACATGACATTTGTGATTTTCTATTATTTTCTAGGTTGTCAGCTACAACAGGGTAGGAACTGAATTTCCTTTTTTGCAAGTAGGTGTTCAATAATTATGTTAAATGAATGAATGCTAAGGCTGTCTACACCGAATTTCCAGATCAAACATAAGGTAAAAGTCAGAAATTCAATTTGATTACCTTACTCCATGTAAGCATACAAAAGAAAAAACAAAAGCTATTTATCACCAAACACTCTTCTATCTATGGGGATACTATTAAGGGAAAGACCATTTGGTTCTGCTGAAGCCTACAGGAGGGCTGGAAAGCAAAAGGTGACAGAGCAGAGGGAGGGAGGTGAAGTGCTGAACTCCATTAAGGAAAAATAATGGAGTTCCTTGGGGTGATTTTAGAGAAGATGAGGAGAGCTATGCAACAGGAAGAATGAGGAAAGCTAGAATGGTGGAAGGCTATTACCTAATCTGTAGAAATGACTGGGTAACTTACATTTTTAAGAATAAGAATGCCTATATTCCGTTTCCCATTATTTGTGAATGCAAATTGCTTCAATCTCTCTACATTGTTAATAAACTCTGATTCATACATAAATACTCCGAGTAAAAAGTTTCCTTCTGGGGGGTGGGGCAAACTGGTGCTGGGAAAATTAAGGGAAGGTCTCAGTTGTGTTGTGGAAAAGAGAAAGCATGATGGCTATTGAGAAAAATCCCTAACTAAAATAATTCTACTCCAACAGAGACTTGAGGTCTTATGTGATTGGGAGATGTTTCTAGAAATTCATAAAAGCTTTGGAGAGCATATGGCATTTTTCACAGTGGGGATTTCAGACAGTTTTATCCAGGACTTAGGAAACTTGGTGAACCCAGTTGACCCCTATGAAGAAAAATTTCCATACCCCAAACACAATAAAAACCTCAACTAAAGTTTAATGATGTAGCAACCAGAAACCAGGCGTCCTGCTGCCCTTGAGCAAATGAGAGCTCAAATTCACACACCCAAGTAACCAAGTAACCACCACCACCTCACACACTGGGCAGGGGGGCAGGTCATTCCTCACTGCTTGGGTGAAAGGTCATATTACATAAATACTTCTGTGCGCTGATGGGGGAACTTTAAGGAAGAATTAACACATGGTAAGACAGCAAAGGAAGATTTCCTAGTGAACATAAGAAGCTGGAGGGCCTGAATGGATAAAAAAAAAGATGGCATTTCATTTTTAATCAGACATTTAAAGAACGAGAACCTGAAACACAGGTTTAATTATGAAAGTGGATCAGTAAAGGAAATTTACAGTATCGGAAAAATCAACAGTTGCTCGGGGGAAAACAGAACAGGAAGCATTATAGGTGACTTTTAGATTCTATGGTTGGATACCTGCTAACAAATATAATGCTCCTTGGTCCATATCACACATATACCTTGTGTCAATGAGGTATTTTGTTGGTTTGTTTTACTGGGGAGTCCAGCCTACCTAAGACCAGGTAGAGAGAAGACCTCTAATGGATCTCCCAGCGTAACTCTGAGAAAGTGTGGCAGTGTGAAATCAATACCAGGGAACTATACTGTCTTGGATGATTTGGATAAAACAAAAGGGTGGTACAAGGCTACTCAAACTGTTCCCCAAGCTTACAGGACATGTCTCTAAGCCTATTGTGGTTGTGTTCCTCAGTATACACAGCCTGAAGAGATTCTGCTTTGCCTCTATGCTTGCAAAGCGTTAGACCAAACTACCACCAAGGGCAGAACTCCGAATGCTGATACCTGACAAAGGTGGTGATTCTCTGCCTGATGCGCTCAAAGGACCGACCAATTCTTGAGACACTGGGGTTTCAAAGAGAGAAAGAGTTTATTGCTAGGCACAAAGCAGGAGAGCAGATGGCCTATGGCCCAAAAATCTGTCTCCCTGAGAAAGTCTAGGGGGTTTCCAAGGTTTTTATGGATTGTGACAAGGAGAGATGAAGTCATGACAATTTCAATAGCAAGTGTAAGCAGAAAGGGAAACAGTCATCATTTCAATAGAAAGTGTAAGCAGAAACCATTTACAAAATGTAAAGGAGTTAAACTGGGCTGGAACCAGTTAATGCAATTTCTTCCTTTAGCTGTAGGTTGCTTGTTCTTACAGGTTTCTAAAGAAAAAAAATGGACACACACACAGGATAAGGGCTTTTACAATCACTCTCAGGATCAAGGCAGTTATATCACAGTTCAGAGATTTCAGGTATTTTCTCTGTCTACTCTTAATATACCAGAAAGAAAAAAAAAGGAATATTTATATAATTATTGAGTAGTTATAATCATTTACTAAATCCCAACTCCTTGGATACAATGCTACATCACTTAAATAAGTCCAGGACTGGAAAAAACTGAATCAGTTAATAGGTAGTACCCGGAAGGATGTCTGAATAAAATGAAAGGAGATTTAGTAATTAAAAAATATTTTTTTAAAGACTCAAATCGCACATAGTCGTTACCCTGTGTCTCACTAGTGAAAACAGCATCAGCGCATGTAAAATAAATTGTATCCAATCAGAAAAAAAAATTTTGCAGCCAGGAGCATGACACAATACTAACTAAAGGTCCCCCTCTAGTGGCCAATTGGAAGAATAACAAAAACTGCCAAACTAAGGGGCCAGCTTGGGGGTGTGGTGTGAATAAACCGGAAAGAAATGCCACAACCAATGAAAAGATCTGTTTAATTTTCCCTTCATATCAGGGAAGATAATTTATCACCCTATATAGTATATGCAGATACACATAGGAAGTATAACTTCTTCTTAATTTCTCTTAACTAGATGAAGTTGCAAAGTCTCAAAGTCACGTCCGTAATTTTGTTTTTCACAATCTAAACATCGTACCAATGGGGACTCTTCTACCAATGACAGATTGGTTGGACAATATAAAAATTCTTTATAAAAAGTGTTAAAAATGCAGTTAGGATTTTGTTTTTCTTCACTACTCCTCACAACTTTCTCAATTTAGCTACTCGTGCGCGAATGTAGTCGTAATGCTCCCACGTGTGCGTGTGCATGTCTGATAGAGCTACTCTGAAACTCTATGAAAAAGAGTGAATTCAGGGTCAGAAATCATGGGTTGCATTCAAATTCCACAAGATTTTGGCGGTTTAATCTTGAGTTATTCAATTAATCTCTTGGAGACTCACTTAAAAAAAATGCAATATGAATTGCTGCTTTTCCAATCTCCCTGCATTTTGGGGAAAATATAATGAAATGTGCATTAAAAATACTTCGTGAATTCTAAAGTGCTAATCAACCATTAGTCAGTATTAATCTCACAATCTCTGGCAAATATGATGAAGTTAATGAACCTTAGAATTCAAAGTAGTATTAGATTCACTTGATTTTTTAAAAAATGTTTTCAGCCTAAAATTATTTATGAGACAGATGGTTGAAGGTACCCTGAGTGATTGTCTAAATTCTGAAATTTATCTTGTACCTGTAGGTGCAACAAAGGAGAGCTAATTATTTGTCTAAGCTTTTGCACTGATCAATAGCTCACAACCACTCTAAGATCTTATGTCCTAAAGTTTATCACTTTAGAAATCCAATCAGATTATTAATATTTTTTTCTCAGAAGTTTCAATAAGTAATACAGGCTGATAGATGTAAATGATCAAAACAGCTGTGGATAAATCAGATAACTGGATTTTACTCCAGGTTTAATTATTCTGAGATACCAGGACCCAGCTTTAAGAAGGAGTTAAATAGAAGATGATACCATCATTATTTGAGAAGAACTTTTTTCTCTCCCTAGTTCATCCTGGACACCCATTATCTTTTATTTAGTTTTATCTACCTATCTGGTAACTTTTAGGGCAGGGTAGAAATCAATTGACTCTTTTTTTTACATCTAGTTAAAAACAATAGTTGCTAATTAATTAAATTTCAGCTATTTTCAGGCAGCTTCATTTGAATGAAATCAATTTAGTTCAACTTCCAAACCAGTGGGATAGTAATGGACACTGCATTTAGAATGACAGGGAATGTGATAAATCTTAGTATAAAAGTAACACTTTTGTTTCAATACATAATTGTTTGATAAGGAGAAAACACTCCCTGAAAATTAAATGTCTATTTCAAAAGGAATCATTTACTCAAAACTACCCTATTCTAGTCACAAATCACAAGAACAAACTCTTTCCTCCCAAATCCTTATGGAGTAGTTGAACTAACACAGGAAATGCAGATCTCAGCAGAATTTATTATTTTTCATTTCTAGCTCAGAGCAAGTTTTTCCAAGACTCAGGATTGATTTAATAGCCTTGCACAACATGGAAATAGCAGTACATTATATTTTATTGTTTAGGAAAGCGAAATTCAAATGAAAAATATCCACAGGAGGCACAGAAATAAAGTAAAGATAGGTGTTTCTGAAAATAATCCTCTGGGAAAAAAGTGACGCTCTCTTGAAACTCAGGCAGAGAGAACAAAATAACTCAGAAGTTGCCAAATTTTTCTATGTATTAAAATTACTGAGGAGCTTCTAAAAATCCCCATGTAACAACCCACATCCAGATATTAGTAATTTTTCATGTTTTTCTCTAATTTTGATTACAATGGGCAGCCAGGTTTGAGAAACACTCCTTCAAAGCATGAAATAAGTTTTAGTATGATCACAGATTATTCTCATGAGCTCCTTAGGAATGGCAAGACACAAGTTTCATCCTAGAGGCATGTAAACTGATGAGTGAGCAAGGAGCAGAATCCATGCAGACTAAATTACTGGACCAGCAGAGAACACAATGGATTGTTAAACCAGTATGGCATGCAGAGCTCTCTGCTGGGGACTGTAGGGATATAGAAAAATACACGGCAATGCCTTGAACGGATTTACAAATAGTTGGGGCCACCGATGGGCAAACAAATCTAGACCAAATCCAATAAGGGTTCCAAGTGAATTACAGAGCCGAGTGGTAATAGAAGGGAGAGCAAGGTCATGGAAATGATTTAGAAGGGTAAATATAATAACAGGACTAAAATCTCTACCTGGCTGAATCCAGGGATCTTGAAAAAACAAACACATGACGAAGGGAACTTCAGCAGTGAGATACTGTAGCAGAATATACATTTATTTGCAAGCTCGTCTCCAAACGTGCTCCCCAGACTTGCATTCTAGGCAGCACCTGGGAGCTTGTTTGGGCCACACCCTTATAGGGCTCCAGAAATGAATTTTAACAAACTCTCAAGGTGATTCCCAGTACATGCGAAAGTTTGAGAACCCCCACAGTAAGGTCTGTCTTAAGAATAAGAAGTCTCCATACGGTCTGGACCATTCGTGGAACGATATATAAAAATATCCATCTAAATTGTCCCCGTGTACTGAAGTAGACGCCTTATATCCATGCAGGGTGTGATACCCACGGATACTTCAACTCTGCCCATATTATTCTTGCTGGGAACCATTCCAGAGATCAGGAATCTTGGCTACAGTCTTAAAATATAAAATAGCAAGTTGGTTATTGAAAAACAAAAATCAGGACTGAGTAGACAGTGATATTAATGAAAAGTTTCTGACTGCAGGTACTCAGGTTTATATTTTAGATACCTGACTTTTTTCATCTCTAACTCATTTCCCCTTGATTTTTTTTTCAGGATCCATAAATAAAATTTTATTGGAACACAGCCATGCCAATTCATTTCTGTACTGTCTATAGCTGCTTTTATACCTTAATTAGAAAGCTGAGTAGTTGCTACAAAGACCGAATAGCAAGGTTAAAATATTTGCATTTAGCCCTTTAAGACAAACTTTGCCAATCTCTGCTCTGTGCCAAATCTGAACTGCCACCTCTTTTTTTTTTAAACCATCTTGCAAAAATAATCCCTTTTTTTTTTTGGCATGGGCAGGCTCCAGGAACCGAAATTAATCCCAATTTTAATGACCATTTTTCCCTACTGTAGATATAGCTAGTACTCTTTTTTTTTAATTTTTATTAATAAAACCAATCAACATGCAAACATGAACATTCTTAATGTATGAACATTCCACACTTGGTGTGCAATCAGTGGGTTACAAATACCATCACATAGTTGTATATTCATCACCATGATCATTTCTCAGAACATTTACATCACTTCAAAAAAAGAAATAAAAAGAAAAAAGAAGAAACTCATACATACCATACCCCTTACTCCTCCCTCTCATTGACCACTAGCATTTCCCTCTACCCCATTTATTTTCACATTTGTTCCCCCTATTATTTATTTGTTTTTAATCCATATTTTTTACTCATCTGTCCACACTGTAGCTAAAAGGAGCATCAGAACAAGGTTTTCATAATCACACAGTCACTTTGTGAAAGCTATATCATTATACAATCATCTTAAAGATACATGGCTACTGGCACACAGCTCTACAGTTTCAGGCACTTCCCTCCAGCCTCTCTAATACGCCTTAAACTAAAAATGGGACATCTATATAATGCATAAGAATAACCTCCAGGATAACCTCTCAACTCTGTTTGAAATTTCTCAGCCTCTGACACTTTATTTTGTCTCATTTCTCTCTTCCCCTTTCAGCTGAGGTTTTCTCAATCCTTTGATGCTGAGTCCCAGCTCATTCCAGGATTTCTGTCCCATGTTGCCAGGAAGGTCTACACCCCTGGGACTCATGTTCCATGTAGACAGGGGGAAGGCGGGGAGTTTGCTTGCCATGTTGGCTAAGAGAGAGAGACCACATCTGAGTAACAAAAGAGGTTCTCTGGGGGTGACTGTTAGGCCTAATTTTAAGTAGGCTTAGCCTATCCTTTGCAGGGATAAGTTTCATGTGAACAAACCCCAAGACTGAGGGTTTGGCCTATTGATTTTGTTGTCCTCACTGCTTGTGAGAATATCAGGCCTTCTCCAAATGGAGAAGTTGAATTATCCCCCTTTCTCAGCATTCCGCCAAGGGGACTTTGAAAATACTTTTTTATTCACTGTTCAAATCACTCTGGGATTTATGGGGATATCACTCTGGACAAACCTACAAAATCTCATGCCCTACTCAAGGTTCCATGTACTCATGGTGTCCAATTAAACTGTCCATATAAATTATATTAGGAGATGCACTACTCAAAATATAAATTTTGTACCAAAGAAACATTTTTTGCTTTAGTCTCACACATAAGTTAACGTTTTAAAATACGTGTTATCTATTTTCAACACCCAGCAATATTGACATTCCTTTGTTTTTCCTCATGCAAAAACATTTTTTAATTTGTGTATTTAGTCACTATCATTTTACACTCTAGGTATTCTAGATTATACCACCTCAATCTTTATCATCTATCTTTCCTTTTGATTTCATTTATGCCCCTGCCCTCCTCCCTCTATCATTCTCACATTCAGCTTCGTTCAGTGTACTAACATTATTGTATTACAGTTAGGTAGTATTGTGCTATCCATTTCTGAATTTTTCTAATCAGTCCTGTTGCACAATCTGTGTACCTTTAGCTCCAATTACCCAATATCTACCCTATTTCTATCTCCTGATGCTCTCCATTCTTAACTAAATTCTCCAAGTTCATTCATTAATGTTAGTTCATATCAGTAAGACCATACAGTACTTGTCCTTTTGTTTCTGGCTAATCTCATTCAGCATAATGTCCTCAAGGTTCATCCATGTTGTTACATACTTCATAACTTTATTATGTCTTATAGCTGCATAATATTCCATCATGCATATATACCACAGTTTGTTTAGCCACTTGTCTGCTGATGGACATTTGGGCTGTTTCCATCTCTTGGCAATTGTAAATAATGCTGCTATAAACATTGGTGTGCTGATGTCCAATTGTGTTCTTGCCCTATTGTCGAATCATATGGCAATGCTATACTTAGCTTCCTAAGGAACTACCAAACTGCCTTCCATGGTAGTTGTACCATTTTACACTCCCACCAATAGTGGATAAGTGTACCTCTTTTTCCACATCCTCTCCAGCACTTGTCATTTTCTGTTTTATTGATAATGGCCATTCTGGTGGGTGTGAGATGATATCTCATTATGGTTTTGATTTCATTTCCCTTATAGCCAGGGAAGTTGAGCATCCCTCCATGTGCCTTTTAGCCATTTTGTATTTCCTCTTCTGAGACATGTCTGTTCATGTCTTTTGCCCATTTTGTTATTGGGTTGTTGTCTTTTTGTTGTTGAGTTGAACAATCTCTTCATATATTTTGGATACTAGACCCTTATCTGGTACATTGTTTCCAAATATTGTCTCCCATTGTGTAGGCTGTCTTTTTACTTTCTTGACAAACTTCTTTGATGCAAAAAGTGTTTAATTTTGAGGAGTTTCCATTTATCTATTTCTTTCTTCAATGCTTGTGCTTTGGGTGTAAGATCTAGAAACTGCCTCCTATTATAAGATTCATACGCTATTTCCCTACATTTTCTTCTAAAAGTTTTATGGTCTTAGATCTAATGTTTAGGTCTTTGATCCATTTTGAGTTAATTTTTATATAGGTTATAAGATATGGATTCTCTTTCATTCTTTTGCATGTGGATATCCAGTTCTCTAGGCACCATTTATTGAAGAGACTGTTCTGTCCCAGGTGAGTTGGCTTGACTGCCTTATCAAAGATCAATTGTCCATACATGAGAGGGTCTATATCTGAACATTCTATTCAACTCCATTGGTCAGTATTTCTATCTTTATGCCAGTACCATGCTGTTTTGATCACTGTAGCTTCATAATATGTCTTCAAGTCAGGTAGTGTGAGACCTCTGACTTCATATTCTTTCTCAGGATATTTTTTGCTATTCAGGGCACTCTGCCCTTCTAGATAAATTTGGTTATAAAAAGTCAGTTTTGGGGATTCTAATTGGTATTGCATTGAATATATAAATCAGTTTAGGTAGAATTGACATCTTAACTATATTTATCTTTCAATCCATGAACATGGTATGCCCTTCCATTTATTTAGGTCTTCTGTGATTTCTTTAGCAATTTCTTATAGTTTTCTTTGTATAGGTCTTTTGTATCCTTAGTTAAATTTATCCCTAAATATTTTATTCTTTTGGTTGCAAGTGTAAATGGAATTTTTTCTTGATATCCCCTTAAGATTGTTCATTACTAGTGTATAGAAACACTACAGATTTTTGAGTGTTGATCATGTAACCTGCTATTTTGCTGTACTCATTCATTAGTGCTAGTAGTTTTGCTGTGGATTTTTCAGGGTTTTTGACATTTAACATCATATTGTCTGCAAACAGTGAGTGTTTTATTTCTTCTTTTCCAACTTTCATGTCTTGTATTTCTTTTTCTTGTCTAATTGCTCTGGCTAGAACTTCCAACACAATGTTGAATAACAATGGGGACAGTGGACATCCTTGCCTTGTTTCTTGTCTTAGGGGGAAAGTTTTCAGTTTTCCCCCATTAAGGATGATGTTAGCTGTGGGTTTTCATATATTCCCTTTATCATGTTAAGGAAGTTCCCTTCTACTCCTATCCTTTGAAGTGTTTTCATCAAGAAAGGATGTTGAATTTTGTCAAATGTCTTTTCTGCATCATTCAAGATGATCAGGCATCTTTTTTTTTCTTGCTTTGATTTGTTTATATGGTGTATTACTTTAGTAGATTTTTTGTTGAACCATCCTTGCATACCTGGTATGAATCCTACTTTGTCATGGTGTATAATTATTTTAATGTGCTGCTGGATTTGATTTGCAAGAATTTTGTTGAGAATTTTTGCTTCTAGATTTATTAGAGAGATTGAAATCTCAAAAAATTTATTTATTTATTAGAGAAATCTCAATCTCTCAAAAAAAATTTCTTTTCTTGTAGCATCTTTGTCTGGCTTTGGTATGAGGGTGATGTTCGTTTCATAGAATGAGTTAGGTAGCCTTCCCTCCTCTTCAATTTTTTTGAAGCGTTTGAGCAGGATTGGTATTAATTTTTCCCTGAATGCTTGGTAGAATTCACATGTGAAGCCATCTGGTCCTGGACTTTTCTTGTTTTTTTCTTTTAATTTTTATTAATAAAATCAATCAACATACAATATGAACATTCTTTTTTTATCACATAGTTGTATATTCATCATGATCATTTCTTAGAACATTTGCATCAATTCAGAAAAAGAAATAAAAGAAAACAGAAAATAAATTCATATATACCATACCCCTTACCCCTCCCTTTCATTGATCAATGGCACTTCAATCTACTAAATGTATCTTAACATTTGTTCCCCCTATTTTTTTTTTTTTTTTTTTTTTTTTAAAGGAAAGACAGAGAGAAGGAAGGAAGGATAGAAGGAAGGAAGAGAGGAAGAAAGGGAAACATCTTTTTTAAACATTTTCTTGTTTTATTGTATTTTGTTTCTCTGTTTTCGTTACATGGGCTGGGGCCGGGAATCGAACCGAGGTCCTCCGGCATAGCAGGCAAGCACTTTGCCCGCTGAGCCACCGCGGCCCGCCCTGTTCCCCCTATTGTTTATTTATTTTTAATCCATATGTTTTACTCATCTGTCCTTAAGGTAGATAAAAAAAGCATCAGGCACAAGGTTTTCACAATCACACAGTCACATCATGAAAGCTATATCATTATACAATCATCTTCAAGAAACATGGCTACTGGAACACAGCTCTAGATTTTCAGGCAGTTCCCTCCAGCCTCTCTGTGACACCTTAACTAAAAAGGTGATATCTATTTAAAGCATAAGAATAACCTCCAGGATAACCTCTTGACTCTGTTTGGAATCTCTCAGCCATTGACACTTCATTTTGTCTCATTTCTCTACTTCCCCCTTTCAGTCGAGAAGGTTTTCTCAGTCCCTTGGTGCTGAGTCCCAGCTCATTCTAGGATTTCTACCCCACATTGCAGGGAGGTCCACATCCCTGGGAGTCATGTCCCACATTGAGAGGGAGTGGACTTTTCTCTGTTGGGAGCTTCTTAATGACTAATTCAGTTTCTTTACTTGTTATTGGTTTGTTGAGGTCATCTATTTCTTCTCAACTCAATGTTGGTTGTTTATGCCTTTCTAGGAAGTTGTCCACTTCATCTACATTGTCTAGTTAATTGGCATAAAGTTGTTCATAGTATCCTCTCATTACCTCCTTTATTTCTGTGGGGTTGGTGGGTATGTCTCCTCTTCCATTTCTGATATTATTTATTCGCATCCAATCTCTTCTTTTTTGTCAACCTTGCTAAAGGTCCATCAATCTTAATAATTTTCTTATAGAACCAACTTCTGGTTTTGTTGATTTTCTCAATTTCATTTATTTCTGCTCTACTCTTTGTTATTTCTTTCCTTTTGCTTGCTTTGGGGTGAGTTTGCTCTTCTTTCTCTAGTTCTTCAAAGTGAACAGTTAATTCCTCAAATTTTGCTGTTCCTTCTTTTTTGATATAGGCATTTAGGGCAATAAATTTCCCTCTTAGAATTGCCTTTCCTGCATCCCATAAATTTTGATATGTTATGTTTCATTTTCATTTTCCTCAAGATATTTACTCATTTCTCTAGTAATTTCTTCCTTGACCCACTGGTTGCTTAAGAGTGTGTTGTTGAGCCTCCATATATTTGTGAATTTTCTGGCCCTCTGCCTATTATTGATTTCCAACTCCATTCCTTTATGATCTGAGAAAGTGTTTTGTATGGTTTCAATCTTTTTAAATTTATCAAGACTTGCTTTGTGACCCAGCATATGGTCTATTCTTGAGAATGATCCATGAGCACTTAAGAAAAAGGTGTATTCTGCTGTTGTGGGGTGTAATGTCCTCTAAATGTCCGTTAAGTCTAGTTCATTTATATTATTCAAATTCTCTGTTTCTTTATTTATCCTCTGACTAGATGTCCTGTCCATTGATGACAGTAGGGAATTGAAGTCTCCAACTATAATGGTAGAGGTGTCTATTTCTCTTTTCAGTGTTTGCCTCATGTATTTTTGAGCACCCTGGCTCGGTGCATAAATATTTATGATTGTTATGTCTCCTTGTTGAATTGTTCCTTTTATTAATACATAGTGTCTTTATCTCTTTTAATTGTTTTACATTGAAAGTCTAATTTGTTGGATATTAGCATAGCTACCCCTACTCTTTTCTGATTCTTTTTTTTTTTTTTTTTTTTTTTTTTTTTTTTTTTTTAAAGACAGAGAGAAGGAAGGAAGGATAGAAGGAAGGAAGGAAGGAAGAAAGGGAAACATTTTTAAACATTTTCTTGTTTTATTGTATTCTGTTTCTCCGTTTTTGTTACATGGGCTGGGGCCGGGAATCGAACCGAGGTCCTCCGGCATAGCAGGCAAGCACTTTGCCCGCTGAGCCACCGCGGCCCGCCCGCTTTTCTGATTCTTGTTTGCATGAAATATCTTTTTCCAACCTTTTACTTTCACCTATGTTTATCCTTGGGTCTAAAATGCATCTCCTATAGACAGCATATAGATGGGTCCTGTTTTTCAATCCATTCTGCCAGTCTAGGTCTTTTGATTGTGGAGTTTAATCCATTAACATTTAGTGTTATTACTGCAAGAGCAGTACTTTCTTCTACCGTTTTGCCTTTTGGATTTTATATGTCATATCTATTTTTTCTTCTTTTTACCTTTACTGATTGTCTTCATTTCTACACTCTTCTTCACACGTCTCTCTCCTGTCTTTTCCTATCTGTCTCTAATGTTCCATTTAGTATTTCTTGCAGAGCCAGTATCTTGGTCACAAATTCTCTCAATGATTTTTTGTTTGAAAATGTTTCAATTTCTCCCTCACTTTTGAAGGACAACTTTTCTGGATATAGGATTCTTGGATGGCAGTTTTTCTCTTTTAGTATCTTAAATATATCATACCACTGTCTTCTTGCCTCCATTGGTTTCTGCTTAGAAATCTATGCATAGTCTTATTGGGCTGCCCTTGTATGTGATAGATTGCTTTTCTCTTTCTGCTTTCAAAACTCTTTCTCTTTGACATCTGACATTCTGATTAGTAATTATCTTGAAGTACATCTATTTGGATCTATTCTATTTGGGGTATGCTGTACTTCTTGGATCTGTAATTTTAAGTCTTTCATAAGAATTGGGAAATTTTCAGTGATAATTTCCTCCATTAGTTTTTCTCCTTCTTTTCCCTTCTCTTCTCCTTTTGGGACACTCACAACACATATATTTGTGCACTTCATGTTGTCATTCAATTGCCTGAGTTTCTGTTCCTATTTTTCCATTCATTTCCCTATATTTTCTTTTGCTCATCAGATTTCAGATGTCCCCTCCTCCAGTTCACTAATTCTATCTTGTGTCTCTTGAAATCTAACATTGTAGGTTTCCATTGTTTTTTTTTTTCATCTCTTCTACTTCATCTTTCATTCCCATAGTTCTGTGATTGGTTTTTTAGACTTTTGATTTCTTCTTTTTGTTCATCCCTTGCCTTCTTTATATTCTCCCACAATTCACTGATTTGATTTTTGAGGAGATTTTCCATGCCTGTTCAAGCATCCTGAATTAATTGTTTCAACTCCTGTATATCATTTGAATTCTTGGTTTGTTCCTTTGACTAGGCCATATCTTCAATTTTCCTAGTATGATTCATTATTTTTCATTGGCATCTAGACATTTAATTTCCTTAATTAATTTATTCTGGAGATTGTTTCACATTTTTTTCCCTAGGATTTTCTTGTTGGATGACTTTGTTGTCTACCTGTTCTTTCACATTCAGTTCAGCTAATTCTAGACCTCTAGCTTAGGTTTTGTTTAACAGAGAATTTTTCAGTTCTTGTTTTCTCATTTTTTGCCCTGGCTGTATGGTGCCTTTCCCATGAAGCCTCTAGACTCTGTGTTTTTCCTATCCTGCCCAGTATGTGGCACTTGTCTCCCTACAGGTCCCACCAGCATTAAGTGATACAGCATCTTTAACTTCTGCAGACTCTCCCTACTGGGGATGTGGTTGAGACAGAGGAGAGGTTGTAGGCTGACTTTAATTGCTTCAGTTTTCCAGACCCTGGGGTCTAAACTCCTTGAGGGAGGGGTTCCAGCTGAGCTGGGCCCCACCCCTTTTCTGAGGAAGGCACAGCCTCCAGATAAGCTCTGAGACAAGCTTAATTCTGCCCTTGCCTGAGGCAGTTGGAGCCTGAGAAGGCTTGCAGTTGCATGCAAAGAATAATCAAGCCATAGAAACACAATCACAAAAAAGAAAAGAAAAAAAACATCCTTTTCAGAGTAGGACCTCCATTCCTTGGGTTTGCCAATCAAGAGCTTAAGTTGGCATGTTGTCCTGTATATCTCCAGGTCCTATGTGCTCCCTCCTTTCCTTCAGGGCTCAGACCCTTTCAAGTATTTTGTGCTATCTGATAAACAAAACAAAACAAAACAAAAAACCTGTTGTTGTTGTTGTTGTTTTTCTTTTTCTGTCAGCCCTGCCCCCTCTGTGCTGGGGCAAAACCCAGCAAACCCAGCTTTTACTGGAGGTTGAGCTGAGCTGAGGGCCTATTTTTAGTAGTCAGAATTTCTTCATTAATTCTACAATTGGAGCTTGGTTGAGCTTAGCCCCTTGCTGCTAGCAAAGTCTCTTTCCTTTCCCCTCTGGGAATCAGCCTGTTGGGGAGGGGCACCAGCCTCTGTGACTTGGGGAACTCACGATTCTGAGTGGGACCACAGCTGGTCCAGCTTGTCCAGACTGGTGTACCTGTGTGTCCTGTCACTGACATGGCCCCAGCAGTCGTTCTGTACTGTTCCTGGCTATTTACTAGCAGCTCGGGAGGATGAACTAAATCCCACCCCTCACTAAGTTGCCATCTTGGACCATTATCCATTTCCCCTTATTTTTAAGAAGAGAGATATCATGCAACCACAAGAATGAACAAACTATAAATCCCATGCAACAATATAGATAAATCTCATAAACATAAAAGAAGCCTGACACAAAAGAGTCCACACAGTATGATTTCATTTACATAAAGTTTAATGGCAGGAAAAAAGAATTTAGTATTAGATGTGGGATAGATATTATCCTAGAGGGGATAGTGACTAGAGGGGGATACCAGGGGTTTCTGGGGTCCTAGCAATGTTCTGTTTCTTGATCTGCATGCTGGTTATGCCAGTGTGTTCATTTCGTGAAAATTCATTAATCTCTAAATTTATAATTTGTACACTAACATTTATGAATCCTTCAATATGAAATTATGAAAAGATGTTAGAATAGGATTAAGGCTATGTTAGATTTTTAAGGAGTCAGGACATCTTCCCTTTAGCATTTAAAGATGTATTGGGTGTTGGGGTGCTGCCCTCAGGGAATGTTGGGGAGAGGTCAATGTCATGTCTTTCACTGAAGTGAGCAAGGCCTACTGGGCAATGAAATTTCATCCTTGGGATTCTAAAAACCCAAAAAGAATGGTTGGTTTGGTGGTCTGTGCCTACAAGCACATTTGTTGCCCCAATCTGTCCAAGTTGCATCTATTGGCTCTCTGCCACCATCTGAAGCCATTCCCTAAATCTTGATTTAATATCTCTTGCCCCCCTCCTTTTGTCTCAACTTCCTTGCCTCTCCTTCCTTCAAAACGTACTGGTTCTCTGTTTTATTCTCTCAGAATCTTTATGAACCAGTTCATTAGACCAGCTGTTCTTAATCCTGGGTACGCACTAGAATCCTTTGCAAGTTTTATAAAAATACTGATATCTAGGCCCACTGTAGACCAATTAAATAGGAATCTCTGGACATGAAGTCCCACTTATCAGTACTTTCATAGCTCCCTGTGTGATATCAACAGGCAGGCCAGAGTTGTGAAGCTCTCCACAGACTCACCGAATATCATCTGTTTATGTGCCATTCTCCCTAAAGCCATTTCTGGGTTTTACTGGAGCCTACAGGGCTTTAATGAAAGGAATGATTAACTCCACAAATCCTCCTTTGGCCCCAGAGAGAAGAGGTTCTCCTGAGGCAGGGCAGAGGTCAGACAACACTAAGGACTCCACTGACCCATGGCCATAGGTCCCCAACTTCCCAGAGCAACTGCGGCCACTGGGGAAGCCCCCACTTAACAAGAGGAGGGCCTACGAAACACAACTTCCTTTTAAACAAATAAGACTTTTGGGTATATACAAAGAGCTAAAGTCATGGCCATGGTTTTAAAGGATTTTAATGGCAGGTAAATTCTCAGCTAACAGTCAAGAAGGTGTGAAATTTTATTGAAGTATTGCTGTGGTGTGAAAGCGTATCATCTCACTCACATTTATTATTTTCTATTTTCTAAAATTCAAAGTGTGAGAAAACATCTATTAAAATTCCTACTTTCCTTTTTATTGTTATGTTATTTTTATTTATGTATTATTTCATTCTATTTCTTTCCTACCTGTCTTTTAAATACTCTGGAATAGAGCAGGAGAAGCATGTTTCCTTGATTGCATTTGGTGGGAGAGACAGGGCATGATTAAGGCAGGAGTTGACTGAGCTCAAATCCCTTGGCTGCCCAAAATGCCTGTGGCATGACTATGACCTAATGGCAACCACAAGTGCCTTTCTGGCCAGCACATGAGGTCAGCGGTCCACAACACCGGGGTCTAACACCAGGGCTTTAGTAATACCTGCCTTTGGCAAAAAGAGTACCTGCACTGGGCCTGATATTTGGAGGGTTGTTGTGAACTTTCTTTGTCCCCTTCCAATTCCCCACGTGGATGCATCCACAGGACCCCAGGGATATCCACACAGAGCCCACACCCTCCTTTTACATCATGATCTGGAGCCCATATCTGGGTTTGCTGTGCAAATGGCTGCGGGCCAGCTAACAGTGCCTGTAGGTCCTATTCCCTATCTGCCCCCTGGGGGACAGACTATGCCCCTGGTGGACACACCCCTGGCCTGAGGGTGGTTGCTGGGAGCTAAAGGTAGGTGTACTTGGACGGAACTTAGGCTTGCATGCTACATGTCCTCAAGCATATGTAGAAGTTGCCTCTTGGTTCCCAATGGAGTCAAAAGAAAAAAGAAGAACAGGTGGGCTCCTCAATACAAAGAGATTTGAAAATGCTAAATTTGAACCTGGCCTTCCAGGATATTATGAAGGCATATGTGTCAAGGTAGTAAGATAGTTCATAAGAGTTGCCTCAGTATTATTGCTGGATTTCCTTACTAAAATGCTTTATGAATTTGTGTATGTTCAAGAATGTATAAAAACATGCTCGAAAGAGGTAGTGAAACAAAATACCTGCTGCATCTGCCAGGCATGTCCAGGCCCACCTGCATTCCAGATTAAAGAAATCAGCTACAAGCCAGAGCTTATAACACTGTCTTTGTCTGTTCCCATAGTAACTCCTGCTCTGCCTGCTTTCCTATATAATCTGAAGACAAAGATATTTAGGTCTCAGACTCTGGACAGAAGTCCTCTGAGTCTGCCACAGCAATAAAAAGCTTGCTCTCTTCTCAGAGGCCCCAGTGCCTTCTTGTGTGGTGTTCAGAGTTTTCCCTACTTCAGTAGGAGGAGAGACCTTTAGTACTAAGGTGGGGATAGAACCTGAACACTGAGTCTCTCATTTGAACTTGAACTTAACCTTCTGATTATTGTAAAGGCTTATTTGTAAAGAAAGAAGGCCAAAGCTTCCTTATTTTAAGTCCATTAGTGTGAGTTATAAACATTTATATATGTGGTACGTGGCTCTCCACCTGTGTGGTACCTCAAATTCTAAAAGTAGGCCTGCATGAGCTCCACCCTAGACCTGCCAAACCAAAATGTCTCAGGTTGGACTGGTAAATCTGAATTTTAAAAAGCTCCTTGGGTGATTGTTACCCACAATTCATTTACCAGCCACTACCCTAGACCCTTATCTCTGCTCTCCTTTTTAATTTAAAATCCTTTTGTCAATGTAATAGTGCTGGGTGATTTCATCTGAATGCAGTGAATGCAGATAAAAGAGGAAAGGTTTCATGGGAACATAAGGCAAAAACCAAGTCCAACTTCATTTTGTTTGGGAAACAGGTTTATTGAATCCCCTGAACCAGTGGCTTCTATTCCAATTTCTCTGTCCAAAGACATCCTAAGGGACAGATGTGATCCCTCTCTCAACATTCATATCATTTTCCCTCATCAATAGAATTCTCTCATTTTCAGTTGGGCCTTTTCTCCCAGCTAATTCCTGAATCATATTCTTTGACCTAGTATCTATTTTTTTCCCCTAAATATCTCTACACCTGAATGCCTAGAATTTTTGTTCTAACATATGATTGTTTAACCCAGAGCCCTTTTATCCTGGCAGGTGAGAAACATTTCTTATTTGCCCAAAACCTGTTAATCCCTTGGTAGTACATTAGGATCATCTGAGGAGCTTTTAAAACCTCCCAAGTTCAGTCTCCTATTCAACCCAATTACATCTGCATCTGACTATGATGTATGTGTGTGATAAAAGTATAGAGAGCAGATGAGTTTCACATCACTGTGGCCACACATCAAAAATTTCAAACACTTTCCCATCCAGATACCCAAATAAACTTGCCCATTCCTGTATTATTTTTTACAGCATCGAACAAGCACTGGTGGTAATATAAATCCAGCTTACCTAACTCTGCCCATTCTATTAATGTCTGAAAACTCTGCCACAAGAGTGTCATCCTACAAAAATAAACTCCAAGATCTCCTGTAAAGGAGTCTGATGGCCAAGGACTCACACAGAAACTTTCTTCCAGAGCTTTAAACTGAGGATAAATTGAATCAAATCTTCCAAGGCATTTTTGCTGGGGGGAAGGATGAAAAGTTTCACTATTATGAAGCATGCTGGTGATAAATCCATCTGCTGGGGAACTCATGGATACCACTCTACCAGCTCTCACCCCCATTTTCTACAGTCTGCAGATGTCTCAACATGTTTCATTATGCAACCTACGGGAGACTTGAGGTCTAATGAAAGAGCCAGGCTGTACTTTAAACCCAAAACTGGGAACAGGTGGCCTCAGCTGCTTATCAGAGTTAGAACTTCCCAGGGCAGGGTCCCATCCTCCCAGGGTTTAGAAATGCCTGACCTTTGGGTAACACAGATTCATCTTTCCCCTCCAGTGCAAAGTGAGGCATGCCAAGTTGCCATCCACCCACCCTGATCCAAGCAATTGACCTTGCTGGGAGACCAGCCATAATGGGATATCTTCCCCTGCTCTTATGGACCCTTTGTGCCATATAAGTAATAAAACAATCATTTACTGAAAGTCTTTGCTGTGCCTGAGCCTGTGTTCCCATGATGCACCAAGTAGCAAAATCTGATTTTGGCACAACAATCAGGGGCAGGGGGAGAATGCAGTGGGTTGATTCTTTGTGTTCCTTTTGTACAGGAGCATCTTGGGAAACACAGGACTTAAGTCATTGTGGGTGGGTCACTCCCTTCCTAACAGCCTAGGTAGAGGAGCCTCCCCACAGCTGGGGGACCTAGGGCATGCTGTCTCCTTCTCTGGGGAAAGAATAACAAAAAATGGGACATTAAGAATCTCCCCCATGAATTTCAGGAAATTAGTTAGTTGGCTTCATACTGAGATCAATATTCCTGGCATAAATTTTCCTGGTGAATTGCTTTTGATATCTGTTTTTATTCTGGAACCAGGCACATCCACACTCAGGCCACCCAGGCTGCCCTTGAGGTCAGTGTGAGGCTGGTCATTATTCTGGACTCTATTAGAACTAAAGATGGGGATCCAGAGGTGAAAACTAAAGTATGGGCTTTAACGGAGAAGGAGATATGGGATATGAAAGATAGGCACGGGCAGAAGCCTGGAGAGGGTCTCCTCCCGTGGCTGTCTGGCTTTATGATGAGGGCACTACTACAGCCCTGGCCAACCAGGCTGAATGGAGGCATGTTGGCCGCCTCAAGCCCAACCCTGTTTCTCCTACACACTTTTAGCCAGTTGGAGTTAAGGGAAGAGAAGGCAGGGGGTGGGGAGGGGGCAGCTGAAGGTGTAGAGCAAGTGCTCCATGGCCACAGGCTCTGTTTGAGTGGAGTTAGACAAGCATATCCTTACTGGAGTTAGACAAGCATATCCCACTCTGGGTGATTTCCCCTGAATTTCAACTAAGCAGTGGAGTAATGAGGAAGAAGACATGGTTACGCTCTGGCAACTGAGTTTTGGTGCATGGATATTCCACCCCTACTGGAGGGATTTAGTTCCTCACTGCATTCCCAGTTTGGCAAGGGACTTTAATGATGTTATTAGAAAGGGGCCTCCTGAGCAGGCTGATAAGCTCATTCTCCTCTTCACCCCAGAGCTTCCACTGGAAGATGCAACTGGAGCAGGTTTATTGTACCCTCCCTGATTGGGGCAAGGGCTCCCACTCTAGGAGAGTGGTCAGCGTGGTAACTGACAGAAGAGCCAGACTGATGGGCAGTGGGCACCCACCCAGCAAGTCCTGAGCCCACAAGATGGGTCAGTGGCCACCCCTTCCTTTTGGGGTTCCTACTTGCTGAGATATGTTCTTGTGACTATTAGAGCAAGGGGTCCCAAAGGACACTGCAGGTGTGTTCTCCAAAGGAGAACTTTGGAATAATACAAATTAGGAGGAGTGCCATGAGCACTCTGCCCCTGCCTGACCCCCTCTCCACAACCCCCAGTTACAGGTAGTAGAAGAGGAGGATCCTGCAGATCTCCTGCTTCTCCCTTCAGCCCCAACTGAGGGGTCTGGCCCCCAGGAGTGACCCATTGACCTAGACTTGACTAAATAGAAAATGATGTAAGAGTGGGGTTAAGAGTCCTGACCACCTCCCAGGGTCAGAAGGTCATAAGCCCTAGTGTATGTACAATTTAAGGGCAGGGGAAATCCTTTATGGCACTTTGGGATACAGGTGACCAAATTACCATTATTTTGGGAGATGCAGAAGAGAAGGGGCAATGAATAGAGTTCAGAAGTTTCAGGCATTTCACATGGGTATGGGGACACGAGGTTGCCTCTACCTTGTGGATGGCTAACTTTGGCCCTTGGGCCACACTTGTGGTTGTGTTTACCTCTGGAGAATGCAATATAGAGACTATATTTTGTATCAGGGCACATCTCAATGACAAATGTAAGGATATGCTCACTCATCCAAAACAATTCTGGCCACCAAGGCTGGATGAGTGACAGACCATGCACCCCTAGTGCTCATATCTCCTTGTCGCATTGTCTAACAGTGGCAATCCTGCCTCTCTAGTAGGGCAGAGGACATTACTGAACTCACAAAGGACTTTCTGTGTGTGGCTTCTACAATCTCTGCCTATAATAGCCCAGTGTGGCCAGTGAAAAAGGTGAGGGCAGCATGGTGGCGGGCTAGATGATCTGCATTGACTGCCAAGTGCTCTCTTTGGTGTTTGCAATCCCAGACATTGCAACACTCACAGAAGCCATCATATATTTGGTATGCAGACGTTTACCTGGCCAACACCGTTTCCTCCATCCCACTTTGGAAAGAGGTACCTATCTTCAAAAAGGAGACCCAACAGATGACTGGGATATATGTATGATAGTGGTAGCATATTGCTCATCTCAGTATTTTCCAAGCATCCCTATTTTGGGTGACAGGGAAAGTAAGTACTTTCCTCTGGGGAACAGAAGAGAAGCAGCACGTCCTGCAAGAGGTAAAAAGCAGTTGCTTCAGCTGCCCTATCTCTAGGACCTTTAGAGTCTGGATCTCTGTTAGAGCTACAGGTCTCTGCCACCTGGACCCACAACTGACTGGTCTCTCTTGTAGAAGGAGAAGCAACAGGAATTTATAGACACCTGGGTTTTTCCTACCAAATAGTTTCCAGATGCAGGCCAAGCACTACTACCCCTTGGGGAGGGGGGTAACTTCTGGCATATAATTGGGCCTTAGTGAAAACAAAAAGGATCATTGACAGCTCTTAGGTCCTCCTGAGGCTACAAATCCTTATCATGCCCTGGTTCCTGGGCAATCAGAACACTTACTCAGGCAGTGTCCAACAACAGAGTATCATCAGCTGGGAGTAGTTCATTCAGGATCATGCTTGCCTGGGCCTCGAGGGAGTGACATACTGCAAGCATTGGTGGTGGAGGCCCCCACAACAACGATCCTGTTGCAACACCAGATGAGGGCCCTTTCCTCACTGCACTGGCATCTTGGGGATCCTAACTCAAGGATGCCCCACCAGTTGCTCAGCACTCATTCACTGATGGATAGGCCAAGGTGAAGCCATCTGGGATCCACTGGGCAGCAGTTGCTATTTCCCTTGCCTCACTCATACTACATGCCACCTCTGGCACTGGAAAATCTCCAATAGGCTGAACTGCAAGAAGTCCTCTTAGCCCTGGATCATTTGGACCCAAACACTGCTGTATACCTGTTTAGTGACCCATGGGCTATCACCAGTGTCTTGGCAATCTGTTCAGGTTCATGGAAGATGTGAGGGTGATCTGGCTATGACATCTGTCACCCCATTATCACCAGGATTGATTTGGCTGAACTGGCTGGCTAGGCAGGTGTCCCCTTCCTCCCTCAGTGCTCCATGTGCATCCCTCCTGAAGCTGAGCATTTGAAGAGGACAACCTTACCCATTAGAAGAGGACCATTCGTCAGTCAGGACATATGTGTAGCTCTGCTCCCCTGCTGGAACCTCCAAACAAGCACTCAAGTTTTACATAGGGAACCTGATTGGAGATTCAAAGTTTCTCCAGGTGTGGAGAAAGTACCTTTGTTGTTACACCATGGGCAGCATGGAAAGGCACCATCTTTGGTACCCATGTGGATGCACTTGACAAGGGCCAGTATCATGAAGAATGTCATTGGAATGACCTTACCAATAAAGGATGCACTGAGCTGCTTTTGCATCCAACAAAGCTGGAGACCCTCCTGGGAGAGAGAGAGAGGATGAGGCCTGTCCAGAGGATGAGGACAATGGACTTCCCCTCAGTGACATCTGTGAAATAGATGATTTTCCCCTGGCTGCTTCTGCCACTGGGTGAATCCACCACCAAAATGGACATGGAAATTCCAACATCACGAAATTATGGGCCCAGGAACAAGGAGTAACTCTCTCATTAAAAGAGGCCCAATCTGCCCTTTACCAATGTGAGAGATGCCAACTACAGGACAGGGCTTTGTAGGGCAATTCCCAGAGGGGCCACATCAGGCCACTATTACAAGTAGATTGCATCAGTCCTCTCCCAACATTCCAAGGCATGTCCCATGCGCTGGTCATGGTAGACCTGCATTCAGGCCATGGCTTTGCCTTTCTAGTTTACCGTGCAGATACGGTACCTACATAGGATACCTTAAAAATACAGCTTTGCCAGCTCTTTGGGTAACCAGACAACATCCCCTCTTACGAAGGACTCCACTTTACTGCACAGTCCACTCAACAATGGGCTCAGACTCACAGAAACAGGTGGACCTTCCACATTACCCTCCACTCACAGGCAGCTGGCATTGTAGAGAACTTTGATGGCTGTTTGAAAAAGAAGCTTCCACATCTACACCTTGACAACTCTCCACCTTATTCAGACCCTCTGGAAGCTGAACTCGGCAGTTCCACAGAAGAGAAACATGGCCTTGTCCCATTCCTTACACCAGGGCGGAGCGGGGTAAGGTGTCTGAGGCGGGGGAGGGGGGTGTAGTAACCCAGGCTTCGCTGTGTATTTGCCCTTATACTAAAAGGGGTCCAAGGACATGCCACTTAGGACTCTCCTTTTCAGCAACAGTCAGGGGATCATCCTGCTTTTTACCCCCTTACACTCTCCACACGATTTTCAGGATGGTGGCAAGTTAGGACCAACAGGAAGAGAGATGGGATGACAGAAATGGGCCTAGAAATGCTTATGCACAGAGGGTGACAGTCCAGTGGGCTGGACCCATAGGGTCTGATACACACTTCTGGAGGTTAGTGAACAATGGCTACCCCTGGGTTGGGCCACCAGTGCCCCAGGGAATGGTTATGGGACACCTTTGAGGAGTTCTGACAGCTCCCGTCTATCAGAAATGTGTGGAAGTGGGCCAGAAGATATGGGTAAGGTGCTCATATCAAAGGAAACAGGGTAAATTATAGCTCAAGGCAAGGGGCAGACAGAATGGGTGGTCTTGGAGGGAAAAGATAAATTACTGCAAACAGGTGGAGAAAAGTGTTTCCCACGGGAGATGGATGCACTATTACCCTCTCAGTACTAGTTACTGCCCCCACCCCACCCCTGTATTCTACAAATTTGGCCCAGTGACAACCTGGAAAGAAAATACCATCATCCAACTGACTTAGGTCACAGTGGCAATAAGGAACTTGATCAACTACTGAATCTGCTATCATATTCCTAGACAAACTGTCAGGATGTAAAAACTCTCCATATAATAAAATTGGCAAATGGCTCAGTCATCTTTTCTTAAGCCCTTCAGGCTTGACAAAAATCATTGGACTCTATAAAAAAAATAGTGCTTGATATTTGCATTGTCTTAGACTTAGGGGAGGTAGAATAGGAAGTGACTAGAATCTGACAGCAAGCCCACTAGTTCTTCAGCAGCCAATCTGGGAGGATGGGACATGGATGCAACCATTTCTCCAGACAGACCTGTCACCCTGCTTGGAGTCGTGGCATGCAGTGGTGAAGCCTTCCTAACATGCAGCAGCCTCTGATGCTCCCACACCTTTACTGTCAACATTGTCGAGAGCCACAAGCCAATACGCCCTACTCACTTCTACCTTCACGGCTAAGGTGTGGTGGGGGAGGGGGTCTGGGGGTGGGCTTAGGTTGTAGAAGATAATATAGAGGGATAGGCTACATTCCTTGAGAGGCCGCGGCAGGGACTGCTGGAGAAATCATGGACACACCCAGCACTCATCTCTCAGCCTTCACTTCCCTCCTTCCCCTCCTTTTTTATTGTGTGTGGATGTTTTAACATATTTCCATTCCATAGCCTTGGGGGGATGGGAGACTTCAGGTCTAATGAAAAGGCCTAGTTGAACCAAAACTGGGAACAAGCAGCCTCAGCTGCTTATTAGGGTTGGAACTCTCAGTGGCGGGGTCCTTTCCTTCTGGGAAAAAAAAAATTGTATAAATTGTATAAATTCCCTGCCCTAGGGCAGCACAGATTTTTTTCTCCCTTCCAATGGTGGGGCATGCAGAGCTGCCATCCACAGACCCTGACCTAAGCAGTTGACCTCAAGAGGAAACTGGCCATGATGGGACCTCTTCCCCTGCTCTGAGAGACCTGTTGTGCTGTGTAAGTGATCAAGCAGTCATTCGCCGAAAATCTTTGTGGTGCCTGAGCCTGTGCTGTACTATTTGGCAAGTCGCTCCACACCAGACCACACTCTGTAATTTAGAAATTTAAGATGCACATACATTCCATGGGAAGAGGGAAAGCTGTGCTTGAAATTCAGGTACCTTTACTTATTGGGTACCTCCATGCCTAGAAAGCTGTCCATTGCTGATGGCACTATCCACCCCATTGAGGAATGGGCTTTGAGATGTTTTTATCAGACACTATCAAGCTGATTCCTACTCCAGCTGCTTATTGTACAGTACCATAATTTTCAAAATCATTTAGAGAGGAACATTTAAATTAAGCCAAAGAAACGGATGTGGACCCATGTAAGTCGGAATTTAGTAGTCTTTATTGCTTTTAGGCAATAAAAGAGAAAAATAATTTTGTTAATTGTGTGAGCTTTTAAAAATCTGATCCCCTAATTTCTTAATTGTTGAAGCAGTTTTCAAGATACTAATTCCACACTAAAGGAAAAAAATAAATCCAGGAGTATGAAGACAATATAACACTCAATCATGCTATTTGTCAAAATTACAATCAATTGTTCCCATATTCTCCATTTCACCAGAGAGGGACACTTTGGGTATACGATGTACATGGTATACTTGCTCTTTCTCAATTTCACAAAAGAAAGGTACTTTTAGGACATAATGTTACCTGTCTGGATTATGACAGTGTGCTACAAAGTTGAAATTGTATCTCTTATATGTGCCTCCAGATTCTGCAGCTGGAGTCTGGATTGGATTTTGCACCAAGGGTCAATTTTAGTCACTGATCTTTTGAAAAGAAATGTAATTTTTCCCCCACTGAGGAAGGGGCAAAATTCACTTCCCACAAGGTTCCTTTTACAGCTCTGTTCCACCCCAGCCTGAGACCCAGGATCAGAGAACCAGGGTCAGTCCTCCCCAAAGCGTTCACCTGTGTTCTGGGGCCTTCTTGAAAGCATCCAGGAGGACAGGCAGATCGTGTGAGCGGATTATTTTGTTATTATTATAAGAGTAGCTCATACTAGAGACAGGGTTGCAAATTGAATAAGAAATATATACTGCTTGGAAGGAAAGAAAGGGACTTCCCAGAAGTCATTTGAATCCTTAGGTGAATATTATGTCTTATTAACCAAAACATGATTTTAAGTCCATGGCCTGGTTAAGAACGATCAAGAAACACAGCCCACTCGGTATGGCTGCTTGACAATCCCCACAATAGCCAGAAGGTGGCACCTACTTCTTAGAAATACCAGAATAGGAAGTTGGAAAATCAATTCAATGAGGAAGGGAGCAGTACAGCATAAAAACGTCGTTCAATAAAAAAGATCAGTTGGTCTTCATAGATTTACAGACAATAACCCATTAAATACATGAGCAATGATGTTCAAAATTTAAGAGCGATCAAGAAATAGGAGAAGGAACAGAATGGTTCCTGCTCGTTTTTCCTACCTTCTATTTATTTCTTTTGTAGACACTTTAAGTAAATTAACATACATCGATTTCCTCCTTAAACTGCTAAACGGTACACCGGATTTAAAATGATGATTCCTTTCTAGTGGGAGCTTATAATGAAAAGGCGGCTCAGTAGGGATCACAACCTCTAGGGGCATCTCTGTGATCTACTCAGTTCTTACGAACGGCAGGTCGTGCGGACTTTGGCTCTCATCACCAGTAGACACCAGTAGGAATTCCACTGTCATCCACCCCAACCCCTTCCCTCTCTGCTGGCCTCAGGATCACTGTAGGCTTAAACCACGTGGTCTGCAGAGGCATGGTCCTTTTTGCCATGTCCTTCCCTCCTCGTTTCTATCAGATTTGCTGTCTTTTTTGTTTTGTTCTGAAGAATAAAAAATGAGAATTTCAGGTGGGCCACGATGGCTCAGCAGGCAGAGTTCTCGCCTGCCATGCCGGAGACCTGGCTACAATTCCCGGTGCCTGCCCATGTTAAAAAAATGTAAACAGACTTTAACGTGGGCCTCTTTTCCTGAGTGCACGATGGGAACAAGGTTGGCATAAGACAGTGGCATAAATGTAGTTCAATTTGGAGGAGGGTACGAAGGAGCTAAAATGCAGATTGCAGAAGGTAGAGTGAAGGTGAAGTTTAGGGCAGGTAGACCAAGGAGAAGGAAGAAAGAAAGAAAATAGGATAGCAGAAGCAAAGGGAATTAAAAGGCAAGAAAATTAGTATTTGTCCCAGAATGTCCTGAAAATTTTGTACAGTGCCACAGAACATACGATGTGGACCGCATTTATGGAAAAATATTAATTCTTTTGGAGAATTTTAGGCTGATCAGAGAGCCTCCTAAGCTGTCATCTTCATGATTTTTCACTCTACCTTAGCCACCACCCTACCTTTCCCACTTTTTGTTCAGAAATCTGGAGATTTCTGCAGGACACACACACCAAAAAGTCCCAAGCTTACTAAAGGTTCATTGTGCTCCACTTTAGCTGTGTTCACAGTGGTCATTTTAATCAACCCTAAAGAATTTCACATGATTCTGAGACCTACTTTCCAGAGCTCAGGCACACTGGCTGTAAGATCAAACGTGCAGTGAGCTCTCTCTCTCACACCGCACCAGTCCACCCCACCCCCCACCAAACACACCCCTCCGTCCTTTCTCAGGCTAAGCTTCTATCCAGCCATCCAACTGCAAGAGGCCACGGAACAGATAAAAGCTGCATGAGCTTTGGACTGGGAAGGTCTGGGTTTGAGCCCTAGTGCTGCCACTACCTAATCATGTGTCCCTGGGCAAGCTCCGCAGTGTTTCCAGGATTCCGTTTTCTTACCTACAAAGACGTGGCCATGATCCAACCACACTGACTTGTTTGGGATATTGACAAGGGTTTTTTTGTGAAAGCGCTTTGCACACCCCTTAGCTATACAGTGAATTCCCTAGGGTTCCTGTCTGTTGGCTTTAAAAACTGGAGAACTGGAAGCCCAGAAAGCCCTACTTACTGAAACAGGATAAAATAAGACAACTGTGAGTCCCTGGTCTCCTCTTCAGCTCTGAAAGAGTTACCAGATAGCTGCAAATTACTCGTTTCTCATCTAGCTCCAAAGGAACTACTACAGAGCTGCAAACTTCCTGGGACAAAAATTTCCCTAAAACCCCAAAACTGTTGAAGCCTCTCCAAGCCATAAACGTTTATAAAATTCTGGGCCCAAAGCCAAGTCTTAGTTAATAATAGGAGACATAAGGCCATAAAGATTGTCAAAGATTGCCCAAAGACAAATTTTAGGTATGTGACAACAAATCACGAGTTCTGCTAGCTATCTCTTTCCGGAACAAAGAAGACACCTAGTATTCAAAGGTTACTATGGAAACCTGCTACCTACAAAACTTTCCTATAAAACAAACTGGCCGACTCCAATCAGTGCATATCCCTCTCTTGGGCATGCCCATGTCAACCTCTTTAATGGGTACTCTCTCTTTTTAATAAACTTCTCTTTAATAAACTTTACTGCTTATTCCTACTGGAGCTCTCGTCTCTAAATTCTGTGTGTTTCCTGGCTATCGAACCTGGATCGGGGCTCAGCTGGCATGAAATCCAGAGAGCCCAAATCATCAGGATCAGTGCTAGGGTGAGGTAAGTGACTTGTTCCTCAGATCCTTGCCCCTTGCTCCTTTTTTGGTGTGTCATTTCTGTCTCATTTTCAGTCTCTTCCATCTTCTCCTGAGCCTTCAACGTGAACATTCTGAATCCTTGACTTTCTCTTCTTGCTCTACATGTCCATGATCCCACCCACTCTGATCATTTCAGCTTTGACGGTGGATATGAACTCCACGTGTCAAACCCTCACCTCACATCTTCCTCCGTCTACCAGGTACCTTCAGTCAAATGCCCTTCAGGTACCACAGAAGCATCAGAAGGATCCTACTTATGAATTCACACACTCCATTTTAAGGCTTTAGGAGATCTGCAAATTCATGTGAAACTTCAAAGAATATGGTTTAAAAGAAAGGCATTCGTACAGACAATGGAATGTTATCTCTGATTTTAAGCCTGTAGCAGAAACCGATAATACCCTATTCTCTTCTCATTAGCAGCCTCAGTGGATCCGGCAAAAAAATGTGCCCAATAGAAGGGATGTCAGAGGGCAAATTTTGAATCCAGCTAGAAACCCTTTTCCCAATCTTATGCCAGGTCAGATGGTTATGTTCCATTTAAACTGGGACATGAAGTGGCATTCCTAAATTCCAGGGCTAATGTGCCCCTTTACACCTATGGGACTTGATGCTGAGATCTTAACTATTTCTAAGCACTTAATATTCATACGCAAGTGACTCTTTCCTAGGTATTCACTTAGGGTTGGTCCAAAGGCCATCTGCTTGGATGACTGCTCTTACTGCTAAGTAAACCCATCATGCTTGTTCACCTCAGAACCATCTGACGGTATCCACAAGGATTGCTAAGCAGCTGGACTTTGCATTGGTTCAACCCCCTTCTACTTTAACGCCATCAATCCTCCTGCAAAGACCATGGATAGACAGGCAGTACAAGGATTACCTACGATTATCAACATTATCAACTTTAGTATTTTCCTCCCCAACTAATTTCTTTTTGTGCACATTGTACACATGCCTGTGTACATACACACACACTCACACATACAGCATGTACCTGTCATTGGTTACTTTTTGCCTGGAGAATGAAAATCTATTATTATTTTTTTTTATGAAAACCTATTTTAATCTAATAAGGTAGATTCATTTGCTGATAACAGACAGACATGAAAAGAATGCCTGAACTGGTAAGATTCTTTTTAAGTGTTCTCAGTTTTGTTTTTCCCACACGATGGCAAGAACATTAGACTGAGAGTCTAGATAGAAAAAAAATGCCATTTTCTAAAAAGCAATGTGGAAAACCTGTAGGCCTGTGCAAGAACACTTTTCAGTAAAATCGAATTGCAGATTTTTCAAGGTTGCCAATGCTTAGCACAACCCTGCATGGACAGAGCAATCTGTTCTTTACAATCTCAACTCAATCTTAGATATTTATTTACCTTTTATTGGAAATCTTTCTTTCATTATGTCGGCAGCCATAGTCTTGGCCTTTGGGGGGCACTGTGGTCCTCTTAATGTATCTAATACATGGCTGAACTATTTTAAAATTGATGTCTTATAATTGGCAATATAGCACAATGGAAAAAGAACACAGAAAATAACATTAAAACATACATTCTGGCACAAGATTAATATGAGAGATTAAATTCCTTGGGAACAGGAGATTATTTATTTACTAAGTTATTGGACTCAGAAAATCAGTAATTACAGACTTGGAGAAATGGTTGATGACGCTTTTCTTTTCTAGGTCTCCTTTTTGTTTCCTCCTCTTCCCTCCTGATACCATAGATTGACATACTATGGAATCTTGGACTAAATTCTGTTTGCCACCTGTCTCTGTAAATGAAGTTTTATTGGAGCATAGCTCTATCGATTCATTTACATATTGTCTATGACTGCTTTCATGCTAAAATGCTAGAGTTGAGCAGTTTGTGACAGATACCTTAACTCCCACAGAGCACTTTCAGGAAAGTTTGTTGACTCTTACACTAGATATGCAATAGTTATCCACAAGGCTAACTATACGGGACTTTGATGTGTATCTAACCAGCCAGGAGGGGTGTCAGCTTCCTAAAATACAGTCTGGAATATGATGAAATTGCCATCTGTCGGCCATTTCTAGTGAGTCACCAGCAAATGATGCCGATAACAATAATAAAAAAATAATCTAGGAAGCATATCCAGAGATAATAAAATACTATTTATGAAATGCGGGGTATTTAAATGATGTTTTTGTCTCTGCTTCAATGAAAGAAGACCAGATCTCTTGCTACAGAAGGGGATTTTGGTTCCAGCATGGTGCTCTGTGCCCTCCACTGGGGAAAAGCTGCACTTCACAAAGTTGGGAAGCCTGCATTTGTTCAGAGGTGTAATTCCCAGTCTAATCACAAGAGTTCAAAGCTAAAAATGTGGTAAGGAAGAGGAAAAATGTCCAGATAAGTGGGTAAAATGAGAACTTGGGGCAGAGAGAAAGAAAATAACATTACAATGCATTTGGAAGTAATTTACAGGGAAAGTAGCCAAGAAATAGCGTGTTTAGTCTTAGATACCTACATATTGTTGCATAAGGTCTGGTTAACAATGCAAATGGGGGGTTTTACACTGTAATACTATGTATCAAGGAAATACACGTCTTTGGGGAAACTCCTGAAGGTGATGAAGAAGTCTGGTAGAGATCTATGGGTGAAGAATGATGAAAAGAACAGCCGTGATAGGAACAAGTGACCTGGATCTCATGAGTGGCACATTCCCAGGGGACCCAGAGAAGCTGAGGAGATCGCACATGCCACGGGAATTAGAATGCAAGCAAGAGTAGACAGAGGACCTCAGTCAGGAAAAATTGCACAGGTTGCAAAGAGGAGAAAGATGAATCCCTGAAACACATATCACGAGTAATGTTGGTATTGAACCCTAAAAACATTTCAAACTGAGACGAATTAGCAAATGGCTTTTGAACACGAACAGGCTGAAGTGACGCTGTGAAGGAGCCAGCATGATTCACGTCAAGTCTGGTGCACACCCTACCATGTAGCGGTTAAGGGCAGAGGCTTGGTGCTAGCCTCCTGGCATCTGACTTAGCTCTACCATGTCCTAGCTGTGTGACCTTGGGCAAGTTACTTAACCTCTCTCTGCCTCAGTTTCCTCAGTTGTGAAGAGGGCATGATAATAGCACCTACCACCTGGGGCTGTGATAAGGATTAAATGAGTTAATACGAGTGAAGGATGTAGAAAAGAGTCTGGACCAGAGGAGAGCTATGTAATTGTCAGGTATTGTTATGGATATAATGATCAGACCTAAAGAATGCTTCAGAGCTTTGAAAGGGAACTTAAAGGCATTTCATTCATTCTCACTGAATATACCTGGGCATCAGCTAGAAAAGCGGTCTGGATGGCAGCACAGGTAAGTCTAGCCATATTTGGTTGTACAATTGTGAGTTCACTCCAGTTGGATGAGCGTTCTCTGATAGTGTCATATGGTTGTCCTCAGTCTAGTCCTTTCAACATTTTCATCAACAAGGAGACCTGAAATAGCTTTCTTTAAATGCAAAAACTGGGAAATATTGTGACACGTTCCAAGCATACAAAAATAGCTTTCGACATTTAGAACCGACAAAACATGGAAATGTCATGCCAAAAGCACTACTGCTTTCCGTCGTACTGAACATATTCAGATACAGACTGAAAGACCTTTTGGTGAATGAAGGGATTGCAGAGTATCATGTGAGGTACATGCTGAGGACAATTTGGAAAATTCCATTCATTCATTCAACTTATTCAGATATCGTTTCATGCCTATGTTTGGCGCTGTCCTACGTACTTGGATTATATTGGGACAAAACACCCCAGAGGTTTATATTCAGGTAGGATCTTTGCTTACAGGAAACTTCTATGAAACATGAGTCCTTGATTTCATTTTAGGATCTGCCACTAACTATGCATTAACTGGGCAAACTCATGAATTGTTCTTATCTGGAAAATAGTGACAAGATGCCATCCTTCTTCATAGTAAGATTGGGGATGATTTATTCAACTGACAAGTATTTATTACTTTGTGCTAGCTCTGGGAAACAGGGCTTAAATGAGACAACCTTTCTGCCCTCATGGAGCTCCTCTCCCTCTACCTGGAGACTTGTGTCAAGAGGCACTGTGGGTGGGAGAAGTGACCCGCTATGTCACCAAACATAAACATGTTCCTAGGTTCACAACACATTAAATAAGAAGCATGCAGAGGCATGATCTCTGGATGCAGAGCCAATATTAATTGGTAAGGGGCAATTTCATCTTGGGGGGTGGTGTGGGCAAATGATGAGAGGACAAACCATCCCTCAGCTGCACATTTCTTCTCTCCACTTGCTTTTCTGACCACTCTCCATTAGCAATAGTGTCATTTCTCTGGAATTCCCCACAGTGGCATCACCATTATGCAGCTCTTCCTGGAGGGACCCCAGAAGGTGGTCAGCAGGGCATCAAGAATGCCAGCTAAAAGGACTCTGAGCTTACTCGGAAGCAAAGCATGGCTCTACATGAAGATGGGCTCTTCTTCTCCCTCATTTAGGCCACATATGTTTTCCAGTACATAGAGGAGAAAAGTGGTCCATTCATTCTTTATTCACCCAACAAAGTGTGGACAGTGTGGCACACTCCTAGGTATTTGGAAGACAATAAAGACTAATACAAGGTCCCTACATTTATCGAGCTTATCAACTGTGGGAAGGTTTGGGCAAGATAATAAACATGTCAATATGCTATTAAATATCTACTGGATCAAATGTGAAAAATACTCTGAGGAAAAACTAAATAGGGGAAAGGGATGGAGAGAAACAGAGAAAGGCAGTCACAAGGAACTGAGCAGAGAGCTGAATGAAGTTATTAGTTCAAGTGAACCCCTGGTTTCAGGTTTAAGAATGGGAGAAATCAGGATACAAGAGGGCTTGTCTTCAGAAGCAAGAGACTGCCCTATCCTAATACTTTCAGAAAGTAAATTTTCTTTTGTGAGGATGAAATATGCAACTGATGACTTCCCAACTGTGTGAGTTGGGCAAGTCACTTAAACCCACGTCTCTTTTCTCAGCTGTGAAACGGGGATAATAATCTGCACCTCATTGCAACATTGGGAGGTCTAAATTAGTTCATACATGTAAAGCACATGGACCAATGCCTGGCACATAGTCAATGCTCAATAAACATTTGCTATTATTGGTACTATATATATATATTTTGGTGTTAGAAAACCAAGTTTTAAATCTCAGCTTTGCCATGATTGACTTTTTTTTTTTAACATTTTTTATTGTGAAATATATACATACAATAAGGCAACAAATTTTGAAGTATATTGTAACAAGTAGTTATAGAACAAATTTCAGAGTTTGATATGGGTTACAGTTCCACAATTTCAGGTTCTTCTTTTTAGCTGTACCAAAACAAAAGAAGTAGTGATATAAAAATTCAGCACTCAGACTCATTTGTTAAATCCTATCTTTTCTCCTTTGGTCCTCCTCCCAATCTTTAGGGGTATTTAGGCTATGCCCATTGTAATTTTTTCATGTTGGGAAGGGCTGTCAATAACATAGGATGGGGGATGGAACTAGCTGATGTTCTGGAGAGGCTGGCCCCTCTGGGTTTCAGGACTCATCTGGCCTAGGAACCCATCTGGAGGTTGTAGGTTTCTGGAAAGTGATCTTAGTGCATGGAGCCTTTTGTAGAATCTCAGAACCCTAGGTGTTCTTTAGGGCTATCACCTAAAATGATGTTGGTTGGGGTTTGGCAAACCCTGGTCATTAGCAGTATCTAGCTGAGGCTTATATAAGAGTAGCCTCCAGAATAGCCTCTCAACTTGATTTGAACTCTCTTAGTCACTGTTACGTATTTTGTTAAATTCCCCCTCCCACTGTTGTTCAGGAGGGAATTGTCAATCCCATGGTGCCAGAGCCAGGCTCATCCCTGGGAGTCATGTCACACGTTGCCAGAGAGATTTTCACCTCTGGATGTCACGTCCCACTCAGGGGGAGGATAATGTTCCTTCAAGTCCTTGAAGAGTTGGACTTTGGAGAGACAGAGGCCACATCTAGCAACAAAAGAGGTCTTCTGGAGATGACTCTTAGACATAACTATAGGTAGACTTAGTTCTTCCACTACAGAAATAAGTTTCACAACATCCAGCCTCAAGATCAAGGGTTTGGTCTATTGACTTGGGAGACCCTAGTGTTTGAGACAGTTCAGGGTTTTCACCCATGGTAAATTTTAATAGTTTCATATTTTTTCTCCTGTCCCTTAAGGGACTTTGCCAATACTTTTTAATTATTTGCACAATATACTCTGGGATGTATCTGGGCATTACATTAAGCTCTACATTACATAAGTACTTCAAGCCCTTGTTCCCATTCTGGGCTCCACACATTTGGGTTGTTTAAATGAACTATCTAGACAGGTTGAGTTAGATTATGTGCTATAGAAAATTTAAGTTTTAGACAAAATAAACTTTGGTCTCATACATACGTGACATTCTAAAATACAAATAGCGTCATTCTTATCCCTGTATTCTGATCTACCTTAATCCTGGCCAGAGCAGCCTTGTTCCTATTCCTAATCGATCCCTGATCTCATTTTTTGGTTTCTTTAACAGTTGTACATTGGTACTACTGTTGTTAGCAATATTACTACAGCTGCTACTACTATTACTATTCTAGAAAGTCATACACAGAATATAACAACTGACATTTCAACAACTGTAAATAATTTTTCAATTGTCTCAATAACAACCAAACAATTTCAGTCTTTCCATAGCATCGTATCTGAGCATCCTGGCCCTGACCATTTCTGGGAAGTTAACTTTGCTTGTCAGTCTCCCCCCAGTGCATCGGAATAAAACCCATGACTAAGCTCATGTGCTGTGATCTGACAAGTCCTTTGCACAGTTTCAAGGCCATCAGAGACAATGACTTTCTTCTGACAGAATGAAACCTGTCTGCTCTTTAATTAAAAAAACAAAACAAAACAAAAAACAACAACCATGGAAACCAGTTCTGGCTCTGACACTCCACAGAGGTTGGGTGGAGATGGTAAGAGTGGAGTTGGTAATAAAGAACCAGGAACTAGAAAGTTTTAAGGCAGTGCATGCAAATTAAAACTGCAATGGAATGAGTTAATTTCAGTGTGAGACAATTTCCCCAGAAGCAATAGTGGAGTTTTGGAAAAGACTGTTGAATTTATAATCAGAAGATACGTGATCATTTTCTGCCACTGCTGCATAATAATGAGGTGACCTTCGATAATAATTTCACCTTGGACAGTCCCTTGGTCTGCCAGAATAGCCATGTCCTTGTTTGAAAAATGAGGATGGGATTTCTATATCCCATAGGGTATGGTAAGGTTGCTATGGATGGGTGCCTTGGGAATAATCAACAAATATGTAAATATCTTTTTGCAGTGTTCATATTTCATTTTCCTGCCTTTTTCCATTTTTGAAAATCTCCAATACAGTGTTATTACTTCTTAGCATGTGTGTCCTCTTTCCAACCCTTAGCCAGCCTCCCCACCCCATTTACGATCTATTTGTCCATTTTTTCAAAAGGGTGTTATGCACTGCTGTGCCAGGTGCTCGAATAAGATATTCTCCTTAGGGTTTCCCAAAATCCTGAGAAGCCAAGTCAAAAGATGGCAACTTTTCCTGAACTTCTGACGCCTCTTGTCACATTTTATTTCCATTTATTGAAGTTTAGAGAAAGAAAACTGCCTGGGTTTGCTAAATGTTGAAGGGCTCAGAATGAGCTTGTTACAGGCAGTCAAAGCAGGAAGCCACATGAAATCTTTCCACTCTACTTTCAGAGGGGTCTCTTGTGTTTCTGGAGAGTAATCTCCTATGACCGATCTCCTGTACCTATCAAGGGTGTCAGTGGAAATTTTTCTTCTTCCTCTGACAGGAACAGTCAGAAAAAGTCTTAATGGGACATTATAGTTTTTTTTTTTTAAACAAACATTTTAGTGCACACAAACTTTGTACAAAGTAATTTCTTGGTAATAAATTTTTTAAATCATTTTTATGTGTTTCTTTCTACTGATTCAGAAGTACTTGCCTTTCAAAATGTTTCATTCAAGGGTGCTAAACTAACATTGAAGTATTGAATTTAAGTTTGTGCTTAAGATCTCAGTGAGAGATTACTCTATAATTCTGGTAGGGTTTATAAATAAAGCACAACGTCAATAATCTCTAATTTCCATGTTTCAATGCTACATATAAATTTTAGCAAATGTAGTAAATGAAAAATGCCATTTGACTAAAATACAAAATTTAAGAGGGAATGTATGGAATGTACACGTGTGAAGATTTGTTAACAAAGATATTTTTTTAAAAAGAGGAAATGGCATAATCATTCTCATTCCATAGTAAGTGAGTTAGTGAGGCTTAAACAGATAACTGCATTTTGAACCAATTGTGGCTTGCTTATTTATTTAAAATTTCTCACTTTTAAAGGTAGACAACTGTGTATATACCTGAATTATATAATAAATTTATCAAATTTATGGATTATATTATGGAATTCCTTTATACTGTTACTTAATATTTTTTAGATCTATATAATTCTGAAAAAGTGATCTAAAACGTCAACCAGTTCCAGTACATCCCTGGTTTTATTTATATTATTATGTAAGTGTCTTTTTTTATTGCATTGGATTTAAACTTTGCATTCCAGCTAACATTAATATTGTTTCTTCTGTATTGCTTTGGTTGACATTTGTTTTATATCCCTTTGCCAACGCCTTTTTCAATCTACATATATAAGTGTTAAGTATGTTTCTCATAAATTGCATATAGTGATTTGTATGTGTGTTATGTATGTATGTGCATGTGTTATGTCTGTATATGTATGTATATGTATGTTTATGTGTTATGTATGTATATGTTACGTATGTATGGTTTTGAGTGACAGATATGTGCACTTGCTTATTTTTTTTTAATCAGTATGATAATGAGTAGGAGAAATTGGTCCATACACATGTAGTATAATATAGATCTTACTTTATTTTATTTATATGTTACCAAAAGGACAAATATTACTAAACTGTACTGAAAAAATTGGAGATGCAGAAGCATGCTTGTACAAACATTGAAGTAAATATAGAAACTTTCCTTGATTGGAAAAAAACTTATTTTTATGATCTTGGATGAATAGAAAGAACTACTGCATTTTATTTTTGAATTTCTTTTCTATATTCATTACGTATTGAGATAGGTAGATAAGTAGGTAGGCAGGTAGGTAGGTAGGTCTCACCTTGTATGGAGAGTGATGAATTGTTTTTGAATTTTTATTATATTAGAATTTATTGCATTTCATTTTTATTTTATAGCTCCTTCCCTTATTGACTGATTGATTTAACCAAACTGATATCTTAGGAAGACACTAAAACAAAGTGAGAGGGGGATAAAGAGGGAAAGAGTAGACTGTGAAGGAAATACTAGGCTTTAGCAGAATGCTACTATTAAATAGATTGATTTGTTGTCATCCCAACCAGAAGACTCCCCCAAATAAGTTCTTTTACAGGGACTATGAATCCATAGCTGGCCCAGCCATGACGGAAAGCCTGTTTATGCCTACAGGCCCTTTGCAGTTTCTAGGACAGGGCCTGACATGAGCATGCCCTCAATACATTTTGTCAATAGACTACTCAGCATCTACAAGTGTCCCAGTCAAGGAATAGCTACTATCTCTGACTGAGGCTCCCTCAGTGGCATTCAGCATCCCAAAGTGGTTGTTCAGCCAGGAGTACAGAAAATGCCCTCCTTAGCTGGAGGCCAACCGCTAAAATTCTGGTTAATCCTAGAAGCATTTTTCCAAATGTCCTACGTCACCTGAGAGCTGTTCTCAGGGTTTACAGAATGGACAACAGTCCTTCCAAATCTGTGTGTTAACAAGGCATGCTTACTTTTCTTTAAATATACAGTTGCTGTCTTCTACTCTTTTCCAAGACTAGCTGAGGATACATCAGATTTGTACTGTTTTTTTAATTTTTTAAATTAATTTTTAAATTTTTTAAAGAAATACGACAAGAAACACATTCTTAACATATGAGCATTCCATTCTACATATATAATCAGTAATTCACAATATTATCACATAGTTGCATATTCATCATCATGATCATTTCTTAGAACATTTGCATCAATTCAGAAAAAGAAATAAAACAAAAACAGAAAAAAAAAGTAATACGTACCATACCCCTTACCCCTCCCTTTCATTGATCACTAGCATTTCAAACTAAATTCATTTTAACATTTGTTTCCCCTATTATTTATTTTTATTCCATATGTTCTACTCATCTGTTGACAAGGTAGATAAAAGGAGCATCAGACACAAGGTTTTCACAATCACACAGTCACACTGTGAAAGCTATATCATTATACAATCATCCTCAAGAAACATGGCTACTGGAACACAGCTCTACATTTTCAGGCAGTTCCCTCCAGCCTCTCCATTTCCTCTTAAATAACAAGGTGATATCTACTTAATGCATAAGAATAACCTCCAGGATAGCCTCTTGACTCTGTTTGGAATCTCTCAGCCATTGACACTTTGTCTCATTTCATTCCTCCCCCTTTTGATCGAGAAGGTTTTCTCAATTCCCCGATGCCGAACCTCAGCTCATTCTAGGGTTTTTCTCAATCCCTTCATGCTGAGTCTCCGCTCATTCTAGGATTTCTGTCCCACGTTGCCAGCAGGGTCCACACCCCTGGGAGTCATGTTCCATGTAGACAGGAGGAGGGTCGTGAGTTTGCTTGTTGTGTCGGCTGGAGAGAAAGGCCACATCTGAGCAACAAAAGAGGTTCTCTTGGGGGTGACTCTTAGGCCTAATTTTAAGTAGGCTTGACCTATCATTTGTGGGGTTAAGTTTCATATGAACAAACCCCAAGACTGGGGGCTCAGCCTATAGCTTTGGTTGTCCACACTGCTTGTGAGAATATCAAGAATTCAACTTGGGGAAGTTGAATTTTGCCCCGTTCTCACCATTCCCCAAAGGGGACTTTGCAAACACTTTTCCACTCACTGATCAAATCACTCTGGGATTCATTGGGGCATCACTCTATACAAACCAACAAAATCTCATGTCTTACCCAAGGTTCCATGTACTTATGTTGTTCAACCAAGCTGTCTACATAAGTTATATTAGGAAATGCACTAGTCAAAATATAAATTTTGTACCAAATAAACATTTTTTGCTTTAGTCTCACACATAAGTTGAAATTTTAAAATATTAATTACCATTTGTTTTCAGCACCCTGCAGTAATGACATTCCTTTGTTCTTCCTCATGCAAAAACATTTTTTAAATTTGTATATTTAGTCACTGTCATTTTACACTCTAGGCAATCCTAGATTATACCATCTCAATCTTTGTTGTCTATCTTTCTTCCTAATTTCATTTATGCCCCAGCCCTCCTCCCTCTAGCATTCTCACATTCAGCTTCATTCAGTGTTTTAACATAATAATTGTATTACAGTTAGGTAGCATTGTGCTGTCCATTTCTGAGTTCTTACATTCAGTCCTGTTGCACAATCTGTATCCCTTCAGCTCCAATTACCCAATATCTTACCCTATTTCTATCTCCTGATGCTCTCTGTTAGCAATGAAATTCTCCAAGTTTATTCACTAATGTTAGTTCATATCAGTGAGACCATACAGTATTTATCCTTTTGTTTCTGGCTAATCTCACTCAGCATAATGCCCTTAAGGTCCACCCTGTTGTTACATACTTCATAACTTTATTCTGTCTTACAGCTGCATAATATTCCATTGTATGTATATACTACAGTTTGTTTAGCCACCTGTCTGTTGATGGACATTTTGGCTGTTTCCATCTCTCGGTAATTTTAAATAATGCTGCTATAAACATTGGTGTGCAAATGTCTGTTTGTGTCCTTGCCCTTAAGTCCTCTGAGTAGAGACAGCATATAGATGGGTCCCGTTCCCTAATCCATTCTGCCAGTCCATGTTCCCCGATTGGGAAGCTTAATCCATCAACATCAGTGTTCTTACTGCCCAGGCTTTTTGTCTTTCGGCTTTTACATGTCCTTCTAATTTTCCTTGTTTTTACCTTTACTCATAGTCTTCCTTTCTACACTCTTCTCCACACCTCTCTCTTCTGCCTTTGTATCTGTCTCTAGTGTTCCCTTTAGTATTTCTTGCAGAGCTGTTCTCTTGGTCACGAATTCTCTCAGTCATTTTTTGTCTGAAAATGTTTTAATTTCTCCCTCATTTTTGAAGGACAATTTTGCTGGATATAGAATTTTTGATTGGCAGTTTTTCTCTTTTAATAATTTAAGTATATCATCCCACTGTCTTCTCGCCTCCATGGTTTCTGCTGAGAAATCTACGCATAGTCTTATTGGGCTTCCCTTGTATGTGTTGGATTGCTTTTCTCTTGCTGCTTTCAAGATTCTTTCTCTTTGACCTCTGACATTCTGATACGCTGCACTTCTTGGATCTGAAATTTTAAGTACTTTATAAGAGTTGGGAAATTTTAAGTGATAATTTCCTCCATTAGTTTTTCTCCTCCTTTTCCCTTCTCTTCTCCTTCTGGGATACCCACAACATGTATATTTGGGCGCTTCATATTGTCCTTCAGTTCCCTGAGTCCCTGCTCATATTTTCCCATTTTTCCCTACATTTTCTTTTTCTTGCCGGATTTCAGATGTTCCATCCTCCAGTTCAGAAATCCTATGTTCTGTCTCTCGAAATCTACCATTGTAGGTTTCCATTGCTTTTTTCATCTCTTCTACTGTGCCTTTCATTCCCATAAGTTCTGTGATTTGTTTTTTCAGACCTTTGATTTCTTCTTTTTGTTCATTCCTTGCCTTCTTTATATCATCCCTCAATTCACTGATTTGGTTTTTGATGAGGTTTTCCATGTCTGTTCATATATTCTGAATTAAATGTTTCAGCTCCTGTATCTCATTTGAATTGTTGGTTTGTTCCTTTGACTGGGCCATATCTTCAATTTTCCTAGTGTGATTTGTTATTTTTTGCTGGTGTCTAGGCATTTAATTACCTTAATTAGTTTATTCTGGAGATTGCTTTCACTTCTTTTACCTAGGGTTTTCTTGCTGGAAGAATTTGTTGTTTAGTTGTTCTTTGACATTCTGTTCAGCTTTTTCTGGACCTCTAACTTAGGTTTTGTTTAACATAGGAGAATTTTTCAGTTCTTGTTTTCTTGTTTCTTGCCCTGCTTGTATGGTGCCTTTTTCCCCCCACCCTGAAGAGGGTCAACATAGGTATTATAGACCCCAGCTGGATTTTCCCAGACCAAACTGTCCTCCTATGAGGAGGAAAGATTCACCTGCATTGGTTTTCCCTGAGGGTGAGACCCAGCAGGTTGACAGACTTTCCTGTGAAGTCTCTAGGCTCTGTTTTTCTTATCCTGCCCAGTATGTGGTGCTTGTCTGCCTGCAGATCCATGATGTGGTACCTTTAACTTTGGCTGGGGGTGTGGTGGAGACAGAGGAGAGGTCATAGGCTGGTTTTAATGGCTTCAAATTACCAAGCCCTGGTGTCTGAATTCCTTGAAAGAGGGATTCCACCTGAGTTGGGCTTCACCCCTCCCCTGGGGAAGGCACAGGTTCCAGACAAGCCCTCAAAATGAGTTTGTTTCTGCCTATGCCTGGGGCAGTTGCAGTCCAGGAGCCCTGCTGCTATATCCAAAGGCAGTCAAACCTTTGTAGAAACACAGCCACAAAAACCTCTGTCTCCTTCTCTTTTTTTCCTTTTTCTGTCAGCCCTGCCCCCTTGGCCCCGGGGCAAAAATGAGCAAATGCTGCTTTGACCAGGTTCACCTGAGCTGGGGGCCTATTTTAGTAGTCAGAATTTGTTAATTAATTCCACAATTGGCATTTGATTGGGTTCAGCCCCAGCTGCTGGTAAAGACCGTTTCCTTTCCCCTCTGGGAAGCAGCCATGGGGGAGGGGCGCCAGCCGCCATGTCTTGGGGAACTCACAGTTCTGGGGGGGTGGTTCGCAGCTGATCCAGCTGGTCCAGACTGGGGTATGCTGTGTGTCTGGTCACTGACGTGGCCCCGGGAGCTGTTCTGTACTGTTTCTGGTTATTTACTAGTTGTTCTGGAGGATGAACTAAAACACGCACATTGCTAAGCCGCCATCTTGGCCCGGAACCTTGTACTGCTTTTTGCTGTATCCCTTCTCATCCCAGAGGTTCTCAGAAAGTTCTCGAAGAGTTTCACCTCTCAGCTAAGATTAATAAATTAAATTTCGCATCTCACAGCCTCTCTTTAATGTCTTCCTGTATAATTCTCCAATCTGTAGACTCCAGTCAAGGGCTGATAAAACCATTTCCCCATAAATTTTATGATTTCCAGCTTATAATGTTTTATTTTTTCCCATTCCTTGCAAAACAACATTAGCAAAGCTACTTTCAGTCTCTTTCCAACTGCTTGCAGAAAGCAAGAGAGGAGGGAAGTACTAAAAGCTTGTCCAGCTAAGCTTCAGCATAGAAAGGAATCAACCAACTTGGTGGCTTCTCATTTTCTTCAGAGGCTCAATTTGAAAACCTTAAGCAGCTTCTTGAACCCCCGTCCACTATTCAATGCTCAGACTTTTTGTATTTTCTTATCTGATCCTACCTCATGACCACGGGACTTATTTTCTCTTCAGGGAAGATGAATATTAGTGATTTTTGGATAAAAGTTAAAGAACTTCAACTGGACTTGGATGGAAGGATTTTTCTACAAGAGGCTGGCAACACAGAACAGTATCAATATCTAAGCCTTGAGACATAACAGGATGATACATAATTAAGGAGACTGCTTAAAGTAACTAATGCTATCTCACAAATTTATAGCTCTTGTTCTGATTTCCCCACCAAATGCCAGACTTACATATATAACTCCTAACTCACATTTCCACTGAATTTTCTCATAGGAATAATAATTTTGGATAAAACAGAATAACCAACCCCAAACCCAATAATGTTCTTTATTTCCCCATCTAGGTAAATGGCACCACCACCTACAATTCAAGCCAAAATCCTGAAGAAATCCCTCATTCATCTTCATCTTTCCCCATTCATAGTCAAACCATCAGTAAGATTGTGAAAGCTAGACAGTAAAACTATTTTGAATATTCATTCACTTTTTAACATCAACCCTGCTATACTCAGTCCAAGCAACCAATATAGTTTGCCAGCAGTACTGACATGGCCTATGGTTTCCCTGCGTCTCCTCTTGCCCATTTGCAATCCAGTCTTCATGGAGAGGATAGAGAGATATATTTTTTTAATGTCAATCAGTTCATGTCTTTCTGCTAGCAACCCTGTTGTGTTCTCCCATGACACCTGGAATAAATCACATCTCATTTCCAGGTTCTGCAATATTCTTGATGAACTGGCCCCTGCCAACCTTTCTGACTTCTTCTCATATCATCCTCCCTCTAGCTCATTACTCTTTAGCCTGACTGACTTCTGGTTTCTTTTGGTGATGACAAGTCATTCCTTGGGGTATTTGCTATTTATCTAGGATGCTGTTCTTGCATTAATCTACCTGGCTGCTTTCTGCATATCATCCATGTGTCAACAAAAATTGCTTTTTAGAAAAGTCTTCTATGGCTTTATTTAATATAATCTCTAACACTTCCCATTGCATCACTCAGTTTTATTTCCATGGGAAGTCATCTTGTGATTTATTTGTGAACTAATTTACTGTCTGACTCTTCCCTTGAGAGCGCCACTCTCCAAAAGGAATGTGAGCCGCATATGTAATTGTAAGTCTTCTAGTAGTCACAAAATATGAAAGTAACAAATCAAATGAACTAAAATAATATATATTATATAAGAAAATATAACAAAAATAGCATTTCAAGTGTAATCAATATAAAAATTATTAATGAGATTTTTATACCCTTGTTTTTCATATAAAGTCTTCAAAATTCATTGCATTAACTTCCAGCCAATCTCCACTGGGACAGGCCATATTTCAAGAGCACAATGGTTGCAGGTGAGTGGTGGTTATGGCAGCGGACAGTACAGCTCTGCAATATATGCTCCATGAGAACAGAAACCTTGTCTTATTCAGTGCTGGGGTCCATAGAAAGCATAGTGCCTGACACTTAGTAGGAACACAAGAAATATCTGTTGAATGAAAGAATAGTTCAAAGAATCTTGAAATATCAGGAAAATTCTCGAGGAAAGATTGACTACCTATCTTTATACATCATTTTAAGGGCTTAAAAAAAATCTAAGTAAATCAACTCATTTCCTTCAGTGAAGAAAAGTACTGATTTAATAAAATAAGTATGGATTGGGGGGAAAGGTCCACAGTCTTTTTGTATTCTCTACAATCTCTATGATATTGTTGAGCTCCACCTTGTTACCTACTCTACCATGCCTGAAATGACATTTCTCTGGCTCATCTCACTAGAAAATTCTACTCATCCCTCATATTTCAACTCAACTTCTTACTCCACTGGGAAGTGGGTCTCCTCCAGGCAAAATTGGGCACCACTTCCCTTAGTGGGTTCCTTTGGGAACCCACACACTTTGAATAGTCCTCTATGACAGCATTAAACCCACTCTGTTGAAATAGAGGAGCCCTATTTTTTGCTCCAATTTTTATAGGGGCCTTTGGGCCCCATTCCTGGATTGGTAATAATGTTAGAATAATCTTTAAACTCCCCATGGGAAGAAATTAATTTATCTGATTGGTGAGATGGAAAATGTCTGACATACATTGATCCATATGTGTCAACTGGGAACTGTTAATGTGCCTCAATTGTCTAGAACTCAGAAGGGAAGGGGTATAATCAACTCCTCAGAGACCCCACAATTGGTGCAATGGTCAGAAATCATTAAGTATACAAAAACCATCAGATAAGGATCAAATTATCATCTTTATTGCTGATAAATCTGATCTGCACATTGTAAATAAAGGGTTAACATCAAGGATGAAGAAAATGAGCTGAGTCTTCTCTCATCACTTTCTACTTAGAAACTAAAGAGTTAGGATTAATGTGGTCTGTCTTGTCTACTGGGTCACCGCACCTAGATGGAGGAGCTATGTGTTCCAAGTGTTAGTAGAACAGTTCTGAAAGGTTAATTGGAGACCCAGGGCTCAGTGCTTTGGTGTCAGGGTGACCCCCATGCAGCTTAGCTCTCGTCCATGGCAGCCACATGCTCTCCATATGGCTCAGGGAGAAGAGAAGCTGTGTACCTGAGTCGGTTCTGGGCCTCCCATTGACATGAAGATGCTTTACCTGCTATAATCCTTGCCTTGTATACTTCTATAAAGCTAAACAAACGTGAAATTAAGTTAAAGCCTGTTGTATCTTATGGGTTTGATCTCTTGAACCTGTAACAGACACTGGACCAGGGTCAAGACCCACAGCCAAAATCAAACAGGGAGGAGGCTACTGGCCAATGACACTTAGCTCACCTGTGGTATGATAAATTGATGCCTCCTTCTCACCTATCTGAGAGCCGTGAGATTGGGGACAAAGAGAGCAAGATGGCCTGGGTTCAAAGCTGAAGCCCCTGGGAAGGTTGGCCATGAGAGGAGAGATCAGAGAACAAGACCACATGTGCTCATGACTTTTAATGTATAACTTTATCTAACTGGGAGATTTAAATCAATGAAATGTCAAATTCTTATCATTTCGCTGGTCAGTTAAATCAATCTTTTCTCCCTAGGTAAAAGTGACACAAGGGGATGGAGATGATGTGTTTTTCTCTTATATACATTTAAAAAAGACATGAGAAGAAAGGTATTCGGTCCAATAACATTTTATAAATGTGTCATTCTCCAAGAGACTGCTAGTTCCTTGAAGTTGAGGCTTTTGTTCATTTTTGTATCCCTACTCAACAACTAAGAGCTCAAGGACTCAAGAGCAATCATTTCAATGCATAAATGTATTAAAAGTGAATGATTAATCAGTCCTCCTCTCTCAATTTCTACACTATATAAATCTTGTTAAAAAGTTTTAGATGTTCCCAAAGTTTACAGTAGAGAGCCATGAAAAAATTCTGTATATCTTACTAGATTTATATTGCTTCTTTCCTCTGAAGACCTCACAGTAGTGTACATAAAAAACTTTCATGCAAATGAATCTCATTCCTGTTCTTACTGAGCTCTGAAGTCAGAAATATAGTCTGTGTTGGAAAAATTGAGAACATTTTGAAAAAATACCAAGTTCTAAAATGCTATTTACATTCCTGTAATTTCACACAAAAGCCAAATGTTTGGGGAATCATAAAGTTTCTCTAAGTCTGTAAAAGCACATAACACAGAAGTTAACTCCAAGCAAGAGAACATAAACTAGGAAAATAGAAAATGAATAGAACAGTCTGTTTTTTATTTCCATCAGAAAAGGGGGAAAAATACTCACACAAGGAAAAATTATTGTCAAATTATTACATAATTAGACTAAATAGTAGAGAAATTATTTGAATAATCTCATGGATATGACATCTAAGAGCTCTACCTGAAACCACACTTACAAATGACTTCTAGCTAACAGAATGGTCTGTAGGAAGGTCACCCATAGCAATGGAGAGGATTGCTGGAGATGAATTCAAACAAAAACAAACCAATAAACAAACCAATAACAATACCTAGTATGTAATTCAATCCAAAACTTTTTTGCGATGCGGTTAATTCCCCATGAAGGTTTGACGTAAATTACCTGATTTGAACTCCGCACTTAGGGTCAAATGAAAGGTACTGATAGCCATTATGGCTGGATTGATTTTAGCATTTTCAAGGGGTCAGGTTCTAGCAAGATGGGCCTAAAGCACAAGGTAAAAAAGTAAGCAAGGTAATCAATAGAAGTTAAGATAGGTGGAAAATTAGCCTTTCTTAATCAAAGCTTGGCACCTGTCCATTTGAAAGAATAAGGTATGAGTAACAAAGGTTGTTTAAGAACTAGATTCTCCTAATGCATTCGACTAATCAGCATTTGGTAAACAAAAATGATTTCAGGATCCTTAAGAAGCACTTTATTGCAATAGCCTAAAAGTGTTAAAAAACTGAGCATCATTAAAATGTGCCTCTATCTGATAACAGATACTAAAATGAATCTTAAGTCATCTTCAGGATTATTTTGCAGAGGCTTTACTTTCAAGTTCAACGGCCTAGCAATATTACTAATCAACTGAGCCATTCAGTACTTCTTTCACAGCTTTGTCTGACCCTCACTTCATTTAACTGCCCAGCAGGAGGATGTTACTTTAGAAACATAAAATACTTCTCAGGAAAATATGATCTAGAAAGAGAAGAACAGAGACCAAAAGGGGTAAGCAGCTTAGTTCAAACCAGAGCTTTGTTGCCTTCTGAGAGGCAATGTTGGGTGAATTTGATCTTCACAAATGACTTCATTGTTTTGTTTGAAATAGCATAGCTGAAAAGTAATATCATAAAAGCTCACATTAAAATGCTCATAGGAAAAACATATTAAAACAAAAATTGGAAAGTGTCTTAAAATTATCTCTGCCATTTCTACTTGCGTTTGGACAGTTAATTGAGGTATTAATTTGCTAGCTTATTACTTTAACATAATGTTCATAGAGACTAAAAGAAATTATATTCTTAGTAGAAAATATAAACATTTGCTTGATAGTAAAAGATCAGGTAGGAGGAAAGTAACAAGACAAATGGGAAGGAGAGAAAAAACAAAGTAAAGAAAATAATCCAAAAAGTTATTTGAAGCCAAGTAAGGAAAAGAAAATGTGATGAACGGCTTCATGAAGAACTAAGACAACTTAAAATTGTAAGAGAAAAGAGAAAAAGAAGAATCTAGAAAGAGGGAAAAATGGAACTAAAAAACGCTGGCATGAAAAATATGAAGCTAAAAGTCTAAAATTAAAACCTCTAGGTCATGTTACGGAATTTTTTCTCCTTTTTATAAAGGCTAAGGATTTTTATAAAGGACTTAGCCTTTATAAAAGGGAATAATCATATTCTAAAAAAACTAAAGGTGAAAAAAGGATAATCAAAAAAATATGGGATGTGAAAAATAGACTTAAAAATATTTCTTCCTAAATCTTTCAAAGTAATGACCTGGAATTAGCAGACTCTTATTTTAACAATTTGTCTATGCCTCAAAAGAGGTTTGGGATCTTCTTTAAGATTTGTCTTATGCTGCACATATTTTTTATGTGCTTGTCTTTTAATTTTGGTATGACTTGAAACGCCCGCCACAAGCCTTTAAACTGGAGAAGCTGACTGCAGGCACATTCTGGCAAACCTTAGCAAGAATCCTTTTAAGAGCAAAATAATTTTGGCTATTCCTATCATGTACAGATACAAGAACAAAACACTAATAGGTATTCCAAGGAAGAAAGCAATGTGAAGGTGACATTTTATAAACCTTAGGAGACAGAGCTCTGAATAACACTTGTGGGGTCAAAGTAAGACCTGTCTATAAAAGGGTTGGCAAATAGGTTTCCTTTCGAGTGCCAGCTCTGATTCATTCATGGTGGCTGCCTGCAACTCTCCTTTGGGAAAGATTCCTTGGCTAAATCCCTGACCAGAGGCAAAAATACGGATTTTTTTTGGAATGAATTTATAATGTGGAGGTAGTAGGAGTTTTCCTTGACACATTTGTCATCCTCATATAAAGATTATCTAAAAATAGTTCCACGTGCTGCTCCTGGAGTGGCCCTAAAGCAACTGTAGCAAGAGATAAAGCATATAGTTACAGAAAGAAATCATACACACACACACACACACACACATGCGCACATGCTAAATATTATAAATACACACACACACAAAGCAACTCAAAGCGGTCACAGAAAGGCATTAGGCACATACACCTTATTTTACACCCATATGCAAAGCAGTTGTAAAAAGGGACTAAGCATATAGTCACAGGAAGACATTACACTGAGTATCAGTAAACTTTAGAACATGTATAATTTTTGCTTTGTTTGTTTTAAAGTCAGGCTCTTTATTGAATAGTCAACTACCAGTAGATAAGATTTTTATATGTTAAAAAATAACTTAGGGAAGAAATCCATTTTTATATATACCCAATTATGTAAATTACTTAACATTTATACAAGTATTAGACTACTTCCTCACTCTCTTCAGAATTAATTCTTTGAAGCCAGCTGTGGGGGGGGGGGCGGGGAGGGGGGTGTTGGCAGCCTCCACTGGCACCACATCTGCTTTTCCCACATTCCATCAGCACCGTCCTTCCAGTTTGTCAGGCATCCCACAAAGAAAGAAAAGTAACTCTCTTTGTAAGAAATCGTAAATTCCGGTTAATTGCAGAAACTAATGGCCTTGTTTTGATGCACATCTCATTGAAAAAGAATTCCAAATCACTAGTTGCACATAGATTCTGCCAGAGCTAACATGGAGATACTTTATGGCCCTTTGCAAAATCACTTTTATAATTTAATTATGCGATTCTTCAACTCCTCAATTTCTGACTAGTCTTCAAACTAGATTTTTATTTGTTATTTCCATATCCCCTATTAATTAAACAGTAATAGAACAAGAGGCCACTGATAACCTTGGAGTCACACATACTTCTAATGGATACATATGCAATTGAGGTAGTCGTCTGCTTAGAATACCCTAGAAAGATGGCTTTAGTTTATTTTCTAAAAAGTCTCCTTTAGTTTTTGTTTCTTTTAAAAATTCCAAAGTAAGTGGATATATCTCTGAAATGCTCAATATCACACTGTTCTTCCTTTTTCAGTTACCTTTCAAGTTTACAAGTTCAGCAAGTTTTACTAGAAACATGGATATAAGATCCAGTATGGGACTCTCATATTGGCAAGAAAGACAAAAGAAAGAATTCACAGATCTTTCCTATATTTGAATTTAAATGGGGCTGAAAGGTAGGACACTTTCATCTGCAATAGAACCAAAAATGGCCAAGAGAGGAGAGTGGTTTTCCCACTTGTATTCCAGCACCTCATCTGTTGGCTAGCCCTTCCCTTATTTGAAAAAGTATTCATTAAGGATCTGAAAAGATTCATATCTTTTTAGCTTTCTTTAACTTCTGTTATCTGTAAACCCAAAAAGAACAAACATGAAACTGAGAAAACAGAAGGTTGAAACACAAGTTTAGATTTTCAAAATTAGCAATGTCTAAAAAGTACATGACTCAAAAGTGGGAAAGTAAACCCATTCATTCCAAACTGAACTTTCAATAATCATCCAGTAAAGCAATCTCGGTGTTTATTTTTTGTTAAATCATCTAGGATGAGTTATGTTGGGGAAATATGGAAAGGGTTGAAATGGGAACATAAACATCATCATATCATCCTCTTCCTTATCACCATCAGAAGGTATTTGTCAAACCTCTGCAGATTTTATTAACAGCCAGCTCCTGCCTTTGAGGTATTAACAAATTAGAGCATTCTACACTGACAAAGAAATAAAGAACATTTAGAGAAATGAAAACCATTAAACATATGACCAAAAAGGCAAAGATTAAACATATGATCAAAACAGCAAAGAGCACCTTTTCGTTTTATGTGTAAGTCAAATATATAAAACAGGCGATCATGAGAATGTTCTATTTAGATGGGTTCAGATCACACGTAAACAGTTCCTCTTTTCCAACAATAGAAAGTAAAAGTCTCTTGAAGTCTTTCAAAATAAAAGTCTATTCATACATCAGTTTAACGGTTTAGAATCTATTCCTGTAGCACCAAGCAGTTAAGGCACATATAACAAGAAGCTGTAAGAGTGCTAAAAGGGAGTTTCTTTGGGGGATAGTAATCGTTTAACTAGAAGTTTTAGTATACTAAAAATAGGTTTTAGAATTTATTTTAAAAACGGGAAAGAAATTAGTTTCTGAAATGGAATGAGATAAGTTCAGGAACAAAAATAATTGTTTTTTTTAAGAGATTGGGTTTAGAAGCAGCATTTCATTTAGAAACTATTGTTTCCTACCAAGAAAACACTAGAGCAAAAAAAGAGTACTTTTTAGCTTGTTGGGAGGAAAAATCATGGGGTCAGTAAAATTAAAAATTTAGTACATGCACATGGAATGATAAAGATGAAACCAGATTGGTTGCCACAGTGTTCATAAAAACTAGGAAAATGAGATGGCCCATGTCATGGTCACTGTTTCCATGGCTGGGTGGCTAATGGCAAGGTTGATTATTTTTATTAATGATAACAAGAACAATAATAGCTTATATTAAATGTTTCCTATGAACCAGGCACTGGGTCAAGGGTTCCATGTGCATTACCTCATGTAATTCACTGTACCAATCTGAAATGGGGGAATAATTATCAACTGAGTCCCATTTCAGTATGGGAAGCCTGGGGTTAAGAGAAATTTTGTCACTTGACCTTGGTCACACAGTAAGTCTCAGAGCCAGAATTTGAACTCGTCTTTGTCTGACTGTAAAGCTCTTTAATCTGCCTTATATATTGCCTTTTCAAGGCGCCACACTCTCTGAGGTATACACTGCCTTAAAATGAAAGTGAAACCTTAAGAATCACGTGCAGAAGGCAATGCGAGATGAAAACACAGGTTGCCTAGTCGTTAGTCTCGAGGGAAAAATGATCCCACAAGAGCTGATGCCGCGCAGCAAAATGCTAAGAATACCAGACAAAAGGAAGAGCCTTGACTGTGAAGCCTTTTTAACTCTGCAACATATGTCAGCACAGGAAAGGGTACAAGTGAGACAAGCCAGAGACAGATGGAAAACAGAAACATGGGTGCAGCCGAATGGCACAAACAGCAGCCACTGTTTTTCATATAGAAAGACACATACACCTGCATTTCAATGTAAGCAAACACTGGGGCAACCCAAATAGTTACCGCAGCCTGCCTATTCTAGAGATTTCGCTGTTCGCAAAAAGTGGGATCCAGAGATCATATGGCATTAAAAATTACAGGACAAAGCCTAAGGCCAGTTCTGGTCATTGGTGGCTATTGTTCAAATAGGAATTCCTAGACCTCTATAGACAAAAGGGATGTGTTAGTGTTTTGGCAAGGAAGGAGTACTTCCACTGGATTCTGCCAGGCTTGTAAGTCACTGCCAACACCGCACTGGACAATGAAATCCAGGCACAAAGTGTGTATCTGAGGAAGATGTTGGGATCATGGAGAAAAGAAACTGGCAAATGACTCATGACTAAAATGCCTGTATAAAAAATCTGTTATGATATGAGGATGTATGAATCGAAAAGCCTCTTCAAATGTCAGCAGCTTTTGCTCCCTGCTTCTGGGTTTATACTGCTATTCTTTTCATAATCATGAAGTTTCACTGCTTACTAATATTGTGTCGTCTTTATATGCCCCCCCACCACATACACACAAAGTATTCCTTCAGGATATGTGCTGTATATATAATTAATTAATGAGATAACTGACAATTTAACAATGACTAAAATTAGGGTCTTATAAAACCAGGCCTGAAATATTAAAATCCTAAGCAATTCATGTACAGATGGCTTCTTATATAATTTTTGAAGTCTGATACTAGTCTGTATATTATGGAAGGAATACCCAGGGACTTTTGCCACTAACTAATATAGAAAAAAGATGATCTTGCTTTTCTGTGCCTCTATTTCCTTATTTCTAAAATGAGAGAGATGAACTAAATAATTTTATCAGGGGATCCCTTAGGTCAGAGAAATCAGACTAGAATCCCAACAGTTAATAGATGAAAATGAGCCTGTTCTGACTGAAACAGAAGTGGGGACCTGAAGGAAAGTAAGGATGAGGCTGATCAATGGAGGAAAATGGGGGAGGGTGGGTGTCAATGGAGATCTTAATAAGGTAGAAGAAAAGTCTCCGTGGGAAGAGGCATATTAAACTAGAAAATGGTAATAGAGAATGGGTGGTCTGAAACTACAGATTTTGGAAACTGGGTGGTTTTGCATTATTACAGTAATGAGAAAGTTCAGAGTGTGCTGGCCACTGTGGTGGAGAGGAAAGGCTCAGTGCAAGGAGCTCAGCAAACAAAGTGGCCCAGGCAATGGATGGTTGTTCTATGGATGAATTAAGTTGAAAGGGAGACTGAACTGATGCCAACAATTCTGGAAAGGCAACGGATGACACCACAAGGAAGGAAAGAGGGCAATCGACTTAGCATCAGTCTCTGGAGGAAAGAAGAACAATCTGGAAATGACAATGGAGAGAAAAGAGAACCCCTGCTCAATCTCCCACCCCTGAGGTGAATGGGAGTTGAAAGGAAACAGCAGTCACTGCAGAGCTCTGTAAGGGGCAAGCGGGTTTTAGTTCAGACGTGATTATGGAGAGGACTTTAAGAAGCCATTGAGGACACAGAAGTTTACTGATTTTAAAGAAGAAAGTCCTTCCGGGATGATTAAGCAATACTTAGTTAGAAGACTGATGAAGGTGGCAGGGCTCTACTTCTGGCATTGTGCAGTGTCAACAAGTTCAAGATTCAGACTCTGCTGTTCAGGAGTGTCGGCGCCCCGACAGCCAGGGTGGTGGTGGTGACGGTGGGGTAGTGTGGTGTGATGCGGTGGCGGTGTGGTAATGATGCTGAGTGGTGATGATGATGATGGCGGTGGCCTGGTGGGGGTGGTAGTGGTGACGTGATGGTGATGGGGGTGGTGTGTGGTGAAGACATCAGATGCAGTCTTTTGGAAAGCTGCTTGAGTTAGAAAGACCACCATGACACACAGATGTTGTGTATTATGTATTACAAATATAAGCAATCTGATTTTCCCCTCCTATGTGTCCACTGATAGGCCAAATCAGTTATGTCTGTTGAGAGACAGACAATCTCACTCTAGGTAACCAGGGCTAAAATAACTACGTCAGTTCTTAACTGACAAGAAACAGCAAGTGTTTATAATTAGAGGTGGGGGTGGTGGAAATCAATAGTTTTTCATGACAAAGTTCCATATAATAATATCTGGAGACTGTCCTCCAGAATTAAATGCTCACAATTCCAAGTTGTACTTCTCTGAAATAATCAAATACACATCAGCCTCCCTCCCTTTGCCATTTTTCTTTGTATAAACAAATCCACCCACTGCAAAAGGAATCAAAAGAACAACAAAGATACTTCATATATATATATATATACACATATATAAACGACAACTATATCAAACATCCATTATACTCACATTGTTATATCATTGTTATGTTTTCCATACCCCCAACCCTCAGGCTATCCACCAAAATGCAAGGTACTCAGGGAAGGGGGCATATTTTTGTTACATACTATTAGATAATATTATTTGCTGAATTATATTCAAGTAAATTTTGTGATACTTCTTGTATGCCTGTCTGTATGTGTGTCAGAAAAAATATAAGCCATGCCAGAATATCCACATTAGCAAAAGTTTAAAAATGAGATCACTGAACAGGGTACCATTTGAAAAAGAAGGATTATATTTTAATTTGACATTTGAGCATGCAAAGTTCTAAATGGCATTCAGAGGCTGTGTGGAGTAGTGACAGAGATCAATGAGCCAACCTGTGAATTATTATCCTTTGTAAACTCCAAATCCAAAGGCTAAATATTCATTTGTCATGCTTCAGGCTTTTTGATCACACCCTTTAGGCAAAGAAAGTGTTGACTGAGCGTTCTTTCCCAAGTCAGGCTAGCACAAGTCAAATACATTTGTGAATTGTAAATACAGTTTCATAGGTTAATCGTCACTAATAGCTTGTAATCAATGAACAGCCTGTTAGGTAAACAGGCCACGTTGAATTTTCGCAGAAGCAGGATGCTGGGTTTTCCTTTCAAACACTCCAAAGGAGGTGAAATCTGTGCCTGCAGCTTTTTAAAAATGTGCACACCTTTTTATCATCTACAGTTTAAAATTCTCTTCCAGTTGCCCCTTTCCGCCTCTCTCTTAACAGCCGCCTTCAGGAAAGGATCTAAAAATACGAATACACAGCCAAAGGGTCCTTGCATTTTAAACGGCACAACAAGCCTTATACCAGGGAATGAAGCCATACAATTTAGTTGAAAATAAGTGGTGGTTGCCGGTGTGGGGGTAGTGCAGGATTTAGAGCTATATGAAGCTAGTGTTGAGTTCTTAATTTTGTTCTTTTCCAGGATACATATTCTTGAGCACTAACTCAATCTTTCTGATCTTTAATTTCCTCATCTATAAAGCGAAAACAATAATTTCCAAGGCAACACCAGCTATGTGGGAACTTGATGCATATCACACAACGTCCCCTCTTCTGAGAAGCAGCATGCCCTCGGGCAGCTGGATTGGCTGGAGAAGGGCAGTCTGGAGTAGAGCTCCACTCCTCCCCTCACCCTGATACCTTGCAGTGCACAAACTGTACTACAGCACATGGCACTCTGATGATATTCTGTTGGCTGGACTGTCAGTAATGATTGAAAGAAATGGGATGTGTGAATATGACTTATTGCAGGGCTTGTATTTCCATCATTCCTAACTTTTAAACTATCTTCTTACATTACTTTCTGCTCATATTTTTCCTGCCACACATACACACTGGCATACAAGTGCAGTTAGAGGTATCATACAAAAGGTACTTGAAATATTGAGATTCTGGGGGGCAAATTATTTCCAACTTAATGCATGTGAATAATGTCACATATATTTAATGTGTGTAAAACCAGAGGATACAGATGTAGTCCTGCCAGGTATGCTTACGAATAATCTTCCTATAAAATTCCGTGAGGAACAAACAGCACAGTGCTAATCGATCACCCTATGTTTATGAATAGAGGGAAAAACAGTACAATAGGGTAATGACTTTAACAGGCCAGATCCCTATTGCAAGAATTCTCCATCGTATCTGATGCTTACAATGCTATAAGATTTCACTAGAGTTAGTTAGATTATTGTTCTCTATATTAAGAATATAGTTGGTTCAGTTTGGGGCCATAATATGGCAAAGCATTTATCTTCATAGAGAAAAGTAGAACACATGGAGTCCTTCCTGTGGGCAAGACGCTAAAGGGTGCCTAAGAGGTCTTCCTGATGCAGACTGGTTCTTGGGGCTCTTGCCTTACTCTCAACTCCTTTTCCCTCACTCTCAACTCCTTTTTCCTCACTCTCAACTCCTTTTCCCTCACTTTCAACTCCTTTTCCAAAGGGCATGGTGCAGACATGGCAGTCAGCAGTGATGACACCAGAGGGGCATTCTGACCAGCAAGCCCAACTGCATTCTTTGTAGCATGTTATGTACGCTTCCTGCATGAAAAAAAATACCTTTATTGAATAGTATACTACAAAAACAGAAGACAAACTGATTTTAGCTACCTACTAAGACTATAAACACAAGCATGTGCATCCATGAACAAATCATACACGACTGTGATTAGTTCAGTAGATGGAGACTTCAAAGTTTTCCAAAGTAAAATTCAGCAAGTTTAGAAAACCCAAGGTTGTTATAAAAATTCTAGGAAGTTTGAACCAGCTGAAAACAATTCTACACTAATTTAAAGTCAGATCCACTCCTATAATTCATATCCTTCTGAACTCTGAGAGAATAATATGGAGAAATTCCCTCAGGGCTTCATGGGATGAAAATCAAGAACAGTATGTTCTATGTTTTTCTCTTCCCAGCAAGCATTTGGACACTATTATTGATATTTTAAAAATGCAATACCCTGTGACATATAAGTAAGATGTAAAAAGAAAGTGTTTTTAATGACAAGAAAAACATCGGGTTGAGAAATGATGGCACTCATGTAATAGCATTTGAATTCAGATTCCATTTACATGTGGTAAATGGGAAATTATTAGCTTAGATGGCTCTGTTGATTTTCTGTCAACCAAATGACCAGTTGAACACCAATGTCCAGAGTGAAAGTCCTGGTAAAATTAACCTTGCAGAGAAGATCGATGTCATCATAACTTCTCCTCAGCTCGACTCGCTGAAATAAAAATTACATTTCAAATAGGAAAAGATTATAGGAGAGAAATAATCCTCTAAACTATGTACTACTGTTTCCTCTAGTCATTTGTTTGGATAATTGGCTTTTCTGAATTCAAAAACGTTGGAATTACAATGAATGACCCTTTGTTGAAAGCTTTAGCAAATGCATTCGCAATTTAAATTGCAAACTCTGCTCTAACTTTTCCAACCATGATAATGCCTCCCTTTATTCCAGTCATGGATCTGAAATGGGGTCTCAATTCATTTACCGGAGCTATTTTGCATTCTAGGCATTTTACCCAGGACTTGCACATTTATAGTTTATCTCCATCCCTGGGTCTAATTGGCCACCACAAGGGATAAGAGGTCACAGAGGGTGCAGATGGAGAGAAGAAGGTTGCCTGGTATGGAGGGTTCCTACTAGCAGCCTGGACTACATTCTCTGGAAGGGTGTGTTTTCACAGGAGGGGATGGTAAACCTGTTACTACATAATGTTACTTCTGGTGCTGTACTGAGCATTCTTTTATTACTTCATAACAACTGAAAGTTTCATTTTTAACTCAAATTTCAGAAATGAGATAGCTGACCCTTCCTGCAGGATCTGAACATAATGCTTGGTCTTCAAATAACTTCTGATAATGCTCAAGACATGTTAAAGTGGTTTTATTGAGCCTCTCCTTGACTGACATAAGCCACCTAGTTGTAAAATTCCATTTATCCATAATGGCTTGTAATCCTGTAAATTCTAAGGGATTCTTTTTCATTGCAAAAGAGACAAACAGCATGCATTATAACACAAAAAGCTCCTTGGTCCACTTTCAAATCTTCCCAGTTCATCAGCCACTTTAAGGCTGCAGCCATACCGGCCTCCTCTCTTCTGAGCCATCCTTTCCTGTTAGGCTCTGCTGAGGGGCTACGTTCCCCAAAGAGAAGCAAGCAGTCTCATCAGCAAGATTGTTTCTGCACCAGTGTCCACGGCATGGAGTGAGCTGAGCATAATTGGGCCTTTCTCAGGATAGGTGGCAACGGAGGTAGGTTGTCAAAAATTTATTTAAAGGTCAATAGCTTATGATTGGATTGCCTTGTTCTAGAGCAGACAATCCTGGGTTCAAAATCTGCTTTTCCATCAACTATGTAGGCGTTCTTTCTAGGCCTCAGATTACATAACTGGCAAAGGGGTCGGAAATTAGTACTTGTTTCCTAGGCCCATGTCATGGGTTGAATTATGTCCTCCCAAAAGATATGCTCAAGTCCAACACCTCGTACCTATGAATGTGACCTTATTTGGAAACAGGGTCTGTGCAGATGCAATCCAGTTATGATGAGGTTAGAATGGATTAGCATGGCTCTAATTTAATGACTGGTGTCCTCAAAGGAGGGGAATTTGGACACACAGACACAAAAGAAGACCATGTGACGGCAGAGACTGGAGTGATACAGATGCAAGGCAAGTAACACCAAGGATTGCCAGCATCACCAAGAAGCTAGGAAGAAACAAGAAAGGATCCTCCCTTAGAACCTTCAGAGGCAGCATGATCTTGCTGACATGTTGATTTCAGGCTTCCAGCCTCCAAAACTGTAGTATCAGCAAGAGGGCTGCCATTTAGAACACAACCACAATGAGAGAAATGGTGTGGCATTAGTACTATAATAGAACATGAACACTGTAAATAGTATAACAAAGGGGCTGCTGATTGTAGTGATGATGGCGATGGTAGCGATGATGATGAAGACACTTTTTATATACTATATTATGTAAGTTATATATGCTATATGTTGTATTATGTATGTATATATGATATTATATATTATTATACCCTGCTCCCTTTTATTTTACCATATTTCACAGGTGAGGTATTCAAGGCAGAGAGATATTAAGTGACCTTCAAGATCACTCAATAGAAAGTGTCAGAAGACGGATATGACCCAGGGCGTCGGGACCCAGCTGAATTTCAACTCTGTAGTAACATGTACTGGTTTCCTAGGGCTGCTGTAACAAAACACCACGAACTTGGTAGCTTAAAAGAAACTTATTATTTCTAGTGCCATCATCATTGTCACTACCATCACTGTCATTATAATCAGCAGCAGCTTTATTACACTATTTCTATTGTTCCTATTTTATTATAATTTATACCATGCCATTTATCTCATTGGGTTGTGTTCTGAATGACAACCCTATTCCTGATACTACTGTTTTTCTAGTTTATCTGTATTGCCTAAATTTTCTGCAATGATGATATATTACTTTCTAGCTTGAAAATATAGAAGTCATAATAATAAAATAATGATTTACATTATACTGGTGTCAAGAAATAAATACAAAAAGGCTCAAGAAAATTTTTTCCACCAAGGATGTGAATGTGTGGATGAGCAGTCATAGCACAGTATAAACAGATACAGGGACAGTGAAAACAGGGGAATGGTTTTAAGTCCTAACTTTGACCCTTACAAGACATGGTACACATGTGACTGGACCCCTTTTGGCAGATCTTTGACCTTGTTTTGCACCTACCTTAAGGCCACATCAGGACTGTAATTTGTCACAGTCCCATGGCTTCCAAAAGAGAGAGAGCAATGCAAGATGCACCCAAAGCAAGAGTGAGTGATTCAATTGTACTAAGTGTTTTGCATGATATTAGGAAGAGGAGCCATATCAGACAGATTCATGATAAATTCCCCATTGTACACAAATTCTGGCTTCTCTTTATTTCTTCTCCCACACAGAGGCACCTCTGGCCCTCATCTATCCTCCCTCCACAGTCTTGCAAACACTCATCTATAGTCTGCTCTCCATTATTTCTCCTCTTCCACTACAAAGACATTTCCCGCGTTCAAAGCGAGAGGGCTGGGCAGAAGTAAAGACTTTTTCAACTGGATTTCTAGCTTTGTGATATTTGACAATTCAATTACTCTTTCTCGCCCATATCTTCTCTATTTTTTTTCTTAAATTGAGATGTAATTTACATGCAGTGAAATGCACAGGTCTTAAGCATACAGCTTGACCAATTAGACAAATACTCAAACACTGTTATCCTCACCCCTATCAAGATAGAAGACATTTCCCTTGCACATGGCATAGTTCTTAATCTGCAAAATGAGGAAGGAACCAATTAGAAGTATTGTTATAAGAAGCAAATGAACTATTATTCACAAAAGAACTCGCCATTGGTTCATTCTAAGTTGTATTAGCTTATAAAGTGCCTAAGTATTACCCAGTGGGTTGGGTAACCAGCAAGAAAGAGATGGCTGATGGGAACAGGGAAATAGGCAAGCAGGCACTTAGAGGTTCAGTATTTTAGATACAAAGCAGCAAGAACAGAAAGTAGAGGCAGAGATGCACACATCATATGCTCTGCACAACAAATATAAATAAATAAATAATAGACTTGAGCAGAGTCTAGTAGCCATGTTGAATTTCTTGAGCTGCTAAGCAGGGGCCTACCAACATCCCTGCCCATTTCTGCCCAGCTATAGGAGGATATCCAGTTGCTGTTCCCGAAGCTTCCCTCTCTTCCCTGTGGCAGAGCCCAGTGAAAGTTCTGGCCAAAGTACCGTACTTGGAAGGAGGCCCCAGGTCAGAGGATTCCCAGTGGACAGTGATAAGAGAAAGAGGCTCTGTTTTGAGCATGGGACTATGGAGTGCACATTCTCTCCTCTAAGGGGGATCCCCTTCAACGCTTTCATTCTTCTCCCATGTTAAGTGACAATCTCTAAATTTTATAAATCTGTCTGTCACAGAACACAAAGTAGCAACCATATGAAACCCAGCATAACGTTAAAAATTAGAACACCAGGGCTTCAGTTCATTCTCACATGCCCACAACGTGTGTTTTGGGTGTGTCTTCATGACACACAATCTCTAAGCCCCCACTCCTATCACTGGCACCATCCATCTGTCAGAACATTCACTAGGTAAATGATTGGAGACTGGCTCTGCCAGAATTCAAATAAATATTTATTAGCACTTACTGTGTACAAGGCACTATACTAAGCCCTTCTCCGCTATTACTCTCAACCATAAAATTAGGACTCCCCAGAGGAACTTGGGCCCTGACCTCAGATGTAACTCAGTGACCTCACATGTGTTCTCACTGTAGCATGACGGGATGCAGGAAAAATGCCCTCTCCTCATGGATCCATCTTTTGTTCCTTATCCTTTGGACTACCAGGAATATTAATATTTACTCCATAGGCACTCCCCTAAGTACCAGGTATATTGATATATTTACTTCTCACAACATTCCTATGCCTTAAAGTAAGTACTGTTATTATCATCTCCATCTTACAGATAAGGAAACTGAAGTCCTCAGAAGTTAAGTACCTTACTGAAGGCCATAAGCTATTAGCGGCAAACTCATAACTCAGGGCTATGCAGTCAGGCCCCAGGGTCTATGAACATCACGGTCATGCTATGCTGTTTCTCAAATAGAAAGTAGCTTCTTTACGCCTCAAAACCTAAGATTTCTGCCTTATATCATCATTTCCTCTTCCTTAGCAGTATAGCCTATTTCCACATCTGATTGAATCTTAGAACTGCTCTTTCTGCATTTTACCTCTACTAAGCCAAGTCCATCATATTCTCACATGATACTAAAAAACTCCTTACCATTCTCCTGGCTTCCAGGCTCTCTCACTGCACCACACTGTCCTGCAGAAGATTCACACTCTTGTTTCTTTGAGTTACCTCCACTCTAAAGCCTTTACCATTTATTATTCTGTTTTGCATTCAAGGTTTCCATCACCTACCTTATTTCTACATCCCAGAAAGCATTTTCTTATTACCTCAGGGTATGAACTGACCATCCAGTCAGTCAGGGCTTTCATTTACTCAACAAATATTTATGAAGCAAATACTGGGCCAGACACTAAGCCAGGTTATCTATCCAATTAAAGGTCTATCCAAGTCAAACCACCTGTCTCCTCTGAAACTTCTATAGCACAGAAGATCCACACAACCCATTTTAACCCTTGACCATTATTCTATCTTACACTAGTCTCATATTGTTGCATGTGTTGCCATTTTATTTTTTTTAGTTTTTAAAATTTTTATTCTTGTAACATATATCCAACTAAAATTTTCCCTTTTAATCACATTCAAAAGTATAATTCATTTCATGCTATGGGCTATGCTCATAAGGAAAACATCAGCACTCCCACAGCAACAGGAGAGGTAAATAATTGGGGGAGGGACAAGAGGTAAGAGAAGGTATAGATTTTCTATTTGGTGAGGGTGGGTTATTGGTTTTCTTTCTCTTGGGAACAATGAAATGATCTAAAATTGAGACTGTTGATGGGCTATGGACTTTGGGCACAATACATGATACCCAATGAATGCAGGCAGCTGAAGCATGCACTGATGGAGAAGTAGAATAGCGAACGATGGTGTAGACTTATGAATGAAGGTTGTCCCGCTACGAAAAGGAACAAAGTTGTGAGACACGCAACAAAGTGAATGAACATGTGGGACATTTGTTGAGACAAAATAAGCCAGAAACAAAAGAACAACAATGGTATGGTATGATCACCTTTAGAAAATGCTTATAAGAAAACAGGGGCCTAGAGTGTAAGCTTTTAGAGCAGACACATTTAGTCCAGAGTGGTGATCACTATTTCTGGATTTCGAGGGGCTATTTTATATTTATATATATATATATATATATATATATATATATATATATATATATATATATATATATATATATATATTGTGATATTGAGAGATAAGAACAAAGCTAATCAGATTGGGGTTAAAGTAATTTAGAACACAGGGGTAAGAAACACAGTGTCTGTATTTTAGAACCACACATATTCTTCAAGACCAAAGGAATAAAGGTTTATTTGGTCTGGAACAGAAATTTTCTGTAGCGTATAATCTAACTCAACCTATCTGTACAGCTCATTTGAAACAACTGAAACACAGGGAGCTCAGGGTAAGAAAGAGGTCCGCTAATCCTGTATAGATTATTGTAATACTTGGATACATCCTAGAGTATATTAAGCAGATAATCAATGAGTATTGGCAAAATTCCTTGAGGGATGGGAGAAAGAATATGGAACTATTAAACCTTACCATCAGGGAATCTCCTGATTCTATGTCAAACTTTAGGGATGCCCAAATCAATAGGCCATGACCTGGATCCTGAGACTTACTCTTATGAAGCCTATGTAGGTAGTGAAGAAGCTTAGACTACCTATAGGCTAACTTAAAAGTAATCTAAGAGTTACTTCTGGAGGACCTCTGTTGTTGCTCAGATGTGGCCTCAGTCTCTCTAAGCCCAAATCTACAAGTGAAATCATTGCCCTCCCCACTATGTGGGACATGACATCCAGGGGTGAGAGTCTCCCTGGCGAAGTGGGAAATGACTCCCAGGTATGAATCCGGCCCTGGCACAATGGGATCAACAATTACATCCCGACTAAAATAGGGAAAAGTAGTGTAACTAATAAAGTATCAGTGGCAGAGAGAGATCAAATAGAGTCAAGAGACTACTCTCGAGGTTGCTCTTACACAAGCTTCAGGTAGACCTTGCTACCTATCATAACCCGCTAAACCCCAACCAGGATCATTCCAGCTAATCCTAAAGAACACCTAGGACAATATTTAAGATTCCACAAGGGGTCCATGCACCAGAGTAACTTTCCAGAAACCTACACCCTCCAGCTGTATTCCTGGTCCAGATAAGTCCTGAAACCTAGAGGGCCCAGCCTCTATAGAACATCAGATAGTTCCATCTCCCTACCCCATATTAGTGTCAAACCCTTCTAATATGAAAAATTTAGAACGACCATAGCCCAAATACCCCTAAAGCAATAGAAAGATCAAAGGTGGTGGTGGAGTTATACAGTGAAGATAGGATTTAACAAATGAATATGAATGCTGAATCATTAAATTGATAAATCCTTTAGTATCCAGTATCTTAGAGCATATAGAAGCAAAAACATAAAATTGTGGGATTGCAACCGAAGTCAAACTCTGAATTATGTTCTACTACTAATTGTAGTGCTGTGCTTTGAAATTTATTGCTTTTTTGTGTTTTTTTATTTTTCACAAAAAAGAAGGAAAAAAGTAGATTGTGATGATAAAAAACAAAAAAGTATAATTCAGTGGTGTTAATTACATTCACAATGTTATGTTACCCCCACTAGTTATACATTACCAAAACTTCTCACCACCTCAACAAAAACTCTACAGTAATAAATCCTTAACTCCCCATTCTCTATTCCCATCCTGGACCCTGGTAACCCGTATTCAAACTTCTGACGCTGTGAATTAGCTTCTTCAGATTATTTCATATCATGAGATCATGACAATATTTGTCTTGTTGTGCCTGGCTCATTTTACTCAACATAATATCTTCAAAGTTCTTCTAGGTTGTCACGTGTATCAACTCCTTTTTATAGGTGAATAACATTCCGTTATATGTACACACCACATCTTGTTTATCCATTCATTAGTTGATGGACACTTGGTTACTTCCTTTTCTTGTCTTTTGTCATGGCAAATCTCTGCTAATCTGTCAGGACTTGGCTGGCTTGGCTTTCCCTGAAGTTCTGATAGAGTTAGGCCACTCTAATGTGCTAGAGGAGAATGTGTATTCTTCCACAGTGAAATGTTCTATGTATGTCTTATGTCTAGCTGGTTTATAGCATCATTCAAGTCTTCTATTTCCTTGTTGATCTTAAGCCTAGATGTTCTATCTAATATGAAAGTGGTATATTGTATTATACTGTTATTAACATAGAGCTGTCAATTCCACCCTTCAAATTTCTCAATATTTGTTTCATATATTTTGGAGCTCTGCCATTAAGTATGTTTATATTTATGATTGTTACATCTTGTTGAATTGACCCCTTTAGCAGTATATAGTCGCCTTTCTTTTCCCTTGTTTCGGTTTGCTAAAGCTGCCAGAACATAATATACCAGAAATGGGTTGGCTTTTACAATAGGGATTTATTAGTTTACAAATTTACAGTTCTACGGCTGTGAAAAATGTTCAAATTAAGGCATTAACAGCATGATACCTTCTCCAAAGAAAGGCTACTGGCATCCAGATATTTTCGTCACAGGGGAAGGTACATAGCTGACATCTGCTGATCCTTCTCTCCAAATTTTCCTTGCTTTCAGGGCTTCAGCGGCTTTCTCAGCTTCTGTGGGTATGTTCTTACTCTCTGCTTTGCTGGGGCTTCTCTTAGCTTCTGGGTTTTTTCTTTCTCTTATCCTCTCATAATGAACTTGTAAAAGGATTAAACCCATCTTGAATGGGGTGACCCACATATTTCAACTAAAATAACCCAACCAAAAGGTTCCACCTATAATGGGTCTGTACCTACAAGATTGGATTAAAAGAATATGGCCTTTTCTCAGGCATGTAACAGCTTTAACCTAACACATCCCTCTTAAAAGTTTTTCACTTAATGTCTATTTCATCTGATATTAGCTACCGTAGCTCTCTTTTGTTTACTATTGGCATGGTATTATTTTCCCCAATTCTTTCACATCCAACCTACCCTTTCTTTTGTTTACTATTGGCATGGTGTTTTTTCCCCCATTCTTTCACTTTCAACCTACTTGTTTCTTTGAATTTAGGTGAGTCTCCTGTGAACAGCCTATTTTGGGGTCATTCTACCAATCTCTGCCTTTTGACTAATGAGATTGATCCATTTACATTTAAAATAACTACTGAGGGGGCGGTGTGACAGTGGCTCAGTGGCAGAGTCTTCACCTGCCATGCCAAAGACCCAGGTTTGCTTCCCAGTGTCTGCCATGAAAAAATAAATAAAATAACTACTGATAATACATGACTTTTTCTGCCATTGTGCTATTTGGTCTTTGTCAGTCTCATCCCTTTTTCTATCTCTTGGTTCATTAATTCCTACTTGTAGGGTAGGTCTGGTAGTGATGAACTCCCTCAGCTTTGGTATGTCTGGAAATGTTTTAATCTCAACCTCACTTCTGAAAGACAATCTCTCAGGATATAAATTTCTAGACTGGTAATTATCTTCTATCAGCACTTCTGCCTACTGCCTTCTTGACTCCATGGTTTCTGATAAGAAACAACAGTTAATCTTATTGGGACTTCCTTGTACATAACATGTTGCTTTATTCTTGCAGGTTTCAGAACGCTTTCCTTGTTTTGGTGTTGCACAGTTTGACTACTATGTGTCTAGGTATGGTTCTCTTAGAGTTTATCATGTTTACATTTCACTGGGTTCTTGAATGTGCACATTCATGTCTTTTAGTAAATATGAGAAGTTTTCTGCTACTGTTTCTCTGAATATTCTCTCCTCCCCTTTCTTTCTTCTCCTTCTGGGACTTCTATAACACTTATATTGATACATTTGGTGGTGTACCTCAAGTGTCTTAGGCTTTGTTTACTTTTTTTTTTTTGCATTTATTTTCTGCTTCTCAACCTTGGTGATTTCAATTTTCTTATGTTCCAGTTCACTGATTTTTCCTTCTGCTGGCTCTAATCTACTATTGAAACCCTCTAGGGAGGTTTTCAGCTCACTAATTATGCTCTTCAATTCTGATATTTCTGTTTTTTTCCTTTTTGTAATTGCTATGTCTTTCAGAGATTCTCATATCATTCATTGTTTTACTAATACCCATTATTTTTTCTCTGTGTTTTCCTTTATCTCCATGAGAATATTAAGGATAATTTTTAAAATGTCTTTTCCAGTATATACAAAGTCTTGTCTTTTGTTGATCATTTCTGGATTTTCATCTTGCTCATTTGGATGGGCCATAATTTACATTTCTTTGTCTTGTAATCTTTTGTTGTACACTGTACATGTTAATATTTTGAAGCGCTATCTCTGGGTTTGAGTCCCTGAGCTGTCTATTCCTTAAGTTTGCTTCACCTAGTGCTATGACAGAGATATCCTTGAGTGCCAGGAGCTAACTAAAACAAACTCACACACGAAAAAACATGTTTCTGAGTCTTTGAGAATAGGCTCTGGTTGGCACTCTCCTTCAGAGTTAAGGCCACTGTCAAGAAGTTCAGCCTAAGGTGACTATGAAGTATAGGGTCCTCTCTATCTTTCTTGAGCCTGCATCATGTCCTGGGCTTGTGCTTTTCCATGCTCTAAGGAATTCCCCAGTTTGTGGGAATTTGAATGCCTCTTCAGCTCCCTATGTAATAGTTCACCCACCTTGGCTGCTCTACTGTAAGACTTACAGCAGGTAATCTTTTGCTCCAGGCCACTCTTACTTAACTGTTTCATACCTTCTTTAGCTGTCTATAAGCTGCTTCTGCCTGCAGGGCAAGTTCTTGGAGGCCCAAGATGAGTTTCTTGGGTAAGAATTTCAGGCTGCCATCTGAGAGTTTAGCAAGGACATACAGGCACTGCAGTATGTTCTGCTTCCTTCAGAACAGGGCCAGGGACTCACAATGGGAGCAGAGGCTGTTTCCAGAACTCACCAGGCAGAGATTAGAGACGGACTGGCAAGGGCAGCATCAGCTTCTCTTATCAATTTCTAAAGCTATGTTTTCTTCATTAGGTCTTCAACAGTTACTGCAACTCTTTAGCTGTTTTCTAGAGTCCTAAGGAATATGATTTTGCCAGTTTTTGATAATTGTTTAAAATTTCTGTGGGGTAGTGGCACCCTAGAATGTTTTATGCTGCTATCTTGCTCAACCAGAAATCCAGTTGCCATTTTATTTTCCCAACTGGAGTCTAAGGTCCTTGAATAGAAGAGTCTTCAATCTACCCTCTAGAATACACGCCCCACTAGTATGGGGATGTAGTTTGTCTGTGTCAGTCGTTGATGAATCCAAGTGCTAGGAACGTGTCTCTTACATCACAGGTGCTCAGGAAATATTTGCTGACTCACTGACTGAATGATTCTTCTTCAGCATTTGGTAGAATTCAGAACACATATTCTGTACTTTAAATCAATACTTAAATAATTGAGTGTTTAACATTAATTATGAGATCCTTCCAGGAAGTCCAAAACCTAAACAACTTTTAAGATTTCCAAAAAATATCATTTTTCACTCAAGGCCATACTTGGGTAAAATAACTCTATTTTACTCAATGCAGTCATGACAAGAATAGGTAGAGACACCATAGATCCATATAAATGAAAGTACACCAATTTTTTTGAAAAATAAATACAATTATCAAAATAAATTCATTATCTGTATTATATGTTACCTATAGCTTATTGGTTGTATGCATTACTCATGACATATTTTGCTTTCTAGGATTTAGTTAATTCCACAACTTTGGTGTCACTATTCCTGGTTCAGGAATAGAAACAGTTTGTTAACCTCTAAAGATAGTTGTATATAATTTACATATTTTGATTAAAATCTTAGAGTCATAAAATTTAAGAGCTGGAAAGAATCTTACTCAACATCCAGGCATTTCCAAGCTTTACATTTTTCCTAAGTATTGAGCCTTTTTAAAAAACCCAAACTATCTTTTACAAGAACTCCATTTATAGATAAATGTGGAGTCTCCCTGGTTGATGAGAATGGGAGAGTCCAGAGTCCGACCTGCTTATCCTTCTCCTCATCCTCCCTTTCCCCTCAGACCCAAGGCTTCTCTCTCCACTAAACCTAGTTGTTCTCTCCAGAACCCTAAAGTTATACAGAACACAGTTTATATTCCACATAAGCAGGAACATCCCCTTACTTAAGTAGAAGAAAAAAGTCTCTAAGAAGATAACAGATCTGCTATTCATTCAGTTAGCAAATATTTCCTGAGCATTCAGTTAGCAAAGACATGAGGGAGGGCATATGTCCAGTCCAGGGCCATTTCCACCATACCATAGAGCCTCCAAGCCAAGATCATTACCTAAGATTTCCATGTTCACATAAGCCTTTCAGGTGTTTCACTTCCAAAACATACAACCACCTTGCTTATAAAAATGCCTGGTATCTATTCTTTTCTGGTTGCCCCTTGGTCTTTGGACCCAGATTTTAGGAAATTCCTAAATTACTAGCCTTTTTAACAATTTCTTTCCATGCTTGCTAAATTGCTTCCAACCATCCCCCTGAAATTTCTATCATGAAGGTCAGTAGATAAATAGTTAGAGAAGATGTTCTGGTAAACGTTTAATGACAATAGAGTACCTTTTACCCCAGAATCAATGGTCTATAGGGTGATTTTTATGGCTGAAAGATGCAGGCAAACATTCACATATGTTGGTCCATTTATAAAGTGACTTCATTTAAAGCCCTATGGCTTTAACATGGTACCTTTGCAAATGGGTATCTATTCTTTTTATTATTATACATTTACCCAGACACACACCATTAGTCCTTTATTGACATCCTGTCTTATTTTTATCTTGTTTTAATGCTAGCTGCGAATGTCATCATAAAGCTGTCTTCCAGAATACCTACTGATAGGGGAGAGGAAAAGGGATGAATCAAAACTTGGTGCCATATGGGAGAGGAGAGTCCTCAGGATCCTTACTGCCTGCGTGACTGAACAGTAGATGCAATATGCAGAGTGAATACTGAGCCAGTGGAGGCAAGGAGCTCACCTGCTGCCTTGGAGAGCATCTTTGCTAGCAGCTTGCATTAACATGGTTATGGTAGTCACCGAGGCCGTCAGCTCAGACGCCTGACTTCCACAGTCGGGAGGGAAGCCCTGGCCGCACAGCTACTGGAGGAAAGGTAATTAGGTCTCCAGAAGGTGGAAAAACAACATTTAATGGGCTCGTGATGATTGAAGGGCCAACAGCTGAACTCCCTCTCACCCTCAACTTGTGCCTGGTTTCACTTTTAATTTTTAGTCTTTTCTGCTTTGCTTTTTTATTGGACTTCATTTTGTTCTTGTTACTCAATTTTGCTTTGGGAGTCAAGCTCTCAAGAAATGTATTTTTGAGATTTTAATTTTTAGTCTTTTCTGTTTTGCTTTTTTATTGGAGTTCATTTTGTTCTTGCCATTCAATTTTTGCTTTGGGAGTAAAGCTCTCAAGAAATGCATTTTTGGGACCAATGCATCGTCATTGTCAATGGCTGACTGAATTTCAAAGGTATAATTTAGACTTCTCCAAGCTGCTAAATCATATGCTGCAGGGTTGCTTTTGACTATATATTACTTTTTTTATGTAGCAGAAGGGCAATGTGCATCATTTTTATAGCTCTTTACATCACATCCACCTATTCCCACTCTTGGTGAGATAATATTCAAGCAAGTTACCAGTAGGCATGAAAGAAGGCAGAAGACAGTGGGAAACTGTGGTTTTACATGGCTCCCAAAAAGTCTTGTAATTTGTAGCCTGCATTAATATAAATGCAGTGCTCATTATGTGGAGAGGTTATAAATTGGACTACTTTAATCAGATTATATGTGAAGTGTGTTCCATTTTATCCAGCTCCATTTAAAAGAAAATTTTCCCTGTGGTCATATGTATGTAATATAAAATTTCCCATTTCAACCATTTTTAAGTGTACAATTTGGTGACATTAAGTACTTTCACAATGTTATGCTACCATTACCACCACTGATTACTAACATATTTTTCATCATCCCAAAGAGAAATTCTGGACCCATTAAGCCATAACTCTCCATCTCCCCCTCCCCCCAGCCCCTGGTAACCCTCTAATCTATTTGTTTCTGTCTCTATGAATTTGCCTAGTCTAGATATTTCATATAAGAGAAATCATATAATAGTTACCCTTTTGTGTCTGGCTTATTTCATTCAACAAAATGTCTTCAAGGTTCATCCATGTTGTAATAGCATGTATCAGAATTTCATTCCTTTCTGTCATTGAATAATATTCCATTGCATGTATATAGATTTTGTTTATCCATTCATCTGTTGATAGGCACTTGGGTTGCCTCCATCTTTTGTCTCTTGTGAATGAATAATGGTGCTATGACTACTGGTGCAAAAGTGTCTGTCCTGTTCAAGTACCTGCTTTCAGTTATCTGGGGATTATACCTAAAAGTAGAATTTCCAGATCATATAGTAGCTCTGTATTTAACTTTCTGAGGAACTAACAAACTATTTTCTACAATAGCTGCACATTTCCACCAACAATGTATGAGGGTTCTTACTTTCTACATCCTTGCAACAGGTCTTATTTACCTTGTTTTAATAGCAGTCATTTTAGTGGGTGTGAAGTGGTATCGCATTATCATTTTGATTTGCTTTTCCCTAATGACCAAAATTGTTGAGCATCTTTTCATGTGCTCATTAGTTATTTGTATATCTGCTTGGGAAAAATGTCCTGATTCAATTCCTTTGCCCATGTTTTAATCAGGTTGTTTGTCTTTTTGTTGTTGAGTTGTAGGAGTTCTTTGCCCAACCCCATTTTAAGATGGTGTGCTGGTTTGAAAGGATTATGTACCCTAGAAATGCCATGTTTTAATCCTCATCCATCTTGTGGAGTCACCTGTTTCTTTTAATCCCTATTCAGTAATGTAGGTTGGAAACTTGATTAGATTATCTCAATCTATCTTGATTAGATTAGAAATGTGCCACATCCAATAGTGGGTATTAACCTTTGATTAGAGGGAGATGTGACTCCACTCATTCCACGTGGATCTTGATTAGTTTACTGAAATCCTTTAAAAGAGGAAACATTTTGGAGCAGGCTTCAGAGCCCTGAGAGCCCCGAAAGCCACAAGATCCAAGAAGGCTGAGAGTCCATGCAGCCAGAGACCTTTGGAGATAAAGGAGGAAAATACTCCTGGGACAGCTTCATGAAACAAGAAGCCAGGAGAGAAAGCTAGCAGATGTCTCCATGTTTGCCCTATGCCTTTCTAGTTGAGTGAGAGACCCTGAACTTCATCAGCATTTCTTGAGTGAAGTTACCCTCTGGTTGGTGCCTTAATTTGGACATTTTCACAGACTTATTTTAATTTAGACATTTTCATGGCCTTAGAACTATAAACTTGCAACTTAATAAATCACCCTCTTAAAAGCCATTCTGTTTCTGGTATATCATATTCTGGCAAAAGCTAGCAAACCAGAACAGATGGATATTAAGACAGTTTTTAGAATATAATCTGAATTAGTTCCATGGCCTACATAATCTTGTATGATTGGGTCCCCCTGTACTTCGTCAGGCTCGCATCCCTAACACTGTCCGCCTCTGACACTGTTCTACTCAGGACCTTTCACATGCATCCACACGCAGAAACACGTCGGTTTCCTGCCCATCTCCCGTTCCATTTTCACTGTGGCACTGATACTACCTGAAATGATCCCATGTATGTGTGGCGTATGGTTTATTGTCAGCCTCCCTCCACTCTTCTACAAATGTCACGGAAGAAGGCGCCTTATAAGTTTGCCTTATTTGCATCATTCCCTGCTACATCTCCAGTCCCTGGCACATGGCAGGAACTCAACAACATTTGTTAAGTGAATCATAAATGAATGAAGAGGCCATGTCCCGTATCAGCTGACTGGAGTGGTGAAGGTACAGAGGAGATTATTTGAGAAACAATGAAGGTCATGGAATTTTAGCCCAGAAAAGGATAGCTTTAGAGTAGCCATGATAATTATCATCAAAACTCTAAGGGGCTGCCACTGAGAAGAGCCTGTAAGGTCAGGATATCTGGGTATATATAGTTCAGTCTTTGTTTAGGGAAAACATTATACAAAGAAAGCTTTTGAAGTGGAATGTGCCTCTTTGTGCCATAGGGGTTTCTCTAAATGTGAAATAGTCAAAGACTTGGAGTAACTATCTGGTAGAAGGTAATTCCATTTAGGGCAGGAGAATGTATGGGAATCATAGTATGAAACAAAGTTGAATCTGGGAGAAAGATCATTTATTCCAATTCTTCATTCTTTAAAAAGAAACCCAAGGTAAGAGAGGTAATGTGGTTTGTCCTAAGGTATAGCATATGCCATTGGCTGACTAATCACACCTATTCCAAACCTATTCTCTCTTACCTATTTCTAATATAGAGACTGTGAATGCTAAAAATGAATTTCCCTAGTTTCTCTTGTAACTAGGGTGGCCACTTGACATAGTTCTAGCTAATGAGGAGTAAATGAAAGAATGGTGAGGACTTCCATGATAGCTTCACTTTCCTGATGAAAGGGATAGAAGTAACTATTTCTGCATCCCTCCTTCTGAGTTGAAAGTGTACATGATGATTGGAGCCATAGCAGCCATTCTGTAACTATCAAAGAAGAGCCAAGGGATGCACAGAGATGCTGGCATTATACTAAACCAAGGCCACAGCTGACTCTTTTCAAATGTATTTATTTGTTTAAAGGACTGTAAGTAGGCTTTTCTTGCAACAAAAAGCATTTCTGATTGGCACACAGATATTGAAAAAAGTGGTAAATTTCAGATTAACTTTATATTGCTTAATGCTCAAGCAAGTGGCTTTTTCATGATGCATACTTATTCATTTGATGACTATTATTAAATGTCTACTGTGCTCCAGACAGATAGCAAGATTCCAAGAGAATATAGCAGCCCAAGCTTCAAGGTGGGAAAAAGACAAAGAGGGTACCTTCAAGGAGATTAGATCTGTTCGAGTTAAGAGTCAAATGAAGAGTAGGAGCCAGCCAGACGAGGCGGTGGGAGATGAAGACTCTAGGAAGAAGGAGCTTGTAGTGGAACCTATTACAAAGCTGTACATAGTTCAGCCAGATTGAAACACAGGGTGTGCATATGGCAGAAAGGGGGTTGTGGATAGAAGTAGGGAAGATGCCGAAAGATGAGTCCGGATGGATAAGCAGGAGCCAGATAGGAAATAGTTTCATTTACTAGGGTGAAGTGTTGGGAATGGATCTAGGAACAGTTCTAGAAAGCTATTGAAGGTTTAAAAGGAGAGGAGGGACTGATCAGATTTTCATATTGCAGAGATCATTCAGTTGCCAGACTGAACATAAATTGGTGGGGAGAGATGTTAGAGATCTGAATGTGGTCAAAAGGGGGAAATGTTAGGTTGTGTATATGGTTAAGAGAATTAAAAAAAAAAAATCCATGGAACTACACAACACAAACAGGGAAACCAAAGTTAAACCATGGCCTAGTTAATAGGACAATTATAAAAATGAGCTTTCATTAGTTATAACAAATGTACCACACCATGCAAGGTGTTAGCAATGTCGTATATGGGACCTCTGTATATTATGCATGATCTTTCTGTAAACCCACAATTTCTCTAATAAAAGGGAAAAAAAATGAACAAAAAAAGAAAGTTCATTTCATTCTAAAAAGAAAGACTGGGGGTCTGGAGGTGAGTTAGGAGGCAGAGAAAATGTGAGTCTGAAGTCAATAGAAAATCTGCAAGATATTCAGAAGTGAGAAGTGAAAAGACTTAGGGACAATTAGACAATCAGAGGCAAGAGAACATGTCTGATCTGGATTCTGATCTGGAGGACAGGAAGGATGGGAGCACCTTTCCAAGGCGAAGTACCAAGAAAGGTATGGATGGCCTTTGGACAGGGGCTGGAAAATGGATGGGACAGGGACAGGTAAGTGCTACGGGAAATACCACACCTTCGTAAGTCATGAATTTATGACATATGTAGAATCTATTTTCTGCTTCTACGTCTACTGCCTAAAAGGATCAGTAATGAAATAAAATGTCAATTATTTGAACATCAAGTAGAGGTTCCTTTACTTGAACCCTGATTTTCACATATTAATCATTTTCTCTGTACATACTTCCCCATCGCTTAAATAGAATATAAATTTTCTAGGAGTTTTATAACAATGATTTTGTATCATATAAACATATTTAATAAAATGATATCTGTGATTGATAATCATTAAAAATTTTCATTTTAGTTTCCACTGAACACAATATAATTTCTCCTATTATCTTATAGTCACAGCTTACATATAGTAAAATGTCACTAAATGTCAATTGAAGTAATATTTTTCTCATTAAATGCTAAAATGATTCTTTTCAGTTAGTTTAACAAATGCTTTTATAACTCAAATTCATATTTTCAAATATAAGGTGAGTTTCAGCAGTATCTGTGTTTCGTTGCTAAACTCTTTCATTTCTGCCTTTTTTCTTAATGGCAAAATCAGCAACACAATGATTACTTCTAATTTATATTCATAAATGCACCTGTTGGTTACAATGGCTAAATATTTAGCATAATTTCAATTTCTAGAAATCACACACCATGCTCCACAAAGTATTATTTTAAATGATTTCTTATAATTTTTGTTCACATTTAATTGCACAGGGAAAAAACCCAAAATATAAAATTATTTTATCTCAGGAAACATATGGCATAAATGCTTAAGGAAATGTGAGTCATGTCTTTGATGAGGCAACTACTGAAAAATCAGCTCCTTCTGCTACAGTATAAATAGAATGATAAGCCCTATTGAGGTTAAAAGTCTAATTTTAAAACATTTATTTTAAGAATTTTTATTTTAGCCATCTTGCCATGATTTAGAAATGTGGTCTGCCTAATGGTCAACTCAGCCCTGGTGTCTGTCATTGTTTCAAGGCAAGAGAGAGATGAAAAGTCTCATTTCATGATTTTTCTTTTTTTTTTTTTGGCATGGGCAGGCTCCAGGTATTGAACCCTGGTCTTTGGCATGGCAGGCGAGAACTCTGCCACTGAGCCACCATCTCACTGCCCCTCATTTCATGATTTTGGATTAGATTCTTGAGATGTTGCAGTGACAAAAACGCAATTTCCTCCATCCATTCCCTGCCCTCCTTGCCTCCAGAAAAATCCTTTCACCTGCCAAACAACTTCTAAAAAAAGCATTGTATTTCCTGCTAACTGCTCTCTTGAAACCTTCAAATGTCTTGTTATTTATTTCCAACCCCTCACTGGGTTTTCAAAGGATCCTTCCTCCTCTTTCCAAGTTGACTCCTCTGGAAGTTGTGATGGATTTGGCAGTAGGTGAGCTGCTTATCTTGAAAACTTTGACGCCACCTATGAACAGGTACTTGGCATTTGCAGGACTCTTCCCATGAGTGGGAACTTGGAAAGCAGAACTGATTAACTACTCCACACAGGAGGGCCTGGATCAACCCAGACCACCTTATTTGCACGTTGCTTGCAACTGAGTCCTGAGATGAGCATGGAATGCCACCACCCTGCATTTTTAGAGATAAGGAAACTGAGGCAGGAGGAGATGAACTGCTTCGGTAACCCTCAGAATTTAAAGGCTGAGTCTCCTGCCTGTTGTTTAGCTATGAGACAAACCTGGGCAAGGCTGTTATACTCAGGCACCTTCTGCTGAACCTGCCCTTCATCTCCACTGACTGAGCCGCAACTCTGTAAAACTCAGGTGCAGCTAATTCCTCACCCTGCTGACAGCCCTGTCAAAATATCTGGAGCACAAAATTTACAATTGACTTGCAAAAAGAGCATCTGCCCAGATTCATTTATTTTTGCAAGTACCATAAATAGGTTTATTATTAATTATTAGAAAATAAGTACATCTATATTGTGGAGAACTTGAGAAATGAGGAAAGTGACAAAAATCTCCTCCAAATCATCTGTAATTTCTTACTCAGAGATATCCATGACTATCAGATGGCTATATTTCCTTCTAGTCTTTTAAAATATGCATGTACATCTTCAAAATTGATATTATATGAACTCATATCTTGCTTTACCCACCTTCTATTATAAGCACTTCTCCATATTTCAAAATTTCAAATGCCATTTGAAAGCAAATATTTTAACCGTTGCATAATATTGTATGTATAGGTCATAAAGCATAGAGGTAGCTTTGCTGTTCCCGGAGGATAAAGTGCAGATTTCTTAACTTGCTCAGCAGGGTCTGGCCCTGTTACAGCTCCAGCCTTATTTCCTGGATGCAAGGAATTGCCAAACTTTCATTTAGGCCTTCATATACCTGGTTCGTTCTGGCTAGAACATTCTTGCCATGGTAGGCAAAACCCAGGAAGACCCCTGAGTTTCCTGCCCCATTATAATCCCCTTCTAATCTCCTTCCCTGGAGTGTGTAAAATGGGATGTCACTCCCATGATTAAATTACGTTCTGTGGAGAAGGTAAAAGGGATTTGCTGATGTAATTAGGGGTCCTGAATGAGACAGTCTTCAGTTAGTCAATGGGGAGATAATTCTGGGTGGGCCTGACAAATCAGGAGAAAGCCGTTAAAACAGCAGCTGAGACATGTCTGCAGCCAGCTTCTCCCGCTGACCTTGAAGTGTAAACGAACACGTGAAGGCCACACGGTAAGGAACTGGGGGGCTCCCTAAGAGCTGAATTTGTCCCCAGCTGACAGCCAGCCAGAAAGTAGGAACCTCAGTTCTACAACCCCATCAACCTGAAATCTGCGGAAAGGACGCAGGAGCTTGAAAGACAGCCTAAAGGACCCCCGACTGCAAACCACGAGAGAGCCTGAGCAGAGCACCCGGTGAGCGTTGCCATACACTTGACCCACAGAAACTACAGGGATAATAAATGTTGTTTTAAGTCACTGAGTCTATGATGGTTTGTTATCCGACAACAGAAAACAAAATGCATTCCCTTTCCCTCTTTCTCTGGCAATTTCTATTCATCTTTCAGGTCTGATCTCTGAGTTCCCTTCCTTCACGGAGTCGTGCCTGATTCTATTTATTGTCCTGGCTCCCAGTTACTTCCCACATCAACAGCAATCACACCTGGGGTGGCAGACGACTATTTTCTTGGGATACCAGTGCTCAGAAAGGTATTTGCTTGAAAATATATTTGCACAATGGTCAAACTATATAGGGCCATCTGAGGCAAAGCGACATATATAAACTACTGTGCAAATCTGAATTTTAACATATTTCCCAACACAGAATGTAGTTTCAACAAAAAATGTAGTGAATTTATCATAATTCGTAACATTTAATGTTTCATCTCACCAGATGTTGAGGCGATTCAGATAAACCCATTGAAACAAATTTCATTGAATAATTCATGTGTACATTAGCTGTGTGGTTATAGAACCTGACTTTATACACAGTTTGCTGTGCAGCTTTGTCAGTTTTTATGTACAAATCAGTAGAGCATATTTATGATAAGTTCTCATTTATTGATTACCTCTGAAGAAAACATAGTGCATTCACTGGGTTTCCAAGCCTGGTTAGCCGAGAGGGTCCCAAAAGCAATTACGTGCTGGAGTTGCGGAATGACTCATTTGTGCAATTTACAGGAAGTGAACATGCTCTACATGCTAATTACATCAAGCTGAAAAACTTTCCAGATATGAAAAATGAAAGCAAATATATGTGTAACATATTAATTTCACATTAAAGATGGAGATTAAAATAATAATGCAGCTAAAATAAACAAAGGCTAGTGATTCTTTGCCTTTTAGGATGATTAGGAGAAAAAACAATAATAACCTCATTCGATTATGTGCAAACGTTCTTATCTGCCTTATTTACAGCGGCACTTGATTTAATGCTGAGTACTCACTGAAAAAGGTCAGCTTCAACTGACGTTTGATAAGGCTAAAATTCTACATCTTCAGCATCCTTGGATTGTAAATTAGAATTATTTCCTAAGGCCTACCAGTTCTAATTGGATGTCAAGCAAAAGAGCTGTCAGATCCAGGAAGAATTACAGAAGTCCGATGCTTTCTGCTTCATAAGCATCACCTGTGATGTTTCTCGAAAAGTCAGGTCCTTCCCTCAGATATCCCAGGTTGGTTCCTCCAACTGGAAACGTGTGTTTTAAACATGCTCCAGATTGAGTTTTTTTCTTCTTCTTTTCCTCCCTTCTCCTCTTCCTCCTTAATAAAAAAGGTTTTTGGATCTCATTCTTAGAATAACCCACACTTCTGGATCACCCACAGTCCTCTGAAGTAAATAAACTCAAGGTGGAGTATTAAGATGGTATAGAGTAATGCAGATTTCTATGTCTACCCCTGGACCCAAACTCATTCTTTAGGCTGGACTTTAAGTGATGGGTTCTCAGGCTGCAGAGACTGGGGTGGGAGGGGGGTGGGGTAGGGAGGGGGGCTAGAGAACTAGGTGCAAGGGACATGGGCAGGGGACAGTGGCTACCAGTTCAGGTGATGCTAAGTATAATGCTATTGGCTGTGCTCAAAGGGTGACGGGAAGTGCCTCTGCAGCTGCTGGTGAAGTTCTTTGCAAGCCAACAAGCCATGTGTTCTAGTTTGCTAGCTGCCAGAATGCAATGTACCAAAAATGGAATGACTTTTAAAAGGGGGAATTTAATGAGTTGCTAGTTTACAGTTCTAAGGCCGAGAAAATGTCCCAATTAAAACAAGTCTATGGAAATGTCCAGTCAAAGGCATCCAGGGAAAGATACCTTGGTTCAAGAAGGCCAATGAAGTTCAGGGTCTCTCTCTCAAGTGAGAAGGCTCATGGCAAACACAGTCAGGCTTCTCTCTCATCTGGAAGGGCACATGGCAAACACAGCGTCATCTGCTAGCTTTCTCTCCTGGCTTCTGATTTCATGAAGCTCCCCGGGAGGCGTTTTCCTTCTTCATCTCCAAAGGTCACTGGCTCATGGACTCTCTGCTTTGTGGTGCTGCTCTCTCTGAATCTCCCATTCTCCAAAACATTTCCTCTTTTATAGGACTCCAATAAACCAATCAAGACCCACCCAAATGGGTGGAGACATGTTGTCACCCAATCCAGTTTAATAACCACTCTTGACTAAATCACATCATCCAGGGAGATGATCTGATTACAGTTTCAAACATACAGTATTGAATAGGGATTATTCTACATTTATCAAATGGGATTTTGATTAAAACTATTAAAACTTGGCTTTTCTAGGGGCCATGCATCCTTTTAAACCAGCACATCACGTTACCTCTCAGGAATGTTGGAAACTACCTACGTCTCCCAAATATCAAATTGAAGCTTTTCCTTGAGGTGTCTGTTTCTTCCAAACACGTTCTCTGTGTTTGGAGAAAATCCTGGAGAGAACCCTGGTAATTCCTAAATCAGGCAAACAACCTGTAATCAGGGCCCAGGAACTCCATATGGCAGATTTGACAGAATTCTGCTCTGAAGTGCCCCCTGAAACCAGCAGCTTCTGTCAAGTTACACAAAAAGCAAGGCAGTGCCAGTTCCTCTGCCCCCAAACAATTAACATCTAATAATATTTTGAGCGTTTCAGCACTGCTTCTTTGTGTGAATACTATAGATGCAAAAATATATCTCCTCTGTGGAGCAGGAAGCTTCATTATAAGCCTTTTATTTCATACTATATAATTGAGATCATGATAATGATCTCAGCAAAATGTTTTAAGATCCCTTGGTGAGTGTTATAAAGATCAATTCTCCAGTGGAAAACCATACTTAAGTAACTGTGAAAATGTCTTCAATAATAAAAATCTGATTGGTTTTATTCCTAGAACTATTTCCTATTTTAAAGTCTTTATTTAAAATATAAGAGATACTGATCACCCAATTGCATAAAGAAAAGAAAAAACAACCTCTAATGATAGATGACTGCTTTGGGATATTTGATAGGACAAATTACCTAACGTTTGGTCTTCATTTTGTTTATTGTAAGTGAACACAAATTTCATTTAAAATGTTTAAAATAATTTCATGTAATGACAGAAGATTTTATGGAACCTCACCTCTACTGTTTTCTTCATGGCATTCCTACATTGCAGGCTAGAATCTGATTTGTATTAAGATTGCTGGTTTCAGGAAAATAAATTATTTTAGGCATGCCAATATTCAATTAAAATGTACATATATACACATTAGGGTATGTCTTTTTTTAACTTTTGACAGTAGTTAACAACTACAACTCAAATTTTCCCATTTTAATCACTTTCAAGTGTAAAATTCAGTGGTATTAATTACATTCACGATATTGTGCTATTATATCACCAATAGCTACCACCTCAACCTTTTCATCACCTCAAACAGAAACTGCAACCCTTAAGCAATAACTCCCCCAGGCTCATCCATCTTATAGGATGTATCAGCACATCATTCCTTTCACAGCTGAATAGTATTACATTGTATGTATACAGTGTCTTTTGTTTATCCATTCATCTGTTGATGGATGCTTGGGTTGCTTCCATCTCTTGGCAATTATGGACACTGCTGCTAAGAATATTGGCATATAAATACCCGTCTGAGTTCTTGCTTTCAATTCTTTTGAGTATATACTATTCTTTCTTAACATAAGCTCTTATAGCCACAAAAAATGGTCACAAAGAAATGTTTACCGGCACTGGAAAAATCCTCTTCTAGTCCTGTTAAATGACAAATTCAAATTATGACCAAATCAAATATTCTCTATAGGCCCAATTTTAAAAAAGGTATGCATAGAAAAAAATCGACAATATATCACAATGTTAAGAATAAAGAACTTGTGATGATGGGATTAAGAGAAGATAAAGCAATTTTCCTTCCTATTTCTCATATTCCAAATAGTCTACAGTGAGTATATAGCCTCTTAATTTTTTAAAGTGTAGATATTTTTCAAAGAAGATAGTGGATGAATAAAAATGTTGAGTCTAAAGTTGAATATACACAACCATTTAAAATCTAAAATGTGTGAAATTTATTTCTTTTGGCAGTAGGCAGATGGGAGGAAGGAGGAGTAAGATAAAAGAAAAAAAGGAGACATTAATTTAAGTCTATGGTACATGGTCATCTGGAACACTAAAAAATTCAGAGTTTAGAATGTCTTCCAAGGAAAGGACCCCTACTTAATGGGAGGTTAACTCCAGAGTACTGGATAGCATGGGCCAGAAGTGCTGTTGTTTTACTTTGTATTATTTTGAGCTAAGGAGGCATTACATTTACAATAAAGATAAAAAATTCAAGTATTTGAGCAACAAAGAGATATAAAGTTTTAATAGTTCCACCAAAATACAAATAACTAGTAATGAAAAGGCATTCAGGCAAGATGTACTCTCTGTCCATTAGAATCATTATTTATATACATGGGCTGTTAGAAAACATTAGAGGTGCTTGCAAGCTGCAAACTTCTCCCTGATTTATACTATTAACTCACTTGTTTTCGATGGTATGAATATAAGCTTCAGCTCAATTACTTTAAATGTCACATTTTTGAAATTACAAATGTGAGGCTTTTATCAATGTCACACTTAACACGAATGAATTCATTTTTCAATTTTCAGTGAGAACTCTAAAGCAGACAAAAGAGAGTTCTCAGTGTGATGCCTGAAGTCTCATTGTGTTTTATGTCAATTATTTATTGTGTTTTGCTTTTAGATAGTCTTACTGAAATGTTTAAAACCTTTTTCGTAACTTAAATTTTTAAGTTACAATTTTTAAGTTGAACTTTTAGGTTGAATGACTATATCAAATTCTTTAAGTTAGGCTGGTGCTTTGTTTTATTCCTAACAGGAAACTTGAGAAAACAATATTCAGGCTGCATTCTCAGCCTTATACAAGTGTTATATATGAACAGCTGATACATTTACCTGACAACATGAAGTAAATAAACTCATGAAAATTGTGAAGGAAGGTGGCAAAATATACATTTATCCATACTGGAAATTTAAGTTGATTGATTTAATGTGTTAATCACTCAACAGTTGGACATACCCAAACCTATTTTGTACAAAAAAGAAAAAAAAATCAAAAGCCAGATTATCAACTTCCTGTATTGTGTACCCTTAAAATATGCATATCCACTCACACATACAGATTTTTTAAAAATAGTAAAATCCAACTTGATTCAGCCATTGTTAAGGGTTGAACTGTGTCCCCCCAAATGATATGTTAAATCCTAATCCCATGAATGTGACCATAAATAAAACTAGGTTCTTTAAAGATGTGATTAGTTAAGATCAACGCCACGCTGGGTTAGCATGGGCCCAATGTGACTAGCGTTCTTATAAGAGGGAAATATGGGCATGGACAGACAGACACACATGAGAGGGAAGGATGCCATGTGATAATAGAGGCAGAGATTAAAGTGCTGCAGTCTCAGGGCAAGGGACACCAAGGATTTCCAGCAAACCAGCAGAAGCTGGGAAGAGGCAAGAAAGAATTCAACCCTACAGGTTTCTTAGCACGGCCATTCTGAAAGCTTCATTTCAGACTTCTGGCTCCCAGAACTGTGAGAAGATACATTTCTCTTGTTTTAACCTAAGGAGTTTTGGTAATTTGTTAGTATAGTCGTAGAAACTAAGAAAGACAGTTGGATACACATGAAATCAGTAAAAACTTGTATTTCCAGCTATTTACATAGAAAATAACAAAGATGATTTTCATGGAACCTCCAAATAATTCTCTAAAGGCCAGGTTCTTAGCCATTATGTATACTGGGGTGAGGAGTGTCCATTAGTAGAACAAGGATAAGAGTAACAGCTACCACATAGGGTTTCGTAAGAATGGCATTCGACTCTCCAATTTGTGATTTAGCACACTAGCTGTTCAACATTTAGGAAATGCATAGTCGCTGTTACCGAGAGAACAGATAAGCGAAGGCATATGGATATAAAAGAGCCTAGTATATTTAGGGGAAATAAGCAGTTCAGCCTGACTGAAACATAAAAAAGAAGGGTCAGAGTATAAAGATGAAGCAAGAGATATAGACATAGATTATGGCCAATGCCTTGTTAAGGACTTTATAAGGTTAAAAATGTAGACGTCATGCCTTTTACTTAGACTATTTAGAGATGACATTAGACACAAAGGCACCAGCAGTTTGTACATTATGGCAGAGGTCCAGTAGAGGGATGAGAATATGAATAGATCGTGGTGGTGGGCATGAGAAAGAATGGACAAATTCCAGAAATCTCTTTCCTCTATATTTTTGCATTCATTTAGTTTTACTGTTGTTGTTAAGTGAGGCTGTGGTAGCCAGATTCAAGATGGTCCCACTGATAACTTGCCTTTTGGTAGCACAATGCCTCCTATATCATTTCAGGATTGGCCAGTATGACCCATAGATGATGGCAGGAGTGATGCTGTATAACCTTAGAGGGAAGGTCAAGCAAGACACTGCTGGCCTCATTTTGTTCTCTTTGATTTCCTGCTCCAGTGAAAAATCAGCCACCATGTCACGAAGAAGAGATGAGGCATATTGCAAACATATGGTGCCAACTTGACAATCATGTGAGTGAGTCACCTTAGAGGCAGATCTTCCAGCCTCAAGCAAGCCTTTAGAAAACTGTAACACTCACGAGGGACCCCAAGCCAGAATCCTACAGATAAGATCCTACTGAATGCCAGACCCACAGAAACTGTGAGAAGTATGGTTGTTTTAAGCAATTACATTTTGGGGTAATTTGTTACACAGAAGCATAAAGCTACCACAGATTTTCTTCATCTGTACCTAATCCTGGTATGATAGACAGAATTCTAAGATAGCACCCCAGATTCCTGTCCCTTTGTGTAAAGGCCTTGTATAATTCCCTATTCTCAATTGTGGATAGAATCGGTAAATATGATGGAATATAATTCCTGTGATTATGTTACATTATATGGCCAAAGATATTTTGAGGCTAAAATTAGCTGAGTTAATAATAATGGAGATTATGCTGGTGGGCCTGACTTAATCAGATGAACCCTTCAAATCTGTGTCTAGATGTCGGCGACAAAAAAAGTCAGAGATTCCAAGCATAAAAATTCTTCTGCTGGTCTGGAAGGAGCAAACTGTCATGTTATAAAGAGGACCACGTGACATGGAACAGCTGGTGGCTTCTAGGAGTAACAATCCTTCATCCACAAGTAACTGAATTCTGCCAATAACTTAAATGAGCTTGCAGGATAAGCCCAAGCTCCAGATGAGAACTTTAGCCCTTGATTTCAGTCATGTGAGCCCCTGAGCTAACAATTCCACTACACCGTGCCTGGACATCTGATCTACAGACCTGTGAGATATTAAACAGGTGTTGTTTTAAGCCAATACCTTGGTGGTAATTTATTACATGGTAATAGAAAACGAATACATCTTGTTTTGGTGATAAGATCTTAGGCTATAATGGAATGAGCTTTTTGTGGACAATGAAGGGGATGAGCATTTTCTGAGTGTGAAAGGGATATGAATCATTGAAGGGCAGAGGACAGACTCATCAGTGGTAGCCAGCCCCCAAAGATGACCCCCAATGATCCCTGCCTCCTGCTACTCACGCCCTTGTATAGTCTCCTCCCACAGAGAATGGGGCCGGCCTGTGTGACCTACAGTGGAATGGCAGTAAATAACTTTTGAGGCTCCTTCACATAAAACACTGCAGCTTCCACCCTAATCTCTCATGGACCACTCACACTTTGTAAGCCCAGCCCCCTCGCTAGGAGGAAACTCAAGCAATCCTCTGATGAAGTCTACCTGACAAAGACCTGAAACTTTCTGCCAACGTTCAGCACCAGTGTGCCGGCCAAGTGATCGAACGAGCTCTGGTCAAGTCTTCAGATGATACAGTTCTGACCAATATCTTGGCTGCAATATCATGAGGAATTCTAGACTAGAAACACCCAGCTAAGACTCTCTTGAATTACTGATCCACAAAAACTGTGGACATAATAAAATTTTATTATAGCTTTCAGCTGCTAAGGTTTGGGGTTCTACAATAATAACAATAAAGAGATATTTGGAACAGTTTCTAAAGCTTGCTTGTAATAGAAAAAGAGGAAGAGAAAAAAGAATTGTTCGGTACTACTTAAGGGGAGGTTGGCAGACAAGCGCAGGCTAAACCTCCATTCCTTGTTACTGCGGGTAATAGATTATATGTCATTGGCGAATAAAGCAATAACTAAAGACAAAAAACTTTGGGAACTGGACCAGATGAAAGGATCAAGATTTCTTCTCCCTCCTGCTTTTTCTAACACATTGCATATAAATAAAAGAATGAAGGGATATAAAATTTATCATAATCCCTATATTTAGAGCTAAATATGCCTAGTATTTTTATGCATGAGTTATAAAATTGAAAGCTCTTGCCATTAAAATTTTGTTTTCCTTTTAAATAACTTACATTAATAACAGATTTTCATTTTGCTTTTAAAATTATATTTAATTGCTCTCTCTCTCTCTCTTTTTTTTTTTACATGGGCAGGCACCAGAAATCAAACCCAGGTCTCCAGCATGCCACTGAGCCACCGTCCTTAACTGCTCTTTTAAAAGCTTTGATACTTTATGCTCAATGCTAACATCAAGACAGTAGAGCAGAAAAAAGCAAAAGACTTGGGAAAAAATAATCCTATCACCCAGAAATTACTTTTAGTGTTATCACCTTCCAATTCTTTATTCTTTATATGTATGCATATTATCTTTAAAAAAATGATATTATGCTATGCATATTTTGTTTATCTTGCTCTTTTTAAATTAGGAAAATAGTGAGAATATTTTATAATGAAAATATTGCCTTACAACATGATGATTTAATGGTTGTGCAACATTCAATCATAGGGATATTGTAATTTACATAACTTATGAATACTTCTCATTGTGGTATACTTAGGTTGTTTTCTTCAATGAATATTTTTAAACATCATTCCAAATTTAAATAATTTCCGTATGATACATTCCCCACTGGGTGAAAAATGTATAAATAAATTTAAAGTATTTGACAGATAAAACCTAAAAGTTTTAGAGAAATATTAGAACTATTTTTACTTTTTCACCAAGAGTGAAAAAGAGGCCCTTTTCTCCTATATTTGACAACAAAGGATATGGGAACTTTCTCATTTTTGCTATCAATTTTATAGGTGAAAATTAGTATCTTGATTATTGTTTACATTTTCATGTCTTTTAGGAGTAGTAAATTTAATTTTTAAAATATTTATTTGACCTGCTTTATTATATATATATTATTAATGCCTTTGTCCACATTTAAAAGGCATAAGCATGTTCATCTACTTATTGTCCTTTAAGAATTATAGGTATCAACCTTTTGTTTGTGCAAATAGTTTTTTTTTTCAGTTTGAGATTTGTTTTTAATTTTCTTTACTTCCTGTTTTTATTTTATTATTTTTTTTGCATGGGCACGCACCGGGAATCGAACCCGGTTTCCAGCATGGCAGGCAGAAATTTTGCCACTGAGCCACCATTGCACCACCCTTCAGCTACTAATATTTTATTCTTACTCATCCACCCTCACTCCCCACTCGACCTCTCTCTCCTGCTGTCTTCTTCATACATATGCACGTGTGTGTGTGTTTGTGAGGTTGAGCGGGGAGCAAGGGTGTACATTCCATGGCATGGCAAGTATACCAACTGCACAACCACTCTTGGTGGGCCTTTAATCCTTACCTTGGATAGATGTCTAGAATTATAATAACTGATTCAAAGGCAGTTTACATGTATAAAACATGTACTGCTAAATTGCTATCCAGAATGGCTGAACCATTTTATTACAACCACAATTCTTGTAAGGGACCATTTCCTTAAACCCTCACTAAAACTGATGATCATAAATATTTTCAATTTTGTAAGGGGAAGTGATATCACAATGTTCATTTCCCTGATTTCTCATTATGCCCTACTAGCCATATTTGTCTACTTAGTAAATCTTTTTTATATCCTTTCTCAATTACTTTACAAAGGTCTTTGTGCTTTCTAAGCAATTTTACAAAACTTAAAGATTAACAGTATCAATTTTGTTGACAATGTTTTCTTAAAAGTTTGTTGCTAATATTTTAATAGTAGTTGTGCTCTTTTGAAAAAATAGAAACTTTTTTTTTCTTTTTCTCCTTTTTTTTTTTTTAACATGGGCAGGCACCGGGAATGGAACCAGGGTCTCTGTCATGGCAGGCGAGAATTCTGCCTGCTGAGTCACCATGGCCGAGCCCAAATAGAAGCTTTTAAATAGAGACAATTCAAATCTGTATTACACCGGTGGATTTGATTCAGCATCATTCTGCTTGACATTTTCCTAGCCTCTACCACGTGCCAGGCACTGAACACAGTACTTTCACAAGTTCATGTATTTAGTCTTCCAAATGGATCTAATAAGTTGCAATGCCTCTCTCCATTGCAGAGATGAGGAAATAGGGACTTGGAGATCAAGTTGCTCAAGATTAGATATCAGTGCCTGACCGATTTTGATGTGTGGGAGTTCCATGGAACACTACTAAAAAGCAGACCTGTACTCAATAGGTCTGGGAGGGGCCTGAACTTCTTGTTCTAAGAAGCTCCCAGGTGATGCTGCTACTGCTGTCTCATGGGCTACAACTTCAGCAGCAGGGACACAGATGACAATTAAAAAGTGGAACTTGGCATATGCCTGGGTCCTCAGCTCCCAGCTTCTTTCCAGTCTTCCAGCTTCCTCTAGCTGCTATGAGCACATGACTTGCAAATGTATGTGCTTATATATGTGGCAAAAAGATTCTCAAGCCCCACCTTAATTTAGAGGGATGAACATGGCCACAAAAACTTAAAGGATCTGAAAGAACAAATGAGGGATGGAAAAAATTTAGGGGGGGTGGAAACAAGGCTGCATATCATGAAAAAATGTTCCAGTCACATTTTCCAAGGGAAACCATGAAAGTTTTATCACAGAAATTAATTTTTACGTAAGACCAGGGAATTCTATCCCATAGAAAAACCTAAAAGGTTGAAATATTCATATTTCATATTTCATAATCTATCCATTCTTTAAATATGGAACATTCAGAATTATTGCTAGGGTCAATGTCTTTTGTGGATGTCCCTGAAGTGAGAACATTCTATTGTCACAATCTAACATTCTCCACGTATTTTTAGGAGACAAGAAGAAATTACTGCCCTTCAGTATAAGACTATTTTTTTTATAGCAAATCTGGAAAGGAAGGGCATTTGTTTCACACAAATACATCTTTACTCACATAATTATCGTATCTACAAAATACAATAATTTGAACTTGACAAAAATAATTATTTCAAACTATGAGTTAAGTATTCCAGGCTATTGCCCTTAGACTGAACAAGACTATGTACAGCTAGTGTTATGACAAGGTTTTCCTTGAATGCCAGCAGCTAATTTGAAAAAAAGAAGGAGGAAGAGAGAAAAGAAAACACCTCTTCCCCAGTCTTTTCAGATGGTCCAATTACAAGTGCTATACTTCAGAGCTTATCTATACAATGAAGTTAAAGAATAGTTCAAGGTTAAAAGCACAGTGGCCTCCCTGATCTGTTCTGCACTTGCATCTTGTCTTGGGTAAATCTGTGTGTCCCTAGAAATTCCTCCATTTATATGATACAGATGTCTCCTCTTCCCTAGGAAACGATTTCCTCACCTGCCCATGCGCTACAAGTATGTCCTACAGCTAGCAATCCCTTGCCCAAGAAGCCATAACTGGACTGCTTTCCTGCAGCTTTCTATAGGACAGGTCTGTAAGCTGCTTTCTACATGAGGGGCAAGTTCTGGGGCAGGAGCCTAGGACAAGTGTCCCAGTTCAGTCCCTCAGGTTGCTACAGGAGAGAATGGGCCCTCAAGAACCAGGGACACGGCCCCACCCTAGGAGTACAGGCTGGTTCTTTGCCAGCCAGATGGGGGAAAGACCTGCCAGGGCACCATGCGATCCCATGGCTTTTTCATTTTAATTTACATTTTATTAGAGAAGCTATGAGTTTGCAAAAAATTATGCAGAAAATACAGAATTCCCACATGCCACCTTCACATACTGAGTTTTCCCTGTTACTAACATTTTCAATTACTGTGGTACATTTGTACAACCTATAACAATATTACAACCTACAACAATTATACTATTAACTACAGTTCATAATTTACATTAGGGTTCACTGTTTATGTTGTATAGCCCTATGGTTTATGAACATTTTTTACTCTAATAAATACATACAACCTAAAATCTCCCCTTAATCATATTCACATATATAATTAACTGGTATTAATTTTACTCACAGTGATATCACAGCACCACCATCCATTACCTGGAAGTAAGGCTAGCTCTGTGCCAAGCTGGTGAGAAGATGGGGTTGGGGACAGCCAGGATGCCACAAGATCCTGTGGCATTTTCCTAGCCTCTCCCAGGTGCCAGGCACTGAACACAGTACTTTCATAATCTTCATAAAAAATTTTCATAATTTTTTAAAATTGATTCAGCATTCACCCTGTTACTGCAATCCTTTAACCAGATTTCTGGGGTTTTGAGAAAGACGTTTCTGCCAGTTCCTGCAGAACTTCTCCCCATTCCTTTTACCCACATGCTCTACCATGAAAATTTGCAGCACTCTCATATCATGAAAAGAACTTGCCTCACTTCTTGACTTTTCCCTCGGTCATAGAGTATTAGCAAATGTGATGCAAGAGGCTTGCATGTTGGGCTTGCTCCCTCCTAACTTTTCCATTGCCGTGAGAAGAACATGTCCAGGCAAGCTCATGTCTGAGAAGGGGGGTGAGAGAGCCAGGGAGCAGGTATTCTTCCAGACTGCAGAGATGTGTGAGTCCAGCTCACTCTCACAGAGTTGTCTATGGGTTCAGCATAGATCAACTGAACACCATCTAACTCTCAGACATGTTAGACATAAATAATTATTGATTTAACCCACACAAATGGCTGTATTATACTCTCTGGCTCATCATAATGGAATCTAGCAAAATTAGTCAATTTCCTTCAAAAGAGAGAAAATGTGCATCCGTCTTCATGGGATCACATTGATTTTTCTCAAGAACTCATTCAGATCCAACAATGAGAAAAAAAGAGTGATTCTTTTTTACAAGGGTCTTGATGAAGGACCACTACGTTCTGGTCTATATTGAATGGAGGCTCCAGAACAAACATCGTACAAGAACTAAAGCAATATTAGAATTTATGCTTTGTGAGTAAAGCAGTAGTTGTTGCAAACCCATTAGCGTTTACACAAATGAAGGCAACTAAAAACATCTGTTGGTTTAAATGGATAGCCATTATAGTCTTTAGTAAGTGCTTATCGTTGTCTCTCCCAAACAAGTAAGTAGCGCCCATTTTTCATTTCCTGGGAAGAATCAATTAAGAAAAATTTGAGACTAATACTTGACAAACGAGAACCTATCTGCCAGTAATTGCCACTTAGACATATTTTTACAAAGACATGAGGCGTCTCTTACTTTCTCAGCCTTGCCTTTTCTGCTTCTTAAAGTTTGATGTCAAGGTAGGTGGTACAGGAACACAAGGAACAGTTTTTATGGTAATATTATTCTCTGATTTTTAAAAAGTATATCTAATTAAGAGTGTTTTTCCTTTAAGAAGAGGATAATAAAATAACCAGCTAAGCTTTAAGCACATTTCCTAAAATGAACATAATCAACTCTTTTAGTGTGAGTTGGATGGATGTGAATCTGTGTTTCCACTGCTGGATAATAAAATGGTGTGATGAGCAATATCATGATATGATTTCACACAAATAATGCACTAGCAGATAGGTTACCTACAGCCCAAGATGAGCAGGAAGGATGACATCCTGAGTGTGAATATAAGAGCTTACTGGATTGGTCCTGGGCTCCTGGAAGACTTCAACATAAAATAGGTTTTGTTTCTGAAAAAGTTTAAGAATTGGTCCTCTAAAAGTTGGTCAATTCTGCTAAGAGCGGGCATGCAGAGAGTGTCATTATTAGAGACCCCAGAATCTTGAGCCCAATATAATTTGGGAATTATTGGATGTTTGAGTAGGTTAAGTTAGAGCTTTTGGAGGCATGGGTTGCTCCAACTTGATATGCCTATAACAAAAGGATGAATATGAAAGGGGAAATCAAGGACACATTAGAAGTAGTTATAGGAACCTGTTGAGTAAGAGGAGCCTGAGATGTTTCCAGTGATTAGGAGATAATGGATCATGTTTCCAAAAAAAAGACGACTCTGGTAGGTTTATAATTCAAGAACAGATAGCTTTGCAAAGGATGCATTAATGACGAGGCGCTTAAGCCAATGGGGAGGGACATAATGAAGTAGATGGATTAATGACCTGAGAAACTTGAGACATTAAAATATCTCACTTGTTATTGATCATTCTTCATACAGCTGATGCAATGAGATTAAATCATGAGCACTTTCTTAACTGAGAAATTCTACAATGAGTTAGGCAGTCTTCTTGTTCCAGATACATACACACCACTGAGTTTTGCTTTGTTTTTGTTTTTTTTACTAAATACATTACATAGTAAGGAATAATTATTTTACTTATTGAAATTAATTACTATTGTAGAAAAATTAATTTAGCGACAACATTTGTGCTAATTATTGAACACAACATTCAAATGAATCACTTTTAAGGTGCATAATTACATTTAAAAAGCAGAACTGTATCTTAAAAGATTATAATCAAAAACTGAAAATGAAATCTGAGGATCACAATTTAAGTAACTTTTTAATGGCAAGTAACCAGGAATTATGAGTGCAAATAATTGCTACTAAAACATAAACTCAAAGGTCTCTAAAGAACCCAAACTACAGTATCCTTTTTCATTCTAGAAGTAATCCTATTTAATACAACCTAAATTATCACCAGTGCCTAATATCACCAGTGCTAGTGTTGCTCAGTCTTTTGTATACAATATAAAACAAAGGGGAATCTGTCAGTTATTTTGAACTCAGTTAAAAATGATTATTTGATTCAGCAACATTTTTAGTGGAAAGTTGGGAGCTGAAAAGTCTAATTATTATTATTATTATTTTTTTGTGGTTTGCATACAGATTATCTATTATAATCAGCATTGTATCAATGGTAAACTCCCAGAATGTGGTTATACTGTGGCTACATAAAGCAACGTTCTTTTAACCCCAACAATTTACTGAGTCACCCAATTTCATTCTTTTTTTTTTTTTTTTTTTTGCATGGGCAGGCACCGGGAGTCGAACCGGGGTCTCTGGCATGGCGGGCAAGAACTCTGCCACAGAGCAACCATGGCCTGCCCCAATTTCTTTTTAACAGAGTCTAAAATAGCCTCATCTGGAAGAGTTTCCAAGTAAGTTTGGCAGCAAGTTAATGGCTAAAAATGCTGAATTGGGTCATCAGGTGAGTAGAGTTCTATTTCTCAGTAATGTTACTAAATCTCCTCCATTTACCAAACTACCAGTTCAATTCAGTAAATTTAATCAAGAAGCCATTCAATCCAGAGGGAAATAATCAACTGGAGTGGCCCTTTAATTGCATGAAGAAAAGGGAGGGGAGGAGTAACTCAATGTTCCACATCTCAGAACATCTGCACCCTTATTCTAGAGCTGGTGCTCATCCTTGCCCCAGCTCCCATCTAAGTTGAACCCTAGCTTTGCCCTCTAAAGATCTATGTCTCAAAGGGTGGTCCTTGCACCTCTGTGTTGTACAGTGGTTCCCTGGGGGGCGGGGGTCCTTGTGAAAAACACACATTCTTAAATATAGGGATGGAAAACGGAGGGGTTTGGGGACTTCGATTCTGCATTTTAAAGAAGTTCCTTTTAAAATTTGGTGAAATTAGAACTGTTTTCCCATAGATCAGGAACTCAAAAGAGCTAAGAGAATAGGTGGCAAAAGCCTGAGGAGGGCCAGCCTTAGGCAAAATTGTGAAGTGATCCAAATTCAGAGTGTATCACTTAGTATCATCTTAGAGTCTACTTAGAGTACTGTGCTTGCCAGCTTGTGATTGGGGAGCCCAGTGCTATTAGCCTCTCTTCTCACTGCTCAGAGGATCATCCAACCCAACCTCCAAGCAGCTGAGAACACCAGAACACTATCACCTCCTGGCCATGCCTTGTCTGCCACGTTCCCAACTGTTTACATCCTAAAACTATAAAAATCATTTCTGTCTTGCCACTGCACTTCTAAGTCCTATTGTATAAGACTAGCAGTTTTAATAAATACATTTTTTTTTTTTTTTTTTGGTGCATGGTCTGGGAATTGAACCCAGGCCTCATGCATGGAAGGCAAGCATCAACTAATACATTTTAAGCTATCCAGAGGTTCATTAAGTTTTTATAACATTTAATATTTCAATACAGAAGTAAGAGTTGTTTAAAGCAGAATATTTTGACTACTAAGGAGGAAAGGAAAGAAAAAACCATACATAATTCCACTAGTGTGAATGTCTCAGCCAAAATTTAAAAAAATATATTTTTATTGAGAAATCTTCACACACATACATTCCATACATGGTAAACCATCAGTGGCTCACAATATCATCACATAGTTGTATATTCATCACCATGATCATTTATTAGAACATTTGCATCACTCCAGAAAAAGAAATTAAAAAAAAAACTCATACATACCATACATTTCACCTTCCCTCTCATTGACCACTAGTATCTACCCAATTTATTTTACCCTTTGTCCCCCCTATTATTTATTGTTTATCCATATTTTTTTCCTCATCTGTCCATACCCTAGATAAAAGGAGCATTGGACACAAGGTCTTCACAATCACACAGTCACACTGTAAACACTACATCTTTATACAATCTTCTTCAAGATACGAGGCTACAGGAACATGGCTCTACCATCTCAAGCACCTCCCTCCACTTTTAATACACCACAAACTAAAAAGAGATATCCATACAATGCAGAAAATAACCTCCATGATAACCTCCCAACTCTGCCTGAAATCTCTCAGCCACTGATACCCCATTTTGTCTCATTTCTCTTCTTCCCCCTCATCTCAGCCTATTCTGACTGCTACAATATGCACATATGTCCTCATCTAGCTTGTATGTGTGTGTGTATCCCTGTGTGTGTGAGAGAGAATGCAGTATAGCACACGGGCTTAGCACTAGCCTCTGGAACCAAATTGGCTCCTAGCTTTGCCAGCTTGTGCAAGTTAATTGACTCACCATACCTCAGTCTCCACATCTGTAAAAATGAGAATACTAGTAATACCTCCCTCATGGGATACTTATATGCACAAATAAAAGACGAGATGATGTGCTACTGTGCGACATCCGTGTTTTTGGAACTGAAAAGTGCAGGGGGAAATGAAGTTCAAGTAATTTTCGATGAATTTGGCATTTCTGTTCATAAACCAGGACATTTTCTAGATTAAGATTCACATCTATACCATGGTCTTATTTACATAAGGAAAAATACAAAAGCATTTTTCTCTTCTATCATTCTCAGTAGAAACTGTGAGGCTGAGAGTCAAGGCCAGGGTTCAAAGCCCTGCTTGGTCTTGAGTTAAGTTGGTTACTACACCTGCCTAATACAGTGTGACCTGCAAAATGAGCAATCAACTAGTTAAGGGCTCAACAGATTCCATGTAGAGTGGACCCATGAATGGCTCTAGAGCAATTGCTGAACCCCTTACTTTGAAAATAAAACTATTTGTATGTATGCAAATGCCTGTTTTTTTTTTTTTTTCCCTAGGGAGAGAGGCTAAACTCTCAGCAGGTTCTCAAAGAGTTCCATGACCCGAACCGTTTTCAGAACTACTGGGACATTCGATGGTCTTCTTGCCCCAACAGTCAATAATTTTAAGTTTTATGTTACCTATTTGCGAGTCTTTTCTCTATTTTAATTTTTCTGCTAGAATGGCATCAACCTTACTCCAAAGTGATATCCTTAATCCTAAATTCCACAAAGCCCTACTGTTTGTTCAGGTGCTGACAAATGGACTGCCAGAATTTGGAATGATCTTGGAAGTGTATTTTCTTTTATCAGAGAGGTACAATGCAGGCCCATCATTTCTACCTCGGAATACTATCATGTCTTTTTGTTTTGTTAAAGTCTTCCTATTTTTCCTAATGTAGTCTGAAAACATTTAGCAAACATTTTTTATGTATTCAATATAGAAAACATTTTTGTGGTCTTTAAATGTTATAAATTACTACTCCAAATATCACTAAATAGAGACTTTCCACCGAGGAGTCTAATATATTTTGGTTTCAGTTTGATAAGAATAACGTTGCCTCACACAAAGCCATTCATTTCAGTGAAACAGCCGTCGAGCTCATTTTGGTTTCAGGCATGATATTACTTTTATACAAATATTCATTCTCCCTCATTCAACTGAATTTGACCTCTCAGTACACATGTCGATTTGGTATTGAGCTTTCCTGCACTGACGTGGGCCCTGATGAAAACTATAATAAATGCTAGGTGCCTTTTAGTTCTCTAAAAATCACACCAGTTTAATTTAGGATTTTTTTTTCAACAAAATTTATGTTTGTGGTAGTTTTGGCAGTGTGACTAGGGAAGGCTATTTCTCCAGGCCTGAAAAGTCTACATTGTTTTTTAAAAAATCTCTCTCCATGTCTTTGATGAAATCCAAAAGAATTTCAAGAATGAAAGAAACGATGCAGTTTTAAAAACCCAACGTGTCCCCTGTCAGGCGAGTCACCGCGGAGCAGGGCTATGCATGTAGCATTCCTGGGGACGGAACACAGCACAGCCTCACTCTTTTGAGCTGGCAGGGAGCTGAACTTCACCAAAATAGCCTCCTCTCAGAGGCTTTTCAGAAAAGGACTGGCTTGCTTTCCAATAACCCCATGGTTCAAGCAGGGCAGGTGTGGGCTTCCGGGGGCGGGGGGGGGGGGGGGGGGGGGGGGGGGGGGGGAGGTGCTCCTCGAATGATTTAGCCTGAGCCCCAGGTTCCCAGAGGCTGCTGAGCAGTCAGCTGGGCATCTGCAATCCTTCAGAATTAGCAGCTTTCATCGGACCTATAGAACCCTTAATAATTTCAAATACACACACAAGTCCAAAAGTGCGGCTTTTTGCTATTGAAATCGTAAAACGTGTAGGCTATTTTCTTCTTCTTCGGCTGTGACCTAAACGTGAAAGAAATGTTCTGTGAGTTGACTCTTGAGAAATGCTTTTAAACGGCTGTCCAATCAATCAGCACTTGAAAGTAGTAGCTTTCTAAAAATAAACTAGCTCTTCTTCAGGTTTCACTTGCCCTTCTACTCCCTCTTCAATGAACACTCGGTTTCAGTTAATAATTAATAGCAATTATTGCGAAGGAGACTTTCCGTGGGCTCCAGGAAACAGCTGCGTGTACATACAGAACGCGCGGTGCGTGTCTATGAATGGCCGTAGAAGATTTACCCTCTGGGTTTTGGCTGCTATTTCTGGGGGTGTAATTTCCTGGTAGCTCCCTGGGAATAACAAACCTGACCACATCGGCAGGACCTCTCACCCTTAGATGCCTGCGGAGTGTGCCCTTTGGATAATGATTACAGCCACACCTCGCAGGGTTTGTGTCTTTGTACTGCTGCGGATACGTGGGGCTGCAGGGAGGATTGGCTGGTACAGGCTGACCCGGGACCTTGCTTCCACTGGCTTCTCCAATGCACCCTTCCCAGAGTCGAGCAGGATGCTGACACTCCCACTGAATGGCATGAGGTTTGGCAAGTTCCACCTGAGGTCAGCTAACGCTGCCTCTCTACAATAGGCACAGGAAGGAATAATAACCACCCGGTTCCCAGGAAGGGGCAGCGATGCTAAGGCTTTCTGTGAAATAGCCTAGTATTCTGTGCTTGCCTTTGTGGGAGTGGATTTGTGAAATGGAGGTGGATGCCTAAATGAGGTGGCTTTTAAAACTTAAAAGGGGAAACTTCTGTGCAGAACATTTATTTTAGAATTTGTCAGTAGGTAAAACATGAAAGCAAGCTGAATTTAACTAGAAGATGTGGCTTTCTCCCAATTTTTCAAGACTACCTTTAATATTTATAAATGACAAATGCATTTTGGTACACCTTCTAGGTTCTTAGTAGGGTAAATAATCACAACAATTTAAAGTCTCTAAATGCAAACAGACTCTAGGAATTAATTCCTAGTTAAGCTAAAAGGCTGTTAACTAAAAAGCCAAGTTGTCTCTGACATTTTTCCCCACTGTGGTTTACTCAGAACCCTTTGCCGCAGGCTTTTGTGAAGGCAGAAGGGCCTATAATTTCCCCAGTGCCCAGCACCTAAATGCCAAATACAAAAGAAATGTTGACACATTCCAACTGAAATGACATAAATCGCTCAATTGTGAAACAGGGTGAGCACACCATTATCTAAATTGTCAGGTCTTTATATTCCTATATGAATGCAGTAATTTCACTTTCTTTTTCATATCACATTTGAGATGGTGGTCACTTAACTCGAGCAATAATGACGATAAACGATTGTGTATTGAGTGCTTACTCATTTATGTGCTTTCATGTGCATTATCTACTTTAATCCTCCCACTGCAAGGTAGGTTGTGTACTATTTTTACAGAGGAGGAAACTGAGATTCAGAGAAATAGAGGGACACTTTAAAGCTACACACATAACTCTCAGTGTCTGGTGTAGAAAATCTAACCCCACTCATTCTGACATATAATTGCTGCTACAGCATTCTGCCTCTGGCACCGTTAGGTCAACTCAACCCCTTTAAGTCCTATAAATGCTCTTTTAATGCTGAAGATGGCATGAAAATATAATTTATTGATACTTGACTGTGGAGTAAGTTTATGAGTGAAAGGGCATATTAAATCAAAATTCTAGTTTCAATTGCTCTTGTCTTAATAATTTGTGCCATTTGTTTACAGCAGTTGAAACAGTTAATCAATGACAGTTAACTATTTTATATGCTGCCAGGAAGCCATTCTTAAAAATTTTAGTGGGCACAACTCACGCTTATCACCTCCTTTCTCTTTTTAAGGGAAAAATCTTACTATCTGAAGTCTCTCTGATTAGAGTGTGTTTCATCCGACATCTACGATAGCTAAAACGGTATTTTCACCTTGGGGCTAAGGCATCATTGTTGAATCCAAAATATCACATCTTCAGTGACAGGAATAATGGTGTTTCCATCACGGATAAGAAATGCTTTTTGTTATCCATTCCAAATTCCAAAACTGCCTTGCGACAAACAGAGCCAAGGGAGAAATTGTCTATTGCAGATAAAACCCAGAGGTTTCAAAGGAGGTATCAAATAATTATGCAAATTTACATAAGGAAGTACATGAATATACAGCACAGCTCTGGTACCAATAATATTTCTAAAACCCAGACAGCCATGGCTTCCCTTTGAAAGTCTTTCTTGATTTTGAAGTCTCTGGGGCATGTATGACAGGCAGAACTGAAGTTGTCACCATCAGCTTAATCAAGTGTCTCTTCAGCAGCACCCATGGGGGGTGCACAATGACTAACGATGTCTGAGGATTATTTGTCAGTCTAAGGTTTCCATCAGACACAGCATTCTCTTATTAATTTCAATTCTTCCATAGAGACCAGCTAGGCAGTGTTTCCCAATCTTAAAAAAAATTCCTCTTGAGCACGTATGAATTCATAAGTTAGAAAGCAAAGGTTGCCTCCGCTCCTTGAAAAGATTTTGAAAACTAAAGTCAGACCAGATGACATGGGTCTTGTGTATCTATAATTCTATGGACACTTCCGATTTCAGAAGATAAGAAAGGAGGGTAATGGATGTTTGCAGAGAGAGAAGAATAAGAGTGAAAAGTATTAGATGAGACTCTTGAAGGTCAGGGAAGTTCTTCAAGCATGCACTGCTGTGACGTGGCAATGATTCAACGGTTCAAAAACCTTGTAAATGAAACACATACATGTTTTTGGAAGCTAATGGATTTCACTGACAAAGAAGAGATGAACAAATTGTTTCACTTCTTTTCAGCTCAAAAAAACCTAATCAACCTCATTCATAAGAAGAAAAATTAAAATCACAATTAGACACTATTTCTCATTTAGCTGATAGGCAAAGACCAAAATTTTTCTAATACACTGTATTATAAACTACAATGAAAGACAGGGAAAAAGTCATGGGGAGGTAAATTCCCTATTATCTTTTTTGGAACTCAATTTGGCAAGACTTTAGTAAAATAAGTAAAAATACTTATTTCTCTGACCTGGGAATTCCACCTCCAAATATTATTCTCACAAATACATTTTTATGCACAAATAATTAAGCAAAAGGATAGTCAGTGCAACATTGTGAATAGTAGCAAAACATGGGGAACAAAGTAAACATCTAACAATAGGGTGACAATTAAATTAACTGTGGTTCATTTACATAAAGGACTGGCACAGTGATTAAAAGCAATCTGACAGAGCTACGTGCAGTTAGCAAACAGTCTCCCTGCTACACCTTTAAGGGATAGAAACAAGAAGAGTCGGGTATATTTGCTAGCATTTGAGTAAACACAGGAACGATCCCGTAAGGAAATATAAGAACAGCTGTTGCCTCCAGGAAGGGGAATTGGAGAACTGGGAGACTGACAGGCAAGAGGATTCTACCGTCCATGAACACCTTTGATGTAGAAGAGATTTTTCTACGCACATGCTTATATTATCTATTCAAACCACTTAATCTTTTAGAAAAGACTTTGAAATAAAAATCTATCTAAAGACAGGTTGTAAAGTCAGAAAAATGTGAGTACATTGCCAATAAAATGGTTCTTAGACATGTTTGGTCTGAGGATCCTTTTACACCCTCAAAAATTATTGAAGACCCAAAGAGCTTTTGTTTAAGTGGAATATTTACCATACTAAAACCCAAAACTGGAAATTAAACAAATAAATTTATTTACTAATTTATTTTAAAATAACAATAATAAATCTATTATATGTCAATTCAAGTAACATTTCTCATGAAAAAAGTGTTTTTCCAAAACACTATTAGTGAGAAAAGTGACATTTTCCATTTTTGCAAATCTTTTAAAAGTCTAGCTTAGATGAAACAGCTGGATCCTCATGTCTGCTTCTGCATTCAGTCTGTGGCAACATGCCATGCCACATGTTATGTAGCTTCTGGAGCACTCCTCTGAGAGAATGTAGAGTGAGAAAAGGTGTTACGAAAGTACTTATGACCTTAAGGGACCCCTGAAGAGGTCCTAGGGAAACATGCTTTAAAATCCACAGGTTAGAATGAAAGGAAAAATTACAACCAACTTGCTGCAGGAGAAAAAAATATCACTTTCCATACCTGCAGTTCACTTTCCAAATAACTTCATTAGTAATGCTTGCCTGGACTCATACAGACGCTCATGAAGCTCAAAGAAGGCAACAGTGCCTGATAAAAACAATATTGTAGGAACCACACACCATCAAGTTTGGTTCTTTAATGGAATAACCCCTGAAAATATTTTCTATTTTTCAGAACATAGTTTCCAACACTGGGTGGACAGGATTATGTTTTGGAAAAAAAAAAGTCTATTTCTAAGACATGAATATTTTAATGAAATACTAAACTATTTCCCTATTCCCTCCAAAATCAACATATTCATATCATGTAACCTCTGTGGGATAGGAATTGCGGCATGAAAGACAGAGAGACTTCTAGGGGTTGTAGTAGATTGAATTACAAACACCCAAAACACACATCCTCCACCTTAATCCGAGTTCCCGTCGGTGGTCGGTGTGAACCCGTTGTAAATAGGACCTCTTGAAGATGTCATTTCAGTTAAGGTGTGGCCCAAAGGAATAAGGGTGGATCTTAACCCATATAACTGGGGGCCTTATAAAGAGAAAACTTTAGAAGCCAGAAGCTGGGGAAGGCCACACAGGAAGAAGTCAAAAGTCAGTGGAAACCTTAACCTCAGACTTAAGGAGAGAGAGAGAAATTCCATTTGACGGGAGGGAGATGGAAGCCCAAGGATTGCCAGCAGCCAGCACCAGAGTGCGACAGATTCTGGGAGGAAGCAAGTGGTACGGATATCTTAATTCTGGGCTCCTTGTATCCTCAAAATCATGAGCCAATAGATTTACGTTGTTTAAACCAAGCCATAGTGTAACATTTGTTATAGCAGCATGGAAACTAACAGAGTTAGTTTCTGTTAGTTCTAACAGAGATTAACAAAATGTGTAATCAATGTGGCAGTAAGTAGTACTAATTAATCCTTTCAGCGAATTTTTATCATGTGCACACTATGTGCGTTTACTGTGTGTTTTGCACCGATGAGACAGTAGCGAGCAAAAGGTGGATGCATGCTGTCTTTATAGAGCTGACGGCCTGGCTGATGGATATTAACCAAAAACATCACATTACGAACATTGTTGAAATAAAACTAGAGTATGCCGCAAGAGCCCAGAACAGGGTCATCTGCCAAGATTTGGGGAATCATGTTCCTTCAAGACATGAAATCTGAGCAGAATTACGAGGGAACTGAAGGAATTAACTGGCAGTGAGGATGGGCTTGATCTTCCTTGCAAAGGAAGGCAGGAGGAAGATTAAGGTTCAACATGTGGAAATTAGGTCAGTGTGGCTGAATCACACATAGCAATGTCAAAAATGTCCCAAGATGAAGCCATCCACATAGCCATGCAGGTTCTTGTGTGCCACGGTGAAGATGTTAGTGTTTATCCTGAGGGCAAGGGGAACCCGCTGAAAGCCACTGCAGACTCATTACAAAGCTTTGTTGGTACGTTTTTTGAATGTTGGGTAGAATGGCCTTTCATCCAGGCTAATGGTTAGTCTCCTTATTGTAGTAGATTGGAGCTATGGATCTCCAAAAAACGTGTTCTTAAATTTAATCCATTTTGTCGGTTAGAACCCATTGTAAGTAGGACTTTTGATGAGGTTACTTCAGTTAAGGTGGGGCCACCTCAATCAGGATGGGTCTTAGTCCTATTACTGGGGTCCTTTATAAGGAGAACAAAATTCAGACAGAGAGAAAGCCAAGGGAAGCAAGCACTGAAGGTTAATGGAACCTGGAACCTTGAGGAGGAGGTGCCATTTGGTTGTCACGTGACAGAGGAGCCCAAATATCACTGGCAGATAGCTCCAAAATGCCAGTCTTTGGGAAGAAAGCATGGCCTTGATGACACCCTGGTTTGGACTTTTTCCTAGCCTCAAAACCAGAGCTAATAAATTCTCATTGTGTAAGCCAACCATGACATGTTATTTGCTTGAGCAGACACGGCAACTAAAACACACATAATTCCCAGTTGAAAGTGAAACCAACCAGTTGCTCGTTTGATTTTCAAACAGTTCTCCCTGACCTCCACCAGCAATGTGTGATATTAACATTCCAAGTCGTCGTCAGAGAGCATTACTTGAAATTTTCCTCTCAACTGCTACTGAAAGCTTCAGGGAGAAGTGAATTTTCAGGATGATTATCTAAAAATGTGTTACCATCACCCCACTCCTTTGATTCTAAAGATTTTATCAAAGCATCAGTTAATAACCAGAACTGTACACACTTAGCCATAGTAGCTGAGAACTAGAATCATCTTCCCTGGGTACAACTTCAATGATGCAGTCTTGGGTTCTAACAAAGGGTTTTATGAAAAAAGGTCCCATGATGTCTATGCCTGAATTTGCTAGCAATTTTTGTCTTGGTGTTCTAGTTTGCTAGCTGCCAGAATGCAATATACCAGAAACGGAATGGCTTTTAACAAGGGGAATTTAATGAGTTGCTAGTTTACAGTTCTAAGGCCGAGAAAATGTCCCAATTAAAGCAAGTCTAAAGAAATGTCCAATCAAAGGCATCCAGGGAAAAGATACCTTGGTTCAAGAAGGCCAATGAAGTTCAGGGTTTCTTTATCATCTGGAAAGGCACATGGGGAACACGGTCAGGGTTTCTCTCTCATCTGGAAGGGCACATGGTGAATACGGCATCATCTGCTAGCATCTTCTCCTGGCTTCCTGTTTCGTGAAGCTCCCCGGGAGGCATTTTCCTTCTTCATCTCCAAAGGTCGCTGGCTGGTGGACTCTGCTTCTCATGGCTATGTCATTCTGCTCTCTCTGAATCTCTCATTCTCCAAAATGTTTCCTCTTTTATAGGACTTCAGAAACTAATCAAGACCCACTCAAATGGGTGGAGACATGTCATCCCCTAATCCAGTTTAACAACCATTCTTAACTAAATCATATCAACCAGGGAGATGCTCTCATTACAGTTTCAAATATACAGTATTGAATAGGGATTATTCTACCTTTAAGAAATGGGATTTATATTAAAACATGGCTTTTCTTAGGGGGCATACTTCCATTCAAACCAGCACACTTGGGTTCTAACAAAGGGTTTTATGAAAAAAAGTCCCATGATGTCTGTGCCTGAATTTGCTAGCAATTTTTTCTTAGGACAATGTCTATAATAATACTTGGAGTTTTCCATCAAGTCCCACATGAAAAAAAAAATCACTAGAATATAGATAGGAAACACACTTCTTGCCCAAGGAACTGATCCATTTTTTCTTTTCTAATAATAAGAGCAACTTAAATTACCACATTACCCCAATCTGGGCTGCAGGAGTTAAAACTGAAACTCAACAGTCTTAATTATGATAACCCTTGCATTTTCTCTTCTCTACTTTATTCCAATTATAAATTTTGCTTACATTTCACTAACCTAAAATTTATGTTATGAGCCATCTTGAACCCTTTGTGATATCTGGAACATGTATATATATCTAACAAACCTACACTTTCAATTCCAAGAAGTTCATCTACTATATTGACTATGGCTCAAACAATAAGTCCAATGTGACAATTTCATTACAGACCCTTTTATTTTAACTTTACTGGGGTAAATGGCACAAGGAAATGTTAATACCTATCTGTACCACTGCAAGGATGACGGGTCATTACATAAAATTAAAAATGATAATGTATGTTTAAGGGGGAATTATGTATTTGCTTTATTGATATTGTTTTCATTACAAAAATCAGGCTGGTGGCATCAAATACATCGCCTCATTCCAAACTGCTGAATTCATTATGGATTCACTAATACCTTACTGAAGCTCACTTACCACTGCTACCAAGACAAATAGATTGTATTGAATCATACACTTCAGTACTGTGTTGGTTGTGACTGTTGTATACCCCAGAAAGGCTATGTTCTCTAAATACTGGTCCAGTCTTATGGGGGCAGACCTGTTGTTGGGTGGGACCTTTCGTTTGGATTGTTTCTGTGGAGGTGTATCCCTGCCCATTCAAGGTGAGGCTTGATGAGTTTGCCGGAGTCCTTCGAGAAGGAGATATTTTGGAGAAAGCACAAATGCTTGGAGGGCCAACACAGAGAGCAGACACCTAGATGCAGACATTTGGAGATGCTTGGAGAGGCAACATAGAAAGCCACTGGAATCAGAAGCTGAAAGCAACGCAACCCAGGAGCAAAGGACCAGGAGATGCCAGCTGCATGCCTTCCCAGCTGACAGGAAAATCCCAGATGTGACTGACCTTTCTTGAGTGAAGGTATCTTCTTGTTGATGCCTTAATTTTGACATTTTTATGGCCTTAGAACTTTGAACCTGTAACTTAATGAATACCTTTGTAAAAGCCAGTCCATTTCTGAGATACTGCATTCTGGCAACATTAGCAAACCAAAACAAAGATCAAAACTAATTTCTTCTCATCTAAGAAAGGTGAAGGCAGGACAGTAGAGCAGATGAATGAACTAATGAGGGGAGTGGGAGACCTAGGAGAAACTTTAAGGAAACAATTCCTAATACGAACACAAGAGATGTATAATTGCCACCTACTATTGGGTACATGTAATTAATTATTTAAAGGTTGACTTTCTAAAACTAAGTTATTTTAGCTAATTACTTTAGCACATGCACTTGTGCAAATACCCATAATAAACACAGAACACAACTATGATGGGCGTAATTCCAAGGTGACCTATGTCCTAGTATTATCACTTCCCTTTGAGTAAGATCAGTGCCTGTAACTTGCTTTTAACCCAGAGAACATAGGAAAGGTGAAAGGAGTTTTAGAAATAATTAAGGTCCTTAATCAGTTGACTTTACTTTAAGCAAAAGAAGATTATCCTGGTTGGCCTGGCTTAAGCAGATGAGCCCTTTAAAAGAGGGTCGAGAAGTCAGACTCTTCTTCCTGTTGGCCTTGAAGAAGTAAGCTTCCATGAGTTTTACAGCTGTTAGAAAATGAATTTTGCCCACAGCCCATAAACATGGAAGAGGACCCTTAGACTCAGTTGAGAACTTACCCCTGGCTAACACCTTAATCAAAACCTTACGAGACCCTCATTACAGGTCCCAGCTAAGCCACACCCACATTTTTGACCCAGGAAACTGTGACATAATAAACGTGTGGTTTATTATTATTTTTTATGCTGTATGGCAAGGGTCACATTCCATTCTTTTTTCATGTGAGTAACTCATTACTGGAGCACCATCTGTTGAATTTTTTTTTTTTATTTGTTTGTCTTGTTTGTTTGTTTTGGGGACATGCATGGGCTGGGACTCGAACCCAGGTCTCCTGCATGGCAGGTGAGAATTCTACCACTGAACTGTCCTTGCACCCCCTAAACATGGGTTGTTTTAAGCTGCTAAATGTACAGTAATTTGTTCTACAGCAGTAGAAAAACAAACAAAATGATGTTTAGTGCTTTATAAAAGGTGCCATCCAAAAGCAAATATGTTGCTAAATTAGTAATTAGTACAACTCCAGGATTTGAATATAATTGAAAGAAAAATCCATGGTGATTTACATACATGTACACACACAATTATATATCCATACAAACTCAAGTTTGTCAAGGGAGAAAAGTAAATTTGCTTGTGCTAAGTTTTTCCCCCAAAACTTGCTCTGTTGTCCAACTCATCCTAAGTAAAGGTAAATACATATATTTAGTAGTCAAGTTAAAAACCACAGAATCATCATCGACTACTCCTTCTCCAACATACCTTCTAACAAATGCTACCACTTTTTAAAAATTTTTTTCTACCATTTCCTTTTAAATCTCTTTAATTCCACCCTTTGACTCTATCCTTCTACCAGTCATGAAGTCTTCCTTATACCAACCAAGATTATTATTTCCATGTGCATAATCTTCCTATCACCTCCTCAGATCCAAAGACTCCATTCCCAGCCTCTACGTTCTCCCCAGAATAGTCACTAGGAAGGAAGGGAAGGAAATGGAGCACAGCTGAACTGATAAATAATGGGGCAGGAAGAGGAAAGGCCAGAGGCAACGAGACAGATGTGCACAGGAGAGCCTGTGTGAGAGCCTATTAAGATTAAGATCCTATTAAGGATTTTGAATATTAGGGTAGGTTGAATTATGCATACCAGAGAAAACATGTTCTTAATCTTAATCGATTTCTGTGGGTGTGGACCCACTATATAAAGGACTTTTTGTAGGTGTTATTTTTGGTTAAGATGTGACCCAAATGAATGAGGTGGGGCTTTGATCCTATCAGTGGAGGCCTTATGAAGAGAAAGCCTGGGTAGGGGCCAGAAGCTGGGAGTCAACAGAACCCAGAGGAGAAAGGAACGGTTATTGCCATGAGATGGGAAAGCCAAAGAATCCAAGCATTGTGAGCCAGCCAAATGCTACTGACCCTGGGAGGTAACCACAAGCTAAAGAATACCTGCTGTTGCGTGGGATTTGTCATAGCGGCCAGGAAACTAAGACAAACATTATGCAGAAAGTAATGGGAAATCATTGAAAAGTTTACAATAAAAAAGTGATGAAAACACACGCAGCACAGCACAGTAATTGCTTGTAGGATATCATTTTTGATTTGCAAAGGAAGGTACTATCATGAATCAGCAACTTTCTTGGAAGAAAAAGCTGCTTACTAACTCTGTAACCTTGGATAGATGAGTTAAAAATCTCATGTTTGGGTGAACAACATTTAGAAAACTAAAATAATCACTACAAGGGCCTGACATAGTATTGATTCAATAAAACCTAAGTCTGGTTCTTTCCCTTCCCTCTTGCTAAGTGGTAAAACAAGAAAGAATATTCCTCCTATCCAATCATATTGAATTAAAGCTTGCTGTGTGTATGTTTGACCTCAGGGAGTGCACAGATCTAAGTAGCAACATTAACATCTGAATAGCAACTAGCGAAAGAAGTTAGGAAAAAAAGAAGACCTTGTTGACAATAGGGAACATTCTTGTGTTTGGGTAATTGAGTTAGTACACGTAAGTAGAGAAAACCCTCTACTGACTGGTATGAGAAGACATAAATGTGGGTCCCCTCAATGAAAAGGGAAGGATTTCTCATATGACGCTTTGATTCCCACAACTCTTAGATGCAAAACAAAACAAACAAAAAATTGTATCTGCAAAGAGACTATCTATCTGTCCACAGATACTCTTTGGAACAAAGTGGTCATGTTTAACTACCTACTCTGCATATGAGTTGGCAAAGGCACCTGTCCAGGGCTGAAACCTCCCTAGGCTTTTCCCTTCCCTCATTTCTTACCTCTTACCATGGCTACAGTTACATACTCTTGGCAAAAATATATATATATATTACATGGACCAACTCACACAAATAAAGTTGAATTCTCTAGTCTGTAGTTTGGAAGGAAAAAGTCTAAAAATTTAAACAGAGAGCAAGAGAACACTCTTCTCATTCTCTATACCCAGATGACACAGATTTTTAAAGGATGACACAGTCAGGGGTATGACTGGGCAGATCTTGAAGCAATCTGGTTGGCCACATGGGAGCAGTCTTTTTTAAGGCCACACTCACATTTTTGGGATGTCACTGTTTGAGCAGTGTAGAAAAGTGTCAGAGCTGCTAACTGCACAGCTAACCAAATGCAGGAAGGGGATTTGCCTTCCAGCTATGCTGAAGTCTGGATTGAGCCAAAAATCTGGAAGGAGAAAATAAGAAGAGGTTTCTCTTCTCCAAGCCCTAAAAGGGCATGAGGTCATTTGGTCAAAGCATGTGAAACTGCCAACATTAAACAACTTTAACCTACAAAGATGCTCAACTCCATACGTTACAGAAGTAAAAAGGCGAGAACAGACTTCAGTTTACTCTTCTGTATCTATGTTTTCACCGAAGAAATAACAATACATAAGCAGAAAAATATACGATTCTATGGTCAAGAGGTCACTGATTTTATGTTCCCTTCCTTCACACTCTGCTTGTGCGTTTTTGAAAACTAGGACTTACATCAATTCTTCTGTTCGAACAAAATGTTCTTCTTAAATGAGTGAAAAATATCTGTTTGGGGAAAATCAAGTAATCAAATATAAAACAACCTTGATCTTATAAATTGCATTTATAAGAAATGAGATTCAGAGACGAGCCTAGTAAATTGTTGGTTTTCTGGTAACGACCCTTTGCTCTCCTTCCCTCAGCATCTCTAGGCTATCTGAACAAATATGTCTATCCCATTGTATTACAGGAAATTTTATTGCAGCATTCCTTTCTTACACCATAAAGAAAAATTGAAATACAAAGATTGGAGAATTCTTAGATGCACCAGAAGGGAACTTCAGCTGCCAAAAAAAAAAAAGGGCTCTTATTGCAGAGACAATCTTCACTTAACATGATTGGAAAGACTGTGGAGAGTAGAGTTACAATCCAGCAGTGACAGTATTTATGGAAGGAAATAAACTATACTGTGTTTCTTATCTTCCCTCTCTACTGGCTATGATTTCTTATCTATTTTTTTAAAATAACCCAAAATAATATTACATATAAAAAATAACAAGTAATACTTCATTCTTTCCTCACACAAAGAAAAAGTTCATGTCGGGATTACATTTTTGTCCTAACTTCACAAATCTTTACAATTTATCATCTACCATTCCTAGGACTTCCAACCTGAGTTGGTACCTCCCTCCTTCCCTCTTAGATAGACAGGGTTAATATAAAGCAAAGAGAACATTTATCTTACTTAGAATTGAATAAAAGTTGAATTTCAATTTTTCTAATCTGAACCTATGATTACTTTTCTTCTTAGATCAGCAAGCAATCAGATTCTTTAAAGAGCAACTCTATGGGGCAGAATTTTAGATCCAATATGATAAATATACAAGGCACAAAAGTCAGCAAATGTCATCACTTGCCACATAATGCAGAAAGCTCTTAGTATCTGGTAACCTTTCCTTTCCAAGTACCAATGATTAAGGATTCCAGATGCATAGACTTAATAAAATGTCCACAGATCATCTGATTTTCTGATGTAGAAATCACGGAACAAGTCTTATTTTCATATATACCCAAACCAACTAACTGTTCTTTGGCCCTTCAGCCAGAGTTCATGTTTCAGATGAGGAATCTGTGTTTATATTGAACAGGTACAGGTTTAGGACTCCTCCTTGGGTGCCATTACTAGCTCCTCTTCTTCTACTTGTACATTAAATGTTGGTATCCCCTGGTCTTTCATCCTCAAGCCTCTTCTCTGTTAATCCTTCTTCTTTAGGTGCTCTTACTCATGCCTATTATATTTTGCCGGTAACTCCCAAACCAATCTACACCAATCTCTCAATCTTCTGAGCTCCTAGAATCGGAACTATTAAGAAGAAAACAGAACTTTGGAGACAGAAGAACTCTGGCTTTGAGCTATGGGAATCTGGCAGTTTATATCCTTGCTAAGTGTCACTTTACATATCTGCATATAAAATTTACATTATTAGCCTTATGGACTGTTGTAAGGATTATGTGGGAAGTGATGTGTGCAAAGTTCCCAGGAGTACCAGACCCTGAGAGGTAATTAATAAATGGTAGTCCTGAGGAAATGATGGCGATGGCGTTGATAATGATGGAGGGGACAGCTGTCTACTGGATATCCCCAGTTGTATGTTCACAGGCAAACTTAAACTGAATCCATCAATTTTCTTCAGTTAAACTGATTACACTACAATAATCCACCCAGATGGCTGATGTATAGCTTAAGATTTCTGTTTTAACCTCACACACTCACCTTTTTTTCAGGTGATTGCTAAGAATGGACAAATCTAACTTATTAATATCATCCTTAATCCTTCTGCTATAGTTTATGCCTTTATCACCTTTTCTCCTGGATTTTTGCCATAATATTCTAACTGATCTCTCCAACTTCAGCCTTACTCTACTCTTATTCCTTCTCTAAACTGTCACTAGAGGAATATCACTAGAATACATATTTGATTATGTTCTTCTTCAAATATATGGTGATATATTTACATATCATTAACAACAAATAGGTTTAAAAGCAAATTTCTTTGTTTACACCTCATTTATAGCACAATATGGTAACAAAGTACCTAAGTCACAAGAAAATGAAAAGTTAAAGAATTATTCTAAATCAAGTATAGTTCATAAGAAGAGCCACCCTAGAGAAAATGAACTTTGAGAGGGAGAGACAAGCAAAAGGTAGAGTGGGCGTGTTCGTTTGCTTACTTGTAAGAGGAACAGTAAATGCAAAGGCTTGGTGATATGACCTAGTAAATCATGCACACACACTCAACCAGAGGTAAAAAAAGAAAATACAACTGATGAAATGGAAGATAAATTTTAAGCAACTTGGCAAAAGCACAGTGATTTTGCAGTAACACATATACATACAAATACACACTTGCTAAAATTTGAAAATTTCCTGGAATGAATGGGTAAGTAACTGACATTAGGAAACTAGAGCTGGAAAGGCTGTCATAGCAGATTTCTGGTTTTAAAAAAAAAAAGAGAGAGACCCTATGATCTCAGAGGAAATATCTTGAATGTCATTTTTCACCTTTTTCAAATGAGTTGAGAAAATCAATTTAGCTAAATTGATGCGATTAATCAGTGGTGTACTGGATTGGAGTCTTATCTACCTGTGTATTAATGATAAAAACGTATTTGTCAGGCTTAAAATAATGGCGTAAGTGATCTATCTAAAACAACGCCACTGCACATTTTATCTGCAACAAATATTTTCATAATGTTTATGTCTTAAGTAAATTTCAACTTTTCCCCTACCTGAACAAGCTATAGATGACAACGACTACAGGGAGGCAAAACATAAGGATTTCAAATTTAAATTAGATGTCTAGGTGTTTATAGATTCTTCAAGTATATATTTTTAGAAAATGCTTTAATTAAAAACCCCTTTTCTAATAGCTTTAAACAGTCAACCAACATCACAACATTTCTACCTATAAAATCTCTTAAATTTACCTCTTCCTTACCGTCCTTGCTATCATAGCGTTACTTTCAGACTCTTGCACTTATTTCTTATCTGGTTTACTGTAATAAACACCTAAGTCACACCTCTAATTTCTTCCTGCTCCATGCTCCAGATATCTGCCAGAGTATGCTTTAAGAAATCCAAAGCTAAACACATATTTTCCTTGCTGAAAATCTGTCAGTGTCTCTCTTAACATTTTCAGAGGAGATTGAGAAAGCCTTATCTTGTTCTTCTCCCATTCTCCTCTTTGCCTCCATCCTATATAGCCTGAACATATATATTCCAAGACAGAAGCCTTGGAAAATCCTAGCCAGTAGATACTATAGCATTTAGCTATCTATCAGACATATCTATTATTTTTTAAAAAAATTATTTCTATTATTTTTAAAAGTCAGCTGATGGTGATACTCTGGTAAACAAACAATTACTGGGCATTTGAGGGGACAATTACTGTCTTTCAACATTGTCTTCTGTCATTTGTAATTTGCTTGCTTTTTTATTTCCTTCTAAGCAAATTTTGACGATAGAAGAACCAAGCACTCATTAATTAACTGCATCACATATTTACAGCAAAGTATTATTGCACCCAAAGCAATAAAGAGGCTGCCAGACTGGGTGACAGCCAATGTTGATGCATACAATGCTTTTCCAGATATCCACTCAATCGCTTCTTTAGGGGTTCCAAACTTTTCTGGAACTTTTCATGAGATCCAACAAACATAGTAACAAGCATACAAAAGATTATCTAGTCCAATACTGTCAAGCTAATAACTTTATTTGGCCAAGTCAGTTTTTAAAAAAATCTTTGGGGAAAAGTCATATTCAACTTGTGTGCCGAAGTTGATCAATCAGTTCAGTGAACTAGTGCTGCAACTGTTCACGTCTTGCTACCAGCTAAGGAGATGGAAATGTGAAAAAAAGTAATTTTTCATATATGACATACCAGAAAGCCTACTATTTTTCCCAACATATTTTTTTCACTGCTGTGTCTGATTAATGAGACCATTTCTTTAAAATAATGATTATATTTCAGGTCCCATACGAACCAATTACATTCCATCAGAGGAGCAAGTTGCATTGAAGCTCAGTCTAAGGTTCCCCATGTTGTGGCCATCATTGAGAACAAAGCCAAAATTGTTTTCCTTAAATAGATTCCTGCCCTGAAATATTGCAAGACTGATTATGAAGGGTCTATATGACCTGTTGTTAGTCATTTTTCATCATACTCCTTTGTGACCATGGTTTACAAAATTCGCCATGTCAACAGAAATAGTGACTGGTTTGACTAGCTTCCATGTCTTGCTGAGTCAAACGTAAAATGCAAAAAGAAACACTTAGATACTATGACTACCATTTTGCCAGAAGAATGGTATATATTTTACTTACTTTTTCTAAGGATTGTTAGAGTTGTTAGATCATTTTGAATTAGCTATTGCATTCTCAAGATAAAAACAAAAATATAATTGATTTGAGGTGGAAGACTTATAACCAATAAAGGTTAAATAATGTATAAACTATCAATATTAAATAGATATTAAATAACAATGAAAAAAATCACAAAATAGCAGTACAATTATTATCTAATGTCATTATTATTATTATTATTATTATTATTATTTGCTATCTCCTTAATGATGACTCTTCTACAATATTATAATCCTGAAAGTACACGCTTTCTTTACTGACACCCTATTCGGCAGGCTGCTTTCCAGAGGTGATACACCTAACACTCAAGTGTCTTTTACATTGAAAAATATGTATAGTAATTTCTTTAATTTTTTTATTGTATAATATAACATATATACAAAACAAAGAAAGAAAAAAAAATTAAAAACACTCTTCAACAAGTAGTCACAGGACAGATCCCAGAGTATGTCATGGGCTACCATACTATCATCTTTGATTTTTCCTTCTAGCTGCTCCAGAACATTGGAGGTAGAAGGAATATATATTTTGTATCATCACTTTTCTTTTTTTGTGAAAAATAACATATGTACAAAAAAAGCAATACATTTTGTATACAGAGAACAATAATTACTGGTAGAACAGATTTCAGAGTTTGGTATGGGTTACAATTGCAATTTTAGGTTTTTACTTCTAGCTGCTCTAAGATACTGGAGACTGAAAGAAATATCAATATCATGATTCAGCAATCATACTTGTTTGTTATACCCTTCCTTCTCTGTATAACTCCACCATCACCTTTGATTTTTCTCCCACTCTTTAGGGGTATTTGGGCTATAGCCATTCTAACTTTTTCATATTGGACTAGGCTGTCAATACTATAGGATAGGGAGATGGAACTAGCTGATGTTCTGGAACGGCTCAACCCTTTAGGTTTCAGGACTTTATGGTCCAGGGACCCATCTGGAGGTTGTAGGTTTCTGGAAAGTTACCCCAGTGCATGGAACCTTTGTAGAATCTTATATATTGCCCTATATATTCTTTAGGATTGACTGGAATGGTTTTGGTTGGGATTTGGCAGTTATGTTAGGTAGCAACATCTAACTGAAGTTTGCGTAAGAGCAACTTCCAGAGTAGCTTCTCGACTCTACCTGAACTCTCTCAGTCACTAATACCTTATTTGTTATACTTGTTTGTATAGTAATTTCTTTTAACTCTTTAATTAAATAAAGCATATGGTGAAAATTCCCTGCATTTGGAATTTATTGGGCTTTTTTAAAATAGTAGATTCCTATCATTACAAAATGATAAGGCAACCTTATTAACTCTGAGGTTCATTTATGAATTCAATAAATCTTTCAGTGCCAATGGTGTGACTGATTCTGAATGGTGGTGAAATGCAAATATTTAAAGAGGCTTCCAAACTTTTAATTTGTACTTTAATCATTTAAAATCACCTTCAGATGAGCTGGAAGTATACTTACTTGCTAGGGAAATGACAACAAAATAAATACAATACTGTTACCATCAACTTGGAGAAACCTCAGTAGACAAGGGATCTGCCTCTCTAATTACTTTCAGAGAAAAGGCCTGTATGCCAATTTTCTAAAACACCAACCTTATTCTTTGTAAGTAATGTCTAACATTTAACTAGTCTATGTAAATGACGAGTCAATCCATTTATTTATCAGGGCTACACTGTGTAACTTGTTTATCTTGGAGCATTTAACTGGAAGTGGATCAGCCAAGAAGATTTAGAGAAGTGGTGGATCATGCTAGAAAATCAGAGTGCTAGAGACCAATACTGGATTATCTTAACTCTTTGTTTCCATTCTCCTGTCACAAATTTGGGAGATCTAATTCTGGCTGAGATGCCCAAGAATTCTGAGCCATGCTTAGGGGTTAGTCAGGTTGGACTTGCTTAAGGGCTGCAGTTACAGGAATCAATAAGACCAAAGAAGCTATATTTGAGGGACAAACTAAAATAAAAACTTCGTTGTTAATATTAAGGGCCAGAGAACATTTAAGCCATACAAATTAAAATCAGATGACCAAATAAGAACAAGAAGCTAAAAATGGATGTAGGAGGTAGAGTCTTGAGGAGTTACCCAAGCTGGAGATTGCAGCTACTTTTTTTGGCATGGGCAGGCTCCGGAAATCGAACCTGGGTCTCGAACCCAGGTCTCTGGCACAGCAGGTGTAAATTCTGCCACTGAGCCCCTGCTGCACCGCCTGCACAGCCTTCAGCACTAAAGGGAAGGCACTGTTAAGAATGCTAACTGGGGTTTCAACACTAAAAGACTTTCAATCAACAGCATTTTCGAAGAAGTCCACAAATATGTAATTTTAAAAGAAACAGCTATAGCTGTAAGAAGCAGCCATATTTATGTCATAAAGTGTAGGAAAGTTGTTGAAAATGTTTGCATTATATTAATTACTACAGTACCCTTTTTACAGAAAACCAAGAGGGGCTTTTTCCTTTAATTCTCAGAGTTAAAAGCAATTTCTCCAGTGCAACTAATTATTTTTTTAACTTGCTGATATTATGAATTTTGAATTGATAGTGGTTTCTTCCTTGAATTTACTGATCAGAAGCTCAGGGCCAAATCTGTGACTTATTTCTAGGAAATACTCAGGAATCTATGGTATGCATTTTTGTTTCCATATTGCATACTGCTGATATGCTATTATTTTCTCTACTTTTTAACTTCTTCATTTTTATTCTGTTGTACTAAATTGTTTGATAACAGATAAAATCTTTTTTCTTCTGGGGGAAGATAAAAGTGGGATATAAATAAAATACATTAATAAATTAAAAATTAGTTTTTTTAAATAAAGGAAGAAAATTTATTATATTTCCTTATGATAGTCACACATGCTCATTTTAAAGGAAATCAAGTAAAAAAGGACATAAACTAGAAAGTCAAAGACTCATCTTAAACATCTTTCTATACACATATAATAGTTGTGTTTTTTCCCTAGTGAAGATATATCTAGATACACACACGCACATACCCAAACACATATCTCTGCACATGTACGCGCAAATAGAAACACCCTCATATATTAACTGTAAGTATGCATGCATATACACAAGCAAATGGTACATTATTGTGTGATCTATTCTCTGAGATTTTTTCACTTAAAAATGTATATGATTTATAATAAAATTTCAGTACATACAGCTCTCCCTCATTGTTTATCTAGAAGTACTTTGCTGCTGATCTGACAATTTATTTTATCAGTTCTCTATTGAAAGATATTTGGATGGTTTCCAGATTTTTATTATTATATGCAGTGTTACGATATACCATTTATTTGTTCACTTATTTAATTATTTTCTCTGAATACCTTCTTTGATATGGAATTAATCAATCAAAGGTTTACATATTTAAAATTGTGATACATATACCTACCAAGGAATATACCTCTTCCTAATTTATAGTCTCACTAAAGTGTATATAAGACAACAAAGCTACTTGAGCTAATAAATTCAGCAAAGCGGCAGGGTACATGATTCATGTGCAAACATCAGTAATGTTTCTAACACAAGTAATGACCTGAGGAGACAATTAAGAAAAAAATTCCATTCACAATAGCAACTAAAAAAATCAAGTATCTAGGAAAATAAACTTTACAAGGGATGTAAAGGACCTATACACAGAAAACTGCAAGATACTGCTAAAGGAAATCAAAGAAGATCTTGATAGGTGGAAAGACAGTCCATGTTCATGGATAGGAAGGCTAAATATCATTAAGATGTCAATTCTACCCAAATTGATCTACAGCTTCGATGCAATATCAATCAAAATTCCAACAACCTACTTTGAAAACTTGGAAAAGCTAGTTATGAAATTCATTTGTAAGGGAAAGGGGCCCTGAATAGTCAAAAACACACTATAAAAGAATGAAGTAGGAGGACTAAAACTTTCTGATTTTAAAGATTATAAAGATACAGTGGTCAAAACAGCATTGGCACAAAGATACACATATTGACCAATGGAATTGAATTGAGAGCTCAGAAATAGATCCCCAGATCTATTCTCTTTGACAAGTCTCCCAAATTCACTGAACTTGGATAGAATAGTCTTTTCAGTAATGGGGCTGAGAGAACTGACTATCCAGTCAAAGAAGTGAGAGTGGATCCCTACCTCATATCTTATAAAAAATTAATTCAAAGTAGACCAAAGATTTAAGTATAAGGGCCAGTACCATAAAAATTCTAGAAGAAAATACAGGAAAACATCTTCAAGACCTAGTAATAGGAGGTAACTTTTTAGACCCTTACACCCAAAGTACATGAAATGAAAGTAAAAAGAGATAAATGGGAACTCCACAAAATCAAATGCTTCTGTGCCTCAAAGGATTTCGTCAAAAAGGTGAAGAGGCAGCCAACTCAACAGGAGAAAATATTTGGAAACCATATATCTGACAACTGTTTGCTATCCAGTATACATAAAGAAATCATACAACTCAACAACAAAAGAACACACAACCCAATTATAAAAGGGGCAAAGTTATGAATGGACATTTTTCTGAAGAGAACATACAAATGGGTAAGAGCGCATGAAAAGATGCTCATCTTCATTAGCTATAAGTGAAACACAAATCAAAACCACAAGGGGATATCATCTCTCACCTACAAGAATAGCTGCCATTAAACAAACAGGAAACTACAAATGTTGGAGAGGATGTGGAGAAACTGAAACACTTACTCACTCCTGGTGATAATGTATAGTGGTAAAGCTGCTGTGGAAGACAGTTTGGCAGTTCCTCAGAAAACTAAGTATCAAGTTGCCCCATGACTTGGCAATTCCACTAATTGGTATATACCCAGAAGAGCTGAAAGCAGTGTCAAGAACAGACATTTACATACTGATGTACACAGTGGCATTATTCACAATTGCAAAAAGATGGAAACAACCCAAATGTCCATCAACAGATAAGTGGATAAATAAAATGTGGTATATACATATGATGGAATATTATACAGCAGTGAAAAGAAATGAGGTCCCAAAGCATATGATAACATGGATGAACCTTGAGGACATAATGCTGAATGAAATAAGCCAGACACAAAAGGACAGATATGGTATGATTTCACTAATATGAATGCCCTGGAAAGTCTTAAAATGTAGAATACAAGGGACCTAGATATAGACAGAAGCTAGAGAAGGGATAGTAGTTACTTAATATGCACAGACTAGTTAACAAGATCGAACTCAAAAGTATGGGAATAGATAGAGCTGATGATAGTTCATTAGTGGGTTTATAAGTAATGGTGCCATATTGAAGGTGTATACGATTGAAAGGGGTTGTTTAGAAAAGCCATGTACCTCACCAATTAGCATTACAAATATAAATAAGTTCTTACATAAACTATTTCAGAGATATGATACTTATAGAGCCAATAGGGGAGTATAAAGAAAGACTACTTATTACATGCTATAGGTCCATATTTAACAGGAATTCATCACTACTACCACAACAATACTAGGGGTAAACAACTTGGGGGGGGAGCAAGAGTTAAGGGAAGTTTTGGGTTTTCTCTTTGGTGGGTGTGTCTGTTATCTTTCTCTTTGGAACAATGAAAATTATCTAAAATTGAGAGTGATAATGATTGTACAACCAGGTGAGGCTACTGGGAAACAGTGTTTACCTTGGATAGAATGGACAGAATATATGCTATATGAATGTATCTCAACAAAATAGGCAGATTCAAGATAAATAAACAGGAAGATTCAACTGCTAAAGAAAATATGGAGAGAGAAGTATAACTATTCAATGTTGGCAGGGTGGCAGAATGGGACATTCCCCCCAGAGGATAATGCATTGGGTCCACAGGAGGCTAATATAAGGTAGCCATACAATTAGGTAATTCCGTTACTGAGAATATATTTGAAAGAACTGAAAGCAGGGAGTCGAATAGATACTTGCACAGTGGTGCTTATGGCTACACTATTCATGATATCTAATGGATGTGTGGTAGTTAGATTCAGTTGTCAACTTGGCCAGGTGAAAGCACCTAGTTCTGTTGCTGTGGACATGAGCCAATGGTAGGTGAATCTCATCTGTTGCTAATTACATCCGCAGTCGGCTAGGAGGCGTGTCTGCTGCAATGAGTGACGTTTAACTTAATTGGCTTGTGCTTAAATGAGAGAACGCAATGTAGCACAGTCTAGCAGCTTGGCATTCCTCATCTCAGCACTTGCAGCTCAGCCCGGGCCCTTGGAGATGGAGAAAGAAATCACCCCGGGGAAAGTTGTTGGAACCCAGGGGCCTGGAGAGAAGACCAGCAGAGACCATCCTGTGCCTTCCACGTAAGAAAGAACCAACAAAATAAATCCCCTTTTATTAAAAGCCAATCCGTCTCTGGTGTGTTGCATTCCGGCAGCTTTGGCAGACTAGAACAGGATGGAAGTGGCCAAAGGGTATATGGACTGAGAAGCAGAAGGGTAAACTGTTGTGTATACATATGATGGGATATTGTGCACCTACAGAAAGGAATGAAGTCATGAGGCATGCAACAAGGTGGATGAACCATGAGGACATTTTGTTGAGCAAAACAAGCCTGAAAGAAAAGGACAAATATTGTACAGTCTCTTTTAAAAAACAATTATAAGAAAATTGAAAGCTAGACTATTAACATTTACAGCAGTCGTATTTATTCCTTTAAGTGTTATTTCTAAATTCCGACATGTTGTGCTTTGTGTAAGCTGGTATTTTCCTGGTATTTTACACTGAGTACCTGTGTGATATGTAAAACTCAGAGCTGGAGTTCTACAGCTCTAAAAGTCAGCATTCCTACACACAGCAACTTGTTTCTGCTGAAGAAGCCAAAAAAGAGATCAGGCTTCAATTAGAGATAAGAATGAAGCCGATCTGGTTGGGACTAAGGTAAATCAGAATACAGGGTAAAAGATGATATTGTCTGTATTTTAGAACTTCACCTACCATATGAGACCAAAGGAGGAGAGGTTTATATTGTCCAAAATTTTCCATAGCATACAATCTAACTTAACTGCTCTGGTCAGTTCAATTAAACAACAATACATGAAACCTAGTCTTGTAATTCTGTACAGTTTAATGTCACACTCAGATATATACCAGACTATGTTGGGCAGATAATTTAAAAGTCTCAGCAAAGTCCCTTGAGGGACTGGAGAAAAATATGGAACTATTAAATTTTCCCACCTGGGAAATCCCTGATCCTCTTTTGAACATCAGGGACTCCCAAGTTAATAGGCCAAACCTTAATCTTGAGTCGTGCTCTTATGAAATTTATTTCTGCAATGGAAAAGCTAAACCTACCTATAATTATGCCTAACAGTTAACGTCCAGAGAACCTTTCCATTGCTCTCTTTTTCTCATCCCAATTCTAAAGCAAAACCATTCCTCTCTCTGCTCTGTGGGACATGATGTCCAGTGGTGTAAGTCTTTCTGGCAACGTGGGACATGACTCCCAGGGATGAGCCTGGACCTGGTACTGAGACAATGTCAACCCGACCAAAAGAGGGCGGAGAAATGTAACAAAAAAAGCTATCACTGGCTAAGAGATTTCAAATAGAGTCAAGAGGCTATTCTGTAGCTTACACTTATGCAAGTTTCAGCTAGATAATGCTAATTGCCATGACATGCTAAACTCCAACCAATAGAATTCATGTAATACCTAAAAAATACTGGGGGTTCTTATCTGAGGTTTTATAAAAGTTTTGCTCATTAACCTTATGTCTCTGTAACCTAAATCCTCCCAAGCCAGATACGTCCTGAGACCCAGTTACCAGTCTCTTCAAGAGCATCAACCAGTTACATCCCCTACCTCATAATGCTGACACCCCTTTTCAATACGAAGAAGTTAGAATGGTCACTGCCTAAATATCCCTAAGGATTGGGAGAAGGATCAAAGGAGAAGGAGGAGTTATAATAGAAGACAGGAATTTAACAAATGAGTGCCTACTGAATTATTATACTGTTATTTATTTCTAGTCTCCAGTGTCTTAGAGCAGCTAGAAGGAAATACCTGAAATTGTGGAACTGTAACCCATACCATACTTTGCAATTTGTTCTAAAACTACTTGTTAAAATGTACTTTGAAATTTATCGCTTTTTGTATATTTCACAATAAAAAATAGACAAAAGAAAGTCTACTTCTCTACATCATCTCTAATTCTTTTGAATTATTCATTAAAATTTTTTTCCAAAATGATATGTAAACATTTCAATATGTTTACACATTAATTTTTATTCCTTTGAATGTTCTCAGGGAAGCGAATCTTTTCAGGTATATATGGTCATTAATCTTTTATTCTTTATGAATTGCCTATTTATGTTCTTTGTCCATTTTTCTCTAAAGTTCTTCATCTTTTTATCATTGATTTTAAGTGCTCTTTATTATGCTGTGAGATTAGGATCTTTTTCTATTTCAATAAACTAAAAAATACTTGATATTAATCAATCTACCCTATACCCAGTGATTTGAATTTTTTTTTCTTTTTTTAGGTACATGGTCCGGGAATCAAACCTGGGTCTCCCGCCTGGAAGGCAAGCATTCTGCCACTGAACTACCCGTGCACCCCCTATATCCAATGATTTGGAATGTTGCCTTTACTAAATCCTAAATTTATGTATTTACCTGGGCCCGATTTTTGTCCCTTCATTCAGAGCCATTGACTTATTGGCTTATTTCTGAATCAATACACACTGTTTGAGTTAGGATCCTATATGGTATGCTATGATATCTTTTAGGGAAAAATCACACTTCTTTTCTCCTTTTAAAATATTCTTTATTAGTCTTATAAATATTTTAAATCAAACAATCCTCTAAGATTCCCCTGGGAATATGTCACTTTAAAATATGACTGTGACCTTACTCTGTCTGAAGTATTGCATTTTTCTAAAACTCCTTTTCAAATTGCTTTCTCTCAGCCCCCCCCCGTGAAAATATCACTGCTGTGGTGTACAATGTGCTCATAATTGTTCCTTTACCCTAGTTCACTTTAGTACATGGTATTTTAAATTTTGTCCATCAAGGACTCATTGAGAATCTGTTGCACACTCTCTCCAAAAATATTCCCCCCAAATTGAAAAGATCCTCTAGGACCACAAAACCATAAGTTAAAATTTTACTCTATAGAGGAATCTATAAATAAAAAAGGGGGTGGGTGGGAAAAAGCCTTTATTCCATCAGAGTTATTTTCCTTCTGATGTTATTTTCTCACATACTGGATCAAACCCATATCTTCATAATTGTTATAATTTCCCTGTGTTCTAATAGGCTTTGTGAAGTGCTGGCTTCCCCCCCCCAGCAAATGCAAAGCTATGCATATCTCTCAGTGCAATAGAAAGATCAACCCACCAGGAGTTTCAAGGCCCAAGTCTGAATTCAGTTTTTGAATGTGGATATGTGTCTACCTATCTGTAAGCCAATATTCCATTTCATCAACTATGAAATAAGCAAAATATCACTAGCTCTGCACACTTGACAGAGCTTATAAAAAAATAAAATATATCCTGCTTGAGGAAGTTCACACTGAAAAGTGGTTTTATCATTTACACACTTAAAAGCTCATTATTTATTGAGGACACACAAATCGTGCAAGTTTCTAATATATCTAATGGGGGAGACAAATATAACAAATAATTAAATTGCAATTGATAACTGCTAGAATTTTGAGATCCAAAATGGAATGGAAGAACCCAGAAGAGAGAAATATTCCCTTTGCTTTGTGGGAATATTCATGCAATTGGCAACATCTGAACCAAACTTGAAAAGGTGTTCATGAGGTTTTCAAACAGATAAAGAGGGAGTTGTATAGGGCAAGGGAAAACAATCTAAGAGGAAGAAACAGCTTGGGAAAGGAAGAGCTAGGAAAAGGAATGGAGAGCCAGGCATATGGCAAGAAGTTGACTGTGGTCATTTCAGGGGGTTCAGAGAAGAAGACAACTAGCAAGGCCTCCTATGAGGACAGACTGAGCCAACATGTTGAAGACTCAAACTATGAAGTCTAGATTTTAAGAAAATAACCTAAAGATTTCAGGCAAGGAGATGACAGGATTAGATGGCCTGGTGTGTAAAACAGATTGGAGACCATGAAGGAGGCTATGAAATTGTTTAGGGCACTGATCCTATGTCCTTAAACTAGGGAAATGGAGGTGAAGGTGGTCACAATGGGAAAATATGGGGTATTTTTGAGGTAGACCCAATAGATCCTGGTGGTCTCTGATGCACTTGTTGAAGGAGATAACGATATCACTGCCGGGGGCAAATGGATGGATGGTGATACAAATGGTGTGGTGCAGGTCACCGGGATAGTGGTATATGTGTGAAGGAAGTTGAATCAAGCTACCAACTAAGTTTAAAGAATAATTTAAAATGTAATCTTCTCTAGGAAAAATTAGATTTCCTACTTTTTTTTTTAACATAGCAATATACAAACATGAACATTCTTACCATATGATCATTCCGTTCTTGGTATATGATCAATAACTCACAAGATCATCACATAGTTGCACATTCATCACCATAATTTCCCAGAACATCCTTATCAATCCAGAAAAAGAAATACAAAGAAAAAAGAAAAAAACTCCCACACACCATACTCCCCACTCCTCCCCCTCACTGACCACCAGCATTTCCACCTACCCAATGTATTCTAGCCTTTGTTTCCTCTATTTTTGTTCTATACCCCTTACCACTTCCTTTCATTATCACTAGCATTTCAATCCGCTAAACCCACATCAACATTTGTTCCTCCCATTATCTACTCATTTTTAATCTATATGTTTTACTCATCTGTCTGTACCATAGAGAAATGGAGCATCAGACACAAGGCCCCCATGTTCACACAGTCACACTGCAAAAGCTACATCACCATACAATCATCTTCAAGAAACATGGCCACTGGCACACAGCTCCACATCTCCAGGCACCTTCCCCCAGCCTCTCCAACACACCCTAACTAAAAAGGTGGTATCTATACAATACATAAGAACAATCTCCAGGATAACCTCTTGACTCTGTTTGAAATCTCTCAGCGAGTGACACTTTATATTTTGTCTCATTTCTCTCTTCCCCTTTTTGGTGTAGAAGGTTTTCTCAATCCCCTGATCCTGAGGCCCAGCTCACTCCAGGATCCCTGCCCCATGTTGCCAGGAAGTTTCCACTCCCGGGATTCATATCCCATGTAGAGATGGGGAGGGCAGTGAGTTCACTTGCCATGTTGGCCAAGAGAGAGAGGCCACATCTGAGCAACAAAAGAGGTTCTCTGAAGGTGACTCTTAGGCCTAATTCTGAATAGGCTTAGCTTATCCTTTGTGGGCATAAGTTTCATATGAACAAACCCCAAGATGAGGGCTTGGTCTATTGCTTTGGTTGTCCCCACTGCTTGAGAGAATATCAGGAATTCTTCACTTGGGGAAGTGGAATTTTCCCCGTTTTTCATCATTCCCCCAAGGGGACTTTGCAAATACTTTTTTATTCAGTGTTCATAGATTTCCTCTTTTAAATGTAGAAAAAAGTTCTTACATTTTTAGGATTGTATTGCAAAAATTGTCACAATATTTTGGAAATATAATACAGTACTATTTTCTATAATCCCTCAGCAATATTGCTGTGATGAACTAAGACTAGCAGCAGTCAAGTTATAGACTCACAAAACATAATTTTAAAATATGCACATGGATAGTAAGCTATGAGAGGGGCATAATTTTACTCATGTTATACTGGAGGCTTTTGAGGGACTACCAAAAGTTGCCAATAGGATTTAATCTTTTTAGATCACAGTTCTATATGATGTACTGTTTAAGAATCTTTCCCAGGAGTTCATATTAAAATTTGGAGATGGAAATTAGTGGCCAACACTTACTGTATGCATGTATATACACATATGAATATATACTGGTTTTCTAAAGTGGTGTCCCTTCTTAACATACTCCAATTTAGGATCCAATTTACTCATATATACTCTTTTAAAGAGATTCCCAAACTTTTGGCTTCAGGACAAAGTCTGCAAGATAGAGACGGTAATTATTAAAAGATGGACCCAATGAGACAGGTAAAGTAATTGTTAAGAGATATGACAGATTTAAATTTTAGGTCTGGTTCTGCCAGTAAACCACTTATTCCAATTAATTAAACTGCTTAGCATATATGGTTCCTCATATAATGAACAGCAGTGGTAGACTAGATTAGCTGAAATTTAAGTCCCTTCCTATCTTGATATTCTATCACCTCAGAGAAATACATGTTATGGACATTGTTCATTACTTATTTCCCTGTTACAGCTCCAGAAGTGAGCAAATGAACCAGAGCGTTCCAATCAGAATGAGAAGTGTGTTATATATGCTGGGGGACAGGTTCCTAATTTTTCTTTCCCTTGTGCTCTTCCATCCCATGAAACACAGAAGGTACATAATTTCAGAATCTAAAACTGAAATAAAGTGATGGGTTCACAATGCCTTTCTGATTCATCAAAGTCTCAGAAAGCACTAGCCAGTAAAGTACTAATCAAGTTATTAAAATAATCTTCCAGCAGAGGCAAATACAGACAGAAATGTTCCAAATCCGCTTTTTAAAAATGTTGCATGTTATTTTGGCTACATGTAAAACTGGCATTTAACTAATTGAAGCTGTAAATATATTAAGTTAAAAGGTATAGTTAATCCACTGAATTACATATATTTCTGAAATTTGAAACATTGTATCTATCCACTGGCCAATCATCTCCCTCTCAGTTCATTTAAGATCAGGTCTAGTGAATAGCTGGGCATATTTGAAGGCATATTTGTAGCACACTAAAAATAATCAGCTCAAAGTAGGTAAAAATAGGTATAATGGTCGTTTCCAGTGATGAGGACAGGTGATTTCCTGCTTCTGGTTCATGACCAGCATTTTACTCATCCTCAACACATTGTAAGAAATGACAATGTAGTGAGTTTTGTTTAAAAAATCTTAAATTTAATCAGTGTAAAAGGTTATCTTTAGTTATGAAATTGTCCTTACCTTCTTTCTATCTGAATATACTTATTAAATGTCCATACATACTAAAATACAGTTGGCAAACATCAGTCACTCAATTTTTTAAGGGAACTATTTCCCAAATCCAAAGCCTTGGATTCATTGATATAGACAGTTTAAATGACCAGCTTTTTAATTAGTTATTTGGTAAGGTGAAACTCAAATTTTCTACCATGATATTAGATTTCCAGTATGCTTTTCAATGTTAAAAAAAAAAACTACACTAAAAATCATTGGAAAAATCAACAGAAATGATGGAGATGCATCTTTATCCTAAACTAAAAAAGTTAACACTTGAATAGTTTCTTTACTATTCACATATTGCCATGAGTTATTTTTTTCTTTTCTTTAATATATTGTATTAGTATACTTAAAAGGATAATGTCAAAGAAGTATTTTGTAATAAGCAAGGGATTTGTATTTGGTATGATTATGGTTTTTAGTTATCATCCTTCTAAAATATCTACATCAAATATCACCTGTTTGATGTTTACATCTCTGACATATAGATTTTTTTAAAATATCAAGAAATCACCTTGCTAATTGAATTTCTAAGCTTTACTTTTATATTGAAAATATATTGCTCCTGCAGTTTTTGAAGGAAAGTATTTTGCTTTTTTTAAAGAAAAAATTTTTGCTCTTTTTAAAGAGTAACCAAAGTAATAATTACATTATTTACACCTTCAGTTAAATTGTTACATTTCAAGGAACTATTGGTGGGAACGACTAATCTGATGTCACATACACTTTTAAAGGGTTTGTTAATTTTCTTCAGATTTCATTTGATTCTCTTGATGATACTGTAACTCATTTCTCAGGTAATTTTACCCTTTCAAATTCCTTCCAGATTGAGATTAAAAATGAATCTGTCTTGTTAGACAGATACATTTTTTTCTTATGCAATTTTTTGAGATATGTTCACATGCCATATAATTATCCAAAGTGTAGGCTCAGTGGCTCACAGTATCATCATATAGTTGCACATTCATCACCACAATCAATTTTTGAAAATTTTCATTACTCCAAAAAAAAAGAATAAAAATAAAATCAAACAGAACACCCAAAACATCCCATGCCCCTTATCACACCCATTATTTATTTATTTTTTCCTTATATTTTTACTCCTCTGTCCATATCCTGGATAAAGGGAGTGACAGCCCACAAAGTTTTTATAATCACAGTTACACTGTAAAACCTACATAGTTATACAATCATCTGCAAGAATCAAGGCAAATGAATCACAGGTCAACACTTTCAATTATTTCCCTCTAGCTATTCCAATCCACTAAAAACTAAAAAGGAGTATCTATATAAATGCATAAGAATAACCTCCAGAATGACCTCTTGACTTTATTTGGAATCTCTCATTCACTAAAACTTTATTTTGTTTCATTTCTCTTCCCCTTTTGGGTCAAGGAGGCTTTCTCAATCCTACTTTGCCAGGTCCAGGCCCATACCTGGGGGTCATGTCCCACATGGCCAGGGAGAGTTATACCCCTGGGAGTCATGTCCCACATAGTGGGGAGGGTAATGATTTTGCTTGTAGAATTGGGCTGAGAGAAAGAGAGGCTGCATCTGAACAACAAAAGAGATTCTCTGGGGGCAAATCTAAGCCTAATTATAAGCAGGGTTAGCTTTTCCTTTGCAGGAATAAATTTCATTAGGGTGAGTCCCAAGACCAAGGGCTCAGCCTATAGAATTGGTAGTCCCCAATGCTTGTGAGACTATCAGATGGAAAAGTTTAATATTTCCACATTTCCCCCATCTCTCAAGGCAGCTTTGCAAATACTTTTTTATTCTCTCCCAAGATTACTCTGGGATGTATTAGGGCATCTCAGAAACCTGGACAAACTGATAAGATCTCACCCCCTATTCAAGATTCCATGTATTTATGGTGTTTGAATAAACTGGCAATACAAGATAAATTAGTGTTCTACAGAAAATATAAATTTCACACCAAATAAACATCTCTTCTTTTGGTCTCACACAGAAGCTGCAGTTTCAAAACACAGTCAATACCATCCTTGACCATTTAATCTGATTTACCTTAGTCCTAACCAGATCTGCTTCATTCACATCTCTAATTAAAGTCTGATCTTCTTTTCAGCTTTTGAAACAGTTGCTGTATTGGGTAATGATGATTTTCAGAGCTGCAGCACTCAAGCTCTGAGTCTCAGTTGTCACACAGATACCCAAAGTTCCAGGAACCAACCAGATCATACACAGAGCTCAGCAGACAGATACACTGGAGTACAAAATTTATTTACGCTACCCATATTTGCCATGGACTCCAAACAACTGACCATGAAATGTCAAAGGGTTTCCTCGTTCTTGCTTATACAAGTTTCTTAATTAAACCAAGTATATCTTTTTCACATTGTTTCACACACTGAAACCAATTCTCAATGTTTCAGTCAAGATAACAATACTATCTACAAAGGGCCAATATAGATGGTAGAAATAGCTTTCTAAAAGATACATCTTTCTTTATAATCCATAGGAAAGCATTCATCCATTCATCCATCCATGAGGCTTTTTCAGAGACATTAACTAGACAGACAATTTAAACACTCTATTTGGATGGTGGTATACACACATACATACATACACCCACCCCCACACACAATCTCTCTCTCTCCTCATGCATATCTCATACCTTTTTTTGTTCCCTTTTAGATAACTGAAAATAACCTGAAGTGCTTTTATTAGCTTTAATTCCTCTTAATACTGTTTCATGTTATTATCATATACATGGTACAAAATCAACAAATATACTGGTTTGCCTCTACTTAACCATTAATATCTGTGTAATAATAAGGATTTCAAATGGAAGTTAGAAGTTATCAATGCTTCTAGAAGTCTGTGCTGTCATTTAAAAAAGAAAAAAAAAACGGATTTAAACCATAACTGATTTTTGGTTCATGTGGACTTTTTGTCCTGTGGTATCTCTCAATATAAACTTCCTGTTTGGTACTATATATATGTCAACATGCCAGGTTCCCTGCACATTTATTTCAGGAAGGCCCACTGCCTTGGTGAAGGCATGAGATATTGGTTTCAATCTCAGCTCTGGCATTCACGATCTATGAGATACTGAGCAAGGTATTTATATCCTCTGGGGATCAGTGTTCTTATAAAAAAATGGATATAATACCAATGAGTATATCATCCCAATGTTGGTTTAGGGTTCAAGTAAGTTAATAAAGGTGAAACATCTCTGAGAATTTTAAAGTATTGCTACTGCAGTCAGAGAACTAGAGTAATATCCATGCTTTCCATACAAATACACTTATTTGCAAAAATCTATTAAGGAAAAGCATGGCAGGTAATATATGAGCATGTTGCAAATACATGAGTGATGTAAATAATTTTAAGTTCAAAAATGCTCAAATAGGATGACAATTTATCAGATGAGCCACAGGGAATGCTTGTATTCGTAAATATAATACAATCTTGTTTTCCTGCAAACCATTCAAGTATTTCAAATAGAATAATCAATCAGTATAGGGAGCATAGCAAACATAAATTCAAATCAACGATGCAATACATCTATTCCAATTAGCTTGATTTTTCTTTCCCTCCACCCTTCCAGACATATCCTTTTCATTAAAAAAATGAAGCCAATTAAGAGATTCTACAAAGTTAGTCAACCCACAGAACAAGCTAGAACTCTTGTTCTTATTTAATGTTTATTAAGTGCTCAGGCTTACCTAACACATTTTTATTACTGGGTCAAAAACAAAAACTGTCCTACTGGTCTTTATTTTCCCACTGGGGACCCACACTACAATAGTCAACCCAAGGGAAGGATATCCTCCTTATCAAAGGGTACAATTACATGTGGTGTTTAGCAATTTGGAAGTCAAAATTAAATTTGCATATTAATTTATGAATGTCTGCAATTCACACCAATCTTCAAAGTTTAATTGACTGAGTTAAGATTATTAACTACATTTCTTATCCTTTGCATTCAAAGGGCGCAGTGACATAAGACAAAGTGACTTTTTTAAAAAATAAAGATCAGGTACCTAGAGGTGTGAAGAAAGCAAAAAGGAAGAAAATGCCTCAAGCTGACAGGACTGTGCATAGCAGAGGTGGGACAGTCTGGCTGGATTCTCTTGTCTACAGTGTATATACGGTCACAAAAACAAAATCAAACAAAAACTCAGATAAACCCACATTGGATCCTCTATTAAGATTTTCTGATAAATCTAACGCACTGTCCGAGTTGGAAAATCTCAGCCTGAGATTTTCCTCTTTCCACATCCAGCCTTGATCTACAATTTATAATCACCTATTATCCAGATATGTGACTTGGAAGTACAGTCTATCAATTTCTGCCTGTAATTGTCTGAGGTTAGATGTTAACAGCTCTGCTTTGCCAAGAGGCATACGAGGACCACCAGCTCCTGAATCCTGATTTATACCTACCTTTTTGTTTTGGGGGTGGGGGGGTGCAGGGTCGGGGGTCCTGGCTTGGAGGACTTGGAACATGACAAAAGGCTCCAAGGAGCTGTTCTCGGGTAGCCAGGAAAGGGAACAAATGCAGGCCAACACCCACTTCTACACCTGAGTTAAGAATCCGTAGCTAACTCCTCGGAGCAGCTGTAACTGGTCCTTTACGCTACTCATTTCCCTGGAAAAGGAGCGGCCAGCATCTGCTGAAAGTCCCCGTTTGACGTGCAGCTTCCCTGCCCTGTCTTCCAGAGCACTTTACGTTAAGGGGAACTCACTATAATCAAATCTCCTTGTCTTGCGTGCTGCTAAAACGAAGTGCTTTCTTCCTGGGAATTTGCAGGGACGTCTGCAAACACACACTCTCACACGCACCGACACAAGTGTAACTCCCACAACGTGCTCTCTCCCTCCCTTCTTCCCTCACTCCTTCCCTCTCAGAAGGATTGCTGAACAGCTTGCTCCAAACTCTCCAAGTCACCCACGTGTTTGTTCTCCCTTTTCGCTGTTCCATTTGCGTTGCTCTCAGCCTTATCAGGGGCAATCCCCGGACCACCCTGCCTCACTTACACCTCCGCCTCCAGCAGCCGGGCCCCGCGGACCCTTCCTCGCTCTGGGGGTGGGGGGAGAGAAGGAGTGTACCGATGACTGAGATTACTGGTTTGCTCCCCCGGCTCAAGTCTCCGCCCCACCTCCACCCTTCTCCCTCTACCCGGAGCAAAAGGAATTCGCCGCTTAGTCCACTCGCCAGGGTGGGATGGAATTGGGTGGGGTGGGAGATGGTGGGAGGTGCAGACAAATGAGCAGCGCGCGCGCACACACACACACACGCGCACACACACAATCCCAATGAACGTTTCTGCCGTACTTTCGGGATTCCTTCTACACACCTGAATCTCCTTCTCGCAAGCAAGAACGCCCTGTGCGGCTCGATGCCCCCTGCTCACTCTCTCCCGGTTCCCAGAATAGAATTTGAGAAGTGGGGGTGGGAGGGTGGGGGTGGGTGCTACCCCTTCCCTGAGCGGGGGGAGGGGCGCTCGCCACTCACCGCCTGAGTCCCTGGAACGACGAGGGCCAGGACATCCTGGATTTCTTCAGGCCGGGCCGGTGGCCGGTGTCCACGGCGTAGGAGGTGCGGTCCATGGCGCGGCAGTACAGGTAGCGCTCGGTGTCCGAGTAGCCGCGGTGGCGGACGCGGCCGGAGGTCCCGCTCGAGGCGTAGCGGCCGCGGGCAGCCCCGGGGGGCGGCGGGGGCGGCAGCGGGGGCGGCGGCGGCGGCGGCAGGAGCTGGCCCTGGCCCTGGGGCTGGGGCTGGGGCTGGGGCAGGGGCTGGGGCAAGGGCTGGGGCGAGGGAGGCGGCGGCGGCGGCAGGTGATGGTGGGGGTGCAGGAGGCGAAACTGGGGCTGCCGGAGCTGGTACTGGGGGTGCTGCTCGTGCCTCCACAGATGTTTGGGGGCTTTGAGCGCGGCCTCGCCGGCGCCGCCCTCGCCGCTGCCCGCCCGGGCCGGCACGCTGCTGCCCTCTGCCTCCATCCCGGCTCGCGCCTCCGCGCCCTGCCGCCCGGCCGGGCTTCACCGCACCGGCCCCAGCGCCTCCCGGGTGCTGCCGCCGCTCCTGAAGCCGAGCAGAGGCTGGGCTCAGCTTCCCGCCTGAGGGAGGCTCACCGGAGGGAGGCTCAGGGAGACAGAAAGAGAGCTCTGTCAGCAGGAGGGGGTCGCAAGATGCGACGGGCCCCCCGCCTCCACGGCGGTCGTGGAAGAGACGCGGTCCTGGGTCCCGCGAGTCACCAATTGCTGGGGCGCGCGCGACGCGCGGCTTAGCCAACGGCGGGCTTCCTCCTTCCTCCCTTTCTTCTTTCCTTCCTGCCTTTGGGCGCCGGCGGGGAGAGCAGGAATTGTTAGCAGCTGGAGCTTGCAGAAGTAGCAGCCGCAGCTGGAGCTGCCGCCTTAGCCTAGGGAACCCGAAGCCCCTGATTGCGGAGCTGCTGAAAAGTTGGACAGCTCCCGACTGGCGAGCCCGAGCAGTGACTTTTCTCTAAAACCACTCCAGCCAGTCGGGAGTCAGACCTGTCCCCCTGATCCTTCCCCTCTCCGTGCCCCCGCCTCCCTCCACCCCCTGCCCCCCCCCCCGGCCCCCACTGCCCCGGAGGTTTCCTCTTCACCTCCGCCGGCCTCAGTCCTCTTGGAGAAATGGGGTTTGGAGATTCCTGGCTGGGTCTTTAGGGCTTGTTCGCGATGCGTCCCGCGCCGGAGCTTGCAAAGGAAAGGGACCCGACCTGGCCAAGTTGCCCGGGATCGTGTGTGTGTGTGTGTGTGTGTGTGTGTGTTTGCGCGCGCGCGCGCGCGTCGCTGGATAATTGGATCTGGATGAAGATCCAATGTTAGGACTAAATAGCGTGTGGCTCTTTCCCATAGCAGGGAGAAAGCCCAATGCTTCCTGCGGAAGATCTTCCTCCAGCTCGTATCTCGCGTCGCGGCTGCTCCTGTAATCAATGTCTCTGGGAGGGTCTAGCTGGGAGGCCAGGCGAATGGGCCCCCTGACCACCGCAAAGGTCTGGATACCTCTCCGTTAGAAACCTCTGGTTATCTTCAGTGGTTTCTACCATCAGTGCCTGCCTGCCATTTGCCTTTCTGCCACTTTCAGCAGAAGGACACAGCTCTATTGTCAAAGCACCTTAAAATCTGTGGTATCATAATTATCCCTCAGAAATTCGTTATATTTGTTGTCGGAATTCAAATTCAACTTTTATTTCTTTCCTTTAATTAGTGTTTTCCTACAATCTTGGATGTTTCTGAGAAAGCAAGAGAATTTCAGAGCAATAGCTAGACCTTGAATTTTTTTTTTCCAGCACTTCATTTCTCACTTAAAATAATTCTAGGATTAGACTTTGTGGGAGGTAGCATGGTACCATCCATTGTTGGAAATATAAATATGTTTAGGAACTCACAATAGCTTGCTTGCAGTATTATTCTGTTCCATGCACACACACAGTCTTAACATAGGTGAATATATATATTTTATGCATCTCATATAATGAACACTAAAATATCAGAATCAGGAACTATATCTCAACACTCCATAGTGCCGGAAATCCAGTGTTTTCCATATAGTGAATGCTCAGTATAGGTACCACTGGGGAAAATAACGTCAAAGGGAATAAATGCATACTTTGTTCATTAGTAAGAAAAGTCAATTAAATGTGTGAGTGGCTGCTTCCATAAGTGGGAGCAGTTAAACTTAATATTGTTCAGAAAGACCCTTGGAATCTCTTCAAAGCTTTTCTGTTGTTGTTGTTTTCCTATGGTGGAAAATGTCCTATATATAATTTAGGTATTAACGAACTGCCTCCATGTGGCCCATGCACAAAACCTGAGACAGGCTATGTCTTGAGAGAAACAAGGGGGTCTACCTGAATAAGGCATGTTCTCCCCACTGTGTGAGAAATGGCAATAGCCGAAGCATTTTCTGTGCCTAGGAGGGGCATGGAGCCTGTATCTCCCCAAACATGGAAGGAGAGAAAAAGAAGTGCAATACGGTATAAAATGTTTTCTTTTTCTTTTTACCTCATTACATCAACATTTGGAACCACTTCAAAGAAGTATACCAGTTTCTTCTTTCTTCTGTAGGTCTTACCACCTTTTCCCTCAGTGTAACTCTCATAAAATCTGGGACTCTTCCTCTGCCTTCTCCAATATTAACAGCACAAGAAATATATTAATATTATTTCCAAATTGGACAGAATACTTCATGTATGATCTGCTTCTCACTTAGTTTTCTCCTCCCTTCTAACTCATGAGCACTTCTTTTTTTCTATATTCTCTATGTTTTAATCATCTTCTTTGTCTTTACTATACAATTACAAGTCAGGTACATGTTATAAGAAAACCACTTAAACACCTTCTAACATGTTCCCAACTTTCAGAGTTTTCAATTTCCCTTATAGTTCCAAAAGATTTTTAATAGTAGAACTTTATAGTGTAGCCTTGGAGGCCAAACAGCTGTGATTCCAATCCAGCACTTCTACATATGTGACCTTAGCCAAGTTACTTACCCTCTCAGTCTCTTCTATGCAAAGTAGTAATATTATTATTCATTATCTACCTCACAGAGTCTTGTGATTACTAAATGAGATAATACTTAGTACACAATAAAATGCTTAATAAAAACTATCAGTTTTGATTATTTTTGGACTTAGAGGAATCCTAAATGTCATTTTAGCCAAAATGGTGGTTCCCAAACTTAGCTTCACTAGGGGAAGACCATCTGGGAGTCTTTTAAAACTTCTGATGCTGAACCTTAGACCACTGATTCTCACTTTGATGGAGAGCTAATAAAGGACACAAATGCCCAGGATCCTTGAAGAATTCAGTCCTTTGTAGGGTTGCCATGTTTGCCAGGTGATTCTAATTCATACCACACCCTACACCTAGGCCAATGAAATTAGTATGACTGGGGGGAAGACCCAGGCATGGGCAGGTTTCAAAACTACTCAGGTGATTCCAATATGTAAATAGCCACTGACCCAGACAGACCTATTCCCTCATTATTTGTTTGCCAAAACTCTTCTGGTGCCGTTAGCTGACTTGCCCGTGTGACTAAACTACTTCCTGGAAAAGCTAGCTTAAGAGTCCAGCTCTCTTCTCGCCTGTCATGCCAGAGACCTGGGTTTGATTACTGGTGCCTGCTCATGCAAAAAGAAAAAAAGTCCAGCTCTCATGAAAATATATACCTTATCTATTGCTCTATCTGCCACTATGTTAAGGGAAACCTTATATTGTCAAAAGATTTAAAATCTTTTTTCATCAATATAGGAATTGCTTATTCATAATTAAAACAACTAAAAAAATTGAAATACCATGTCAACCAATTTGTTTCCCCTGTTCATATGTCAAGGACATTATCTGTTTGTTTTTCTACTGATTGACCATAGAGCTTAGAGCTTTATGAACACAATCTTGGATGTTCTTTACAAGCTATTGGCTTAATATGGGACATCCTTGAAAGTTATTCATATTAACCCAGCACATCTGTATAAAAAGTGAAAATTTCAGGTGAATTGTTAGTATCTTTTCCCACCCAGCAAGCCTTAAATAAGCAGTTGATTGGTGCCACTACCATGAGACACATTATGTACCACTATCCTTTGCTGCCAATGCATTGCAAATCTGCCCTGCTGAACCAATCAATCACTCAATGATCTACTGGGCAATTAACAAGGGAGAAGATTACTGTCAATAATGGTGGAGAGTTCTGGCAGAAAATTTTTTTCAATTAAAAGCCAGCAAGAGAAAACACTATTTCTTTGCAGAACACAGAATTAAATGACAAATTGCAATAGCTAAGGATCCATTTATAACTTGGTGGGAGAGAATTTAAATGTGAATTTCTTTTTGCATATATCTGATGTATATTTGAACACACGTTATCTTAATAGTTAGGATGTGTTAATTTGATACCAAACAATCAGCTTAAAACTGAAAATTTTTATTATCAGATGTTGTCTTATATAACGTCAAACAGTTGCCTGGTTAGAAATAGCCAAAGAATGCATTGATAGTCTCAGAATTCTCCCAGTCTTTCTATGCTGAATAGAACCAGGCTAGATATTTCCTTGAAATATATGAAGGGCTCTTAAAATTGTAAAAATGAGGCATCTATTAGATGGTAGTGTCAATAGTACCACTACAAATACTAGTATTAAAATCTCTATCCCATTGTTAGATTCATTAGGGTGTTTTTGTTTTGGTCCTTTTTCTGGTATGAAATAAACAACAAGAAATAAATGCTAAGCTAAGAGATGCTGCCTTTGAGCACATGTGTCTTTGACTGGCACACTGGTGCAAAACCAGCAGCAAGCTAATCTAAAAGTGCTTTCAATATTACCATAAACCAATTTTGCAGTTTTCTTACGACACTCATCCACTTGACAGTTCAAGTTAAAAAATTGCTCATCTCCTATGTGGCAATTCCCATACAGTCTTTGGGATTTTAATGATGAACAGAGAAGAATACTTATCCTTAGAAGCTTTGTGTTTGGGGGGACTAAACAAATAAATACCTATAGTTCAGAGAGAGAGAAGGAGATAGAGGTGTGTTGATAGGGATATGCAGTGTCTGCTGTTGTAGAAACATTGGAGGAACACCAAATTCTTAGGGCTCACTGAGGCTTCACAAGGGGAGTGGCAGGTAAACTGAGGCCAAAACCTCAAGGACAAGTCCAAATGACCTAATCTCATTGTGCATGAATCTGAGTGTGTGTGTGTGTGTGTGTGTGTGTGTGTGAGTGAGAGAGAGAGAGAGAGAGAGAGTAGAAGAGAAATCAATGGATAAACCATTCTGGGCAGAGATTAGTATGCATAAAATCTTAGGGGGATAAATGAGGTAATGGATATTTGGAAAAGAGCAAGTAAATCCACAGATCTGTGAGAGGGACAGCGGGGGAAGAGGCAGGTGCCTAATCATGAATTACCTCTAATGCAGTAGACCCCTCAAGGTAATATGGTGACTGTATAAATTACCAAAAGGGGCTCCTGCATGGATGTTCATGAGCAGAATATAAAGAGAGGGGAAAGTCAAGGATATGAAAGGAGGAAGGGAAATAGATAGAAGGCTTGGTAACTCTGAGAAGGAAGGGGTAACTTCCGGGGCACACATGGAAGGATTTTCCTAAAAAACAACACTTCCATTGTGACAGGAGAGAGAGGGTAAAGGATAGACTGAGATGGAACTAAATTTATTATATTTATTGAGCATTTAACTATTAGCATTCTGCCAAACACTTTTCCTACATCATTTTATTTACTTCTTGTAACAATGCCTCTTTTCCTTGACACTTTAACATTTTGAAAATCATGATGAGTCTCTCAACTCATGCTAAGGGTGGTGCTAGTTTGCAGAAGTTATTGAATACAGCAATACAGTGGCCTTTGCTATACATAGCAAGCACCTGTTCCTTTGATTAGCTCAACACTAACTCATTAATTCAACCAATATTTATTGAGCATAATATGTACCAAACACTATCCTAGGTTCTGGAGATACAGAGCTATGCATAAGAGAAAAGTTTGCCTCTCATGTAATTGGGATAGGAGAAAAAACAATCAAAGAAATGTACAAGTATTTTAGATAGGATAAGTGCTATGAAATAAATGGAATCAAATAAAGAGATTAGAGAATGATGTCTAAGAGTGCTGTTTTGTATAAAGTGGCCAAGGAAGATTTCTCTGATAAGATAATCTTTGAGCTGAAATCTGAAGGACGTAAGCAGTGAGCCAGTATTCCAGGCTATAGGAAAACAAGTACAAAGATGCTTTTATTTTTGAGGAACACAAGGGGACTACACAGTTTTAAACCACAGGTTTCTGTTACTTTGGACTATAATCCTAGGAAACCAATACACAAAGTAACTTATCTTTTCAATTATACATTATAGTGTAGTCTTTTGAAGAACATTTTAAGTGGACATTAAGAATTTAATTCCTACCTCTATGTTCATATTCCTTCTCTGTGTCAAATCTTCCTCCTCCTTTCCTTACAAGGACACTTTTGATTGCATTTATAGCTCACCCAGATAATTCAGGATGATCTCACCTTGATCCTCAACTAATTACATTTGCAAAGACACTATTTCAAAATAAGCTCAAATTCTGAGGTTCCAGGTGGGCATGAATTTTGAGGGGACACTATTCAACCCAGTACATTCTGTATGTAGAAAGAAATGAAATAGGCCTGGGAGACATATACTTACTATAAGTAAAGAAAATGTTTGTTTCTGGGAGAAAGACTTTATTTCCATATCTCTTCATAAAGCAATAAATATCCACAAGTGTTTGAAGCTTTGTAGTGTTTTATAATCAAAATCTTGGGCAATTATACAGAAACAACATGCATAAAATGAGTAGGTAATATCAAACCCCTCAGAAGATGTCATAGAACTTTCAAAGTGACTGAGGCATTAGAGCTGAAGAATGATGACTGCGGTGCTCAATGTCCATCTCTCAAAAGCTTCTCAGTGACTTTTAAGAGAGGATAGTTAATTTCTAGTGTTCAATAATTAAATTGGGAAAGAAACAAGAATCAATATGCCTTGAAATGTCACTCTCAATCTCAATGATGCTAAAGAGTATAAAAAATAGTCCGTTGCCATGGAGTTAGGTCTAACTACCAGAGACCAAAACCAGTTATGAATCTTCATGGGAAGAAGACTTCATCTCATACTTTGAGATGATGCTGAAAAATCAAGTGGTAGACACTGGTATGGGAAAACGTATGTATTTCCTATTAGTTTAGAAAGTACAAATTTAAAATAATACTTCAACTTTTAAAATCTACCATAAATTGAATAAAATATTGTAATTAATAGGATTCTTGTAATAGATGAATTAAGGCCTTAACCATTTTACAGAAGAGGAAACTGGAGTTCATAGGGTCTGATACATAATTAGTGTCAAGCCTGGACTCAAACCCTGGCCAGTCTGAATCTAAAGTTTTCATTCCTTGACTGACTGGCAAATGAGAGAAGGCAAACCAGTAGCGAGTGCAATTGCAGAGAATTCCATATATTCTAGGAGGAGGTGAGCAGTTAGGTAGTAAACAGTGAGAGTTGAGGTTATATTAGCAGAGAGGAGTCAGATTAATTAATCTTTTGTGCCAAGAAGATAAGTTAGAATATGAACAATAGGCCAGTGGTTCTCAGATTATTTTCTGGCTATGTGTAGATTTCTATCAGCTTTCTTTGAGGGTCATAGAAGGATTTTAAGCCATTGAAGGATTTTAAGTCATAGATTTGTATTTCTGGAATATGTCTCTTCTAGTAGTGAGGAAGAAATATAGGAAGAGAACAAAACAGTGCAGAAAGTCCAGTTAGAATAGTTATTCTAAAATAGTTCACTCAAATACCAGTAAGAAAAGCAGAAAGTTAACTCACGTACTGAGATGCAAGGTAGGGGTAGTAGGAGGTATTAATATATGTAAATTTTGATATCTAGTCTATTTGTGTTTGTTTCAATAGTACTGTTATATTTGCAATTGCATCTAGTAGGATGTACCATATCTGTCCATCGGTGTCTAGGTATTTCTCTGTGCTCCAAGTAAGAACAGATGCTCTAGTCCAAGCAACATAAAGTTAGGAAACTATTAAAATAGTCCAAGCAAAAAATTGTGAGGGCTTAATAGATATCTGGATGGTGATGAAGTGGCAGGGTCTTAATTTATTCAGGAGTTAGAATTGAGAGATGTAATGGGTGGAACTGTGTCCTCCCAAAAGATGTGTTCAAGTCATAACCCCCAGTACCTCAAAATGTGACCATATTTGGGAAAAAAGTCATTATAGATGGATTTAAGCAAGTAAAAATGAGGCCATACCAGAGTATGGTGGGACTGAATCATGTCCTCCACAAAAGGCATGTTTAGGTTCCAAGCCCTGGTAATGTGGCATGAACCCATTCGTAAACAGGACCTTTGAAGATGTTAAGATGAACTCAAACTGAATTAGGGTGGACCTTAACCAAGTATGCTGAAGTCCTATAGGTAAAGGAAACAACATAAGTAAAAAGCCACAGGCTGCAGCCAGAGCCTGGAAGTCAATGGAACCAGGAAGAGAAAGGAGAAGTTACTGCATTGTGTCTTGCCATGTGCTGGAAAAGCCAAAGAACCCCAGAGATTGTTGGCCAGCTAGAAGATACTGACGCAGGGAGAAGGCAAGCTTTCTAGTCTCTGAAACCATGAAGCAATAAATTCCTGTTGTTAAGCCAACCCACTGCCTGGCATTTGTTTTAGCAGTTTGAGAAATTAAACAGGCCTGAAACCCATGTGACTGGTATCCTTATAAGAAAGGGGAACACCATATGAAGATGGAGATAAGAAAAAAGGCCATATGGAGACAGAAGCAGTGATGCATCCACATGCCAGGGAATACCAACGATTGTTAGCAAACTCCAGAAACTAAAAAGGATTCTCTATGGGCTTCAGATGAGGCATCGCCTAGTCCTCAACTTCATTTCCAAATTTCAGTCTCCAGAACTATGAGATAATGAATTTCTGTTGTTTTAAGCCATTTAGTTTGTAGTGCATGGTCAAACTAGTGTAGGCAGGGGATTTAATGAACAACTGCAAAAGGGAGTTGAAAGTGAAGTTTACATTTGTTTCACAGTTGATTAAGTAGATCGTAATAATATTTAAATGATCCTGATATGTAAAAGAGATAGTTTTGCAGGGTAACGAATGGAAGGAATTTATAGGTGGTCAGTTGCAAATTAGAAAAAAATTGCATGCCTTTGTGTGAATGACTTATAAAAATGTCCCCTCTGAACAGGCCAATTACAAAATAACACACCACTTTTTTATTCAGGCTGATGCAGCCCATCCAGGACACACAGTTTAGCAAGACCAGCAATGGCTGGGTTTCAGCCTCAACTTGCAAATTCCTGGTGGAGGAGTTCTGTGCAAGGTACAACCTGCACATGCTTATGAATCAGCTTTCAGTTGTGGCACCTACAGTTGGAGATCTTGAATAAGCAGCTGTTTAGCAGATATTTACTGAGCATCTATAGTATTGGAGGCCCTGTGATAATCACTGGGAATACAAAAATGGAATAAAAGGTCAAATGTCTGCTTCCAACAATATAGTGGAGTAGATACTTTTGAAGGGTTCTCCTGATAGATCTTGGAAAATGCCGACTTTTATTACTTTGTTGGAACAAAGAAAAATCTTCGAAGAAGTCTTCCCATGCTCTTTAGCACACCACAACCAGGAGAGCAAATAAAACTTTAGGCAAAACTGTGAGAGGGGAGATAAGAATGCTAAGGAGAGAAAAGATATAGCTTTTTTTTTCTCAGAATAAATGCTGTGCTGCCTAGAGAGTAAGCCTTGGACAAGCAACAAGATAGGGGAGCAAACATGTGACTCTCATGTTAGCCCAGAAATCCTGATGTAGATTATTCAGTACATAGTATCTACTGGACCCCACCAGAAGCAACCCAAAAACTCTGGGGTTGAAAATATTTTCTGTTACGCCCTTGGGACTCTTATAGAATATACTCAAAGAGAACTCATAATTAAGATTACCAGAAAACAGAAGGAAATGAGTCACATAAATTAGAACAGGTAGAGATGGCAATAGACACATATTCACCATAAGAACTTCAGATACTGGTAGTATTAGATATGGAACACAAAACTGCTAAATATTAAATACTAAAGATTATGTAACCACAAACAATAGCAAATAATAGAAGACCCTAAAATGATCAAATGGATCTTAAAATAATCTAATTTTAAAATTAAAATGTCAGATGATTTGTCTAATGCTATCAGCGGGTGAATGGTTTAATATAGAATCAGAAAAATGGAATAGATTTAGGAAGATATTTTCAAAATAGAGCATGAAACCCTAAGACAGTGGAAAACACGTGAAAGAGAGGTTATGAGAAATAGAGGGCAGAATGAAAAAGTCTGACGTGTGTGTTGGTTTAAATCTGCTATGTAACTGCAGAGAAGACTAGGCTCCCTTTCCTGTGGGTGCAGGCCTGCTGTTGGCAGGAACTTCTGAGCAGGCTGTCTACATGGAGATGTGACCTAGCCCATTCAAGGTGGGTTTTAATCCCTTTGCTGGAGTACTATATGAGAGGATAAAAGAAAGATGAAACTCAGAGAGCTCAGAGAAGCTAAGAGACGAAATCCAGAGAAAAGCCTCCAGAGGAGAGAGAGAGCCAATGAAACCAACCCAGGAGAGAAGAAAACCGGCAGATGTCACCACGTGACTTCCCATTTAACAGAAGAACCCCAGATGTCAACAGCCTTTCCTCTGAGAAGTTATCTTCCTCTTGATGCCTTAATCTGGATATTTTTATGGCCTTAGAACTGTAAATTTGCAGCCTAATAGACACATATTCACCATAAGAAAAAGCCAACTCATTTCTGGTATATTGCAGTCCAGCAGCTTTAGCAAATGGAAACAGTGTGTAATAAATAAGAGTCTGAGAGGAGAGAATAGAGCAAATAGAGGAGAAGCATTGCTGATAAGTTATGGTTAAGAAAGACCAATAGAATACTTTTATAGTTAGACATATTGTCGTGAAATAGGAGGAAAATTCAAAGAGAAAGAGAAGTTATTTAAAACAACTAGAGAAAAATTAAAGATCCTCTATGAAATAACAATTAAAATGACAGCAAATTCTCCCAGAACAAAATCAGAAATCAAAGCACAGTTAAATTATCTTCAACATGTTAAGGAAAAAGAATGATTGTCCTATCATTAAATACCTAGCAAAACTATCCTTAAAGAATAAGGGCACAATATAGACATTTTCAGTTATATAAAAATAGAGTATGACACTTATAGACCTTTACTAAAAGAACTTACAAAAAATATATTAAAAAGAGAAGAAAATGATTCTAGGGAGGATATCTGATATAGAAGATAAAGTGGTCAGCAAAGATACTGATATGGATTACTCATGAAATAGTAATAATAATCAACATTATTAGCCCAAAAAAGCAACAGAATTAAAACACATGACAATAGAGTAAGTTTTGAGGGGAGAGCAATTAACGTAAAAAGACCTCATATTGTTTGAAAAGAGGGTTATATTATCAATTGACTTTGTAGATTAAAATATGCAGAATAGAATTTTAAAGGTAACCATGAAAGACAATAATGTTTATCTTCAAAACCAGGAATGGGAAAAATAAAGAATAAATAAACCAACAAACAAAATAAACTACAATATATATCTTCTTAAACTCTTTCAAAGTGCTTTTTTTCCCTTCAAGTTAACGCATCTTTACTGAGGCCCAGCCCTGTGTGATGGTGATGTCCTGGGAGAGAAAGGGGGAGGAGGTGAGGCAAGGGGACAATATCAAGCTATTAGAGTTTTGCTCTATGTCATAAATAGCCTGCCCAAGGTTTTAAGCAAAAAAGAAAAAAAAGTATAGAATAAATGGAAAAAAAGAACATAAACTTAGATGGAGGAAATCGTCTGAATATATCAATTACTGCAGCAAATATAAATGGACTAAGCATGACTATCGAAATACAGATTTCAGAACACTAAATTCGAAGTTGTATCAAGTACGTGCCATTAACAGAATAAAAATGCATGAAGATAGAGAATAAAATGCAGGGGAAAATGTGTCACAAAAAAACGCTAACAATAAAAATGTTGGAATAACTATATTAATTCCAAGATAGATTTTATGAAAAAAAATTTTAGGAATAAAGAAGGTTTTTTTAAAAATTTTTTTTAAATACCAAAAAAAACACAAAGAAAATGCAAACATTCCTATTTTGATCATTCTGTTCTACATATATATAATCAGTAATTCACAATATCGTCACAAAGTTGCATATTCATCATCATAATCATTTCTTGGAACATTTGCATCTATTCAGAAAGAAAAAATAAAATGGAAACAGAACTCTTCCCTTTCATTGATCACTAGGATTTCAAACTAAATTTATTTTAACATTTGTTCCCCCTATTATTTATTTTTATTCCATATGTTCTACTTGTCTGTTGACAAGGTAGATAAAAGAGCATCAGACACAAGGTTTTCATAATCACACAGTCACATTGTGAAAGCTATATCATTATTCAATCATCATCAAGAAACATGGCTACTGGAACACAGCACTACATTTTCAGGCAGTTCCCTCCAGCCTCTCCCTTACATCTTGAATAACAAGGTGATATCTACTTAATGCGTAAGAATAACCTCCAGGATAACCTCTCGACTCTATTTGGAATCTCTCAGCCATTGACATTTTGTCTCATTTCACTCTTCCCCCTTTTGGTCGAGAAGGTTTTTAGAGAAGGCTATTATATAATGATTAGAAGTGCAATCTATAAGGAAAATAAAATAATACACAAGCTATAACTTCTATGCAGCTACTAAAATAGCCTCAGAAGATATACAGCAACACAGGAAGAAATACGGGGAGAAATCTGTAAATTCAATATCACAGTGCTCTATTTCAGTATGTCTGTCTTAGTGTGCCTGGCTGCCATCGAGCACCACACAATGGGATAGTCAAAACAACAGGAATTTACTGACTCACAGTTTGGAGGCTAAAAGAAGTCCGCATCAAGATATCAGCTTCCTCTTGGAGACTGTATATTCTGTTGCTGTCTGCCAGCAATTCTTGGTGTTCCTTGGCTTAAATTCCTGTCTCCAGATCATGGGGAAATGTCCTCTCCTTTCTACTCTTGTGGTATTCACTGGCTTCCTGTTTTCTTTGTAAGACCTTGAGTAATCCGGATTAAGGCCCATTCTACCTCAGTTGGCTATAACTTAATTAAAAATCACATCGTCAAAAGGTCCAACTTACAATGGATTCACACCCAAAGGCACAAGGATTAATTTAAGATAGTGGATATGTTTTGGGGGGCATATGATTCAACTTACCATAATACCTCTCTGAATTTTGATTAGTTGTTGACACTAAAATAATTAGGAAAGTTATAAAAGATAAAAATATTATGAGCAGACTTGATTTACTGGACATTTACAGAATGCTCCACCCAACCTAGGCTTCTTAAATATACAAGCAACATCCCAAAAATTGATTGTATAATAGGCCACAGGGTGATTATAAAGAAATTTTAAAGAACTGGTGTCTAGAGACCATATTCTCTAACCAAATGCAATTATGTAAAAAAACAACGATATAAGATAATAAATTTAAGAATTGTCACATGATGGAAATGTTAAAAACACAATTCTTATCATGGGACAAAGGAGTAATCATGATGGAAAAAATTTTTAAATGATCTTAAAACTGTAGGATAATGAAAATATTATCTAAATACTATCCATCTTATGAATTAGTATGTAAATTGTGAGATGGTACTGATGGTGGCAGAACAGTTCTTTTAATTTTCCAGAATTCCCGCATGAAAACAGAGCAACTAGGTAGCAAAACCAAAAACGTATGGTCAGTGTTGTAGTTTGCTAGCTGCCGGAATGCAACACACCAGAGATGGATTGGCTTTTAATAAAAGGGGATTTATTTTGTTAGTTCCTCAGAGGAAAGGCAGCTAACTTTCCACTGAGGTTCTTTCTTACGTGGGAAGGCACAGGGTGGTCTCTGCTGACCTCTCCAGGCCTCTGGGTTCCGACAACTTTCCCCAGGGTGATTCCTTTATGCACCTCCAAAGGCCTGGGCTGAGCTGCTAGTGCTGAGATGAGGAATGCCAAGCTGCTTGGGCTGTGCTATGTTGCGCTCTCTCATTTAAGCACCAGCCAATTGAGTCAAACATCATTCATTGCAGCAGGCACGCCTCCTAGCCGACTGCAGATGTAATTAGCAACAGATGAGGTTCACATACTACTGACTCAAGTCCACCGCATCAGAACTAGATGTCTTCATCTGGCCAAGTTGACAACTGAATCTAACTACCACAGTCAGCATTTACAACAAAACTAGCTGACAAGATAGGCCTATTAATCTCAGAGAACATGCATTTGTGGATTAATCTCCAATAGCCTAAAGATAGTCTTAACAACGTTTTTGCAGGAGAATGAAAAGAGAAGCAGGGTGTTTGTTGTCCTTTAGTAAAAGAGAACCTCAACGCAGCCAAACTGGAAAGAATGACTATCATAGGAGGGGTTACATTCAGTCTGAGAGCAGTTAATTGGGGCCTGAGGTGAGACCCAGTGGGAATGGAGCCGTTTAAACTGTATGGACTTCTGACACTGCCCACCAGGGCTTTGTGCTAGGACAGGGTCACAGACTGGGGAGAAATTGCAGAGAATAGAAAATAAATTGAACGGGACAGATCCAACACAGACAAGGGATAAGAAATTTCCCATAAATGTAGGGAGGCAGGAAATCTCAAATGGTAAGCCACCTAAAATAAGGTTTAGTGACTAAGAGATTTCAAATAGAATTGAAAGGTCATTCTGGAAGTTACTTTTATGCAAGCTTCAGCCAGATATTACAAATTGCCATGGTATGCCAAGACCCAACCGACAGCATTCCTGAAAACCCAGGGCTCTCTCTAGGATTCTATAAAAATTTTGCTTATTAACTTTATTTTTCAGAAACTTAAAACCTCCAGATTGTTCCTAAGCCAGGTAAGCCCTGAAACTTAGAGGCACTGCTCTCTCCCAGAACATCAACCAGTTGCATTCCTCTCCACCATAAGGTTGACACCCCATTTCAACATGAAATTAGAGTGGTCCTTGCCCAAATATTCCTGAGGATTGAGAGAATGATCAAATGAGAGGGAAGCACTACAACAGAGAAGTTTGGGTTTAACAAACGTGTGTGTGACTACTGAATCATTATATAGGTATTTCTTTTTGGTTTCTAGCGTATTACAATAGCCAGAAGGAAATTTCTGGCCTTATAGAACTGTAAGCCATACCATACTTTGAAATTTTCACTATAACTACTTTTTAAACTGTACTTTGAAATTTAATACTTTTCTGCATATATGTCATATTTCAAAATTAATAATGTTAAAAAAGGCAAGTCACCATATCTTTTAACACTTATGAAAATATCATTTATAGGTCTTTTCATATATCTCACTGAAAAGGTGTAGAAACAATACCAACCCAGCATCGCTAATGTCAGATTATTATCTTGAAATACAATTTCCCCAACTGGTTCCAAGTCTGGAACAGGGAAAGCAGAGGATGAACCTGAAAAATCTCGGCAATCAAGGAAGATGTCAGAGAATACGAGGGTCATGTTGAAAGAACTCAGAAGCCAAATTAAAGGCTTCCACCGGCTCAAGGTCAGACAAGTTGGACTTCCATAAGGAGAGGCACTTCTCTACATTGAGACCCACAAACAGTTGGTTGGGTTCATGAGTTCACAATGATATTTAAAATGGTCACCTTCTGATGACATACGGAAACCAGTTATTTATTTCTTGAAATCTGGGTAAGTATAAGGAAATAAAATGAATCATCTGTCCTGTCTTCCCTATAAAAACTGTACCACTAGGTAGCAAATAGAGGGGGAGGGAAAGCATCTCTTTGTACAATTATTCCAGATAATAAATAAAATCAGATTGATAGCATTCAAATGGCATGATTTTTGAAACTCACGAAGGGATTGAATGGATCTAGGCATTAAGCATCAATGGCTGGTAAAATTTTTAAAAAAGAGTAGACATCTAGGCAGTGTGTGTCTCCTGATGAAAGATCACAATACGACGTGGAGGCATGCCAAAGGAATAGAGTATGAGTCTGATTAAGCATCTGGATCCAACTACCAATTTTCAGAAAATAAAGAGAACAGAGGAAAAAGGTAAAATGCACCATGAAACTTCAAGTAGCAAAACAGAAAACATTCAGGCTGAAAAGCACAGATTCTTCAAAGATAAATTATACAGCAGAAGGAAGAGATTAATGGAAACCTGAAGTTTCCAGGGATACATGCTTGAGAATATAAATAAACAAGCAAATAAACAAATGCAAGGAGGTGATTACTATAAAATTCAGGATACTGATAACTTTGCGGCGGTGGGAAGGGAGTAGAGGGAAGGGCTTCTGTGATTGTCTGTTTCCTTAATTGGTGGTTAAGATGCTGTTCTGTTCACCGTATAATCATACTTCATTAAGCTATACTTTTGTGTAGTTTTGTGTCTGTTTTTATTTTTACAATAAAACATGAAAAAAAAACCTTGTAGATGAGGCAAAAGTGGTGCTTCATAAAGAAAGTTATAACCTTTAATGCCTCCATTTCAAAAGAATAAAGGCTGAAATTAGTGAAATAAGCATCAAGTGCAAGAAGCTGGGAAAAGAACAGCAGAAAAAACTCAGTGAAGTAAAAGGAAGATGATTGTACAGGTAAAGGTAGAAATTAATGAAATAGTTAACAAAGATTCACAAGAAATGTTTATAAGAAATAATAAAGTGTATCAGCAAAGCACAAAGATGATTATTTGTGAAGAAATAAAACAAACCCTTGACTCGACTGATCATGAAAAAAAGAGAGAAATCAGTAACAAAAGGGGACAAAACTACAGGAAGGGCAGAAACTTAAAAAATAATTCAAGAATGCTGTGAATAATTGTATGCCAACAAATTTTACCATGCAGTTGATTTAGACAAATTTCTGTTAAAAATATAACATACAAATCTGATTCAAGAATGCCTGAAAAATATTCATTAAATAAATTGAATCAGGAATTTTGAAAAATCTTTATCCAAGGAAATATGCAGTCTCAAATGGATTTATATGTAAATTCTACTAGCTTCTAAAGGAGCTTATCATTCTAATGTTTTCAAATTCTTCTGTAGGGGAGAAAAAGAAGGAATTATTCTGTCAGGTCAGTATAAATTTGATATCAGACAAGGACAGAAGAGAAAGGAAAATCACAGACCAATATGATCCATAAACATAGGCACAAAAATTATTTCCAAAATATGAATTCAGCAGTATATAAAAAAGATAATACATCAAAAGTAATTTTAATTTATCACTGTATTGGAAAGGGAGTTAAGCATTGGGAATTCTATTAATGTAAATACCCTACTAACTGCTTAAAAGAGTATAATTATATGATAGATGAAGAAAAAGCATATGATATGTTCATGATTTAAAAAAAGACTCTTCACAAATATAACAGAAATTTCTTAACCTTAATAAACTCCCAAAAGATCAGCAAGTGTCATTTTAATACTAAAATATTAGAAACATCTTTTTTCTAGGGACAGGAAACAAATGGCCATTACAAGACTCTAATCAACGTTGAGCTCAGGTCCTAGATAACCCAATAAATAAACAGACAAAAAAGAAATAAAAGGTATATGGAGTGAAAAAGAAGAAACAAAATTGTCATTATTATTTGATAATAGGATTATTTACCTATAAATCCCAAAGGAATTTGAAGACAAATTATTAGAAAATTAAGAGAGTTTAGAAGGTTGAGTGGCTACTAAATTAATTCCCAAGAATCAATTGTTCTCCCATTTGAGCAATTTATAAATACCATATATAAACCCATACACACATACATACATAAGTTCTTAGGAATACTATAAGAAAAGATGTGTAAGATCTTTATTGAGATCATTTTTAAACTTTAAAAATGATCTCAATAAATGACAGATCATATTCATGAATCAACCTGATAAAGAAGAAACCTTTCCACCAAATGATTTATTAGATTCAATGACATTGTCATGATAATACAAACAGGATTTTTCAAGGAACTTGACAAAGTGATTATATACATTTATATAAAAGAACAAGGCCTCATAAAGTATTAGGACATTCCTGAAAAAGAATGAAAAGTTTGTTATTTGCCCAACTAATCATCGAGGCTTGTTATAAAGCTGTAGTCCTTAAGACAGTATAGTTTTAGCACAGGGTAGATAAGATGTCCAATGAAGCAGAATAGAAATCCCAAAAATAGACCTTCATAATGTGAAATCCTGACATATGAGAGAGATGTCATTGCAGCTTATTGCAAAAGGAGCAACTATTCAATAAATGGTGATAGAACTACTGGTTACTCATAGGATAAAAAAACAAATCTTGGTGCCTATATCATAGAATAAATAGAATTTAGTTCCAGTCATATTAAAGATTTAAAAATGAATGACATGTTAAAAATATTAGGAAAGAAATACTGCAGATTATTATGATATTACAAGGCAAGATTTCATAAAATGAGCATTAAAAGCACTTAGAGTAAGAGGAAAGATTGATAAACTAAACTATATGATAATTTAGAATGTTCATCAAAAGTGATCATTAAGACAGCATGAGAACAAACCATTAACATGTGACTCTAAAAAGGTTATTTCAAAATAATAAAGTATTCCTATAAGTCAGTAGACAAAAAATCACCAGAATAATAAGCAAAAAACATGAAAAGGCATTTTCCAGAAGCAAAAACAGGAATGATGAATAAATACAAGAAAAAATAATGCTCAATCTTTTTAGTAATCAGGGAAATGCAAATAAACTGTGAGAAAGCATCTTATGTACACTAGGTGGGCAAAAAAGTCAGAAGCCTGATGATAGCAAGTGTTCAGAAAGAGATCAGTGGGAACTTCTAAACATTGCTGGTGGGAAAACAATTTACCATTAACAGGTAAAGGTGATCGTTCACATATACTCCTATCCACAGTTTCACCCCTGGGTACATACCATAAACAACAGCTTACATATGTACACACTCACCCACACGAACACACACACACACAGGAGACATGTACCAGAGCATTCATAGCAGGATTGTGCATTTTAACAAAAAGCTGTGAACCACCTAAATATCTAGCAAGGAAAGAAAAGATAAAGGCCCCGGACGCGAACACGAGTGTTTCATCATGCAGTCATGACTGACTACACAAAACAACTCGGCTGATTCTTAGAAATGCCGCACACATATTGAGTAAAAACAGCAAATGGCAGAAGGCTACAAATAGAGCACCAATTTTAGAAAGTTCAAAACCAAGAAACATACAAGAAGCGGGCAAACATAAAGAAAACCGGGAAACATTTGTGGTGCTGAGCTCCTCAGACGTGAAGGCCGCCACTCATGGATTTGGCAAAAATGCAGATTCTGATTGAGCATGTCTGGGGCACGGCTAGAGTCCAGGAGTGCTAGCAAAGCTCCCAAGTGATGGTTCTGCTACCGATGTGTGGGCCATACTCGAATAGCAAGGATTTAGAGGATACACACATGTATGATATTTAAAAAAAAAAAGAAGTCAAAAATTGAAAGGTTATGAAATTTACAAAATTTAGGGGGGTTGTTAGCTGGTGGGAGAGGAAGTAAAAGATGGCGAATGGGAGGGGGGAGCTCACAGGGAGCTGCAACATATCAATAATATAGTTCATGAGTATAAGCTCTAGACGTATATGTTACAAAGATTCTTTGGCATGTATTAAATATCAAATAATCATAAAATAAATAAACACAGGGAAGGGCACCCACATCTGTTATTAATGACAAACAGAACCAATAAAACTGGAGGGGAACGTGCCTATGAATAAGTACTGGGCAATTCTGAATATTCTGTCTTTAGAAGATAAAGCTGTAGGCCATTCGTAAATGCTTCGTATTTGTAACCGCCCCAAATTAAATCATGGGACAGATTCTTTAAAGCTATGGTAGCATTAAAAAAAAAAAAATGTAGGGAATCCAAATAGAGTTCTGAGCTAAAAATAACTGCTAACTCCTTTAAGATGTAATTCATCCTCTTAAAGGTTAGCTTTCAAATAATCACAGATTAGGATAAAAAATATTTGTGTAATGATGTATGAGGCTCTCAAATGCAAGGTGGATCTGCCCCGTTCTGTGGTTTTGATTTCCATCATCTCCACATACATATATCCCTAAAAACCTACCCCCACATCCTTTTCAACCCCAGAAAGCTCCTTTCCATAGGGCCAGGAAGGGCTTCCGTTTATCAGATGCCTGCTGCTAAAATATAGTCTTCCTCATCATCCAACATATTAGCTATCAGCAAACATCACAGCCGGGATTAGTAACAGCTAGCAAGAACCCAGGGTAGTGGCTTAAGGATCAGGACGTGAGGTTTAGCAGAGAGAAGAGAATCAAGATAATTTAAGATAGAAGATGGATAACGACAGAGAGGAATTTTCTACCATCTCATTATTATCTCAGGTTCCCCAAAATATTCCAGTGTGCAAAACATTGCAATAAACTTCAGTATTCTGCGTCACCTACTGTCTAAGTGGCAAAAGGTATAGGACAAGACAGGACAGGATCCCTACCTTCTGATAATAACTAATTTTTATTGAGTTTACTATAATCCAAGCATTGTTCCAATTGCTTTTCAAGAATTAATCTATGACTATCCCATTTTACAGATGAAAATAATTCAGGCACAGAGAAGCTAGGTAACTTGCCCCAGGGCACACAGATAGCGTGGGCAGAGCCAGGGCTGCAAGTGGGGCTGCCGGTTTCCAGAGTTCACAGTCTACATCATGCCTAGTCCTCTTTTAACATGCTTTAACATGTCACTTAAACCAATACGCATTTTCAGTTTTTTCATAGATGCAACAGAATGTTTTAGTTAAGGGAACCCTACTGATAGCAGACAGAGTAACATATGGAAAACAAGGAACCCAGGCCCTGCTGCTTTATGCACTCAGAGTTGCTCCTGCTGCTGCTGTTAGTTATTATTATTATTACTACCACTAAAATAAGTCTATAAATTGAAACCCAGTCTGCCTTGACTCCAGATCATGTACAAAACACTGTGTTATACCATTTATGTATCATATATATGAAACAAACCAAACATTTTCTTTTTGTTTTTTTTCTACCTCATTCCCATGAATCAGGCTGCAATTTAAGTATGGAACACATTGAAAAGGACTCTGCAGAAACCCAATTTTCAGGGGCTGAAAGAAGTAACTTACCAATGGGATAATTTTATAGATAGAGGAAGGGGGGATTCTCTCCCACTTTGCAGGATTAAACAATTCTCGGATTGGTCATTCAAGTTTAAATTTATTAGCCTACAAGCATCTGTATAAATTTTTAGATGATCATCCAAGACCGCCAAATTCAGTTCCTAATGTAGCTGCAACTGGAATTAATTGAAACACGAGTAAGTTTAACTCATTAAATCAAATGTCATTTCCTCAAGTGATTGAAAAAATGTGTTATTTTTCTGCAGTACAATCCTCTCTTAAGAGCTGATGTAAACAAGACTTCAAAGAAACTGACATTGAGAGAAGATTAGTTTCTTAATCTGTCTTTAAGGAATACAAATTCCCTCCAAAAGAGAAGAGAAGTAGGACAAGTACCTCGGCCACACTTGCAGACTAACTTTGGATTGCAGCCCAGTGAGCGATTTTCATTGTGACTGCAAAATTTTTAATGAAATAATACAATTTTAAAACACTGAGGAAAGGTGCTGTTTCTTTTGATGGAATTGTTAAACATCCCTATAACTTGGTGAGTAAAGTAGAATAAAATAAGAAACCCAGGAGAGGAAAAGTCTATAAAAGTCAAAATTTAAGCAGATTCTCCACCATGATAGATTTTTTCTTTTTAATATTTTTTTCCTTAAATTTTTTTCTAGTAACATGTGTACAACCTAAAATTTTCCCTTTTAACCACATTCACATATAAAGTTGTCTTGTTAATTATGTTCACAATATCACCACCATCCATTACCAAAACTTTACAATCAACCCAAATAGACATTCTGTACAATTTAAGCATGAACTTTCCATTTCCTACCCTCAACTCAGTGCCTGATAACATATATTCTATATTCTGACTCTGCAAATTTGCTTATTCTAATTATTTCATATCAGTGAGACCACAGAATATTTGTCTTTTTGTGTCTGGCTTATTTCACTCAACATAATGCCTTTAAGGGACATCCATGTTGTCACATGCTTCAGGACTTCATTTCTTTTTACAGCTGAATAATATTCCATTGAGTGTATATACCATATTTTTTAATCCATTCATCAATTGACGGACACTTGAATTGTTTCCACCTTTTGGCAATTGTGAATAATGCAGCTATCAGCATTGATGTGCAAATATCTGTTTGCATCCCTGCTTTCAGTTCTTCTGGGTATATATACCTAGTGGTGGGATTGCCAGATCATATGGCAATTCTGTATGTAGCTTTCTGAAGAACTGCCAAACTGTCTTTCACAGCAGCTGCACCACACTACATTCCCAACAGCAGTCAGTATTCCTATTTCTCTGTGTCCTCTCTAAAGCCTGTTGTTCTCTGTTTTTTGTTTTTTTTTTTTAATAATGGCCATTCTAGTAGGTGTGAAATGATATCTCATTGTGGTTTTGATTTGCATTTCCCTAATACTAATGATGTTGCTATTTCATGATCTTGCTATTTCTTTTCATGTGCTGTCTAGCCATTTGTATTTTCTCTTTAGAAAAGTGTCTATTCAGGCCTTTTGCTCATTTTTAAATTGGGTTGTCTGTCTTTTCATTGTTGAGTTGTAATATTTCTTTAAATATCTTGGACATCAAACCCTGATCAGATATGTGGTTTCCAAATATTTTCTCCTAGTGAGTAGGTTGCCTTTTTACTTTCATGATAAAACCTTTTGATGCACAAAAGTTTTTTTTTTATTTTGATGATTTTTTTCAATTTATCTATTTTTTCTTTTGTTCTTTCTGCTTTGGGTGTAAAGTCTGAAAATCATTGCCTAGCATAAGGTCCTGAAGATACTTCCTTACATTTTCTTCTAGGAGTTTTATAGTCCTAGTTCTTATATTTAGGTCTTTGATACATTTCGAGTTTATTTTTGCACATGGTATGAGATCGGGATCATCCTTCAACATTTTGCATTTGGATATGCAGTTCTTCCAGAACTATTTATTGAAGAGAATATATTATTCCCCAATTGAGTGGAATTGGAAGACATGGCAAAAATCAATGGCCATTGATGTGTGGGTCTATTTCTGAAGTCTCAATTCAATCCCATTAGTCTATAGATCTATCCTATAGATCTACTAGTACCATACTCCTTGATCACTGCAACTGTATATTAAGATTTTTTTTTTTGGATGTTGAATTGTATTACGTTTTAAAGTCTGGAAGTATGACTTCATTATTTTTTTTTCAAATATTTTTTGGCTATTCGGGACCCTTACCCTTCTAAATAAATCTGATTGGCTTTTCTATTTATTCAAAGTAGAGTATTGGAATTTTAGTGGGATAGTATTGAATCTGTAAATAATGTTCAGTATAATTGACATCATAACAATACTAGTCTTCCAGTCTATGAGCATGGAATGCCCTTCTATTTGTTTAGATCTTCTTGATTTCTTTTAGCAAAATTTTATAGGTATAAGTCTTTTACATACTTGATTAAATTTATTCCTAGATATTTGATTCTTATAGTTGCTATTGTAAATGGATTTTTTCCTTGATTTCATCCTCAGTTTGCTCATTACTAGTTATATAGAAACACTACTTGTTTTTTTTTTTGAATAAGTACCCCTTTATTTGCTGATGCCATTACAAAAACTGATTTCATTAGCAACAACAACAGAAAAAGTCTTTTCTTGAGTTGAAATCAGAGGCAGTTAACTCCCCCAAATATTAAGTAAAACGGTGTACAACATCAGTATTAGAAACACTACTTATTTTTGCATGTTGCTCTTGTATATCACCATTTTACTGAATTCATTCATTAGCTCTAGTAGCTTTGTTGTAGATTTTTTGAGATTTTCTATATATAGGATCATGCTAGCTGCAAATAGTGAAAGTTTTATTTTTTCCTTTCCAACTCGGACACCTTTTATTTCTTCTTCATGCCTAATTTCTCTGGATAGAACTTCTAGCATAATATTGAATAAAAGTGGTGACAGTAGGCATCCTTGTCTTATTACAAATCTTAGAGGGAAAGCTTCCAGTCTTTTACCATTGGGTTCAATGTTAGCAGTGTTTTTTCTTTGTTTTCTTTTTGGGTCATATATACCCTTTATCATGTTGAGGAAGTTTACTTCTAGTCCTATCTTTCTGTTTTTTTTTTTTAAATCAGGAAAGGATGCTGAATTTTGTCAAATGCCTTTTCTATATCAATTGAGATGATCATATAGTTTTTTTTTATTCCCCAACATATTAGGTCTTAATTATTTTGCTTGTTTACTCCATCTACTTACAGATTTGACATGATGATACAAGATTTTATTTATTTTAATCTTAAAGGATGAGTATTTTTCCCCATGTTTCAGAACATTAAAAACAACATATTTTCTTTAGGCATACATAATGGAAATCTCATCTTTTGCACACATTCAATTGTTCAGAATGCTTCATGGAGTATACCACATATTGAGCTAGATTAATTCGTAAATGTCCTTTGTACAGATTCAAAGATGTGGGCTAATTGACCAATTATATGCCAAGGATTAGGTATTATCACACCTATATTATAGATGGGAAAATTGGCACTTAGAGTGTTTAAAGTAGCCTAACTGCAGTCATACATCTAGGAAGTCTCTGATTTGGAATTTAAACTTATAGCTTTCTAGCTGTAGTACCCATTCTCTTAATAATTATGATGAATGGCATACTATTTAAACATTTAAAAATATATCTAAATGTATTAAGATTACATGTTCATCCATTTTGACTGAATCAATACATCATTTATAGGTTACTTCATTAATCTCAAAAATCAATTCCAACTGATGTTTAATGCCAAACTTAAAGCAATTCCCAGTTTTTCCACGGTGCCTTCTTTGATCTTTCTTTTTTTACGAGCGCATATCACTTGTTGTTCATACTATTCATATGGCACTTAATCACAGACAGCTTGTGCTACCTCTTGAATAGTCATTTAATTTTTCATGTGAGTATGCATGTCTCATTTTCACACCTCAGTTGTGAAGTTCCTGATGGTAAGAATACTGTGCACCAAACTGTGCTTGCAGCATACCTGTAGATAATGAATAAATATTTTGAAAGGACAAAGTGAATGGAAAATTGACTAGGTCTCCATTGATTTATTCAATTACTTGGTAGGTGTAGTTCAATTGTTTTGGAATTATATATATTCTACGTTAACAAAAACACATTCCCTTATTTATGAGCTTATGCCTCTCTGATTTTCACATGCCAAAGAGCTACATTCACGACCACCAAATTGATCCCAAACCAGACAAAATGCTAGCAATTGAAGAATCAGCTTCCCTGGCCCAGTGAAAACCTTGTGGGATGGTTCACCTAGATAATGGAGTTTGAAGTTTTAAGGATCATTCTGCTCCATTTAATACCCAGTTATATAGTCACAAAGTGCCTCATTTTGCAATTGCTATTCTTGAAACCCCAGAGAGATACTGATAATTTGAATTGTATGTCTCCCCTATTTTTACAGAGCATCAGATTCCATACTGGAAGAACTTTGACCTTTGGTATTTCATACGTCGTCAAAAATATCTCCTTGCCTCCAAAAGAGTCCATGTCCAAAACATAAAGTCAGAATTCACAATGCACTACAAACTCTGGGACAGAACTGGTGACTACAGCACAGTCTCCCAGGGACTGAACAGGGAGTTAGCTGAAGGGTTAAAATAGAAGCATTGCTTAATTAAATATTGGCTTATCTGCTTACGGGAGTCTAATGTCACTATATTAAATGCTTGTGAAAGCAATTAGAGCTACCCTAATGAGAGCCCTGGACAATAACTGACAAATTTTGTGTCAGAATGATCTTTTGATGAAGTCTGATTTATACCATGATGTATTTTTAGATGTTCAAGTATAATTATAATTAATATGTTTATCATGGAGTAGTTTGACAATATGAAAAGTACCTGGGCACATGACCCTGATGACCTAGGAAAATCACGTTAGTTTATCCTGGGTTTTATTAATAACTCAAGATGAGGCTGGAGGGGAATCCATATTTGTTGAGCTCTCCATTCTGAGGCCCCTCATGGTTTTTAATCATTAATAGAAATATGAGAGGTAACAGGGATTACACCACCGATTTATTAAGGAAATACTTACTGCACACCAACTAACAGCCAGGAAATATTCTTGTTACTGGGGATATGGCAGTGAAAAAGATAATCAAGGCCACTAGGCTCTATATTTGATGGCAAGATGAACAAGAAACAAGTAATAATCATAAAAAAAAAACACTCCAGAAATAAGATAGCGAGGAATGCAATGCTGAGTCTTCAAATCAGTGATATATTAGCAGGTTTTTGAGAACTGCTTTAGATTGGGTTGCCAGGGAAGACCTCTCTGAGAAAGTGACCTTTAAACTGAGATCTGAATGACCTGGTGGTACCAGGAATACAAAGATTAGGGCCCAGCCAAGCTGGTGGGGCAGCCTCAAAGAGTGAGCTTGGCTAGTGGGGATTAACAGAAATCAAGCCACTGCAGGTGAGAGGGATTTAAGACAGCATTTACCCAAAGGCATCAGGGATATTTCATTATTTGCTCATTTTTATATGGAACATGTCCAACAAGAACCACCTGGTATTTTTAAAAATCCCCCAAATTTCTAGGAGCAGGGTGGTTCTTTTAATTCAAATGAACACTTTGTAAAACACAGAACCTTTCAAGTCCTTTGACAGAAAATTCTCATGGCCTGGGAACTGGGATTCCCAGTGTAGCAGCTGTTACAAGATTCTCCATGTAGAAAAGTTGGGAGATTTTCATGGATGTGAGAGAGCCAGACAAACATGTTTGAATTATGCATTAATAATATTTCTATTAGAGAGAGGAAAAAGGAAGATATACAAAATTTAGTACATAAAAATTGAAGTATTTCTGCTACTGTAAACTTGACAGCTTTACAACTTGTGTAAAGCTTTACAAGCTTACTTTTCTGACAGGATCATTGATATTAATGAATATTACAAAATGAATGTGTCAACATTTGGAAGATTTGCATAACTCCAATATTTTCCAAATGACCAATAAATAATGACATGAAATCATGCATGGAAAAGAGAGCTTTTCAAAGTACAAAAGAGACTAATGGATTTTAATGTATGAAAAGTTCCTTGATATTGTTGTAGTTTCCACAATTCAGTTAAACTTTAAGAAACTATCACTTGCTGATATTTTTGTAATCTCAAAGAAGAATATCCACAATCATCTGAAAACACTATTAAAATCCCAACTACAGATCGGCAAGTGACCAGATTTCTCCATATGCTTCACCATGAAGCAAAATACAACCAACTGAACACAGAAGCAGTAAGAGGACTCAAGTTTCTTCTTCTATGAAGCCAGATGTGAAAAGCTTTGTAAAAATGTTAAAGCATGGGTCTAATTATTTTGCTTTTTTGCTTTGGAAAAATGTTTTATTATATTATTAAAATGGGTTTAATATTTTTACGTTTAGATGGAAAAAAATGATATGTTCCAGCTGTATCTGTCAAAAGGTAAACTGGAGGGAATTAAGAGTTTTCCCAATATGAAGTCAATGCATTTGATAACCAGAAGCTGACATGCCAACTCAATATGTATAGAATTCATCTTTAAAAGCTGCTTTAAAAACTATATTGTTGCCTCACCATGAATTATTACTAATGATATTATGTTGGAAATATAATGTAAAAGCAATCAGAGCTACCCTAATGAGAGCCCTGGACAATAACTGACAAATGTGTGTCAGAATGATCTTTTGATGAAGTCTGATTTTACACCATGATGTATTTTTAGATGTCACCCTCGTGATTCTGATATGCACCAATTGCTTCATTCCATTTTGTGTATCCAGTTTGAACTCAAACAACACTAGCTGACTCACTATTTAGCTGGTGTCAGTGGAGGTCAGACCAGAGAGTTTGGATGGATCAACACAAATCTCTAACTACCACTAGAAACAAAACCTGAAAGGGTACAGCCTCTGGATAACAGGTCATTAATCATTTGCTGTCAGAAATGAAGGGCAATTTTTTTCTTACCATGGATGAGACATAGTGAAAAGAGCATTAAACTGTGATACAGAAGGCTTAGAGTCTACTCTCAGTTCTAGAAGTCTCTGAATTTGTTAATGAAAGTATATCAAGCTTTTAGCCTCACAATGCCCTCACTTATTAACTACTACCTATTAATACTCTCTCAGCCTAGCCTTGGAGTTTGAGAGGATCAAATAAAGTATGACATGTATTTTTAGCTCCTTGAACATAGTAGATGCTTGTTTAATAAATATTTGAGGAATAAATTATAAGAAAGAATTTGGAAGACTGGAGCATACTATTTCAACATAACATATTAGTCTAAATTACCATTTAAATGCAATGTACTATACTAATCAATAGATTTTATGTAAAAAATACAGTTTTATTTATATAAATATATAAATAAGTTACTTAAATGTTATATATAAATACATTTATATATAAGTATGTTATATATAAATATATAATATTTAATAAAACCACATGAGATAAAGTATCATATGATCTCATCTCTTCTTATAAACTCCTATGAATACTTAATGTAATTAAAATAGGCTTATGTAGAAAATCAAAATGTTAACCAGTCTTCTAAATTTATTCACTTGCAAAAATGTAAATCTAATGACCTACTATTTTATAATGTACATATATATATATAATCTGTCCTAGCCATAAAAAGGAGAAAATTTGGTTATATATTTGGGAAAAACAGCATTATATTTAATGGTGATAAAAATACATAATCATCATTTGAAATGAAATGATTATCCAACATGGTATGGGAGATAATGTTAGAAAAAAGCTTTATAGTCAAGCAAATTATAGGCATACTTCATCTCTATTTTTATATGTGTGCATGTGTAAACACATCTATACACACACACACACAAATATATCTTTTTAAAGAGGCACCTTTTTGTGCAGCAGTTAAATGCCATTCAAACAACTGATTATAAAAAGTTGATTACTGCCTGGAAACATTTCAAGATGATGCCTAAGATACGAATAGATTTTCTTTTCTGGAGTGGAGTGGGCAGACCTTAAGGTGAGCCTCATGATCCAACCTCACCTAGTCACAGCATTGTTTAATTCCGTCCTTTTGGGCATGGGTGGAGCCTGTGACTTGCTTCTAACATACAGAATATGGCAAACGGGATGGGATGGCACGCCCATGCTTGCATTATTTTATATAAGGCTCAGTCACGCTTGCAGACTCACTCTCGTCCTCCTTTGCTGGCTTTGAAGAAGCAAGCTGCCACCTTGTAAAGGGTCTGTGGAAAGGGTCAGAACGAGGAACTGAGAATGACCTCTGGTTGCTGACAGGGACCTCCAACCAGCACAAAGGAAGGACCCACTTACAGCTGCGAGGAAATGAATCCTGCCAATAACCCGAACTTGGAAGGGCGCCCAGTTGAACCTCCAGATGAGAGCTTGGCCCTGGCCCACATCTCAAAGTGCAGCCTTGCAGAGGGGTCAGCTGAGAGGTGCCCAGACTTCTGACTCACAGAAGCTGTCAGTTATTCAAGGTGGGCTAGTTTAAGCTAAATTTGTGGAAAGTTTTATACAGCAATAGAAAACTAATAAATAGAATATTTGAGGAAGTGAAATTGTTCTGACAAGAATGCCACAAACAGACCCAAATAAACAGACATATATACATAGTGGCATATAAACATAAACAGGCTGGCCCTTTTGGGGATGGGAGTGGGGGAAATTGTTGAATTTAGTAAAAAAGACAAACATTTTTTTAGAAAAACTGGTTAAATTCAAATTAAAAAGTCTTGCTTCATAATTGTTCAAACTGGATAGACTCAGCAAACTATTCCTAAACTGGTTGGTAAGGTAAACAGGCTCCTCAGTTAATATCCATGAAACAGCTAATTGCCAGTGTCAATCTAAGAGTTCCAGCCTGTCTACAAAGCAAGTCTGTAGAAATATCCTTGAGCCTGGAGCAGGAATACATTACTGGAGTCTCACCTTCCTACTTTAATCCTAGTCTTTCCTAGGGACCAATTAAAATCTACACTATACAATCTGCACAAACTTTCTAGGATGCTTATTATTTCATTAAGTGTGCCACACCATGATTATTAAACAAATTGGACTAACCATATCGGTACTTTATTCACAAATGTCCTTCATCATCTAGTTACTACTATTCGTTCTGAAATTCAGGTCAGACTCACATCCTCTGAAAGCCATAGGTGATATTCTTCTTTCTTGCCCAGGCTGTTTTAGAAATTTTCACCCTTAGGCATCATTGGACCTGGTATCAAGCATTTACTGCCCTGTCTCTGTCTTCTCTTTTGGGGGGGCGGGGGGGGGGTGCCAGGAATTGAGCCCGGGTCTCCCGCATGTAAGGTGAGCATTCTACCACTGAATCACCCATGTACCCTCCTGTCTCGGGCTTCTTGAGGAAGAGATCCTTATTTTCATTCTGTCCTCAGCTCAACTGCCTGGCACAGAGTAGGCATTTAATGGGTATTTGGGAGCAATATTCAGTTTTCAAAATGCCTTTACACACACACGCACACATACACTTAGCCCTCACAAACATGCAGGTAATAATCTGGCAAAGACCAATTTGTAAACATGAAATGTGTTGGTTTGTCGAGTGATAAAGCAGAAGCTTTCTCTCATTATTAAATAAGGCATATTTTATATCAATTGTTCAATGAACATGGTAAATTTTAATCAATATTCTCTAATGACAAAAGATTAAAATAACTGAATTGCAATGATATAAAATGAACTTTTATCATTTAAATATTAAACACAGACACTGAAACCATAAATAAAATTTGGGGGAAACCCTAATATTATATTATTGACAATAACCTATGCTTGGGCACCGATGGACAAACATGGCTGTTTTGGCTCTGTTCTCATCGAGATATAAGCATCTGATCAGCTCCAATATCTTACTCCATATAACCTATATGGTACTAGACAATACCTCATAGCAAAGGATAAGCTAATCATAAAAGATTTGCGGTTCCTATGTCTGCCATTCCCCAAGCCCACTCTTCAATGTACAGTCACTATATTTGCATCATTATCTCTACTTCTGTTCCTATCTATTACTCTGTCATCCCATGGAAATGCTGCAGTGTTGAAAGTACATTTTTCATTCAATGTAAATGTGCTCTACTGAAGCATTTGACATTTGTAGGGAATAGTATATTTGAATCCTTCTTCAGCTGATCTGGGGGGCAGTTTTTGCCTCCTGGCTTTGGGATGGAAATACATAACATGGAGAGTGACTTGGAAGATAGTTTTCATTATGGAGTAGTGGTGAAGGCACACACCTTGGAACCCGATTACCCAGGCTTAAGTCCTGCCTCCACAATTGTAAGCTATGGACTTTTGCAAGTTACTAAAGCTCTCTGAGTTTCAGTTCCGGCATCTGTGAAGAAAGAAACAAATTCTTCATAGGTTTGGCATAAATATTAAACGGTAACAAAAGCAAAATTCTAAGAGTACCTGGCTCATTAAAAAAAAACCCACATAATATTAGGTGCTATTAATATTCTCTTTCATGTGTATCAGCATTGCAAAGTGGGGAGAATATAAAATGCATTAATTGAAAAATTATCATTACTTGGATTACTAAAGTATCCAGTTTAATGTGATTAATATACTTAATGGACATCTTGAGAAATGACTTTTATTACTAAACACTAAATCTTCAAAGAGTGACAGCAAAGCCACACTGGAAAACCCAGAGGGGAAAAAAAAAAGTTCAAAGGATAAGGAAATGGTGATGGACAAGGAAAAGACTGATTTTCCAAAGGAGACATGGATAAACTGGAAAATATGAATACCTACAGAAAATATATACAAATTTTAAAGAGCATTTTAATTCTGTCTAACTACACCTTCAAATACTTCTAATAAAATTACAAATTTTACTAGATTTTTGAGAGAAATAACAAAGCTGAATTTTCCGTAAGGGCTTACTTTAATCTTCCAAAAAAAAAGGTATACAGTAGGAGCTTGTTTTATGTGACCAATACGTTCCAAGACCCTTTGTGTACATTGAAAATCATGTGTAATAGTGAAACTTGTTATTAAGTATTTCTTCTATGTACATAGCAAGCACAAATTTTTTTTATATATAAGGCAAATAAGCACTCTAGTAACTGTAAGTAAAGACAATTAATTACAGAAATATTTTTTTTAATTTTAATTTTCTCTCTCTTTTTTTTTCAATTGCCCATCACATAAACCTGAACTCACTTGTGTTGAGTTTGCATAAAAGGATGTCCTACTATATTTTCTTTCATGGATATGTTATCACATTAATAAAAAAATCCAAACCCTCAGGATCATTAATTTTAATAACTTGCATAGAAATGCACTTTCTGAATTTTTTCATTGCAAACATAAAATGCATAGTGTACCATCCCACTGAGCTTCCCGTGGCATGTATTTGTGGGTGTTTTGAAGTGAAATCATTGAAGTCTACTACACTGCTGAGAAATGAGTGGCAATATGGACGAGAGTAGTTTAAGCATTGAATAGTTAACACGTTTTTAGTGTTTTTTATACTAAAGATCATAATTTCAAACATTTACCATATATTCTCTCCTAGAGAAAACTCTCCCAAGGCCGCAGTCCAAATATCTTATATTTTTCAGTAGATTATAGATTGTTAATGACATTACTTCATGTGTAAAAATCTCAAAACATTTCCCCATGTTCTAAATAACTGAGGCACAATATTAATGTATTTTTCAAAAATATGAAATTGAACTTGTTTTTTATAAGGGAAGACAGCCATGATGATCATTCATATAATACTAACAGTGGTGTTCGAGTATTAAACATAAGGCACAATTTTGAAAACTCAAAAGTTGAAGTTATTGAAAATGTCAACAAAAGAAGATGGGATAGCTTTGTAGCTTTGGGGTCTACATTCGTAGGTGTATGATATTGATTCCTAGAAGGGAAACACTGATTATTAACCATACCACTGATAGTATTTCAAAGAACGAATGCTGAAGTTAGCATGGGCTCACTCAGAATAAGTCATGTTCAACTAACCTCAATCCCTTTCTTGACAGAGTTGTAGCTCAAGGAAGCTATAGGATGTATTGATTTAAATATGATTCTAAAAGCTTTCTACAGCATCCTTGTAAACAAAGTCATAAAATATGATGTGGAGGATAGTATTCTTGGGCGGATTAATTGCTGGTTGCTGGTCAAATAACTATACTCAGACAGTATTGATCAACAGCCTGGGATCAATCTAGAAACATGATTCAAAGGAAATCTGAGATTCTGATTCTATACTTTCATCAATGACCCGGATGAAGATAAGGAAGTCTGGTTTATCAGCTTTGTGGGTAACAGAACAACAAATATTTTAGGACAAAATTATCTTGAAGAATTGAATAGAAGAACCAAGAAAAATAGAAATTCAACATGCATGATTGTAAAGCTCTACATTTAATAAAAAGGCAGATGAAAAATTACAATGTGAAAAGTTTGGCCATAGGAGTTTTATGGAAATAAAGGTTGATCATCAGGTAATATAAATTACAGTGTACTACAACTGTAAAATAGTTAAGCTATCTTGGGTGGCATTCAAGGAGAAGAACATGAATTGCAAAAAATGGCACCTTAACTGTATTCAATGTTTGGTCAGATCATATCTGGAGAATCATGTTTATTTCTTATTTATATTTAATGTTTGAAAACTATGGAGAGTCCAGAGTTCAAAAGCCAAAAGTTGGAAGGATAATAAAAAACTAGGCCCAACTATTGCTTGCTGGTTTCAAACGAATGTGTTGACTGAATGCTTGATGGATGAATGAAAGGGAGAAAGAAGGGGGGAATAGAGAAAGGATGAAGAAATTAAGGATGGTTAGTGCGATATGTTGAAGAAAAACAAAATAAAACATGTTCTTAATCTTAATCCCATTCCTGTGGGTGTGAACCCAATGTAAATAGGATTTCTTGAAGATGTTAATTCTAGTTAAAGTGTGGTCAGATGAATGAGGTTGAGCTTTAATTTGGATTACTGGAGTCCTTTATAAGCAGAATGAAATTCAGAAATAGAGAAAGCCACAAGAAGCTAGAAGCTGGAAGTAAGTGGAATCCAGAAGAAAAAAAGGCAAAGATGTCATGTGAACTGCCACGTGACGGAAAAAACAAGGACTGAAAACCTGCTGGCAGCCACCCCAGAACACCACAGCCTTCAGGAAGAAAATACTGCCTTGCTGAATTCTCAGTTTCCAACTTCCAGCTTCAAAACCGTGAATGAATAAATTCCCATCATTTAAGCCAATCTATTTTATTTTATTTTATTTTATTTTTTGGGTATTTGTGACTGCAGCCAAGAAACTAAGATAGCTTGAAGGAGAAGATTACAGGAACAAGAATTATAGCTGCTCTTTTTCGTAACTGAGGCACTTAGAGGGAAGACGGAGTAGAGAGACCTGCTGTTCTTCCAGAGAGAAGAACTAGGACCAATTGCTAGACATTACCAAGAGGCAGATGAAGGGGACTTAAAGAAAGACCACATAATAATGAGTATATTCTAACAGTGGGCCAAGCTGCATTGTGAAATAGTCAATCATTAGAAATATTCACTGAGGGTGAAAGAGCTTTTGGAATAGGAATACAAGAGCCCAGACTGTAAGGAGGCAAGAGGAAAAGCTATGGACACTGCCTTCAAAGAAATGACCATCAAATTGGAAGGCAGACGTGCAACCATGTACAAAACGTACAGGCGAGGGAGCAGGTAATAAGAAACCTCCTCTCCATTCTCTGCCTGTAACACATTTTTCCTCTACATTCCTAACTTCTCTATTTTCTTTCTCTCTTTGATCTCTTAAAGCATCTTTTCAGACCCTTGTTCTAGTTTGCTAGCTGCCGGAATGCAACACACCAGGGATGGATTGGCTTTTAATAAAATGGGATTAATTTTGTTAGTTCTTCAGAGGAAAGGCAGCTAACTTTCCACTGAGGTTCTTTCTTACGTGGGAAGGCACAGCATGGTCTCTGCTGGCCTTCTCTCCAGGTTTCTGGTTTCCAACAACGTTCCCTGGGGTGACTTCTTTCTGCATCTCCAAAGGCCTGGGTTGAGTTGCCAGTGCTGAGATGAGGAATGCCGAGCTGCTTGGGCTGTGCTATGTTGTGCTCACTCATTTAAGCACCAGCCAATTAAGTCAAACATCATTCATTGCAGCAGACACACCTCCTAGCCGACTGCAGATGTAATTAGCAACAGATGAGGTTCACATACCATTGGCTCATGTCCGCAGCAACAAAACTAGGTGCCTTCACCGGGCCAAGTTGACAACTGAATCTAACTACCACAACCCATTTCAACTGTTCCTTCAAAGGCAAAGCGTGGGATAACTGCCTGGGCATCCCTTATCTTCCCTTTTCTCTGCTCCCAAGCCAGGTAAGAGGAACTAGCTCATATAATGTGAACATGGTAATATTATCCTGCTCAATGAAATTCTTAAACTAGAATGTCAATCAGCAAAAGGCTAAGCAAATTGCAGTGTAGTATGAAATTGCTAGTATGATTAGACTTGTATATACCAAAGAAAAGATAAAGAATCATACTTTAAGAAGGCACAAATGAATGAGAACATCAACAAAGCATATTGCCCATGTTTTTAATAAGAAATCTTGGAACTTTTTTTTCCTTCTTTATGACAGCCTGACTTGGTTTGATTTGAGTGCTGCTTCCTGAATTCAGGTGCAGGTGCTAATTGATATCAAGGCAGGTATATTTGGAGAGGTAGATAAAGGCAGAACATATGGAAACAGAAATGTCACAAAACAAAAATTCATTTTGATGATATGCATAGTTGAAACATTTCAAAGCAAGTCACTGGATAGGAATGCTCTACATCTTTCATGATGAAATACAGCCACAAAGATGAAATATTTATTGCTAAGCAATGCTATAGTCTAGTTGTTCATACTGCTTGAATATTTATGAACTTTACAGTTGGCATGTGGAATTCTATAAACTGCCTTGATTAATGAATTTAATTGTAAACATCACAAGCTGATTTCTCAAATTGTATTTCACTTTGTTTATGTGCTTGGTATAAAAATAAATTTTCAGACTGAGTAATGCTCAGTGGATTTGAATCAGGTGGCAAAAAAGCCATGACGCTGGCATGATTTGAGCCCTGGTTAAGGGAATATGGCTACAAAATGAGTCTGGACTTGGACCACAGCAAATGTGTGGAATCCTCAGGGCTGGATTTCCTGAGCTTCTCTAGGTCCTGAGCTGGCCCAGAAGTTCACTCAGGGGACTTAGTAAATAAACACTAAGGCCAGATATTAAAATTAATAGACAGATATGAAATCCTCCTCTAAGAACCATTCTTCGGATGCACAAGGATTTGATGGAAAGGGAGGTTCACAAGTTTTGAGTTTTGAAATGATAGGAAGGGATAAAGGAAGCAAACAGCAGTCTATTGGTTACTTTCTCCACCCTCCTCTATTTTGTTGGGCCACCTCTATTTTGTCTTGCAAAAGGATGAAACAGAAAAAGTAAGGAGTTGATACTGGGCCTAACTGGGCAATGATGCTCCTGTTCTACTACTGGAGCTATCTTTTATCTTTTTCTGTCTCTTTATCTTTCCTTATAACTTTTGAAAGCCCCAAATGCTCCATTCTTTCTATATCAGATCAAATACTCCTACTCATTTTTTCCAGGCACCATCTTCAAATGGGAGCAGGGAGAAGTCAGTTAATTTGTGGACATTAACATTTTAGTTACAGTAAAACAACCTTAAATAGTTCCTTTTCTGGGTCATGAAATTATAGATGAGTTTAAAGATCACCATTTATAATTTTGATTTATTACAATCTGAAAATGCATTAATTTTTCTTGTGCTCACCTGAACATTAATCTCTTTAAAAAACTCTTACCATATCTTATTCCTATCAGCTAAGCTTATTATAGCCTAGAAAAGCATAATATTATAGACATCTTACTGCAGCTTCTCTTTCCTCAGATAATTTATAAAATTAGTTTTAGCAATCCCTGAGGAACTCTCTATTCTTTTATATCTAGAGAAATACCCATTTATACTTAACTTCCATTTCATTTTTTTTAACTAGGCAAATTCCTTTGCATGTGAAAACACACTATCTTTGCACCCAACTCCATCTTGATTCTATTTTTTAAGATAGTCCTTGGTACAGAACTTTTAAAAAGTTGAAAGTGATTGTATCTACAAGTTTTTCTTTACTCAAAATTGGTTTGCTTCTCATTCTCTAAAATCCAAAAAAAAAAAAACTAGACATTATGTGCTCTTGTTATTTCCCCCAAATGTTATTTTAATAGTATGAAAATATGAACAGATTTAAGCAAGTATATGGGCACTTGTAGTTATGTGGCAATGTTTTCTTCAATGACCTGCTGCCTATACCCATATATTTCCATCATCTTGTGAGATGATTTCTCTAATATTGTATTTTGATGAACTATTAGTGGACCTGAATCTAGCATTAATTACCCCACAAGCCAAACCAGACTTGCAGAAGTGGCCACCCTAGGATTGAGCAACTCTTTCCTGGGAAAATGCTTCTTGCCAAAGTCAATGAATAGGGCAGCTGTAGCGACCTCTGCACGCAAGTCAGAAAGTAAGTTTGAGTGATGCAGATATTGCTGGAGAAATGTTGGCTTCATGCAAATGAGGTCTTCATGCTTAGCACATCATCAGTCAGAGTACAGCCAGCCTTAGTCCAAAGGAGCCAATCTCCTACTGGAGTTTGAGCTCTTCTGGTGGTGTCTGTTGTGGGGAAAGGGGAGAAAAACAAAAACAGGCAGAGAAGGTCTATAATGGCTCAAGGAGAGGATGGTGTCCGGCAGAGCATTCAGAGAGAGAAGCAGGGATTTTATTGAGTGTCAATGAAAGAAATGATAGTTCTGAACAATGATTGGCAGCTGTATGGTTAAACAAACTTTCATTTAAAGTGGTAAATTTAAATACGTATATACAGGATCAAAGTGATTGCAATAATAAATGTGAGGATTTCCAGTATATCAGGGATTCTTAATATTGTTCTTCCTTTTTTAAGACTTTCAGAGGAAAAGAAAAATTGCAGTGAGATGGAATGTTTCATATTCATTTCGCCATGCACAAATTAGGCATTCTTATGGAAATATGAATTTTAATCACTGAAATACTTTTCAAGAACAGAGAATTATGCAAAACATTTTGCCTATCAACATACTTGTGCAAGGAAAACTTTGTACATTTCAAAGTTTAAATTGTGCTTATGACCTTTCCTTCATAAGTTTCTAAAAATTAATGTTTATTTAGCCTTATTTAGTTTTGCAAAAAGTATAAAATAAAAAAGTTAGAGATTTCTGTATGTTGTTAACTTCGTTTACATGCTTTTCTGATCTTGCCGCACATTTTAAATCGTAGCAAATATGAAAAGCTATTTTACTTTTTGAGACTGTCCAAATTCAGGTAATTTAAGGATTAAAAGCATAGCCATTATGACTTCTCAAGGCAATATAAATAGAAGAAAACAGGATTTTTAAAGTCAAAGCTGTCTCCTATCAAAATGCAGTTCAACTGAACAGATAATTAATTTATTGAGCACCTACTATACAAATAAAGAAATAAACATGCTGTGGTCACTTTCCACCTAGCAAGGCAGAGGGAACTATTAGGAATAATAGTGGGAGCTAACATTTACTGACAATGTACTCAGTAAAGGCACTGTTTAATAGCTCCATATGCATCATTACATTTAACCCTAACAACAAATTATGAAGTAACTACTCTTTATATGCCCACTTTAGAGATGAAAAAACTGAGGCAGTGTAGAGTTAAGTAACCTGCCCAAAGTCGAATAGTTTCTGAGAGGCAATTCAACTTTTGAGCTTGCACTTTAAACCACTACACTATACAAAGCCCTCCTTGCCATCACCAGTAGCCAAATACTGTGATAAGTGTTCTCATTTTTATGCTCTAGGAACATAGAGGAGGAAATGGTGGTTTATGCCCACTTGGGAGAATCTGGGAAGGTTAAAGGTAAGAAGTTTCTACACTAGACTTTGAAAGACAGGAAGAAGTTTCATCCATGGAAGGAAGAGTATTTTAGCTGGAAAGATTAGCCAACAGAATTGGGAAACCCCTAGCCAACATTCCCCCCAGGAAGGTTCTGGGTAATTTCAGGACACAGTGGAGATTTCTACATCCCTTTTTCCACTACTTATCTCTCATTCCAAGAAAGTGGCTAACCCCTCTAGAAACTACGGGACTTCTTCCTTTGGAGGACAGCTTTGGGTTCTGGAGCCCAGCCCAAATTTTAGGAGACTTGGCAGCTTGGAGGTAGGTATCAGGTTCTGGGAACCAGTTGCTCTTAAACAGGAATCAGAAAATTTGTAGGTGGAACATCTCGAAATGTGCACACAATGTCTCAAATTCAAGTGATTTCCTCACATCTAAAGTCCTGACCCTGTTCAGACTAATTCAGTGGTTTTGAGTGCTATCAGTAAGGCAGAGGAAAACATTACAATCTGAGAAGACACTTCCATAATTACCGATATGTCTCTAAACTAATGTGTCATTTACTTTTAACACTCAAAGTTTGAAAGTCGTGACTTCCTATCTCTTCCATTAAGGGTAGAAGAGAACACTGTGGAACTGTCTCCAGGGTAAACATCATGCTGCAGATAAAGGAAAATCATACTTTCAAATAGCTTTTGGGATTCAGCAATAAAATAACCATTGCATCCAATTCAAAATTTCATAAACCTCCTCGGAATAATCTTTTGCATTCAGCAAAGGTTTTACATTTACACTGAGAGTAGGGCTCCTACTGGGTGCCAGCACCCTTACTAAATGCTTTTATAGAAATGATCTAAAACCACACATTTATATGAGGTAAACATTATACTCATTTTGTAAGTCAGGAAACAGAGGATTCCCACGGAAAACAACTTACTCAAAGTCATATAACTTATATATAGTGGAGTAATCTGAACTGTTTGTTTTTTCCACACTGCTATGGATAAAATGTTTGGAGCTATATTCCCTAAATACACTTTCAACCTAGGTGGAAAAAAATGATTCATGTTTAAAAATAAGCAGATAATAATCATGCTTGTCTCATACTGTTGTGGTTATGAAAATTCGTTGTACTATGAGCTGGCTGACTTAAGGCAACTTCTGGATTGCAGAGTTCCTTTGAGGGACAGAACTGCTATGATGCTTAGGAAAACACTCAAAATACTATTCGATTATGGAAAGTGAGCCTTTTTACGTATAATCTAGACAGGCAAGATGACCACAGAAAATGTAAAATATTATGCCTAAAGAAGTAAACAGTATTGAACTCTGGCATTTTGTGAGGGTTACGACTCTGGTAGAAGAAATCGTAGAAGAGTCTACTTGGTCAGGAAGAAATTCCCTGTGTGGGGGGTATCTAAAAAGCATCTGAGAAACCTGATTCAATTCCAGTTGGTTCCTGCTTGTGCTGTAATTAGCTTCTGTTACCACGAAACTTTCAGTAAAACCTGTAACTGACAATACCTTCTGTTGGTATGCTTTGAAGAGCAATGGAAAAGGGGCTGGAATCCTGCAGTTCCAGAGAGTGGCCAGCAGGGAGAAAGCCGAGTCCCAAGGCCAAGTTAAAGCAGCTGGCAGAAGGCAGGTAAGTGTGAGAAGAGGATTGCAGAGAGAATTTTCCCAGAAAAGATATGCAGCAGTTCTCCCTTTCAACAAATGTTGCAGAGAAAAGTAACCCTTGAAAGGGAGGAGAGAGGTATCAGATCTCCCCATTCCAAGGGATGGAGGTTTGAGCCAATTTTCTTCGGATGTTAAAGAAACCAGAGACCCCAGAAAGCTGGAGAACTTGGGGACAGCTGGATTGCAGACACTTTGATCTACAATATGGAGCACGGCGTGAGGTACCATCTACATAGCACAGAATTTGCATTATAGCAGTGCAGAGGAGGAAGGAATCACTTTCATATAGGGGAATAGAAAATATACCACAAAGGACGTGACATTTAATGTAGTCCTCGATAGACATGCAGTATCTTTATGAGCAAAGATGAATGGAAGGACTTTGCATTCACTGCAAAAAAAGTACATATATACAAAGGCTGCTAATATCAATGCATGCTCTAAAAATGGAGCAGGATTCAGAACTAGCTTAACTCAGCCACATATTTAAAAGCAATGAAATATCTGGGTAGAAAAGAAGGTTGAAGTTAGAGGACGGTTTTCTGTGCCAGAAGTAGTGGTTAGGGATTTATTCTACAGGAAACAGAGTTATTGAAAGTGTTGAGAAAGGGAGTAAACTTAGCTGGTGGGTGTTGGCAGAAGGACTGCAGTCTGAACATAAGCAGTATGAGGAGCTTGGGTTTCAGCATGTTGAGTTTAAAGGGCTGGCATGCCATAAATATCCAATCCATTGGGCACGCAAGACTAAAACTTAGAGAGGCTTTCAGGAAAAAAGATATTGATCAAGGAGTGATTCCAAAGGGCTAAAGCAATGATTGAATCTGTGGCAGAGGATGGGAGTTCCCAAGGAGAGATTAAGAAAGACGAAAGGATGACAGCTTATCAGACTCAGGTATGATTTAGAAACTTGAGACCATATGGGTCAGGAAACAAGAGGAGCTTTTCAGCAAAGATGAAGTGATTTAATGTGTTATGGAGGATGAAACCCGTCCGCCCCCTACTTTCAAGGAGCAATACTTTCCCATTTGATGGAAATGAGATGGAAAATAAAGCCATTGTAAATGATTTCATAACACACAACATAAGGAGAAATGAGGCATTTAAGTTTAAAATGTGTCCGATTCAAATCTTCCTAAGTTAGCGTTTGATCTTTTTCCCATTCGTATTAAAAAAAAAACCTTTCGTCCAGAATGCATTTGAGTGGATATGAAAATGGACACAAATAAAACAAATACTAGTAAAGAATCTCAAAAGTCACATTGCTAAAATCATCCACATCCTTGTTACTCAAAAGACTGATCTGAAGACCAGCAGCCTTGGCATCACCTGGGAACTTGTTGGAAATACAGAATTCCAGGCTCATCAGAGACTTACTAAATCAGAACCTGCATTTTTTTTTTTTTTTTTTCTTTTTGCATGGGCAGGCACTGGGAATCAAACCCAGGCCTCTGGCATGGCCCTCGAGAACTCTGCCTGCTGAGCCACTGTGGCCCGCCCCAGAACTTGCATTTTGAACAGGCTGATTCATTCATTAAAGTTTGAGAAGGACTGAGATACAAAGTATTGTTCTATCTGTAAGTTAGCTTAAGGACATATGTGACCGCTGATATTTTCAACAATATCTATAAATCTATAAATATATTCCTGACTTCACACTAAAAGCTAATACCCAGGCATGTTTTAGCCCCCAGAGTTTCAGTTTCAAGGTCTATCACTCAATAGTAATGGGAAAGCCACTTCTTTCTAGTCTTCAGTTTCATTGCAAAAGCAGTAGGCACATCCAGTCTTATGATTCTGTTATTTTAAATAAACAACTTTAAGGGGCAGGGCCTCATTTTTAGAATTTTGCACGTAACACTGACATCATGATGGTGAAAGGGACATTAAGGGCATATATTAAACAAAAGCAAAATATTTAACATATAGAACATGTAATGATAAAACAAAGACAAGGATGACTTGGGGAGGAAGTATTTAGAAACCAAAATTTGAGGAGACGTTGCTATTACTTGCTGCTCTAAGCAGTTCAAGGTTTTCTGACAAGGGCAGTTTCTTACTTAAATAATACAAAACAGGAAAACCTCTCATGATGACAGTAAATAGCATATATGGAGCGCTTACTATGTCAGATGTATTCACACGCATGATGCTTCTGAATCCCACGACATTCCTAAGAGGCAGCCAGTACTGTTATTATCCTTATTTACAGATAGAAGTACTGAGGCTTAGAGAAGTTATAACTTGCACAAGGCCAAACATCTTAGATGAGGCAGAGCTGGAAATTCAATCCAACAGTCTCTTTTAAAGCAGAGTTCTGTATCAACCAGTCCCATCCTCCTATCCCATATTACTGACACCCCTTTCCAACATGAAAAAGTTATAATTGGTATAGCCCAAATACCCCTAAAGATTGGAAGAAAGCTCAAAGGTAAAAGAGGTGTTATAACAGAAAATATAGGATTTAACAAATGAGTATGACTGCCGAATCATTATATTGGTATTTCTTTTAGTCTCCACTGACTTGGAGCAGCTGGAAGGAAAAACCTAAAATTATGGAACTGTAACCTTGCCAAACTCTGATATCGGTTCTATAATTACTTGTTACAATGTACTTTGAAATGTATCCTGTTTTTGTAGCTGTGTTATTTTTCACAATTAAAAACATGTTTAAAAAGTAGAGTTCTTAAGTACAATGTTATTAAGTGAGGGCTTACTAGCAAGGCTGACTGATCATTTAGAGTAGAGGGGCTTCACCTATAGTTCAGGCTTCAATCCTGTTAGTCCAAAAGATGAGGTAGAGAGGAAGCATATCTGAAGCATAATGGAAATGCAGTGTGAGTGAGAAAACAACTTTTTTTGTTTTAAGCCACTGAAATTATGAGCGTGTTTGTCTGTGTATGTGAGGTTATTTTTTTGGGGGGGGAGGGTATTATAGCAGTAGAACCTAGTTTATCCTAATTACAGTATTGTTAGGTAAAATATGTTGTCAAGGGTCTTCATTCATTCCACATTCAACAGATATTTATCACAGCACCTACGATGAGCCAGTCCCTAGCCGAGGTGCTGATGCATACATGATGGCAGGCAGAACAGATAAAGCCCCTGCCATTATGATGATTATAATCCACCGAAGGAGATAGAGCAACTGATTACATGAATAAATATAAAGTTTGTACCGAAATTAGTGCCATGCATAAAAGTACATCTGACCTAGTTAGGAGGGCTGGGTGGGGGTGAGCTGTGCAGAAAATCACTTTGGAGAAAGTGATTTTATTGTAGACTCATAACTAGGGAAAGCTAAGTAGTCTAGCAGGCAATGGGGAGCAGAGCATTTCAGGCAGAGGGTGCAGCAGGCGTGTGTGTTCTTAGGTAGTGGGGAGCAGGATATTATGAAGCAAGGGAGGAAACCCAGTGAGGTGAGGCCAGGCCATGCAGGACCTTTAGACCAAGTTAAGGATTGTGGGCTTTAAGCTCAGAGTAAATGGAAAGGAAATGGAAAAATTTAAAGAGGGAGGGTGCACCGTGTTGTTGCAATTTCACGGTGATGTGGGCAAGTTCCTCCCAAGGTTAGGCTCAGATGTTGAAATGCAAGACATTCGTTCTTTGGTGTGGTCAAAGAAAGATTTAAAACTCAAACAGTGGAGAGTTCCTAGATTGAGGGGGGGGCGGGGGGGGGGAGGTGTCAGGAGGTCCAGATCTGAAAGAAAGAGTAGCAAGATGAGCAGGGGTTTTATAAAGAAGTTTCTCGGATACACCTGCCTGGCATGAAACTTGAAAGAGACACAGAGAGGGAGGATATGCTTGTGAGGTGGGGGTGATGGGACTGAACTTTATCACGGAGCTCCAGCAGGTGACAGAAACAGGCAGAAAATGAGGCTTAGAAACCGATAGCACTAAATCAAATGTCACTGCAGGCACAGGGTTTCTCTTCTATGCCTTCTATAGAGGGGGGGCAGCACACAGCACAATTAGATTTGAATTTGAAAGGATTCCTCTCTGGCTATAGTGTAGAGATTGGATTGGAGGGAAGCCAGATTTGATGCTTGGGCACCATTTAGGAGGCTTTTGCAGAGGTCCAGGGGAGTGATAATGACAGATGAGACGAGTACTGGTGGTGACAGAGAGGAGGAGGCTGCACATGAGATGTATTTACAACAGCATCCTTTTGAATGTGATAGGGTGACAAAAAGGGAAAGAGTAAAGATTTCTTTCAGAGTTTTGTTTTTTATAACTAGATTTTTGATGGTATCATCCACTGAAATTGGGAACACTAATGGATAGAGGGAGTAATTTTTTGGATATATTTATGGGAGGTACCTTTGAGACATAGGAATAGAGATTTCACATAGTGGGTGCTTGATAAGTCTGAAGTTCAGGAGGAAGGCCAGAGTTGAAGATAAAATGTGTGAGTCTATAGACATGGTAGGGAATTTAATCCGGGTGTGGAGAAACCAACTAGAAAGAAGGTAGGTGGGCCTATGACTTGAGGGACTCCAACATGTAGAGAATGTGACAGCTTGTTTGCAAAATGGTTGCCTTAATGCCCTTGCCTGGCTCTTTGCCTTGGGTATTCCTCTCCCATACTGACTCTGGGTCTTAGCCAAGTGATTGCTAGCAAATATGATGTAGACAGAAGCTTGAAAAGTGCTTACTCTTTGGGGTTTGCCCTCTCTTATTGCTGGGTATCCCTCTTCTGGAGGATGGAGAGTCAGGCCACAGCTGTCCCAGGTATCCCAGACTTCAGAGATCAAGCCAAGAGAAACAGATGTCAGAAAAGCCAGAAGAAGAGAATATTTCAAGGTGGGGATATTAGAAACATTGAATTCTGCTGAAAGGTCAAATAAGAGAAGGATTCAAAATGTTCGTTGCATTTAAAAGCATTGAAGTTATTTTTCATCTAAATAAGAACCATGTTCTAAGTGAAATGGGGACAAGAGAGAGGAGAATAGATTCAGGAGTGATAGGGAAGTGAGGAAATAGAGATGGGGGAATCGGCAAAACTGTGGAGAAGTATGGCTTTGGAGGGGAAAAGAGAAATGGGGCAGTAACCTGTGGTTGAGAGCTGTGATTCTCAACCAGGATGATTTTTGCCACCCCCAGCCCCCCCGAGGGGACATTTGGCTGATCTGGAGACATTTCTCCAGTGAGAGAAAGCAAAGTGGGAGGGCTGCTCTCATAGGTACAGGCCAAGGATGCTGCTTAACATCCTACAGTGCACAGAATAACCCCCAGGACAAAGGATTATCCAGCCCCAAACCTCAAGAGAGATCTTAGCCCATAGGAAAAAGTGAATGGACGGGGTAAGGGTATTTGTTTCGTTTGTTTTTTTAAAGATAAGATGTTTGAGTATGTTTTGGTTCTCACGGGAAGGATCTAGTAGAGAGGAAGAGATTGGGGACAGAATAGAAACGTATAAGGTTTCTGTGGCTAGATATTATTATTATCCTTTTTGACAGATGGGGTAACTAAGACTCAGAGTGAGTAGGTGATTTGTCCTAGGAGCTGCAACCAGTGAGTGGTAGAGCCAAGATTCAAACCCTGGTCAACGTGGCTCTAGAACAAGTATCCACAGCAACTCTTAACTCTGCTACATGGCCAACAAAAACACCAACTGCAGCAAGAGAATCCCAACAAGCTAACATCACAGATATCTCCTTTTCCCCTTCTGAAAGCTCTACTCTCACCCTTGAACCATACTATTTTTATTGAACCATGTGCATGGCTTACTGTTGACGCTGACTATATTATTTAGGGAAGAGGAACCTTATCTATAGTTTGGGCTTCAATCCTCTTAGTCTCATTTGTAGCTATTTTACCTCTGCCATGTGGGAATCATCATTTCTTCTTTGAGACCAATCTGCCTAAGGAACCTGCCTCTGCCTTTCTTTTTCCCTCCTTGGAATGCTTTGCAGTGCCATGGTTGCTCCTCAAGCCCTGTTCTCTTGTCTGAGGGGCACAGCTGGCTCATGTGGGCAGCACAGGAAAATGGATCCACCCAAGTGGAAGATCCTTCCTGGATCTGGTTCTGAACTCTAGCCTCTTCTCAGGAGTTCTATCTGCCCTTTGACCCCAAGGAATAATGTTACAGAATTCTAAGCATTTTCATTTGATAATATCCAAATAGTGGCAATAACAGACGTACAGTTAGAAAAGAGCACTGGAGATGCTTGGCTGTTGTCCCCGGACTGTTATGATGAACCAAGGAAAGTAAGAAAATGAAAGGCAAATGAGGAAATGCAGGCAGGGAGGGATAGTTATCAGAGCCAAATAGCTCATTAATATGCTGATATAACTGTGGAGGAAACTTTTGAAACGTGTACCCAAGGGGCTTCCTAGAATGACCTCACAAGTGTCTAGGGTAGATTGTACCTTCCTGCCACAGAACTGGGCTGGCTTTAGGGGCAACTAAGGAAGTTTTAATGTCATTGAGTGATGTATGGAGATTAGAAAGAGCCTTGTATTAACTTTCTTGTTTTAACAGATTCTATACCTGATCTATCCAAGAGAGTTGAGAAGCTATCCTATTTTTAAATCCCTTTGGAGAGATTTATAAGCCTCCCTCTCCTACTTATTCCAGTTTTTAATACATTTCAGTCTCAGAATTTAGGATTTTGTCTAGGCATATTTCCTGTTTGCTCACATTGTGATTCCCTCTTTACTCAGTAGAGAAGAGGATACCTTTTGGCACCACTTACAACATAACCCTTCATTGAAATATTTGTTTTTCCTTCCACACATCTTTCTTTCTCTTTCCAGTCCATCTTTTCTCCCATTCTTTTGCCTACTCTTTCTCTTTCTCCCTTCATTCTCCTTCACATTTAGTCTTCTTTTTTTTCCCTAGCCTTCTCAGAATTTGAACCCAAATGTATTTGACTTAAAATTCCAGAAACTGAAGCATAAAGGACCACTTTGGTCTACAAGGTTATTATTAAAAATCTGCAACATGATCTATTAAGATGTTATGGTGGAAAACCTTCCGGAACAATTGAATTTCTATTGAGAAAAAATATAAAGTCACTATTACTGCCTTGCCAGGCTTCTCTATTGCTTTTTTCAAAAGTCTATGGAAATAGTCTAGTTTATTTTTCCCAGTTTCCATGTGTTCAGTACTGCATCTGAAGAATAAATGGTCAAAATGGCAATTTGCCACAAACTATGCTACCATTTTGAAAAGAGTGTTTCAGAAGAGAATATAATTTGCTGTTGACTAAAACATTTAGAGTAGGAATAATATTTGAATCAAATGCTTTTCATGAAAAATCGCTAAAAACCTACCAGAAAAATATTGAAAACACTTTGGATCGTAGCCTCGCCTTTTATTACAGAGTTCAAATTACTTGTTGGGATTTGGGCTGTTTCCATAGAGGCTGAGCTTAAATGAAGATCTAAAATCCTTTAATCTTAAGACTATTTCACACGGCATCAGAGACTTGTGTAATAAGTGATTTCCAGGTTTGGGGAAGATTCGTTCTTAGGCTTCTTTATTAAAAATCGCCAATTTTCCTCCCAATCCCACCCCCATTTGAGGGACTGACCCAATGCTGATTTTGTGAGCCTATCTGCTAAAGCGATTTGGGGGGGGGGGGGGGCGGGCAGTGTGTAGCACTAAACATCCTCTGAATGGTCAGCAGAGAGTAGCAGTTAGGCCAGCCTGCAAAATTGTCACTGCAGATTTCAAATCCTAGACCGATGGCCTTGCAAAGTAGCCACCTTTCATTTTCAAGTGAAAATGATAAGGAATAGGTAGCTCAGAAGGTCCTATGAGTGATCTCTCCTGAACGAACTGACTCCTGTTTCAGCTGCCTTCTGCACTGCAGATGGCCAGAGAGTGGGTGGTGCAGCATTCTGGTTAGTAATGATTATTTTGGCTGATGTATCTATGTTTGTCCTGTCTGCCATCCAAAGCTCAGGCAAGCTTTCCCTTCTACTAGCCTCAGGTTACAGATAATGACAGTGGCACAGTTGGTGGGTGAGCAGCTACCACAGACGGTGGCAGAATATAATGAATGAGTTGGCATTGGAACTCTTACCCCACAGCATCCCACATTCGGCAATTACTGCAGCACGTTGGGAATTAGCCTCTTGCCTCTATGAAGCCAGAGGAGTTAGGTGAATTTAGGTGAACAAGAAATAAGAGAACAGCCAAGCATATGTGTGGCAAGAGATCTTTTGCAAGTCAGGGTTTTGTACCAAAAGACTTCGTGAAGTGTCTTACATTTTAAACATGCTATGAATTGAAGAAAGGAAAATGGACTTCCATAACTTATTTAAAGAAAATCATCGAAAGACAGAAGCAATTTACACATAGTTGTAGAATTACTAGCATTTGCTAGTGTATAATGGCTGGCTGATTTTGTCCATTATATCATCAGACTCAGTCACTCACTTGCCCTAAGTCACCTAATATGAAAATTAACTCATGGAAAGCACTTTCTAATTGGCAAATACTACTCGCACACTAATAGTTCTCATCTAAATTAATGGATTACATGATAGCAATCCTAATGGACCCATAATTCATTGCTACATTTTGTAAATTGAGACTCTTTTCAGTTGTGTATTATATCCTGTTATTTATTCTGGCTAAACGGAAAGTTGCTCTTCTTAAAGCTATTTCTAATATAATGACTTTCTTTGTATGCTCTGTCACTCATATCCCTGTTGATATATAACTAAGTACCTTAAAAATTTTTATTAATAAAACCAATCAACATACAATATGAACATTCTTTTTTTCATCACATAGTTGTATATTTATCTTCATGATCATTTCTTAGAACATTTGCATCAATTCAGAAAAGGAAATAGAAAGAAAACAAAAAATTCATACATACCATACCCCTTACCCCTCCCTTTCATTGATCACTAGCATTTCAATCTACCAAATTTATTTCAACATTTGTTCCCCTTATTATTTATTTATTTTTAATCCATATGGTTTACTCACCTGTGCATAAGGTAGATACAAGCAGCATCAGACACAAGGTTTCCACAATCACAGTCACACTGCAAAAGCTTTATCATTATATAGTCTTCAAAAAACATGGCTACTGGAACACAGCTCTACATTTTCAGGTGGTTCCCTCCAGCCTTTCTGTTGCACCTTAACTAAAAAGGTGATATCTATTTAATGCATAAGAATAACCTACAGGATAACCTCTCGACTCTATTTGGAATCTCTCAGCCATTGACACTTTACTTTGTCTCATTTCTCTCTTCCCTCTCTCAGTCGAGAAGGTTTTCTCAGTCCCTTGGTGCTGAGTCCCAGCTCATTCTCAGATTTCTGTCCCACGTTGCCAGGAAGGTCCACACCCCTGGGAGTTATGTCCCACATAGAGAGGGGGAGGGCAATGAGTTTGCTTGTCATCTTGGCTGAGAGAGAGGGACCACATCTGAGCAACAAAAGATGCTCTCTTGGGGGTGACTCTTAGGCCTAATTTTAAGTAGGCTTAGACTATCCTTTGCAGGGTTAAGTTTCATATGAACAAACACCAAGATTGGAGGCTCAGCCTATTGCTTTGGTTGTCCCCATTGCTTGTGAGAATATCAAGAATTCTCCACTTGGGGAAGTTGAATTTTCCCCCTTTCTCACCATTTCCCCAAGGGGACTTGGCAAATACTTTTTTATTCACTGTTCAAATCCTTCTGGGATTTATCAAGGCATCACTCTGGACAAACCTACAAAATCTCATGCCCTACTCAAGGTTCCATGTACTTATAATGTTCAATTAAGCTGTCCACATAAGTTATATTAGGAAATACACTAGTCGAAATATAAATTTTATACCAAATAAACATTTTTTGCTTTAGTCTTGCAAATAAGTTAAAGTTTTAAAATATGAATTACCATCTCTTTTCAACACCCTGCATTATTGACATTCCTTTGTTCTTCCTCATGCAAATCATTTTTAAATTTGTACATTTAGTCACTATCATTATACCCTCTAGGCATTTCTAGATTATACCATCTCAGTCTTTATCGTCTATCTTTCCTTCCGATTTCATTTGTGCCCCAGCCCTCCTCCCTCCGTCATTCTCACATTCAGCTTCACTCAGTGTTCTAACATTATTGTATTACAGTTAGGTAGTATTGTGCTAGCCATACATGAATTTTTACAATCAGTCCCATTGCATAATCAATACAACTGAGTTTTGCCCTAGTTTTCAAACAGAAAAGTTTCAATTCTCAAACAAAATGCCAGGCTCATGATAATGCTTAGTAGATTCTATTAGTGGTTAATGAGATTGAGCTGTAAACCAAAAATTCCTAGAGGAGAGTTACATGCTAGCAAATTTCAAAATTGGGTTGTTATGTTATTAAATTTGGTCATTTTTAAGTCACCTTGAAGTCTCATTTTCTCAAGGGAATATAAATGCAATTCTTCTGGAATTTCCATATGGAGAGCACTTGGCAATCTTTTGAGTCCTTGGAATGCTTGACAAGTTCTTCACTTCTTGCTTAACCTATAGTCCCCTACTGAACTATAACTGAATGGAAGATGAATTCCTGGTTAGACAGCTCAGGATTAGAAAGCTGGGGAGGCTCTGGGGGCTAGATAACAGGCTAAAGGGGTATGAGCCTACAGAAGGATAAATTAGCCCATCTGGTCCTCTAAGTCAGAGTAATCAGCTGCTCACTTGCATAGGTATTAATTTCATCCTGAGTATCAAGACAAAATTAAAACTTGTAAGGCATGCACATTTGCTGGGAACACTGAGAAATTTTTGACATGTGACATGTAAATCCTGACAAAGAAGAACTTCACCTTTCAAAGGCAAAAACAGTAGGCTTCTTTTGCACCTGCTAGTTTGACTCTTAAGTATAGCTCCAAGGGCAATTCTAGGTAGCCCTTGGTATTTATAATACCAAGTAGCCTATTATGCTCTTTAATAGAGGTGTGTAAAATATACTTCAAATATTAGTTTACCAGCTGTTCTAGTTTGCTAGCTGCCGGAATGCAACACACCAGAGACGGATTGGCTTTTAATAAAAGGGGATTTATTTTGTTGGTTCTTCAGAGGACAGGCAGCTAACTTTCCACTGAGGTTCTTTCTTACGTGGAAGGCACAAGATGGTCTCTGCTGGTCTTCTCTCCAGGCCCCTGGGTTCCAACAACTTTCCCTGGGGTGACTTCTTTCTGCATCTCCAAAGGCCTGGGCTGAGCTGCTAATGCTGAGATGAGGAATGTCGAGCTGCTTAGACTGTGCTACATTGCGTTCTCTCATTTAAGCACAAGCCAATTAAGTCAAACATCACTCATTGCAGCAGACACGCCTCCTAGCCAACTGCAGATGTAATTAGCAACAGATGAGATTCATCTACCATTGGCTCATGTCCACAGCAACAGAACTAGGTGCCTTCACCTGGCCAAGTTGACAACTGAATCTAACTACCACACCAACGAATGTAAGTTAATAGTGACACCTGTATTATGAATGGAACTCCTTTATTTAAAATTTGTTGCCCAAAACTACAAATAATCTCCATCCTTGACATATTCTACCACGTTTGCCCTATGAGTACTTGCAATATTCTTGGGATGATATTGTGGCCAGGGTTATGCCTGAATTTACATGACAATAGGCTAAAATATAATGGAATTCTTTTGTGATTGCATACTGCTGTATACAAATTCTGTATGCGGAGAAATCAAAGCATAGATGAATTAAATTATTTTCTTCATATTGTAGAAATCTAGTAGCAAATTGCATGTTCCTCTCTGGGGAGTTACAGAGGGAGAAGCTGGTAATGCATTAGGCTATTGGAATTTTGTGCAGAGGATTGTAATAGCTGGCTTATTCTTATATATTGAACTACTGAAGAAGAAACGAGAAATGTGGGATGAATGAAATAATTTCAAGTCGAATGCTGTGAAGTGAAAAGCTCATTATTAACAAATGAACACTGAGCCCCTACAACAGCACGAGCTCTGCACTAGACCCCATGATCAATGAAGTCACTATCCCATGCTTTTCGTCTCTGAGATGCTTACAATTTACTTGCAGTGGCAAGACACCCATAAATGAAAAGTTAGTAGCATAAGAAAAGTACTTCATTAGTTGACAGTTAATCTAGACAGCTTACTGAAAAGGAAAGCATGCTGGGTTGGGAATAATTATATGGATGAACTACATCAGTAACATAGAGCAAGTCCCCAAATCCCTGGGCCTCAGATTCCTCACCTAGTGATAGTGAATATTTATTGAGTACTCACTAAGTGGGCACCAGGCATTGTCTGAGCATCTTACAAAAGTCTCTCATTTCATCCTCGAAACCATCCTATGAGGTTGAGGATATTATTCTATTTCTGAAAATTAAATAGTAATGATCATGGAATTACAAAAAAAATAAAATAAAATGTGTACCTGCTTTCTTGAAAAGATAATAGTTTACCCAGAGTCAACCTCTGAGTTCAAAATACTTATACCAATGGTTCAAAATACTTATACCAACGGCAGAAATTGGGTATATAGCAGAAGAACAATCTCATCACTATCAGACATCACTAACAGCAAGATTTGTTGAGTGCACACCATATGCCAGGCACAACTCTAAGGTCTTTATAAATATTGTTATTTAATCCTCAAAACAAACCTATAGAAGATTGTATTGTGCTATTTATTTTTTCATGTAGCCTCCACTTTAGTGATGTTGTTAGTAGAGCAGACAAAGAAAAGAAAAACTCAGGAATAATCCATTGGGATTATAAGTAAGGAAATTATTTTTTCTATATATTCAGATAAATGTACATTAACCTTTTACATCCAACACCAGTAAAATTCATGTAAGGGAAATGAGAGTGAAAAGTTTTCTGCCAAACACATTACAATCTAGAATTACAGTACAGTGCAGAACTAACCTATGGTAGTCGACAACATTTTACTTTTTAAAATACGGACAGCTAAAAATCCAAAACGCAAATACCATGTATGTTACCATCACTTCATAAAAGAAAGACCATTTTAAAACAAAAAGGATTTTTTTGTTAAAAGGATACAAGTTCATAATTAATGTAATTGAACCCATTTCGCTTTGAGAAAGATTCACTTGGTTGTCTAATTTCTGATTTCAGAGCCTGACAAAGAAAATGTCATCACGGACTGGCACTATGATGGGGACCACCAAGCATCAGCCACGTCAGCCACATTCATGACTACATTTTTCTGAAAGCAGATGTAACCCAGATTGAGTAGGCTTTGACTTTTCCCCACATCTATCTTGAGGCCATATTCAGCAGCTTATTCCATCTTTTTCAAAAACAAATCCAACTCTGTAACCTATTGGGACATCATGGTTTCTGAAGATTATAAAAATACAGGGAAACAATTTTAGCTGGCATACCACATAGCAAAACTTTATAACTATTCCTTTGAACCATCTTAGTTTTTTCCCTCAAAATCCATCTCTGGTGCCAGGTTCCTCACCTTTCCTTCGAAAGAAAGAAATGCCCCTTTGTAACCATAGGCTATAAAATCCAGCACCTCTCTCTTGCAATCACTCTGGCCCCGAGCTTTAATGTCCCACTCAATAAAACTGTCACCTGGCATTAACTAAGCCTACCTCTACCCCCTGTAGTAGATTGTATTTTTCAAAGAAGAATATATAGATCTTATGTTGTGACTGACATTCCTCCCACAGAAAGAGGGGGCTCTGTGTTTCTTCTCTTTAAATCTTGAAGAAGACTTGTGGCTGATCTGACCTAAAAAGTATGCTTGAAGTGATGCACTGTAGCTTCCAAGGTTTCATGTGCTGTTTTGAAGCTGTTATTTACCCCAGAAAAGGCCATGTTGGCCATGTTCTTTTCATTCATTCCTGTGGGTGTAGACCTGTTGTAGGTGGGAACTTTTGGCTAGGTTATTTCAATTGAGACGTGACCCACCTCATTCAAGGTGAGTCTTGATCTTTTTATTGGAGTCCTTTACAAGAGAATAAAGGACAGAAAGAGCCAAGAGAGCCTAGAGCGAGAAAAGCCCCAGAAATGCTAAGAGGTGACCCATCAGGCTGAGAGAGGAGGCCACTGGAACCAGAAGCTGAAAGCAATGAAACCCTGGAGTAAAGGACCAGCAGATGCTGGCCATGTGCCTTGCTATTTAATAGGGGAACCCCGGATGTCAGCAGCCTTTCTTCGGAGAAGGTATCTTCTTCTCAATGCCTTAATATGGGCATTTTAATGGTCTTAGAACTGTAAATTTGTAAACTAACAAATACCCAAATAATACCTAATGGTAAAGTAATCATGTTAAAACACTGAATGAAGCTGCATCTGAGCTATAGGTTTTTTTTGTTGTTTTTTTTTTTACTATTATTATTACTTTTATTTTTTTTCTCTATATTAACATTCTATATCTTTTTCTGTTGTGTTACTAGTTCTTCTAAACCGATGCAAATGTACTAAGAAATGATGATCATGCATCTATGTGATGATGTTAAGAATTACTGATTGCATATGTAGAATGGTATGACTTCTAAATGTTGGGTTAATTTCTTTTTTTCCGTTAATTAATAAAAAAAAAATACCCATTGTTAAAAGTCAGTATATTTCTGCTATATTGCATTTTGGAAGCTTTAGAAAACTGAAAATACATCCTAAAAAGCATAAAGCTCCCAACAGACTCTTTCTTTTAGGATGCATTCTCTTGGATCTCAGTCATGATCTTTTGAGGAATCTCAAATTAGTCCACAGGCAGAGTACACACAGAGAGTAACTAAATCCCTCACCTGAAGCATCAAACAACAGATATTTGAGGAAAGAGCTTTCAGAGGATTCCAACTCTCAACCTTTCTGGTCTACCAGTTGAGACCTCAGACAATGTAGAATAGAGATGGCTTGTCTCTCCTCTACCCTGTTTGATTTCCTGACCCACAGAAACCATTAGAGATTATAAATTATTATTATTGTTTTAAGCCATATGTTTTGGGGTGTTTTGTTATGCAGAAATAGATAACTGATATACCTCTTTAAGAATGTGCTCCATTAACATTTATTGTTCTTATGTTTCCCTTGGGGCTGGGTAGTTAATGTCTCACTATCTTCTTTGTCCAACTGCATTTCAAAATATTCACCATGTAAGCACTGGTCTCACACAATTATAACTAGGATATTATTTATTTGAGTCATTTATGTAGAAAAATATAAAGACTTTTTTGAAAGTCTTTAAGAAATTTTCTAGAGTTTATATCAGAAATATGAGGTTTGGAATAATGTCCTGGTTATACAGAGAGAAAACACTGCAAGTGCAAATTGTATTTTGCTAACAAATGCATCAAAATAGTTATTTGTTAAATATTTACATTCTTTAAAATTTTTAAGCCATAAAAATGAAGCAGTTAGACTGTCATTTAACATTTAATTTGCATATTTTCATGCAAGAAGGAATAATAACAATTAGAGAAAACTAAATTTCTCACTAACTTTTACTTGATAAAATTGGAAATAAAACTGAACATTATTTTGATTATAAAAGCATCCTTTAATACTTCAGAATATATTCCTCAGTAACCTTGGAAATCTGCATTTATTAACACCATTTCACAGTTCTCAATCTATTCTTGGCAAGATATTGCAATGGCTGGGCAAGCTCAATACTTATCAAATTATTTATATTGCATATGGTAGTATAAGTTATAAGGAATATTGTGAACATTTATAATACATGAAGCATTTCTGTAAATGATAACTAAAAAGGTTGCAATACCACCTTCCATACCTATGCAATTTAAACTATAAATTTTTGAGTAAGGGATGAAATAGTAGCAAGGCTTAGTGAAGGGAAGAGCCACTCAGAAGTCACACCAAATGTGCAGCTCACTAAACACTGATTTCCTTGGAAGATTTTGATTTTCCTTATTTAAAGAAGGAGAGGATTAGCAAGAAATGACGTCTGAGGAATATTGCCGCCATTGGTTTGAGACCCTTCAAACAATTCTTTTAGCCTGTGAAGCCAATCTCCTAGTTTAGCATTAAGGAACTAATATTTTGGCTGTTATCTGAGCAGTGTTCAGCATCAAGAAATGTGTTCAAGTAGGAGATTCAGACCCAAAAGTTGTAGAAAGAGAGCAGGACAGAGTAATAAGACAGAAATTGCTGTTATTATCAGAGATGACAGGTCAAAATAAACGTTAGCTCAGATTGTGGCACTGGCATATGGAATAAAAATTCATTCTTAGTTCCAAAGAACCACTCTACTGGGAAATGTCACTGCGCTGAAGGTCCATTCCTTATCTTTTAAGATTTCACTCTGTCATGCAAGTGAATTCTTTCGTACAGATTCAGAAGTGTCATATATTGTATTCCAAGCCCTTTTCTTCTGATTCTCATCAGAATTTTTTGCAAAGAAAAATCAGTGATGTATAAAATATTTATAGATTTTAGAAAGTTTTCCCAAGTTGGTAATCAGAAAGATGTTCAAAATATTTTGCCTGCATGAGTATTTTATAAAATTTGAAATAATCTAATACAAATATAATGATATGAAAGCAATAAATATTAATCTGCAAAGTAATAAGTATCTGGAAGAATTTTTATGATGCCAAATAACATAGAGTGTCTAATGAAAGTATTATGTGAAAAAGTTTCACATGTAAAAACAAAGTTATAATAGGAGGTGTGAGGGTAGTTCAGTGGTAGAATTCTTGCCTGCCATGCAGGAGACCCAGGTTCAATTCCCGGCCCATGCATTATCCAAGCACATGAAGAAAGCAACAAAAAACAAACAAGCAAACAAAAAAATTCAACAAAATGCTGCAATAATGGATACTCACATGGAAAAAGAATGCAATGCAACCCTGCTATACAGCATACAAAAAAAAGTTATAATATACCTAGATTCTTAAAAAATGTATATAAATAAAAATATATAAATAATACATAAGGATACAAATTACTAATAGTACTTTCTCTTAGTGTTGTAGTAAAATTATTTAAAATTTTCTTTATACTTGTCTATTTTTTCTAACTTCCTATAATGAAATGCCTTATATTTATAAGTAAGAAAAGATTATTTAAAAAATAACTAATTTTTAAGACACCAACAGAAATATTTACACATTTTGCCTAGATTGGCATAGGGTTTGTAATTGCTAAAGTTTTAAACAAAGCAAATATAGAGGAATAAGAAAACATATTAAAGTGATTACAATTATTGCAATTAGATTTTTTCACCTCTAAAATCATCAGTGTAAAATGTTTGATAAATGAAAGCAAGTGTACCTGTTTGTGTATGTATAGACTCTCTATAAGTTTACATAAGGAATTGGTAATAACAGGTGTGCCTCAGGGAAGGGACTGGGACACTAAGAATTTGGGTAAGAAAAAGAATTACACTCATACATATTTTTATTATTTAATTTTTTTATCATGTACATGTAGCATTTTTTAAAAGATTTAAACTATGTATAATAATTGACCCTGGTAAATGTCTAATTCATCTAACTGGTGATCATTTTGACTTTAGCAGGTATTTCCCCCAGGCCACATCTGCCTGGCAATTCAATTGGCATATGCAGCCTGAGTAGCAAACCAGTTTTTCTGTTCAGTGAGGGCCTGCCAAATTGCAGGAACATACTGCCCCATCCAAGTACATTCTTCTGCTCAAAATAGGGAAGGAAATCCCTGGGGATGTCATCCAAATTGGCCTGAATCTGCTCAGGCTTCCAGCTTTCAGGACACTGCAGGAATTACTCATCTCCTCCACACCCAAGCCTGAGGATTCCACCCAAATGAGCTGAGGGTTTTTATTTTCCCCTTCCTGTTTAATATTCTTGTCCTGATCATTTTAACCATGGCAAGAGCCAGTTATGGGGATTACCTTTCTGTAGCTGGCTGGAGGTGGACTATTTGTCCCACAACCCCTCTTTCTATTGCAGCCATCCTTTCCGTCTTTCCAAAAGGGAAAATCCTGGCATTACACAGAGCTACTTCCTTGCTTCACAACCTTCCCTCTAATTCCTAAACCTTTAGACAGTTTTTATTTTATTTTTGTATGGGTGGCATCCTCTTTCAATCAGGTCTCCCTTCTCCAAGAGAAGATTTCCTATTAAGTAATTCAATACATGCTTGTTGCGGAGCTGCTTTTTTTTTTTTTTTTTTTTTAATATTTTTATTGACAAAACAACATACAAACTCAAATATTCTTAAACAAACATTTCATGCATGGTTACAATCAATGGCTCACAATATCTTCACATAGTAGTATATTCATCACCATGATCATTTTTTAGAACATTTGCATCTGCTGCTACTTATTAACAGGAATAATTGAATGCTCTTGCCTTCTGTTCCCTCCCTAAATCCCCCTTATGTTTCAATCATAGGAGGTTGTGCTTCACTTTCTCTCTGACACAGTTATTTGATATTCTTTCTGGAAGAAAGAATTCGAGATCACCTATAAGAACTCTGTATTCTGGCTCCCATGGACACAGATGGAAAAGCAGTTGACCTGATTCTGAAGTGGACAACAGTACGAGAACACCTGTTTCAAATCTAGGTGAGAGAGTCGGGTCTCATACAGCAGGAAACCCTGAATAATAAAGCAAGAGGTCACTGCATCAAAAGAACATTGAATTATGGTGGGAGAAAATAGAGTTCCAGTTAGCCCATGTGACCGCTGTGCCCTTTGTTTAAACTAATCGACAAGCTTTGGGCTTCCGGAGCACTCTGACCCCTGGCAAACTGGGAATGCCCTCTGTCCCTTGCACTTTCTCACAAGACTCTGGTTTCTGGTTCCCTGATTTCATCCACTGGTGTCTATCTGCCCAGCACCAGCTACTTGCCATATCCTGGGATGTGGCTGGAACTGTGGCAGGGGTATCATTTTAGAGTCATGTGTGGTAAAACCTTTCAAAAACATAAGAGCACCCAGATAGCAATAGTGAAAGAACAAGAAATAGTATGGGTAGACATGCATGTGTTTGAGACAGTGGATGACACGAAAGGCGGGGGGTTGGGGATGTAGAGGGGCAAAGCTGGGTTTCTAGTAAGGCCAATAAAGCTTAAGCCTTAGGGCTCTCTTCTTGCACAAGCACCTTTCAAGTTTCTGGGGTGGGGCCCTGGTAATGTGCCCACTAGTCATAAGTAGCTATAAAATTAATGAAAGTAAAATAAACATAATCTAGTATCAAAAAGTGAATTTGAAAACAAACAAAAAAAGTGAATTTGGAAAGCTATTTGGAATATTTCTATTACATTCAATAAGACAAATTTCAATAACTTCAATAAGAGGACTGAGAAAGTACTGATTCTAGGTTTAGACATTTATCAAAAATACTTTTTTTAATTAAAGAACTCAGGAATATAAAAACAATTGAGAGAAAATTTTACAAAGCATTATTCGAATATGTAAAAATGCAATAAGACTGCACGATTAAATCAAGGAAAATTATTCACATATCAAGCAGTGAATTGATTTTTTTTCAGATCATCCCCCAAATGGCAATTTATTAAAAGGAAGAGATAAATTTCAAATAGAAATGATGAATGGGATCTTAAATTGCTTGACAATTCAATTAATGAAGAGGAGTGGATCAAACTAATATACTGAAAAAACCTTAAAATTTTTTTTCCTGATTTGATATGAAATACTGACACTCATGATAATATAAAATTCATGTTATGACAGGGAGTGAGGACTTCAATGAAAAACTGGTTGAAAAATAGAGGATTATGTGAAATTAGTCACTAGACATACACACACAAAACCTGAAATGCCCTGAAATCTATTTACTGCTTATATACGAAATAAACATTTTGAGGATTTCCCCAAATTTGACAATAACTTTAACACTTTACATGACACTACCAAACTTTTTTCTAAACTATGAATAATGATAACTTAAAAGTAGCCATACTAGGAGACCTAACCCCCACACATAATAACCCCACTCCCAGCTTTGCTCTCTTCGTAGTTTTCTGAAGGGAAATTTTTACTAGGAAGGAATGGAGACAAATAACACAAAAAACAGGAAAATAATAGAACATAGAAATAGGTTGATTTCCAAAGCACAGATTCCTTATCCTAATTTAACCTTAGAACTAAGAATTTATATGTCTCCCAAGTCTAAAGAGCTCTATTGAGAAAATATATACCTTATATTTTCTTATTTGGACTTTCAGGCTAATTTTTTCTATTAGTCAAATATATTCCATAGTTAAATGGACTTTTCCTCTAATTTAACGCAGATGTAATTAAAATACAATGTTCACTAAACTGCTTAGGTGAAAAACATGGTCTATTCAAAGTGGGGTGACTTGTTCCATGTAGTATTTTTTTTTACAGTTTTGAAACAGACTTTTCAGATCCCAAAACTCCAAGACTGACTAATGGGACTGAACTCCTGAGACCAGCTCTTCTTTTATTTCCATAGTCATTTCTGAACTCCATCTAATTATAAGCACTTTGGCAGGTCTCTGCAAGGCTGTAACTTCCTATGAGCAGAGTTCTCTAGCAGAATGCAGGATGGAAACACTTTCCAGTCTACCCCAATCTCTATCTCTCCTTGGTACTCCTTGCCACAAGAAGCAGGTGATTGTGGCCTTTTAATGCATTAAATGCCAAATCGTCTGATAAATGTCCATTTGGTAACTGCTTATAGTCTAAGTTAAGGACTGGCAAACTTTTTCTGTAAAGGAAAACATTTACACTCTGCTGGCCATAAGGTCTCCAGCTACTGGTTCTGCCGTTGTAGTATGCAACAACCAGACACCTTAATAGGTGTGACTGTGCTCCAATAAAACTTCGATTGACAACACAGCTATTGGGTAGGATTTGGCCCAAAAGCCATATATTGCCAATCCAGTTGTTCTACTGGATTTTAACTCATTTTTCTAAGCAGAAGCATATAAGCACACAAACACACACTAATGGTAGAGGTCTTCCCTGCCCAGATGTCCAACTTTAGCGCTCCCCATTCCTTTACATGCCCCTTGATCCTTCTCAAGTGAGGAATTTCCCCATTCTCCCCACTTGTCCATTGAATCCCCAGTTTACTACCAGTTTACAACATGCAATTATTTTAGAAAGGCAAGTAGAGCCAACAGTAAAAGGAAAAAAAAAAAAACAGCAAAAGAAAATTTCTCTCCTTGAGGGTGTAACAATATTTTTATCCCCAATATGCCTCAAATGGCATTGTTGTCCTGTGACCTAGCCAAGGAAGGTTGCTTAGAGCATTGCTTCTTATGGACCATTAGTAGAGACATAAATTCCAGGAGGAAAAATTGCAGATCATTATAAAACCCAACAAAAGCATTTACTAAAATCCATTTTTTAAATTATGTAAATTGATATATTTCAATCTCATGTGTATAGGCGTATGTCACTCAGTCTTTTGTTTGCTTGTGCTTACAAAATGCAGCCATGAGAACAATATAAATGTAAATTAGAAGGTACCCAAAGACAACTTTATTTTATTGTCATGATGTGAGGCTAATCAAAGTAGTCAGTCATTTTTGGATTAAAAAAAAAGTCCTTTAAATAAGAGAAATGATACAGATGTTTCAACTGATACCAATTTTATTTTTTGCACGTCACCTGCTTTTGTTTTTCTTGTCAATTAATAGACTGTAATAAGGTATTATATAAAATCAGTTTTCTGACAATAATATTTTCAAACTGTTAAAGCAATAATCTGTGGCAGCTTAATAATAGATCCTGGTGTTATATGACAAAACATATTTTGAATGGGAAAAGGTTTTAGTTAACAGTTCTAATTTACAACAATGAAATCTAACTTTAGGTGACCATTGTTGAGGCAAATTTTTATTATGTTTAAGTTACTCCTACAAGAGATCTTTGTGTATTTGTTAAAGATACATAAACTCTGTCAGAGAGTCAGAGAGCACTTAGCACTAAAGTAATAATTTCCTAAGTGGAATGCTGATCTGGAATTTTCTCAGGATCTCAAATGTCCCCACATCCCTGTCATTGCCACTTATGTTGACCTGGTAAGGGTCACTTTGGAATAATTATCTTCAGCTAATGTTGATTTAGATAACTACAGATATCGATGGGTCCTTCTTAAGAAAGAGCTGGGGTGACTACAGGCTGAAATCAGAAAAAAGTTTGTGTGTCGCGGAAGGAAGAGTGGAACCATATAAAAGTTCTCATCTATCATTAGCAGTTGTGGAAATTGAGGCAGAATATCTTAGATTTGACATTTGGGTTTATCGTATTATGATCAAGGACTTTTAGATCTTAGTTTATATTTTGAGTCTCTGTGATACTGGGATAATCATTTAACTTCTCTAGGCTTCTGTTTCCTCATCTTAAAAATGAACATAATAATGGTACCTACCCCTATGGTTGTTTTGAATATCAAACACAGTAATGCATACCCAGTGTTTAGCACAGGGTCTGGCATATGGTAATGTATTATTCCTTATTCTTAAACTTTAATGTAAGAGTTTAAGATGCAAGATGAAAGATAAAAGAGAAAAAATTCTTTGTTTATCAAGGGGAAAAAAATCAGTTAGAAAAAAAAAAAACGGCCCCAACCCAATTAAGACTGCAGAGTTAGTCTCTTTGGGGGTTCCATCACTGACAGAAGCTTTCAACAGCAGGAACTGGCAGAAAACAGTTAAAGAACTGCACTAACAGGGCAAGCATTTAAGTAAGGAAAAGGCTACTTAAAAGCTGTAGGACCTGGTTGGACTCTCCCTGACCCCTCACCAGCTCAGTGTGAAGCTGGCCTGCATTCCCCATGCAGAGCCCTGGTCCAGGTTCCAGAGGGAGGAGAGTAATCTTTATGCATATATGGAGCATGTATGTCTGGCCCATTCTGTCTGGTGGTGGCCTGAGGGACTTGCCAACCCAGATCTTGCCCTGTTTGTAGAAGGCAGCTCACCAAGATCTCCTACACAATGTTATTTGGGAGCACAGTCAAGTGGCTGCCTGGGGTAAGGAATATGACGGCTGTTGGAGCTGCAGTGCAGTGCCCAAGACTGTGAGCAAATTGCTTCCTAGGGAAGAGAGCACATTTATATTCATGGAAAAGAAGAATTCCCAGGGCCATGTACACATGCCCGAAATAAGAAGTATGTGGAGAAAAGATCAGAAAGATTCGAACACTGTGGCCTTGAGCTATTTACTAAACTTATTATAGGGATTAACTCTATAGGAGAGCACTTACAAAGGTCGGTCTTCAAGGATTGGGGAAGATGTTTTCTTTTTTCCTTCTTTTTTAAATTAGCTCCTGGAATTCAAAGAAATCTTAGTCATCGCATTAACTGGATACAAGCTTAAAGAATAGAAAGCTCAGAGTCTCAACTCTAGTCAGTAACACATTAAAATATGTTGTATCTGTATTTCCCCAATTAAAAAAAAAAAAAACTAAAGAGACAATGACAAAGGCAATACATGATCTCAGACAAGTGAGGAGAGAGGGCTCCAAAGGACAATACTGGGGCATATGAAAAAATTGGAAAACAGACAAGTTTTTTGTCAATGTTAAACTTCTTGAACTGGATAACTGTGCATAAAATGAATACAAAAGTGAATACCCTGTTCCTATGAAATGTATGTGGAATATTAAGTGTTCAAAGAGCAGGATGCATATAATCAAGTGTTCAGAATACGGATTGATAAATAGACAGACAGATAGATAGACAGATGAATTGATGGACTGATAGACTGATGGATAGAATGATACAGCAAATGTGGCAAAATGTTAAAATTGATAGATCTGGGTATCTAAAGGGGAGGATTGAGATATGCTAGAATTCTTTGTATGGGGTTTGTCTTATATTTGCCGCTGCCCTGTAAGTTTGAAAGTATTTCAAAATAAAAAACAAAATTAATAAAAAAAGGTAAGTGCCTTCTTATAATACCTAGTTTCTTCAACACTGTTATTGCTGATGCCAAAACCTGTTTCTAAATGATTCCAATTATATTTATTGATGTTGTTAAGCCAACCAGGAATTGCTTAGCTACAGGAAATAGTACTGAATATGCAATTAATATTCTGAAGAATTTGGGAAACTCAAATACCTCCATGTTTCCTAGTGATTCAGCCATTAATTTTGGAACAAGCCATTAAGTTACTTTCATGAAGGGTGGCTCTATCAGATTTTTCTTATTTTAGTAGAATGGATTCCCTAAAGAATAGATATTTTATTGAGGAAAGGGAAGATAGAAGAAGAAAAACAAAGTCTGAAATACAGAATTATAGTTGAGATTGAAAAACTGTGGTTATACTTGAGACAGTTTTCTACTGAGATGAGAAGATGGTGCCAGGAAGGAAAGTAGTATACTCATCATTTCTGGGAATGATGAGGTAATGTGCTTATATCCTCTACTATAAGGAACTGACCCTGCTGATCGATTACAGATCATTTTGGGGGACGATCTGTTTCTGAAGTACTTTTGAAGTAAATTCTCCCCGACCTCCACCTCCCCTGCCCCCTTCACACACACACACACACACACACAGTACGCTACCCTACAATACACAGAAATTTACTTTTAGAGGATAAGGACATGTATTACAAAAGTTTCATTGACAATTTTTTTTCACTTTTTCCTCATGACTGTCTTCAAAAGTTTGTATCAATAATACAATGAGAACTAATTCTTTGGTAAATCTAGCATTAAATGTAAGGGCGAGTCAGATAGAGGTACATTCCCTTATTCAAAGGGAAGCCTTTCTCTGTGGACTAATAGCAGTCAGAGTTAATTTTCCTTCAGGGCAAACTTCTTTTAAAAGAGAGAGAATTTAAAATAATACAGCACTTTAGAGGAACAATATTCTCCAAAGGGAAAGAGACATGCAATTTGTAATTTCATGCATTTAATTAATTGCAGCGCAAACCACTCTCATTAGAGTCCATTTGAAGCCTACCAGCTCGAACAGTCTAAAGGGAATAATTACAACGAGGCTCTGTCCTTGTCTCCTTATTGAGAGCTTCACAAACTTTGTCAGGGATATCTCAAGAGACTCTTCTCCCCCTCCTTTTGTCCTTACCCTTTATTTTAAAAGAATTCACTGAAATGAAAACTCATTTTTTTTTCCCTTTGGTTCCTCCCTACTAATACTTCATTTGATTTTGCCATCAAAGTCCTAGAAAATTCAAGGGCTTCCTATCCTTTGGTGTCTAGCTTGGTAAAGATGATAAATTCAATAAAGACCGTGCTATTGTCAGAGTTCTGGGTTGCAAACAACAGAAATTGATACTGGTCCACCTAAACAAAAAAGGGAATTTATCCCAAGAATACAGGATAGATCACAGAATGGATAGGAAGCTTGAAGAGCCAGACTTGGGCAGGATCCAAAGGAGTCCAGTCCAGCCAGGAGGCAACCCTAGAAGAGTCTGCCCAGGACCTGTGGCTCACCAGCTGGGAACTGGCACCGGTGGCCCCACCATCAGTACCACAATTGCCACTGATCTTTCTGCTCGATAGTGGCACCTGTGACACTATGGATGTGAGCTACTCTTTCAAGATTCCAAGTCCAGGCTGGGAGCCACAGCTCTGATGCCACGAGCCTCACACTAACCACCAGAGGGGTGTTCAGAAGGAATGCCCACCCCCTACAGCTCCCTGCTAGAAGGCTGGACCCTGACTCCTACCTGTCCTAGATTCCTCCAAAACGAGAAGTGTGTTGAGATATTGAGACATCAAAACAACAGTTGTCCACTTCAGGCCCTTAGCTTCCTTGAGTTCACATCCATCTGATTATCCCAAGGGTTATATTCTCGACACAGGTAAGCCAAAGGAGTGACAGTAACGTAAGCTAAAAAAGAGATGCATAGAGCAAATGATCTGTTGAAATGTCTCATGTCTGGCCAGATGGTATGAAACGTAGGCTCCCTCACCAAGGTGATGAGAACTGCAAGCAAAATGCTTCCCAGTTCCAGTGCTCAAGAATTCTGAGGTCAAGCTTAAGGGCCTACTTCAGGAAGGAACAATACTGAGATCAGGTGAAAATACTTTAGGTACATGCCAGGAAGAACTTGCTCCTAGAAAATCAGACTCTAAACCAACTAAAATAGCTTATTTATCATGACTAACAGCTTGCTCTTTGAAACCCTCACTTCACTTCAAGATGACATCAATTCAAAGCTACTAGGTCTTAACATCTGCTCAGTCCCAGACAGTTTTCCACTTTGCAGGGCCAGGCTCCCAAATCGGGTCAAAAACACAAAGTCTGTCAAAGTGGTGCTCTCCCTTATTGCCTTATTGTAGTGAGTCTAATACTTAGTTTTGTTTGATAAATAGGTTCTGTTGGTCAACTGCAAACAGAGGCATAGTCATTTCTGCAACTTAAATATTTAGGGAAATAATTGCTGAAAATTCCTAATAAATTGCATGTGAGAAAACAAATAACAAGAGTTTCATTTTAATCTTTTCATGGCTATACTGCCAGCATCTCAGTATCTGCCATATTCTAAAGGCTCAGTATATAAGTTGAATGAATGAAACGGTAAATAAATCATGAATGTGACTTTTAATATAATTCTGATGGACACAAACACATACTTTCATTAACAGAAGCTGAGAATGAGGGAAAAAAATTTAACCAGAATCCTGTTATTCTAAAATATCAAACTAATTTCACATTGCATTGCACACTTTAGCCATATAAAAGCAAATATTTTACAGTGCCATAACTTTAACACAGATGTAGTTGTATAATTTGCTTTTCTCCCCTAAAGGCTCTAAGTCCTTTCCCCCATATAGTACTCATAATGATCATGCTAATTACTACGCGATGGTCCTTGAATGTGATTTTAATATCTTCTGCTTTCTGTTTTGCCTATCACAGAGGGTGTCTTTCCCTTAAAGAGTACTTTTAAAGAGACCCTTAGTAAACCTAAGGTTGTTAGGCCTCACTTCAGTTTTTTCAGTGGATACTGAACAGAAGATACTAGAAGTTATAAACCCAAATAAGAAAATGGAGGTTCTGACCTTCATCTTTTGTCGTAAATACTCTGAAAAATCAATTAAACTTCCCATTTCTTCTTAAGACATGTGAGGCATAACGAGGCTGTCCGTGTTTGAGTTTCTGTGGAGTATAATAAATACCTTGCTCTAAGGCATTTTGTAACTATGATATGCTCCACAGTTGCTAATCATAAATACCATTTCAGAGGGTGAGAATTAAAACAAGCAAACAAAAATGACCCTCACAAGGTCAAAGAAGAGACTAAAATGGATCATGTTTGCATAAGCGCCATATCAAGGTTTTCCACCCCAGGTCCCAACCTTACAACTCTATCAGATAGATTTAAATGGTTACTAGCAAGAACACAGGTTGCTATAAATTAAAGTCTACAAACAATGTGTTACATGCAAGTTAGGGAAAAACAACATGTGAACGGCTTTCTGTTGTTTCCCTAGGGTCACATTAGTATTCAATTTCATTCTGGATTTTACTGTTCAAATTGAAGACACCGGGAAGGAAGGCAATGCTTAAATCCCAGAAATAGTATTTAAGGGTATTTAAGAAAGCAGTAATGTTCAAGACAATGATTATTTCTAATAAAGGAAATTCTCAAAAGAAAACTCAAATGCTAATGCAAAATACCTAAGTTGTTATTATAGCTGGTGCAGGAATTAGAAGTTAAATATAAAAAAACAATGGTTTAAAATAAAATAATACTCTGACTGGAAAAGATAGCGCACTTTAGATCCTTCTCTTTATTCCACAGCCTGTAATAAATCTGGAACACAGTTAAGTAATGTGGAAGGTGACAAAGTCCCTATCCAGTAGAAGGTACAGACGTTTCCAGTAGATGATGAAATTAGTAGGAACCAAAGAACACTCTTGAGGACCTATTTGTTTGGACTAACACCACCTCCGTGGCCCTTCTAAGAGACTTACCAGCTATGCTCCAGTTACCCCTCCCAGAACGTCTGCCTGTCAGGGACCAGCCAGACCCATCTTGAAATTGTTTTAGAATTCAACTCTAAAGACCCATAGCTCAGAGAACCACTTGAAAGAGAAGTGTTCTCCCAGTGCCTTAGTCCCCTACTGCTCTAGATTTCTCTCTTCTGTCCAAACTTCCCTTTTATTCTTCCCCAACTGTTCAAGTTTTCTGGAACCCTTTTCCTATGGTAAGTTGACCTCTCTTCATCCTCACCCCCCTCCAGTCTTCTCTCAAATTGGCTGTTGGCCGAGGACACAATTTCCCTCCAGTGCCTTGGAGCAGAGGCCACTCTTGTTCTCAACACCCTGCTCTCTGAGGCCCAGGGTGGGGTTGGAGCTTTTCTGGCTACTTGCATTAACTTACTCAATACTCCACTCCTCTACCCTCCCGTCATCTGACATCCGCAATCAATTCTACATCCTCATCTCTGATTTCAGCCCATGTTTCATTCACTGAAAACTGCCAACCACTTTGTACCGTGACATCTTGGGTCCTGCCACCCAACTGGGTGACTTCAATGTTAATCTGGAAGAGTCACTTCATACCAAGTCTCTCACTTCCTCGACTCCTTTTCCACTGCAGTCACTGTCTTCCCTGACAACCCACTACATTTCGACAATACCTTAAATTACCTCTGCTCATTAAATGTTAAGATTCAGACATCCCATTCTCCAAATATAACCTCCTACCTTTTCAACTTGCTCAGTTATTCTAATTTCACCCATTTGAAATCAGAGACCTCTAGTGACCTTGAACGCTTCTATATCAGCGTCCACTTACCTTCACTCATTTCCTTATTCAGCTTAGTTGTCACAATCCATCACTTCTTTCTCTGTCTTGCAAATACCTTCAAATCCTTGCCCTATTTTCCTTATGTTGCACCCATATTCAAAATCTGGATCAATTCAACTGTTTATCTTCTCCATGACTATATCAAGGCTCTAAGAACTGCTGACAAACATCCCCCAAAGGAAAATACTGGTGTCACAAAAAAAGTAATGGTAACTATCACCACCTGTACCTTCACTGTTTTAGTCATACAGGACAGTTTTTAGATATCTGCATGCAGGCAACCAGCTTTATCATGTCCTGGACCTTGTCCCCAGTGTTCTCTCACCCTAGTATCATCTTCTTTTAAGTCTCATCTTAGGTGGCAACTCCTCAAAGTCTAAGCTAATTTGCTGTTTCGTGACATCTCAAATTATTCTATATCTCCTCAGGTATATTTGTACATTCTATGTAACAAGCAATAGTATAAATGTCTATTTCCTTATTGGTGTGCCCTATTTCAAAACTCTGTGCAGGAAGGAACTATATCCGTTTTGCTGAACCTTCTGTCTCCAGGTCCTAGCTCAGTATATGGAAAATAATAGGCACATTAAATATTTATTGGATGAATGAATACATGATTGAGTACATAAATAAATATATTAATCAGTTATTCTTTTATTTTTTTGAAGTCAGTTATATATCATGTGGAAATACATGGCTTCAATAAATTAAAGTTAATCAGAATGTAATTAGGCTGGAGAAAAAAGAAAACCAAAGCTCCATGTTGACTAGGGCAAAAAACAGTAAGTGAAGGAGTAACAAGGGGGAACACTTATGAAACAAATAACCAAAATATGGGAAAATTCTAGAAAGTCAATTTTGCAGTATAATGTTGATGTATTCTAAACTATGTATTCTAAATTATAATCCTTTATTTCAATTTATTTATTCTAAATTCTAATTTATGTATTCTAACAGTTCGAATTTCTATGCATACCTTCTATATAACAAGGTGTGTGCGTGTACATGTCTGTGTATGATGTATCTGGGAGTGTTTATTATGACATTTGGCACTATCCACAATTCTTCAGGAATTGCATTGGTATTTAAATCAGGACAGCTAGGCATAAAGCATGGGCAAAGGTCTCGCCTTTCTCAGGCTCAGAACCACCAACTGTAGTGCAAATTATGCTAGTTCATCAAATAAAGACAACCTGTCACCCATATAAATTGTATAAATGACATTGAACAATTTAACTAAATGTCATACTGTTTTGGCTGAATCCCACAAATTTAAAATAGACCAAAATTGCCTGTCTCCATCTACTTCCTTTCAAGTGGAGAGAAGATTCAAAACCAATGGGAGAAAAATGTCTGATAAATGATATCTAAATGCCAAGTTGTTAAAACAAATTCTAACCAACTGGCTACAATTTTCAGTCATCTCCTCCCCCTTGCAACTCCCCACCCACAACTGTTCAACAGAAGTTTAGATGTCATCTCTTTATATCATTTTCTATAAACAGTTTACTCTAAACAATCTCTTTTTCCCTTACGTGTTACTCATGTGTGCAATAAAAAGTTTGATCACTTCATCTTTTTCTGAATTTCAGCTGAACATGTTTTCTTGTTTGGGGTTTTCTCAAAGTTATGCACTTTGGTCAATATTAGGCTTGATTCTGTGTATACACTTACGCAGCAGATACTAAGTTAAATAAACACCATTTAGTCAGAACTCTTTCATCTGATTTTTCTTCCTTCCCATAAACACATACCAAGAGAGAATAGCATGTGTAAATATTTGTAAAATCTCTCTAAGGACTTCTGTTACGAATGCTTCTGGGTTACACAGGAAGGGCAAACCGGGTAGTGATTGCAGCAGAGGAGCTCTCTGTGCAGCTTAAAAATTATAATTATTCTCTGACGGAAATAATGAAAAAAAGTGCTTTTTTCAGTTCTACACTGTCTGACTTTCATCACTTTTCATGGTGAAGTAAATGTTTCACTGAGTTCATTTAAAATACATACATATATATATATATATATATATATGTGATCACCAGCCAACCTATGGACTAACACAAGTAAAACAGTATGGTGTAATATCAGTTCATTCGGTACATCTATAATTAAAATATCAGGAAGTGTTACAAGAATGAAGAAGCACCCCAGTAGTCTGAAAAAAAAATTGAAGTTTGATAATTATCTTATTATTTCATAAATTGGGTGCATGACAGATATCACAAAGTCTTTTGAAATTCTATGATATGTAAGGGGGAAATTATCAGCATCTTTCTATTTGCTTATTTTAGATTAGATTGAAGAATTCCTACTGATCCTAGAAATAATATGTCACTTATCAAGATATCATACTGTAAAGCAGAAGCAGGTCATCCCTCTTAGAGTCTACTTTTAATCTTGAAAATCATAGATCTTAAGGAAAAATTAATTCTAGATTTAATTAAATCAGAATAAATGTTTGAGAAGCAAAAGGTTTGTGATGCTTTGGGGATTCCTGAGAAGTTTATACAAATACTATATCGATAAATTATATTTAAATTAATCAAAGACAAATGAATCTAATTTCTTTTACATAACCTGAATCTTTAAGATGACCAGAAATATTGCTTCCAGATCTCCTTGCAGTGATTATTTTAAAAATCACATCCAGCTAAAAAATACTATATTTCTAAAGAATCATTTATAATCAATCATTTATGCCATTTTTAGTTTTGGAAAGCTTTTCCTAGTGAGTTGTAGAGCTTTCAGATAACTTTCAATAAGAACTTAACAGCTAAATCCCATGAAACTTGAGCACATATGCAAATGAAGATAAAGGTTTATGGGTAAACTGTGAACCTTGGAGCTTCATAAATCCTTAGATCCAAAATATTTCAAATATGAAGTGTTCTATCTTATTAAGTTAAAAAGAACAAACTTGGAACATCATATTAGTCTGTTATAGCCAAGCCTCTGTTTCTCTTCCTTTTATTTTCAAATTTGGATTTGTATACAGTAACAAAATACTGAAAATTAGCATTTTTATGTTAGCTATAAAGTACTTTGTGTTTGGGATGAGTGAACAGTTGATCAAAAACTTTCTGTGTCTAATTTTCACCTGAGACCAAACCCTCTGCAAATGAATTTCTCTGAATTCAAGGAAAAATTTCCAGAGGATACTTGTAAAGTGAAGCCTCATTTGACTACAGCAATAACTCCCCGCTGTGTTCAGTAGTGTATTTTATCCCCAAGAGTGACCATTTCTCCCTTTAAAATATTCTCATCTTCATTTTTTATAGGCTATAACAACACAAACGTACACAGTGTTCTTCTCCAGAGAGGCAATAGGGTGCTAGCAATGAGAAAGCATTTGCAATGTTCTCCACCCACATGGATATTGAGTCCATCTGGAGGTGTGTCATCATGTCACAAGGGGACCTTTTATTATGCATCATTTTATAACAGCTGGTGCAGCAGTGAAGCACAGCTGGGGAGATTTATCCCTGTCTACTTTTCCCCTCCCTCTGCTCCTTCAACTTCCTACCAGCATGCAGGTATCAACTGCCACATACGTGGTAAGCTAAACCCTCCTCAGAATATCTGGGGGCTCATGCCTCACTGGGGAAAAGAAACCAGTGCCAGAGATAGGGCTGAAGAGAGCGCCACATGCCTCCTGAGGATACTTACCAGAGAAATGTGTAGAATTTAGCCAGGGCTGTACCAAAGTAGAGCAGAAGTAAGGACGGATGTCCGCTCTCGTTCCAACCACAATGGAGCAGCACTCGACAGTGGACTTGTATACAGACAGATGCCAAAAGTGGGACATAAACTTCTGAACATAAATGTGACAGGTCCACAGTAATCCTAATTTTCTGAACCAGGAATTCATTTCTGGTTGACTCCTAAATCTCGAGAACATTCATCTCTTCTTCAAAAGCTATGATCTTTGGGGCTGATTTCAATAAGGAAACTAACGACAACAAACATGTTTTGTTCCAATATTTCTCCCAAATAAGTGCTGTTGTTATATAGTAAATGCATATAATAAGCCAAGAACAGCGCTCAGTGTTTTGTTTTCTTTTGTTTTTTGCATGCTGTATGGTGGGGGTCACATTTCATTCTTCTTCCATATGAGTATCCCTTATTACAGCACCGTTTGCCGAATTTTGGTTGGTTTGGTTTTTCATTTGTTTGTTTGTTTAGGAAGTGTTTGGGCTGGGAAACACACCCGGGTCTCCTATATGGCAGGCGAGAATTCTACCACCGAACTACCCTTGCACCCCCTCAGTGCTCAATATTTTATTTTCACAAATACAACGTAACATAAGTATGTACTCAAATTATTCTTATAATTGCCCTTGAGACACTAGAAGCTTAGACTGGTTAAATATTTTTCCCAAGGCCATATCGCAAGTAATTGGTGAGACAAATACTCAAGTTCACTCAGTCTGCCTCCAGAGCCCTCTCTTACCATAGCTACACTGCTCCCAGCCCCCTGAACATCATGCCATTTTCAACTTTTCTTTGTCTGCCCCTCCTACTGCCTGGATGTCCTGTTTGCTACTATCCAGTATTCAACTGTTCTTGACTCCAAGCAAAACTGCCCTGCTGGAGAAATGCCATTCTTGATAATGGTTTCCACTTATTATTCTGTGTCTACTTGCCCATTTCCATTTTCCTTTCTACTATGTGCACTTCACTCTTTTTCTTTCTGTATTTTTTCTCCTTTATACTCCTATCCTCTTTTCACTCTTTTTCTACCTAATTCCATTTTCTTACCATCAGTCTTATCCTCATTTCCCTGACCTTTCACTAATACTTTTCACTCACCATGCATGGACACATTTACACCTTTAGACCAGTTGCCCTTAAGGTTACCACCTGTGCTGGTTTGAAAGGATTTATGTACCCTAGAAAAGCCATGTTCCAATCCTAATCAATCTTGTAGGAGCAACCATTTCTTCTAATCCCTATTCAGTACTGCAGGTTGGAAACTTGATTAGGCTGTCTCCATGGAAATGTGACTCAATCGACTTTGGGTATTAATCTTGATTAGATGGAGGCATGTCTCAACCCATTCTAAGCAGGTCTTGATTAGTTTACTGGAATCGTATAAAAGAAGAAGTATTTTGGAGAAAGCTTCAGAACACCACAGAACCATGAAGCAGAGAGTCCACCAGCCAGCAATTTTTGGAGATGAAGAAGAAAACGCCTCTGGGGGAGCTTCATGAAACAAGAGGCCTGGAGAGAAAACCAGTAGATGCCGCCATGTTTGCCACGTGCCCTTGTAGCTTAGAGAGAAATGTTGAACTTCACTGACCTTCTTGAACCAAAGTGTCTTTCTTTCCCTGGATGCCTTAGATTGGACATTTCTATAGATTTGTTTTGATTGGGACATTTTCTTGGCCTTAGAATTATAAACTAGCAACCTATTAAAGTCCCCTTTTAAAAAGCCATTCCATTTCTGGTATATTGCATTCCGGCAGCTAGCAAACTAGAATACCACCATATTAAAAATAAACAGAAATTTAAAAGGCAAGTCAAAGTCTGAGAGAAAATATTCACTTCACAAAATATATCTGACAAAGAACTCGTGACTAGATTTTTAAAAGCCCCTATAAATCAATAGGCAGAAGAAAAACTGGGTAAAATTTATGGGCACAACACACAAAAAAAAGATACACAAATAATAAAGAAACATAACAGATTGACAATATCACTATTCATCAGGGAGATGTAAATTGAAACCACAATGAGATACTACTACAAACTAATAAGAGTGAGTGAGAAAAAGACTGAAAATACCAAGAGTTGGTGAAGATGGGAAAGAACTGGAATGCCTAATACAATGCTGATGGGAAAGTAAAACAGTCCACTACTTTGGAAAACTGTTCAGCAGTTTTTAGTAAAAATAAACATATTCTTCCTATCACTTAGAATTTCGCTCCTAGAAGTGTACCAGAGAGAAATGAGTGCCTATATCCACAAAAAGATTTGTACAAGAAAGTGTATAATGGCTTTATTCATAAGATCTCCAAACTAGAAACAACTCAAATGCCCATAAATTGGTACATAAATTATATTATATTCAAACAATGGAATGCCACACTAATAATAGAAAAAGAACTACTGATACTTTCACCAACATCTGTAAGTGTCCAAAACATTTACACAATAAAAGCCAGCCACAAAAGAGTTCATATTGTAAGATCCATTTACAGGAAGGTCAATAACAGGCAAAACTTTGCTTTAGTGACAAAAGTCAGAGGGGGTGTATTGACTGGAAAGGGACATGAGGGAATTTTCTAGAGTAACAGAAATAGGGTGGTGAGTATCTAAGTGTATACATAAATAAAAATTCACCAACATGTGCACTTAAGATTTGTGCATTTTACCCCAGGCAAATTGTACCTTAATAAAAAGGTTGAAGAAAGCAACTGGTCAGGAAATTATTTAGGAGGGAAATATGGAAAGCTAGGATATTCCTAATCACTTATTTGCCAAGTATATTTTAAAACAAGCTCATAACGTTTCAAGTCATTAGTAACTGTCCCACTAACTTCCATGAGGGTAGGGAACAGCTAAGAAGACTGAACAATCCTGCCCTATATGGAAAAATAACTAGTAGAAGAATTGTAGGCTCCACGCATTCCAGGTCTTACAATTATGTTTTGTTTTCATTTAAAACTTCTTAACATTACTAAATCAAAATATACACAACCTTATAGCTTAAGCGTGCTCAAAAGGAACTGCTAGAGTGTATCTTTGAAAGCATTTGCATTGCCTCAGATAAACCCAAAGTGGAATTTATACAAGTGTTAATAAATAACAGCTCTCTTAAATTCAGCTTTTTGGCCCAGAACTCCAGGAAGAAGCTAATAGCTTTCATCCATAACACTCCTTTCTGCAAGCCAATGTTCCCTTGTAGAAGCCAATTATTCTTTGGGGCCATACCATGGCTTCCTAAAGGGGTGGAACAAGTCCCTAGACCCACTGGCAGATACTTGACTTTGCAATATCTGATGTACTGATATGCCAGAAGTAAGTAAAAGTCACGGTGTCAAGAAAGAAAAGAAAATAAAAAATCCAAAGGGCATGAAAATTCTCCTTTCTCCCCAGAGATTTGCAATGGCTAATGTCTTAGTATAGCCTGAAAACTGGATCTAAAGGCATACTAACCTTTAATAACAGGGAGCCTGGCAGTAGACAACAGAGTTAAAATAGTCTAAAGTTCCCATCAGCCCTTTCTGATGGCTGTGAAGGAATCTGGGACTCTTAGTTAACTGAAATGAAATGGCTACAGAATGTGACCCCTATATTTACCTTGTGCTTCTCTTCCAAAGCTGAGACATTTCAGTAAATTATACTCCTGAACTTTCTATTTCTTAATGTTCAGTTTACAAACTATTTGGCCATTCCTGTCTATGGTTTCTCTTAGCAGCCTTCTGGTCGACCTTGGCACATGAATTTAAAATGCCAATGCTTTCCTTTAAAATATTGAATAAATTTGGAAATGGTAAGCACAATTTAGCTTACACTTGATTCTTAGATTCTTGATTAAGAAGGAAACATATTTTGAAACAACAGAAGTGCTATGATGCAGGCAACTCTGAACCACTAAGTTCCTTGGCGCTTAGAGACTATTTATTTGTTTTTAGCAACACGTTCAATCTTAATTAAATGAGCTTAGCTTTTAGCTGAGATTTTTAATTATACACATTGCCTAACGACACAGAAATGTATTAAATATAAATGCTGCCTTTTCTTTTAAGGGCACATAATAAAACAACAGCTTGGAATTGGGAAGGCATATTTAGCCACCAAATTTCTTGAGACTCAAATCAGTTCAATATATCTGAAGCTTAAATGAATTTATGTTTATCTTAATGGTAATCCTTTTTTCCTCAAATGTCAAGAAAGCAAGATAACGAATCTAAGATAAACCTGGTATGCAGAAAAGGCCTGAGATTAATAGGCCCGCGACTGCACTTTTTAGAAAAGCCTGTTTGCAAGTCTGGGCTCTAGTTGGTGTATGGGAACTTGGGTTTCAGGAGGGTTCCCACTATTCTTTAAATAAAGTGTGTCCCACTGTGCCTACACTTGTTGCATAAATAATAAGTGGCTGATGTGAACGCCTCTTTCTTGCTGGGGGTCTGGAATTTTGGTATGCGCTAGGCAGAGGATGCCTGTATGACCACACCTCAATAAAATCCCTAATACTGAGTCTTTTATGGGTCTCTCTGGCAAAAATATCATACACATGTTGCTACATTTTCACTGCTGGGGAGATTAGACTTCCCCTTCGTGGGGGTGGAAGCCTCCAAGTTATGCTTTGGAGTCACGATTTGTCATCTTTTTATTTACCTACTCCTCTTTACTTTTTAATAACACAGGTGCTTTAGATTCAACAGTTAACAAGATTCAAACTAATTTCAATATCTCACAGGAGAATGGCTGGTGACATTTGCACCTACTTTGGATACTTTTCTCTGTAGACAACTTTCCCAACAAGTTTTAGGAACATCTAAAAGCTACCTTCTCTAAAGAGGTCTTGAACTTGGCAGAGGATGAGGAAGAACCACATTTACAGCATAATAAATCAGTATGTTCCTGCAGTTTTAGCAACATCTCAAAAGTCCACATGTGCTTCATCTTCTTTTCCTTTCATTCAAGTTTCTTACAAATGCAGCTGGACAAAAGAACAAATAATAGGATCATCCACTGTCCTCAATTTTTTCACTATATATATATATATATATATATATATATTTGGCCTAGTGATATATCTACTAAAGGGTAGAACCTTCACTGATAAACGGCAGGAAAAAGAGTAAAGACACTATGGAAAATGTGCAAATACTCTATAAAGTAGGAAATAGAAATGTGAGATGATGGAGACACAATGTGTGGGTTTCTTCTATAGATACTGATACTAAATAAAACTTCCTCATGCTGGAAACTGAGACAGTATCTGGTAAGCAACACCTCAAAGTGTCAAAGGCCAAATTATTAGGCTCACGAACATAACTGCCTATTTCCTTTTGTTCTAATTACAGGACAATCCATGCTTGATTCCAATTTCATTTTGCATCAATGAACACTGCCTACTGTTTCCAGATATGTATGCCTACATGATAATTTGTCTGAAGCTTAAATGAATTTATGTTTATCTTAATGGTAATCCTTTTTTCCTCAAATGTCAAGAAAGCAAGATAACGAATCTAAGATAAACCTGGTATGCAGAAAAGGCCTGAGATTAATAGGTCCGCGACTGCACTTTTTAGAAAAGTGCATTTGTTTAGAATTTTTCTACCAAATCACATATGACCAATATTCATTTTCCAAGCGCAGTAGCCCTGTGGCCCTTTCCTGGGTGCTTCTTACCATTCACCAACACATTCTCAACTCCTTCTCTTAAAACAACTTGACTAAAAGTTCTGTTCTCACAGAAACAGAGACTTTACCAGAGAAAAACCATCCTCCTTTCTTTTGACTATACAAAGCTCATTTTTCTCCCATCCAAACCAAGCAACGAGCCACAGAATCTCCAAGGACCACAAATAGCAATCAGCAACCAAAATACCAATTGGGAAACGTTCCCAAGGGCACTCACCCACTCGAGTCTGCAGACGTGATGGCAATCAGGGGGAGAATCTTCAGGGGCAGGCTGGTTGGTCTGTGAAGGTTCTCTGATTCACTTTTCAAGTCAGCTTGTTCTAACTGTCTGAAGGCCAGAGGGGGAAGCTGAATGCTGCGGCAAGAAAGTCTTCGTACCAGATAGGGCTCCATTCCTCGGAAAGGGTCCTCCTCTCCGTTGCCAGAATGTAGCGTCTCCTCAGAGGCCTAAGGCAAACGAAAGTACATGCGATCAAGAAAAGTTCCGATATTTTTCATTGCATACCGGCTCTATACTTTTGCAGAAAGAAATTAAGCTAACCTTACACGCACAAAATAGTAAAGAGAAAGAAAAGCCATCATCAGAATGATATTAAGATTAAGAACTAAGAACTGAAATACAGATTTATTTTAAGAATAGTAAATGTATTCACTGCTCTATGTAGGGATGGCTCAGTTGTAACAGTTTACTGACATCTAGGATAACTTCAGAATTTATGAGCCTTGTGCATGAACTTTATAAAATCAAGGCTGTCAAAATGCATTTTTACCTTCTACATAATGTGCGAAAAATTCATTTAATACATATCCAGGCATATTTATATGTTCTTAAAGTACATATAAATAAATACACATGTATATATATTCTTATATAACTTATAGCTATTCTGTACATACACACATACACACACACACTCTCTCTCTCACATTTATCTCCTCCACATACATGCTTATGAAGACAGAGGGAGAAAATTAGTCCCATCATTTTCTTCTAACTTAGCAGCATACTTATAAAAAAAAGTTTACTTATATTATGTTACTTGGATACTCTTTTGCAAAGTTTTATAATATACTTTGTGAGGGAAAAAAAATGACCTTCATTCTACAAAATGCTCAGAAGAAAATCTGAGCATTTTGTAGAATGATATTGCAATCACAATTGAATTTTTCAAATTTGATCTATGTGAGCCTCGGGCATAGGCAAATCAAATGTAGAACAAAGTAGAACATTTAGTACTTCAATTTTAATTTTTCTAGAAAAAAAATATACTGCTATGTGAGCAGTAATCGTTTCCAAGTGGTTGAAAGTTCTACTCTGGGAACATTTATTTCATCCACATACGAAGAATTAGAGAGTCACCAAATGTTATAAGGTAACATGCCATGGTAGAGTACCTGGGATTTAGAACCCTTGCATTGCCACTTTTCTAGGTAGATTCTAAAAATGTTCCTAATGTAAGACTTCTGTTACCTATTACGAAAATGAAGATAATATTTACCCACAGATTAAATGAGATCAGGCATTTAATGTGCAATGTGGTAAGCAATTATAAAGGGTAATTCCCTTTCCTTCTGAGTTTCATAGGTGAAGAAGTTAACTCACGGAGGCAGAGTACCTGCCCCAAAATTAGAGGATAAGTTTAACATGCATGGACTTGGGAGCAATCCCCACTTGGTTTAGAACATCTGTTGCACTAATTATTATATTAATATCTTTAGGCAAATAACTTAGTTTTGCTGAAGCTGTTTCTCTATCTGAAAAAGGAGGATAATAATATTTACCTTGCAGTGCCATTGTCTGGACCAGGGATATGGAATATTTGAAGAGTTTGTTCTTAACAAAACGGCAACTTCTATTATTACAATCTGGCTAATTCCCTTTATATTTTCAGAGAAGTATACTGACTTTGATAGTTCATTAATTAATTTCAGTTTCTAAATAGAAATTTTTATCTACCTGATTTCTTAATTTTTTTAAAACTAAATTTTATTCAGATATATTCATCCGTCCAAAGTATACAATCAATGGTCATCACATGGTTGTCATTTATCATCATGATCAACTTAGAACAGTTGCATTACTCCAGAAAAAGAGAAAGAAAAAGAAAAAAAAAGACCTAAAACTTTCCATATCCCTTATCTCCCCCCTCCATTATTTATTTATTTTTAATCTTTATTTTCTTACTCATCTGCCCAGATACTGGATAAAGGGGGTGTTCTAGTTTGCTAGCTGCTGGAATGCAACATACCAGAGATGGATTGGCTTTTAATAAAAGGGGATTTATTTTGTTAGTTCTTCAGAGGAAAGGCAGCTAACTTTGAACTGAGGTTCTTTCTTACGTGGGAAGGCACAAGATGGTCTCTGCTGGTCTTCTCTCCAAGTCTATGGGTTCCAACAACTTTCTCCGGGGCAATTTCTTTCTGCATCTCCAAAGGCCTGGGCTGAGCTGCGAGTGCTGAGATGGGGTATGCTGAGCTACTTGGGCTGTGCTACTTTGTGCTCTTTCATTTAAGCACCAGCCAATTAAGTCAAAAATCATTCATTGCAGCAGGCACGCCTCCTAGCCAACTGCAGATGTAATCAGCAACAGATGAGGTTCACATACCATTGGCTCATGTCCACAGCAACAGAACTAGGTGCCTTCACCTGGCCAAGTTGACAACTGAATCCAACTACCAAATGTCCACCCCTTGCCAACTTGGCAACTACACATATCACCTTAAACAATATTAAGGTGCAAAAAATTCTCTTCTGGCTGTGGACATGTGAATCTCAAAACAAGTTGTCTAGTGCCAATATGCAAAGGAAGATATTCACAGGATACAGGTTTTCATTTCCATAGGGAGGAATTGGAAGAAACAGATATAAAACCTGCAGGGTAAGCACCATGGGATTTCAAAGTCTGAAAGTCATTTATCCTTTGGCTTTAGAAAGTGGCAGTCCCACCCTTTCCAAGGGCCTATGCAGTGGCCCGCCTCTTTCCAAATCAACCTCGGAGAACATCGAGGAGACCACCTTTTTCTCGGCTCCACTCTCTCCAGGCATCAGGGCCACCCCTGGGCTCTCTGCCATTTCTGGGGCATACGCTCAACCCCTCCATGTGGTGGCATCCAGGCTCTCACCAGTCCCCAAGGAGCGTTTTTCGAAGGCCTGAGGCTACACAACTCTTCCACTGCAACAAAATGGGAGACTCATCCTCTGCCCTCAGGGCAAACTCACCCTCACCATGTATATGGGTGGGTTCACTCTCCTGGCTGAGGTTTCTTGGCTTCAGACCCGAGCTTCCATGGTTCTTGCTCTGCAAACTCTGATTTGCCCCTTTTGTGTCCCCCTTTGTCCAGATTGGCAGTGGTTCTGTTTACACCAACAGTCTCTTCAAGCACTCCAGGACTTCTCCATCATTCTATTCACACTTCCTCCAAATCTTGCCCTTAGCCATCTAAAAAACCGTTCCAACATATCTGGTATTTGCAAACTGAAGCAGCACCCCACTCTCCAGTACCAAATCTGTTCTAGTTTGCTAGCTGCTGGAATGCAACACATCAGAGATGGATTGGCTTTCAATAAAAGGAGATTTATTTAGTTAATGTATAGTTCTTCAGAGGAAAGGCAGCTAACTTTCGACTGAGGTTCTTCCTTACGTGTGAAGGCACAAAGCGATCTCTGCTGGCCTTCTCTCCAGGCCTCTGGGTTCCAACGTCTCTCCCCAGGTTAATTCCTTTCTGCATCTCCAAAGGCCTGGGCTGAGCTATGAGTGCTGAAATGAGGTATGCTGAGCTGCTTGGGCTGTGCTACGTTGCACTCTCTCATTTAAGCACCAGCCAATGAACTCCAACATCATTCATTGCAGCAGGCACGCCTCCTAGCCGACTGCAGATATAATCAGGAACAGATGAGGTTCACATGCACTGGTTCATGTCCACAAACAGAACTAGGTGTCTTCACCTGTCCAAGTTGACAACTGAATCTACCACAGGGGGTATCAGCCAGAAGGCTTTCACAATCACATGGTCACATTGTAAAAGCTATATGACTATATGAGTATCTTTAAGAATCAAGGCTACTGGATTACAGTTCAACAGCTTCAGGCATTTCCTTCTAGCTATTCCAATACACTAGAAACTGAAAAGGAATATCTATATAATGTATAAGAATAACCTCCAGAATGATCTTTTGACTCTGAAATCTCTTAGCCGCTGAAACTTTATTTTGTTTCAGTTTTTCCCCCTTTTGGTCAAGAAGGCTTTCTCAATCCAGTGATGCCAGGGCCAAATTCATCACTGGGAGTTATGTCCTACATTGCCAGGAAGATTTACCTCCCTGGGAGTCATGACCCATGTAGGGGGTAGGGCAGTGAGTTCACTGCAGAATTGGCTTAGAGAAAGAGGCCACAACTGAGCAACAAAAGATGTCCTCTGGGCGTGACTCTTAGGCATAATTATAAGTAGGCTTAGCTTCTACTTTGCAGGAATAAGTTTCATAAGGGCAAGCCCCAAGATCTAGGGTTTGGCTTATTAAATTTAGTCTCTAATGCTTGTGGGACTATGAGGAATTCCTCAGGTGGGGTAGTTAATATTTCCACATTTTTCCCATTCCCTCAAGGGGACTTTGCAAATTATTTTCTTTCCAAATTACTCTGGGAAATATTGGGGTATTACACTAACCTGTACAAAATAACAAGATATCATTCCCTATTCAAGATTTCATATAATTACATTGTTTGAATGAACTGACCATACAGGTTAAATTAGATGGCATGCTACAGAAAATCTAAACTTTGTACCAAATAGACATCTCCTCCTTCACACAAGTTGAAGTTTTAAAATATAATCAGTATCATCCTTTACCCTGTTTTCTGATTTACCTTAGTCTAATGAGATCAACTTCATTCACATCTCTAACTGAAGTCTGATCTCTTTCTCAGCTTCTTTGACAGTTGCTGTATTGGGTAATGCTAACTCCCATAGCTGCAGAATTCAAACTCTGAGTCTCAGGTGTCACACAGATATCCAAAGTTCCAGGGAACAACCAGCTTATACACAAAAACCTCAGCATCTCAAAATCTAGAAATAATTAAAACTCAGGAACAGATGTGACTGCTGTAAGAGCTAGAAACTTACAGTCTAGGAACGTTTACAATAAGCCTTGCTGAACATTCTGTACTCCTTTATCATTGATTGCTCAATCTCTGCTCATTTTCTATCCCCTGATAACCTATGCTTTCTAATTTAGTTCTCAGAGTTTGCACAGTATAGTTAATCCGTGTTAGTGAAGGTTTACAATATTTGTCATTTCGTTTCTGGCTTATTTTGCTCAACAAAATGTCCTCAAGTTTCAGTCACCTAGTTGCATGCCTCACAACTTCATTTCTTCTTGCAGCCACTCAATATTTCATTGTATGTATACACCACAGTTCACCTTCCCATCTTAGGCCACCTCCATCTATTGTAAATCTTGCAAATACTGCTGCCACAAACACCAGTGTGCAAATGTCTATTCATGTGCCTGTTTTCTCTAAATAGAAATCGTATCTCTTTCTGATTCATATACTTGAAAAACCTGAAAGGATATGCAATGGTAGACTCAGGCTTGGGTTGCATTGCACACTTTTATGAGTAAAAAGGATCATAGAAAGGCACTTAGAAGATAAAGAAGGAGGTGAAGCTAAAAACCAAGTTCATTTACTCCAAATCCTAGATGTGGAGATCTGGATTGTAAAAATCTGTGCTTTGAGGAATCCACTTGCTTTGTAAAACAACAATAATAATCGTGGCTACTATCATTGAATCCTCATTAAGATGGGTTGATTTTTATGTATAAATTTCATTTAAGTTTTACTAAAAATCTATGAACCAGGTCCTATTATTTTTCCCCATTTTACCTATAAAGACACAGCAGTCTATAAAATAACATGCGTAGGCCATACGTCCACGCAGCTAGTGGAGTGACCAACCTTCCCAATTTTCCTGGGACTTTCTGCTTTTAGTACTGTAAGTTCCTTGTACTTGGAAATCCCCAGGCCCAGGGAAACCAAGGTGGTTGATCACCCTACCCTACAAGTCATGACTCAAACCCAAAGTCCTTTATTTAAAGCGGGAGGTAATAACCAGTAGGCAGTACTGGGTGTAGCAAGTCCTGTTCCTGGCAGAGTGAATGCTATGAAAAAAAAAAAAAAAAAAGGAATACACATATATACATCCTGCATTAATAAGTCTCACATTTTTGTTTAAAAATTTGAAGAGAATTTAGATTAGGACAGCCCTATATAAACACTGGAAGCTAGCAACAATCCTTGTGGATTAAATAAGAAGAGAGACCTTGTACATGTGCTCTGCCACTAGATACTCATGTGGGTTTCGTTTGTTCGTTTGTTTTTGGGGGTCCCTGGACCCCCAAAATCAACCCGGGTCTCCCGTATGGCAGATGAGCTTTCTGCCACTGAACCAACCGGGCACTACTAACTTATGTGACTTCAAGAAATCATTTATACTCTCTGGGCTTTAGCTTCCTCAGACATAAAATTTAGAACAAAATCAATTTTTAGACCAATTTCAGTTCTAAAATACTCTGATTTTGTATCTACTAATGGCAAAATATGTTTAGTGAGATAACAGACAGAAAATTGAAGGAAAACATGCATATGTAAAGTTCTTAGCTTCGAGACTTCTAGACACAGAGGCACGCAGCCTCTGTGTGCTTGTGAAGTTCAGCTAAGGAAAGAACTGCAAGCTTAACTTCCTTTTGGATTGCTAACAGGTCATAATTTACTTCACACATTTCTAGAGACAAGTTAATGACTTAAGTGTGTTGATACACTTCTTGAGGCTGAACATAGAAAAGAAAGGAAAAGGGTAGTAAGCCTGGCAAAGTTTTAGCAGCTGGACAAAGTTAGCACCTGTTTTCTAAGAGCTTGGTTGCCCATTCTGGATGCTGATATTCTCACTACAAAAATGCTTTATGTAACCTGTATTCCATCGAAACACTTAATGTTTGCGACATTCTCTATTACATAAAACTTCCTCAAGTTGTAATCCCTTTTTTAAAATTTTATCTTATTAAAGAAATTGTGGGTTTACAGAACAATCATGCATAAAGTAGATTCCCCTATACCCCCCTATTATTAACGCCTTGCATTGGCGTGGTACATTTATTACAGTTGATAAAAGCACACTTTTATAATTGTATTATTGTCTATGGTATAACTTAGGGTTCAATATTTGTGTTGCGCTGTTCCATGGATTTTTAAAAATTTATCCATTATCACAAATACAACCTATAATTTCCTCTCTTAACCACATTTAGATATATATGTCTGTGCTTTTAATTATGTTCAGTGTTGTGCTACCATCACTACCATCCGTTACCAAAACATTCCCTTAATTACATCTTAAAGCTTAACTCCCTATTCCCTAAGAGATCTAACTCTACTAAAATAAAGTTTATAGTCATGCCATATACTGTCAGTTTAAACCCAAACTACCTATTGAGTACTTTTATCTAAATAATAAAAGTTATAAAGCAGTAGATGTCTTTATTCTAACTTTTACCACTCAAAAACAGCACAAGTGGCTCTCTTACTCCTCTGCTCAGTTTGTACCTGTTCTGATTCAGAAATAAATAGAACAACTTTGTCTGGTAGAAGTTGGAGGTTAAATGGCCTTATTTAGGACAGAAATATAAAACTGACCACCAGGGCAATTCATCCTGTGTTATAATTGTTGGAAAATGGCATTTTTCAAGAGTCAGAAAAAAGATAGTATTTCTAAAATTCTTAAGTCATTCATTCTCAAAGTGTGATCCCCTGTTTGAGCACAGCAGGTGCTTGCTAAAATTCAGATTCCCAGGCCTCATTCCAGACCTTCATAATCAGAATCTCTAAGACTAGGTCCCAGGAATCTGCATGATTTTCGGTATCATTTTTATGCACACTAAAGTTTGAAAACTAATGGTTTTGACATTTTAGACATCAGTTTAATAAGATAGTTTGGCAAAGACCCAACCACAAAGATGTTCATTGCAGTCCATTTATAAACATGAATAACTGGATATAATCTAATTGCTGTGCTGAAGGATTGGCTTAATAAATTTTGATATATCATATGATGAAATACTATGAGGCTATTAAAATGATGCAGAAGAATACGTGATTATGTTCATGATAGATGTTGAGTGGAAGGAACAAATTACCAAATGATCTCATTTTTGTAAAACAACAACACTGAAATGAACCAAAGCAAAAACCAGCACATATTATATTTATATAAAAATTCTGGAAAGATATAGCACAGCTCTTTAAAAATGGTTCTCTTTTGATTGTAATATGGTGGTGACTTTGTTTTCATATTTGTGTTAACTGCTAGTTTACACAGTCCCTGTAACCAAAATGTACAATTTTTGAATCGGAAAGTATAGTAACTTTATAATAATAAAATGAAACAACATTCAACTTGTTATTCATGGGACTTAGAAATATCTGTCATCTAGCTTCTAGATATGCACTACCCAAAGATAAGAAACCCTGAAATGTTTGAATCAGTTTAATGTCAACCTGTGCTAGTGAAATTCTCCTTGATAATTAGCCAACTTATTTGGAATAGTTGACAGAAAAATAACTTTAAAGTAATGCTTTTCATTATTATGACAAACACCTCTCTGAAAGCTATACCTAAAGAAAGCAATTTCAGAATGATTAACAGAATGAATGATCATTAAACAAGTTATTATTTTTCTTTGTGTTTTCTTAACTTTCTATGCAGGTTATTTAAATGATTTCTTGGTTGTCGTTTTTTTTCTTCCCAAAGTAGGTAGCAAGTTGCTTAACCAGGTCTTTAGCACAGGGCATTCATATAATTAGTGCTCAATAAATTCCTGTGGTTGCTATTAATCTCCTTTTTTCCCTAGTTTTCATATGAACATATAAAAGTGAAATGTTCTATAGGTAAATCCTCTTAAAATGTCTATGCATTAGCATTGTAGGAGAGAATTCTTTTTCTGGGCACACAGGAAGTATTTAGTCTGCCAGTTGTAGTGAGATGGTTTTGGTCGTTTTGTTTTGTTTTGTTTTGTTTGGGGAGGGGGGAGGGTGTTGCATGGTCTGGGAATCAAACCCAGGTCCCCCGCATGGAAGGGGAGCACTCTACCACTGAACCACCCTTGCACACTGTAGTGAGATGGTGTTGATTCGTTTATAGGTTTATTCCTTTCATTAGTCTGTAAGTACCTGGAGGAAAGTAAGCGTACCATAGAAAAGTTTGTACCCCCAGAACATAACATATGGCAAATAAACCTTGTTGAAGGACTAGATGAAGGAATTACCTCTTTTTTTTTTTTAACTACAAGAAATCTGGAAATGGGGAAATTGTATTAGATATTGGATTTACTAATAATGCTGTATTTATAACTATTATAATGTTAGGTATGAGGCTGAAGCAATAATAAGGAATTTCAGCCACTCAAATTACTTTTCCCAGAAAAAAATTTTGAACCTTCTTTATATGTATATGTATAGCCATTATAAAAGTATTTTCACCTAAAAAAAGAAACTTTAATTTCCAGGCCCTTCAGTGCCTCCTGAGTGCTTCCTCTGTGCAGGGTACTGTAGAAATTAGCAATGTAAATAGTTGGGTAGGTTTGCGGAAGAGGGCAGATTAAACTGAGGATAGGTTTTTATCAATTCCAGTGTTACATCTCTTTGTCTTTGTCTGATAAATTTGCTGCAAAATCTAGCATTGACAAAGGGTAATTTCCATGTGTTTGCATTCTTAGTTTAAACAGGACAAGTTTTGAAAACTCAGCCAACTCTTTAAATACCAGAACATAAATGTAATAGATATTATTAATAAATGTAATAAATGTAAATGTTATTATACTATCTAAGTGGCACGAAGGTCATTTTCACAATCTAAAAGTACCATATACTAAAAGTAGACATTGTCTATACATGTTATTCATGTATTTCTCCATGGTATCATTCATGATAATTTAACATCTAGTTTAAGATTCTGTAAGACTTATCCCAAGTGTTTCCCCCTGCACCTCATTAATCATTATAAGTGTTTTATCTCGAAATCAAATGGTAATGTTGCCCAAATAATCTAATAGGAAATTTATAAGTCAAGGCGATAAAGATAAATACCTAAAATCTTTTAATACCAAAAAGGGCATTGCCCTGAATTAATACAATCTATTTTCAAATGGCTATTCACATACAGATATAGAAAAGGCACTCTGGCAAAATGAATTCCATATAAAAATGAAAATTTCCACCTCAGGTGAACACAAAGACAGCAGATAGCTCTCAAAAATCCACAGAGCATAATCCAGACATAGGCTGTGATTTCAAACCAATTAGAAGAGGCAAAAATCGCAGAAGTCTTTCTGAAGTTATCTCCTATAATTCACTCACCAAAGCTTCTAAAAAATTCCTAAAAGGAAAAGTTTCTTATCCAGTAATAATATACTGTCTGCTTTCATCAACAAGAAAGTCTATCTGAAACTCTAGGATTCAATTAACCTTTTGTAAATAGTATTGTATCTTTCCTGGATGTCCTTGAGAAATGAAGCAGATTCTTTTTTTTTTTTGACATGGGCAGGCTCCAGAAATCAAACCCAGGTCCCCAGCATGGCAGCTGAGAACTCTGCCTGTTGAGCCACCATTGCAAGGCCCCAGATTCCATTTGATAAGCAGAAGAATGAAAATAATAATAATAATAATAAGGAAAAACATTAGTCCTTTCAATTATTTACTTCACAATGATACACAATAACAGAATCACAACTGCATAAAAAGAAGCCATCATATTTGCCTCACCTTCACCCAGCCTGCCCCCCAAAATCATATCCAGCTGGCTTATTCTCTCAAGGCTGATTCTCAAAGAATCAGGTGTCAAATCACAGGGAGGAATACAAAGAATCTATTGTCTTAAACTTCAAGTTTTATGTAAATACTAATAATCAGAAATATATTTACAAACATGAAAGCAAAAAGTACAGCTACCATTTAAGAGACGGTACCTATCCGCAGTACTGAACTAGGTGCAATCCCATTTTGCATTTGAAAATACCCCAGAATGACACTATTACTAGGTGGCAAAGCCAGGTTTTGAAATTAGGTTTACCTGACACTAAAGCTCATGGTATTAACCTGAATGTGACATTGTCCCAGTTTTTGAAGAACCTCTGTCCATTTCAAGAAAAACAGGAAATAGAAATGAGGCCTAACTAAGGGAAAGGTGAAGAAATGTAATTATTTGATAATAAAAGATAAAATGCTTAGAAACAAATTAAAAAGAAATGGGTAGAATATAGATTAAGAAATTCATATACATTTCCCAAGACTTGGTATAATTATGACTAATATATTTTGCAATTAATTTCTAGATATTATAGCATTGCAGAAAAAAAACCCCACTTTTTTATTTTTTTCTCCTTTTTGAGGGGATTGGAAAGTCCTTCAACTAAAAGCAGAGATAAGAGTAACAAGAATAATTTTTTAATAAAAAGTAATGTGAGAAGGGTCTTGCCCGACTAAATATAAAATGTACCATGAAACTGCAATTAAAAAAATATATGTGTGATACTTCCATAAAACTCAATAGAAAGATCAGTGGAACAAAATATAATTCCTTAAATATTTCTTATGTAAAAAATGTGTTAAAGGAAGCATTATCAACCAATGAGGAGGGATCTATCATAGAAGTTTGGGAAAATTGGTGACACAGACTAAAGTAAATATGAGATAGAATTAAAGAGCTACATGTTTTTAAATTAAGTCATAAAAATAGAATATAAGTAAACATTCAATTGAACTTGTGATGCGACAGTCTTTTTAAGCAGAAGAGCCATGGAAAAAGTCACAAATGAAATGAGTTTATAAAACATTGGAAATTTTCCAGGCATAAAATTATACAAAACTTCAGGAAAATGATAAACTGAAAAAAATATTAACACCAAGTATGTCAAATGGTTAATATCCTTAATATATAAAATCTTCAACAAATCATAAAGAAAACATTATCCTCGCAATGGAAAAATTAGCTGAGAACACGAATAAATAATCCACAGAAAAATATTGGGTCACTGTCTCTGGTAATAATAAATTCACCTGAAAATATATAATATTTTGCTCTTTCTAACCCATTAGATTAACGCTATTTTTTTTTTAAAAAAAGGTTAAAATGCTTCAGTGAGACAAGAGCTTATCTGTATAACTACAGTAGCAAAAGATGATAGAAACTTTCTAGAAAACCACTTCGAAATGTGCATTAAGAGCCTTAAAAAACATTCATGCCCTTTAACCTAGTAATATCACTTCTCTGGACAATAACGTAAGATTATCAGTGAGGCAGTTCAAAGTTTGGAATAAGGACTTTTTTTCTAATATGATTAAGTGCAAAAGTTTTGAGACAGTCAAAGCTGGACAACTATAAAAAAGTGACCTTGAAAAATCTCTATATAATAAATACTAAGTAGGCATTAAAAATAATTTTTGAAGAAATGTAATTAAACACTGTGCTGTCACATGGAAAAGGCAGGAGGCTAAAGTATATCATGAATGCAGAATTTAAATACATGTACACAACGTGCCCACTCACTGTAAACAGCATAGAAGGAAATATGACAGTGATGCTTTTTAGGTTGTTATCTTAAGGTTATGTCAATCACCCAAATCCAAAAACTTAATACAACTTTTGAAGTCAAGTAAGCAACTAGTGAACATTAGTGCCTTCTGAGACAAAAGCTCTGATTATTTCCCTGACCCTTCATCCCTGGGGCAATCTGTTTTTTAACCTGCTATTCTCTGTACTCTCCTTTTTCTCCATCCACAAGAAATGAAGAGTTAATAGGAAGCAAAAGGTTCAAAGAGAATGAGGTAGGAGTAGGCAGCATAGCAAAGGGTAAGATTTAAGAAGTCTAAGGGAAAACAAAGAGAAAAGATTGATAAGATGACATATGGTAAAACAACAATAAAAAAATGGAAAATAATTATGATGAGTATTACAAGTATTTAGAATGTCAAAATTTGAGGAAAAAAACCTATATTCCAAAATATTTTATCTTCCCCAAATGGTAGGAATTAAGCTAAGAACTAGACTTAACTGATAATTATAGAAAATTCAAGAGACAGATTAATATGTTGAATTACGTCATGGTAATATAATCAGCAAAAGCAACTGGATTTTGACCCAGGTTTTTTCAACATAAAATTGAAGAAAGATAATTTATAGTTTAAAAAACAATTGATTCAATAATTGCAATCTATTGATTTACTTAATTATGCAAATATTTTTAAAAATCAGAAAAATTGGATGTTGAGGTATTATTGGGAAAATGTCTGGGCATTTCAATAGCATTGAGGTGATCTTTTTTTTTTTTTTTTGCATGGGCAGGCACCAGGAATTGAACCAGGGTCTCCAGCATGGCAGGCAAGAACTCTGCCACTGAGCCACCATTGCCTGCCCTGAGGTCATTTTTGAACTCTACTTTTAGACACATTCTAAAATTACTTATGGATGAAGTAATATTATATATGGGATTTGCATCAAAATAATCCTAGTGGAGGGAAGTGTGGGTTGGGACACAGGTGAAACAATATGGGCCATGTAATGATAATTGCTGAAATTGCAAGGTGGGCACTGAGGGTGCATTTTCCTATTCTCTCCACTTTTGCATATATATGAAGTTTTTTTTTTTTAATATGAAATGTCATAAGGATTTCCTTCTTATAGTCAAGGACAGAGAAACGAGGGGAAGAGACAGGACCCCCAGCAAGTAGAAGAAATGACAGGGCTTGATCACCATTTTACCTAAACTTGGCTCTAAAACAGGATTAAAGCTACATGCTTACTATGTCTGATGAGGGAGCTGTGAGAACTAATTAAACCAAATTCATAAATTGCTAAGTATTCTCCAGAGACAGTAGTTGTGCACACTCAACCCATGGTAATGAGGATGCTGAGTATAATATGGGATTCTAAGTTTATGCAATGCCTCTCAGTGATAAGAATTTCTTCATTGTTCATTATCTGGGCAGTAAAATGGATGATTCATGGATCTAATCCCACCATTAAGTGTACTCGATAACCTTTACACAATTAGGTGTTTCTTTTCTTTCTTTGTCCTGGAGCTGAATACACAGAGGAAAATGTTATCCCTGAAAAATAACATTTAGCAAGAATCAATTACCATATCTCCTGCAAATAAACTAAAAGTTTCCCAGAATTTAATAAGCTATTGCTTTTCGTAGTTAGCATACATCCCCTCAGGACTGCATTCTAAATACATTTATTCCTGACTCTCAAATTCAGGGCTTTAGGCTTTTCTTTCCTTCAAGGTTATGAGGCAATTTGTCCTCTTTCTTGATTTTGAGAATATTAAAATTGCCAAAGCCTCACACTTAAAAGGTGCATAGAATTTTCACAAGCCTTAAAAACTTGACACTCAACTATTCTTTCTTTTGCCACACTTTGGCCTCTAAATATTTTCTAGGTTAGTTATGAGACAATTTTTCAAGATGTTGATTTCAATCACCCCAAACAATGAAAATTGAAATCAGTTCTCAATGGTTTGATTTCTTATCATGGTTCTTGACGGACAGAATAACAAATCACTCCAACCCTCAAGGCCACAAAGATTTTATATGTTAGATTACAAATAACAGTAGATAAAAAGGGATTTTCATCACATCAGAGTGATTAACCATTTAGCTAGCACACCAACAGCTGAAAAGTAGAATAAACAAAGGCATCAGTGTGGAAAAAGAAATAGGCAAATATTCGAACACTTAAAACTTAAGCAATTGGTTATTCCGCTTAAAAAATTCAGCAAATTGGCCAAATGCTTTACCTCTCAGGTTTGTTGACTACACATACATATCCTGCTTTAATTTTGCTGCGTTTAATATTTGACATAAAATACTTAAATGCATTCCTTGTCATTTGCCTGATAGACTCAGGGTTGGAAGTGATTGGAAATGCCATCCAGTTAATAATAATCCCCTCAACCTATAACCCTCCATGTGCATAGGTAATTAATTTTCCCTATAGGAATGTCAAGGAGCTCATATTTCTACACATGAATATCATCAATCATTAAATCTGCAAATATTTTATGAATGGTACTGTTTTAGATGCTTGAATACAATTGTAAATAAGATAGGCAAAGATTTCTGCTGTCAAAGAGCATGTGTTCTAGCAGTGCCTGGTATTCACTACTCACAACCTATGTCATTTCATTCATTCAGCAAATATGTCATTTCATTCATTCAGCAAACATGCACTGAGCACCAATAAATGTCAGAAACTCTTCTAGGCACTGAGGGACCAAAAACGAATGCAATGTATCAAGTCTCAGGTCACTGTGAGAAAGCTAATCCATATATTTAATGAAATTTCTTTCTCCAGAATTCCCACCAGTGTTTTGCTTTCTGGGATCATACACAATAGTCTAATTGCTCTACTCTAGGGAAGTCCTCCAGATAAGCTTTCATCCCACTACCAGCCTTTTTTATAGGTCATGTGCTCCCCAGTACCAAGAACCTCAAATTCCTATAGGGAATGAAATGGGTTGAGAAGAGCACAAAGTCAAGTCCACTCCATCTTCGTGGTGTGTGTCCGTAGTTATGCAAGAGCAAAACACAGAAATCTATATTTTAATGAGACATTTACTCATTTTTAAATAACTGTCACCTTATTCAATTTTCTAAAAATCCTGGGTGGACCTTATAAAACACATCTGAATGCCATAAATTTGGAACCAAATCTTTAGATATTCTGCTTGTCATCTAGTTTTGACTTCTCTTTCTACAATGATTCCAAGTTTGGGGATGGACTATAGTTTCTCCAGGTCCTTCTTAAATGAATTTCCCAGAACTATTATCAAAATTCCAGGTGTGGGAGAACCAATGCAAATCTAGAGCCAAATTTCTACCTTTCCTGTTCTAGACCCAATACGATCATGAAACCCACGGATGAATGAACATCTGGGGGGCTTCCATCATATTACTGATTCATACCTATTTTACAACTACTTAAATCTACAGTAGGTTTAGAATTGTGACATTATTAAGTAATGCCAGAATCTAAATCCATGGTTGCTACTAAACCAGATCCTTCCTCTAACCACATTGTTCCTCAATTAACATTGATTAATACTGCTTTCTCTGGGGTTCTGGCCTTTTGTATTTTCACTTTGGGGGAGTTTGTTTTATTATATTTACCACTCCCCCCCAGTCTGTCCACAGCTTTTTGTATACTCATCTTTGTAATGACCTTATTAGCTGTTAGTCCTAGTTTTTGCCTCATCCACGGATTAGCTCCTCAGGCCATTAATGCCACCACCTAAATTGCTGATAAAAAATGGTAAACAGGACGGATTTAAAGATCAACCCCTCTAATCAATAACCAGAGGCTGAACAAGCATTGACTGATACATGCACACAGCCATTCAGCCTGGACTTGACCTAACATTTACTGCCTTTTTACATCTTAAATATCATGAATTTTTATCAGGGAAGATTTTGTCAAATAATTGCGGAAATTCAGGTAGACAGTGGGGTTAGCACTCGTCTGATCTACTTGGCCCCCAGGAAAAGGAAATTAGTTCAGTCCTATGGGCTTTATTAATTGTAATCTCACACATGCTCCAGTTGATCACCACTTTCTTTTCTAAAAGCTCACAAGATATCTTTTTAAAGATGCATTTTAGAACTTCATCTGATATCGATGCATTTCTTCATTCATCCACTGAATAATTTGTTGAGAACCTATTATATGTTAGGCCCTAGAAAACCAGTAGGAAAACAGACAAAAATCCCTGCCTCCATTTGATTTCACTGGGGCAGGGTAGGGGCAGATAAATAGTATAAATAAGGGAATTATATAGTATGTCACTGTCAAGTGTTTAGGAAAAGAATAAAAGACTGAATGTAGACAAAATGTTTGGAAGGCATAGGAGGGGGTTAATTTTAGATAGGGATCCATGGAAGTTCACTCTGGAGAAAGTAACATTTGCATAAAGAACTAAAGGAATTAAGATTGATATCCTACTCCCTAAGGCTACAATTTGGGGTAATTTACTTTCCTTATGCAATCCCATCTCTATGTCAGCAAAATAGGTAACTTCAATGCCTCCCCTCATTTGTGAAATGGGCCCACCTCATGCAGTTATACTGAAGATCCAATGAGATAAAGCAAGTAAAGAGTTTGCAATAGTGCTTGGCACATAATAAGCAAAATGAGTTTTGCTACATGTTTCTGTGATGCAAATCAGTTTGTATAGAATTAGGAATTGATCGAGTAACATCAGTATGCATGAATACTTTGTTGGCTCTATGTGGTTTTTCAAACCAGAACGTTGCTGTTTTTTGTTTTTTTTTTTCACTAACTGAGAGCAGTCAAATGCAAATACACTAATGTGGCTCAGCAGGGCACATGGCAGAGGAATATGCTACTGTCGGTGTTAGCTGTATGTGATGCTGCAGATGATGGCTATTCATCATGTCTGTGATGGATAGTTAGTTGTCCTCTTGCCTTATTTTTGCCACATGCTTCATCTTGGAAAAAGTCATTGCAGGGATCACTCGTGCACTTTGTTTTTGTCTTGGTAACATTAAGTATAGAGGTTTAGTGATCACATCTCAGGTCCTAAAGTTCCTCCATAACATTCTATTTAAATCAGGGAGCCATTTTGGGGGCAGGGGGTACAGTGCATGTTCTGGGAATCAAACCCAGGTCTCCCGCCTGGGAGGCGAGCATTCTACCACTGAACCATCTGTGCACCCTGCTATTTTTTTTTTTAAGGGTGAGGAGGATGTCTCTTCACCTGGTTTAAATTCCAGTGTTTATCCTACCTTTTCTAACCTGAATATATTAACGTTGGAAAAAAGTCCATTTTCTCCCATGTATCCCATTTTAATATGTGAAATGAATGAGTTCAGAGATTTCTTGCAGACATTGCTGTAAAAATTGCAGATCATTCCAGCTGAATTACATTCTTTCACAGGAGAAATTTATCCCAACCAGTACTGTTTTGTAGTAGTCTGAGGCAAACTCAGTGCTAATGAGGATTAGGTTGTCATTCTGATTCTTGACCAACTCCAGTTAGCTTCACTGGAGGAAACAGCTCTGCAAATACAAAAGGTCCCATTAGTTCCAACAACCAATTCACAAGAGGTGCCATTTTTCATAGGGGAGCTCAAAGAAAAGCATGTGGATAGTTCAGGACTCTCCACCTGCCTGCATTAATAGGGGTAGGAATGGAGCTGCAGAAAGGACAGGTTCTGCTGACATGAATAACCTCTTCCTCTACACCTCTTTTGAGTATCTACAAGTATAAGAGGAAAAGACAAGATACCGGATCTAGCCTATGCTTGGTAGTTGCTCTAGGCAGGTTTCTATATGATAGCAAAGAATGCTGGGCGAAAACAGAGCCCTGTTTGCAAATGGAATGCTGTTATTCACAAGGGCAGGGAAAACTTTTACAAGTTTTTGAAACAAACAGTTTACTTCAGTACATTTCTTAATTGTATACAAAGGAGATTATATCATGCAAAATTTTATTAGGCCTTGCCTCTTCTTCTCATAGCATGTAGATGTTCAAAGGGGGAATCTGTGCAAGTTACTGACCCATATACACTAGCAGAACATGCCCTTCTGCTTTTGTGTCAAAATGGCAGAATTAAGCAATTGCAACAGATTGGCTCTTAAAGCTGAAAATATCTACATCAGGTTATTTACAGGAAAAATGTGCTGATGCCTGGGCCAGGACATAAAATGGCACCAGAACAGAGCATAGAGTTCCATCATCAAAAACATTAAATACAGCATTGTTTTTGAAGTGGTCACTCTGGTTAATAGTTACAGACTCCTCAGGCCCAAGGCCTAAAATGCAACTGGAGAGTGGAGAAAGAAAAGCTTTAATAAACATTATAAACTCAACATACATATTCAGGTGATACAGACCTTCAGCTACCAATGTTAGCGCTATTAAAGGAGTCATCACTACAACAAAGGTACATGACGGTGGGACTAACAGAACTTGACTATTGGTGAGAAATACTTGTGTGCTGACACACTGCTAAGAACTCTCTGGAAAGCTATAAAAATAGAAAATACTAAATAAAAATAAATTACGTTTAAAAACACCCTCCTATCAATGTCTAAGACGTAATCATAATCAAAACCTTTGAATGAGAGTGCTTGAATGTTATAATGGGTCTGAAGATAAAAGAAATTAGCCTCCACAGCAAGAAATACATAAGTGAGAGCATCTACCTTTTTGTGTCTTAAATATTTCTTTAGAATGCCACTCTAAATTTCTCCTTTTTTAATCAAGGGACCCTATTGTTCCTAACATGACTTGAAATGATTATATTTTATTCTATTCAGAGTAGTTCAGTGAAAAACGAAAGAGCGACATGACTTCATGAGATAGCATATGCTTTATGACTGAAACAATAATCAGCATGAGAAAAGATAAGTTGTTCAAAAGAATTCAGAGAACTCTTTACTTCTGCAAGCAAGACTCATTTGGTAGCTCCGGTCATTCCAATTTCCCTCTGAGTGGGAATGCATTCAAGGAAGATTTCCATAACCAGAGTAGGGACAAAAAGAGAGAACATCATTTTGTTTTTAGCATTCTGGATACTACAAATGCCACAGACAGCTTTTAAAGTTGGAAAGTTTCTGTATGGGAAGCCCCTCCTTAGGAAAACAATATATTCCTAAGAAGATAAAGATTAGTTCATTGAAAGAATTGAAAGGACAACTAGAACCCCATGAAAATTTTTAAACGTTTCTAATCCCTTCCCTATTCTAAAAAGATGACTTCTTCCACGTGTGGATCGAGACCTGGTCACACACTGAGGCCACTCTCTTCTTTGAGCTGCAATAATGTCTAGGGTCTCTGAGCCCAGAAGTTTTGTAAACTATCAAGTCTGTTTCTCGCCTCTGGGCTCATAACTGTTGCCTAAACATACTACCTGTTTTCTGACTCTTGATTTCCTAGATTTCTTGCCTCGGTTTTCTATTCCTGCTGATTCTCTAGGCTTCTATATCTGGTTTGGCTCCATAAGAGTTTACTGATCCTGCTTTTAGACCATACAGAATCCTAACTCACTGTCTGATTCCAATCTTCCGCATCACCATGCATTCCTGTACCATTGTGAGCCCTGGACTCAAGCTCCACTGTGACCGAGACCAACAACTTTTGGGCTAAGAATTGGTCTTCTTTTATGTCCACCTGTTCTGCCAAGATTTTGCTATAAATCACTGACTTATGCAAGCTCTGATTTATGACTACAGTCTGGCCTTGATATGATGAAAGCATAGTTGATTCATTCAATTATCAAACTGTTGGTCTGCCAAATACCCCACCAACATGTGGTAACAATTTGCTGATCGCTCACTAAGTTCAGACACTAGTGTGAGTGCATCATGTGTATAGAGATGGGTGGTGGCTGGGAGGGTAGGTAGGTATATACGATTTAATTAGCATATAAATCTGGTAATGTATTGTCATGGTCAGGTTCATGTGTCAACTTGGCCAGGTGGTGGTACCCATTTGTCTGGTTGGGCAAGTGCTGGCCTGTCTGTTGCTATGAGGACATTTCATAGAATTAAATCATGATCACATTGGCTGCATCCACAGCTGATTCTATCTGTAATCAGCCAAGGGGAGTGTCTTCTGCAATGAGTGACATTTAATCTAATCAATGGAAGGTTTTTAAGGAGGATTTAGAAGAGACAGTCTCTCTTCCTGCTTCGGCCGGCAAGCCTCTCCTGTGGAGTTCGTCCAGACCCTCCATCGGAGTCATCAGCTTCACAGCCTGCCCTATGGATTTTGGACTCTCTGTTTCCATGGTTGCATGAGACACTTTTATAAATTTTATATTTGCAATATTTCCTGTTGATTCTCTTTCTCTAGAGAATCCTAACTAAATACATGTATATAGCATGTTTCCATTTTATAGGCAGCAAACAAGAAGCCAAAAGGTACAGCAATTAGCCCTAACCCACACCACTAATAAAAGACAAATCTATGTCTGGTTGGCTATAAGATCATTCTCTGTGGGGGACTGTTGCATGGCTAGTCCCCAATGTGTGCCATCTCTTGGTATTCCTACCCTTATGTAGTCCCTTCCCATGATGGCAGTGTCTTAGCCCCAAGACTTGCTTTGTCCAATGCAACCACAGCAAACATGATGCAAGGAAAGACTTAAGTGCTTGCACACTGGGCAGGTCTTGTCTTTTGAAAACATTTGCTCTTGGAAACCAAACACTATTTAAAAGTCTGACCAATCTAAATCCATCATGCGGCAAAGAAAGCCATGCTCATCAGATGGCTGAGCACAGCAATACCAGCTATGTGAGTAAAGCTTTCTTGGACCTTCCTGCTCCAACCAACTACTGAACAAAGCAGCCAAGAGTGTGAACTCATCATTACTACATGGAGCAGAAGAGTACTCTCTCAAGGAAGTCCTGCCCATGAAAAGTAATAGTGTTATTTTAAGCTGTAGAGTCCAACCCACAACATCTGGCTTGGAAAATGAAATTATTTCTCATTCTCTACTTTTCCAAATGGCAAAAGATCCTCAGAATAAGAAATGGTCATAGGATAAAGATCAAATCTAGAAGGGATTATAGGGCCTCAGGATGAATATTAAATGAAGAACATCGCTGTGATCTATCTCTTAAAACCTATGTAAGACCCCATTCAGCTAGATAAAAGAGCTTCTAAGAATCTTAAAGGTGTTGTTCCATAGCATTTTAACTCTCAATCTAAAGCAGAAAAGTACTATCTTTGTAAAGAGATTTGTGGGAGCAGATTTCACCTATTGGAATGGAATACAATTGGATACATGAGAAAACCACAAAGTTAGTAAAGGAGGTGAACCATCTGGGACCAAAATGAAAAGAGGACTCTGTGCCTCCAAATTTTTATTGGCATAAAAAAGGTTGAGAAAGCTGTTCAACCATATTTCTTATGGAAAGAGAGTGATTACTTAAAGGATAGAGCCAAGAGCCTCTGAGAGCAATGGAATAGAAAACCACATCCAGAGAGCAGCCTTTGGAGCCTATTTAAGAAATACTCTTTGCCCCAGATTTGAGGTAATTAGCACACATTTGGATTTCAGATGATTACTATGTCTTTCTCAATTCTCTCCTTTTGAATGGCCACGTGTATTACAATTATTGTATGTTGAGTGTAGGGGTACCGAGAACTTACAATTTTAGTTATGCCTCTGGATCAAGAGAGCTGTACATGAAGAGCTGCTTCTTCGGATGGACCTGATCTAGACAATAACCTTCTGGATCGTGAACCTAAACCTGAAGCAGTAATATGATGAGGTTTTCAGGAGAAGAACATGAATTGCTATATTCAGAAGGAGGACTGTGATAGCTGGTCTAAAAAGAGGCCCCCAACTCTTCTCCTCCGTGTACAAAAATGCTGCTCCTCACACCAAGAAGGAGATTCTATTTTCCTTCTCCTTGACTATGAGCTAGACCTTGATCAATAGAATGCAACAGAATTGATGACATGCTGGGACATCAGGCCTTAAGAGATCTGAGATATTCTACATCCTCTCTTTGGGGAGCCAGCCACCATGCTGTAAAGAAGCTTGGGCGAGACTACTGAAATGTGAACACACATGAAGAGAGAATGAAGGACCGCCTGAGGCACACACATGTGAGTGAAGCTGCTTGGCCTTACCTAACCTAGCACCGGCTGAATAAAGCCAAGTTGATGCCACATGGGGCAGAAAACTCACCCAACCCATCAAATATCTGACTCAATGAACTGTAAGAAAAAAAAATTATTCTCCTTTAAGCCAAAGTTTGGGGTTTGTTGCACAGCATTTGGTAAATTAAAACATTCTTTTTTTCCCCAGCCACTCTCTCTCCCATGCTAGGCAAAAGTTTCAACTTTCTCAAAGGTTTAGCTCTAAGGGCAGCCTAAAGGCAGCCCTGTAACTGAGAATTTGCCAACCTCCAATCAGTGAAGCCCCAATTTCATTCAAACCAATTATTTGGGATCATGTTTGTCTACATATAATGACCATTTAGGGGTTCTTAATACATAGAGCAGCAATTTGATCATTTTATAGCATCAGCCTTGATTTAAGGGTCTATTTATAAAAATAGAACAGGGACAAAACTAAGAAAAGATGCTCAAAGGGAGAAGGGAAGCGCTGCCCTCCTACACAAAGCCCCATCATCCCCTACAGTCCCGAAATCACAATGAATTCAGGAATGGAGTCAGTGGAATGCAAGAAGGGCTGCTGCAGGTGTCACTGAGTCACTGGATGACATGCAACAAAGATAATTGGACACAGCTTTACAGCCCAAGAGAACAGTGTTAGTAAATGGGCACATCCACAGAAGCTTTTGAGAATCCAAGAATAATGAGGTCAATTAAATCCTGCCTATCACTGTTCAAGGAAAATGTCATACCGCAGCTACACTGAGACCTAGGATCAGGGCACAGGAAGTGCTATAACATGTGACAAATAACAAAAATGGATGCAGAATGCTGTGCAAAGCTGCTCAGAATAAGGATTTGCTATAAATTTGTGCATGTGACCCATCTGTCAATGTGAGAAAACAAACCACATTTGAGGGTAGTTTATTTATGTGAAGAGTGCAAATCATATGCCATCATTAACATACTGAATAGGGGCTGAAGCCAAATTTCAAGTCAATTTTCTGAGGCTCTTTTATAGGTGCAAGAGTACTAAATACATCAAGCATGGTGATTAACTATTCTGTCAGCCTAAACCTTATTCTCCCCATGCCCAAAGAAAGAAAAGTAAACTGTCTTTAATGTGTTCTGGTGCTGCATCATTTCAAATCCATTATTAAAAAGCATATATTAGCAGTGAATAGCGCCTATTTTGCATAATTAATAAGATGAAACTTCCCTCTCCTCTATGCTGGGAGCTGATTTAATGGTTGCTGTTGTCCAGCTGTGGTTTTTGCCAAAGATTGCAGTTTAGGTGTTTAAAGTTGGGATAAAGCAGCTCGAAAACTCATCATTGATTTAGGCAGATTTATTCCCCCTAAAAACAACTCCTTTTCCAAACTGGCTTAACTCAGAAGGTGGCATAAATTGGTTTCTCCATATGGACCCTCAGTCATCCCCACCTTCTTCTAAGATGCCCTATAATCATGTGAATAACAGTAAAACCGCAGAGGTTATTGAATTCCTACAATGTGACAAACACAGTAGAAGGAGACATAGGACATTGCTTGAAAAAATGAAGAGGGCCTAGACTCAAGAATTTTATAATCTTTTAGACAAGACCTTCAAAGGCCTTCTTCTTTTTTTTTTTTTAACTTTTTTTTTTATTGTACAATATAACATATATACAAAGCAAAGAAAGAAAAAAGCAGTAGTTTTCAAAGCACTCTTCAACAAGTAGTTACAGGACAGATCGTAGAGTTTGTCATGGGCTACCAAACCATCACCTCAGATTTTTCCTTCTAGCTGCTCCAGTATAAAGGAGGCTAGAGGGTTTAAATATCTTTTTATCATCACAGTCGACTTTTTCTCCTTCTTTTTTTGTGAAAAATAACATATATACAAAAAGGCTATAGACTTCAAAGCACAGCACCACAATTAGTTGTAGAACATATTTCAGACTTTGACATGGGTTACAATTTCACAATTTTAGGCTTTTACTTCTAGCTGCTCTAAGATACTGGAGACTAAAAGAGATATCAATTTAATGATCAGCATTCATATTCATTTGTTAAATCCTGTCTTCTATGTATAACTCCACCATCACCTTTAATCTTTCCAGCCCTCTCTTTAGGGGTGTTTGAGCTATGTTAATTCTAAATTTTTGATATTGGAAGGGTCTGTCACTAATATGGTGTAGGGAGATAGAACTACCTGATGTTCTGGAGAGGCTGGGCTAGGTTTCAGGACTTATCTTGACCAGGGACCCATCTGGAAGTTGTAGGTTTCTGGAAAGGTACTCTAGTGCATGGAACCCTGTGGACTCTTATATATTGCCCTAGGTATTCTTTAGGATTGGCTAGAATGGTTTAGGTTGGGGGTTGGCAAGTTATAATAGATAGCAAGGTCTACCTGAAGCTTGTATAAGAGCAACCTCCAGAGTATATATGAACTCTCTCGGCCACTGATACTTTACCATTACATTTCTTTTCCCCCTTTTGTTCAGGATGGAATTGTTGATCCCACAGTGCCAGGGCCATACTCATCCTGGGGAATCCTTTCCCATGAAAAAGACTTCTTTTAATCATAATCCAATGTAAAAATTAAAAGCACAAACCAAATATGGCTGAACATTTGACATACTTGCCTCTTTGTCATAAAGACAGAGATATCAGTGAAGAACCTGAGAGCAGCCCAGCTCTGTCTCTGCCTAAGCAGTCACGGTTTCCCTTGACACTCCAATATCTTCCTTCTTGGCCTGTGCTCCAGATTTTGGCTATGGATGCAAAGCCCACAGACTCCACTACAAATTCATGTTCCTTTGTCTATGCTGGCTCCTCACTGATATTTGGTAATTTCTTTATTCCCCCTTAGTTGACTCCCTATTATAGCCTACAGTGCTTATTCCAATTCATTCCCTTCTCCTTTGACTCCTCTTCTATTTCCCTGGTCCTCTTAGTTGGAAAGTACTTCTTTGGGTGCCAAGTTTTAACCATTAAATTGCCATATCTTCCCTCTTTTCTATTTCAAAATACATTCCTGGTATCTTCACCTCTTTCCTCTCTCTTCTTATACTGATTTCCTTAACACACCATATCATCCCACCTATGAGTGATTCTGGGACATTAATGTACCACCAAATGCCTCTTTCTCTCTAGCACAGAGTATGACTTAGTGGTTAAAAAGCAAGGCCTGTGGAGCTTAGCCTCTAGGCTAAAGTCATGACACCATCACCTGTTTGTGTGACCTTGGGCAAGTTGCTTCAACTTTTCCATGCCTTAGTTTCATCATCTGAAATATGGATAAAGAGAGCAGTGCTTTTCTCATAGGTGTGGTAACAGGATTAAATCAGTTAAAATATTTAGACTGCCGCCTGACACATAGTAAGCAGGCAAATATTGTTTATACTCTTACTACCTTCAATGCTTGCTAATTTCTTCCCCTGCCTCAACTATTTTCTTAATTTCTCCATGACCTTAGGTATCTAGCAATTTTTCTTTATTATTTCAACACCAAATTCTTTTGAAAGGTGCGGTTTGAAGGGATGTATGCCCTCTAGAAAAGCCATGTTTTAATCAAAATCCCATTTCATAAAAGTAGAATAATCCCTGTTTAATACTGTATGTTTGAAACTGTGATTGGATCATCTCCCTGGATGATGTGATTTAGTCAAGAGTGGTTGTTAAACTGGATTAGGTGACGACATGTCTCCATCCATTTGGGTGGGTCTTGATTGGTTTACTGGTCCTATAAAACAGGAAACATTTCAGAGGGAGATTGAGAGAGAGCAGAGAATGCTGCAGCACCATGAAGCAGAGAGTCCACCAGCCAGCGACCTTTGGAGATGAAGAAGGAAAATGCCTCCTGAGGAGCTTCATGGAACAGGAAGCCAGGAGAGAAAGCTAGCAGATGATGCCGTGTTTGCCATATGCCCTTCCAGATGAGAGAGGAACCCTGACTGTGTTCGCCATGTGCCTTCTCACTTGAGAGAGAGACCCTGAACTTCATCAGCCTTCTTGAACCAAGCTATCTCTCCCTGGATGCCTTTGATTGGACCTCTCTATGGACTTGTTTTAATTGGGACATTTTCTTGGCCTTAGAACTGTAAATCAGAAACTTATTAAATTCCCCTTTTTAAAAGCCATTCCATTTCTGGTATACTGCATTCCAGCAGCTAGCAAACTAGAACAAAAGGGTAGTTTATATTTGCTGCTGGACTTGCTTATTGCTGACTCATTAACTCTTGGTAATGTCAGCTGTACTCCCCACACCAGTACTTTCCCAGGCTTCAGCTCCAAAGGTCTATTTCTTACCTTCCTTCATTTCTCCACTGACTACTGCTTTCTTTTTTAAACATTTCTTCCCAACTGGCCTGCATTACACTGGATGCTCCTGACTTCCTACCTGTCAAACTTCTTTCTCCTCTGATTCCTTTCCTTTCCTCCCCCTAGATGAAGGGATTTCCCTGATGCAGTGAGCCAAAGGATATTTACAACCACAGGGTGAACATGGCCAATAATTTCTATTGCATTGGATTTGGCTAAGGTGCCATTAGGGGCAGGCAGAATCCTAACATTCCAGGTCAACCAATATGATCTTTTTAAGCCCCCAGAGTAGAAACTATTCACCTGCAGTGAGTAATTGGAAAATGTGGTACTTTCGAGTTGCTGGTGAACCAGGTTCACTAGCAGTACATTCAGAAATCAAAGTGAGGGCAGGCCATGGTGGCTCAGCAGGCAAAGTTTCTCACCTGCCATGCTGGAGACTGGGGTTCGAGTCCTGGTGCCTAAAACCCCAGTGTCTGCCCATGCGAAATAAAACAAAATATCAAAGTGAGTTGATGCACTGCTGGGATCACAGATAGCACTAAGGACTGGCCTATAGGACTAGGACTTCTGTGGCAGTGCATCTCTCTTTCTTTTTTTTTTAAAGAATATTTTTCTTTACAGACCAGTGTTGTTATTTCATTTTTGATTGAACACACGCACACACACACACACACACACACATCCACTGGCTCCCATAAATTGGTTCAACTTCCTGTCGTCAACGTACTTGAAATGTCCTGTTTACAACCATGAAACTGTGAAACCGTTTCCCATTGACGTTAATCTAAAAATAGCATCAAGTCAAGGAATTCTGATTTTAGAGAACTGCGAGTCTCTACTTGCTGTTTCAAAAATGAGTTTATTTAAATATTCTGTTTCCAATTGGCATGCGGATAGGGGGTTACGAACAACTGTGTTTGCAGTAAGAGCTTGTGTACAGTGAAAATACAAAAGATAACAAAGGAAATTCAGAACAACCTCAAGGCATCAGGTGATCACAGGGAATGTGATGCCTCAGATCCCCACTGTCCCCAATTATATCTTAGGAACTTAAGGAAAGCACTGCAGTTGGCTACAAATTTGTTAAGTATAATTCAGATGCTCATTTACTTTTATTTTAATTTTAATCACTATGGAGAGGCAAATGTCCCTGATTTGATGGCCATTGAGTAGAAAAACCCTGAAGTAGCTCCATGAAAACAGCACACTGAATATGTAATTTTTAAATCAATTTTGAAAACATTTTGAAAATTTTCAAAAGATGACAAAGAAAGGAAGAGATCTTGGGGAACAACAGTGTTGTAAAAGCACCATCAAGCAAGCAGAGAAAAAATGTTTGATGCATCAACAATAGTTTCAGAATCATTGTACAAGGTGGAGCTGCTGAGACAGGGGTGGTTTGACAGAGTCCTGAACAGCAGATTAGGTTAATCTGTTTTGATTCAAAAGGAGATGGTAGAAATAAGAAAGTGTGTCTTTAGAGGGCAAAGCATCATTGAATCATGAGGAAAATGACGATAAATTATATTTTTACCTAATATTGGGACAAAGACACATATATAAATATTGTAACTACCATATTGGCTTGCTACCCTTATAATGTAGTCTGTGAAAATATGTTAGTTGGTAAAGTATTTGAAGATAGAAGTGGTGAAGAAATTTTCAACAACATATGAGCATTTTATTAGCATGATGGTGAACTGAAAAAATGTTGGAATCAAATTTATGTTAAATAATCTGTGTTAAGCAAACCTGTGGAAGCACTAGTATACATCAATATCTTATGCTCCTGACTACTCCAGCAACTGATGATTTTATTTATTCATTCAAAAATATTGTTGAGTTGATATCCAACAATGTTAGATCTATGCTAGATCCTGGAAATTCGACACAGAATAAGGCACACAGTCTTATTCTTACGGTGTTTACATTCACCAAGAGACTGTACTGGAGAGTTTTTTCTGATTTTTCTCAGTGTGTTCAATGACTTAATGAGAAAGGAAAATGTGTAAAATGCAGCATTTTTAATATTCATTGTTTTAGATGCAATTGTATTATAATGGGAATCGACTTAGTAAGCTTATGTAACTCCCTCCATGCTTTCTTCCAAAACAAAAATTAGCATTCATGGTTAGAATTTTCTAATTCAGCTATAAATTAGTTTATTTCCATGGGATAATAAAACCATCACAATAATGCAAAAAACAAACAAACAAATTATGAGTTGATTTATTGTATAGCAAATTGTGGTGCACATGGGATCATTTATTTAGAAGATTTTTTTTTTCCAGAAGTGGAACACTTTCATACAATGACTCTATTGCAAGGTAAAAATTATGATAGCTTTTCTAGAATGTAATAAAATTGTAATATGAAACAGAACTTTGAGAGTTGAATGAAGATATCAGAATGTGAAGAATTTGAGACTCAAGCCATGAACAGGTGACACAAATTATAGTATTGGTCACAAAAGAGAGATCATTATTTACATCTCTCTACTGGAAATGTCCTAAATGAATATTTCCTTGGGAACACACACACACACACCCCTCTAAACCAAACAAGTACAAGAAAACAAAAACAAAATGAACCAATGGATCATAGGCTCTTATTAGTCTACCATAACCCAAGTAGACAAGTGAATCAACTGAAGTTTTTGACAAAGATAGCCTGACAACATGGCACCATCACATCACATGGTGATTCTGGCCTTCTCTTCACAGGGATTCCTCTTACACAGCTCATAATGTCTTTAAAAATTATTTCTTTTGTATCCATATATACTGGTGAGTTTGGTTCCTAAGAATAAGATTGCACTGAGACAGAGAAGAAAATACAGAGATGCTGGTTCCGATGTATGTGCTTAACTTTCTTTAGTTCAGTCCAATTATATACAGGTCATGATCTCAGTGAAGAAAATATAGGGGCTTATCTTTGAATCATCATTTTCCCTCAATACTTACATCCAATCCATCAGCCATCCTTATTAGCTTTGGTTCCCCTCCACCCCGCTTTTTTTTGGCTCCATGCAACTCAATTTCCAAGCAACCAGAATAATCGTTTGAAAACCTAAATCAGATCGTTTAATCCCCTTGTTTGATAAAGTCCTCAAGCATTTGCTGTTTTATCTAAAATAAAATCTACTTCTTAACATGGTCAGCTGGGCCATTGCTCATTCCTTCAACCTATCCTGGATCATGCTTCCCAAGCCATCTTTCTGTTGCCCAGAGAAGTTTCCTCCTACCTCAAGACCTTCACACTTGCGATTGTTTCCTATCCAGGTGGCTTGTCCCCAGGATCTCAGCAGGGCTGTACCCTCCTTGTTATTCAGGAATGCTTCCAGAAGTCATTTCTTCAGGGAATTTCTTTGACCACATTCCTACACTCTCCTGACTCCTCACCATTCCTGATTCCATCTCTCTGTTTTACTTTCATCATGGCATTTAGTGTCTGAATGACTTTATGATTTCTTTAATTGCTTGCTTACTGCCTGTCCCTACTCACAAGACTGTACGCTCCATGAGGGCAAGGCCTTTGATTACTTCAGTCACAGTCATGTCCTCATTTACTGGAGTGGTGTGGCACACACTGAGCACTCAGTCAAGATTTGTTGATCAAATAAATGAATCTCAAAACAGCAGCACCTTGATCATTAAACCAACGAGTCGAGGAGAGATTTGAATATGATTAGGTCACAGAGTCGAATGAAAATTTACTCTGATTTGAAATACAAAGAAATTGTACCCTTTTGACAATGCCTGTGCTAAAATAACCTGTTTTTTAAAAACGTGGTCTCACCTGTTCTTCTGCATATGTGAGTGAGGTGGAAAAGTCTGTGGAATTCTGCTCTATGTTCCATCCCTGATCAAACCATGTCTTCTCCCGCCCTCAACTATCATTCACATCTAAGCAAAGGGCCCCAAATATGCTCGTATCCTATTTGCTAAATGATTCCAGTACAGACACCTCAACCTTTATCCACCCAAATGTACCATCTTGCCTCTGGAGCCTGATCCTCTTCCTAGGTTCCTTAACAGTCAAGGATGGTAGCTTTTGAGTTCTCTTGGCCTCTTTCCTCTTCCTTACTCTTAACACACACTTTGCAAAATTCTTCAAATCTATCCTTTTGCTTCTATGGCTACTGCCCAGGGTCAGATGTCCCTCACTGCTTGCATGAACTGTTATTTAATATTTCTAATTAACTTAATAATTCCCTCCCTCCAATCCACTTTCCTAAATCAGAGCTGTATTCATTTTAGTCCCCACCTCAAAACTTTCAGTGATTACTGCTAACTGCCAACAAATCCCATTTCTTAGCATAAAAATTCACATACCCCATGAAATGCCCCTGATTGGTATTTCTAGTTTATAACCTTCAACCATCCCCTTTTCTCCCACAATTCTTTGCTTTAAGAACCCTGAATGACTCAACATCTTACAAACAGCCTCTGATTTTTTTCACCTCTGCTCTTTGTTCCCAATATTATCTGTTCCCATGACCCCTGCATTCTGGGTACCCAATACACACTGATTTACTGCATAAATAAATCACCTCCTCTCTTTCAAGGCCAAGTCAATGGCAACTTCTCCATGAAATCTTCCCCATGAATTCCTCCAATCAGATAACTTGCTCACTCTGAGCATCATTGTGCTTGACAGTTCTATTTCAGATATTTATCACACTCTGCTTTCTAGTAAAACTGGTTGAGTACGTATCTGTTCTCTCACCAAATTGAAAGTTTCTCTATGGCTAGGACTATTGTTTGCATATTAAAATTCTTCTGTAGCACTAATTGAGTGGACTTAAAGAGATCATTGGATTTAGGATGAGGGCAAAGTGTTTGTGGCTGTGATGATGGTGCAGGAAATGGCATGGTAGGAGACGTAGTTGTGTGTGTGATGGTGCTGGATGGAATTCCCAGCAGGATCCCCACTGATGTCAAAACTTCTCATACTTTACATTTTCCATTTTTGAGTACTTAAAATTTCCAGTCAATACGGTGGTGCTCTCAGGCCTTAAGTGCAGTTTATATAATCAGCCTAATCATCACCATTAAGGCATGAAGGGTTTGGTTGAGGTACTGGGTAGGAGTCAAGAGCAATTGATGGAATGAATTCCCATGTCCTGAAGACTTATACACACAAACTTTAACCCAATAACTGTGACCCAAACACTGCTGAAAGAATTGATTAATATCCATTAGTAGAGACGAGAACTATAAACCAGATACTTCCAGAAGAATAGTTACTTCTTGTGCTGGTTTGAAACTGTTGTGTACCCCAGAAAATCCATGTTCTTTTCCTAATCCAGTCTTGTGGGGAGCCATGTAGTTTTTAATGCTGAGTCAACTTGTAGGGTGGAAACCCTTTGATTAGGTTGTTTCTGTGGAATATAACACACCAATTGTGGATGTGAACTTTTGATTAGATGGAGATATGACTCTACCTATTCAAGGTGGGTCTTAATTAGTTAACTGGAGTCCTTTAAAAGGGGAAACATTTGGAGAAAACAGTTACTTCAAAACTGACACAGATACTTAGAAAACCACTGGCATCAGTAGCTGGAAGCAGTGCAACCAGCCACAAGGACCGGCAGATACAGCCACATGCCTTCCTATGTGACAGATGTTGGCCTTGCTTGAGCCAAAATATCTTTCTTTGGATGCCTCAGTTTGGACATTTTTAGGGCCTTAGAACTGTAAACTTACAACTTGATAAATTCCCTTTTGAAAGGCCTTTCCATTTCTGGTATATTGCATTCTGGACGCTTTAACAAACCAATACACTCCTATAATCAGATGAAAAAAATCTGCTCACATTCTGGAGTCAAGATAAGTCAAATCTTAACCAGCAACATACATAAACCCATTCCACAATTGTATTTTATCTATAGATAGCTAATACAGCATCTTAAAGTCTAATGCTTTTGTTGAAAATGCATATAGAATAATATAGAACGTGAAAATGCAATTGACAACTGAGACCCTTCACATTCTATTTCTGACAGAGAGAATGTTTTCTTCCATTTAGAAGTAGATATATTCCTTGATAGGTTTAGCATCTTCTGAAATTTATTTAGGAGATAGGTAAGGAGGATACAATCCATGATTAAAGAAACTGCTTTGCTCAACAGACACCAGAAGAAAGCTTTTGACTTAACAAACATTAATTATGAACAAAAAATTGTAAAAAAGTCTTTCATATGGCAAATATGTTTTAAAGGAAATTAAATATTACAGCGGTTATTTGCTTTCCTTTCTTTCACCGGTACGTCAGTTCCCAGCACATCCTGCTATTGTACAGTAAATCCAAACAAGAGCCAGGAAAACACAGGGGCTGAGAAAATTGGCGGGTCCTTAAGTGCAAGCCTGCAGGCTGCTACAGGAATTCTGAACAGTGGCAGTAAAAAGCCCAGGGATAATTTACACGTACTTCTTCCTTTCAAATCTGTGTTTGAATCAAAACCAAAGTAGATTTCAGTCAGGTAACACTGCCTCTTGAAAAATATGCTTATGCACGCCATTCAAATCTATTTTCTTACCTGCTGTGAAGCCACTGAGCTTTTTACTGGAATTCCATTTAAAAATGAAAGAAATCTATGGTAAGACTATTTAACTACTGAAATATCTATTCAGATTATTCCAAAAGTGGATCTATAATGAGGATAGATTAAAGCAAATAGGACACTTTACAATAAGAAGCAGAGAGAGAAAGAAAGAGAAGAGGAGATACTATCATTTACTACTGGCTAAAATTACTAGAATTATTTAACTCAGAGAGAAGATGGTAAAAAACTGATGTAATTACATATATTGAAAATACTATACAATAGACTTTCACTGAAGCTGAGGCAAATTATTAAGTAAGATTAATAAAATATCAGCTTTATTTTCCAGGTATTATCTTGAGAGTCTGTAAAGAAGTGTTTTACAATCAGCTGGGTTACTGTGAGACATTGTAAATTATCTTTATAGTAGAGCTTTAAGAAATAGAGGAATATGGTAGTTTTTGGAATCAAATTAAAATCTTATTATGGATTAGTCAATGTTTGAAAAAATGATTACCCTGACAATGAAAATAACATATAGAACTCTCTTATGGGAGAGTATAAATCTATTCCTCTTTAGACTGTGGTAAGTTGACACTCATCCATTTAATTTGATCAATGTGTACAGTCATACTGAATAATTTTGGCTTTTTACTTCGGTAAAATTAATCACATGTGTTAATTTTTTATTACTGTGCTCTTATTTGTAGAATTACTGGCTATTTTTAATCTCTCTCTTTGATAACCTCAGAACACTTTTGTGATCTGTTCCAGAGCTGAAAAGGGTGACCAGGGGTTTACAGAGACTCATCTGTTTTAAGTGGGAACAATCTGTGTTCCTGTGGTATGTTACATTGTTGTCATGCAAACTGCATTGTGGGCTTTGGAATAGAACAGACCTGTGTTCAAATCCTACCCTTTTTAGACAAGTTCCTAAAATTCTCTGAGCTGGTTTCTTCAAGCATAAAATAGGGGATAATAAATTACTTTATTTTCTAAGGTCGTTGTGAGAATTAAATGAGTAACATAGATAAAGTACCTAGCGTAGAGCTTTCCACAGAGTAGTCATTAAAAACATATATATTTATCCCTCTTTTGTTACCTGTCCTGTGTCCTTTTAGGGAAGGAAGTAAAGCAAATGATACTGCATAAGCCTGTGAAACTTTGTTGCATCTTAGAGTTCCTAAGAAAAATAAACTACTTTCCTGTTTAATATCCTTCCTTATTGCACACTTTGAAGAAATGCAGTTCTTCTTGCAACATCTTAATGATTTTGCTATTAGGTTGAGAGAATTTAACATGGCATCATTCCATGGACAAGCCATGGTTATCACCACCCCATAAAATATCTCCATGTCAAGCATTCTGGCTCTCCCAAGACAGCCATTTGTGATAAAAAATCATCTCCAGACATAGCAAAACAAAGAGCTGTGTCTGCACATACCATCTTCTTTTCCAATGTACCTTTAACCAAGTTTTTACCCCACTGAGATCTACATATCACTAGTAAACCATTTTCCTTTTATCTGGGCTGTTGTTAGGTGAAGGTCTAATTTCCTTTGATAGGTGAGTGGCTTTTCCTTTCGATACTAAAATTCTGCTTTGGGTTGTATAATGAGAACAAGAACACAAATCTCCAGCGGCTCATCTCCAGTGTCTGATAACCACCTAACAACTGATCATTTCAGGTTGCGAAGAGCTTTGGGGCATTCAAACCTTGCTTCAAAAGTCAACATTGATGGTTCGACAAGAAGAAAGAGTTCATACCACTTTTATGCTCCAAGAATTCAGCAGGAGTGGATGCTGCGAGCTAACTACAAAAGCTCACTGAGGAAATTCAAGTAATTGTGATTAACCTTCACCATTGACCTCAATATTTGTGGAGAGCCGCCTCCCGGGTCGGGCCTAGTGGACACGCCGCAGCCTGCCCTAGAGTTCCCCCCGCCCATCGAGTGAGCCAGGATGGCGCCCGCATCCTGTTTCCGCCTTATACGTATACCCGACGTTCGGGCCAAGATGGCACCCGATCGTCACTTCCGCCCATGATGTACACGCCCACCTCTCCTATCCACCTATCCCAGCCTTGTACGTGTAGCTCAGCCATTGGTAATCACCACACTATATCTAGGACCCCGGGCGGGAAGTCGGGGAGACAGCCCGCAGAGAGCCGTGCTTGACGGCCGCATAGAGGTTGTCCCCCGCAGGGAGTCTCCCCCCTGCGTGAGAAATGTAACAAGGTGTGTAAGCTTAGCTCCAGTAAAACTTGGCACTTACGACAAACCTGGAGGAGTGTGTCCGAGTCTTTTTCTTCAGCGTCTTCCCCCGCCGGCCGGGGGCCAGAGACCAAGAGAAGAAGCTCCAGACAAGTGGTGGCCCGTACGGGGCACATCCTCGCGCCTCTCCTGATTCCTCTCAACCTTCGCGCCTGATCACCGCGAAGAGGTAAGTGTCTTTGCTTTACTTGAGGGTTAAGGCCCGTGGGTACTCAGGCCACCCCGGGGGAGAGCTCGGTAGACGTCACCGAGCACGCTTGAAGCTAGTGCCGACTGCAAGCATGGGGCAGTCTGAAAGTTCCCGGTCTGCCTCGTTTACGGACGGTTCTTGCAGAGGCAGGCCGTCGGAGCCAGGCGCCTCATCAGACAGCTCGGACTCAGCATCAGAGGACGGTGAGGGCGTGGGGACAAATGAAAACCCGTTAATTGAGCTAGAAACCTGCCCACGACCTTCCGCCCCGCCCGCACCCGCGAGCGTGACGCGGGGGCCTTTGGGGGGAGGCCCTGGTGTTTCCGCCTTAGACCCCCGATACGGGCTCCCCCTAGTGGCCGACTCGGGTAACTGTCATGAGTCTTTTTCACCCCCTCCAGAAGGTAACCCTGAATTTCCGGAGCGCTGGCAGGAGGAGGGACCACTTTGCCTACCTCCGCCGCCCGCGTATACAGCCCCACAGGGCCGCTCGTTAGCTCTTGGTAGGGGGAGATTCTTTTGGAGATGGAACCCTTTTAATGCGATAAGTGCTAATCAGCCAACAGGCATGTTTCCAGTCCTTATTAATCCTCCCGGTAATAACCAGTATGAGGCCTATGACTATAAAGTGTTAAAAGAATTAAGACAAGCTGTTCATCAGTATGGCCCGAATGCACCATTCACTCTAAATATGGTTGAGAACCTCTCGGCACTAAACCACACGCCCGCAGACATTTATCAGCTCGCTCGTGCTTGCTTGCCTCCAGGTCGGTACATCGACTGGAAAGCGTGGTTTGAGGAATTAGCAGAAGAACAAGCGGCAAAGAATGCCGCAGGGAGGCGGGGTGGGTGGAATGCCGACATGCTACTAGGAAAAGGCACCCACGCCCACAATCAGACGGGGTATCCACAAGAAGTCTATGCTCAAGTCTTCCGCTGCTTTGTGGGAGCATGGAAAAAGCTGACCGGGGAAGGGGAAGCTCAGGCCTCGCTTACCAGCATTCACCAAGGACCCACCGAACCATTTGTAGACTTTGTGGCAAAAATGCAGACCGCAGCAGAAAGAATCTTTTCTGACCCAGGGGTAGCAGAAACAGTTATCAAACAGATGATATTCGAACAGTGCAATAAAGAATGTAAGGTTATTCTTGCACAAAATCGAGGGAAGTCCCTGACAGATTGGGTTCGCCTCTGTAGAGATGCTGGTAGCCCTTTAACTAATGCAGGTCTTGCTGCCATGCTAGCTAGCTCTCTACATGTGGACACAGGAGACTCGGGGGGTCCTGTGGTAAGGCCTAAAACCTGTTTTGGATGTGGCAAACCAGGTCACTTTAAGAGGGAATGTCCCGGTAGAGCCCCTAATCAGCGGCAAAATGAACCCCGAGTCCAAAGCAAACTCTGTGGCCGCTGTAGAAAGGGACCCCATCGTGCGGAAGACTGTAGATCAGCCTTCAGCGCAGAAGGGGAGCGTCTCTCTGGAAGACCAGAACAGCCCTCAAAAAACGGGCGGAGGGGGCCCCCCAATACGGAGGGCCCCCGCCCTGCTCCTCTCCGCTCCGTGCGTCCCCCGGGTCCGCAGGATTGGACCTCTGTGCCACCTCCCGACTCGTATTAACCCCCTCCATGGGTGTTCAGCTAGTGAAAACTTCCTTTAAAGGGCCCTTACCCCAAGGGGCTGTTGGGTTAATATTAGGGAGAGCGTCCACGGCCCTAAAAGGACTAACAGTTATACCAGGCGTGGTAGACTCAGACTTCACCGGCTCCCCCCAAATCATGGTTCAGTCACAGCAAGGCACCTTAGTCATTGCAGAGGGCGATAAATTGGCACAACTCCTGCTCCTGCCTAGTTTACATGCTGCCTTTCCAAGCAGACCCGACCTAAGGGGAGACAGAGGATTTGGATCGTCTGGGGAAATCTTTGAAGGTTTATATATGTCCCTAGAGAACCGACCCATGTTGACACTCAAGGTGCAAGGCAGGCCCTTCCTGGGCCTGCTGGACACCGGAGCTGACCGATCTATTATACGGCAGCAAGACTGGCCCGCCTCTTGGTCGCTATGCAAAGCGGAAGAAATCCTCACAGGGATCGGGCAGTGCTCTGCTCCCATGATAAGTGCCTCCGCCCTTCACTGGGCAGATGACGAAGGACATCACGGCTCTTTTCAGCCTTTCGTGCTGGCTTTACCCGTTTCCCTATGGGGAAGAGACGTACTGACACAAATGGATCTTACCCTAACAACTAATTATTTCAAAACAGCCAAGGACCTTCTAAAAGGTATGGGATACGTCCCCGGAAAAGGATTGGGGGCCTCCCTGCAAGGACGCCCAGCGCCTGTACAGACCATACCCAATCCAGGCAGGCAGGGCCTGGGTTTTTCGCGGGGGCCACTGAGGGAAGATTCCCACCCACCCCAATAAAAATAACTTGGAAAACATTGACCCCTATTTGGGTGCCTCAGTGGCCCTTGCCGCAGGAAAAGCTCAATGCGCTACACGCGCTTATATCAGAACAGCTAAAAGAAGGTCATATCATTCCGTCCTCATCCCCTTGGAATACACCTGTATTTGTCATAAAGAAAAAATCAGGGAAATGGAGACTATTACATGATTTAAGAGCCATTAATAACTGTATGGAACCCCTAGGACCTGTTCAAACGGGGTTACCCTTGCTCTCCGCCTTACCGGAGCATTGGCCTGTCTTTATACTAGACCTTAAAGACTGTTTTTTCTCAATCCCACTTCACCCTGAAGACACCCCAAAGTTCGCCTTTACCATACCTTCCCTTAACCAGGAAGGGCCTAGTCAACGATTTGAATGGACAGTCCTGCCCCAGGGCATGACCAATAGCCCTACTATGTGTCAACTGTACGTTGCCGCACGGTTAACTGATACCCGGCGACGTTTCCCTCGAGTGAAAATCGTTCACTACATGGACGATCTTTTACTAACTTCTGCAGACTTACCCCTCCTTCAGGCAGCGCTGTCACATCTAGTGCTGACGCTCAGAAATATCAATCTCATGATTGCTCCTGAAAAAATTCAAATGGCTGATAATGCCACCTTCCTGGGAGCGAAGCTTTCGCCCACTCAAGTCTCCCCCCAAAAGGTGTCTCTTAGAACAGACACTCTTAAGACCCTAAATGACCTGCAAAAACTAATGGGGGATATCAATTGGGTTCGCCCATACTTAAAACTACCCAATGCCACACTGGCACCTTTATATGATTTGTTGAAAGGAGACCTAGATATAACCTCTCCCCGGCTTCTCACTCCCGAAGCACGGCGAGCACTAGCTAAAGTAGAGGAGGCACTCAGCACCGCTGTCATAAAAAGAATAAACCCCCATGAACCTTTTGAAGCCTGCCTGCTGCCCACAGAACTGCAGCCTACGGCAGTGCTGTGGCAACAAGGACCACTACTCTGGGTCCACCCCGGAATCTCCCCCAGAAAAAGTTTAGAACATTATCCCACAGCGGTTGCAGAATTGGCCTCAGAAGCCCTCAAAAGAGCAGTGCAACACTTTGGCCAACACCCTAAAAACCTCAGAGTGCCATACTCTTCCCGGCAACTCGAAACGCTTACTGGGTGCATAGACCAATGGGCTATTCTCAGGTGTATTTTTGCAGGAAATATTGACAACCAATACCCGAAAGACCCCCTCTTGCAATTTATTACCCAACATCCAATAATTTTTCCTAAAATAACTTCACCTAAGCCACTAGTGAATGCCCTCACCGTATACACGGATGGTTCCAGCTCCGGTTCAGGAGCATACTGTGTAGAAGGGAGTACTCCCAAGACAGTATTTTTTCAACCACAAAGACCTCAGTGGGTAGAATTACAAGTCATTATCACTGTCCTGAAAGAAATCACCGATCCTCTAAATATTGTATCAGACTCCCTTTACGTAGTGAATTCTGTAAATATTTTAGAAACGGTGGGCGTTATAAAGCATTCTTCCTCAGTAAGACTATTCTTCCTCAAACTTCAGGAAACCATATATTCCCGGCAATGCCCCTTCTTCATAACCCATATAAGAGCTCACTCAGGCCTGCCAGGTCCCATGGCGCAGGGAAATCGCCTAGTAGATAAGGCCACTCGGCAACCACATATTTTCCCAGTGCTAACACCATATCAGCAAGCACAGGGATTCCATACTAAATTTCATGTCAATGCAAGCACCTTGGCCAGACGGTTTCAAATACCGCGCGCAGCTGCCCGAGATATAGTTAGAGCCTGCAATAATTGTTCCGAGCAAAAGGCAGCCCCTTCACTGGGCATCAACCCCAAAGGTCTCATCCCAGGTGACATTTGGCAAATGGATGTCACTCACCATGCGGAATTTGGCAAAGTGAGATATTTACATGTATCTATAGATACATACTCCCAAATACTATTCGCCACAGCTGAGACCGGAGAAAAAGTTCACCAGGTTATTTCGCACTGCCTTGCCGCTTGGGCAGCATGGGGCAAGCCAAAATTGTTAAAAACAGACAATGGACCAGCTTACACCAGTCAAACCTTTCAAAGGTTCTGTGATACTATGGAGGTGCAATTAAAGCATGGCATCCCTTATAATCCTCAAGGACAGGGAATCATCGAAAGAGCACATAGGTCTCTTAAAGACCTGCTCAAAAAACAAAAAGGGGGAATAAGCCATGGCCTATCCCCGAAGGCTCAACTGTCAGTGGCTTTATTTACATATAATTTTCTAAATGAAAACCCACTAGGGGTGACACCTGCCCTTCAACACACCACCTCAAGCCCACCGCATAGAGGTCTAGTCCGGTGGAAAGATATTCTGTCAGGACAATGGAAAGGCCCTGACCCGGTACTTAGTTGGGCCAGAGGCTCTGTTTGTGTTTTTCCCCAGGAACCAGGACGTCAACCTGTGTGGGTTCCGGAAAGACTGGTGAGAACCGTGACGTCGCCCGAGGACGCCAAGGAACTGTTGCCCAGAAAATTGATAAGCCTCCAACCAGAGCCACCGGATCCGGTCTCCAACTCTGCTGATGATGGCGGCGACCGAAAAGATGACAACAACAGTGCAAGTGACCCTCCGACCGAGTAGAAGAGAGACTAACTTTAACCCCACTTTTCCCACTACGAGCTACTGTGGGACCAAGTCACCTCATGGTTCTCTTGGCCCAGGTTGACCACTTGGATTCTTTTAGCAGTGGGACTCTTAGTAACTCTGCTCATTGTTAAATGTTTGTTAGAACGCTTGTTCCAGACGCAGCAACAGCTACGCGTCACCACTATGTTGGCTATGTCACTCGCCCCTGATGCTCTTGGCAACGACCGTCCCGCTACCCAGTCCTTCCCCTCACTGTATGGCCCGTCCCGGCCACTCAGGGCGGGGCGCTCGAAAACAGGATCTGCTGCAAAGCCCATGGCCGTGTCCCGGGTGTAAAAGGCGGCACCAGAAGTCATAATTTTTGTCTAAAGGATGATCTCTACGGCGGAGTCACGGTCCTGGCCAGACTAGACTCCGGCCATTGCACAGAGACACCTAATGACGCTCTCGGCTCTGGTTGCCGCTCTCCTGCCCCCCTACATAACCCAGTTGCGAGGCGAAGCACTGCAGGGAGAGTCACGTGGTTTCCAGCTCACGGGCTCTCCGGTCTCTATATGAGGTGAGCATTCTGGTCGGTGCCAGAGGTTCAGCCGCAAGATGGCTGGAGCCTAGTCCAGACTCCCCAAAGCACCAAATCATGTAGTGGGCCTCTCAGGCTCATGGGAGCACACTCATCAATGGAGACACTGGGTCAAAATGAATAAAAAAGGGGGAGATGTGGAGAGCCGCCTCCCGGGTCGGGCCTAGTGGACACGCCGCAGCCTGCCCTAGAGTTCCCCCCGCCCATCGAGTGAGCCAGGATGGCGCCCGCATCCTGTTTCCGCCTTATACGTATACCCGACGTTCGGGCCAAGATGGCACCCGATCGTCACTTCCGCCCATGATGTACACGCCCACCTCTCCTATCCACCTATCCCAGCCTTGTACGTGTAGCTCAGCCATTGGTAATCACCACACTATATCTAGGACCCCGGGCGGGAAGTCGGGGAGACAGCCCACAGAGAGCCGTGCTTGACGGCCGCATAGAGGTTGTCCCCCGCAGGGAGTCTCCCCCCTGCGTGAGAAATGTAACAAGGTGTGTAAGCTTAGCTCCAGTAAAACTTGGCACTTACGACAAACCTGGAGGAGTGTGTCCGAGTCTTTTTCTTCAGCGTCTTCCCCCGCCGGCCGGGGGCCAGAGACCAAGAGAAGAAGCTCCGGACAAATATTAATTGATTTCACTCACCTGATGGGCAGATGGGCCTTTCATCATGGATGATACACTAAGTACCTAGAGACTCCGCCCATTAGCATGTTGCAAATCAGTGTGGGCTTTTGGAAGAGGGATATTTTGCACAACATCTGGGAAAGTGGAAAGAGTCATTCCAGATCACAGTTGTCAATACGATTTTGAAAATTGGTATGGTGAAAAGAAAGTACAGGGAGAAATTTGGCAATAGGCTTGTGGGAAAAGCAGCAGCGTTTGCTCCCAGTTTTTCCTCCAGTCAAACTGTATCTAGGGAGATAATTATTGGATGAAATAAGCATAATACATACCGTGAGCTCAGAGTCATTTGCATGAACTAAAGATAAAGGGCTACAAGGTGTCAGAGGAGACTTAGCTCTCTTTTCTTCCCTAGCAGACTATCTTAGATGTTCTTGTCTCCCTTTCTTATGGTAAGTAGATATGTGCTGTAGAGAAAAGGCAGTATGAGAAGAGTCACGATGTAGGGCCAGAGGAGGAAAGGGAAAGAGTAACATCTATGCAAAGGCACAGAAGCATGCAAATAACAGGCAGTTTTGGGTGATGGTAAAGGGTTCAATGTAGTTAGAAATAGGGTTATGGATACAAGGTGGGTTGTTTTCCCATTGCCACTGTGACAAATCACCAGAGACTTGGTGACTTAAGACTACACAAACTTATTCTCTTGCAATTCTGGGGGGTCAGAAGTCTGAAATGAGTCTTAAAGTGCTAAAGTCAATGGATTGGCAGAACTGGTTCTGTCTGAAGATGCCGGGGGTGGGGGTGGGGACGGAGAGCCATTCCTTTCCTCCTTTAGCTTCTAGGGCTTGCCGGCATTCCTTATTCCATGCCACTCCAATTTCTGTTTTTGTTGTCACATTGCCTTCTTCTATCTTTGCCTTAGTTGCCTCCCTCTTATAAGGACCCTTGCAATTACATTTCAGGCCCATGTGGATAATTCAGGACAATCTTCCCATCTCATGATCCTTAACTTGATCACATCTGCAAAGCCCTTTTTGTCATATAGGGTAACATATTCATAGGTTTAGGACATGGACCTCTTTTGGGCATCATTATTCAGCTTACCACAGGAAACAATAAAAATTTATAATATCATCTGTGATTACTATGTATTTTTCATTACACTAGGTAATTTACATGCATTTTCTAGCCATAATTCTCTCTCTGCACACAGGAGTGATAAAGGCTAATATTAACATATTTTGAAACTTGCACAATCTGAGGTCTTGAACAATCAGAAGGGACTCCAGACACGGTCCCAGAACATGCATTGTTGCATCCCCCTCTGGCTTTTGTATCCAGGGAAGGTGGGAAAGGGGTCTGGAGGGTCGTGTCTGTGCACACTGATTGAATATCAACCTCAGTAGTTGCTTAAGGGCACTTTCTGAAGGCAGGCCCTAATTTTACATACATTATCATATTTACTCATTACTTTAACCTCTCAGGAGGAATTGCTATCTCTATTTTATAGGTGAAGAAAATAGCATTCAGAGAAGCTAAATAATGTGTCCACATTCATATTGCCAATGAATGGGAGAACCAGGAGACAAACTCAAGTCTGTGTGATCCTAAACCCGCTTTTCCTTCCACCAAGTTATAATGAGTCTTACTCAAAAATCTAAAGTATTTTGGGCTCATGGAGAAGCTGATTCTCAGAGTCATATGGAATTCTAAGAGGCCCTGAATAGCCGAAACAATCTTGAAGAAGAACAAAGTTGGAGGGCTCCCACTTCCTGACCTCAAAATGTACCACAAAACTATAGTAATTAAAACAGTGTGGTAATAGCATAAGGATAGACCAATGGAATAAAAATGAGCGTCCAGAGATAAAGCCACACATCTAACGCATTACAAGAGTTGGGATTGGGAAAAAATTGTCTCTTCAACAAATGGTGCTAGAACAAGCGGAAATCCACATGCAAAAGAATGAATGTGGATCCCTGCCTTTCACCATATACAAAAAGTAATTCAAAATGGATCAATGACCTACATATAACAGCTAATACTATAAAACTCTTACACGTGAACATAGTGGAATATCTTCAGGACGTTGTAGCAGGCAATGGGTTTTTAGATTCTACACAAAAAGCACAAACAGCAAAAGAAAAAGATAAAATGGACCTCTTCAGAATTAAAAATATTTGCCCATCAAAGAACATTAGTAAGAAAGTTAAAAGACAAACTAAAGAATGGGACAAAATTCAAAACAGAGAAACTATAAAGAACACATATAAATCACCAACAAAAAGACAACCCAATTAAGATATGGGCGAGGATTTGAATAGACATTTCTCCAAAGAAGATACACAAATAAATAGCCAATAAGTAAATGAAAAGATGCTCAACATCATTAGACACAAAGGAAATGCAATTAAAACTACAATGAGATACCACTTGTCATGTAGTAAGATGATTATTTTTGTTTTTTAAAAACCTAAAAAGTTTTGGCAAGGATGCAGAAGTAGGAACACTCATATACTATTGGTGGAAATGTAAAAATGCTGCAGCCACTGTGGAAAATAATTTGGCAGCTCCTCAGAAAGTTAAACATAGTTCTACCACATGATCTGGCAATTCCACCGCTAGGTATATATCCTCCAAATAATTGAAAACAAGGACTCAGACAGATATTTGTAGACCAGTGTTCATTGCAGCATTATTCATGACATTCACAAGGTGGAAGCAACCCAAGTCCATCCACAGAGAATGAATAAACAAAATGTGGTCTATTCATAAAAGGGAATAGTATTCAGCCATAAAAAAGAAATGAAGCATGGTCCATGCCACAACATGGATGAATCTTGAAGAAATCATGTTGAGTGAAATAAGCCAGACACAAAGGCCAATATTGTATTAGCTCTTTTATATGAAATCCTTAGAATAAGCAAATTCATAGAGACTAAAAGCAGAGTAGTGGTTACCAGGGGTGGAAGAAAGAGGGAATGGGGAGTTATTACTAAATGAGTATGAGTTTTTGTTTGTGATGATGAAATTAGTAAGGAAATAGTGGTGAAATTTAAACAGTATTGTCATACATTTAGCATCAAAGAATTATCCACTTAAAATTATTAAAATGATTCTTACATTATGTGTATTTTATCACAATTAAAACAGATAAATACAATTTTTAAAAATTAAAATATAATGTTACAATGTATAGCTATTTAAGGATCACTAACCCAACATAATCCGTGTAGTAAATTAGAGATTAGATTTGTGAAAATAACATAGTAGGCCCTTCTTTGATGACAGAGATAGGATGTCCATCTCTGCTCCATAACAAAAAGGGTCCAACAATTATACCAAGTGATTAAATTAGTTCTCGGAAGGGGCCTGGAAGGATTTATTCACTTGATTCTAAAATTGCATTGCCAAAGCAATCTAAGAGATATCATGCGAGCTTCCCACACATGGGGTTTGGCATGTCTGTAGCCTGCCCACCACATGTTTGAGTGGTGGGCTTTCAGCCAGTGCCACCACAACCTATCCCAGCAGAGTCAAGCTGTGGTTTCAAAAGTTACACAATAACCCAATAAGTTTTTATGCTCCTCATGGTTTGCTTAAACCTATACAATTTGACAGCCACTAAAAATATGACACTGACTAACAAGTCTCAAAATTAAGTTCGGCTGGAAATATTAGTTATCATCCCTCATCATTGCTTGGAAATTCATGTTTGGTTGACAGGCAACAGAGGAATTTATTCATATGAACCTGATGCATTTTACTATTAGTTTTCTGAGAAAGTAATTTCTTTAAAATCACCACAAGAAATCAACTGAACATTCACAAAATAAACATAGCTTAAAATATTTCAGGAAAGGTGTCACCATTGGATCTGTGGCCAAATTTCCAAAACCTCATGCACACACATTGACACAGAAACAGCACACAACAGTGCAAGGACCCACAATGAGTGCAATCAAGTTATTACAAGAAGGAAGCTTTATTTTCAGCAATCTCCATTCCCTTGACATATGCCAATTCCTGTATCAGAGAAAAAGGATGTGAGCTCATTAGTGGAGCAAACCATAACAACTAAACTAGGATGGCTGATGAGCTAGTGAGAAGGTGTCAGTAATTTTACACAGGCCATTAATCTAATAAGTTATTTAAATTTCTCTACTAGTTTCCATGAATAACTATAAGAAGGCACATAAGCCCATACTATCAGAATATTGGGTAATTCATACAAGTCACAGAAGTTTGAAAAAATTACACCTAACAAGTCCCTGACACTGAAATCACTGTTCTCTCCCCACTTATATATATATGAGTAAATTGTTTGGGGCGGATATATATATATATCATATATATGTTTGGGGGGATATATATATCTCATATATATGTATGGAGGTGATATATATATATATAATCACCATCATTTTGAAGATCTGGAGAAAATTAACAGGATCCATTTTTTTTTCCTTTCAGGTCATATCCATAAAGAAACAATAACAACAGTAAAAAACATACAAGGTCCTTAGTATCCTAACATATCTGGAACCCTAAAACCATGTAATCCTGTTTCTTTAATTTACACCAAAATATTCATTTATTATTTCTGATTTTAAAAAAGATGCTTTCTAAGCTTATCAAAAACCAATAGATGTCCTTTCCTCAGAAGTAAAATTATAACAGCCACCACGTGGAATTTCTGCTATTGTGTTAAGGTCCCTTTCATTCTCTCTCGGATGTCGACGAATAAACAGAGCCAGTTACAGCATAAGGGCTGGTCAGACTTCCCCCCACTTAACATTCTTGAACACACTATTTGTGATGAAAATAAATTCTCATTATTTTCTAAGCATTATATTTTTGTCACCGGTTTTGAAATAGATCTCGAATGCCAAATCCACTCTACTTAGCAAACTGAAGACACTTCTTCTTCTTCCAAATTGCCCAGTTGTCTTTACTTCTTAAGGTGACCTTCTATCAGGTTCTTAAGTACAAGAATACTGGAATCATTTATCATCTGTAGCCGCTATCAACCACAAGTTTCATATTTTATCAGAATCTAAACAAAATCCTCCTTCATGCTTTTATAATATAAAGAAATACAGCTCACCACTCCCCCCCACCCCCCCCCCCCCACCCCAAGCAATGACTCTTTTTTGGTACAAGTGTGTTGGTATACAGAAAACGACAGTGCTATCATGTCTCCACTTGATTTTCATCTCGTGAAATGGGACTTTCTGAAACTCTGTCTCCACTCGCTCACCAATTTCCTTGGGAATAAAAGGTAAATGCTGCTGAATCTGCTGGTTGGGTGGAGACCCCATCTGCGGACACAGAATGACATCCTGTTTAAAGGTGACAGTGGCTACAGCCCAGGTCACTTATTTCACTCTAACTTTGACCAAGTGAAGAACTGGCTTCCATTTTGGGTTTTACACAACCATCAACCAGAGCTGCACACTTTGTGGAAATTCTTTCCACATTCTTAACCATTTAGATTGGCATTTTGGTATGAGGTAATATTTTAAGAACAAAATGACCAGTTATATCCTTTTTGTACATTTGAAATCAGATAAATACATATTAAAAATAATGCATTCTTATAATTTAATGAACTACTTCTCTATACTACCTAAGTCAGTATAGAGAATGTATTCTCTATATGTATTATGTTGGACAATTAACAATAGATATTAATTCTTTCATCATCTTAAATGTGCACTCTTGTTTCACTTAGTGCAAGACTTATGAGGAAATATTTTACATGACGAATTTTTCTTTGCTTCTTAAGATTCTCATTTACAACTAAGTGAACCTGGAATTCTTTGATAACTGTGTCAAGGAAAAAGCCCTTCTCATTCTAAGTGAATATTTTATGTTAATTGATAAAAATAAAAGTTCATGAAAATCTCAGTGACTTATATTAGTAACTCCTATTTTATAATGAAATCATCATGAGTAGCTCTCATAAAAATACAAATTATTAAGCCATTACCTGCTCTGAATTTTAATTTTGAGAAGTAATCACTACATGAATAAAACTGTAGGATTATGAGCTATATAGATGTTGTCTGTATCCCACTGGTTGAAAAGCGAAAATTGTTGTCAATGATATTGTAGCTTTATTCCTACCTAGAATTTTGTAGATATAATCATAGTTTTTCCCAGTATTCTTGACTAAAGCCTTCATTGCTCTTAGAATAAAAAAAAAAATCAATCCTTCTGGTGGTTTGAAACCACATATATCCCAGAAAAATATGTTCTTAAAGTTAATCCATTCCCGTGGATGTGAACCCATTGTAAGTAGAGCATTTTGATAAGGTTGCGTCGGTTAATTAAGATGTGACCCATATCACTCAGGATGGGTCTTAATCCCATTACTGGAGTCCCTTAGAAACAGAATGAATACAGAGAGAGAGAGAGAGAGTGAATGAGAGAGAGAGAGGAGAGCATGAACACACGTGCTATGGAAGCAAGAAGGTGAAATCAACGGAACCCAGAAGAGAAAGGAGAGACCAGGAGGTACCACCATATGCCTTGCATGTGACAGAGGAGCCAAGGATCACCTGCAGCCCAGCCTCAGACATGGGCTTTGGGAAGAAAGCATTGCCTTAATGATACCTTGATTTGGGCATTTTCCAGGCCTCAAAACCATAACTAATAAATTCCCATTGTTTAAGCCAGCCCATTTCATGATAACTGCTAGAGCAGCCTGGGAAGCTAAAAACTCCTTGTCATGATTCAGTTACCCTCTGAGAGCAAGCCAGATGGTGGAGTTAATTCTTTCCGCAACTAAGGTACCCTTTTGTGCCCTTCCAAGGTAGTGTTAGAAACTCATTACATGTTACACAAATGTAATAGTAACATGAAAATAATTTGATTGTAAACTAAAGGACACTCATGGAGACCCTAAAAGCCATTTCATTTTAATACTCTCCTAACTGTGCATATTTTGTTCTTTATCAAATGCTGTTTTCTTGTCTGGGTACTTCTATCTTCGGGAAACAAAGAAACAGAAAACAAAACAAACCACAGGGAGAAGGAATCAGCATGGATTCCTAATACGTTTCACAGTAAAGTCCAAGGATTATCTCCAGTCACAAAGCATTCAGAATGCTGCCGTATCCAAAGGCAGCAGGAAGCAACTCCGCAAATACAAAGAGATAATTACATACAGGAAGCCATTAGCAAAGAGTAAGAAGAAAAAAATCATGCAATAATTTAAGACATCACAAAGACCAATGGCGTCAAAAAATATTGCCATATGTTACAAATTGCATATTATTCAGCTTTGAAGCAAATTGGCAGTTCCTGGAGGGCAGGTACCAGATCATGTACCTTTTAATTTAACATGATTATATATGATATGATTTATATGATTGTAAATATCTGATAAGAGAAATTAATTACCTGAAGAGAAGATACAGTATTAAATCACGTGTGCACACACACACACACACACACACAAGTCTCTAGTTCACAAGTGAAGTCTGTGTTGTCACATAGGTACTTCCCTCCCTGTCTCATAAAAGCCCCAAGCTTCCAGCAACAGGGACAGATTTACACAGGAGTCTGGGTTGAGGAAGACTGAAAAGGAATCAGTATAGCTAACAATTCTAAGGTATGTACACACTTCTGCGGTTGAATTCCTCATGTTCTCTTTCAAAGCCAAAGGAAAAAAAATTTGAAAATTTAGGACAGCCCAGTTTTTCTCCTTTCTATTAGCAGTAAATGACTAAGCTACATGTGTAACATATTATATGGGAAAGCCCAAGGCCTCTATGGAAAATATATATCTTGGAATGAGCATTAATGTAAATTTATACACACACATTTGTGTTTATGCGTATGTATATGTATATGTCCGGAATCCTCTTATTTGTGAACCTACTACTGTGTAATATAAATATAGTTAGGCCTTGTTCAGATATTATCTCATTTAATCCACAACTATAATAAAGAATAAGAACTGCATCATGTACAAGACATAAGAAAGCTGAAGCAACATAGGGGACTTGCCCAAGCCCCCCCAGTTAGCAAGTGGCAAAATCAGTATTCAAAGCCAGGCCGTCTCACTGCAGAGCCCTTAATCTCTAATGTACACTGTCTTCATCTTATATCACAACAGAAAGAACTCAGGAAGAGAGAGGGTGGTAACAGAAGGAAGCAAGATTACTTATAAAGAGGGATACAAGGAAGGACAAAGACACCAAGAGGGAGAGAAAAAAGAAGAGGCAATGAAAAGAAGGGAAGGAAGGGAAAGTGAAAAAGACAACTTATAATACTAATGAAAGGATAAAAATACAGGAACTTGGGACGTGGCTGTATGATTTTCCTAATGAAATTGTAGAGAGCTGAGAAACCCTTCAGATACTGCTCATTGCCTTTCATCTTGTCTCAGCACAAAACTTGGGTCAATGCCACATCAAAAAACTCATAAAAGAAAATATCAATTTGTGTGTGAATCACACTCCCACTTCCATTCCCCCAAAATTGCCTGATTACTTCTTTGTAAGTAAGATATTGGGGTCTCCCTTGAATGAACCCATCACAGTATTTTTTTTTTCTTATCTCAGTTCAAAATACAAAAAACCACTGGCCTATACAAAACATCTTTTCCAAATGAGGCTTGTAGGCTGAGCTGAAAGTCAGAAGTGCCCAATCCCAAGCAGAAGTTTTTTTTACTGAAACTCTGCTCAGATTTCTGTGATAATACGAATGATGTAGAAAGAAGAGAAGCAGCAGTTAGCAGGACAATTTGTTGAGAAAGCATGGCTAACTGCAGTGATCTTCTATGCATGTATTAACCCAAAGTGACTTCCTTGCATTTAAAGTGAAAGAAAGCAGAGTGTGTACTGGTAGGGTGGGGGAGGCCGTAATGAGCTCTAGATGACCATGCAGTGTCTTCATGCTCCCTCATTCCGTATACCTACAATTTGAAACCATAATGGTATATTTCAAAAGGGAAGTCAAGAGACCCAAGATCTTGGCTCGTTCTCAATCTTTCCTTACCTTTCTAGGCCTCAGTTTCCACATATTAAAAACATTAAATAAATTGTCTTTTTCAGCTTTTATAATCTATGATTTGTTAAATCCAAATCACTTTGTATAATTGCTATTTACACATACATATAGGCTCTAACTTGTTATTTATTCTGACATTATTATGACCTTCTACCCCCAGGTAGAACAATGCCTATTTTATTTAAGGTCAATGTTTGTCTATATGACCTAAAGATTTCTTTGGATGGCTTATTTAACACTTGACTAGAAAGCCTATTTCAATATCTAATCACACCAAATGAAAGGAGTTTTCTCACATATATAAACAATTGTTTTATAACTGGGATCTAAGCCATATAATAAGGGGAATAAAAATGTTAAGTTCTTCTAGAGCTTTCACATGAAACTTGACCGGCGGCTTGTATCTGATGAAACCAAAGTCTTTACAAAGAAAAAATAGGAAAGTAAGAGATATCTAGATGTGGAAAGAACAGCTACAGAAGTCTTGCTTTTCAGTGACGATGCTATGTAAAAAAGAAATAAAGACAGGTAATCAACCCAGCAAATATTCACAGGTTTAAAATTTGAAAAGCTGCAACATATAAGTTTGGGTGTGCTTATCTTTGCATAAAGCCATAGAGGTCATCTTCCATAAGGCATCTGAAGATATGTATGTATGCCTTGAACATCTAAATTATGTTAGTGGCATTTAAAATAGAAACTAATATAGTCATGCAAAAAACAAATATATGTGATATGGAATCAACGGAACTTAGCAACAAAAATGTATCCAAGATGAAGCTGAGATTGTAACATCTGAGGCTCCAGGAAAGCAGTTTCTTGCCCCTTCCACCCAGGATACTGTGTAGCGCTCCTCTTCCTTCACCCTTCTATTAAGACAGTGTTCTAGGAGTACAGCCTATCTCACACTTCAGGAATAATCTCACTCACTCTTACAAATTTAACCATAACATTTCTGGTGTCATAGCTCCAGCCTCCCTTTGTGTATCTCAGTGCCCAGTAACTCTTTGCAACCTGAATGTACTGCAGTCACCTCAAATGTAACATGTTCAATTTAAACTTAGCTTCTTACCCCACAGACTAATTCTTCCTCCTGTTTTCTTTATGTCCTTTGATGGTACTATCATTCATTCAAGGAAACAAGATAAAAATATCAGTCATTCCTGACTTTTTTCTCTTCCACAGCCTCAACATCCAATCTGCCACCATATTATGCCAGTCTTACTTTGTACTTTTTTAAATGAATCTATCTTCTCCTCTCCATCTGTACTACCTAAATTAGCTTACTACCTTAGCTGATCATTTGCTTCTTAAATCTGACCTCCTTGCAGTCAATATAGGGTGATCTCTGAAAAATGCAAATCTATTTCCTGCCTCTTCTTAAAATCCTTCAGTAGCTTCCATGACTTTTATCTTTTCCCAACTTTAACACCAAATGTTAGATCCCTCTTGATCTGACCTTTCAGCCAACCATTGGTCATTGGTCATTACAGCCTTACTCAAGTACCCATAGAGACCCAGGCACACACAGAGACATAGACAGACACAGAGACAGAGACATATTTTGGTTATACCAACACTAAAATACTTGGAGTCCCCCACATACCTGGCCTTAGCTAATGATAAATCTGTGCCTTCAGTATGCATTCTTTGTATGCAAACAAACTATACACTTAGTCCACCTTTCCAATATCTACACAAATAAATCCTTCTCATCTTTTAATACCCAGCTCAGGCAACACCTCCTCTTAGAAGCCCTTCTTCACTCTTTCAATTCCTCTGTTCCTCTTCAGGCCCTCACAACCCTATAGGACTATCTCTATTTTATACCTGGAACATTGTATTGCTCTTAATATTTATTTCTTTGGCTGGTCTCTCTCATTAGCTAGCAGTGAGTTCTTTGAGGCCACAGAATATATATTCTTCAACTTACACATGCCTGGCGCCCCATAAATATTGAATTACATAGCTAATTAATATAAATATAATACTAGATTTCTATCTCTACTGTTTTATTTGGGTAAGGTGCATTGAAACAAAATCTGGAGATAGGTACTTATGACTGAAGTCATTTTTCATTTGAGAGCAATCAATATCATATTCAGAGAGAAATTATATAACTCCCATCTCTTGGTTAGGAACATGATATCATACTGACTACAATTGTCATTTGTGTTAAGAGAGGGAAGAGCTTAATCTCTGCTATATATAGCAAAAGGGTCTATAGACCCCTAAAATTGTATATAACAGGTGTGTGTGAGTACTCTCGTTCTCCTAGAGGGAGAGTTCACCAGCTTCTTCTATCTACTGTTTTATAGTTTGTTGGGCTCAGATCCTTGAGATTTAAGGATGGAAAAATGACAAAAAAAATACACTATTATTTGAACCCCAACTTAACCAAGCCTATTGAACGGCAAAGTACTAAAAACTGAGGTCTAAAAGACACTTGAAAATGGTGGGATTTAAACGCTTCTGAATCTATGAGTTTTGACCATTTTGAGCTATATTTATGACTCTTTCTCTTCCTAAAAATCACTAAATCTCTACCCAATATGATTAAAATGAATAATGTACTAAACTGTAGGCCCTTTTTTTTTTTGCATTTGGTCTGCTGATTTTATATTGTGCTGAGAGAATGCTATTCTGAAGCAGTCTCTCAAATCAAAATAATGAAAAGTGAGAGAAATAATGCATTCAGAGTTAAATAATAACACCCCCATAAAAATTATTTATATTTTTAAAAACCCTACTCTTTTTGTTATGGATGTTAGCACTGTTATTGTAAAACAGTCTATCCAAATTTATGAAGATATAAATGAAAGTAATATCTCCAGAAAATGTGATCTATATTCTTAACTTGTCTCCTGGGAAAGAGAACATGAAATAAATTTAAAAACTGCTAAAAAGTATTTCTATGAGAAGCTCTTTTATGGAATGAAGCTAAGTGAAAGGTGATAAAAGAAAGATTATTAAAGTTAGAACACACATAATAACATGTTCAAGTTTACTGTTAAAAACACAATAAAACACAGTTTATATTGTCAATCTCTTACTCCCTCATAACATTTTATATAAAAAGAAGAAAAAGCAGAATTGTGGTCCACAGATAGATCTGCTTTATGATACTGTTATAATAGGAAACTTCTTTCCTTTCATTTTTCAAAAGAAACATAAATCCCAGATATTAATGTATATATTAATTTGAATTAATATTCATATTATAATTTATAAAATTATAATTTAATTAAAGTATATTAATCCTAATTTTTATATCAAAATATTTACTTTCTGGAAAGAGATTACCCATACCCAGACCAGAAATATCAAAGAAATCAGAAGTTCTGTTTTGTCATTGTCCAGTATTTTTACTTTCAATGAAACTATGCTTTTGTCCTCAGTTGAGAGCGCCCAACTATTCTAGACTTAACCTTAAGTTGTTAAATAACACCTTCAACTGCTCCCATGAAACATCTATTTTTTTTTTTAAAAGTTAAGATCCCTATGTGTTTGTAAATAGCTATTCAGTTCAGTTGACTTAATCTACAAAATATTAGCTGTTTACAGGGGAACAGAAATAAGAAAGAGAAGAAGCAAATTCTCCAAAGAGGCCTTCCTTTGCTTTCGGCTGGACATGATTAAAAATTCAGCCAGAGCTAAAGTTATCCTTTGTTTTAACTCTGTTTTTTTTTTTAATTAATTAATTAATTTCTTTTTGCATGGGCAGGCACCGGGAATCGAACCCAGGTTGCCAGCATGGCAGGCAAGAACTCTGCCACTGAGCCACTGTTGCCCACCCTTTCCTTTGCTTTTTAAATGCAGGCTTTTATAAATCAGTTTTGTTTTCTGCTCTGTTAAAAACAGCTGCTGAGAGAATAGCATAAGAGAATAGCAAAACAGCCTACTGAATGCTAAAGTGAAGATATAAATATCATCCCCATCCTAAAGGAACTTGATCATAAACTTGCAGGAGATATGGGGGTTTTCTGGTAAAGTTGGTTAGGTGACCATCTTGCCAAAAATAGCCCTTCGATCTTCACTGGCATCCAGACTCTCCTAAACTCTCAGATGCACAGCTCTCCCATGCATTTTCCACCGGGTTCCGGTTTTAGCTCTACCAATGAGAGGCGTGTGTGTGGTATCTAGAAAGAGGAGGAGAATCTGTGTTTTTTTCCTCCAATACCAGCCTCAGGTAGGCTCATAGTCTTAAGAGAGGTCAGATATGAGGTTTGTCCAGTGGATTCTGTGATTTTGCTGAGAATTACCTACTTTTGTGCCTGAGGCATGTGAGCACACTGGGGGCAACTGCCTGTGATCTTTGTGGCCCCCTAACTACATTAACTCCAATAGCATCTTCCCCGATGCTCTAATTCCAAGCTCCTGGGACAACTGTGTGATAACTGCATTGCATCCTGTCATGTGTGGAAGCCCTATAATGGTTTCTGGTTTTCTGACTAATCTCGACACACATGTTTATTTCCTCTCCCTTCTCAGGTGCCACTGAAGGGTGGCGTGTGGCGGTGCTGGGGAGAGTACAAAACTCTAATGGTGGTAAGGAACTATAAGGAAGAGATCGGAAAGCAAACGATGTCAACAAATTTATAAGAGATTACGAATTGGTAACTCACAAACAGAATAGAGGAAACCCTACCTTGGAGTACCTCTAAGAGATTTCAATAAAAGAGAGAGAATTGCTTTGCACAACCAGAAATACTTGGAACTTCAAAACACCATGTACATGTGATTGTGAAAACTTCGTGTTTGATGTTCCTTTTATCTACCTTATCAACAGATGAGTAAAACATAAGGAATAAAGATGAATAATAGGGGAAACAAATGTTAAAATAAATTTAGAGTGAAATGCTGGTGATCAGTGAGGGGGAGGGTGGGGGGTATGGTATGTATGAATTTTTTTCTGTTTTCTTTTCATTTCTTTTTCAGCATAGACGCAAATGTTCCAAGAAATGATCATGATGATGAATATGCAAGTATGTGATGATATTGTGAATTACTGATTATATATGTAGAACGGAATGATCAAAAGTTATGAATGTTTGCATTTGTTTGGTGTTTTTTGGTATTTAAAAATTTTTTTTAATTAATTAAAAAACACACCATTACAATGAAGTCAGGAAAGAGGGCAGGAACTGACAGTAGAAATGATGATTATAAATTTCCTTATGGAGAAAAAGCCACTAACCATCCCTTAGAAATAAGGCAATTCAGCAGTTAGGCATCGCTGCCACAGGGAAAAAGTTGAGAACTATTTTCTAAAATCAAAACCATCCCACAACTCAAACACAAAACAAAACAAAAATGATAGCACCAGACTTGAGAGTTCCACAGTCTCTCACATTCTGGGCACTCAGTTAAACTGTCAATTCACAGCCCCATCACTTGAAAGCAAAGTACAAGACAGAATGCAAACACACACACAGAATTCCCAATCAGCCTTTCATTGCCTTGAACTTAAATTAAAAAAAACAAAAAAAGATTGTTGAGCATCAAGCATATGAAGAAAACTCGCCTTGAAAGAGACAGTTCGACATCCACAAACAAAGTAAACAAAATGACCCCAAAGGAAACACAGATTATTTGGAGAAGAGAGGAAAATTCACAATTAGCTCTAATTAATATCCTAAGAGAGATCTAAGAAAATATTGCATCAATAAAGCAGTCATGACAAGATGTCATGATAATGGAACAATCCGAGAATGAGAAGCTGCTAATAAAACTTGCATCCAAAATTGCTTAAATACGATTTCATAAAACATTCGTAGAAGCATTAGAACATAAAGATTAGAAAAGCTCCCAGAAAGTAGAATGTTTTAAAAGAGAGAAACAAAAAGATAAATAGAAAAGAAAAGAGACATTGAAAATCCATCCAAGACGTCCAACACCCAAATAATATTCCCTAAAACAATAAAGAAAATCAAAGAGGTTAAATTATCAATAAATGTTACGACAATTTCCCAGGGCACAAGTACCCAAGTCTTCAGATTGAAAGAACCCCAGCCTCGGGTAGAGGTTGCACCAGTACACTATGGTTGCTACAGAAATCTGACTCTTTTACAGCAAGGAACACTGCATCAGCTACAGAAGGAAAACACCGTGAGTGTTATACTTAAGGCTATTGCAGCCACCTCTCTCATCCCACTCTCCTGCAATAAACTCCCTCATTTTTATGAGTTTAACTGCAACCTAAATCTGATGACTCCTGAATATGTATCCGTAGCCACGAACATTAATGCCTGCAAACCTTCTCTGCCTGTCTGCATGTCTTGCAGGAACCGCAAATGCAGCACAAATTTTACTTACCATCTTTCCCCATAGACTAGCTTTTCCTCCTGTTTTCTCATTTCCCCAAGAGGAAAAAGCAGAATTGTGGTCCATACATAGATGCCTTACAATACTGTTATAATAGGAAACCTCTTTCCTGTTTACTTTCTAAAAGAAACATAAATCCCCAATATTAATGTATATATTAATTTGAACTAATATTCATATTATAACTGATAAAATTATAATTTGAATTAATATGTACATTAATTCAAATTTTTAGATAAAAGTATTTATTTTTTTGAAAAATATCACCCATACCCACACCAGAAATATCAATGAAATGAGATGCTCCGTTTTGGCATTTTATTTTCAATAAAAACATGTGTTTGTCCTCAGTTAAGTCAACAATTCTAGATTTAACCTTAGGTTGTTAAATAATGCCTTCAACTGCTCCCAAGAAAGATCTATTTTTTTTTTAAGTTGAGATCCCTACAAGTTAGTAAATAACTATTCAGTTCAGTTCACTTAATCTACAAAATATTAGCTGTTCACAGGGGAACAGAAACAAGAAAGAGAAGAAGCGAGGTTCTTAGGTGACAGTCATCCTTGATTTTAATTTCTTCTCACCTCAGCACCCAAGCAGCCACAAGATTGTGCCCATTTTTTTCAACATATACATTTTAATAAATGTTTTTGTGTCCATATCATATTTCATAATATGGTTTTTCTTAAATGCTTAACCCAGGAAACACATGCAAACACATGCCAAGAAAACTAATGTAACAGTGTGGCTTAGAAAAAAAAAAGCAGCAATAATTTGACTTTTCAGGATCCTCTCGCTTTGCCCATGTAATACCCTAATTTCTCCTCCTCAAAAATGGTCTACGGCAAAGGGATAAGTGATAATGTGCAAATTTTTCAATTGATAATTGCCAAATTTTCATCGCTTACAGTCTAGTATACAAAAGTTATTTTGTCATTTTCTTCTCCAAATTTAGAAATAACCTGCTTTGCTGACTTATCTCACTAAAGTTGTCACCATGACTGGTTTTACCTGCACATTGGAAGAAAGCTTAGTATTCCAGAGTGGAGCCCAAATCAATTAGATGACAGATTATTTCTAGTATGGAGTAATCTATGTCCAGACCTCCTCGTTATAATGCGGACCTATATAATCAGATTACTAACATTTATTGAAAGGCTCATGTCTAAGGCACTCTACTAGGCACTTTCTTAACTTGTCCAAAGACATAAGCTTGTCAGTCGCAGAGCTGGGATTCAAATTCAAGTCCATCCTACTCTAGGAGCCCTTTCTGTTCCATTATCGGTTGCTGAGTGTATTTAAAAAATTTAGAACTCTTGCACTCGGTAGCTGTAAAAGAATTTCATACAATATGCAAAAACAAAACAAAACAAAACACTTTACTTCCAAATGCTTCAAATTAAAATATTTTAAAATAATTTGAGTTCATTTTGCTAATCATTTCACCACCCGTTCCTCATTCTCCTCACCTCATATGTTGAGAGAAACTGTTATTAAAACTAAGCTTTATTTTTCCATTGAATCAAGCCCTAGCTATCAGTTACAGTTAGAATTGTTTTGCCTTCCAAAACTTAAAACAAAGTTAGCACCTTTTAACTAAATCAAACCAAATTAATAAAGCAAATGAGGTCTCAAGGATTATGTTCCCATCTAGACTGCTGAAGTGATTAGGAACTCTTGTATTTGCTTGCTCTAGCTTTTAGTTCTTGGTTATATATCCATCTACAAGAGAGCAGAGATGCTCTTGCTACCCCCCACAAATAAATCAGAAGCAAACAGATCCCAGTTTTTTTGGAATAATGACAAGTGAGTATTTTGGCAAAATTAATCCTGCAGTCATCAAAACAGCAGATTCAGCTGTGTTGAATTTTTTGCTGATCTCGCCATGTCAGCCAATGCAGCACACACCAGCCCCCATTATGTATTTGGAGCCTAGAAAAAAAATTATCTGGGGACCTGCCAGGTGGTTGTACAGTGGCCTCAACTCCCTGTGCACCCAACAGGGACCCAGGCTCACAGACCCCAGCTGTCCAGCTGTGACAATTTTGCTTCTATTTTCAATTTAATCTATCTTCTCTTCTCCATTATTCCTACGATTATATGGGTTCATATAAGTTTGTACTAATCAAAGGTAGTTCAGTGACCAGGCAGGTTCATTATGGAACTGAAGTTCAAAACCAGACCTTGCACATATGAGAAACTTAGCACAACAACATGGAAATCTTACCAAGATAAAGGTGGCATTCAAGTAAATGAGGAGAGTATGACTATTTCAATGTATTGTGATGGAATAATTAGTTATCCATTAGAAAAAAATATATAGTCATTTTTAATAGTCATTTTTGACATAATCACAGTTGCAGATGAATTTCAGACTAATATAAAAGTATTAAAAGAAAAAAAGGAGACTATATCATATGGCTTTTGGGCTAAAGAAGGCCTTTACAAAGAAAACCAACATAAAAAATAGGATAGATATTATAAATAAGAGCTAATCTTTATCTAACACTTGTCATGTCAACTACTATCCTAAAGTCTTTACATTCAACTCATTTCATCTTTCACCAAACTACGTGATAGGGACTACAATGGTCCCATTTTAAAGATGAGAAAACTGAGCCCAGAGGGATGGAGTGAAATGTTCACTCCTACACAACTTTTAAACTAGCAGAACTGGAATTCTAAAACATCTAACCTGTCTCCAGAGTCCATGCTCTTAACCCTATTTTATGCTGCCTTGAAGTAAACTTGAGTAAATAAAAATTTAAGAACAAGGAGCATGCAAAGACCCCAGAAACAAAGTTAAAATACACATCAGATAGAAATATTTGCAACATATTTAACATAAAATAACTAATATCCTATATGTAAAATTCTCTCTAAATCAATGAAAGTTAAGCTAAAAATGGACAAAAAATGTGAAGAGGCAATAAATGGAGATAAAAACACAATTGGCCAGTAAGCATATCATAGTATGTACAGTCTCACTGTCAATCAGAGAAATGCAGACTTAAAGACCAAAAGTGTACCATTTCACAGCCATCAGACTGGAATAAGTAAAAATATTTTATGACATGAAGTATTAAAAAAGATTAAAAAAAGACATTTGTTGTTATGAGTATAACTGAAGAGATTTCATAACAATTAAAATGCACATATCCTCTGACCCAACATATTCCATCTCTTAGAATTGACAATAAAGCAAAAATTCACCCAGGTGCTAAACAAAAAGATAAACACAAGGGTATTGATGACTACTTCTATGTAAAATCAAAATATTAGAAAAAAGCTTACTAAATAAACTGTGGTATAGATATCCTATAAAATACTATTCAAATGTCAAAACTAATTAGCTCTATCAATGTTTGACATCACTCATAGATATCCAAATATAATATTGGGGAAAAGACACATAGTGTGTTACTTATAAAAATTTTCAACTTCATTAGTCCCCTTCTCCTCCAAAATAATAAATACTATATACATTCTACAGATATGTGTTTCTGTACACATATAGGTATATGAATGTAGAAGCATAGGTAAAAATGTGGAAGTATTACATATTGGATTTGTCATATTTGTTCACTGTAAGGATATAGTGCATTTGCTTTAATTTTTAAAAGGTGAATCTATTGAATTATACCCATGTAATTAAAAACTAATTAAACAATAACAATATATTGAGTATAAACTGTTCTCAAGGGATACAAATATAGTGGGAATTTTTAAGAGTACTTAAATTTACAAATATAACCAAGAGAAGACTAAAAATACTGAAATTGATAGGTTTGGGGAAGAGCAAATAGAGGTGGTGGTTGCTTTTCTCTCACGGCAAGACACCAAGAGACAATGTGTAAAATATACAAAATGAAAACAAAAAGCATTTGTTTCGATGTATGTATTAAAGAGTAAATGTTCAGTGAGTTAAAAGCAGGATTGGAAAAAAAATGAGGGCTGCAAAAACAGTCGATTTGCATAATAAATACTTTTGTACCGTTTCTCTTTCTCTCATACTACTTTCATAAAGTTGTTTAAATTTCTTAAGAAAAGAACTCTAATAGTGAGATTTTAAGATAATCAAATTTATCTAGTTTTTCTTCTCTCATCTATTTAGGACTATAGCAGAGCTTCATAAAAGTAATTAGTCAATGCTTATTGGAAAGGCACCGTTCCCTATCTCTTCCTATGCTATCTCAGAATTTGATAATTTGGGAGAAAAATGAAACACTCCAATAAAGGAATACGTTTATATGAATATTAGTAGCTACTCCTTATGTAAAGAATAATGCTCTTCTTTTCTTTACAAATATTGAACAAATAAGTGTTTATATAAGGTATGGTAGGAGGGAAAAGGTATGTGAAGTATCATAAAGAAGGATCCCTGGCTTAACAGAGCAAATCAGTATAGTAGACAGAGTCATGCATCCCAGCAAAAACATGTTCTTAATGTGAGTCTGCACTCTTCTGAATTTGAAGATGTTATTTTTAGTTAAGGTGTGGCCAAATGAATCACGGTGATACTTAACCCATAGTAGAGAAGGTTTTATTTAGAGAACCTGGAAGTCAAAGAAGCCAGAAAGAAGAGGAGAGTGCCATGTGATGGAACACAGAGAAAGCAGCCAAGGAACCTCAAGGTGTTGGCAAACTGGATCAGAACCCTTCAGACTCTGGAAGAGAGCAAGTCTCACCGCTATCTTGATTCTGGACTTCTTCTAGTCTCAAAACCATGGCCCAATACATTCCTTTTGTTAAGCCAAAACCAGTTTGCTTGTGGTATTTGTCATAGCGGCTCTGGCAAACTAATAAAATTAATTAGAAATGGTATATGCAAATCACCAACTACACAGCAGTATAGGCTACAATCTTCCCTCAATGATGAAGGTGACACAAGTAAACAAAACACTACTCTATAATCTCACAACCCCAAATAAGCATTAACACTAGGTGAACATAATTCCTGATATCTTTCTAAGCATGTATTAAGACAGGTAGATGAGTAGACAGAGATAGAAAATTGAGTGAAATATTTATCTAAAAAATTGTATTAAACACTGTCAGCCAACTAGGAACACAGGAAACCTTTCTCAACTTGTCAAAGAGCATCTACAAAATATCTTCAGCTAGCATCAAACTTAATGATGAGAAAGTAGATGCTTTCTTCCCAAGATTGGGAACAAGTTCTCTCTCACCACTCCTAGTTAACATTGTATGGGAAGTCCTAACTAATGCAATCAAAGAACATAAATGGTTACCAATTGAGAAGGAAGAAATGAAACGTCTGTTCATAGATGACATGATTATCTATGTAAGCAATCCCAAAGAATCAACAAACTCCTGGAAAGATGCAATTTTAACAAAGTTGCAGGATACAAGATTAATATACAAAAGTCACCTGGTTTTCTATATAGCAGAAATGAACAAATGAAATTCAAAATTGAAAACCTAACACCAATTACATTAGCAACTGAAAAAAATGTAATACTAAAGTATAAATCTAACAAAATATGTACAAGATGTATATGAGGAAAACTATAAAACTCTGATGAAAGAAGTCAAAGATCTAAATAAATAGAGAAATATCCTATGTACATGAACAGGAAGCCTCAATACTATTAAGATGTCAGCTGTTCCCAACTTGATATATAGATTCAATGCGATCCCAATCAAAATCGCAGCAATTATTTGTGGATACCAACAAACTGATTCTAAAATTTATATGGAAAGGCAAAAGACCTTCCCGCACAATACTGAAGAGGAAAAACAAAATCAGAGGACTGACGCTACCTGACTTCAAGACTTACTATAAAATTAAAGCAATGTAGTGTTGGTGAAAGAAAAGACAAATAGACCAATGGAACAGAATAGAGAGCCCAGAAATAGACACACAAATATAGTCAACTGGTCTTCGGCTAAAGGAGCAAAGGCAATTCAGCAGAGAAAGAATAATTTATTAAACAAATGGTACTAGAGCAAATGGACATCCACATGTAAAACTTTTCTGAGCGAGACCTTACATCTCTCAAAAATGTTAACTGAAAATGGATCATAGACTTAAATGTAAAATGCAAAACTACCAAATTTCTAGAAGATGACGTGGAAGGAACTCCAGGGGATCTTGGATTTGGTGTTGACTTTTGGATACAAAACCCAAATCACAATCTATGAAAGAAAAAAATTGATAAACTGGACTTCAGTAAATTTGAAAACTTTTGGTTGGTGAAAGACTATTAAGAGAATGAGAAGACAAGCCACAGACAGGGAGAAAATTTTGCAAAACAAATATCCAGTAAAGGACTTCTATCTAAAATACACAAAAATCTTTTCAACCTAGTAAATAAGAAAACAAAGAATCCAATTACAAAAAGGGAAAAAGATCCAAACTCATGAATTGGTGGAGTATAGGGGTTTTGTTTTTAGGACAGTGAGACTATTTTGCATGTACTATGATAATGGATACATTATATTATGCATTTGTCAAAACCCATAGAACTGTGCAACACAGAGTGAACTGTAATGTAAACTGTGGACAATAAATAATATTGGTTCTTCAACTGTAAGAAGGGTACCACACTGAGTAATAGAAGATGTTAATAATAAGGGAAACTGTGTCAAGGAGGGGGGTAGTATATGGGGAAACCTTTATACTTTCTGCTCATTTTTTGTATAAACCTAAAACTGCTTTAAAAATAAAGTCTAGTGTAAGAAATGATATGGACACTTTAAAAAGAAATAGGATTATACACTATTGTTAATGTATTTTAAATTATTAAATATAATTATATTATTTTAAAAAAATTTGAAGACAGAATTGCTAAACTTCATATAACCACAAGATCTGAAAAAGATTCTTCAAGGATTAAGAAACTAAATTATGAAAACTGCAAAAATGTTGGGATTAGTTTTCAAGTGATTTTATTTTAGACAATTCACTCTGCTCTCTAAAAGAAGGGCACCTTTGAACTCTCACGTTTTCTCCTTCTCTTCTCCACTCCCTTCCTTCCCTCACTTCTCCAAACTGTTACACTCACAAGGACCATGTTTATAACATGAATCTTCTTTTCTAGAAGCATGGTGCCTGGAATCGTTTAGAACTCATTCTATAGATGAACTTACTACAGAATAATTGCTCAGTGACATTCCCTAATAGAACTTATCTCTGCTTGTAAATTACACGCTTATATGCATGATTATTTGATTAGTGCATTTCTTCTCTCCCAAGATTTCAATTCCATGAAGGCAGGATCTTGTGTCTCTTTAATCACCAGCATTAACTACTGGACCTCACATGAGGCTTGATACAGGATATATTCAACAAATATTTGTTGGATGAAGAAGCAAATAGTGTTAAAGGACCACAGAATGTACAAGTAGAATGATAATGGAATTCCAAAGAGGGTGAGGTGTTTAGGAAAACTCTATAGGATATCGCCTTTGAGAAGCAATGGGCTTTGGGAGATGAGTTACAGGTCAATATGTGTGGTTACTAGGGGTGGGCTGGAGTAGGGGTCATAGGGGAATTGGCCCATGAGATGTGTGCAATGTACAATTTTATACATGATATGGGCTTTGTATACAGAAAACTGTCTGGAAGGATAATACCTAAATATTCATTGTGGTTTTCTGAGTGTTGTTGATTCCAACTAAATTCAACTCTTCCCTGTATCTTTCTCTACAGTTCATTTTTGAATAATAAACATACATCACTATCATAATGAGAAGAAAAATAGTAAAGCTGTTTTCATATTGGAAAAATATGCATTCGTAACAACTAATATTTGCCGAAGGCTCACCAAGTGCCAGAAAACGCTTTAAACAGGCTAACACATTGCTTTGTTTCATATTTAATATAAAACTATGAGGTAAGTTTTATTTTGGGGCCTATTTTATAAATAAGGAAAATGAGAATACAGAGAGGTTAAATAATTTCTCAAGGTCACACAGCAGGTGGGGAAAGAGAAAAACTAGCACTTAAACTAGGCTTTCTAGCTCCAGAGTTTATGCTCATTTACTCAGGTCAGAGTAAAACTTTGGTCATTGGAGCTCCCGATCGGCTCTCAATCTGAAATCCAGGACACTAAAGAAGGGCATAAGCAGACCCCACTTCTCAATCTTCTCTTTTTTCCATTCTCCCACTTAAAATTTTTTAAATCTTATCCAATGTTTCTGCCAGCATAAGGCCACATGAACAGCTGAGGCTGTACCATTCAAACACTGCTAAGATGCCGTCTCCCGAACAGGTTGCACGTGAAAATCAAGCCCCTTCTGTATGATTTCTCCATCTTCTTTCCTTAGACTAACTCAGTGCATAATTTGTCACCTTTCCTCAAAGAACTGTCTCCTATACCTTCAATTAGATTGGTCATTTCTACTTCCGATATAAATGTCATGCCTCATCAGGGTCAGATAGCAAAAAGTGGTGTAGTCTATTTGCTTGACTTTCCAAGGGCGTTTGGTGACTGCTGTTCTATACAAATTATCCATCCTTCTGTACTGCCTTGATTGCAAAAGAACAAGAACTGCAAGTAATTCTTATTCTTTAGGCAAACCTCTTGCCCTACTATCGAAAACAAACAGTGAATACTTTTATATTCACAGTTTTGACTTGTGGGACTTCTTTTTTTTTCCCTTTTTAAGCAACTCAAAAAGTTTCAGAAAGCAGGTTTGAGAATAAGTATAAGACTCTTTCTCCCAGTAAGCTCTTTATTCAGCTGTCAGGAAGCTAGATTATTCAGATAGACTATGCTTAATCCTGATTACTTAATAGCTAGGCTATTGCAAATATAGTGTCAGAGTGTGTAAGTGTGTGTGTGTGTGTCTGAGTGTGCATATGAACTATTCTTTTTTTTCATGAATGAAATTTATCTTTTACACAAACATTCTATATTTTATCTTATGGTGATTAAGTGAGTGATTATATGACCTTAAACTTGTTATTAATACTTTTTAAGAATCCTATATATAGGATTCTTAAAATCCTATATTTTAAGAACAAAATTATATGTTCTTATTTGATGGGTTTATTTGGTGCCTGGTAATATTTTTGAGCCATCTCTTGACAGTTAAGAGCATATTCAAGTTTCTTCAACCAACTCAGATCATTGGAACAATGCAAGCAGTTGATCTAGAAAATAGAAGTGAAATTTTCAACTTGGGTCTAGAATACTTTAATTCAAATAACTATGTAATTACCAACTCTCTGTCTCATTTTGTATGGCTGCATTTTAAAGCCTACAGTCACCTCAGGAAAATGACCTAGAGAATCCAAAATGAAACAACACTTTTCCTCTTTTATGCTCTTATTAGGTGAGTCATCTCATTTGTAATCATTATTCTGGCTTAGTCTATGTTATTTAAGTTCCTTCTTTTAACTAATCTCATTTGCTTCCATTTATGCTGATATGCATTGTTTTCCCCTGAGACATAGTGAACAAAAGAAAATGGTTGTGCTTTTATCTACTCATATATTTTTACTATAAGCTGGCAGGGAGCTCAATACTCAATACAACATTTTACTGCCCTACAATTACATTGTCATGCATCACCATCCATAATTTTTCCAGAGAAACTGCTCTGCTTTTCTGTAATCTCTGCTGCTTCTGCAATTATCATGGGCAATGATATCATAATAAAAGAGAAAAAGAAATTCCAAGAACAAGAGCAGTGAAAGGGTACCATCCATTTCCTACCTTCTGTTGATGCAACTAAATTCTTTCCTCTGACACCTGATGTATTCACTTACATAGGTCTACATTTCACTTTACTCGTGTTGCCCCAGTCTCATAACTCTGGAAAAATTGCTGAGCTGGCCTGTAATTCTCCAGTGCTAAGCCCAGCTGCTTGTCCTCGTCTTGGCATGTGTTTTTTAAATGAATGTATATGACAGACTTGGTCAGCAAAAAAGAAGATTGAATGGACACAGATCTCCACACCTAGCTTTCCAAATGCAAGGTAGGACTTAAAAATAGAAAGAAAGCTTAGTTTATTTTCTTGAGCCCCAGGAAGAAGATATAAGCAGAGTTCCCCTTTAATTTCCTTAAAGCTTGCTCAACAGTCTCAAAATAATAGATGAATTGGAGCTACTTTACTTTATTATATCTAATTTTCAAAAGTTCTGCAAGATAAGTCTTATTAAATCTCTTTTACCAAAGAATATTATTTAGTTTTGGAGAGGTTATATAGCTTGTCAGCATGTGGAAGGTAGTAAACAATGCTAGCATCAGGTCTGATTGGCCCCCAAATGGTGCATTATTTTTACCAGCCCACCATGTAGCCAAAGGCGTAACTCTAATCACAGAAGCTTCCCCCATGGGCATTGTAAAGCTGTATGGCAAAATTGGTTAGAAACGGGATCCTGGAGTCAGATAAAGAAATGTAAGAATTCCAGAAAGAAGGTTAAGTGCTTCATATCACAGAAATATTATAAATTTCTTGATATTCATTATATACATAGTGGATTATCCTTACTGCCCCAAATGGAATTTGGCTATTTGGTATGGTGGCACCTGCCAGGCTCCTATTTGCCTGGGTTGATGTGCATAGCTGCTTTTCCTTTGTGAGGAAGAGATAGGATGGGGTTTTATACTTGGGTTTTGCAGCTATTGGTAAGGGGAGGGAGATAAAACTAGTTCTTAAATAGTGGAATGTCTTGGTAACTGCCACCTTTCTTTCCTCCTGCCTTAGCTTGATGGTTGGTTATTCAGCCTGAATAAAGAGAGAGGGTACAGCCAGACGATAAAACAACTATGCCACCTATGTCAAAAAAAAAAATCTGAGCAAAAACAGTTCTACTTCATGGATTGGGTGACAAAATGCAGCATGGAGAAGAAAGGGCCAAACGCTCACCATCTCACCCAGTATCCATGGCCACAGCAGCAGCATTAGCAGCCAGAGGGACTGGGCTCCAGCTGAAGGTGGCTCTGCCTGGCAGGACCGCCTTCTCCCATAGGGCAGCAACTAGGGGGCTGCGACACAGGAAGACAATGAGCACAATTGTCTTCAACACATATAAAACATTTGAGACTCCCAGAAAAATGGAAAGAGACTTGGGCAGGAAAGGGGAGGCAAGGGGAGATATGGAGAGAGAGGGAGAGATTGCAACCTCACAGATGGGAGCTAAAATGCACTGCAGTGAGGGCAACAGTGCTGATGTGACCTCGTTTGTATTTGCAGTCTTTGTTTTATAGACATATAGTGAAACTGTATGATATACGTTAATGCTTGCTCTTTATAGCATAGTTATCATGCCACAGATTTTTTTTTTATAGTTCTACCTGAAGTATAGTAATCATACAATAATTTTAAAGCAATGGGACTTTTTTTTTCTTCCTTTTGGCTTTACCAAGGAAACTGTTTTCTTATCTACATCAGATACTTTTGTCTGATATTTTCAGGAAAAGCTCTGGCATGCTACTAATGAAGCATGCCTTCTTAGTTTTAATGTCCACTTAAATGATTAGTTTAATGAGGCATTTCTTTGCTTCTAGAAATGCATGTTGTTCTAGTTTGCTAACTGCTGGAATGCAATATACCAGAAACAGAATGGCTTTTAAAAAGGAAGTTTAATAAGTTGCTAGTTTACAGTTCTAAGGCCAAGAAAATGTTCCAATAAAGGCAAATCTATAGAAATTTCCAATCTAAGCCATCCAGGGAAAGTTACCTTGGTTCAAGAAGGCCAATGAAGTTCAGGGTTTCTTTCTCAAGTGAAAGGGCACCTGGCAAACACAGAGTTTCTCTCTCATCTGGAAAGGCACACGGTGAACATGGTCAGGGTTCCTCTCTCATCAGGAAGGACACATGGCAAACATGGAGTCATCTGCTAGCTTCTTCTCTTGGCTTCCTGTTTCATGAAGCTCCCTGGGAGGCATTTTCCTGGCTAGTGGACACTCTGCTTCGTGATGCTGCACCATTCTCTGCTCTCTCTGAATCTCTCACTTTCTCCACAATGTTTCCTCTTTTATAGGATTCCAGTAAACTAATCAAAACCCACCCAAATGGGTGGAGACACACCTTCACTTAATCCAGCTTAACAACCACTCTTGATTAAATCACATCTCTGGGGAGATGATCTAATTACAGTTTCAAACATACAATGTTGAATAGGGATTAGGAGAAACAGCTGCCTTTACGAAATGGGATTAGGATTAAAACATGGCTTTCCTAGGGTACATGCATCATTTCAAACCAGCACATGTGTTAATGCAAAACAATCTTCCAAGGATCAAAAAATTACCAGAAAAAGATTCTAAGTGACATAACAAGGGTAGGTACCTCTGAGAAAATGCATAGAAGGAACCTGACAAATTATAGTCAGGACTCCCATTTAAGAAATACTCACTGAAAGAGAGTGGCATCAAATTCCTAGACATAACTTGAGTCAGTTTTAGAGCAAACGATATTTGCTCTAAATATTTATTTAGGTTAATTAATATGCATATCCATGTCTAAGCCAACATTGCTTCATCGTAACTGAATATCTTTGATAAGAGACATGACAGCGCTTCAGAAGGCTTTGATAGAGCAGCACAATCAAGTCCCAAGGGAGAAGAGACTCCCCACACCCAAAATGGGCATGGGAAAGTGGAGATAAACTCTGTGCTTTGGGAAGAAGAGTGGCTCACGCTACCAGGGATTGGAAAAAGAGCCACTAGAATAGAAGCTGGCTTTAGCAAAAGAGTAGGGTGTCTTCAATACACCGTTGGTCCTACTCAGCCAACTGTCCTTTGTTCTTCCACACAGATACTTCAAGCTGCCCTTGAGGGCCTCCCTTCCCTGGCTCATTAGTGTGGGCTCTAGGAATACTCTGGGTCTTGGACTGGTCTAAGATGCAGATGCCTGTTCACTGCAATGCTGAACTGTGTGGACTGAGTGATGCTAGAAGTCTCTTCTTCAGTTAAGGGTCTCAGAAGCTGGAGGGAACAGACTTACTTCTATTGAGGGGGCAGTGGCTGAGGAAGCAGGGCTCTTCTCTGTTTGTAGCCCTTCTTTTATCTTCCAAAGACTGTATTCTCAATTAGCTACCAGAGACAATCCTACCATGGGCAAAAGAGGCATTATAAAAGAGGTGTGTCTTGGGAGGGGATACAAAATCCTACCAACTCAGTCTTTCCCACACCAGCCTGTCAAGCCATTACTTGATTTATCGAGTCTGGAATATCCGATCATAATAGTCTTTCCAACACGCATACAGGGTAAGTGCTTGGTTTGGGCTAAGCTCAGCCATTCCTCTGTCTTACTGTTTTATATTCAGGACGCATGGCCACCCTGATAAGGACACCCCCATTCATTGTGGTACAAGCTGCCAGGCCTTCATGGAAGGAAGAGAAAGAAGAGGGGCACATTGCTCTTTGTCCACGCAGTACCAAGTCTCTCAGTGCTCTGGGTTCTTGCTCTTTGCCTATTTCTAGCCATTTCTCTTCTTTTTTATTCTATCACCATTTTATTCCCAACTTCTTTATTATTTATTTTTTTTAAGATTTTTTAGTTCATTATTATTATTATTATTTTTTTTTTAACTTTCTTTAGTTCTAAATGTCTTTCCTCAATCCTTAATTTAATTTTCTTTGCTTGTTTATTTTTCCTGGCATAATTCTGCTTTTTATCTTAGGGTTTTATCTGCTTTAAATTTATTCATAACCTTTAGTCTTATTTGCTTCTAACTTTTTATTGACTCTTTTAAATGCAATATGCTTTATCTTACTATCAATTTTTCACTGTCTACTTTTCACTTTGTTGGGATTTTAATTAGTTCATTTGTATTTTTTTCCTTTCTGTTCTTACTTTTTTTTTAACTTAAAAAAATAAATTCCAGGGGGGCCATGGTGGCTCAGCAGGCAAAGTTTTTGCCTGCCATACTGGAGACGTAGGTCCGATTCCCGGTGCCTGACCGTGCAAAACAAAAAACAAATTCCAGACTCTCCTAAGCTGCTCTTCTCCATTTCTTATTTTTGAATTGGATATGTACTCCTTCTCTTCTCTCCTACTTTTCCATTAAGATTGTTCACAGGAGTAGCAGAATGGTGAGCCTCCACTACTTCTGATAAGAAGGTCAGAAGTCAAGAAGCCCTTTCTTCCCAGCTTCCAGTAGTCACCCCTCTAGGAATCCACATTACCCTTTCCAAGAAATCACTTCAAAATTCTAATCCCAGAATATTAAAAAGAGCACAGGTTAATAATCCTCCTCAAGGCTCTAATTCTCCATAGAACATTATTGCCTCCTAATGTTTCATGCTATCAAGTTCATGTTTTTAATTCCTATATATCTTCAGCATACCTAATTATTGGATTGGGGCAAACTAGGGCAATAGATGATAGGAGGATTTTTAGAGTAGAAGGTCATGGCTGGAAAGAAATCCTCATGCCAGTTATTTTCCAACATTTTGCTCTCATATCATCTAAAATAATTTTGATAAACTATTTAATCCTTCGCATATTTTCAAATCAACATCTATTTTTTTTTTTTACCATAAGTTTAAATATTTGCAAGGAATGGATCTTCTGAGTGTAAAACTGGCATTTTTTTTTCTTGCATGGGCAGGAACTGGGACTCGAACCCAGGTCTCCAGCATGGCACGTGAGAACTCTGCCACTGAGCCACCATTGCCCAGCCAAAACTGGTATTTTAATATAAAATTATTAGATAATTTTCTAAAAATATATCCAATGAAATATAAATACCATAGTAATTTGATATCATTATACATTTAAAATATATATAAACAAAATTTTCCTTAACAGCCATAAATTTAATTTTGTTAATATTTTCTCTTACACTTGTATTTCCAATCCATTTCCTCAGAAAATGTAATCCAACTTCCAATATGTTTTATGCTTGAAAGCATTTTATAGCTCTATCATACTTCTCTGCAACAAAACAGCATATAAATTGAAATTTAATGATGTTAATGTATCCTGTGATCATAACGCTTTGAAGATAGACATTTAGTCTCTGGATGGTGTGTTCATTATAATCACATATTTTCGTGTAATTATTCAAAATGTCTTATAAGTTTTAATAAATGCTTAACATAAAAATATAAATTTTTATTGGACATTCATCTCTTAATGATTTAGTGGGTCATTTTCTCAATCCACTCATGCATTTTTAATGAATATATCTCATTACAAGAATGGGACAAAGTTCAGCATAAAATCTATTTGCATTTTTTAAAGGTTTACAGTAAGTGCTGCATATAGACAGTATATAGGAATAGGAGGAGTTTTGTTATAGCAATATCATTAAATTCTTTGAAATTCTGAGATACATGGCACACACAAAAAAACATGATTATGTATCATCCAAATTTATTTTAGCTATCTATCAGCTAACGTATCAAAATAGGTTCTCCTTCAATTTTGTTGGAAGCAAAAAATTGAAAGTCACTTTTCTTGCATAAGAATTTGTTACCCAATCATTAGAGTTTATCCAGTTTTTTAATACTACTACCAAGACAGCAGTTCAAACTGTTCCTTTGATTTGTGTGATCAGGCAGATCTGTTGTAGGAAGGGAAAGATGGAAAATGGAAGATTGGATAATGATGTTAATTTACACCTGGGATAATGATGTTAATTTACCCATGATCAGGTGCCCTTTGGAATGCATTTGCCTACTCCAGCACAGAAACATCCCAGTTGAAGGTCACAACCCAATGTCATGCTTCTGTTCTGAATTTATTGGGAACTACAAAGGGTTGAATCTCCCCAAAGATATAAAGAAGGTGCAGCATCAAGTCCAGAGCTAGGACTCAGGCACAGCTCTACTCCAGGTGGAGTTTAACAGCTATTGAAAGAAGGGGCCGCCTGTCTTCCTGACTGGGGCATAGGTTATTGAGTCCCGGCAGGCAGGCCTGACCAACAGCCTACACGAGTGGTCTTGGCTCCTCTGGAACATTTCTCAATGCACAAGAAATTAACCAACTAAGGTCATCACAGACTATTTCTATGGGACAATCAGAGTCTGAGCTGGGTGACTTCATCAGGTTCATAGACGTTATGAGATGATGTTAATCTCTACACACGTTTCTCCTTTCAAACCATCTGCATTCCCATGTGGTATTCACATTAGAGGAGGATTCTTTCCCTCCGTAGAAGAACCTACCACAACACTACACAAATTGATTTATCTTCCGACTCAGCCTCTGAATAAAACCTCTCCCCTCATCTTAGTGACTCTCTTATTTCCCTCAACTGGTGCCCAACATCATTTTTCCTCCTTGCTTTGCTGATAGCCAGCAAGTCCCACTCCAATGCAGAAGTGATGTGTCCAGAAGTTCCTGAATTTTCAGAATTTAACTGGAAAGCTACATGTATCACTTGTGCTCACAATTCATTGGCCAGGATGAGTAGCATTTGCCCCACCCAAACACAAGGGAGCCAGGAAATGCAACTCTACTCTGTATCTGGAAGGGGACAGAGTCGGGAGAATCTGGATAACGGAACAACAGCTTTCTTTTTTCCACTCCATGCCTTTCTCTCCCACTGATTCTAGCCACACTGGCCTTCTGACAGTTTTTCAGTTGCACCAACCAAGGTCTTTCACTCACTGTGAACTTTGTGCATACTGCTCCCTTTACATAGGTTTTCTTTCTCCCCTCCTTGCTGACTCCTCATTCTTCAGTCCACAGCTAAAACATCTCATTCCCAAAGAAGATTGCTGTGACATTCTCCCACCTCTCTACCCATCTGAAGTACTACCCCCTTTATTATCCTCTTTTCAAAGCTTGCTGATATATTTCTTCTGTAGCTTTTATTTTATTTGTAATTATGTGGTTATTTGTGTACCTAATTTATTCAAGTCTGTCTCCTCCATTGAACTGGAAATTCCCTAGAAGAAGAGACCAGGTCCCTTTTGTGCAGTACTTCCAATATAGCTGATGACTAACTTGCACTTGTAGAATAAATAATTGTTGAATCAATGAATGAATCCAGAAGCTTTTTAGGTCGTTGCTTCAAGTGCCTTCAGAAAGAATTTTTTTCCTCATCTCATATCAATGAATTGTATAATCTTAGACACCAAATATGGGATTCATGGCACATTCGACAAAAAATGTTGAGTAGTGAGTAGTGTCTTAGTTTGTTGAGATTGCTGTAACAAAGTACCAGAGATGTGTTGGCTGCAATAATAGAAACTTATTTGATCACTGTTCTGGAGGCTAGAAGTCCAAAATCAAGGTGTCAGTAGGGACATGCTCCTCTGAAAGGAGAGAATCCATTTCGTGCTGCTCTCCTGGCTTCTGGTGGGTGTCTCGCAATTCACAGTGCTCCCAGGCTTGTGATGGCATAACTCAATCTATGCCTCCATCACATGGCCATTTCTCTCTCTTCTCCAAATTTCCTCTCTTTATATTTCAGTTTGGCCTCATTTTAACTAATAACATCTTCAAATTTTCTATTTCCAAATAGGTCCACTATCACAAGACAGGAGTTAGAACTTGAACATATCTTTTGGGGGACATAATTCAATCCTTAACAAGTTGAAAAAACAAAATTAACAGCAAGAAAAAATAAAGTAGGATTGAGCAGAAACATGCTAAAGGGAAAAGCAGACTAAGCCGTTCATTATTTTAGGAATGTAAAACTCTGCAAGGCTTTATAGTCTTTCAAAGTAAACTCAGTATAATAAATTCATATTGGACAACCTGAGCTTGATCATCATATCTAAATAAGGGCAGGTTCTAGACACCATGGAAAGCTGACTCCTGGACTTGTGAAACTATGTATAACACCTGAAAACCCTACTTTTATTAACTTTTCAAAATAGAGTCATTGGCCCCAATTTCTGTGGTCCTTATTCACTTACTGCCAGGGTTTTAGAAATGGTCTTTCATATTGCACAGCTTTTCCTAAAAAGTTTTAAGATAAATAAAGCACATGTAACACTGTTTAAAGACATGTCCCCAGAACTACTTAAGTATTAATCTAAATAATGGGCTTGTTCCTTGCCAACTGTTTATCTTTAGTAACTCTAAGATTTGGCCTGACTGGAGCCAAAGATTAGACGCTGCCATTTGTCAAAGAGACAGCTCTTAACCCCATTTGGCTTTTGATCTTTTGGCTTCTTAGACATTTCCTCTAAAATCTAGGCCAGTTTTCCTCATTATAAATTTCAACGTGAACTCGGAAATACTGGAATTGTAATCCATAACAAACTCTGAAATCTGTTCTGTAACCACTTGTTGAAGTGTACTTTGAAAATTATTGCTTTTTCTTTCTTTTCTTTATATATATATTTCACACACGGAAAAAAATGTTTAAAAATATTTCAAAGTGAGGCTTCGTTGGCTAAAGCCCTGGAAGAAACAGACAAGTTTAGGCCCAGTTGTTTTCCATATTCAGTACTTGTAGAGAAATTATTGAAAAACAATACAAGGACATTTGTACTTTATGCCAAATGGTTCTTGTGAACCAGAACTTTTGAAAAACATACTCTCTTACCCACCAAATTTTGTATACAATTTTAAGGGATTCAATGATCCACAGAAGGGGCCTTAAGGGAAAGAACCTCCTAATTTAAAAAACAAAACAAAGCAAACAATCATACAAGCTACAGAGCAAGTATTTCAAAAAGGACATCATCTTTGGTTGATGTCCCAAACATCTTACTCTCTTAAATTTAGTTATGCTAGATTAACTCGCTCAAGTGGCTGTTAATTCCACCCACCTACATAGTAAAATAACCCAGGTTGGATAGTCAGCAGTTACATATAACTACCAAAATATTGAAATATTCTCTATTCTAGTTAGTAAACAGGTGCTGCTTCGAACTTCCATGACTCTAACTATTACTCTGCCCCAGCCCCCAGGATTCCTAAACTACACCACAATCCAGCAACAAGCAAACTGAAATCTGATATAGCAGGCGCCTCCAGGCATAGTGTCAACACTAAGACAGGGCCTGTTCTGATCAGTCAGTGTCCATGCTTATTTAGGACATATGGGATATTTTGAATATCACTACCTGAGTTTACCCATTCAGTTTTTCCAAAGAATAATAACACTAGGGACTTTCTTCAGCCCGTTGAAATTAGGAGAATGACAAAGCAGTAGACTTGGACCTAGCTTTTATGGGTAGGACCCTTAAAAAATGCTCATCGGTTAATTTTCTGTTGGGAAGGCAAGAAATGGGAGGGGGAAGGAATTTGGGAGAAGCAGATCTTGGGCAGTTCCAGGCAAAGGGTGAGGAAAAGGAACATATTCTTGGAGTGTAAAAGGATATGTAGACAGGTGTTTTTACTGCTTAGCATCCTGTCCTTTGGGTAACCAGCCCATATTCACTACATATGATTCCAGAAGGGCCCCTATTCTTGTTTCTCACTTTCCAAACATCAGGAACACCCAGTCATATTATCTCATTTTCCTCAAAACATAAATGTGTCTAAGGAGTAAACAAATAATTCAAACAGTCAGTTAATCAGGACTCTTTCCTACATTTATACACTGATGATGAGAGAAAGGAGCTCTTTTCCATGGGAGGATGTGCAGCTATCTACCTTTCCAGGTGAAAAGAGCCTGTAGATTAAACCACAAAGATATAAGAGACGAATGGAGAAAGCACCCTTAAAGATGAGGTAAATCTCCGAGGCTCTTGCTCTATTGTTATTCCTTTTAATTTATGTCTCCAAATATCCTTTGCAACAAAGTTAATTAATAAACTGTTATCAGTGTCATCATTGTTATTATTCAAATTGCTTAACCCACTTTGAATCATGTTTCTGTCATTTGTAATCAGAAGAGTTCTTATTAATTTAGAGGGCTAAGCGCGAGCCCACAGCTATGTAAAAGGGGGTCTAAAAATAATGCAATTAAATTTGCCCGAGACACAATTCTAAATAGAAAGGAGATATTACCAATAAGAAAGCAATAGACTTAACAGCTACCTGTGATCAATTTTAAAAGCACCTGCTTTGATAATGTTTTAATTGACTTTATAATTGCTTTGCAATAAAAGGGTATGAGAGCCACCTAATGTACTCACTGAAAATACTCTGCAATTTAGAAATGCCACACTTTTATTCTCATAGCCAAAATAAAAGGCTGATTAGTGAAACGTCAACTAGACTAGACACATATTTTTTTTGTCGATTTATGGTAAGAAACTCTTAAATACTTCAGGTGAAAAAAGAGAGAGGCTGAGGTAGAATTTTTCAAATACTTTTTCCAATAGAATAGAATCTGTTAAGCTTTATTTTTAAAAGATTTAAGCTTTCTGATGTATAATCAAATAAGAAAACAATACTTAGATTAGTAACTGATTTATTAATTGATCTCCAAGGAATTTTAGAAACAAGAAAACCATTCGATATTACGGCTCTTTAACCTGTGATTTTTTTTCAAATTTAAGAATCAGTATTCTAGCTTCTGTAATGACTAAAAGACACCAGGGATACATTTTTATGAACCGGTACATAATAATTATCATCCAGTAGAGAGAGTTAATAAGCTTCATAGCCCCTACTAAAAGCTTTAACCATGAAAGGAATTTTCCATAAGAGAAGAAAACTCATCATAATGATCTGAAAAAAAATGAGATTGTAAGGTAGGATAAGGACAAATGCTTGTAAAGTAAATGATGCACAATGGTTTTATCTGCTACATAAATGCAGATACATGGTTGTCATCTCAAGAGTGCATGTAGAGTACTATTTGCACTCCCAAAAAACCTTTAAAAGAACCCCAGAAGAAGCATGATAGATATCCTTTCATTCTTTCTGGCAGAGCAACTCCTTTAACTCTACTCCAGTGAGCGCTAAAAGCAAATCGCCAAATCCCCATCACCACCAGTTGTAACTAACGCTGGACTTATTACTATGTCCAGACTATAAACCCAGGGACTGTGCTCTGGAGCAAGATTCATGTGCCTGGGCCCCTACTGACTCTTGGGCCACTTTAAACCACCAAATCTGCAAAGGAAGCTTTGCAATGAACCATGCCCCTGCACCCAGGCCAGCACACACATGTCTATGCCGGGCAAGACAACCTCCCTGAGTCAAGCATTTCGTTATACCGGATTCAGCCTTCCCACACCCAAACTTTCAGAGTCAAACCTAAAACCAGCAGATTTGAAGAGGCCTAAGTGTGTGACAGATCTAACATGTTCAGGAGAACACCTGGTGGTGGGAAGCGTTAAGTTACATAGTAGAAAGAAGTGAGATGATGAGGCAGGTGTGGAATCTCTCTGGAGATACCTTGGAAGGATGCTGTCACCAAACAAAAAGGATGTATGGAGCAAATAGTCCTACCCTCAGTTCTGGGCTGGCTGCTACACATCTGATATGATTCAGGTTCCCCCAGTCACCTTCTGAAAGGATTCAGTGGGTTCTCTAAATTCTGTAAAACTTAGCTATGTTGCTATGGGAACCATTACTTCTGGACTCTTCTTTGTCATTCAGGAAGGTAAAACAGGGGGTGGGGAAGAATCAGGAAAGATTACTCTGGTCCAGTGTCAGATTGTTTAGACCTTTCTGGAACCTGAGAAACATCTCAGTTTTTATATCAGTATCAGTGGGGGCTGGAAAAGCCTATTTATTCCAGTATTTTCATATCTGTGTAGAAGTCCTGACTTAAGAAATGAACTAGAGAGTGGGATAAAGAACAAGTGCCAGCTGTTACCCCTGTCTTCACTCCATCTTGGACCACATTTACCTTGGGAAGAAAGTAAAAATCCAGATGTAACTTTACAGGTTTGAGCCAAGTGCTCTCCAAAAGAATGCAGGAAAGAGAAATAATTCTTATCTTAAATAATTAAAAAAGATTTCTTAATTTGGATTAAGATTGGTTTGCAATTGGGAGAGTGATTTGAAAACCTATTCTTTGCAAAGAATTTTCGGTGATATGAAAAAATACACGTGTAGGTCTATAGATATAAATATACAAAATGTATAAATTAAATTATGAAAACATTTATGCATACATTCTGAAAGAGAGTACATAAATGATTATCTCTGGATGACAAAATCATGGAGTAATTTTAATATTCATCTCCATAATTTTGTGCTTTTTCTCTTGAATTTTCTTCATTGAGTACTCGTTGCATTTATAATCAGGAAAATCAGTCCTTTTTATCTAAAAAGATCAACAGTCAATGAGCATTTAGAAATAGGATGGGGTTTACCCTGAAAATAATAGCGTTAACTTCACAGTCAATCAGATACAGATTTGGATCTTAGCTTTACCAAACACTAAATATATGACTTTATCAAGGCTAAATTTCCATTCTTCATGAGACTGAAGTGTACATTTCCCTGAATCCCAGGGAAATATGTCAGTTTAATTGAGTAATTAAACACAATCACTGATGAGGCAGTTTATAAAACATCAAAATCGAAGATAACCCGAATGTCAATAAAACTGTATTAATCTCTTTTAGATTATTCTAAATAGCCTATGCTGAGATAGCATTATCTGGCATAGTAGAGGAACTTCAAATTGAAAGGAAAAGAATGCTTATATTTAGATGATTACCTTATTTTCTACACATTCATATTTTTGTATGAGCAATAGTCATTTGTCTTTACCTTTATGGAAAGCAAAATTCACAAAGTTTAGCTTTTACAAAAATACCTGGCACAAAGCAGTAACACCAAAACTACATAATAAAATTTGTGTAAATTATTATTTAATCCAGTTCTTCACAGAATCTTTGACTAAGCTGCTTGTTTTCTTTCCCAAAGAGAAAAAAAAAAATCTCAATTTTGCAAAGACAAGTTCATTTGACTCAAATTCACTGTGCATTGAGAATAAACAAGAACTTACAGCACAAAAGAAGGCAACTTTAAATTGTGGTCCTTCTTATGCCATATATTTGGATTTATCATAGCGCAGGGACACAAAACTATCTATATGGAAGTTTACTTATACAAGTCGCCAAACACTAATCCACAGTTTTAATGAGATCATAAACATGCTGGTCAAGGCTGAAATCCTGAAAGCTAATGACTGAGGCAATTGTGATGTTTTCTGCAGGGGAATAATGGAATTCTGAGCTTTTATGGTATTTAATTACATGGCTTCCGGGCCATTAGTTTATAAGGAAATATCTAGTCCTTTTATCTCATACCCCAGTCTCCTTACCAACTCTTTCCTTTTTTTTTTTTTTTCAGAGAACAGCTAATGCCTGAGAAAACACTATTAAAATGGGTGCTACTTCATTTCCTGAGATTCTTACATTGTCAGTTACCTGGTCTTGGACAATGTATTTTCAGGGTTGCAAAAGTAGTGAAGGAGAGCTGAGAAAACTGGTACTTTCTGCCTGCTTTGTAGTAGGTACTATTTCAGTGAATGCTATAAGGTATTTTCTTTAATCTTTATTCACAAATGAAAAAACAAGTGCTTGGAAAGTTTAAGTCATTTACTGAAGGACAAACAGAAAGCAAGTGAGGAAACTGGAATATGAAATCCTGTCTTTCTGATTCTACATCCCATCAGCATCTGAAAACCACACACACACAACATACACGATTATGTATATAAATAGAAAATAGAAAATTTATGAATTCATTTTCTGAACTTATTCTCTATGACAGTTCATTAGATTATATAGTTTTCAGGGTATAACAATTATTTCACTTAATTTAGTCCTGCCATTTTGGTATAGGTTACTTTATCATATTTGATTGTCTGAGATGACAGCACATTCAGGTACAATTTAAGATTGATACTATACTTGTGTCTAGAGATATATAAAATTATTAGAACAAGAAGTTGATGTTAGAAAATCAGTAACAACTCTAGCGTTTGGATATCTGATTATGCATTTATGTATTTGATTCTGTGTGCATGCATGTGTTTGTATGTGTGTGTGTGTGTGACAGCAGTACAGGGAATACCAGACTTTTGGGGAATACAGCAATAAATAAGGCCAGAAGTGCCTCTACCCTGAATGCTGCATTATGCTACCAAGAGGCCAATGTTTCCTTTTTCCTTTACATAAAGGTAATTTTTTTGTGTGAAGAATGAAATATAATCTAACAGAACTATTGTTATGAAACTTTACCACAGACTCATAGACTCCATGGGTTGTTAAAGACCTTTGATGTGAGAATATCTCTCAGGCAAAAGGAGGAAAAGCAGGACTGAGGTCAGCAAAAGAGATGGCAGGAATGAAATCACCAGTTGAGAATTTTGATCTCTCTCTTGTTTATTTATCTCAGCATCTGTTTCATCAAAGAAGCCGTGCTGAGTTCCAATTCTTTAAAACTAAATAGAGCAACAAGAGGAGTGGTTACCCACCCTACCTCAGCACACATGATATGTACCTACACACACTCACACACAAATATCAATACCTCTAAGCATGGGCTGAGCCCAAACATCCCAAACCAGCCGAATTACAGCAGAGCATGTGGGAGCATTAAGTGTTCTGGGCATGGTGAGGAAGACTGAGGAAGATGAAGAGCCCATGGGCTGAGGGCCAAAGGAAACCTGGCAGCACAATATGCCATGTAGCTGCAGAAGGGAGACCCCTGAAGCTGAGAAATCAGGAAAGACACCCTATACCTCCCATCTCTTCTTCACAGTACCCTTCTCCAATTGCTTCTGCAGGAATATCTAACTTATTCAAATATATGGCTTGTTTTTAAATAGAAGACCACTACCTCCATACCAAGAGACCATCCAAAAAAGAAAAAGACCAGCAAAACACCTCTGCATGGGAAGGAAGCATGCCAGAAAAAATGTTCCAACAAAGCAGAGGAAAATTATAACTTGATATTCTAACATCAATTTGTAAAAACCATTGAAGCAATTGCAACTCTAAAAGAACACAATGAAATAAAGTACAGAATTCAGTGAAGAGTTTGCCAGACAAAGAAAAGAGATGAGGTGATGAGCAGATAACAGGAAGAAATGAGGTGAAACTAACAGAATTCAGGAAAGAAAAAAGAAAAATAAAAAGTCAACTTTAAAAGGATCCATTACAATGACTGCCAGGTAAAGCAGACATGGTGGAAGGTCCATTGGACACACTGGGAAATAAATGAGAAAAGCAAAGAAAATAAATAGGACTAAAGAAAGAATTAAAAAATACTGGAAAGGGAAGTTTTACATATATATTTGTAAATATATATATATATAATCAACAGACAATATGAAATGTATATATTATACATATATAAAAAACAGACAAAGGAGACATAACACACCTAATTAGAGTCATTTAAGAAGAAAACAAGATGAAAAAAAATACTTGACTATAATTTAGGAAAACTTTCCAAAAATAAATAATACATATAAACTGAAAGTGCATGTATATATACATAGAAAAATTGTTGCAAACAGTCACCACTGAAATATCCTAGCAAAAGGATTAAATATTTAAAATAAAGAAGGAATCCAAAAATGAGATGAAAACGGGAGAAGACAGTAGAAAAGTTACTAATTTCTTCATACATAATGCCTTGAAGTCAAAACATTTGAAGCTGAATTTTATAAAAGCACAAAGACAAATATTAAAAGCAAATATGAAGAAAGGTCATACTATTAACTAAATTTGGGGGAGAAGAAAAGGATGAGGAAGAGCTCAGAAACTAATTTTATCATTGCTTATTTAAACAGAATAGATTCTATCTTAAAAGAGATATATAATCATAAAATAAAAAGAACCACGCATAAAACTTTTGCATAAATTAAAAGAGTAATAACAAATAAAAGAAAATAAACCACATCATGGAATAAATAAAAATAAATAATATGGAGACATGTAAAATGTAGAATAATATGAGTGAAGTGACATAAAACAGATCTGTCATATTAATAAATGTAAAGGGCTTAAATCACCTATTAAAATAAAAATATTTTAGGCTACATTTCAAATGTTTACAGAGTACAAACTATATGTTATTTATAAGAGATACACTGTAAGATTCAGAAAATATTTTTTAAATGATAGGGGACAAAATACCATACACATGAAAAAAAGAAAGCAGGATCTTACCATCAGATGGCAATTTAGAATACAGGTTAAAAATTAAATAGGACCATAAATAAAGGGAAAGTTATATTGCTAAAGGCCACTATTAACAATGAAGAGCTAACATTTAAGAATACCTATATAAAAAATATACAACAGCTATTTTCATAAATGAAAAACAGAAGATTTAGAAAATTCAAGAAGTAATAACAGTAAACATACTATTCTGACTTTAATTCATATTTTAATCATAAAAATTAATATTGTCATAGAAAATCTGAAAATAAGCAGTAAGGAAGATATTATTGATACATTCATGTATATTAAATTATGTACCTCAAAAACAGAAAATACTCCTTTTTTCAAATGCTCTGAATATTCACGAAAATTGACAATGGATTAGATTCCAAAGAAAACATCATAAGTTCAAAACAGTAGGTAAAATTAAGACAATGGTTTCTGTTCACAATGTAAAAACCAGAAAGAAAATAAGAAAACAAAATCCTTCATACCTGGACATTAAAAAAGAAAATTTTGTTAATTTCTTGATCAAAGGTGAAAAACAAACTGAAATCATAGCCATTTTAGAAAGCTATAATGAAAATGCTGTATCTCATAACTTATGGAATAAAGCTAAAGCAATATGTAAAGGAAAATGCATAGCCTTTAAGTACTTATGTTAATAAAAAGGAATCAGTGGTAACGTGGGATGGAACTCCTGGGATTCTCCGGGACCCGGGATTATGGGGTTGAGAAAGCCTGCTTTACCAAGAGTGGGAAGAGAGAAATGAGACAAAATAAAGTCTCAATGGCCGAGAGATTTCAAACAGAGTCAAAAGGTTATCCCGGAGGTTATTCTTATGCATTATATAGATATTCCTTTTTAGTTTATGGTGCATTGGAGTGGCTGGAGGGAAGTACCTAAAACTGTTGAGCTGTGTTTCAGTAGCCTTGATTCTTGAAGGCGATTGCATAAAGATATAACTTTTACAATGTCACAGAGTGATTGTGAAAAGCTTGTGTCTGATGCTCCTTTTGCTCAGGGTATAGACAAATGAGCAAAAAAATATAGATGAAGAAATAAATAGTAGGGAGGATAAGGGGTAAAATAAATTGGGTAGATTGTAATACTAGTGGTCAATGAGGGGGAGAGGTTAGGGGTATGGGATGTACAAGTTTTTTTTTCTTTTTTCTCTTTATTTCTTTTTCTGGAGTAAGGCAAATATCCTAAAAATGATCATGATGATGAATATACAACTATGTGATGATATTGTGAGCCACTGATTGTATATCATGTATGGACTGTATGTGTGTGAAGATTTGTCAATAAAAACATTTTAAAAAAGGAATCAATGAAACATGTTTACTAAAAATAAGAAAGAGAACAACCAAAATAAATTCAAAGAAAAAGAAGGAATAAATTAATAGATGTATTTATTAGCAAATATTAATGTTAGAAATGATTAAGACGGCCTAACAAATGCAACAGAAGTAGGGTTTTTTGGAAAATACCCATAAAATGGATAAACCTATAACCTAATCAAGAAAGATGGAGAAAGCAAACAACTCAAATAAGGAAAGACAAGAGTGAAATAACTCTTAACCAGAGGAAACTTTTAAAATTAGAGTTTTAAAAATTTCCTTGATTCAGGCAAATCTAAGAACTTAGACATAAAGAATAATTTTCTAGGACAATATGATTTGTCAAAATTGCACCAAACTGAGTAATTTCCATAAAAGAAATAGAGAAAATAGGAAAAACACTATACCCCAAAAGGCAACAGATGATTTCCCAATAGGATTCTATGAAACATTTAACACAAAAAAAATTCTAATATATTTTAAAGCAACAGATGATTTCCCATTCGAGTTCTATGAAACATTAAAGGAGAAAGTTCTAATATATTTTAAACTGATCCATAGCATTAAAAAAGGAAAAGGCCATCAGTATTTTTATGAAGGAAATTTAACCACAAAAAAAGCAAAAAATAAAATCCCAAAACTTGATAATAGTTGCAAAAGAAAAGGAGAAAAGAAACTCTACAATTTATGTTGTGCTAATTAATGCAAAATTTCTAAATAAAATATTATCAGTGAAAATTCAACATGTTAACACAGTAATAAATCAAAACTCAGTGGGGTTTAATTCCAGTAGTGGTAAGATATTATAATATTAGGAAATCTATTAATACCATTGACATTAATATACTAGGAGATAATCATATGATTATTTTTATAGATGCTGAAAGTCATTCAACAAAATCCAGCACTATTCCTCATTAAAAATAAAACCGTCAATAATCTAAGAATCAGTTGATATTTCTTTATCATCTTACCTAATGAGAAAACATTTCGGGCATTCCCATAAATCAGAAACAAGCTGAAGATGCCCATTTTTACAAGTGCTGAATATTGTATTAGAAGTATCAGCCAAAACAATTAAACAAGTGAAAGAGATGATAGGAAATTCAAGAGAGTAAATAAAACTGTTTCTGTTTGTAGATGATATAATGCTATCTGAATAATCAAGGATTCACTGAAACGATATTACAAACAATGAGAGAATCAATAGTAGGATTTAAAATTAATATTTAAAAATCAATAGTCTCCTAAAAAACAAAACCAAATAGTCAGAAAATATGATGGAATAAATGATTCCATTTATAATAGCAAAAAAAATTTCCATTCATAATAGCAACAGGAAAGATAAATAAGCTATTAAAAATATTGCATGATGTTAGCAAAATCTATATGAGGAATACCTTTAAAACACTTAGAAGGACACAATGTAGGCTTGAATAGATATGCTATGCTCTTGGATAAAAAGAGTGAGCATTATAAATATGCAGATTCTCTCTAGAATAATTATTTTAATGTGATCCAATAAATATACTGTTACTATTTTTTTCCTAGAACCAGAAGAGTTAATCCAAATATTTTTTATGAATGAATAATAATGGATAATAGTGAAGCAAAAGATATCCAGAAAATCTCTTCATGTCCAGGCCATTAAGAAGGTACCAGAATTAACAGTGTATTAAAACACATTTTAAATCTTCAACAATGAAGGGCAGGCCATGGTGGCTCAGCAGGCAAGAATGCTTGCCTGCCATGCCAGAGGATCCGGGTTCGATTCCCGGTGCCTGCTCATGTAAAAAAAAAAAACAATCTTCAACAATGAAAACAGTGTGATACTACTATGTGAAGAGACAGACCAGCGAGAGGAAGCAGACAGTCTACGTATAGGACAAGTGCATCCTGAAATGTAATATATAATGAAGAGGACATCTCACATTAGTGGAGTAAACCTAGGCCTTCTTTTGCATGGAGGTGGGAAAACTGGGGAGCCACTTAGAAAATCACATACTTGTAAATATATCTCCTACCATAAACCAGGACGAACTCTAAATGTATCAACAATTCGAATGTAAACAAAAAAACCATTTACCTACTAGAAGACAACCTTAGAAAAGAAAAGGCTTTTATAATTATGATTCAAAATCTTGAAACTACTACATAAAATATTGTTATATGGTACTATATAAAAATCAAAACCTTTTGCAGGCAAATACACTAAATGGTTTTATCATTTATCTATAGCCCTGCAGTGAGACAACATAGGCATATGTCAGCTCTTGGGAAACGAGTCCCCTCATGCAAATGAAGACATGAGGCTTTTCTAAGTACCAAGTTGAGGCCCTAAAAACATAGGCCATATAAACCCTGTAGTTGTCTAAAATACTCACACCAATCTGTGGGTGGATTTGGAATTAACAGCTTTCTGTGACTCAGAGGTTGGCAAGGCACCAAATGTACGCTTTGCCCAAGTGATCATGTTCCTAGGAAATTAGGGTCATTGACAATAGACTTCAAGCAGTGGAGTCTTGACTTGGGGGCTTGTGCATAATATAACATAGGTTGGGACGGCTACTTATGTTGGTCCAGTCAGAAGACAGAAATCAGGGAATCGCTGTTTGATGGAGTCAACAATCTCCAGTAAAACAGAATATGTTATGCATAGAAACTGAGCAGGGAAAGAGAAAAGCAGCCTTCTTCAAGAAGCAGAATGAATACAGATCCAAAATTCAAAGACTGGGAAATCAGACTCAACTTCTGGTTGCATCTCTGCATTCATCCATTTTCAAATGAACCTATCCAATAAACTGAAAAGACTCATTGCTAATTCTGAATTTCAGAGTACAGTAGCTTACCTTAACTCCTTTACCTACCAAGGGCAAGGCATTGTGTGCTATTTGAAAATAATGTATTTCGATCAGCCTCGAGTAGGAAGGTGGTCCTGACTCAGATGCAAGAGATCTCCAGCCGTATAGAGATCTACATTTGAGAACTTGGGCCAATAGGTTGCATAGCTTCTAACGAAAAATAAGAATATTTGTACTAGATGCTAATAAATCCTTCAGGCCTAAGTATTCTATGAAATTACATGTAAACTCTAACTCAGACTAGGTTTCACATGCTCGAATTGAATCATAGAAGCTTGAATCTGAATTCTGAATCATTTAATGGAGTAATTGTCTCTAAAACTGCTAATGGCATATCACAAATGCTTCCTGCCACACCCACTCTTTTTTCAGAGGATAGAAGATGAGAGTGTGAATTTATGGTAATACAGTAAACACCCGAATACACAGCATTTAAATTTTCCCTTATTATTATATTTTTAATATACTGCGGATGACTAACACTTATCAGTATTCTTTTCTGTTGCCACAGACACTGAAAGCTGTTTTCTGTCTGGGTCTTGCCAAATCATGAAAGTAAATAATTCTTTAAAACATACACAAGTTAGCTTAAGAAAATTGGAAGAAGATTTCAAGTTAGTTTGGAGAGACTGAAATTCTGATATACCTTCCACTCATCCTACAAGCCTGTTCAAGATAACACATCGTACCAGCACAATATAATTAATTTTTAGAATCACAATACACTATCAATCATCTGACCAGGCTCTCCAGTCCAGAGAGGGCTTTTAATTTACCAGCAAAGAAATCACTGGAAATCAGAATATAAACCTTGGCTTTTGAATTGGATTCGTGGAGAAGAAATCCTTCACAGAGCTCACCAGCTATGCAATGCTGGCAGTGAAAGCGGGCAATGGACAAGTACAGGTTGTGAAAGAAGGGGGCTTGCAATAGGTAAATAGTACCACGTGATAGCACTTACACTTGTACAAATAGGGCTTTGAATGAATACAAAAGGATTAAACATTCAGCATAGTTGGCACCTTCTAGAGGAAACTTAAAACCAGAGGACTGAATTAGCTGTGCAACAGAAGTAGTTTATCACTAGTCAGCACATTCACAGGTTCTAAGGGAGGGGAGATAGAGGGTCCAACAAAAAAGAAAGGACAGAGATGATGCCCCAGCATATCGAAAGGAAGGGAATCTCTCTCCAGCTCTGAGGGTGACTAAGGACAGGGTTCTCTGCAACCATGGGGTCATATTAAACATATTTTAACAACGCGTATGGTCAGGCACAGGTCAAGGAGAGTGAAGCCCATGACCAACCAGAAGGGACAGTCTCTGTAAACAGCCAGGAGGGTCTGCGGGCTGAAAGCCAGCAGTGGCGCCATTACCTCCTTTTCTAGGTGAAATCACCATCACAGCAAGGAAGAAATAATAAATAACCAAAAACATCATCCACCAGGAAGTAAAGGGATTTGGGGTTGTAGGAAGTTCTCAGATCAGGCGTGTTGACCTCTAAGCTCCTGCAGTGAGACATTATGACTACTGCACATCCTAGAAGAATACTTAACAGAAGAGAGGATTCAGTCAGTGTTGTTGCCATACTAAGAGAGAAAACAGGCACACCAGCCTAAGTCAGTGTTCCTGGAGCTATGTTTCCTGATGGGGATTCAACCTCAAAGCAACTGTTGATTACTGGCTCCTTTTTGCTTTCAGATGACATGAACTGACAAAGGAATATCAAACTTCTGGGCTCATTCACAGCCACCACTTCCCACTGGCCCATGTAAGGGATGATGGATTAAAACAGAAAAAGAAGGACACTCAGGGATGAACTATTTCAGGATGGGGAGAGTAATTCCCATACCAAGATCTTATCATATGTTATTAGCCTATGATAGAGTGATGAATTTATTAAAAGGAATGAAGAACATGTAGCCAGACCCCAACTTGAGCCAAACTGTGTGTACCACTAGAATTCAGAAAGGTCTGGACACATATGTAACCTGGTCTCCAGGAATTTATTTTATAGGAGGGAAGTAGAAGCTCTATGGAAAGAAAGAAACCTAAGACAGACACAACAAACTTTAAGAGCAAGTCTTAACCTTTAGATGGGAAGAGTGATTCAGAGTAAAATATTCTTTCATTCTAGTAGATTTAAAAGAAAATTTGGCTTATAAAATATTAATAGGAAAAGATCCAGATCACTTATTTCTAGCATTAAGATGAATAGCCAAAAATGAATTTATAAAGTAAATTTTAAAACGATGCCTTATATTCGGTTGGTTCTCTGGAAAGGGAGAGAGTTGGGAAACAAATGCCAAAGCTATTGTTTGAAGGATATAAAAACCATCTGACTAGGATATTTTTGGTTATATTTTAAATGTCAAAAAAAATATTAATGATATTATGAGCACTGAGTACAATGATTCCCAGGAAATTAGTTTAGGCACACACCCGGAAAACAAAGCTAGACTTCATTTGTTAACATTGTGCCTTGAAATTCCTGTGTTTGGAATTATTCCTGGGGAATTGGACATTTTTAAAGATAAGCACTTGTTAGTCATCACCGCAGAAACGCGTTCCATGTCAATGTTCTATTCAGAGCAAATGTCTCTAACATACACGCCTCCAATTTGACCAATCAGCATAAGAAATACAATATATATTTTATAGATATTAGTCAAATCTTCCAATATATTCAGTTTTCAAAACTGAAATTCCTAAAAATAATTTAGCAGTTACTCAGTAATTTTATTAGGTTGTCTATAAAGAGATATAAAAAAGAAAAATATACCTGAAGGTAAATAAAAAATGGCAACACTATTTTACATAATCAAAATCTAAAATTAATAAAATTGTTAGGTTTTTTTCAGTTTTTTTCTCAACTGATAAGGGAATGAAAAATAATTGCTTCATACCCAGAATATTTTATCCTTTTAGAGAAACAAATTTTCCCTATCAAAACTCTGGGTGTAATTCATGATTTAAACGCTAATGGTTGTTTAACTCAGTTTACTTGATTACAAAGCATTTTCAACTCATTGTAATCTTCTAACATTTGGCATTCATCATATGACTTCAAAGAAAATCTAATTTATGGGAAGACCCTGAGCCAACAGTGTTTTCCATGGAAACTCTGTTTCCTCTTTTTTCTATATCAGGGCATATATTTTATAACAATACTGACTAATGCTGCTGGGAAGAAAAAATAATAATTCAAAGAGTGTGTTTGTTTCCATTCTGAAGAATGAATTATTTACTGACAAGAATAAATCCTATGTGCTCAACTTCAGACATTGTAAACTGATAACATGCCTTGCTCTTTTAAAATTTGGCACCTTCTCCATAGAGTGAGTAATCAGCAATATTCTGAACTCTGTTGGTTTGTATTTAATGAAGTCTATGAAAAAATATGATAAAGAGCATGACTCACTTCTGATTTATATCATGGTTTTGTCCACTTTGATCTCATGAGGACCATGTGAACCTTCAGTCACAAATTGAGTGCTTTTATTGTTTTCTATTTAGTTAAAATCCCAAATCTTTGATCCAATTATTTTAATAATGCTACTCTAGGGCAAACTGAACCCTATATTCATAGAAAAGAGGTAAATCAAAGAGATTACACTGGTCTTGTCATGAGACTGTCTGAATATGTTATCTTCTCCAAAGCAAATTCTCAGGAGGATATTTTCTCCCATTGCAGAAGATGAGTCAACTGAGAACTCTTAATAACTAGCCCTGTTCTATATTATACAAGGTGTGCTGGTTTGAAAGGATGTATGGACCCTAGAAAAGCCATGTTTTAATCTAAATCCCATTTCATAAAGGCAGAATAATCCCTATTCAATACTATATGTTTGAAACTGTAATCATATCATCTCCCTGGAGATGTGATTCAATCAAGCATGGTTGTTAAACTGGATTAGGTGATGACATGTCTCCACTCATTTGGGTGTGTCTTGATAAGTTTCTGGAATCCTATAAAAAAGGAAACATTTTGGAGAATGAAAGAGATTCAGAGAGAGCAGAGCAGAATGACATAGCAATATGAAACAGAGTCCACCAGTCAGTGACCTTTGGAGATGAAAGAAAATGCCTCCCGGAGAGCTTCATGGCATAGGAAGCCAGGAGAAGAAACTAGCAGATGACACCGTGTTCACCATGTGCCCTTCCAGATGAGAGAGGAACCCTGACTGTGTTTACCATGTGCCTTTCCAGATGAGAGAGAAACTCTGAACTTCACTGGCCTTCTTGAATCAAGGTATCTTTCCCTGGATGCCTTACATTGGGCATTTCTATAGACTTGTTTTAGTTGGGACACCTTCTTGACCTTAGAACTGTAAACTAGCAACTTATTAAAATCCCCCTTTTAAAGGCCACTCTGTTTCTGGTATCTTGCATTCCGGCAGCTAGCAAACTAGAGCACAATATAGGCAGAAAATGGGGAGAAGAATGGCTCTGCTATTCTTCATGATAGAAAAAAGGAGAAGAGGAACTTAGCTTTTACCTTATTTTCTGTACTATCCCAAATCTACAGAGTGCAGGTTCATAAGGTTCCTACTTCTCTGTGCTCTGGCTCATCTGCAAAACTGCATTGCAGGATGAAAACTGGACATCAGATCCAGAGAGATGAGCCACGATCAGCCTTGTATAAAAAGGAACTTCCATGCACTTGCTTCAAATTAGTATATGAACTAGTAAACCACTAATAATAATATAATATGATAATATAAACTATATGCTCCAACCATCAGGGCCTCTGCTGTTTTAATTATTTAAAGTAAGAGCCAGTCCTAAGAAAGAGTCGATTTTTCACCCCTCCACATCATCACCTCCATTCTTAAGAAACTATGTACCCAACTATTTTGAACACAATAAATACCATAAATGTACTTAGCACCAACAATATGCAAGACTTGGATAAATGAAACAAAGACCCCAAAGGTAACTGCGAAATACATTTTGCCTTCAGGAAGCTTTCAGATATGCCTTCTAGGGCTACCCCAAACATTGCTATTCTCCTGAGCTCTTTGCTCGGCAATTAATTAAGAAATCATGGCAATACCTCACCCAGGGGTCAGGCAGAAGCTTAGGTGCTGGTGGACATTTCCCTATATGCCTCCCTTTATCATACTAGCTACTTGCTAAGCATCTATTTCCCTCGGGACCACACATGGATTCTAGTCTCCATGGGTCTCGACCTTTCCTCTGTGACCATAGAAGAGATAGCATTCATCCAAGACAAGACCAGTCCCTAAATCTATCTGCCTACCCAGAGACCCAGACCATAACAATCAGTACCTTTTTGGTCTTCGATCTTTCCTTTCCACCTGGCTTTATTCCCAAGCATTTAAACATCTCCACAGTATTCACCAATAACAACAAAATGATTCTCCCTTTACTCTAGAACATCTAGTGGCTACCTAAAACTTCTCTGTCACCTAGTCAACCCTCAGCAGTATCAGCACTTTCATATAACTAAATTCCACAGACATGCCTGGCTGCCCCTGTAGCATGGTAGCAATATTTAATGGACTGTAGAAGTATTTACACTGCCTGCTGTCTTTCCCCCTTACCTAGCACAGTGCCTCACACATGAAGATTCTGCATTAAAGTATGTTGAATTGAATTCAAACAACAAAAGCTATAATGTAAAGAATGGGTAATTCATGAGAATCCCAGGGTTGGTGCTCCACCCGATTCACTGATGCTTTTATACTCATAGCAACTAACAGTATGCCATAGATTCAGTACCCAATAAACGTTCAAAGGAGATATTAACTGATATTATTTGCAAAGTATGAACACTTATTTTTACAAGATGGCTATAGTTTTTTTTTTTTTTCAAATGTAGAGATGTGGTATGATAGTCATATTTGAATGTTTGAGGCTTTTGATTAAAGAATTCAGATCTCAGGATCTGGGATATGAGCAAGAGCTTCAACCTGCCCCAGCCAAAAGTGGATGGCAGCCTCTGTCTCAAACACGGCCCCCTCAGGGGCAAAGTCAGTCTGGAAATAAAGGCATAGTACCACCGAAGGACTGCTGGAAACAGTTGGCTGAACAGGGTTATCTGCTAGGCGTGCCAGGAAAGCACAGTGTGGGGCTGCCTCATAGAGAACATTGACATCCTTCCAGGTCTCCTACCAAGGGAATTTGGGAACTGAGCTGCACCACATTTATGGGTCCCTAGGCAAATTTTAACTGGGAAAAAGTGACCTGGGAAGTTCCTTTCTGGAGGGACCTCCTCTCAGAATTAGACTTTCAGCTAGAGATAATGAAAGGAGTGTTCAAAACCTATAGAGAAAAAAAAAAAAAAAGAAACAATATATCAACATTCCTAAATGAGGAAGAGGAGAAAAGAAGCCTTCCTCTGGGGGTGAAATAATTACACAAGTAGTGAAATCTCAAAAATCGTACCAAATATTCAGGGCAACAAACAAATTAATAAGAGCTGAAAAAACTCTAGTCAGTTAAACACTATACTAACTGTCTAAAATAAATTGAACCAAGTATCAAAGAAGAGCTTTGACATGAAGCCAATGAACACAAAAACCCTAGGTAAGAGAGAGAAACTCAACTCCAGAGTAAACTCATCAAGAAAGTCAGATGCCTAGATACCAGAAAAAAAAATATATATATAAGACATAATAAAAGACAAGAAGTTATGGGCCAGTTACAGGAACAAATTACAACTTCAGATGAGATACAGGATTTCAAACAACAATCAATTATCAAACTAATCAATTATGTTCCAATAGCTCTCCTAAGTCCATTAAAGGAGATGAAAATAATATATAGCAAAACAGAAAAAGGAGATTGAGAAGACACTGGGTGAGGATGAAGAAGAATTTGAAAGCATGCAAAAAATAATAAAACTTAGGGAATCAAAGGCAAAACAGAAAAGATAAAAATACACTAGAGGCATACCACAACAGATTTGAACAGGAAGAAGAAAGGATCAGTGGAGCATGGGGAATCCAAAATTTTCCAGACAGAGGAACACATTCAGAAAAGAATGCAAAAGCAAAGGGAACAGGGTCTCTGAGAAGTGAATGACAGCACAAAGCATTCAAACATATGTAACATGTGTATCCTATAAGGGGAAAAGAGGAGAATAGGGGCAGAAAGATAATTTGAGGAAACAATGTCTGAAAATTTCCAAATTCTTATTAATGATATAAAGGTATGTGTTTAAGATGCACAGTGTACTTCAAACAGAACAAATCCTAATAAAATTACTCCATGATACATATTAATCAGAATGTCAACTCACAACAACAAAGACAGAGATCTGAAAGCAACAAGAGAAAAGTGATTTTCACATACAAGGAATGTTCAGTATGACTCAGTTCTGATTTCTTGTAAGAAACCAGGGAGGTGAGAAGGCAGTGTCGTGATATACTTAAGGTACTAAAAGAGAAAAACTACCAGTCAAGAATTCCTTATCCAGCAAACTGTCCTTCAAAAATGAGGGAGAGATTAAAATATTCACAGATAGACAGAAACTGAGATACTTTGTTAACAGAGACATGACCTACAAGAAATACTACAGGGAGTGCTACAGGCTGAAAGGAAAAGACAGGTGAGGGAGGCTTAGAGGAGAGTGTAGAAATGAAGAATATCAGTAAGAGTAATTAAAAGGATAAAAAAGAGACAAAAATAAGATATAATACATAAAAACCAAGGGATAAAGTAGTTGAAGTAAGTATTGCCTTTACAGTAATAACATGGAACATGAATGGATTAAACTACCCAATCAAAAGACAGAAATTGTCCGAATGGATAAAAAAAATATAGCCCATCCATATGTTGTCTAGAAAAGATTGTAAAAAGATACTCCATGTAAACAGTAACCAGACAAGAGCAGAGGAAACTAGACTAATATCAGACAAAACAGACTTTTAATGCAAAACACTTGAAAGACATAAAGAAGGACATTATGCATTAATAAAATAGGCAATCTACCAGGAAGCAATAACATTCATAAATATTTACGCACCTAACTAGGGTCCCCCAAAATACATAAAGCAAACACTAGTAACACCGAAGGAAGAAACACATGGCTCTACAATAACAGTTCGAGACTTCAATACATAACTCTCATCAGTAGAGAGAACATCTAGACAGAGGATCAATAAAGAAATAGAGAACTTAAATAATATCATAAATGAACTTGACCTAAGACATTTACAGACCATTGCACCCCAAAACAACAGAATATATATTCTTTCCAGGTGCTCATGGATCATTCTTGAGAATTAAACACATGCTGGGTCACAAAACAGGTCTCAATAAATTTAAAAAGATTGAAAGTAAACAAAGCACTTTCCCTGATAATGGACTGAAGTTGGAAATCAATAACAGGCAGAGAGCTGGAAAATTTGCAAATAAATGGAGGTTAAATGCCACACTCTAACAATAAATGTGTCAAAGAAGAAACTGCAAGAAAATCAGTAAATGTCTTGAGACAAATGAAAACAAGAGCCCAACATATACAAAATCATGGGATATGTCTAATACAGTACTGAGAGGGAAATTAAAAGCCCTAAAGGTCTACATTTAAAAAGAAGAAAGAGAGAGCCCTGAATCCTAATGAGTAGAACATTTGGAATAAAAATAAATAATAGGGGAACAAACGTTAAAATAAATTTAGCTTGAAATGCCAATGATCAGTGAAAGTGAGGGGTAAGGGGTATGGTAGGTATAATCTTTTTTTTTTTCTGTTTTCATTTTATTTCTTTTTCTGAATGGATGCAAATGTTCTAAGAAATGATGAATATGCAACTAAGTGATATTATGAATTATTGATTATCTATGTTACTGTTTTATTTCATTTAAAAAAATTTTTAATTAATAAATAAATTTAAAAAAAGAAGAAAGAGCTAAAATCAAAGATGAAATTGGATACTGGTAGGAACTAGAAAAAAAACTAGCAAACTAATTGCAAAGCAAGCAAAAAGAAAGAAATACCAAGATTAACACAGAAATACATTAAATTGAGAATTAAAAAAAGTAGAATAAACAAATAGCTAGACTGACAAAGAAACAAAGATAGAGGATGCAAATAATATCAGAAACGAGAGGTGGGGAGTTACTACATACATGGTAGAAATGAAAAAGATCATAAGAGGATACTATGGAGAACTGTGTATTAACAAACTAGACAACTGAGATGAGATGGAAATTTCCTAAAAACACAAAAGCAACCAACACTCAATCCTGAAGAAACAAAAGACCTCTACAAACCAATCACAAGTAAAGAGATTAAAATGGTCATCAAAAACCTCCCAAGAAAGAAAAGCCCAGGACCAGATGGCTTCACAGGTGAATTTTACCAATCATTCCAAGAAGAATTAATGCCAATACTGATCAAATTCTTCCAAAAATTGAAGAGGAATAAATACTACCTAACCCATTCTATGAAGCCAATGTCACCTCATCTACCAAAGCCAGATAAAGATAGTAGATAAAAAGAAAATTACAGACCAATTTTTAAAATGAATATAGATATAAAAATCCTCAAAAAATACTAGCAAATCAAATCCAACAGCACATTAAAATAATTGTACACCACGATCAAGCATGTTTTATCCTCGGTACACAAGGGTGATTTCACACAAGAAAAACAATAATGTAATATATCACATTAACAAATCGAAGGGGAGAACCACATGATCATTTCCATTGACATGGAAAAGGCATTTGACAAAATCCAGCATCCTTTCTTGATGGAAACACTTCAAAAGATAGGAATAGAAGGAAACTTTTCAATATGAAAAGGGCATACAGGAAAAACCCACAACTAGCATTGTATGAATGGTGAAAGACTGAAAGCTTTCTCTCTAAGTTCTGGAATAAGACAAGAATGCCCACTGTCACCATCTAGTCAACATTGTGCTAGAATTTCTAGTTAGAGCAATTAGGCAAGAAAAAGAAATAAAAGGCATCCAAATTGGAATGGAAGACATGAAATCCCCACTATTTGCAGATGACATATCATATTTAGAAAGTCCTGAAAAAGGTACAACAAATCTACTAGAGTTAACAAATTACTTTAGCAAAGCAGTAGGATACAAGATCAACATGCAAAAATATATTGCTTCTATACATTAGTAATGAGCAGTATAAAGAGAAAATCAAGAAAAAAATCCACTTATTATAGCAATTAAAAGAGTCAAATATCTAGGAACAAATTTAACTGAGGACAGAAAGGATGTATTCATAGAAAACTAAAAAACATTGCAGAAAGAAATCAAAGAAAACCCAAATAAGTGGAAGGACATTCCATGTTCATGGATTGGAAGACTACATATAGTTAAGATGTCAATTCTACCCAAATTAATGTACAGATTCAATTCAGTCCCAATCAAATTTATAATAGCCTACATTGCAGAAATGGAAAAGCCAATCATCAAATTTATTTGGAAGGCCAAGGAAGCTTGAATAGCCAAAAACATCTTGAAAAAGAAAAATGAAGTTGGAGGACACACACTTCATAACTTTAAAGCATATTACAAAACTAAAGTGATCAAAACAGTATGGTACTAGCATAAAGATAGATGTATCAATCAATAGAATCAAATTGTCAGTTCATAAATAGATTTTCATATCTATGCTCAATTGATTTAAGGTTGCCAAATCTATTCAGTAGTGACAAAACAGTCTCTTCAACAATTAGTGCTGCATATCCACAACCACAAGAAAGAAATAGGACCCCTATCTCACACCTTATACAAAAATTAAATTAAAATGGATTAAAGATCTAAATATAAAAACTAGGACCATAAAACTTCTAGAAGAAAAGTAGGGAAGCATCTTCAAGACCTTGCAATAGGAGGTGTTTTCTTAGACCTTACACCCAAAGGAAAAGCAATGGAAGAAGAAATAGATAAATGGACATCCTCAAAATTAAATTCTTTTTGTGCTTCAAAGGACCCTTCAAGAAAGTGAAAAGATAACCTAAGCAATGGCAGAAAATATTTGGGAATCACATATCCCCAAAAAAGGGTTTAATACATACAAAAAATTCTACAACTCAACAATGAAAAGGCAAACAACCCAGTTTAAGGATGAGCAAAAGACATGCATAGACATTTTTCCAAAGAGAAAATACAAATGGCTAAAAAGAATATGAAAAGATGCTCACATCATTAGCTACTAGGGATGTGGAGAAATAGGAACACTCATTCACTGCTGGTGGCAATGTAAAATGCTGCAAGTGTTGAAGAAGACAGTTTGTGACTCCTAGGGAAGCTAAGCTTAGAATTACCATAAAATCAAGCAATCCTGCTACTAGGTATATAACAAAAGAGCTGAAAAGAGGGATGCAAACAGACATTTGCACACCAATGTTTATAGTGGCATTATTCATAATTGCCAAAAGATGGAAGCAAGCCACGTGCCCATCAACCGATGAATAGGTAAACAAAATGTGGTATATAGATATGATGGGATATTACTCAGCTCTAAGAAGAAATGAAGTCCTGATGCATGTGACAATATGGATGAACCTTGAAGCCATCATGTGGAGTGAAATAAGCCAGACACAAAAGTACAGATATTATATCATCTCACTAATATGAACTAATTATAATGAGCAAATTCTTGGAGCTAAAATGTAGAGCTAGGTTTTTACCAGGAAATAAAAAAAAAGGGTAGAGAATGGGGAGCTGATGATTAATTTGTGCAGAATTTTTAATAAGATTGATTTGTAAATGTTTGGAAATGGATAAAGGTGATGGTAGCATATTACTGTAAGGGTAACTAACAGCACTAAATTATGGGTGGGATTAAGGTTGAAAAGGGAAGTTCAGAGTTGTGTATGTCAGTAGCGGGAAAGCTAAAGAATAAAGCATGGAACTGTATAACATGGTGAATGCTGTTGTGAATGATGATTGTGGTTAATTGTACAAATATAAGAATGTTCTTACATGAACTAGAACAAATGTACGTCACTATCACAAGATGTTAATAATTGCATGATATATGGAAGAAAATGCAACTAACGCAAACTATGGACCATAGTTAAGAGTAATATTGTAATATTCTTGCATCAATTGTAACAAAGGTATTATCCCAATGCTAAGTGTCAATAATAGGGGGGTATAGGGGGCCTGGGATAATTTTTGAGCAGCGGGAATGTTTTCAAATTGACTGTGGTGATAAATGCACAACTCTGTGATCATATCGAATAGTGTACACTTCGGATGGATTGCATGATGTGTGAATAAAACTGTTTAAAAGGATCATCTCTGTCAGAGTTAGCAAATATAAAATATTATTACAAAAATACTCTGATTTGTGATTGGTCATTATGCATCTTTAAACGTTTAAACAGCTAAGACAGTATAATTCAGATTAATCAAATGCAAGCTAGGGAACAAAAACATCCTCATTTTCCTTGGCCTTGCAGAATCTCACAAAATACAATCAGCATCTCCGAAAAATTATGTTGCTTCAGGGCTAGAGGTCAAGACATTTTGTTGAGCATAAACCAGAGAACATAATTATTGAATCTACTTCCCACTGGTAAATGGAGTATATTGAAGAAAAGTAAGTGATTAATTCCACAAGCTTATCCCAGATGTTACCCCAAAATGCTCTGCTTTGCATGCAGATAAATTCTCATTAGACTGCAAGAGAACTCTCCTCTAGCATCAGTTTATTTGCTTAAAATTCTACTGAAATAACATTAAATGTCACCGTGGATCAGAAACAATAAGTACTACAATATGATTAACACTTTCTTCATCCATATATAAGATTGATAAAATATATACACATATATATTTGTGTGTACATGGATATATAAAACTATATATAATTATACTATATGTGTATGTTTGTGTGTGTATATATATAACAGGGAACAAGAGTGAGAAAATATTTGTCATACCCTTATAGTTTCTAAAAGCCATTAAATAGGAAAAAGGAAAGAGTATCCAGTAGATTGAAATGGCAGATAGTTCTTTCTAATATCAGAAGTCCAAACAGTCCAGAGATTTTTTTTTTTACTTTTTAATTGCATAGTATAACATATATACAAAGCAAAGAAAGAAAAAAAGCAAAAATTTTCAGAGCAACCCTTCAACAAGTAGTTACAGGACAGATCCCAGAGTTTGTCATGGGCTACCATACCATCCTCTTAGATTTTTCCTTCTAGCCGCTCCAGAATACAGGAAGCTAAATGGGATAAATATTTTTATATCATCACAATTGATTGTTTTTTTCTTTTTTTGTGTGTGAAAAATAATATATATACAAAAAAGCAATAAATTTCAAAGTACAGTATAACAATTAGTTGTAGAACAGATTTCAGAGTTTAGTATGGGTTATAATTCCACAATTTTCGGTTTTAACTTCTAGCTGCTCTAAGATACTGCTCTAAGATAAAAGAAATATCCATTTAATGATTCAGCAATCATACTCGTTTGTTAAACCCTACCTTCTCTGTACAACTCTACCATCACTTTTGATCTTTCTATCCCACTCTTAAGGGGTATTTGGGCTATGCCCATCCTAACATTTTCATGTTAGAAGGGGCGATCAGTAATATGGGGTAGGGAGATGGAACTAGCTGATGTTCTGGAGAGGCTGGGCCCTCTAGATTTCAGGACTTATCTGGTCCAGGGACCCATCTCCAGAGATGCTTTAAAGAAACTTCCCCAGGGTACTGAGAGAATAGGATCCCTTTACTTGCGTTTGAGGCTCACTTTGCAGCATAAAAATTCCCCAGACCCCTGCCTGAAAATCCTCTTCTTTCATGTAATTATCCTTTCATGTATCCAGTCCACAGGCCATGTCTGCGTGGTCAGAGATGACTACCTTGTTAAGAATTCCCTCTAGGGTGAAACTTGCCACCATGTTCCTTCCTGTTACAAGGAGGTCTCTGAGTGGTCTGGCTTAGACCCATTCTCAGTGGTGCCACAAACAAAAGAAGGATTAATTAATTAAAATTGAGTTATATTTAGCTATCAAGAAAGTCATTAGAGACCTCAAATAACATAATAATGATGAAAAAAAATATTCTGAACACCTAATATGTAACAGAGAACACAAAAAGAACTTTAAATTCATTGAGTAATGCAATTCACACACACAAAAACAAACAAACAAAAAAAAAACACTGTGTTTTTCAGTGGGGAGCCTAGGCTTTTATAGTTTAATTGAAATATCCATACTTAACTGCCAGCTAGGAAGAGAACTGGAATTCAAACTTCTGGCTCTTTGTGTATCTCTGTATTTTCAGATCCTGTTTTTTTAACCATTTGAGATCTAAACCTATGAAGACTAGATATACATAATTCCATTGCATTAAAATACCAATGCCTATACCACATTAAGGACTTCTATAAATTGGCTTATCAATTTCACTCACTAAAAATGTTTCTTATGTGAAAGAAGTGAATTATTATTACTGATAAAGTGATGTTAATGGCAGAGAGTGGGGCTGCCCAGATCTTCCTGTTCTTTGCTCATGGCTACACTCACAGTTCAGTTTAGAAGGTTTAAATTGGAGTTTATGTTTGGTAAGGAATAACATACTTATGGATAGGAGACGAAACCATTACAGAAGAGTGCCTATCACTGTTTTTGGCCTGTATATCTTCAGCCCATTTCTAGAAAAGGATTTCTACACAGCTGAGGCATCATAATGCAGGTCTGTGGTAGGGTAAATGATTGATTATGGTTAGAGATTGAGGAAAGGCACATAACCTGAAGTCTCTCTTACTTCTTCAGTTGCCATGAGCACAATGGGCAACCCCAGCTGTTTTGTGCATGTGAACTTGTGCCCACAGAAAATCACTATAGCAGTAGTGATGACAAATGAAAATTAGGTACATTTGGTTATGTTTCCAAAAAGAGTTAATAAGGGAAATCCTCTCATACCTATCAGTATTGTCAAATGCTGCACTGTGCCATCAGGAGAACACAATACTTTGAAAGTCTTCCAACTTTTTCCAAACACTCACATAAGGAATCTGATCAATGTAGTGTCCTGGATAGGGGAACACACTAATATTTAATTCTGTCACTTTTATAAATACCTAAATAATGCAGAAGCTGGTAGGGAGCTTATAATTGGGTTAATTATTTATGGAAAATAATTGATTTAATGAGATATTTATGGTAAAAGCTGGTTGGTGCTGATAAATGGAATGAAAATCAAGGACTTTAAAGATGTTAGAAATTAGATCAGGAAAAAATTAAATTCTTACATTTGGGAAATTGCAAACTCACTGCAATTTCTAAAATTGCATTGCCCAGGAAATGACATCTGGAATGCAAAACTGACTTAATATATTGTAATCGCTTGAACACCAATTTGCATATAACATGGCAAAGAGCATGGCTACCTATGCAGAATTGAATAAAGCAAGCAGTATTGTCGTCAGTCCCCTTGTGACCTACTCAAAATACATGAGAATGAAGAGACTTGAACAAAATATCTTACTTTCTATGAGTGACAACTAATGTTGGCTATAATTAAACATTTTTCTCACATAGGTAACTATAAATATAGCAGAAAATTTGAAAATCTTCTGAAATTCCTTAGCCCTAATAAATTAGGGCTTGACAAGCTGTCCAACCTTTACCTATATACATATATAATTTTAAATAATTACTATTATTGCACAGATATAATTTTGCATTCTCCTTCCTTCAGTTAACCTTGTGTTTTGGAATTAAATTATTTTAAAGTAGCAAATATCTTTCCAAACAAGGGAATGCTTATTGTAAGAATGGCAATATTGGTCAATCTTAAGAGTTGACAATCTCTTCAACTTTAAGAATTATAAGTCCATTCTCTCCTACAAGTCCAAGTGGCTCTTCTTTCTTCTTCAAGTATCTTTAGACAGTAGACATATTCTAGACCATTACTCATTCTCAGTTACACCAAACCCATTCCCTGAAGCCTCAGTATAATGTCCCTTTCCTTAAGGTTTGCATCGTTTATCTTTTCCATATCAACTAAAACAATGAAATGTCAAAATTTTATAATTTAGTCTATCTTCAACTACAAACTGAAAATGTGAAACTATTATCTTCTTATCTTTATATTCCTTCTTACAGGATTAAATTAATTAAAACAGAATCTGAATGAATATCCTGCCTCACTGCCCCAAAATTGTTTTGCATTAATCCCAAACACATCCCAAACCCACAACAAATGACCCATCATCAATCATTACTTTGCCACACCCCACCATCACCATCTTGAATATTCTTCTCTTCCCAGTTGCAAAGAAATGATTTCTGGACCACAAGATATGCATACCTTCTATCTCTAGCTACCAAAGCTAAAGAAAATCATGGGCAGAGAGACACTAGTCAACTTTGGCAACTTCATTTCTCCAAGCTTTATTCATTTCTTCAAGTCCCCAATCTGATTTCTGCTTACACCACCCTGCTGAAAGCTTCTCACAAAGATGACCATGGACATCTAATTGCCAAACAATTGATCTATTTTCAATCTTCACCGTCATTTGATCTTTCTGTGTGTTGTGTCAATTTATTACATTCTCCTGGTAATCACTCATCTAGTTTTGCTTCTAGGTCAGTGGATAGATTCCAAGTTTTCTACCAGCTATGTTGACTGTAACTTCCCTATTTCCTAAATGTGGGTATCATTCAAACAAGTTTCTGTTATCAGTTCTTTTATTTTTTCTTGATTTAAGCTGTTCTATTCTGAACTGATCACTGTTATAGGCTCAGTCAACCCACAACCTTAGGAGACTCCTCTGATACCTCTGATTCCTTAAGACTTTGTTAAGGCTGTGATTTTCTATGCTGACTGTCATGAGGCCTGCCCTAGTTCCAGATTCTTAAGGACTTGATGAGGTTTTCCCAGGGAGTCTCATGTACTTACTTTCCCCAAAGGCTTTTCCATTTGTGCTTGAGACCCCCAAGCTAGTGGTTGCTTTCCTTGACCTAGATCTACATACAATATATGTTGTGCAGATATACATCAGTTTTTGACCCCTGGATGAAAATCTTTCCCGGTTTTCAGTGTGCTTGCAGATTATATATGTGTATTATATGTGTGTGTGGATAGATGGACAGATTAGATAGATAGATGATAAATAAATAGATGGATGGCAGATGGATTCAATGTGACTCTGAGAAGGAGAGAGTAAATGTGTAGGCTCAAACAGTCATTCTGAATTGGAATTCCATCTCTTTCCCATTATGATAGATAAGGCCATTTTTACTTGATACATATTAATCTCATAACCACGAGATCAGTTTTCCACAAACCATACCTAACAAAATCCTTCAGTGTGGTGTTTATTAAAATGAAGTTTCCTGCATTTTAACTCCATTCCCACTGAAACAAAAATCGCATGATGGGGAGGGGCTAGAATCAAGCTTCTACAGGATATTCTGACATATTTCCCTAGGAAATTCTAATGCACAATGAGACCCACAGCATCAGGTTATAATTTCCTTGGGGAGAGCCCTCAAGGCCTGTGCACGCCCTGCTGTTCAGAAGGTTCCTGCACAGGGGCAAATGATTCTTCCTGAAACATGTCCTGGATCTCACATCATTCCCCCAAGGCAGAAACCTTTCATTGCTACCAGCAGCCGAGATAAAACCCCCAAGCCTTAGTAGTCTGTCATTTAAATATTCTACACTCTGTCTCTCATTTACTATTTCAGCCTAATCATCAGTTACTAAATGATAATGAATCTTATCCTCACATGTTTCATCTGTGAGTCAGAGGTCTTGGTAAATGTTCATCTGAAAACTATAGTGGACCCCATTCATACAATATTTTCTGATTTGGTTAAACACCAAAAAAGTGCTGTATGATTTAGGAACTCACAAAAGCAATAAGTATGGAACTATAAGCAAAATGCAAATCTACTGAGAGCAGGCTTCATCAGTATATCTTTCCACCAGCAAATGCACTTGCTTAAATTGAGATAGAAATAGAGAATTGAAATAATCCCCACTGGCTTCCTTCCTACTGAATTGGGTGAAGTTTGCATAAAGGCTGCACTCTGAAGCCATACTGGCTAGATTCAATCCAAACTTTTCCATTAGCCTTAAACAAGTTGTTTAACTTCTTTGCCTCAGTTTCTTCATTTGTAATACGAGCATAATGAGAGTACTTGCATCATAGGTATGTTTGGGGAATTTAATGAATTAATATAGGTAAGTACATAGGACAATACCTAACACACAGTAAGTTTATGTGATTCATACACACACACACAGACATACACATACACATCATAAACACATAGTAGAAGAAGGTAGGGGAAATAGTAAACTTAATTTTACATAGAAGTTTGAAGTACTTGAAGTACAATTTACATTCAAGTATAAGCACTTGAATTGTACCTGAAGTACAATTTACATTCCGGTGTAAATTGAAATCTGGAATTTATAAAACATTTTAGCTTTGGATCAGAGAGAGAATGATTTGGGTGTTATCAGTATATAAAAGACATTTGAAGCCACAGATTTATATGAACGTACCATGAGAGGAGATGAAAAGAGAAAAATGAGAAACTTTGGGACAGAAGTTAAAAACAGAATCTTTAGACAGACGTAGTTAGTTGTTATCTGGTTTAGTGAATTTGACATTTAAGTAATTATGACCAAGCATTATTTTCAGGATATAAAAGAATACTCCATGAACACAGAAAACTCAGTTCATGATCTTAGAGAAAAATTACACTGTTATATAACCCAGCTGTGATATCTTGAGCCATTGAAATGATTTCCACTCTCACTTTTTTTAGCTAAACAGCTAAAAAAGGTGAGAGTGGAAATCTCTCTGATGCAAGTTTTCCAGACTAGCATTATAGTTTACTATACTTCATGAAGAGCACTGAAGCATCAAAGAAAGGTGGAGGGTCTGAATAACTCTAGGCAAGTATACCCTATCAACCTAGAGTACCTCTAGAGGGCACTAGCCCTGGGCTCACAGTGAAGAGGTCCGCTTGACCTGAGGGCAGGGCCCAGGAGCCCAGTCTTCTGCACATCGCTACTAGCACTGCAAGAACCACTCCTCAGAACCAAGGGGAGCTATAGACCCTGGGTAATCTACAGAGACAGACTTGTGTGCTCGAAGGTGGCAAGTGTGTCAGTGCTTCCTCTGGGGAAGTGTGGAGAACCCGACAGGAGTTTTCATACACATAGGAGTTACATGTCAGATGAACCGCTGGGTCTTTGGGGCCTGGTTTGGTCCACAAAGCTGTCCAGTTCCTCACAGTCTATCTGAGCCCTGGCCAGGTATTGTGTATCTGCATTCCTGCCGTGTGGAACCTCTACTCCCACACCTTCCAACTGCACAGCACGGGTTGACTTGTCTAATGCTTGATGAGGAATAAAATGCATTTAAAGGGCCCAGGAGAGGCAGAAAAATGCTCAGCAAGTGTTCACTGGAGAGGAAGTATTTCCACCTTATAAAGTCCAAGGACTCCAGAAGTTCAGTGTTCATGGGAAAGAGGGGAGAAACAGACATTAAACACATGAGGAGATTTGTCAGATTTTTATTAGGTAAGTACACTTAAATAGCAGGAAAACATCCAGTTCAACATAACCCTGTTGATTTTACTCTGAAGCCACTCTACCAGCATTTGAGTTTGACCACAAAATAAACTTTGGCTAAGAGGAAAGACCTACCATACTCAAAATAAACTGAGAAATGTGCCCACAACAAAATGATACTATATTGATATCTTTCATTGTAATATTTATTTATTTATTTTAAAATTTTTATTAAAACCAATCAACATGCAATATGAGCATTCTTTTTTTATCACAGTTGTATATTCATCATCATGATCATTTCTTAGAACATTTGCATCAATTCAGAAAAAGAAATAGAAAGAAAACAAAAAAATTCATACATACCATACCCCTTACCCCTCCCTTTCATTGATCACTAGCATTTCAATCTAATAAATTTACTTTAATATTTGTTCCCCTATTATTTATTTATTTTTAATCCATATGTTTTACTCATCTGTCCTTAAGGTAGATAAAAGAAGCATCAGACACAAGATTTTCACAATGACACAGTCACATTGTGAAAGCTTTATCATTATATAATCATCTTCAAGAAACATGGCTACCGGAACACAGCTCTACATTTTCAGGCAGTTCCCTCCAGCCTCTCTATTACACCTTAACTAAAAAGGAAATATCTATTTAATGCGTAAGAATAACCTCCAGGATAACCTCTCGACTCTATTTGGAATCTCTCAGCCATTGACACTTCACTTTGTCTCATTTCTCTCTTCCCCCTCTCAGTCGAGAAGGTTTTCTCAGTCCCTTGGTGCTGAGTCCCAGCTCATTCTAGGATTTCTGTCCCATGTTGCCAGGAAGGTCCACACCCCTGGGAGTCGCGTCCTACATAGAGAGGGGGAGGGCACTGAGTTTGCTTATCATGTTGGCTGAGAGAGAGAGGCCACATCTGAGCAACAAAAGAGGTTCTCTTGGGAGTGACTCTTAGGCCTAATTTTAAGTAGACTTAGACTATCCTTTGCAGGGCTAAGTTTCATATGAACAAACCCCAAGATTAGGGGCTCAGCCTATTGCCTTGGTCGTCCCCACTGCTTGTGAGAATATCAAGAATTCTCCACTTGGGGAAGTTGAACTTTCCCCCTTTCTCACCATTCCCCCAAGGGGACTTGGCAAATACTTTTTAAATTCACTGTTCAAATCCTTCTGGGATTTATCAAGGCATCACTCTGGACAAAACTACAAAATCTCATGCCCTACTCAGGGTTCCATGTACTTACAGTGTTCAATTAAGCTGTCCACATAAGTTATATTAGGAAATGCACTAGTCAAAATATAAATTTTATACCAAATAAACATTTTTTGCTTTAGTCTCACACAGAAGTTAAAGTTTTAAAATATTAATTACCATCTATTTTCAACACCCTGCATTATTGACATTTCTTTGCTCTTCCTCATGCAAAACATTTTTAAATGTCTACATTTAGTCACTATCATTATACCCTCTAGGAATTTCTAGATTACACCATCTCAGTCTTTATCATATATCTTTCCTTCTGATTTCATTTGTTACCCCAGGCCTCCTCCCTCTATCATTCTCACATTCAGCTTCATTCAGTGTTCTAACATTATTGTATTATAGTTAGATAGTATCATGCTATCCATTTCTGAATTTTTACAATCAGTCCCATTGCACAATCTGTATCCCTTCAGTTCCAATTATCCAATATCTACCCTATTTCTATCTCCTGATGACCTCTGTCCTTAACTGAAATTATCCAAGTTCATTCATTAATGTTAGTCCATATCAGTGAGACCATACAGTATTTGTCCTTTTGTTTCTGGCTAATCTCACTCAGCATAATGTCCTTAAGGTCCATTCAAGTTGTTACATACTTCATAACGTTATTCTGTCTTACAGCTGCATAATATTCCATCGTATTTATATACCACAGCTTGTTTAGCCACTGTCTATTGATGGACATTTGGGCTGTTTCCATCTCTTGGCAATTGTAAATAATGCTGCTATAAACACTGGTGTGCAAATGTCTGTTTGTGTCTTTACCCTCATGTCCTCTGAGTAGATACCTAGCAATGGTATTGCTGGGACATATGGCAATTTTATACTTAGCTTCCTTAGGAACCACCAAACTGCCTTCCACAGCAGTTGTAACATTTGACATTTCCACCAACAGTGGATAAGTGTGCCTCTTTTCCACATCCTCTCCAGCACCTGTCATTTTCTGTTTTATTGATAATGGCCATTCTGGTGGGTGTGAGCTGATATCTCATTGTGGTTTTGATTTGCATTTCCCTAATAGCCTGGGAAGTTGAGCATCTTTTCATGTGCCTTTTGGCCATATGTATTTCCTCTTCTGAGAAGTGTCTGTTCAAGTCTTTTGCCCATTTTGTAATTGGGTTTTCTGTCTTTTTGTTGTTGAGCTGAACAATCTCTTTATATATCCTGGATACTAGACTTTTATCTGATACATCCTTTCCAAATATTGTCTCCCATTGTGTAGGCTGTCTTTTTGCTTTCTTGACAAAGTTCTTTGATGCACAAAGTGTCTAATTTTGAGGAGTTCCCATTTATTTATTTCCCCCTTCAATGCTCGTGCTTTGGGTATAAGGACTAGGAAACTGCCTTCTTTTATAAGATTTATAAGATATTTCCCAAATTTTCTTCTAACAGTTTAATGGTCTTAGATCTAATGTTTAGGTCTTTGACCCATTTTGAGTTAATTTTTGTATAGGGTGTGAGATATAGATCCTCTTTTATTCTTTTGCATGTGGATATCCAGTTCTCCAGGCACCATTTATTGAAGAGACTGTTCTGTCTCAGGTGAGTTGGCTTGACTACCTTATCAAAGACCAATTGTCCATAGATGAGAGGGTCTATATCTGAACACTCTATTTGATTCCATTGGTCAGTATATCTAACTTTATGCCAGTACCATGCTGTTTTGACCACCATAGCTTCATAATATGCCTTAAAGTCAGGTGGCAAGAGACCTCCAACTTCTTCTTTCTCAGGATACTTTTAGCCATTCGGGGCACCTTGTCCTTCCAGATAAATTTGGTTATTGGTTTTTTTATTTCTGAAAATTAAGTTTTTGGGATTTTAATTGGTATTGCATTGAATCTGTAAATCAATTTAGATAGAATTGACATCTTAACTATACTTAGTCTTCCAATCCATGAACACAGTATGCTCTTCCATTTATTTAGGTCTTCTGTGATTTCTCTCAATTATTTCTTATAGCTTTCTCTGTATAGGTCTTTTGTCTCTTTAGTTAAATTTATTCCTAAATATTTTATTCTTTTGGTTGCAATTGTAAATGGATTTTTTTTCTGTATTTCCCCCTCAGATTGTTCATTACTAATGTATAGAAACCTATAGATTTTTGAGTGTTGATCTTGTAACCTGCCACTTTGCTGTACTTATTTATTAGCTCTAGTAGTTTTGCCATGGAATTTTTGGGGTTTTTGACATATAGTATCATATCATCTGCGAACAGTGAGAGTTCTACTTCTTCCTTTCCAATTTTTGTGCCTTGTATTTCTTTTTCTTGTCTAATTACTCTGGCTAGAACTTCCAACACAATGTTGAATAACAGTGGTGATATTGGACATCCTTGTCTTGTTTCTGATCTTAGAGGGAAAGTTTTCAGTTTTCCCCCATTGAGGATGAGATTAGCTGTGTGTTTTTCATATATTCCCTTTATCATGTTGAGGAAGTTCCCTCCTATTCCTATCCTTTGAAGTGTTTTCAACGAGGAAAGGATGTTGAATTTGGTCAAAAGCCTTTTCTGCATCAATCGAGATGATCATGTGTTTTTTCTGCTTTGATTTGTTGATATGGTGTATTACATTAATTGATTTTCTTATGTTGAACCATCCTTGCATACCTGGGATGAATCCTACTTGGTCATGGTGCATAATTCTTTTAATATGCTGTTGGATTCAATTTGCAAGAATTTTGTTGAGGATTTTTGCATCTACATTCATAAGAGAGATTGGTCTTCTTTTTCATCTTTTTGTATTTTCTTTTTTTGTAATATCTTTGTTTTGCTTTGGTATGATGGTGACATTGACTTCATAGAATAAGTTAGGTAGCTTTCCCTCCTCCTCAGTTGTTTTGAAGAGTTGGAGCAGGATTGGTATTAATTCTTTCTTGAATGTTTGGTAGAATTCACATGTGTAGCCATCTGGTCCTGGACTTTTCTTTTTGGGTAGCTTCTTAATGACTGATTTGATTTCTTCACTTGTGATTGGTTTGTTGAGGTCATCTATTTCTTCTCGAGTCAGTGTTGGTTGTTCATGCATTTTTAGGAAGTTGTCCATTTCATGTATATTGTCGAATTTATTAGCATAGAGTTGTTCATAGTATTCTTTCATTACTTCCTTTATTTCTGTGGGATCAGTGGTTATGTCTCCTCTTTCATTTCTGATTTTATTTATTTGCATCCTCTCTATTCTTCTTTTTGTCAACCTTGCTAAGGGTCCATCAATCTTATTAATTTTCTCACAGAACCATTTTCTGGTTTTCTTGATTTTTCTCGATTGTTTTCATGTTCTCAATTGCATTTATTTTAGCTCTAATCTTCATTATTTATTTCCTTTTGGTTGCTTTGGGGTTAGTTGGCTGTTCTTTCTCTAGTTCTTCCAAGTGGAAAGTTAATTCCTCGATTTTTGCTCTTACTTCTTTTTTGATATAGGCATTTAGGGCATTTAATTTCCCTCTTAGCACTGCCTTTGCTGCATCCCATAAATTTTGATATGTCATGTTTTCATTTTCATTTGCATTGAGATATTTACTGATTTCTCTTGTAATTTCTTCCTTGATCCACTGGTTGTTTAAGAGTGTGTTGTTGAACCTCCATATATTTGTGAATTTTCTGGCACTCTGCCTATTATTGATTTCCAACTTCATTCCTTTATGATCTGAGGAAGTGTTTGTATGATTTCAATCCTTTTAAATTTATTGAGATTTGCTTTGTGGCCCGAGCATATCGTCTGTCCTTGAGAATGATCCATGAGCACTTGAGAAAAAGTTATCCTGCTGTGGGGTGTAATGTTCTATAAATGTCTGTTAAGTCTAGCTCATTTATTGTATTATTCAAATTCTCTGTTTCTTTATTGATCCTCTGTCTTGATGTTCTGTACATTGATGTGAGTGGGGAATTGAAATCTCCAACTGTTATGGGAGATGTGTCTATTTCTCTTTTCAGTGTTTGCCTCATGTATTTTAGAGCATTCTGGCTTAGTGCATAAATACTGTGATTGTTATGTCTTCTTGTTGAATTGTTCCTTTTATTAATACATAGTGTTCTTCTTTGCCTATTTTGACTGTTTTACATTTCAAGTCTAATTTGTTGGATATTAGTATAGTTACTCTTGCTCGTTTCTGATTGTTTTTTTGCATGAAATATCTTTTCCCAACCTTTCACTTTCAATCTATGTTGATCCTTGGGTCTAAGATGTGTTTCCTGTAGACAGCATATAGATGGGTCCTGTTTTTTAATCCATTCTGCCAATCTATGTCTTTTGATTGGGGAGTTTAATCCATTAACATTTAGTGTTATTACTGTACAGGCAGTACTTTCTTCTATCATTTTGCCTTTTGGATTTTATGAGTCATATCTAATTTTTCTTCTTTTTACCTTTACTGATAGTCTTCATTTCTATGCTCTTCTCCACACCTCTCTCTTCTGTCTTTTCGTATCTGACTCTAGTGCTCCCTTTAGTATATCTTGCAGAGCCAGTCTCTTGGTCACAAATTCTCTCAGTGATTTTTTTGTCTGAAAATGTTTTAATTTCCCCCTCATTTTTGAAGGACAATTTTGCTGGATATAGAATTCTTGGTTGGCAGTTTTTCTCTTTTAGTAATTTAAATATATATCCCACTGTCTTCTCGCCTCCATGGTTTCTGCTGAGAAATCTACACATAGTCTTATTGGGCTTCCCTTGTATGTGATGGATTGCTTTTCTCTTGCTGCTTTCAAGATTCTCTCTTTCTCTTTGACATCTGACATTCCAAGACATTTACTATCTTGGAGTACATCTATTTGGATCTATTCTCTTTGGAGTACACTGCACTTCTTGGATCTGTAATTTTAAGTCTTTCATAAGAGTTGGGAAATTTTGAGTGATAATTTCCTCCATTAGTTTTTATCCTCCTTTTTCCCTTGTCTTCTCCTTCTGGGATACCCACAACACATATATTCGTGTGCTTCATTTTGTCATTCAATTCCCTGAGTCCCTGCTCATATTTTCCCATTCTTTTCCCTATATTTTCTTTTGCTTGCCAGATTTCAGATGTCCCATCCTCCAGTTCACTAATCCTATCTTCTGTTTTTTGAAATCTGACATTGTAAGTTTCGTTGTTTGTTTTTCATCTCTTCTACTGTGACATTCATTCCCATAAATTCTGTGATTTGTTTTTTCAGATTTTCTATTTCTTCTTTTTGTTCATCCCTTGCCTTCTTTATATCCTCCCTCAATTCACTGATTTGATTTTTGATGAGGTGTTCCATGCCTGTTTGAACATTCTGAATTAATTGTTTCAACTCTATCTCATTTGAATTGTTGGTTTGTTCCTTTGACTGGACCATATCTTCAATTTTCCTAGTATGATTCGTTATTTTTTGCTGGCATATAGGCATTTAATTACCTTAATTAGTTTATTCTGGAGACTGTTTTCACTTTTTTTACCTAGGATTTTCTTGCTGGGTGACCTTGTTGTCTATCTGTTCTTTGACACTTAGTTCAGCTTATTCTGGACCTCTAGCTTAGGTTTTGTTTAAGAGATCAGAATTTTTCAGTTCTTGTTTCTTGCCCTGCCTGTATGGTGCCTCCTTAGGGAGGGTCTACTTAGGTATTATAGACTCCAGCCAGATTTTCCCAGACCAAACTGGCCTCCTAGTGTCACCACATCAGTTTTCCCTGAGGGTGAGACCCAGCAGATTGAAAGGCTTTCCTATGAAGCCTCTGGGCTCTCTGTTTCTCCTATCCTGCCAAGTGTGTGGCACTTGTCTGCCTGCAGGTCCCACTAGCATAAGGTGATGCGGTACCTTTAACTTCAGCAGACTCTCCCTGCTGGGGACATGGTGGAGACAGAGGAGAGGTTGTAGTCTGGTTTTAATCGCTTCACTCTTCCAGACCCTGGGGTCTGAACTCCTTCAGGGAGGGATTATATCTGAGTGGGCCCCACCCCTGTCCTTGAGAAGGCATAGGCTCCAGATGCTCAAACAAGCTTTATTCTGCCTATTCCTGGGCAGTGGAGCCCAGGAAGTTTGCAGCTGTATCCAAAGAGTAGTCAAGCTGTAGAAACACAGCCACAAAAGAGAAGAAGAAAAATACTTTTCAGAGCAGGACCCTGTTCCTCAGGTTTACCAATCAAGAGCTTAAGTTGGTACGTTGCTCTGTGTATCTCCAGATCCTATGTGCCCCCTCCTTTCCTTCAGGGCCCAGACCTTTTCAGATCCAAAAAAAAACTCTGTTTTTTTTTTTTTTCCTTTTTCTTTTTATGTCAGCCCTTCCCCCTCTGCACCAGGGCAAAAACCAGCAACCTCCACTTTTACTTGAGGTTCAGTTGAGCTGGGGGCCTATTTCTAGCAGTCAGAATTTGTTAATTAATTCCATAATTGGAGCTTAGTTGTGCTTATCCCCTGCTGCTGGTAAAGTCCTTTCCTTTCCCCTCTGGGAAGGAGCCTATGGGGGAGAGATGCCGGGTGCTGTGGCTTGGGGGACTCATGGTTCTGGGGGGCTCACAGTTGGTCCAGTTGGTCCAGACTGGGGTACCCTGTGCGTCTGGTCACTGACGTGGCCCCAGCAATTGTTCTGTACTGTTCCTGGCTATTTATCAACTGTTCTGGAGGATGAAACTAAATCCCACACCTCAGTGAGCCACCATCTTGGCCCTCCTTCTGCACTTTTACTTCATTGTAGTATTTAAAAGATAAAATAAAAAATATTAACTTGTTTAATATCCTAATGCAAATGGTCAGACTCTCAAATTCCCCTGGGGGGACAGTAGGTTTATTAAAATTTTAAGCATTGCACTCAACCATGTAATTAAATTGTTGGGTCTGATAGGCTCCAGTTTCTTTTTTAAATTATTATATTGTTTATATGTTTTGGTTTGATTTTCCATAATTATTTTTGTTCAATCAGGTGAATGTAGCCAATTTGGTATATGTTTTTAGTTCTACTTTATGAAATTGTTTTGCCATAATGCTTCCTCCAATCTCAACTTTTTAAGGACCCAGACTTCCTAGACTGTTGTTTCTTATGAACTTCCAGCCCTCAGAGCTGACCAGAAATCCTACCACATTTTCCTAGGTCATTCTCCCATCCTTGAATGATTATTTACTTCACAACTCACTTCAAACTTCCAACAGCTTCTCCCCTATTCTCATACACAAATGATAACTTAATCCTTATTTCATTGAAAAACACAACAGCAAATTAGAAAATAACTTCCCTGTGCTCCCTCCATCACACTTACCAACCCTCCCATTTATGTATCTGACCTATCCCTTCTCACCTAATCAGGAATATTACTGCAGTTACTACCCTCTCCTGTGCATCACAGTGTTCCTCTTCTTCTCTGGCTTTTTCTCATAGACACAAAAACTTGCTAAACTATTGGGTCTCAACCACACCTTTCTCATTTCTCTATCTTCACATCACAAAATCCTCAAAAGTGTTACCCAGATCTCAAGGGATATCCAGACTCATGGTTTTCACTTCCTGCCCTCCCACTTGCTCTTAAACCCTTTCTAACTATGCTTCTATCCTCAGCACTCTACCTAAACAGTTCTTGTCAAGGTCACCCAAGACCTCCTTGATGCTATATTGTTAGTCAATTCCTAGTTCTCACTTACACAATTCAGCAGCTGCATTCATCCCAAATTACTCTTTTCTTTTTGAAATACTATTTCACTTGATTTCTAAGACTTCCTGAGCTCTAGGTTACCTTCCCTCCTTGCTAGCTGCTCTTTCTTAGTATCCCTTCCTGTTTCTTCTCATATTTCCAACTTCAAAACATTGGATTGGCCTTTCTAATTTATCCACAGTAACTCCACAGTGTTAAAGTCATCAACACAGAAATTAAATTTGTAACCCAGACCTACTAGCAGAACCCAACTCATATAACCACTTTGATATGGTTTCCATCGATATGTCTGAATGGTTACCCCGTATTTACCATGAAATCCTGACCTCCCCCATTCTGTCTTAATAAATAGCAACTCTATTGCTGCAGGTGCTCACACCAGGATTCATATAGTCACCTTTGATTTCTTTCTTTCTCACATCTCTCATGCAATCCAGCAGCAAATCTTGTTAACACTATCTTCAAAATATATACAGAATCTGATCGTTCCTACCACAAATAATAGCTATCACCTTGGTCCAAGCCATCATCATTTTCTACCTGGATTGATGTACTTTTCCTCTCTAATAGGAATTATGCCTGGCCCAGATCCCCTTCACTGGGCAGGTACACCACTTCCAGATGCTGTTAACAGCTTTGCAGCTGTGAACCTACCCCCTCCTTCCACCTTCGCCCAGATCAGGCTGAGCCTAGGCTTAAGATGAAACTTGATTTTTGCTTAGTTTCTTCTGCAGCCTGATCCTGCTATCCTTCATCCTTAATAGGTTTTGCACATGAGTACTTCCTTAATAAATTACTTTCCCAATATTCCCCATCTCAGGCTTTGTGTGTATGGAATGGGTCCTAAGATACCTCTTAATTGATGTTCTTTGTGTTTTGCTTCTATTGTTTATTCTCGACACAGTGGAAAAGTGGATCTCAATAAATCTTAAAGTCAGATTGCAACCTTCCTCTGGACAAAACCTTTCAATAATTTTCCATTTCCTTCATAACAAAAGCAAAATTCCCTACAATGGTCTACTACTCTTACAACGTGTTCTCCCCAATCTGATCTGTTGTAATCATTCCCTTTTCTCTCTCTTTTTTCTCCTCGCTGGTCCCCTTGGGTTCTTAAAATATGCCAAGCCTGCTGCCATCACAGAACTTTTGTACTTGCTGTGATCTCTACCTCAGATATCAGCAAGATTCATTCCTTTATTGACTTCAGGTCTATGGTCAGAGGTCCTCACATGTGAAAGACTGTTTGAGATTCCCCTCACAAAGGTGGCAGTGACTAACCAGCTGTGGCTTATCTCTCCTAACAGCAACCCCCATCCATGACTTATGTGATTGATCCAGCAAACCATAGCCTCCTATGAGCTGGCATGTAACCCACCAATTCCTCCCAAGGCCGAGCAAAGAAGCCTACAGTTCCCTATTGGCCCTTAAAAATGCCACCTCTCCTTATCCTAATTCCTCAACAATCATAATACAACCCATCAGCTACACGAACCCCTCTCCACCCCACACAACATGGTGGATATAATGTTGTATGAGCCTCCTGGAGGTGAGCTGAAGTCTATTTTTCAGATCCTTTCTGCTGCGAGAGCTTCTTAATAAACTTCAATCATCAGTCTGCCGGTTCCAGTGTGCTCCAGTTTTCCCACCTCTGTCCATAACAACTTTCTCTATAATTGCATTACTCTCCAAATCCATATATCATTCAGAAAATGTTTATTACCCTTCTTTTAGAAAATGAGTTCAGTGAGGAGAGAATCTTTGTTCACTGATATATTACCAACCTAGAAGAGTCTTTGATACATAGTAGGAATCAAAATAACATTTGTTGAATCTATGAATCCTCTAGTTCTTCCACCTCTATGCTCCCCTTATTCTGGCTTCCCTGTGAAAGTACAAATGATAAATAAAACTTTATTTATGATACAGACAAACATTAAGAACTGAATGTCAAAGACCATCTCTCATAAAAAAGAATATATGCTTTTTGCTATTTTAAGTTGTGTCGTCTAATATCTCAGAGATTCTGGCTTGATAGAAGCAACAGTTTGAAAAGGAAAAATAATTGGGGCATTGTTCTTTTGAGTCAAAGGGGTCTTTAATTATGATTTCGCCTCCATCAGCTTCAGAAGATTAAGTGCCCAAGTTTATAAAGCATCATGCACCATCTAAATTGTAATACATATTCAACACTTCCCTCAAACAGTGAATTGAATCTGTGAGATCATACAGATATTCTAGGGTTTGCTACAAAAAAGTTGATGACCTACTATCCTAAATCCACCAGTCTTTGAAAAATAAAACCCAAATTTAAGTCTAACATCAGTAGTACAAGTCCTAGATACTAAACAACACTCTAAGTGCCAAATAGGATTTCAGCTCTATGTTGCAATACTTTCCGTATTTTTCACATTAAGTACTGAAAATTCATTGACTTTTTATTGCACAAATAATTTATCTGCATATTTATTACTCCTTCTACCAAATTGTTGTTCCTTTAGAAACAAACAGATGGTTAAGAAAATTAAATGGAAATAAAGTCAATATCTTCAACTAGTCTTAATCTATCAGTAAAAACATCCTTCCAAGTGACAAGCCTATACTTTCCTGCAACAACATGACACACTTGCACCTCTGATTAGGAGTCAAACTGGCCTGCCCAACAAGGCAGCTTTGTGAAGTATGCTATTGAAGTGACTGTATGTAAACACTAGTCATTAACATTCAATTCAGTTAAATAAACATTTTTTTGTAGTCTTACTCTATGTTAGATGGTAGGGTAGGGTATGGAAATCAAAAAGGGGAGCTATTGAAATCAAAGATACTCAGTGGATACAGCTAGGTACCAGGCATTGCTCTAAACACTGCCCAATACAAAGAAGAACAAATATGTGTTAAGATATAAGAGAAACATTAACCATTCAAAAATGCAATTAAATATATGATTAAAACATTTGATGAGTTCAATGAAGGAAATGCATAGGGTGCAATGAGAGCACACAGCAGGGGTCCTGCCTTACCCACGGGTTGATGGAAGGTTGCCTTAGTGAAGTGACTTTTCTTGGAGTGGAAGGAGGAGAAGGAGTTCACTAGATAATGGGAAAGAAGTGTTCCTGGTTTAGACAACAGTGGGAGCAAAGGCCCTGAGACATGAGTGGGGCATTATGCAGGCACTGAGTGGAAAGTTGGCATGGCTACAGCTCAAAGACTAAGACAGAGATGTTCCAGGATAAGGCCTAAAGGAGAGTAGAGAGGTGTATGCGCCTGCTTACCAAGGGCCTGGAAGACCATATTTAGTAGGCTTAATAGTCTATCTCTTAAGAATAATGGAAAACAATTAATAGGTTTTAAGGTAGGGATATGTGGTGGGTGATATGGTTAGATTTGTTTGAAAAGGTATCTCTGCAGGATGGAAAACACGTTGTAGGCAGGGCAAGGGAAGGAAAGGAATCAAGGCAGCTACTGCTGTGGTTCAGTAAAGAGGTGATGCCACCTCAGATAGGCTGATACTGGTAAAGAAGGCCTTAGTGATAGAATCCCATAGCAATTAAGGGAGTGGAAGAATTCTATGGATGGTGATGTCATTCATAGATATAAGGTCTCCAGAAGAAAAATCAGGCTATAGTTGGACAGGGAGTGAGGGAAGATCATGATTTCAATTTTGGATATTTTGAATCTGAAGTACTTCTGAACACCCAGTGGGAGATACTGAAAAAGCAGGAGGATATACAGGTCTGAATACCAGAAGACACATATGGGCTGAATATATAACTTGGTGGTCTTTGGTACATAAATGATAATTGAAGTTAGAAACATGAAAAAGATAGCCTGAAAAAAAAAATGGGGGAGGGAGGACTTAGGACCAAGCTTGAGGACATCCCAACATTTAATGGCCAGGTGTAAGTTAAAAGGGAGATAGAGAGGAAGAAGCCAGAGACGAAAGAGGAAAATCAGGAGAGAGTTGTACAACTGAAGCCACGGAAGAGATGATATGAGAACACAGGGAGGAGAAAGACACTATGTCCATTTAGTTAGAGTGGGAAAGCCATCACTGGTTGCCTGGCAGTTGGAAAGAACTAAAATAACAAACATTGAGCCTCTGAGACTGGAATAACTTATCCAAAACTATGATCCTGGGTCAGTAAAGATGACCTCTGGATATAGGAAGCAAAAAGTACACTGAATTACATTATCCAAAAGAAGTATTCACATAGTAAAATTGTAATGTGGGTGTGCAGGGGATTGAATCAAGTTCAAGTCCTAAGCCCAGGCTCTGTAAGTATGAATCTATCTGTACACCCTAATTGAATAGAGGCAGGTCTTAACCCCATATGGCTGAAGTCCTTCTAAGCAAGGGAAATTGGATACAGATGAAGCCAGAAATCAATAGAAGCCAGAGAACAAGATAGATCACATGTCTCAGAGGGAGCGATGCAAGCCAAGAAGCCCGAGGGACTCTGCAGCAAGCCAGCACCAGAAAGTCACAGACCCCTGGAGAAAACACAGCCTGTAGATACATTGACTTTAAACTGCTAGCCTCCAAAACCGTAAGACAATAAATACCTGTTGGAAAAGCCAACCCATTGTGTGGTATTTGTCATAGCAGCCCTGGCCAAATGAAACAGGACATAATACTTCCGTTTTAAGGAGTGTGGGAAGAAGTTGATTTGGATATGGTACAATGCTATTTGAATTCATGCAGAGAATAGCAAAGTCAGGAAAACAGATAGACCATATTTCCTAGGCATGGACATGTGGATGTAGGATGAGGGAAAGCAATGAAGGCCACTTCCAGTCCTGTTCTTGGAAAACATCTCTGGTTCCCCCTTCCCCTGCTGTTGAAAGAGAAGTCTGCAGCCTGAGAGGAGAGTGAAGTCACTAGAAGGAAGAAATCCAGGTGTTTGAATGACCAGGAGGAAGGCTGCCTGCCAACCAGAAACACAGGAACATCAATTGACTTTTCATGAATGAGACATAGACTATTGTTTCAACCATTGGGATTTGGGGCTTTAGCTGTTAAGGCAGTTAATAGTAATTCTTTAAGTGATATACTGAGCTACTTTGGAAGCTATGCAGATGGGGGAAATTTATCTCACAGCCCACAATAATCTTTCATCCTTTGTTGATTCACTATTGAACCATGCTTCATTGATGTGGACAAAATGTTCAAAGCCAAAGAGCAGTTCATTTACTACTATGAATTTCCTTAAATCTGAAAGGGTCAGAATAATTCAAGGTTTTTTTTTTTATTAAAAAACACGTATATTTTTGTGATGTAAATTATAGTTAAACTACACTTTTACCAGAAGAAGAAAACAAAGTTCCATTTATTTCTTCTTTGATTGACAGTTAATTAAAAGGCAAACTCATTTTGTCATCAAAATTGCGTTACAGCCAATTTAAAGAGTAATTAAGCAAAACTGTAGTTTTCTCAACTTGAAAAAGAAAACCCCAGATTTTTCAAATATGTATTCTTTGCTTAGGAAAGCACAACGATTCGTTTCAAATGAGTGTTTATATATAATAACATGCAAGTGCTCATATGACAGATTGGCAGAGATGCTAGGGAATCTTTTAAGAAAACCTAGTAACAGATATTGCTTATGCCTAATCATAATTTCTTTTTTAAGCCCTTGGAGAAGAGAAGGAGCCAAAAACAGCACAGCAATGGAACCTGAAAAGTTCTATAGGTGGAGAATAAGAAAGAAGAAATATTAATTACATAAGAGAAAGTGTTGCTAATTTGATTTATAATTTCTTTGAGTTCTCCACATTTTTTAAGGCTCAATTTCAGTATCTGATCAGTCTTTTGACTATTGCAACTTGACCTTATTTTTATTTCTCTTTCTGTCCTCTTCCTGTCTGTATCCCCACAACCTCTAATTTGACTCTATCTCTGTGAATTTATTATTTTTAATCATCTCTTATAAATGATAGTATATAATTTTTGCTCTTATGTGTCTTGCTAGTTTCACCATTATGTTTTCAAGGTTCTTCAAGGTTGAAGTAAGTCTCAAAACTTCATTTTTCTTTCTTATGACTAAATAAGATTCCATTGTGCCTATGTACCATATTTTGCTTACCCAGTTGTTTCTTGATGAACATTTGGATTCTTTCCAGCTTTTGGCTATTACAAATAATGCTGCTGTAAACATTGGTATACAAGCACCTGTTTGTGACCCTGTTTTCACTCTCCTAGTGAAACTAGAAGTGGGATTGCTGGGTCAAATGGTAATTCCATATTTAACCTTCTGAGAAGCTGCTATATTGCTTTCTACATTGGCTGCACCATTTTACAGACTAACCAGAAATACACCAAAATTCCAGTTTCTCAGCATCCTCTCCAATACTTGCTATTTTCAATTTTTTTAAATAACCATCTTTGCAGGAGTGAAGTGTTACCTCATAGTTTTAGCTTGCATTTCCCTAATGGCTAATAATTTTGAGCTTCTTTTCATGGGTTTCTTGGCCATTTGAATATCTTTTAGGGAGAAATGTCGTTTTGAATCCTGGTCCATTTTAAAATTTGGTTGTTTGTCTTATTGTTGTTGAGTTGTAAGGGTTCCCATTCTGTAGGTTGTCTTTTCACTTTCTTGACAATTTCCTGTGATGCCAAACATTTTTAAATTTGATGAAATCAAATTTGCCAATTGTTTCTTTTGTGCTCTTGCTTTTGGTGGCATTATCTAAAAATTAAGGTTATGAAGATTTCCCCCTATGTTATCTTCTAAGAGTTTTATAGTTTTAGCTCTTGTATTTAGATCCTTGATCCCTTTTGAGTCAATTTTTGTAGATGGTTTGAAGTAGGGGTCTAGCTTCTCTTCTCCATGCTTCGGCAAGAATTTCTAGAACAATATTGAATAGCAATGGTGAAAGTGGCCATCTTTATTTCTTTCCTAATCTTAAGGTAAAGATTTAGGTCTATCACCATTGACTATGATGTTAGCTGTGGGTTTTTCATAAGTGGCCTTTACATCTTGAGAAAGTTCCTTTCTCTCCTTACTTTTCTGAGAGTTTTTGGCAAGAAAGGGGGCAGGATTTTGTCTAATACCTTTTCTGCATCTATTGAGATAATGAGATGGTTTGTGGTATATTATACTGATTGATTTTCATAGTTGTATTCCTAGGATGAATTTCATTTGGTCATGGTGTATAGTCTTTTTAATATAACACTGGATTTGGTTTGTTAGCATTTTATTAAAGATTTTTACTTCTCTATTCATAAGGGAAAGCGGTCTGTAATTTTGTCTTCTTGTAATTGTCTTTACCAGGCTTTTGTATCAGAGTAATGCTGGCCTCAAGGAGTGAATTTGGAAATGTTCCCTCCTCTTGAATTATTTGGAAGACTTTGAGAAGGATTGTTATTATTTCTTCTTTAAATTTAATTTAATTTTTACCTCTGTTTTATGCAGAACCCATTACACACAATTTATGGGAGTTAGTAAAAAATGAAAATCTGGGCTATCTTGTTCAAAAAGTACTGAGACTTTCAAGACAGTGACAGCATAGTATTAAACGAAGCCCTTGGTCCATCTAACTATGGGGCCCTGTGTGAACACAAGGCTGTGCATTCATGAAGCCAGGCATGCCCTCATGGCTCTTTAAAAAAAAAAAATGAAGCTGCAAATAGAACAGACCTGAGGTGTCTTAAGATCCAACTTAGTTTAACCACTTCAAGATTTTTCAAGTGCAATGATTGAAAGCATTTGGTTGTTATGTTAGATTTTTTTATATTAACTGTGGCCATTAATCGCTAAAGCAAAACAATGCAATATGCTTCTTTGCCATATACTTAGAATGCACATAACAGGACTGATTGAGATGTGTTCCCACTCCAGAAATTGCTCAATGTTAGCAGGCTTACAGTAGTACAGCACCCTAGTGAGAACAAAGTTATTAAAATTTCCAAAATAAGTCCAAAACAGTTTGATTCTTAATGTGACATTCCAATCTGCCTCCATGGACAGAAGAGGACATATTTATTTGATATCCAAGAGATATATGAAAAGCTAGCCTTATAAGAGAGTGCTGTTATACAGAGAAACTACCACCCTTACTTGCTTTCTCATGAGTTTAACTGGTTCCACTTCACAAAGTCAGAGAGAGGATGCCAAGTTTGTGGATATCTACAAAAAGTAGAAACTGATGTCTTGCCCTAACAATGAACATCGACTGAACCCCTTGGCCAGCTGACTTGTCCTGGTGCTACTAGAATGGAGAAGGACAATCTGTGAAAGATGTGCAGTGGTTTGCCTAGGTAGAGAGGGAACAATGACCAGCATGTCTTTAGATTCCAAAGAAGCAAGAAACCTGCTTGTGCCCACAGGTCCCACGTCGGTGCTACAGACAGGAAAAGAGATGGGGTGTTCAGGCTGACTAGGGACCGTGGTGTCTTGAGGAAAAGATGCTAAAGCATTAGAGGAGTATGATGTAATACCACTAGCTAGAGATTCCACAATCACGTGCCCCAAGGGTCACCAATTTCAAGAGTAGTTGCTTGGGTTTGAGTTCATTTCAGTCAAGTTGGTTTGTCATTCCACCACGCACAGTGTCCACCCAAGATGAACTAGATCAGAAGAGACGATCAACAAAAACTCAATAGCAACCCAACTCTTACCTTTGTATATTTCCCTTGCATAATAAAATAGCAGTTGTGATCAATAAAGTGTAGCATAACCACCTAGCCTTGGGAAGTCATGCAGAGAAACATTTTCCCACTCTATCTTCCTATTCCAGTAAAAAGGGACAACTTCAAGGAAGAAAGAGAAAAGACTTACGAAAGGAAAACTTCAAGATAGCCCCTACATCTACTTCCACTACATGTTGCTAGAGGCACAACTAACCAGTGCGGGCAGGGAAGGTCTTTCAATTGACTATGATAAAAAACAATAATCCACTGCCTGCCCCTTCCTTCTCCCTAGACCTGCTGTTAAGAGACAACTGCTTTTAACTATTTCTGCTTTTAGTTCTTGTGTTTACCTTCATCTCTCGAAAATTCTTATACAGCTCTTTCTTAGTTTTCAATCTTACATATTATCTATTGACTTCCTCCTGTGATAGATGAAGATGGGCCGCATTTGTACTAGTTCTATGCTCCCTCTTCCTTGCTTTCCAAAATCATTAGGTCACTATTAGCTACTCTACTGGTACCACTGTAATTTTGAAAACTATTTCAAACAACATATGTAAACTTCCATCCCTGTTTCCATCAAACTGAGGCTCCCAATTTTGTGTGATAGACATCAATGCCTTGGCCCCACACCCTGGCGATCCTCTGATGCTCTACCTGACAATTCCTGTCAAATATATCTACACTTGTAACATGATCAAGTTCAAAAACATCTAAACTCTGATCTGCACTTAAGACTTGTATGGAATTAGGAGACATTTGTGCTGGCATAACAGCCTCCATATTAATTGCTCTAATTCTTTCCAAGATGGCATTTGGTTTCTTCATTGAATAATTCTTAATTTTGTTTTCTGACTTGTGTTTGGTGGGTGATATGTACCTGGCTGCAAGCCAGATATTCTGGTGCAGGGGCTGGGGACAGATGGAATGAGTGGAGAAGAATAAAACTGGTCCATACACAATATGTTAGATATAAAAATGGCCATAGTTTATCCTTTCTCTGTATCTACACCCTATACCCTTTACAATGTGACGTTGTAGCTCTTTCCATCAACACATGGAGTCTATTTCTTTAGACCTTGAATCAGAACTGATCTTATAACCTACTTTGAACAACAGAATGGAGCAGAAATGGCAGTGGCCAGTTCTGAACTTAGGTCTTAAGACGCCTTGTATTCATATTCTTCCTCCTGTAATCCTGCTCAGTCCACCATGGGAACAAGCCCAGACTAGTCTGATGAGTGATGAGATTCACAAGGTCCAGTTGTCCCATTACCTCAACTGACAGCCAGCCAACCTGCAGAAGCAGAGTTCCTGACTTATGAGTAGTTGACTGAAGATACAGGAGTAAGTGTAGCTGGGATCAAAAGAACTGCCCAGATGAGCCCAACCAAACCTGCTGACCCATAGAATAATGAACTAAATAAATGGGGGGTTGTTTTAAATCATTTTTATTTAGTGTGGTTTATTAGGCAGCAAAATGTAACTGATGCACATATGTCTAAAATCAAAATCCTGATTTCAGCTATGTTTCTCATTTTGATCCTTATCAGAACTTTCTTGTTCATTTCTGCCAAACCACTGGGACTCCTTCTTTGATGTAGCTCCCTCCGCATAATCTCTGCAATGGCTGCTTTTGTTCTGCTTCAATAGTTAACACCATTCAATCACATTTTATCTTTCAGAAATCAGATGAAACCTTGTGCCACTGATGGCTTCTTTTCCATTCTTTTAATTATTTACATTATGTAAACTTTATTCTTTTTCTATTATTTTAATAAGGTCTCAGAAGAGAAAGGGTGGGGGTGAGGCATGTGATCTAGCCACCATCTTGAACCAGAAGTCAATAAGTATTTATTGATCATCTGTTGAGTTTGGGCAATCTAAAAACTTAGAAACACTATTAATAAATAAATAATTGGTATGTTAATTAAAAAGCATTCTTATTTATTTTAATAAAACATATTTCCTAGTATCATTATTAAATAAATTTGTAAGTTTAGCCTTTACATATTCTAGAAATGGATTTAACAGTTGTTTTAAAATAATCTTTGGACTCATTGCTTATTCATTTATACAACATTCCATTCTAGAATGAACTTATGACATGTTGGATTTTGAAATAGTTTAAGATATTTCCTTCCCTCATTATGAACAAATGATAAAATATACCTGTAATTATACTTTAGTGCAGAAAAAATGAAATTAAAACATTATATATTTTCAATTATCTGATGGGTATAAGTGGGAATTAAAGGAAACCAGCAAATCAAATCATTTTACTCATTCCTATATGCATTAGACATTTATTTTGGGTTCACCTATGTGTGAAATAGAATCGACAAGAACATGATTATTAAAAGAGTAGGTTTTTATTCCAAACACAAATATATCAAAGGTACAAATATTAGTACTGGAGAGTTCATTATTTATTACACTTAAAGCATTAATTAAGTAAATTTTATCTTTTTTGACAAATAAATACACTCATGCAGGTAAAAGCACCACAGTATATTTCTCTGTTGTTTAAATGAAATGGGAAGGGATTTTGTATTTTGATTCAAACCATAGTGTCTTCCATTACCTCTCTGCTGAGGTTTGGTTTGGTGTCAGCCAGATGACAGGCCAAAGTAAAAGACTTTTCATGCATCTACAAAACAAGGGATCAAAGTACAATTTCACTTGCTCTACCACAAACTGCACAAAATGGAATAAGTCACCTAACTTCTTTGGACTCTCAGTCTCTTTATCTCTATCAAATGAAGAGGATGAAGTAGACGATCTTCATTTTCTCACCTATCCAATCTCTACCCTGCATTACTATCAAAATAAGCTGCCAGGGTTGCAATCATAGGCATTTACTGCTCTGCCGCATGCAATAAAACTTTTCATCAATCTCAAAATCTAATTTTTTTTTAATCTAGAAAGTGGGGATATCCTCATGGCACTGGTATAAAGATTAAAGAAGATAATGAATAAATTGTCACTAACCCAGTGCTTGAACCCTAATAAATACTCAATAGATGTTAGCTACTACTAAGTAGTGTTATGCTACTTTTATGCAAAATTTTCAACATTTTCTTATTCAGATGTTGACTGAATATTTCTCCTAACAGTTAAATCACTTTTTCATGAGAAAGTCCATTACACTCTAGGGCAACTCAATCATTAAGGTTTTACTTATAAAGAATTTAAATCTGACTCACTTCAACTCTAAATTTTGCTACTTACAGTCATTTATAGTAGGGGATCTCAACCTGGGATCCACAAAAAATTCAAGAGGTCAGTAAACTTGGATGGAAAGCATCATATATAATTTTCACTAATCTCTATCTGAAATTGAGTATCACCTTCAATTTTGAATATGGTTGCCAAGCATCAGTTCTTTGTGCAATGTAATTACCAACAGAAATCACAGATGTTTTCATGACTTATTGGAGTTTCTGCAAACATTTCAAATAAATTTTGGTAGATATTAGATCTGCTAGTGTTTTTAATGCATTGATAATGATGTACATAAGTTAGTCATGTGAAAATTTGTTTTAACATTTTGATGATGCTTTTAAATGTAATTGGTTTCCTTTTTAATCCTGTATATTTAGCTTATATTTTAAAACATTATATTGAGAAGGCATTTCTAGGCTTCCCCAGGCTACCAGACAAAGTTAAGAAGCCCTGCTCTAGCTTAATCTAGATTAATTATATTTCCTTTCTTATGGATGAGATCCTCTTATTTTGTCTTTCAAATAACTTGTATCTCCTATTTCTACCTAAATTCCTTCAGGACATTTAATTGTAATTCTCCCAATGTTCTACCCATAAGATCTGCTTTTCAGGTCCCTTGCTTTTCTCTACACTTCTAAACACAGTCTGATTGAGCATGCCCAATGGAACACTAGTCTGCAAGATAACCAATGAAAAAATAGTCTTTGCTCAAAAATGGTGGGAGGAGAAGAGGTAAGCATCAACTATCAGAAGCATTAATGAAAGAGAAAAAGTAGGTAGCTGGAAGAAGTAAAGTTAAAATGATTTTTATGGAGTTGGGGGGGGGGGGCTCTGTTTCTAATTGAGGAGAGAAGTGAAGGAGCCACTGGAGGAGGAAATATTCAAGCCAGAGATGATGACGGGAGGGTGACAGTCCTGAAAAGGGACTCAAGGGATGAAGTTAAAACATATGTACTGTGAGATAACTGCAAATTGTTTCAGGACACTGTGGTAGGACGTTTCACTCTAGGCCTCATTGTGTGGGATAACCCCAATGCACATTGTACATGAAACACTCTGAGAAGTACTGCCCAAAAGACGCCTGTTGCATTTAACTCATCCTTTCCAAGCATCTTTGACCACCGACCTTCCCTCTTTGCAACACCTATTAACATCCTACCAACTGTTATTCAGATTAGACTCAGGAAAATTGCTCTAATTTGGCCATGAGCATGTATCTCAACAAATGGTTGACTATTAGAGAACAATGAATATTTCAGTTCATGTTGATTTTCTTCTCCCAGACAGATTCGAATTAGAGGTTTATTTAAATAGACATATCACACTGTTGGTTGATAGAGTATTTGCAATTGACTACTCTTTTTCATAAGAACTGTCTGTATAATGGGTCTTTCTCATTCTGTCCTTGAACTATTTTCTTAAGCTTAAATTCCAGACTTTTGTTTTGTTTCTGTTAAATTTTACCTCATGACTTCTGTACCATCATTTCAATCCATTGAGCTATTTTTTAATATAGTTTTGCCATCTATTCCTTTCAACTTCAAATCATCTGCAAAGCTGATTAGTGTTGTTCTTTGTCTTAATATAAAACTCTTTTTAAAAGGTTGGGCAGGATACAGCCAGAGGAAGATAACTGTGGCACATCAGGAATTAATCAGTGTGTTGGAGTGTGTTTGTTCAGTCTCATATCTATATAATTTCACTGAACTTTGACAAAGATTTTTTAGAGTGCTAGCAGCATAGGCCTTCAATTCCATAGCTACTGTCTCAATGAATTTTATGTCTCTCAAATCTGAACAATCTTTGGCTATTCTAAAGAATTAATTTCTCTTTATAATACTCAGGGACACACAAACCTACATATAAGTTTAAATAATTGATGACACTGTTCTTTGAGCAAACTAAGTATGCAATTTCTCACTGAACTTAAGTGTGTGTGTCCTCAAAGATGACATTCCTGAAGTGACTATAAATCTGAACCGAATTTCATTAAACGATGCTAATATGCACTCTGTAGTCCATATTAAGACCATAATATATCAGTATAAATGGCAAGAAAAATGTATTACATAGCTGTTTCTTATATACATATATACATATATATATATATTTACTTCCATATTATTACCATTGCAATGTTGGCACCCACATTCAAACTGATAACTTTAATAGATCAAATAAAAATTGCACTCAAGGTAGTGAAATTGTGTCATGAAGGGTTTTGTTTACAGAAAGCAGGATCACATTTTTACTCAGTAGTTCTGTATTTGGAAGTTCATCTCTCCATTCCAAAACAACTCAGCTCATTCAAGAATTTGAAATGAGGACTCAAGCTATGATGATTTTAGGACCAATTTACATACACCTGTAGATGAAGGTTTAAATATGCACAATGATGAAGCAGCTGTTATAAACTACTGCAGCTTCTTGATAATGTATGGCTCCTTGAGTGGGAAATACAATGCAGCATTAAGCCAAAGGGGTTCCTAAATTGACCAATTCCTTCAAGATAATTAAGGTTTAGGTTTATTACATGAAGGATAATAACAAAAAGGCAAAGTTACAGTCTCCAGGTTTTTCTCAAGATATATGAAAGAAACAACAAACCAATGATTGAGTTCCATTTCTAACTCTTTTAATGTATACGTCCCAAGTTGCCAATAGGAGGCATTGTACATTAATTATACATACTAGTTTCAAAGAAAATCTATTAACTAGCAAGACTATTCTCAAGGGATAAAATGAGGTCAGGTAAGTTTAAACCTACATAAGAACAACTGCCATTGACTTCCATAAAATTTCAGTGTCAGGATGGCTGCTATAAAACATATACAGAATGGCACAGAATACAGAAGCTCATGGGAGAATAAATCAACATAATAGCTATGCATTTGAGCATGTGGGCCATGGAGTGAGGAGGGAGGGGAAAAGACACCAGTCGTTGGAAATCTGTCATCTAGATTCATCTAGATCAGCTTTTCCCAGACTGCAAGATGTTGAGGTATTCTAAGAAAAAAATTTCCAACAACCTTGTTTCTTCTAAAATGTATTTAATGTAATAAAATATACTTTTGTAATTGTCATGCTCATGCAACAATCTGCCTTTAAGAAATTAGGAAAAACCCAGGAAGTTGCATGAGTGAACATCTGTATCATGAATACATGAGATAGAATCTAAATATCCAATGTTTTAGTAGCATTTACCAGTTAATTGTACTGATACATCGTAACTTTCATAATCATTACTCTGTTTTGTAATCTATCTTATACTTTCGACTCTTTTCTAGTCCTTTAAAAATATTACCAATAAAAATGAAAATGATTTAACCTATTTAATTTCTATTATTGTTTGGTTCTGTAATTGAGTTAAGAATATGAATCAGTGCTTTTTATCATTTCTTGATACAATTAGTGCCATAGACCATTTTTTATCTTCTATAATCCAGGTGCATATTATATCTCATGAGCTACTGCTGGTATCCTTTCAATACATAAATATAAAATGTATTCCATGGCCAGATAATTTGGAAAATGTGTATTTCAAACAAATTCTTCAGTAATTCCTATCATTACATGATATATTCCAGAATGGGACCAGAATCATTGAAACAGAATTTTCATGCAGGAAAAGAACTTAGTATAGAAGTCTCCTCATTTTACTGAAAGATAAAATGAGACCTTAAGAGGTTAGTGATTGGACGTGATTTATTTAATGAGTTGGACTGAAGATGTCTCCTAGTTTCCAATTCTGTGCCCATCACTCTCTGGCATTTTTTTTTTTTTTTTGTATGCTGTATGGCAAGGTCACATTTCATTATTTTTCCATGTGAATATCCCATTATTGCAGCACCATTTGCTGAATCTGTTTGCTTGTTTATTTGTTTTTTTGGGGAAATACATGGACCAGGAATTGAACCCAGGTCTTCCGCATGGCAGGCAAAAATTCTACCACTGAACTACCCTTGTACCCCACTCATACATATTTTTAAAAGGAAGGAAATCAAAAAGAGATGGTGGCCACCAAGAAAAGAAGTTGGTCCACTGGTAGTATTGCTGAAATCAAAGAATAGGAGGAATATGCTTGCTATTCAACCAAAGTATTTAAAACCTCATGAAGTTCCATTACCAGTCAGTTATGTAGAAGAGACATTAAGGACTATGAAATATACCCTAGAGGTAAACTGTAGATCCTTATAAATAATGGGATAATGGGGAGACATCATAAATTCAAGACTCAGTTTGAGCACAAGCTAATTAAGATTGAATTTAGAATACTAGTGGTCAATGAAAGGGAAGGGTAAGGGATATGGTATGTATGAATTTCTTCTTTTTTCTTTTTCTCTCTTTTTCTGGAGTGATGGAAATGTTCTAAAAAATGACCATGGTGATGAATATACTACTATGTGATGATATTGTGAGTCATTGATTGTGCACCATGCACGGAACATTTATATGTTAAGAATGTTCATGTTTGTATGTTGTTTTGGTTTGATAATAAAAAATAAATTAAAAAAAAGATTGAATTTAGAGAATGGTTTATGAAATTTGTCAACTCTCTAAGTTATGGTATTGTTTGACTTTAAGCAACAGAATATACTGATGCTGGCTTAAGCCAAAAGGAATAACTTATTTAAAAGTTGCTGTACTATTTTATATAATTCAAGTTTGTAGAGGTAGCTAAGCCTCCTGTGGGATAAGAACCTAACTCGAAAACTACTAAGAATCAAGGAATCTCTTGGTCTCTCATTTCTGTCTCTCTGGACATCAGTTTCAATCTCACCGCTTTCTGAAAATTGGACCCAACAAAGAAAGAGTAGAATCAATGTGTCCTAAAACCAAATTCATCAGAAAGAGAAGCTATTCTCCTAATTTAAGAGATGGGTGGGGAGTATACACTGCCCCCCAAAAGCAACTATTGGAAGAAGTCATGAGGTGATTCTCTAATTAAAAGAGAATTACGGGTAAAGAAACCAATCATTGGCAAAGGTAGCATTTGGCCTTTTTAGTGCTGTAACATCTCTTGGAAAGATGGAAAGTACCGGCCACAGGAAGTGTAAAAATGTACTGAAAATTGACTGAAGGAGAGAGTAAAAAGGAGGAATCCAATTGGCCCTTGGAGCTTATCTGTTCTAATCATTGAGTTTCAGCCACAGCAAGGTTTGTTTCAGAGCTTTAACAGAAGCCCAAAAGAGTACACATGCTGGGATAACCAGAGTTTGTTTACCCCCTTAGTCCTTGAACTGGCTTCATCTAATCTTAGCCATCTTGTTCAGAATTCTTTCTCATTAGTTTATTTCCAAATCTAATTCTTACCTTCCTTTCCTCAGACAAAAATAATAGTGAAAAAGGGAGGATGAACAGGCAGATGTGACCTTGGAGATGATCTAACCAAGACTGGCATGCCTTAATAACATGTGCTTTCAAATTGGAGAGGCTTTCGTTTGAATCCCTGTTTAATGCTTAGAAGTTGTATGACATACATTGGTTTATCTAACCTGACTCTTGGTTTCTCACCAAGATAATAGAAGTCTTCTAAATGTATACCTTTGAGGTAAATATGAGGGGCAAACACAAGGAGTAATTTTTACAAAGTTGTTGTTGTTATGCCTTCAAACAACAACCAGATTTTTTATCTATATCTCATCTTAACTTGTACTTCTGATCATAACTTGTACTTTCATTGAAAACATGTATATTCATTGAGTACAGGCTTTGTCTTCATATGCAAAGCACTGCCCCAGGAACCGTGTAGAAAACAAGAATTTATCATTCACAGGACCCTGCCTACAAAAGGACATTACATTCTCATTAGAGACACCAAATAATAAATGGAAGAAAGGAAGGAAGGAAGGAAGGAAGGAAGGGGGAAGGGAGGAAGAAGCGGGGAGGGAGGAAAGGAAGGAAGGAGAGAAGGAGGGAAGAAAAATAGAAGGGGAAGGAGGAGAGAGGAAAGTAGAAAGGAAAAAGGAAAGAAGTTTTTGCAAAGAGCCTTCTAGTTTCCAATTCTGTGCTTTTCGCTCTCTGATATCATACATATTAGACTCTTTATATATGTGATCTCACTCTTCACCAGCAATCCTTTAAGAGATATTGTTCCCATTTTTATATAAGTGAACAGACACTAGAGGGGTTAAGAAACTTTGGATAACTACTTTTAAAGTGGTCCAGATAAAATGTGATGGGATCCCAGTAGGAAAAACATTGCTTTCATCGGTGTGATTCAGTTGTTATGAAACAGATAAAATTTGAGCTGAGCCTTCCATACAAAATAGGATTTGGGCATTTGAAGAAGTACCAGTCTGAGCAAGGGTATGGCAGCAGGAAAAGCATATCCATGCCTAGCTACTGAGCAGCTAGAACAACTCCACAGAATTTACGCACAAAGGAACGTCTTAGGATATAGGATTGGGGCTGGATGATGGAGAGCTTGAATGCTTTGATAATGAGTTGTGATTGTTTCTTAGATCTTTGGGGTAGAGGTTGAATATAAGAAGAATTGAGGTGAAAAGAAAGTGACAATTACCAAGGCAAAAGATAATAAGGGTCTGACTTAGGATAGTGGGTATGAAAATGGAGAAATGATGAAAGAGTGTAAAAGGAAATTGCAGAGGTAGAATCACAGATCTCGGCATTTGATTAAATAGCCAAGAGAGGAAAAATCAAAGATGTCATGGGTTTTACAAATGAGGGACTCTCATTGCAATTGGGAGAGAACAAGGAATCAGATTCTTCTCTTTTCTACTTCCTGAGCTTTCTGCTAATAGGAGTCTAATTTTGAAGCTGTTTCTATACTAACAAAATGAAGCATATTGTTTACATAAACCTTTGTAAAATATGCTGCATTCTCTGGCATGTTTGCAAATAACACCACATTCTCCAGACAGTTTATATGCAACACGCTTCGTATTACTAACAGAAAAACATCCCTAAAATAATTTTCTATAACAAATTTATGAAGGTTATTCCTTAAAAGACTATCTTAAAAATGGAAATGTATTTGCTGAGGACTGTTAATAATTTGGTAATTGTTCACACATTAGATGCACACATATTTTCACCTACCACCAGCCTGGGTTTTTTACTCACATTGGAGCTGCACATTGGAATCATCTGTATAGCTTTAAAATGTGCTGATGCCCAAACCTCACCCCCAGGGATTCTGGTGTAATTGGTCTGGAAGAAGCATAAGCATTGGGATTCCTTTTTAAAAGTTTTCCAGGTGAATCTAATGTGAAGCCAGGGTTGAGAACCACTGAACAATAGGAACAAGTGATTAATTATGTTAGAAATAATGAATAAGTTTGCCTTGCCATCAGAAAAGATAATCAGCTACATTTATATAATTTGCGTACATATGATCCCCAATCAGTCTTGTCCTAACAGTAAATAAGATGTGAAAGTAATTATATAAAGAAAAAGAATTCAGTGGGACAAGTAGTCAAAATTTGAGGAATAAATAAATAATAAAGATGCTGTAGTGGTTTGAAGCTGTATGTCCCCATAAAAACATGTTCTTAAGTGTAATTCATTCCTGAGGATGTCAACTCATTTAAGTAGGAACTTTTGATAAGATTACTTCAGTTAAGGCATGTCCCATCTGAATTACTATGGGTCTTAATCCTATTACTGGGTTCCTTTACAAAAGAATGAAATTCAGTCAGAGGAAGCAGCCAGAAACTGAAATTAAAAGAACCTGGAAGATAAGGGAGAGACCAGGAGACACTGCCTGTGCTTTGCCATGTGATAGAGGAGCCAAGGATCACTGGCAGCCAGCCCTGGAATACCAGCCTTCAGAAAGAAAGCATTGCTTTGATGATGCCTTGATTTGGACTTGTCCCCGGTCTCAAACTGCGAGCAAAGGAAGTTCAATTGTTTAAGCTGACCCATTTCATGGTATATTGCATGATCAGGCTAGGAAACTAAAACAGATTTTGGTACTGAAAGAGGGGTGATGCTATTGAAAATGCCAAAAATGTGAAAACAGCTTTGGAATTGGAGAGAGGCTGGAAGAATTGTGAGGCACTTGGTAGAAAATGTCTAGACTGCTCTGAAGAGACTGTTGGTAGAAACATGGATGCAAAAGCAACTTCCAACAAGGCCTTCAAAGTATGTAATGAATGTGTCACCGGAAACTGGAAGAAAGGCTCTCCTTGTTTTAAGTGGCAGAGAATTTGGCAAAATTGAATTCTGATGTTGCATGGAAATCAGAAATTGAAAGCAAGGAACTTGCACATTTAGCAAAGGAGATTTCCAAGCAAAGTATGGAAAGTGCAGTCTTGTTTCTCCTTGCAGCTTATAGTGAAATGTGAGAGGAAAAGGAAAAGCTGAGAACTGAACTCCTGGGCATAAAGAAACCAGAGATTGATGGTTTGGAAAATTCTGAGCTTCTAGAAAGTGAATCCCCAAAGAATAGTGCCCCAAGTGGATTGAACTGACCATGGATCCAGTTAGCCATTTCCATGTAAGTCAGGATTGGAGATGCAATCATCCAGGGAGGATCTGTGGAAAATCCCACCGTCTGATGGTTTGAACCCCATGTACTATGTACAAGGCTATCAAGTCTTTTGTGTGATCTATCTGAATGGATTGCCAGCCATTTGGTCCAAGTAGGAAACTAATACAGATAAGTATGCTGACATTTGAAATATTTTGCTTATTCTTTCCTCTGAGCTCAGCAACAACCTCTGGAATATTAAGATCAGTGAACATTCTCCTCTGCAGAGCTGACTAGTTGATCTGCATAGTAGATTCCAAGTTCAGGCACTCAGCATCTAAGTGGCAGCAGCCTTTCCAGGATGCAAAGGCCAAGACAAGGCTTTTGTACATGCTGAAATTCAAATAATCTGGGAGGGGAGAGCTGATTCTTTGGCACTGATTCTTCACCTTTGGAGGAATTATGTAAAAGCTTTTATTCCCAAATCTCTTCTCCCTCCTATCACATACATACTAAAGTAAAATTAACTCCACGACTTCAAGCATTGCCAAGAGAAATCCCCTATTGTATATGCCTGGTGCTTGGGAAAAATAAAGCATTTCCTTTCATCACCCACCACTGCCAAGCGAAAAGCTGTTATCCCTACTTTACCATGTAGGGTCGTAAAAGAATAGGACAAGGTATGCAGTGAGAGCCATGGGGAATTTGTACAAAGCGCTGCCGTGAGGTGGCCTCTGGCCATTATGAAACACAGACCAATATTTCATTAACAACCCTTTTTTTTAAAATCACTTATCTCTGGAGGACTTGCCTCCCCAACCTTCACAACTATCCATTTCTGAAAGACCTATTCAAATATTCACTTACCCATCTGACCATGCCAACTTAATCAATCCTTCTTTCTTCTCTAAGCTTTGGAATTGGACATTTTTGTGTTTACCATTCATTCTTACTAGATCCTAAGCACCTCAAAAGACAGAATTTTCCTTTTGAACAAATATATAACATGCAACACCATTGGCATACTTTGCACAAGTAGATACTCAATAAATCTGATAAATGAATTAACTGGATAAATTTAAATATCATAGACTTTATGCACAACTGGAGTTCTTTCAATCTTGAAATAACAAATAAGTTTAGGAATGAATGTTGTGAAAGTCTCAAAAGCCTCCCCTGTAATGGGCATCTTTAGAGGTAGGCATTTAATTATACCACATAAATTATGGACTTGTAGATGAAGCAAACATGAATTCGCAGCCAGAAGTATCTTATGGGATTACAGTTGTTCTATCATGACCCTTTAATAATAGCATATGTTCTTTCCTGAAACATTATTTAAATAGGCTTGGTTTATGCAAGCCTTGTATTCATTTCTTGTAATTGTACCACTGAAATCACTATAATTCTTGATTTAAAGAAGTTAATATATTTTCTGCCACGTGATAAATCTGTGAGCCTTGCATGCAGCACACTCAAGAAGGACTTCTCCGTCTCCAGGGACTGGTAAAGGGCATGTTTATTTATGAGACCTTGTTATAAGACTACTTGTGCTTCCTGATTGCTGGGAGAGCTATGGGGAAGAGATTCTAATTACTGAAGTCATCACCAGTTCTAATTTACTTAAGGGTCATCTTAGCATTACTTCCACTGCAATCCATGGAGTTTAGCCTGTTTACATTTGCTTTGCTTTTACTTCAAAGACCTTGTTTGACCCAAATCAATTTTGTTCCAATCTGAAAGTTTCACAAAATTTGGAGGGGTACTTGGAGAGTTTTAGTTTCTGCACAGCGTTTGAGAATTTCCTGTCCTCCAAAGTACCTAGCACAGGGTCTTTCATGGAGCCAGTATTCAATATTTGAGGCAAAAGAACCAACAAATGAATTAATATTTTTTACAATTTCCTGGCAGAACTAGTTGCTAGCAGAATTTTAGATATTTTCGTATTTTATTCAGAAAGAATGCAACATAAGGGAAATTTGGTTGAAAAATTTCATTTGAAATCTATTAAATATCTTATAAATGAGATGATCATTTGCTTATGTTAGCTTTTTAAAATTTTTAATGTAGTAACACGTATATAACCCGAAATTTCCCATTTTAACCACTTTCATGTTTACAATTCAGTAGTATTAATTATATTCAAAATATTGTGCTACCACCCTCAGTGTTCATTATCACAAATTTTTCATCACCTCAAACAGATACTCTGTACCCATTAAGCTATAACTCTTTCTTCTCTATGATTCCCTGATAATACGTAATCTATGGTTTCCATCTATGAAAGTTGCTTCTTCTAGTTATCTCATATAAGGATGATCATGCAATATTTATCTTTTTGTGTCTGGCATTTTTGATCAACATGATGTCTTCAATATTCATCGTGTAACATGCATAAGACATGCATATATCACATTTTATCCATTTATCTGTTGATGGACACTCGAGTTGCTCCTACCTTTTGGCTACTGTGAATAATGTGGCTATAAACTTTGGTGTACAAATAACTGTTCAACTCCCTACCTTCAATTCTTTTGTGTATATAACAAGAAGTGGAATTCCTAGGCCACATGGCAATTCCATTTTCAACTTTCTGAGGAATCACCAGACTGATGTGAACAGTGGGTGCCTCATTTTACAACATCGCTAGAAATGTATAAGTGCTCTTATTTCTCTACATCCTTGCAAAAACTGATTATTTTATGGGTTTTTTTTTCAATAATAGCCACCTAAGCAGGTGTAAAATGATATCCCATTGTGGTTTTGATTTACATTTCCTCAAAGACTAATGATGTTGCACATCTTTTCACATGCCTATTGACCATATTCTAAGTGGACCAAGAGCCTAAACATAAGAGCTAAAACCACAAAATTCCTAGAAGGAAACATAGGGTGGAGCCTTCAAAACCACAGATTTTGTAGAGATTTCTTAGATATGACATCAAAAGCATGAGCAATAGAAGAAAAAATGGATAAAGTGGACTTCATAAAAATATTAAACTATTGGACATCAAAGAACACAATCAAGAAAATGAAAAGACAATATACAGGAAGGGAAAAAAATAATTGCTAACCTATTAATGTCTTTTTTTTTTTAACACTCTCCCTTCATCCCTCCCACCTCTGTGTCCAGAATATGTAAACAAAAAGACAAAAAAAATATTAAATGGGCAAAGGATTTGAATAGACATTTATTTATTATCTTTTGATACATGTTTTGGTTTGTTTTAAAGCTGCCAGAATGCAATATACAAGAAATGGAACAGCTTTTTAAAAAGGCATTTATTAAATTACACATTTACAGTTCTAAGGACACAAAAATATCCAGACTAAGGTGTTCAGAGAAGGATATCTTGACTCAAGAAAGGCTGATGTCTGTCACATGGGAAGCCACATGGCTGGCATCTGCTGTTCCTTGTTCCCAGTTCCATTGCTCCCAGCTTCTGAAGACAGTGATTTCCTCTCTAAGCATCTGTGGGCCTTCATTTAGCTCCTCCAGGATACAACTCTGGGTTATGGCTTGCTTAGCATCACTTGGGAGGCACATGGTGATGTCTCCTAGGCTCTGCATCTCCTAATGTCTGTGTCTAGGTGTCTACTCTCTGAGGGCACTCCAAGCATTTCAAATGTCTGAGTCTCTGAAGGCTCTGAAGCAACTTTATTTTCTCCAAAATTCCCCTCACCCCTTTTAAAGGACTCCGGTAAACTAATCAAGACCCACCTTGAATGGGCGGAGTCAAAGCTCCATCTAATCAAAGGCCACACCTACAAGCAGGCATGTCCCATCTCCAAGGAGTAATCTAATCAAAAGGTCACATCCACAATGAGCAGGTCAGTCTTCATGGAAACCATCTAATCAAGGGCTTCATCCTTACAATATTGACTCAGGATTAAAGGACACGTTTTTTTCTGGGGTACACAACAGTTTCAAAGAAGTACAACACATACCCCTGTCTTCAACAGATTATAAATGATGGAGTACTTATGTTTATGACCCAGCACAAAACTTTGTACCTAACAGTAGATGTTCTATAAATGTGTGTGGTTAAATTGATCTACCTGCATATCATGCAGTATTTCTCCCATTGACTCATATACCTGCCACTTTACCTTCCCCTCTAAGGGCCTGCTGTGCAGGACTACAATGACCAAGATCAGACAGAGCCACTTACACCAATGACAGCCCCTTGGAAAAATTGCGAAGCAGCAGTTTTGACTGTCTTCTCTACAGTGCTCTCCTTCTTCACCAGGCATTCACCGATCCCCGACTCCCAAAGATCATCTGATTCACTCATGACTATTACAACCTTAATATTATAAACATATTACAACTTTAATATTAATGTTACCCCTCACATGGCTCTTACATTTAAAAGAATTCACGAGGAAAGCGTGATGTTCAACCCAAAGAAAGAGAGCGGCTGTGATTAGAAACGCAGAGATTTATTTCATTTGTGATGGTGATGGTGATGACGGTGAGGCTGGGTTGACCTAGAAGACACAGACTGCTCTGTCCTTCTTTCTCTTTCAACATTAACTATCAACAAAAGAGTCACGGCAGCTCTTTTGCATTCAGATCATGCCTTATGATCATCCTTTTTCCTCCCTCCTAGAAGAGGGGCAGGAAGTTCAGAACTCTTAAGTACAAAGGAGTTCACTAATATAATTCAAATGCAACCTCCCTGATAGCCAGCTCACTTGTTGGAAATTAGCTCTGCTCTGAGAGGCTCCACCCTTATCCCCATGCCAACTACCACCCCGTTCCTTCTTGGCATTTTCTAGGATTCCACTATGCATGGGTTCTGCAACCTTCCATTGAGTCCTTTGGCCTTCCTGTCAAGATGCTGCCTCTGTGAGAATGATCCCCATTTTTCTCTCTTCTTGCCTGAGGATTAGAGATTTTCTGAAGAGCAAAGTGAAAATATGCGTTCTGTTCAGGAAAACCCAGTCCATCTACCTGCAGCGTTGCTACCACGGCCCATGTTCCAGCCTAACACAAAATAAATTATTGCTAGGATCATTCCCAAATGCTGGATTATTTTGATTTTTCAAAAGTCAAATTGTTAAAGAAGTCACATTAAAAACTATATGAAGTGGAGCATACAGACATAAAAATACACTTATAGCTTAAAAAGAAAATATATAAATGCTAGAGCAGAAAATTCATGAAGTAATACTTATTACATGTTGCCCTCAGAAAATTTCTGCTGTTTCTTTTTAAAAATATGCTCGAGTCAACTGATTGGTTTCCCACCTCCTTAATGGGTCCCTACATAGTTTTAAAACACTGCTTTAGAAAAAATGCCCATGGTAGCCCAAGAACCGAATCAATTGGCTTCATGATAAAGAAGAAACAACAATAAAAAGAAAAAGATAATGGTTGTTACTCTTTGGAGAACCCAGTCATTTTATTAAGCTACTTTCACTGAGAAAACACTGTTTATTTTATGGAATATTTTATTATTTCTTTGTTTCTATCCAATTATCACTAAATGGAGCTGTTTTCTTCCTATTTCCACTTGAAATTCCAACTTGAAAGTTTTTTCCCTTCATATAGTGCTTCAGAACAAGCACCATTCAAGTGTGCCATCATTTAAGCCAGCCACTGCTACAGCAAAACTAACAGCTATGAAGTCAACTGGAAGACTATAAGAGACCCTACAGCTTAAAAAAAAATTACATTAGTACCTTCCCACGATTACTAGCAAAGGATGAATTCTCTTTTGAATTGATTTTGCTTAGTGGAAATACAGGAAAGATTTCCCCTAGTCACATTTGGAAGCTAGTGCCTTTTAGAAGGAAACAAATAAATCACTTAAAAGAAAACTGGTTTCTGTAATGAGGTAGCTCCTTGCTGTGTCAATCCACAATGGTTACCAAAAGTGCTGGCTGTGGATGACTATTTACCAATAGGAGGAAAGAAACAGTGACTGCTGCCATTCCTATTTCTAACTCTAATTTCCAGTATTAACAGGCAAGATTGCCATTTTATAAACACTACATTTTCTTATATTCGCTTTTCTTTTTATCATGACCAGTTAAGATAACGTGCACTAGTTATCTACTGCTGGGTAACAAATTATTCCCAAATATAGCAGCTTAGAACAAGAAATATCTATTATCTCCCAAAATTTCCAAAGGTCAGCAATTCAGAAGCAATTTAGCTGCGTAGTTGTGGCTCAAGGTTTTTCAAGAAGAAGCACTTAAGCAGCAGTCAGCTCAAGGCTCAACCGAGGCAGGAAAATCTGCTCCCAAGGTCACTCATGTGGTTATTGGTAAGCCTTAGTTCTTTGCTAGCTGTTGTCCAGAGCCCCCCATACCTCACCACAGAACTTTTACATAATTATGTATAAGCCACATGAATTTTCTTATTCCATTCATGTATTCATTCATTCAGCAAGTATTTATTGAACATCTACTAAGGACCAGGCTAGAGGAACATCAGTGAACAAAGGAGAAGAAATAAATCATCTGCCCTAAAATGCTAGTGGGAAACAATAGTCCATAAACAAAGCACCATGAAATGTGTCTGGTAGTGACAAGTACTACAAGAGCTAGAGAATGAAGGAGCTTCTACTTTAGGCAGATGGTTAAGGAAGATCTGTTTCTAATGAAATAACACTTAGAGAGGGAAAGCACCCTGGGAGATGCTAAAGGGAGAGATGAAATCCAGAGTTTGCCCTGGAGAAGCTAAGAAAGGACCCACAGATGCTTAGAGAGAGCCCCGCCCCCTCAGACGCTCTAAGGAAAGACCCTCAGGGCACAGAGAGCCACAGGACTCAGAAGCTGACAGTAATGATCCAGGAATAAGGTCCAGCAGACGCCAACCATGTGCCTTCCCAGCTGACAGAGGTGTTCCAGATGCCAGCGGCCTTTCTTCATCTGGGTGTCCTCTTATGGATGCCTCAATTCAGACATTTTCATCGCCTTGGAACTGTAAATTTGTAACCTAATAAACCTCCTTTGTAAAAGCCAATCCATTTCTGTTATATTACATTCTGGCACCTTTAGCAAACTGAAACACAGCCGCAACCACATGCTTTGCCATGTGACAAGCCAAGGACCAAGGCTTGCCAGCAGCCAGCTGGTAAGAAAGCATCACCGTGATGATGCCTTGATTTGGGCATTTTCCTGGCCTCAAAACTGTGAACTAATAAATTTGCATTGTTTAAGCCATCGCATCTCATGGTATTTGCTAGAGCAGCCTAGGAAGCGAAACCAACCCCTGGTGGACATTTTTATTTAACGACAAAGAAAAAGGACTTTGGGTAAAACAGCCTTCTTCAGAGCCAGGAACGAAAATATACATAGATAGAAACCCAGATCCTTATGCCGTAGCCCTTGAGAGATACAGATGTTCTATGATGTTGAATTTTTTTAGAACAAGTTCGAGAAATGGAGGAATTTTTGTTATGAAGAGCCTCTATGAATCAAAAGTAGTTTTCACTATGTGCTGGATGATACCTGAGAGCTGGGTATGTTGAAGATTGTGGTTCTTAAGATTGACCCTAATTTGATTTTTTGTTGTAAGCCTGGCTTACAGTTTTATATTTTTTTCCAGTTTTAAATTTTGAAATCCAGACTCTGAACCATGCCCACTCACCTTCAGCCTAACAACTTCTTGATTAAGCTATTAATCAAGGATAAGCTATCCTTTACCACTAAGTGTAATTTTCAAGTACCTCTCTTAAATAATATTTTCTTCTTCCTACTGGACATTTAGTAGGTAATATTTTCTTGTTTCCTTTAATAGAAGATTTTGGACAGGGTTAAAACTTGTAACAATCTGGGTTACTTGTCTTTCCTGTGCATTCCTACTGTGTGTGTGTGTGTGTGTGTGTGTGTGTGTGTGTGTGTGTGTATCCTAGTATTGTACGCAGGACAATATACATACAGGTGATACTTTCCTATTTAATTTCCTATTTTAATTGCTCAGTTGCTTGTCTGCAATGCCAACACTAGCTATGAACTCCATCAAGGTGGGATTGCTTCTATCTTGTCCAGCATTGCATCTTCAATACACACCTCTGGTCTATAGGAAGCACATAACATAACATCTATTGAATGAACTTTAGTTACATACTAAGTCAATAATTCTTCTAACACACTTCTATACAGAAGGTAAATATTACCATGAATCTACCAGGGATTGAATAAAATGGAATGAGCTCTAGACTTGGTCAGAAAGCCTGACTTCGACACTTTTTAGCTATTACAACTAAATTCAGTCTCTGATTTTTGGTTTCCTCATGTGCAAAATGGCATAATACATGACATGACCACTCTGTAGTTTTTTGTCAGGATCTGATGAGACAATTCATGTGGAAAATATTTTATAAACCATAAAGTACTAAAGTTTGTCATTTATTTTTATTATTATTATATATGTCACAATATAGTCGGCAGAGATACAATGTAACAAAATCACCTGGGGATGGTTTTTAAAAATGTCACTCAGTAAGAAATTTATATTCACTGTTCAGAGAATTTTAGGAGGAATACTTCCACGAGGTAAACAAGCAGCATTTCTATTCTGAAAGAATTCTGTGCTCTCTCTCATTACAAAACCAGTTATTGATCTTGACAGTACAGAAGGTCCTTTGCAGAGAATAGATACAACAGGTCCCTAAGTCCCAGGTATGCATCTAAACAAAGATAGGGGAATTGGCCTCAATAACAAAGCTCACACACCTCCTTCAGAGGCCGGGCATTCTAATCTTTTTTCAGCTATAACCCTGAAGTTTAGGAGATCTGTGAACACACAACGAAAGGCAACATTGTGAGTTTCATTATCTCTATACCATTGAAATTACAGATGGTCATGCAGCACACCCCCTTTCCATAAATGGGAATTTTGAAAAGTGGCTCATTTGGACACTTGTGTGAAATAGCAGCATTGAGAAACATAGACTTGTTTCTAACCCTCAAACAGTCAAAAAGAACTATTCAATATTTTACAGTGTGGAGCCCATTGTCACTTCACCAGCCCTAGTTACTTGATAACTGTGTTGCTTTTGCTACTCTAACAAGGTACAAAGGTTTTGTTCAAGTTCCCACTTCTATGTGGCTGAGGAGACCCATCAAGTAATTAAACACAGAGAGAGAGAGAGGAAAAAAAGAAAACTTCAAAATTTCACTCTTGAAAGCACCATTTTCCCCTTGGCTCCCACGTTATGTGAAAACACCTCTATTCTTCCACATTTCAAACCATCGTAAACATTTCCAGCAGACCTGCTGAGAAGCATCTGAAGACATACAAGTAATTCCCATGTGATCATGAGAATATATGAAGATTTGGTGGGTTAATTGAAAAGAATGGCAAAAGTTCTTTTAACTTTTATTGAATAACATACACACAGAACAGTAAACAAATCATCATGAATTTTTACAGAGTACCCCATAGAAACAGCACCTAGATAAAAAATCAGAATATTATCAGTCAGTGCTCCTGATGTCCTCTTTTTTGTCCCATTCCAGTCACTCCTCCTCCCTCCAATGTTAGCCACTATCCTGACTTCTAACACCAAAATAATAGTTTACCTGTTTCTGCATTTTATGTAAATGGAATCACACAGTACGCATTCTTTTGTGCATGGAAATATGATGTCTGAAAGGTTCTTCAATATTGTGGAACAAAGCTGCAATTCATTCATTCATTTGCCTGGCTGCATAGTATTCCATTGTGTGAATATATTACAGTTTTGTTATCTGTCCTTTTATTGACGGGCAATCGGGCATTTTCCAGCTTTCATTAGTTAGAAATAGTGCTGTTATGGCCATTCCTATACATGTTTGTTGTTGTTGTTTTCATGAACATTTGTCTGCAATGAATTCTGTTTGATATATGCCTAAGAGTAAAATTGCAGCGTTTCAGTGTTTTGGTTGCTCTACCTCCTTGGTGACACTAGGTATTGTCTGCCTTTTCATTTTAGCAATTCTTGGTATTTTAGTAGTATAATTTATCAGTTATATTTTAGCAATATAGTGGTAAAGGATTGTGATTTCGTTTTCCCTGATGGCTAGCCTGAGCCTGCTTTCATACATTTCTTGATCATTTGGATATCTTCTTTTACCAAATACCTCTTCACGTCTTGCTCATTTTCTGTTGGGATGTCTGTCTCATTCTTACAGACCTGTTTTATTCCTTTATCTATTCTGAATTTAAGTCTGAGCTGAGTTTTGTATTCATAAATTATTTTTATGAGAAGATATGACCCCATTACATGAGTGGATTAAAAACAAAATGAAGTGTTTTCAATTTATGTGGCAAATATTTATCAAGCATCTGCTACATGCCAGACACTGTCTAGGCTATGTGGAAATTGAATTTTAAGGCACGGACCCTTGCCTTAACAAGTTACAGAATAGTGAACTATAATTATACACGTTCAAGTCCTCTCTCTCCACACCAGAGCTCAAACAATTCAGACGCCTTCCACCACAAAAGGCCTGAAAACCAGCCCAAGAGGACACAGTCTTGGGCCCAAACCCACAGCTTTGAATTAAATGAATCAAATTATAGGAAAGCCTCTTAATTCAATGTTGTGTTTTGGCCTGCCGCCGTTGTGTGCTGGCTGGGTTTCAGGGTCTCTGGTCAACGACACAGATCATGAGAAAGGGAGGTGCTTGCGTGTTCAGGCTGTTCAATTTAGGTACTAAGAATGCTGGAGAAAGAGTCAGAAGCAGAAATGCTTAATCTAAGAATCAAAGGCACAATTTTCACAGCTACTACAGGAAATGAGGCTGGGAGGAGTTTTCTATTTGCAAGCTGGGCTAGCCATGAAAGGACAGAACCACAGTAATTTTTGCTATAACCACTGCCTTCTAAGCCAGTACAGCTCTGGCCTCTCTGCCTATCTCCCCTGTTAAACGTAAATTTCCTTTGCTAGTCTCTGCCCAAGCTCACTCAATGACTATTTCATTACTTCCAAAGAAAGATATATATGTATATGGTTATTAAATCCAAATAACTCATCTTTTCATTGTCTGAAATTAAAGATTGAAAAATATCTTTGATGGCTGAAAGGATTTACAAATAGTCCCGAGTTTAAATCTTCTTAACCCTACAGTGAACACTATGTTACGTTCAGTATGCTCCAAGTGAAGTAAGTGTTGAAAACTTATCCCCAGGAAAAAATTAAAATAAAATTGAATTTTATTTGGAAATTCTTAAATTACATGTGTCATCTTAGGTAATAAAATACATTCATTTGCTCATATAAAACCATAAATACACAATATAAAACATAATCAGTTCTAGATTATCACCAGTCTAACAAAATCAGTTAGAAATATCTTAAATTACTTTTTCTGAATATGGCCATTTCATCTGGGAAAACTTGGAAAATAAAGGAAAGTACACAGTAGCATAAAACAAAATCACCCATAATCCTAACTGCCCTAGCTCCTATGTTATATCAATATTTTGATATAATTTCTATCCATTTTTCCCATATATGCCTTTTGTATAATATCATATGCCCAAATTTTAATGCTAATTATAAAATTAATTTAAATTCATGGAATCAGAATTATATCATGTTTAAAAACCTCCTAGTTAACCTAATTTCTAATGTTGGCAAAACATACCATGAGAGAGAGATTCATCTTAATTTATATAACTATCTTTCTTCTTTCAGGCTTCTAGGATTATTTTAACTTCTTTTAACAATAGCAAATAGTGCTGAGGTAAAGATTTTTGTACAATAAAAGCTACTTTTTAATTTTGTATATTCCCTCAGAATATATTCCTAATATTTAAAATATGGTATAGAAACATTTTTAAAGACAGAGCATAGTTTCAAAATACTTTCCAGCAAGGTTTTTTCAATTTTGTATAAATATCTGTCTTATTTTACTCTCTTATACATGACATACATCTTCGTGTATGTCTTACTCATTGTTGGTAGATGAAAATGTGAATTGCTTTTACTTCCTATCTTTGATTTCCAGGACAGCAAATATTTTCGAGTATTTATTTATCACATGATTTTCTTATTTATTTACCAAATACTTATTGAGCACCTACTAAGTGACAGACAGTGTTCTCGGTGCTAACCAGACAAATTGACTACCTTCATAAAGTTATTCTATATACCAAAGAGCACAAGACCCCAGGAGGCATCGCTAGGGAAAGGAAATCCTCTTTTGAAGGGGAAGCAGTCACACATACTAGGGTGTTCTTAAAATTTACTGCACACATCCAGGGCAAGACCCAGAGAAAATTGAAAGGAACTGAACTGCTAACCTCAGGCTGTTCTAAAGTTTCAGTATAAATTGGGTTAAGCATTAATGAAGAACCTTAATGCAAAGACAAGCTACACTAAAACATTAGGCTAGAGGAAGAATCTGACCTCAAGAGTTAGCAAATCCAAAGATCAAATGCCCAGACTTCAACAAAAGACCAAAATTTATACTAAGAAATAGGAAAAGATGGCCCATTAATGGGACAAATAAAAGAATGGAGAAAGCACAGCCATTGGCACAATTAATCAAAGACATTAAGTCAACTCTTCTAAAAAAATTCAATGAGCTGAAGGAAAGCATGGACATAGAATAGAATAAAAGAAATCAAGAAGATTATACATAAACAAAAGGAATAATTAAAAATTTTCAAAAGGAACCAAATTCCTTTATTTAGATATTTAGGGGATAAACAATGCAATAACAGAGATTAAAAATACATTTGAAGTGTTTAACAGCAGACTTGAATAGGCAGAAGAAAGAGTCAGTGAACAGGACAATTTAAATCATACAGACTGAAGAGCAGATAGAGAAAAGAAAATAGTGAGCATAGCCTAAGGGGCTGTGCTGTTATGTACCCCCAAAAAGTCCATGTTCTTTTAATCCACTCTTGTGGGGGCGGACCTGTTGTTGAGTGGGAACTTTTGGTTAGGTTGTTTTCATGGAGATGTGACCCCACCCAGTCACAGTGGGTCTTAATCTGCTGCTGGATCCTTTAATAGGGAGATATTTTGGAGAAAGCATAGATGCTTGGAGACTCTGGGAGATGCTAAGCTAAGAGATGAAATCCAGAGTTTGCCCTGGAGAAGCTAAGAGAGGACCCACAGATGCTTAGAGAGAGAAATGCCCCAGAGATGCTAAGAGAACACCCTTAGGACACAGAGAGAAAGCCACAGGAATCAGAAGCTGAAAGCAACAAACCAGGAGCAAGGGCCAGCAGATGTCAGCCACATGCCTTTCCAGCTGACAGAGGTGCTCCAGATGCCAGTGGTCTTTCTTTAGAGTTTAGGTATCATCTTGTTCATGCCTTAATTCAGATATTTTCATGGCTTTAGAACTGTAAAATTGTAACCTAATAAATCCCCTTTGTAAGAGCCAATCCAGTTCTGGTATATTGTATTCCAGCATTTTTAGTTAAACTGAAATAGGGACCTACTGAACTCCTATAGGCATTCTAGAGGTAGAAGAGAAAGAAAAAGGAGCAGAAAGAATATTTGAAGAAACAAATGGTCAAAGTCCTCCAACCATTTACATGAATACACAAATGGAAGAAGTACAATGAACTCCAAACAGAATAAACCAAAAAAGGGCTACTAAAAGACAAATCATAATAGAAGTGTCCCATACCAAAGATGACAGAATTCTGAAAGTAGAAAGAGAAGCAATTTCTCACACACAACAGATCCTCAATGAGATTAAGTGCCAGTTTCTCTTCAGAAACCATGGAGGTAAGAAGGCATTAGGAAACATATTTAAAGTACTGACAGAGAGAAAGTTTAAGACATTCATGAATAACAAAAGCTGTGGCAGTGGGCCATGGTGGCTCAGTGGCAGAGTTCTCATCTGCCATGCAGGAGAACTGGGTTTGGCTCCCGGTACATGCCCATGTAAAAAGAACAAAAGCTGAGGGAGTTTATCACCATGAGACCTGCCCTATAAGAAATGCTAAAGGGCGTAATTTAGGTTGAAAGGAAAAGACAGTAGATAGTGGCTTAGAGTCATAAGAAGACATAAAGATCTCCAGCCAAAATGACCACATAGGTAAATATAAATGTCAGTATGTAATTCTAGTTTTTATTTCTTATAAGATAAAGAATACAATTGAACTAGGATTAATCTGTTTTTAATAGAAAACCTAATTTTGTTATGTGTATATAAAATATAAAGAGGTAAGATGTGACAAAAACAATATATTAAGGGTGAACAGAGGAGTAAAAGAGCAGATATCATGTATGCCCTTGAAATTAACTTGCTATCTTTTCAAGCTAGATGATTATAGATTTAGGATGTTAATATAAATCACATAATAACCACAAATAAGTAATTAAAACATATACAGAAATGAAAATCAGAAGAGGACCAATATGTTTCACTACAAAAATTAAATATTTACAAAAGAAGCCTGTTCTGAAGGCAAAGAGGGAAAACAGGTATGAGACATCCAAGAAACAAAGGACAAAATGGCCTCAATAAACCCTACCTTAAAAGTAATTCCTCTGAATGTAAATGGATTAAACTCTCCAATCAAAAGATACAGATTAGGGGAATGGATAAGCAAGTGTGATCCAACTATATCTTGTTTAAAAAGCTCACTTTAGACCCATAGACACAAATAGGTTGAAAGTGAAAGGATGAATAAAAATATTCCACACAAATAGAGAACTGGGGTGACAACACTAATATCAGACAAATTAGACTTTAAGTCAAAAGTTGTTATAAGAGACAAAGAAGGACACTGTATATTAGTAATAGGAACATACCACCAAAAAGATAAAACAATTATAAATATTTATGCACCTAATCACAGAGCCCCCCAAAATACTTGAGACAAACATTGCCAAAATGGAAGGGAGATATAGACCTTTCTACAATAAATGTTGGAGACGTCATATACTACTTTCATTAATAGATAGCAGATACAGACAGATGACCAATAAGGAAACAGAGAACTTGAACAGTGCTATAAACAAACTAGACCTAACAGACATCTACATAACACTCCACCCAACAACAGCAGAACACACCCTTCTCAAGTGCACATGGATCGTTCTCCAGGATAGGTCATGTGTTAGGTCACAAACCTCAACAAATTTTAAAGGATTGAAATTTACAAAGCATCTTTTCCAACCAAAATGGAATGAAGCTAGAAATCAATAATAGTAGGAAAACTGAAAAATTCACATATATGTAGAATTTAAACAAAACACTCTTAAACAATCAGAGGGTTGAAGAAAAACTCACAGGGGAAATAAGGAAATAGCTTGAAATAAATGAAACAAAACCTAACATATCAAAACTTATGGGATGCAGCAAAGGCAGTAAGCAGAGGGAAATTTATAGCTATAAATGACCACATTAAAAAAGAATAAAGTTCTCAGTTAATACCCTTCCTCTGCATCTGGAGGAATGAAAAAATGAAAGACAGCTCTAAACCTAAAGTTAGTAAAAGGAAAGAAATAATAGTGCAGAGAAAACGGAAACAGAGAATAGAAAAATAATTGAAGGAATCAATAAAACCCCAAGCTGGTTCTTTAAAAAGATCAATCAAATTGACAAACCTTTAGCTAGACTCACACAAAAAATAGAGAAAGGACACAAATAACTAAAATCCAAAATGAAAAAAGGAATCTTACAATGAATCCATCAAAACCTAAAAGGATTATAAGGAAAGCAATACGAGCAATCATGTTTTACTTATATAATCTATAAGAAATGGAAAAATTCCTAGAAACACACAATTTGCCAAAACTGACTCATGTAGAAATAGAAGATCTCAACAAGTCAATAACAAGTAAAGAGATTAAGTCAATAATCAAAAACACTGCCCCCCCCCCAAAAGAAAAGTACAGGAACACACAGCTTTACTAGTGTATTCTGTAAAACATTCAAAGAAGAATTAATCCTAATCCTGCTCAAACTCTTCCAAAAAATTGAAGAGGAGAGAACACTATCTAAGTTAATTGATGCAACCAACATCATCCTAATACCAAAGAAAGATAACGACATGACAAGAAAATTAAAGTACAGACCAATTTTCCTTATGAATATACAGCAAAAATCCCCAATAAAGTAGAAGCAAATCAAATTCAGTTCAAAGTTTATTAAAAGAATTATGCCCCATGATCAACTGAAATTTATACCAGGTATCCATGGGTGGTACAGTCAATGTAATAAGCACATTAAACAGAATGACAAAATTACATGGTCTTCTCAGTTGATACATAAAAGGCACTTTGCAAACTCCAATACCCTTTCATGATACAAACACTCAGAAAATAGGAATAAAAACGAATTTCTTCAACATGTTTTCAAGTGCATACATGAAAAAAAAGCACAGCTAATATTATACTCAATGGCGAAACATATTTCTGAGGTCAGAAACAAAACAAGGAAGCCAATTTTCACCATTGCTATTCAATACTGTAGTTGTAGTCCTTGCTAAGGGAAATTAGGCAAGGAAAAGAAATAAAAGGCATATGAATTAGAAAAGACGAAGTAAAACTACCTCCATTTGTGGATGACACATGGTCCTCTCTCTATATAGAAAATCACAGAGAATCTACAAGAAAACTACTAGAACTGACAAATGAATTCACCAAAATTGCAGGCTACAAGATTAACATGCAAAAATCAGTTGTACTTCCATATACCAGCAAATAATAGTCTAAAATGGAAATTTTTAAAAAGTAGCTTCTAAAAGATCAAAATACTCAAGAATAAATTTAATCACAGAGATGAAGGATTTATGCACTGAAAACTACAAAACTTGTTGGAAGAAATTAAGAAGATCTAAATGCTTATCTACAAATACAATGCAATACCTATCAAAATCCCTGCAGCCTTTTTTGCAGAAATGGAAAAGCCAATCCTCAAATGTATGCAGAATTGCAAGGGGCCCCAAATAGCCAAATTAATATTGCCAAAGAAGAACAAAGTCAGAGGCCTCATACCTCCCAATTTCAAAACTTACTACTAAGTCAGTGTGGCCTAAAGATAAATATATGGACTAACGTAATAAAAATTGAGAGTAAAAAAATTAACCCTATGCATTGACGGTGAACTAATTTTTGACAAGGGTGCCATATATATTAGTTGGGAAAAGAAAATTCTCTTCAACAACTAGTGCTGGAAAAACTGGATATTCACTTACAAAAGAATGAAGTTAGACCCCTACCTCATGCCCTATACAGTAATTAACTCTAAAATGGATCAAGGACCTAAACATAAGACCTAAAACCATAAAACTCCTAGAAGAAAACATTGGAGGGAACCTTCATAACCTTGGATTTTGTAGTGATTTCTTAAATATGATACCAGAAGCAAGAAAAAAAAATAAAGTGGACTTCATCAAAATTTACAACTTTTGTGCCTCAAAGAATATTACCATGGGAATAAAAAGACAACCTCCAGCAAGAGACAAAATAATTGTTAACTTATAACTGATAAGGGTCTAATATGCAGAACAATGTATAAAGAACTGCTACAGCTTAACAAGACAAATAACCCAATTTTTTTTATGGCCAAAGGCTTCAATAAACATTTCTCCAAAGAAAATACACAAATAGCCAATAAGCACAAGAAAAGATGCTCAACATCACTGGTCATTAGGGAAATTCAAATCAAAATGACAATGAGATGCAACTTCAACCCCAAAGAATGACTATTATTTTAAAAAAACCTGACAAACAGAAAATAATAAGTGCTAGCAAGGTAGAAGAGAAATAGGAAATCTAATAAATTGCTGGTGGCATTGTAAAACATGAATCTTGTCATTGTAAGAACTGTGGAATTCAGTTTAGTGATTCCTCAGGAACTTGAAAATACAATTACCATTAAATCCAACAATTTCACTTCTTGGCAGATACCCAAAATGGGCACTTGCACAGATATTTGAATACCAATGTTTATAGCAGCATTACTCACAAATGCCAAAAGATGGAAGAAACCCAAGTATTCATCAACAGATGAATGCATATACAAAATGTGATATTATTCAGCTGCAAAAAAAATGAAATTCTGATGCATTCTATAACACAGACGAACATTGATGATACCATGTTGAGTAAAATAAACCAGACGCAAAAAAACACAAATACCGTCTGCTCTTACTTATATGTAACATAGAGAACAGCAAACTTCACAGAGGCAGATAGGAGTTTATAGGTTATGAGGCATCAGGGGAGCAGGGAGGTGGAGGTTAGTTATACGTTAATGGGTGCAGAATTCCTGTTTGAGGTGATGAAAACACTGGGATGGTAGGCTTTGATGAGGGTAGTACAATATTGAGTGTATAATTAATACTACCAAATCATACACTTGAAAGTGGTTAAAATGGGAAATTCTGAATTGCAATTTGTTACTACAATAAAAGTTCAAATCTGAAAAAAGAAATGTGACTCAAAAAAGTAAATAACATCCACAATATTTGGCAATTACAAAACAATCCAACATTAAATTTCCTAGATCTGATTTACTCTCTTATCAGAAGCCTCATGATCTTAACTACTGGCCATCCAACCATATGCCTTCACTGCTTCCAATACTGCTAGCTTTTCCAGTAAATAATATGTTATCATTCAAACGTAAAGACAAAATTTATCCACAATTCCTTTTTTCCCCCACGAGTACTGATGTATGCTTATGATGGTTATACCCAATACTCTTATTAAGTCTGCTCTGCTATTCACACAGCACATCTGTGTGATAGCTAACCACTCTAAATGATTGTAATCATGACACTGAACTTTGTTTTTCTCTGAATATATAAAAACCAGGTGGTTTGAGAATCAATCCAATGGGGTAAAAATGGTAGTAAATAATAGTACAAACTCATAAGGTTACTGTGTGAATTACATAAGTTATTTACATGGTTAGCGTTGTGCCTACCACATATTAAGTGCTCAAGAAAGATTTCAATATTATCATTATTAACTTAATTAACATACTATATTATGCTACTGGGATAAGCAGCCCAAACTTGAATCTCATCATTCTCTTACAATCATTTCCTGGAATTCAAGGAATGAGATCTCAGGAGAATCTGGTTGTAATGTTGACTGCCATTTAAAATCACAACAATATACAATCCCTGTCTGTTCCCAAGTTTCCTTGTGAGAACCAGCACCATTTGAAATGCTAGGGGATCATGTCAAATTTAGTTATGCCTCTATTTCATAGTCCCCTGAAAATCTCATTCAAATTTGCTGAGAATATGGAATGAATCAAAAGCAATGCTCTGTGTGTTTCAGGAACTTTTAACTATTTCATACCAAACTGTGACTAAAAAGAACAAACATATTACCAAAGTGGGAAAACATATTTAAATGGACCACCAGAGCCAGGAAACATATTCATTCTTTTAAGTGTTTTTGTGTTGCTTTTCCTGATTAATCTTCCATTTACAAACCACCAACTCTCATCACCTCATCGCAGGAAATGTTCCTTTGATAGGAAATGTAAATTTTCAAATCTATCATTTCCCCACCCTCTTCACTCTTCTGGATATATGGATTCTTATTTTTAAATAGATTCAATAGAGGTAGTAAGGAATAGTTCTTCTCTCACACATTTTCCTCTCTACATTTCTTTCTCTTTTCCCTAAATGTAGACGTTGGCAAATAAAAGTTTGAAGTCATTGTCCCTTAAAAGGCTGATTTGAAATTTTCCTAAGTCATTTTCTTAAGTTCTATGAAAACATCTTAAATCTATGAGTGGGTCAATAAAAACACTTTGAAGCAGAGCCCAGGTAACATTGGCCATCAAAATTCATCATGATGTGCTCGGCACAAAAGATTTCTTAATGAATTATCCATTAAGATGTCAGGTACGTTAATTTGTATGGACTTTTAAGAAAGTGGAAGGAGAGGGAAATGGTTAAGTACCCTGGATTTTAAAGGAAATCAATAGGCATTGAGACCAGGGTTGCAATAACTGCCACGATTCCTTTCCACTTTCTCTACCTCTATAAACCTGTTATTATATTCTCCCAAACAAACACACTCTAGTTACTGTACTGGGAAAATAGAGTATGTAAATTGACTTCAGAGTCCCTTTGGATTTTGATTCATAAGTGGGATTTTAAAAATTAATATTGAAATATTTAATATTAAATTACCATCATCGCCCATAAGCTCCTTCTTCCTCACCCCAAGACCACACAGAATTAAAAAAGAAACAAAGAGTCTGGCCATCCTAAAAGTCTGGACTCTATAACAGACGTGCATCTTTTACCACTTACTCCCAGACAGAAAGTAGTGGAGTATGAATCACTTCACTTGAAAATGCTTTTCCCACTCTTCAACTGCGCCACCTAATGGCAAGAGGCACAAATGGCAGCCATTTTCTTGATTCCACAGTCGAATAAGTCCGACAGTAATTTGCCGTATCTGTACAAAGTTGTGGCTTGTGATTGAGGCATTGATTTTTCCCTTAGCCCACCCCTACGTCCCCACAGTCCACTCTAAGTCAATTTGCAACAGCCTAAGAGAAAGCAATCGCATGTAACCCACAGAGCCCACAATCCAATTCTAGGTACTCGAAAGTTAGTGGCACGTGTAATGCCACTTACAAGCTATCTGAATCCAGGCACTGTTAAATTTCTCTTCTGTTTAACTTATCTCTAAGGATAATCTTCACCATTGAAGGGCTGCTGTGAGGTTTACATGAGATGGAAGATGAAAATGCTTAGCACATTCTTACTCTATTTATCATAAGAAAGGACCATAAAACTCACCAACCACCCACCACTCCCATTTTACAAAGAGAGGAAACTGAAGCCCCATGAGGTTACATGACTTTCTAGAAAACAGGTACATATTTAGTGGTAGAATCCATTTCCTCAAGAAAGAGGTGTATCCTCCAAATTGCTTCATCCATCACCACTGGGATTTAATTCTGATAATTAAATCCTTCTACTCTTCCACTCTTAAGTGTAAAGTTAAATTAAAGTTAAGGGAAAAAGTGAAGGGGAGCGTATTTTTGAGTTAGAACATTAGTTTAGGACACAAAAAATTAAAATTATGTATGCAACAAAATAAAGCACAGTCTTGCATAAGGAACTTTAGCAAAATAGGTCTAACCAGCATGTTCCATATAAGGAAAGTTAGTGTGCTGGTTTGAAAGGAAGTATGCCCCCTAGAAAAGCCAGGTTTTAATCAAAATCCCATTTCATAAAGATAGAATAATCCGTATTCAATACTGTATGTTTGAAACTGTTATCAGATCATCTCCCTGGATGATGTGATTTAGTCAAGAGTGGTTGTTAAACTGGATTAGGTGATGACATGTCTCCACCCATTTGGGTGGGTCTTGATTGGTTTATTGGAGTCCTATAAAAGAGGAACTATTTGGAGAAAGATAGAGATTCAGAGAGAGCAGAGCAGAATGATACAACCACGAGAAGCAGAGCCCACCAGCCAACGACCTTTGGAAATGAAGAAGGAAAATGTCTCCCGGGGAGCTTCATGAAACAGGAAGCCAGGAGAAGAAGCTAGCAGATGATGCCATGTTCACCATGTGCCCCCTCCAGATGAGAGAGGAACCCTGACCGTGTTCACTATGTGCCTTTCCAGCTGAGAGAAACTCGGATTGTGCTCGCCACGTGCCTTCTCACTTGAGAAAGAAACCCTGAACTTCAATCAGCCTTCTTGAACCAAGGTATCTTTCCCTGGGTGCTTTAAATGGAACATTTCTATAGATTTGTCTTAATTCGGACATTTTCTTGGCCTTAGAACTGTTAACTAGCAACTTATTAAATTCCCCTTTTTAAAAGCCATTCCGTTTCTGGTATATTGCATTCTGGCAGCTAGCAAACTAGAACAGTTAGCATACTGGGTAAAACTGGTAATGCTTTCAGAGCCCGGGGTTTCATGTCAATAACTGAAACTAGCCATGGTAATTTGAAAGGTTTTCCATTATTCCTCCACATCACCTAGAGTTAGCCTCTCTGTGCCCCAGCAGCAGAGTTTGACCCTGATCACATCCCTTTATGTCTTTAAGAACTTACTTAAAACTCTTTCTTGGGAAGTACTGAGCCATTTCCTTTGTGGTTATATTATAGTTTTGGGTTGTTCTGGAGTTTTGTGTGTCTTTTATTCTTGGTAATAGCATTTGAACTACAGAATACCTGTCCCAAATTTACCTCTCAAGTACATGATACAGATTATCATGCTAAAAAAGCGGCTTTAATCAAAGTGGGGTCCTCGTGCCGTTTTCATGAGAATTACTGGGAGCTTATTTGAATGTGGAGATTGCTGGACCCCATCTCAGACCTACTGAATCAAAGAAGCTTTGGGTGAAATTCAGGAATATGCATTTCAGCAATCATTCCTGATGATTGTAATACACATTAAATTGTGAGAATCATTGCCAGGAGGATTACAGAAAAGGCGCCACCAACCACAAAGGGCAAAGGAAAAAAATAAATTTTCTGCTTATCTCAGAAAGCCCAGCGCTTGGCACCCTTTTTCACATGGCAGCACGGATCAAGCCTGTAAAACTTCTTAAATTAATGACAGGATCCACTAGCAGGTTTTTAAATGATTTGTTCCTAGTCCCTGTTCTGAGAATAAATTACACAGAAACACTAACAGATGGTTTTCATTTATCTGTTTTTTAAACAACCTAAGTAAATTAAAAAGCACAATGTGTTATTATCAAGTAACAGCTGCACCAAAACCTACCAAATTAAAATTCAAGGTCATTTTTAATGACCGCAAAAAAGATATATGGGCTTATGCATTTATTTTTTGTAATTAAAAACCTGGGCTAATTATATTATTTCATAAATCACTTTGGTCATTTAGTATAAAATGTAAGTGTTGCTTCTCTTTCTCCTTTTTCACTCAACAGTGTCATTCTTTCCAGCTCTTTAATTTCTATTCCACATTGCTTGTCTATTTATTACCCTGTATATTCACCTCTAGAGAAATTATCCTGTTTCTACACGTTTCCTCAGTGTGCAGGTTTATCTACACATCATTAATTTCCTCTGAATAGCTTGATTCCTTGATTAGCTCTTCTGGCAGGATTTGATCTTTCTGGTAGGAAACATGGCTTTACATTTACCCAAGTGCAGAGGCATCGGTGGCTCTGATCTTGTAGACAGAAAAGTTGAGATGGACAAAAAACTGAGTGATCTAAATTATACTATATCTCTTCTCTTCTCTGATCACAATAATCCTTCTCTTCCCTTCAGTAAAGCACAGGTTTTGGTTGTGCTCTGGATAGTCTGAGGGTGATTCAGCAAGGCAACTCACCAAAGAGAGACCATGAAAAGGAACTGCCTCTATTGACAGTGCCCTTAGCTATTACTGCTGAGACTGGAAGCTTATTTATTTCTTCTAACCTTTAAGATAAGGAGGCACTGTTTTCATCCTCTTGCCTCATCAAGCCTTCAGATATGCATTAAGAGCTAAGACTGGGGAAGAAAATACTGACATTGAATAGAAAATAGTAGGAGAGGACTGGCCACAGGACATTTCCACTGCCTTACTGGGAATCTGGGAGGAGTACAAGGAAGGGTATTGAAGAAGGGAGCCTTCCAGTAGCAACCAGCTGATGGAGCCTAATCTATTAGTTGTGGACCTTTTTCTGGGAATGAATACATTATTTGAATATATTATCCTCAATATGCTGCAAGGCTGCTCTAATACCCCTCAATTTACAAATAGCCATTTATCCTCTAGGTTGTCCCATAATTACACTCTTTTATAATACTTTCTTTAAGGAAAATCATTATTTAATAAAAAGATTTTTCCCAAATTCTTAATATAAAGAAGAATCAATAATTTGATTAAGAGAAATTAACGATAAATTAATTTCATCATTCTTTAATTATAAATGATAATACAAAATATCAAATAAATAGTGAAACTAAGAACACAAAATATTCAAAAGAAATCTTCTATTTACAAATAACAGGAAAAACAAACAGAGCCTCTGTTTAAAACTTATACTTGGATTGGGGACTTCGCGAAGATGGCCAAATAGACTAGCTCAAGCTTAGCCCTGCTCCACGGAAAAGTTAAAGAAGGGACAGGAGGGCAACTGAGGCAGCGATTCGGGAGTGTGGCTGACCTGGGAGAGCCTTCTGCACCAGATGGGGCAGCCCTGGTTGCAGAGGCCGAGGAACTGAGAGGTAGAAAGCTGGAGCCTGGTGCAGAGGTACAGAGCCGCAGACCCCGCGGGAGCGCATGGAGGAAAGCCTGGGACTGGGAAGTAAGCCAGGGCACGTTCCTTGGGTGCTCTACCCTCACCAGCGCAGCCCCATGGCCGGCCACTCACCCTACACCCCATGCACCTGAACCCCATCACCCATTCCCATTTCCCATGCTCCAGGCACCCCCACCTCACCAGCCCCCAATGCACATACCTGCGCGCCACCTCCACCCCAAGTGCAGCCCAACCCACCTCTCCTGCACCCCTCCTGAGCACTACCTCCCCCTCCCTGTTCCCTCCAGGCTATTGCCAGTGCATAAAGGCTGCTGGCACTAACCTCCACACCTAGGCTACCCCTGCCCCCCCACCCTGCCCATAGTATTACACAGTCTCATTCTGTCCCAACAAAGATCTACTCATTCATTTACAGCACTCCCAGGCCCACACATGTGCACGGGTCCCCAGTCATGTCATTCAGCTCTGGGAATGGCACTTTACAGTAGTCCTAGAACTGCTCATACACACAGTCCTCAGCCACACTTCCCAGCTCTGAGATAGGCTGACCTGTACAGCCAGGTCACATATGCACCCAAATCATGAAGGCATAATGCCGACCTGCTGCCACAGCTCTGTGCATGCGTGCAAAGCGTACTGTGCCTTTAGCACACCAGGGCTATGCACCCGCCCCAGACCAGTGCACCTGCACAGCTACATCCTCCCTGGCCACTGGGCACCCACGTTCACAACCATCAGCATAACATCCCCAACCTAGGCATATACCTGCCCTGAAACAAATCACCACATTGAGTGGCCACCCCGTGCCCTGCTCCCTGCTGTACAACCATCCTGCACACACAAGGCCTTAGACTACTGAAAGAAATCAACTCCCAAAGTAAATCCATCAAGATATTTACATGCCATGAAGACAGCAGAAGATCACTAGCATGTCACAATGCAGACAGATACAGCCCTGCCTAATGACCAAATTAAAACACCGGAGGAGACACAGATGCTGGAACAACTATCAGAGATGTTCATATGACTCTACTTCATAAAATAAGTGGGACAGCAGACGACATAAAGGAGATCAAGAAGACAGTAGGAAAACATAAAGAGGAATTTGAAAGAATAAATAGAAAAATAGTGGATATCACAGAGACTAAGAATTCTGTTGACCAAATAAAAGACATACTAGAGGCACACAACACCAGCCTTGAAGAGACAGAAGAAAGAATAAGTGATATAGAGGACAGAATAATTGACTTTGAAGACTCAAAACAGCAAATGGAAAAAAAAGATGGAAAAAAAATTGAATGGGAACTCAGGGAAATGATAGACAAGACAAAGCACACAAATATAAGAACCACTGGTGTCCCAGAAGGAGAAGAGAGGAATAAAGGGCTAGGAAGAATGGTTAAGGATATAATGGGGAAAAACTTCCCAACCCTCATAAAGGACATAAATATACAAGCCAAAGAAGTCCAAAGAACTCCAAACAGAATAAATCCAAATAGGCCTTCCCCAAGGCACATACTAATCAGTCTGTCAATGTTGAAGAGAAGCAGAAAATCCTGAAAAAGCGGCAAGAGAAAAACAATCTACTATATACAAGGGAAATCAAATAAGACTGAGTTCAGACTACTCAACTAGCACCTTGGAGGCGAGAAGTCAGTGGTATGATATATTCAAGATCCTGAAAGAGAAAAACTTCCAGCCAAGAATCCTGTACCCATCAAAATTGTCCTTCAAAATTGAGGGAGAGATTAAAATTTTCATAGACAAAGAGGTAGTGAAAGAATTTGTCAACAAGAGACCATCTCTACAAGAAATACTAAAAGAAGTTCTGCAGGCTGAAAAAAAAGACAGGAGAGGAAAGTCTGGAGGAGGGCACAGAATTTAAATTACCACTAAGGGTAATTTAAACAATACAAAGAGAAAGAGGGAAAAGAATATACAGATCTGACAAATAAAGGTAAAAACATAAGACGGTGGAATCAAGAAACGTTTTCAGTAATAACTTCAAATGTTAATGGACTGAATTTACCAACGAAAAGATACAGATTTGCAGAATGGATTAAGAAACCTAATCCAGCTATATGCTGCTTACAAGAGACTCATTTTAGACACAAGGATACAAGTAGATTGAAAGTGAAAGGATGGAAGATTTTCCATGAAAATTGAAACCAAAAGAAAGCACAAGTAGCCATACTAATATCAGCCAAAATAGACTTTAAATGTAAAGACATCATGAGAGACAAAGAAGGACACTATATACTAATTAAAGAGCCAATTCACCAAGAAATATAAGAACCTTAAATGTTTATGCTCTTAATCAAGGTGCTCCAAAGTACATGAGACAGACATTGGCAAAACTGAAGGGAGCAACAGATGTTTCAACAATAATACTGGGAGACTTCAATACACCACTCTCCTCTACAGATAGAACAACAAGACAGAAGATTAACAAGGAAATAGAGAAGTTAAATAACTTGATAAATGAATTAGACCTAACAGACATATATAGGTCATTGTACCCCAAAACACAAGGTTATATATTCTTCTCTAGTGCTCATGAAACATTCTCCATGATAGATCATACGCTGGGGTACAAAACAGGTCTTTCTAAATATAAAAATACTGAAATTATTCACAGCACTTTCTCTGATCACAACAGGATGAAGATGAATCTTAATAACCACCAGAGAAAGAGAACATTCAAAAATATATGAAGATTAAATAACACACTCTTAAATAACCAGTGGGTCAAAGAAGAAATTACTAGAGAAATCAGTAGCTATCTGGAGATGAATGAAAAAGAGAACACAACTTATCAGAACTTACAGGATGTGGCAAAGGCTGTGCTGAGAGGGAAATTTATTGCCCTAAATGCCTATATTAAAAAACAAGAAAGAGCAAAAATCAAGGTCTTAACAGCAAACCTGGAGGAACTTGAGAAAGTACAGCAAATTAACCCCAAACCAAATAGGAGAAGAGGAATAAAGATTAAAGCAGAGATAAATGAATAGGAGAACAAAAGAACAGAAAGAATCAATAAAATAAAAAATTGGTTCTTTGAGAAATTCAATAAAATTGATGGGCCATTAGCAAGATTGACAAAGAAAAAAAGAGAGAGAGGATACAAATAAACAAAATCAGAAATGAGAAGGGGTGTGTTACCACAGACCCTGAAGGAATAAAAGAAATCATAAGAGGATACTATGAACAACTATACATCAACAAACTAGACAACTTAGATGAAATGGACAAATTCCTGGGAACACATAAACAAGCTACATTGACTGAGGAAGAAATAGAAGATCTCAACAAATCAAGTACAAGTAAAGACATTCAATCAGTCATCAAAAATCTTCCTACAAAGAAAAGCCCAGGTTCAGATGGCTTCACAGGAGAATTTTATCAAACATTCCAGAAAGAATTAACATCAATCTTGCTCAAATTTTTCCCAAAAATTGAGGAAGAAGAAACTCTTAACTAACTCATTTTATGAAGCTAATATCAGTCTAATACCCAAACCGGGTAAAGATGCTGTAAGAAAGGAAAATTACAGGCCAGTCTCCCTAATGTACACAGATGCAAAAGTTCTCAATAATGTATTAGCAAATTGAATCCAACAGCACAATAAAAGAATTATACACCATGACCAAGTGGGGTTTATACCAGGAATGAAGGGATGGTTCAACACAAGAAACTCAATTAATGTAATACAGCACATTAAAAAATCAAAAGGGAAAAATCACATGCTATCTCGATTGATGCTGAAAGAGCACTTGACAAAATTCAGCATCCTTTTCTGATAAAAACACTCAAAAAGCTAGGAATCAAAGGTAATTACCTCAATATGATAAAGGGAATATATGAAAAACTGATAGCCAGCATCATACTCAATGGGGAGATACTGAAATCCTTCCCCCTAAGATCAGGTACAAGACAAGGATGCCCACTGTCATGACTATTATTCAACATTGTGTTAGAAGTTCTAGTTAGAGCAATCAGGCAGGACAAAGAAATAAAAGGCATCCAAATAGGAAAGGAAGAGGTAAAACTCTCATTATTTGCAGATGATATGATACTATACTTGTAAGATCCTGAGAAATCTACAGCAAAGTTACTTGAGCTAATAAAGAAATTCAGCAAGATGGCAGGATATAAAATTAATGTGCAAAAATCAGTAACATTTCTATACACAAGCAACAACCTAGCTGAGGAGTCAGTCAAGAAAAAAATTCCATTCAAAATAGCAACTCAAAGAATCAAATACTTAGATTGAACTTAACTAGGGATGTATAGGACTTGTGCACAGAAAACTACATAAGATCGCTAAAAGAAATCAAAGGAGATCTAAATAGCTGGAAAGTCATTCCCTGCTCATAGACAGGAAGGCTAAATATAGTTAAGATGTCAATTCTCCCCTAATTGATTTACAGATTCAACACAGTACCAATCAAACTTCCAACAACCTACTTTGAAGATTTGGAAAAGCTAACTACCAAATTCATCTGGAAGGGAAAGAGACTCTGAATAGCTGAAAACATCCTGAAAAACAAGAACGAAGTGGGAGGATTAACACTCCCTGATTTTAAAACCTATTATAAAGCCACAGTGGTCAAAACAGCATGGTACCTGCACAAAGAAAGAAGCATTGACCAACAGAATTAAATCAAGAGTGCAGAAATAGACCACCAAATCTGCGGTCAACTGATTTTTGACAAGGCCCCCAAATCCTCTGAACTGGATATCAATAGCCAAGAGAATGAAAGAGGACCCCTATCTTATACCCTACACAAAAATTAACTCAAAGTGGATCAAACACCTAAATATAAGAACTAGCACCATAAAGCTTCTAGAAGAAAATGTAGGGAAACATCTTTAAAACCTAGTAATGGGAGGTAACTTCCTAAACTTTATGCCCAAGGAATGAAAGAAAAAATAGCTAAATGGGAAGTCCTCAAAATCAAATGCTTCTGTACCTCAAAAGACTTTGTCAAAAAGCTGAAAAGGCAGCCAATTCAATGGGAGAAAATATTTGGAAATCACATATCAGACAAAGGTTTAATTTTCTGTGTATATATAAAGAAATCATTCAACTCAACAACAAAAGAACAAATAGCCCAATTATAAACTGGGCTTGTGCTGGTCTGAATCTGTGGTGGACCACAGAAAAGCCATGCCCTTTGATCCTCATTCAATATTGCTGGGTGGGAGCATTTTGATTCCATGAAGATGTGACCCACACAATTGTGGGTGGTGACTTTATATTAGATGATTTCCATGGAGGTGTGTCTCCACCCACTGAAGGTGGAGTTGCTTGCTGGAATCCTTTAAAAGAGGAAATATTTTGGCAAGAGTCCCTTTTTGGTAAAGCCACGAGAAAGCCAGCAGATGCCGCTGTGTTCGCCATGTACCCTTCCAGCTGAGAGAGAAACGTTGAACGTTGTCGGCCATCTTGAACCAAGGTATCTTTCCCCGGATGCCTTGGGTTGGACCTTTCTATGGACTTGTTTTAATTGGGACATTTTCTCAGCCTTAGAACTACAAACTAGTAAATTATTAAATTCCCCTCTTTAAAAGTCATTCTGTTTCTGGTATATTGCATTCTGGCTGCTAGCAAACTAGAACAGATTTTGGTACTGGAGAGTGGGGTGCTGCTGCAGTTTGCAGACACCAACATGTTGGGACAGCTTTTTGAATGGATAAGGGGAAAAGTCTGGAGGAGTTGTGAGAAGCTTCATAGAGAAGGCCTAGAATGCTTTGAAGAGACTGTTGGTAGAAACGTAGACTCCGAAGATACCTCTGACAAGGCCTTAGACAGAAATGAGGCATGTGTTATTTCAAACTGAAAGGAAGGCGATCCTTATTTTAAAATGGCAGATAATCTGGCAAAATTGACTACTGGCTTTAGCTGGAAGGCAGATTTTAAAAGCCATGAACTTGGATATTTAGCAGAAAAGATCTCCAAATTAAATGTCCAAAGTGCAGCCTGGTTTCTCCTCACAGTTTATAGCAAAATGCGACAGGAGAGAGATAAGCTGAAAACTGAACTCTTATATACAAATAAATCAGAAATTGATGTCCTGGAAAATTCTGGGCCTCCAGAAAGGGAGACCCCAGAGAATAGAACCCTGTGTGAGGATTTAACCAAATGTGGAACCAGTCAGCTGTTTCAGAGAAAGTCAGGATCGGACATGGAGTAATCCAGGAAGGATTTGTGGAAACTCCTCATGTCTGATGGGCATGACCCAAGACTACTGCATAGAAAGCCAACGACAGTGCTGTGGGACCTGTATAAACAGAGCCGCTGCCAGTCTGGACTGAGGAGTTCAGAAAAGGGACACACTGGAGGAAAAATAACTTCAGAGGCAAAACCATGGAGGCTGAGGTCTGAAGTCAAGAAAACTTGGGCCAGGAGAGCAGACCCACCCAGGCCCGTGAAGAGGGTGAGTTTGCCCCGAAGGCAGCGGATGGGCCTTCCACCTCATTGCAGTGGAAGAGTCATGCCGCCTCAGGACTTGGAGAGGGTGAAGCACATTCCTCGGGGTTTGGGGAGAGCCTGGCTGCCACCACATGGAGGGGTTGAGTGTGTGCCCCGGAGAAGACAGAGAGCCCAGATGCGGCCCCAATGCTTGGAGAGGATGGAGCTGAGAAAAAGGTGGTCTCCCCAATGTCCTCCAAGGCTGTGTCTGGAGAGAGGCAGGCCTCTATGTAGGCCCTTGGAAAGGGTGGAACTGCTGCTTTCTAAAGCCCTGAGGATAAATGACTCTCAGACTTTGAAATCTATTGGATTTTGCCCTGCAGGTTTTCAAAACTGTATGGGTCCTGTGACCCCTGTCTTCCTTCCTCCCTATGGAAATATGTATATGTATCCTGTGAATGTTCCTCCTTTGTATGTTGGAAGCAAATAACTTGTTATGCGTTTTCAAAGGTCCAGAGCAAATGGAGAGAATTTTGCCTTAGAACAGACCATGCCTATAACTGACTTGATGAGATTTTACAGTGTCGCTAATTTGGTACTTCATTTGTATTACTACTGAAAGGTTTAAGGTTTTCTGATATTGTTATGGAATGAATGTATTTTGCATTTGGAAAGAGCATGTCTTTTGGGGTCCAAAGGGTGGAATGCGCTGGTCTGAATCTGTGGTGGATCACAGAAAAGCCATGACCTTTGATCCTCATTCAATATTGCTGGGTGGGAGCATTTTGATTCCATGAAGATGTGACCCACCCAACTGTGGGTGGTAACTTTATATTAAATGATTTCCATGGAGGTGTGTCTCCACCCACTGAAGGTGGAGTTCCTTGCTGGAATCCTTTAAAAGAGGAAACATTTTGGCGAGAGTCCCTTTTTGGTAGCGCCATGAGAAAACCAGCAGATGCCGCCATGTTCACCAGGTGCCCTTCCAGCTGAGAGAGAAACGTTGAACGTCATCAGCCTTCTTGAACCAAGGTATCTTTCCCTGGATGCCTTGGGTTGGACATTTCTATAGACTTGTTTTAATTGGGGCATTTTCTCGGCCTTAGAACTGTAAACTAGTAAATTATTAAATTATCCTTTTTAAAAGTCATTCCGTTTCTGGTATATTGCATTCTGGCAGCTAGCAAACTAGAACAGGACTAAAGATATGAATAGGCATTTTTCTAAAGAGCAAATACAGATGGCTCAAAAGCACATGAAGAGTTGCTCATTTTCACTGGCTATAAGGGAAATACAGATCAAGACTACAATGAGATACCACCTCACACCTATAAAAATGGCTGCTATTAAACAAACAGGAAACTATAAATGTTGGAGAGGATGTGGGGAAACTGGGACACTTATGCACTGCTGGTGAAATGTACAATGGTGTGGCTACTATGGAAAACTGTTTGGCGGTTCCTTAGGAAACTAAATAATGAGTTGCCCTATGACCCAGCAATAGCCCTATTAGTTATACACCCAGAAAAGCTGAAAGCAATGACACAAACAGACATTTGCACACCTATGTTCATAGCAGCCTTATTCACATTTGTCAAAAGATGGAAACAAACCAAATGCCCATCAACAGACGAGTGGATCAACAAAATGTGGTATATACATATGATGGGATATTATACAGCAATGAAACAAAATGACGTCCTGAAGCACATGGCAAGATGGATGAGCCTTGAGGACATAATGCTGAGTGAAATTAGCCAGACACAAAAGGATGATTTCACTTTTATGTGAAATCATCATACTGTATGACTGTCCCAACCCACGGGACAGACGAACCTGGACCTGAGGGAGGGAGTGAGAATAGGGGGACAAGAGACACAGAGAATGGAGACAAGACAGGATTCTGATCAAGTCTCATTTATTGAGGGCGAATCCAGGGTATTTATGCAGCAAGAAAGGGGAGGTGACCTGTATCGGGTGTTAGCAGAGGTTGGGCGTTACCCTGCGGTTAAGCAACCAATCAGCAGAGACTAAGTTGGGAAAGGCAGATTAGCTAAGGCTGGTCAGCTGATTTTGGGGAAAGGCAGAGCAGAAGTGAGGAAATAAAAACTTAACTTGAGATAGAAACTTAACTTGAGTTAATACCTAAGATGGCATCAGACCACAAGATGGCTGGCACACTGCCGGTGCCATAAGTAGTTTCCCACATATGACTTCACTTTTATGACCAGCATGAAGGTATAATGAGAGGCTTATAATACAGAATATAGGGGATGTAGAGATAAACAGAAACTAGAGATGCATGGACCATTAGCTAATGTGGTTGAACTACAATTTAAGGGAATAGATAGGAGGGAAGGTGATTCTCTAGTGGGTCTAGAAGTAATATTACCATATTGAAGATGAACAAGATTGAAAGGGTGGTAAAGACCTACATGTCCCAGTGATTCACACTAGAAATATGAATTAGTTCTTGTAAGAATTTCAAAGATATAATTCTTGTATAAAGAGTGCTTAAGTCCAGGGTACAGGGGGAAAACTGCTATGTGTGCTATGAGCTACATTCAAAACGAAACCATCAGCACTACCACAGCAACAAGAGAGGTAAATAATGGGGTGAGGGACAAGAGATAAGAGGAGGTTTAGATTTCCTGTTTGGTGAGGGTATGTTTATTGGTTTTCTTTCTCTTGTGGGAACAATGAAATTATCTAAAATTGAGAGTGGTGATGGGCTGTGGACTTTGGGCCATCTACATGATTCTTGATGAATGCAGGTGTCTGAAGGATGCACTGATGGAGAAGTAGATTGGTGAATGATGGCATATACTTATGAATGAAGGTTGGGCTGCTACGAAAAGGAACAAAGTCATAAGGCATGCAACAATGTGAATGAACATGGGGGACATTTGGTGAGACAAAATAAGCCAGAAACAAAAGAACAACAAAGGTATGGTCACCTTTAGAAAATGCTTAAAGAAAACAGGGGCCTAGATTGTAAGCTTTTAGAGCAGAAACATTAAGTCCATAGTGGTGATTAATATTTCTGGATTTTGCGAGGCTGTGCCGTATATATATCTGTATATTTAGAGATAAGAATGAGGCTGAACAGGTTCAGGTTAAAGTAATTCAGAACATAGGGGTAAGGAAGACAGTGTCTATATTTTAGAACCACACATACTCTTTGAGGCCAATGGCAGAAAGGCTTATTTGGTCTGGAACTGAAATTTTCTGTAGTGCATAATCTAATTCAACCTATCTGTATAGCTCATTTGAACAACTGAAACACAGGGAGCCCAGAATAAGAAAGAGGTCCTTTAATCCTGTATAGATTATTGTAATGCCTGGAAACATCCTAAACTTTATTATGCAGATTATCATAAAGTGTTGGCAAAGCCCCCTGAGGGAGGAGAGAAAGAATATGGAACTATTAAACCTTACCATCAGGGAATCCCCTGATACTGTGTCAAACTTTAGGGATACCCAAATCAATAGGTCTTGCCCTCGATCATGAGGCTTAGTCTTGTGAAGCCTATGTAGGTAACAGAGAAGCTTAGACTGCCTACCTATAGGCAAGCCTAAGAGTTACTTCTGGAGGACCTCTGTTGTTGCTCCGATGTGGCCTCTCTCTCTCTAGGCTAGTGATTGCTAGTGAAATCATTGCCCTCCCTTTACATGGGACATGACATCCAGGGGTGAAACTCTCCCTGCTGACATTGGGGATTGACTCCCAGGGATGAATCCAGACCTGGCACCATGGGATCAACAATTCTATCCTGAACAAAAGGTGGAAAAGAAGTGTCATTAATAAAGTATCAGTGGCAGAGAGAGTTCAAATAGAGTTGAGAGGCTACTTTGCAGGTTGCTCTTATGCAAGCTTCAGGTAGACCTTGCCACCTATCATAACTTGCCAACCTCCAACCAGGACCATTCCAGCCAATCCTAAAGAACACCTAGGGCAATATATAAGATTCCACAAGGGTTCCAGGCACTAGAGTAACTTTCCAGAAACCTACAACCTCCAGATGGGTCCCTGGACCAGGTAAGTCCTGAAACCTAGCCCAGCCTCTTCAGAACATCAGATAGTTCCATCTCCCTACCCCGTATTAGCGACAAACCCTTCCAGCATAAAAATTTAGAACTCCCATAGCCTAGACAACCCCAAAGAGTGATATGGAAAGATCAAAGCTGATGGTGGAATTATATATAGAAGATAGGATTTAACAAATGAATATGAATGCTGAATCATTAAATTGATATCTCTTTTAGTCTCCAGTATTTTAGAGCAGCTAGACATTAAAATCTAAAATTGTGAACTTGTAACCCATGTCAAAGTCTGAACTATGTTCTACAACTAATTGTGGTGCTGTGCTTTGAAATTTGTAGCTTTTTTTTTTGGTATAGATGTTATTTTTCACTAAAAAAATTTTTCATAAGAAAAAAAGTCGATTGTGATGATAAAAAAATATTAAAGCCCTCCAGCCTCCTATATTCTGTAGCAGCTAGAAGGAAAAATATGAAAGGATCATAAGGTAGACCAAGACAAACAAACTCTGGGATCTTGTTGAACCACTTGTTGAAGAGTACTTTGAAAACTATTGCTTTTTTCTTTGCTTTTTATATATTTTACACTATACAATAAAAAAAAGTTAAAAAGAAAAAAACTTACACTTGATTAAAATAGAATTTTTCTTGAGGGTGAGTGTAAATGGCTGTATGGGAAAACAAAAAATTTCTTGAAATCTGATATTTACTTATTTTTCTTCCTTCCATCCATCCCATTTAAGCAATCAAAATGTGGCACTTCCATTAGAAAGACGGATTATTGAATACATTCTACAGAAACAAGAAGTTATCAGTTTGGAAAACATATGACTGAATGTCTTCATAACTGCTTATATGTAAATACCTTCATTATACAGGCAAGAATGCACCAAATATGGCAAGTAAAACAAAACCATGCCCACAGAATGATTTGGTCAACACGAAAGTGAATGTCACAGAAAATTTGATGAAAATTTTGGTTCATTTAGAGCATGTTGGGATTCCTAAGAAATTATAGGAGGCTATTATAGGGTGTTTAATAGAACTCTGGGGTGCAACCGAACTGTCAATTGAAGGTTTCACTGAATGCTGTACGGGAGTCACATCCCAGCAGGCGTCCAACCAGGGCAAACGCCCTCAGACGTAGATTTTCTCTATTTCAGGTGATAAACCACCCTCACTATATCAAAGTCAACTCGCTGTGATTTAAGACACGGAACAAGCCAAGTAGCAGCTGAAAATCTGAAATTGCCAACCAAGACTGGCCAATGTTAAAAGCAAAACTGAGGAGGTGGAAGCCCTTATAAATAAGAATACTATCGTGGCTAGGGGATTTGGGGCAGGTCTGTTTGACATGGGATCTTTGAGATAAAGACTTTCAGGGCTCAGTTTTTCAAACTCCATTATCTGTGTATTTTTCTATCTTTCATAGGAAAGAATTCATTAGTCCTTTTTTAACTATTCCCCTTTAGGTACCACTCACCCCCCAAAGAGATTACGGATTTCTTCTCACCACTCATCTTCTGGGAACCCCTTTCTGAGTAGGCAGGCTGTGTGGCTATAGTTATACATTTGCAAAAATGGTCATACCTTGTGCAATATGATAAGGGGAAGAAAACAAGAAAAAAGAATGAATACTGTCTTTTTCAACACATTCCCTACAGCTTTTGTTTTATACTGACTATGCCTCCTTTCCTTCCTCTCTAAAATGAGCTATCAGAATATGTATAAGATAGCTCACCCTCACTATTGAAGATGGTTAATCTTCAAAAATTGCTTCAAATAGATATCCTTCTAGAATCTAATGCATTTAAAAGATGAGTGTGTTTTTAAAGCTTCAGGGAAAAACGAAAAACCTTTAGAGTGTTGGAAAACACTCCATAATCTTGGAGAGGGAAAAATCTTGCAAGAAGACTGCAAAGAACCAGAAGCTATAAAGGAAATGATCAATTATATTTTTATAACACAAAAGATGTACCTCCACTACTTATTATTTTTTAATTTATCATAGCTATATACAATAGTTGAGTTCTCAAAATCTATCATAAATGAATTAGCTCAACTTTTTTCAGCCAAAGCATTTCATTACCATTGTAATCCAATCTGAACTTTCACAAACAGTATAAGGAATTCTTTGCTAGGGTTCTATGTCAAAGTGGTAAAATTTATTGCTACTGTAGAATGGGGAGAGGGAAACAATGAATTAAGGTAGGAGATTAAGAAATGGGACAGTTTCCTAATCCATCTTATTTGATTCATTCATTAGTCTACAAATCAGTTAACAATAAGGTATTGTTTTCATTAAATCCCTGTTAAATCAGATATATCCATGTTGAGTGAGATATAAACACATAAACATTGCAAATCCAAATAAATTATTTTGGGAACACCCAGCCCTCTACTCTCCTGCATTACTACAGAAACAGATTCTAAAGAAACTGAGAGGATGCAGAAACAGGAATAAAATAGGCCATTTATCTATAACCTCCATTCTTTTCTTATTTCAGCACAATTATTACTTAACTTTTGGTGGGCCTGCAAATTATTTTTAGTTTGCACTATTCTACAAAAGCCTAAGACAGTTATTTTTATATTAGTTTCAAAGAAAACTTTTCAGTTTTCCCTATATTTTCTGCTGTTTTTTTCTTCTCCACCTTTACCTTTAAATTACACTAAACGGTGATTTTCCTCAAACTACCTAATCTTCATAAAAACAGAAAAATTTGAGAAGAAAGAAAGTTTAGGGAGGGATGAGGAAAAGAAAACCCAGTATTTATTATGCAACCACTACAGGTGGGTAGGCTGTGCTATATACTTCAGTACGCTTTATCTCTTAGTCTTCACAACAACCTTATGACATAGTCATAATTATATTTTTTGGATCATCAACTAAAGTTGTGCTTAGTGAAGAAATAGTGAAAATTGATAGACTGGTCTTTGAACACTGGTCTACATGGTTCCAAGGATAGAGTAAAAGAGAACAAAGCAAAAAAGAAAAAAAAAATCCAGGAGAGAGAATGAGCAGATCTCAGGGTTTGGACTTAAACGTGTTTAGTTCAAATGTCTTCTCCGTAATCTCATAAAAGTGGTTTATTATCTGCAAAGAAAGGTAATAGCACACCCAAATATACAAGGCTCTTATGAGTCTCAAAAAAGGTAATATTTGCGAAAATCACTTTGTAAACGGAAAAGGACCATACAAATCTTTTGCACAGCAATTATCGTAATGCAGTATGACATCTGCACACACATCTGCACTTGATAAGAGAATTAAAATGTTTCAGAACTACTGTGGAGAAAAACAGGATAATGACATAGATGCTATATAATGACATAATAGATAAAAATAACAGAAGGGAACATCTTCGTAAATTATAATAAACTGTTTATGCAATTCTGAGAATACATTTATCTCTGACTCTTTAGTTTCTTGTTTTCAATAATGGAAATCATAAAAGAAAATACTCAACAGTTTGATTTTAAAGAGGAGGAAAAAAGTGGGAAAACTTAAGTGAAAATAGAAAGACAGATGAAAGCATGATAATCTAGCCATAGAAACAGTTTCAAGTTTTGGGAGCCAAACATATAACTGGCAGCAGATTTCAGGGTCATGATCATGAAAATAAAGAAATTATTTTTGGGTGGGCCACAGTGGCTCAGCAGGCAAGAGTGCTTGCCTGCCATGCCCGAGGACCCAGGTTCGATTCCCGATGCCTGCCCATGTAAAAAAAAAAAAAAAAAAAAAAAAAAAAGAAACTATTTTCTAGATATTGCAAAATCACTTTACCTTCAAAAATTATAATGGAATTTAGAACAAAGAATAGACCAGCTGTCTAAGATAGAATTGATGAGTGTCATTTGTAGATGTGATAAGCATCTGCTGGATGGAAAGATTAGGCAAAAGTAGTACACAAAAAAATTAAACTTCTTTAAACTAGACAAAGAGATAGCAGTCGCTTTATAGGGAAACAAAGACTATGTTTCTAGGTAAATACAGTTGATTCCTGAGAATACCTTGTACAGAAGATAGAAAGAGAAATACTCTTTGTAGACAGACAACACTAATGAAGACAAATGCGAGTTTTCAAAATTGTACTGTCTTAGTTCTATGAAGTAGAACACAGAGACAAAGTGAAAATTGGTTATGGAGACAATGACAGCTTAATTTAATCTGGTAAAACAAATCAAGTAAATGTATTGATCCGGGGTGGAAGAAAGGTTTAATGGATTGAAAGAGTGGTTTGAATAAAAATCTTCACTATTCAGGAACTCACATACACTTTATAAATCCCTTTTACAGGAAGGATAGAAACTCCTCTAGCTGTAACCGGGAAATTAGGAATTAAGGGATGATTTTGATTCCTGAATTGTCATATAAATATTCCTTCTTGCCTTTTGGTATATTGGAGTAGACAGAGGGAAGTATCTGAAATCTCTAAATCATAATCCAGCTGCCTTGATCTCTGATAATGATGATATAGCCTTTATCTTCTACCCCTGTGATTGTAAAAACCCTGTGACTAACCTTCATTTGTGCCCAGTTATATAGTTTTTCAGCTTTAGAGTATTGTAATCACTAAAGGCAGCCCCTAAAGTTTATTAATGAAGGGTCTTGTGTCAGCCCAGAACTAGCCCACCCCAAGTCCAAAGTAATCTTGATAACAAGACAGGATCTAACCAAAGTAGGCCAGCCTGACATGTGCAGTAGCTTAGGCTTTAACCTACAAGTCACCTATACCTCATTATAATACTAAAAATCACACCTATCATCATATTAAGGCTGCCATTTTCTTATATGCATTCTGTGACTAAGCATGTGATTAATCTGCATATGCTCAATAATTAGATCACCTCTAATTACATCATCTGGGGCCACTGCGCTCTTTATCTGAAAAACTACCCATCTTTTGATATTATTAAACTATCAGAATTACTGCAGTTCCAGGAGACAGTTTTTTGGGCTGAGTGTGAAATCCTGGTATGTCAGGAATTGGTCATTTGAGCACACTGGGCAAAACGATTCACTGCGTGTGTCTAATAACATAGCCACATAGACAAATCTGAGTGACCATACGCTAATTAAATGTGAAGCATTTGAAAAAACATGTTCAGAAAGTCATATGGCCAATTATCTGAGAGAAAGTGCATTTCCATAGGTGTTATCTTACAGTCTATATAAAGTTACAAGAAAGAAACTGAATAATATTTTTCAGCCCTTTACACTGACGGGGGTCTAAATTTACTTTGATCAAGGAGTATGAATATAATAAACTTTAAGACTTGGAAATACCTTAACTATTCAGCCTATTACAACTTACATTGAAGTTATGGTGTTTTATTCATATTCTGTGCTACTGTGTCAAATATTTTAATTTTGAGAACTTTAAGTGTAAGTATTTATCAGTATCTTTTTATACCTCTGTTTGTACATCCATTAAATAGGGTTCATCATAGTATTCGCATCATAGAATAATTCTGAGAATTAAATAACTTATATATACATAGTGCTGGCATTTGGCACGGGTTCAATAAACTTTGATTACAGAAATTTTTTTGTAAAATTTTTTGTAAAATAACTTGAAATAGCACAGTATTATGGCAAGTGCTCCAGCATACACACACTGAGACACACATATATACACACAATACTTGAATGCCCCCAAATATTCAGACTCTGTGGGCAAATTACATCAACAAAACCCTTCCCCCATATAACTGCGGGACTTTCAGGCCCTTCCCAGTATCTCTGGGCTTATCCAAGGGATGGGTGTTTTCATCTACTTAGGTGCTGTCTGCCATAGCTCCCTCAGAACAGCTGTCCAGTTCTGCCACCCTCAGTGCCTCCTCACTGGGCCCTGCTTCTTTCTACCCTGTTCTGATTCAGTATCAATGCAGTTCTCCTTCTTTTCATCCTCTAAGGCACAATTATTGCAATCGTGTTATAATTACAGAGGGTTTGAAGAACGGGTTGAGAAAAAAGAAAAATAAACAAAACCTTTAAAACTGGTATCAGACTGTACTTCTGCTTGAGTGGCTTTAACCAAGCCATCTCTGCTATTGGATATTTGGTCCTAATCAACCTTCTTCTCTTAAACCCCACATGCTGCCACAGGGCTCTACCCCTACATTTCTCAGTTCTATTCCCTTCCTTGCATTAGCCAGGGCACTGTCCCTCCTGAAGCTGTATCTCTCTTGAGCTGCCACTAGTAATTAAAAAAAATTCTAACACTTTATTATGCAAAATAGATTGAGATTATGCAAAAGAGATTGAGATTATGCAGAAGAGATCAGTTCCTTTGTGATGTAACCCATCTTTCCAAAAAGCCTGGGGGCCTCTATTCACGATTCAGATGGCTTCCTAAACAAAAGACTCTTCTATTTTCTATCACAGTCCAGAATGCAAAAACATCTGGAGTTTACAAGATAATATTGTTGCCCAACTGTATGGATAACTATGAACACAGGGATTTAACTGTAACTGTGATGTTCCAATTTCTTTTTAATAGCCGTGTGATGTAGCAGATACATTAGCCTTTGAGTGATGCCTGCAGTGACAGAGTGAAGGTCAGAGGTGTAGTGACCAGACAGGGGAATATGGAGTCAGAATACCTGGAAGTGTATCCAGGCTTCTCCATTACATAATCTTAGCTAGCTCACTTAATCTAAGTAAGATTTATTTTTTAATCTCTGTAAAACGAGGTCTAAAATACCTACCTTTCCTATCTCTAAGGTTTTATGAGAAAAAAAATGCATCAAGAAAATATTAGGTTTGCATATTGACACTAAATCGTATTTTGCAATTATAAATTAGTAGTAATAGTAGCGGTAGTATCATTATTAGTCACACTAGCACATATATTAGACTTTAATTCCACCTTAATTGGCATCTGGTACAAAAATCTAACCTTTCATCAAATCAGCAAATAATATATGTATAGTCAACCTGTGCTCTAATTTTCTTTTAAAAAATCGTGAATCATGAATGATGCCTGAAACAGAAATGATAAATATATAAATTAGCTTCTACTTTGTTGAGAAGTTAGTCTTTAAGACCAACATCAAAACTAATTTAAATACTTATCTAAAACAAATCTGAAAAGTTAAAGATTCAAAATAACACTTATTATACTACTAATAGGAAAAACTATGAGTTGGCACAGGAATAGATACTAAAACAAATATTAGTAGCCTCTATGTACAATACATATAATTTTACTTCTTCTCACTACTCTGGTATACTTTAATGAGACCCAGCATAAAAAGGAAAAATAGAGTGTTCCAGAGATTATTTGGTGCAGTGTGAGGTAGAACTGGGATGAGGTGGACTCAGAAAAGAAAAGAACAGAGATATATGCAATAAGATTTATTGCTTGTTTAGATTTGGCAAGGGATAACAAGCAAGAAGTTGAAACATTTCCCAGAGCTCTGGTTTAGGATAGCTGGAACAATAAATACAAAAGGAGTAGAGAAGCAGAAGCATATATAGAGAAAAAAAAGATATTGGATGATTTTTGCTTTGGAAATGCTATGTGGATGTAGTGAATGCTCAACACACAAGACAGAGTTCTGAAACTGAAAACAAAAATCTTAGCTGGAGATGGAAACTGAGAAATCTCCAACTAGATAATAAAGATGGGAAGAAAAAAGAAGGAATGAAGTGCTGAAGCATGCAACAACACGGACGACCATTGAGGACTTTATGCTAAGTGAAATAAGTCAGGTGCAAAAGGACGAATATTATATGATGTCACTTATATGAACCAATTATAATAATTAAACTAAGAGAGTTAAAATCTGGAATATAGGTTGCCGGAAATAGAATGAGGGTAGAGAATGGGAAATGGATGCCTAATGTATGCAGGATTTTAAGCTAGGCTGAAAGTGAATGTCTGGTAATGGATAGAGGTGATGGTAGCATAATACAGTGAGTGTAACCAACAGTACTGAGTTATGTGTGTGGCTGTGGTTGGACGGGAGGTTTACAGTCAAGCACATCGCCAGAAGGAAAGCTAGAGGGAAAAGCATGGGGCTGCATCATGCAATGAGCCCTGTTGTAGACAATGAGGATGATTAACAGTACAAATATAAAACAGATATTTCATGAACTAGAACAAATCTACCTCACTACTCTAAGAAGTCAGTAATAGAGTGATTTGTGGGGAAAATTGCACCTATTACAAACTATGGACTATAGTTAACAGTAATATTTTAATATTTGTTCATCAACTGTAACAAATGTATCACACCAATGCTAAGGGTCAATAATAGTGGGGAATAAAGGGTATGGGATGTTCTGTTTTTGGAGTAATGAAAATATTCTGTAACCGATTGTGGAGAATAATGGACAACTATATGATGACACTGTGAACCATTTATTGTACACTTTGAATGGATTGTATGATATGTGAATATATCTCAATACAACTGTTTTTTAAAAAAGATGGGAAGGAAGATAAGATCGATACGGGCCAAGGATGACATCTTGGGTAGCAATATGGTTTAAGGGGAAGACAGCATGGGAAGGACATACAGAAATAATTATCAGGAGGAGAAAGGGAATGTTAAAATTGCCAAAAGAGAGATTCACGGGAGTGTCAAAAGCAACTGGAAGATCTAGCACATAAAAGGAGGAACAGAAGAGCGATTAGAGAAATTGCAGCTGAGTGGGCAGGAGAGAGGAGCTAAAATAGTTCACTCTATTTCTTTTTCATATTTAAGTACATTCTTAATGGGTATAGAATTCTGGGTTAACAGGTTAAGGTGTTTTTTTTTTTAGCCCTTTAAACATGTTACTCCCTTGTCTTCTTGCTTACATACTTTGTTACAATTCTTATCCTTTTCCCTCTATAGGTAATATGTCCTTACCTCTGTCTCTTTATTTATTTATTAATTTAAAAAAATAAAGAACAAACAAAAACATTAACATATAATTCCGTTCTACATATATATTCAGTAATTCTCAATATCATCACATAGTTGCATATTCATCATTTCTTAGAACATTTGCATCAATTCAGAAAAAGAAATAAAAAAGACAACAGAAAAAGAAATAAAACAATAATAGAAAAAAAAGATTATACATACTATACCTCTTACCCCTCACTTTCACTTATCACTAGCATTTCAAACTAAATTTATTTTAACATTTGTTCCCCCTATTATTTATTTTTATTTCATATGTTCTACTCGTTTCTTGACAAAGTAGATAAAAGGAGCATCAGACACAACTTACCTCTGTCTCTTGAAGGTTTTCTCTTTATCTTTGTTTTTTACAATTTGAAAATTATATTCATGAATGCGTGTGTGTGTTGATTGATATACATCCTGCTTGTTGTACTCTGAGGTTTTCAATCTCTAGTTTGGTATCTGTCATTAATTTTGGAAAATTCCCAGCCATTATTTATTCAAGTACTTCTACCTCTTTTGAGTTAATTCAGTGAGGAATTGGGCTGGATTTTAGGTTTGCTGTTGCTACGATTACCTGCAGTACAACCACGGTTTCAAATTCCTCAAGTGATACCTTGTACTTATGATGTGGAGTGACTTCCCAGTGACTATTTCCTTAATGTCTGCTCCCTCTTTGGCTTGGGGTTTTCCCTTTGCTGGGTCCCAGAATGAATGTGTCTCTTGCAGTTTTCAAAGATGCGTGCTACTGTTACTTTTACTCAGTGCTTATTAGTCTGCTGGTGGCGGGTGTTCTAGTTTGCTAGCTGCCGGAATGCAACACACCAGAGACGAATTGGCTTTTAATAAAAGGGGATTTATTTTGTTGGTTCTTCAGAGGAAAGGCAGCTAACTTTCTACTGAGGTTCCCGGTCTTCTCTCCAGGCCCCTGAGTTCCAACAACTTTCCCCAGGGTGACTTCTTTCTGCATCTCCAAAGGCCTGGGCTGAGCTGCAAGTGCTGAGATGAGGAATGCCGAGCTGCTTAGCTGTGCGACATTCCATTCTCTCATTTAAGCATCAGCCAATTAAGTCAAATGTCACTCATTGCAGCAGACACGCCTCCTAGCCAACTGCAGATGTAATTAGCAACAGATGAGGTTCACATACCATTGGCTTATGTCCGCAGCAACAAGACTAGGTATGCTCACCTGGCCAAGTTGACAACTGAATCTAACTAACACAGCGGGTCAGGGGAAAATGGGTTCTCTTGGGTTCTGATTAAGCTTCAGTCTTAGGCAAGTACAGTGTCCCTCTGGTCTTAAGGATCTGGTCTTCATAAAGATCTTCTGCCCCCTCCTTTAACGGTAGCACTGGTCCTAGCAGGGATGCTTGTCCTTTCATCAAGGATAATTTTTGTTTCCTGTTCCCTCCTCCTCACTGCAGTGAGTTTCCCCGTTTTCCTAAGGCAACAGATTTTGTTGCCCTTTACCTTGCAGATTAAGGTTTTTGTTCCCTAGGAATTTAGGGGAGATGGGTCTGTTTTCTATAGTTTCTCAGGGCTGCTGTTCTGCATCCTAATCTCCCCTTTGAACGTCTGGAGGAAAAGTCTGCTAGAGAACGTCCCCACCTCTGTCTGTGACAACCAGAGTGTCACACTTTCACACTTAGCTGTCATTAAAAGTTCAACTGAATTCTTGGTGTTTAATGTGGCATCTGATGATTTCAGCCCAAGTAAACAAAACACGATAACTTGTCTCTCATTGCAGGTGCTCCTATGTTCCCAGATTGTGGTTTAGTTGGTTGTCCCATAACCTCAATTCTCTAATGGATTTTTTTTTTTAAGTTTTCTTAAATTTTAAGTTTGTCCAGCTTTTTCCTTATTGTAAGTGTGGGAGCAGTTTTCTTTCCACCTGTCTATATTTCTGAGCTTAAACCAAAAGCTGGATATTTCACTCCCGAATTTCTCAATGTTAAAAATTAAGAAGTTAGAGTTATCTACTGGGAATATAAGAAGTGATAGGCCTTTAGTGAGAAAGGTAATTGTTTGGAGTCATTGATAATTCAGTGCCTAAATATACCTGATAGAATGGTGAGACCTCTTGTCTGAGAACTGACTCCAATATTTTCTAATGTCTTAATGGGAAAATTTCTGTGTGTATGTATGTGTGTGTAGGTCGGGGAGGGGAGGCGGGTTGGTCAGGAAGTGTTCCTCTGAAGGAAACAGCCCTGACCCAGCTCTGAAGAAAGACCACTTCTTTCATTTAGCAAAAGTCAGGCTATGAACTTGAGCTGGAGTATAGAGCGTTCACTCTAAATCACTGTGCACAGTGCTGTAGAAGGACTGTTTACTGTGGGCAGAGTTGTACCTTTGTGAATTATTATGCTTACTTAGACTTGAATGATGTCTCCTGGGTCTCAGTGGAGTCAAGAGCTTGAATTCCAGGTAGGATACAATAAAAAAGACATTTTATCATAGAGACCTGTGCAGGTTTGAAACTGTCATGTACCCCAGAAAAGCCTCCTCAAAGGTATCTTTAGAGTCCAAATTTCTACCAACAGTCTCTTCAAAGCACTCTAGACCTTCTCTATAAAGCACCTCACAATTCTTCCAAAATCTTCCCCTTATCCATTTAAAAAGCCATTCCATTATATTTGGTATTTGCAACTGAAGCAGCGCCCCACTTCTCTAGACCCAAAATTTGTTTTAGTTTGTAAGCTGCAGGAATGCAATATACCAGAAACAGAATGGCTTTTAAAAAGGGAATTTATTAAGTTGCAAGTTTACAGTTCTAAGGTCATGAAAATGTCCAAATGAAGGCTTCCAGAGAAAGATACCTCAATTATAAAGAAAGGGTCAATAAAGTTAGGGGTTCCTCACTCAACTGGGAGCGCACATGGCGACATCTGCTAGCTTCTTCTTCTCTCTCATAAGGCATCCCCAGGGGCCTTTTCCTTCTGCATTTCCAAAGATCTCTTGCTGCCTGGCTCTGTTGGCTCTTTCTAAAATGGTTCCCTCTTAAAGAGCTCCAATAAACAACCCCACCTTGAATGGGTGAAGACACATTTCCATGAAAGCTATCTAATCAAAAGTTCCCACCTACAATTGGGTGGGTCACACCTCCATGGAAACAATAGAAAAGATCCCCCCCAGCAATGCTGAATGAGGATTAAAGAGCATGGCTTTTCTGGGGTACATGACAGTTTAAAACCAGCGCACCTGTCAAAAGTTTTATTGTACATCTATTGAACCATTTTTGCAAACACCTAAGTCCATTTTTTGTTCATTTTGGTTCTTCATTCTTTCCATTTGAGATGTTTAGCATTGTATAAGGAAATCAGAAGATACAAATGCTTTCTGAGTGGACCATAGCACTAATCATCAAAGGACATGCTTCTTTTTAACCGTTCTGATAATTACTTCATTTTCTTTGGGTGAGAGAATATGTTCTGAATCCCTACATGAGATATTCAGAAAAAAAAAAAGTACTGTTTCAGTCCTCATATACATTCATGCTAGGGATTTATTTACTTTTCTTACAACCTGTTATATATCTTTGGCTTTCCCTTCAGAGATCAGAATATTTGGTCACTTTTGTTATGATTCATATTATATTGAAATGGTCCCCTGATGGTAAATTAATACTATAATGGCCTCTTCCAGAAAAACACAAGTTAGACATTTAACAACATTTTAAAAGTACATACTATAAATAGAGATGAGGACTGCTGCAACTTGTAGCTTTTTGTTTCAAACAAATTTGTGGAAAAGATTGCTTTTGTTGAAGAGCTATAGTTTTATCATTTGTTTTGGTAGTTTCCATTTATTTGATTTTTAATGTTTAGTGAGCCAGATTCTCTACAAAGCTGAACACTACCTGGCAGTGATTTGGGGCTGTGGTACCTCTCTGAGCATCTGAAGTTCCATTTCATACACAGCTATGTGGATACAACAGCTTTAGTACAATCAAATACTTGGTGAGGACTTGATATATATTATTGACTGAATTAAATTCAAGAGATTGACAGGCATAAACACAACCAAACTTTTAACACAGAACAATATTGCCAAAAAAGAAGTCCAGACAACCTCCAAAATAAGAATAGAAAGAAAAAAAAGAATATGACTGTGAGAGTTTATTAGCTAAATGTCTTATTTAATAATATTTTATCATTAAAATATTAAAATTACAATGAGCAACAAAAATTAAAATAAAATAAAAGGGAAAATGATGGCTCATTCAAAGGGACAAGATAAAAATGCAGAATTCATCAGCAAAGAAAATAAGACTTTGATATGCTGGACAAAGATTTTTTTTTAAAAAAGCATTCTCAATATGCTCAAAAAGATAAAGGAAAACACAGAGAAATAACTAAAGGTTATCAGGAATACAATTAATGAAAATGTCTTATTATCAGTCCTAGTATTATAAATGGGGCTGTAACCCCTGCCATCCTTCCAGCATGTGGTTCAAACTTAAGTCAAACAGAAGATTGTACCCCCCTGGCCTTAGTAATTGATTCTGAGTTGAACCAATCTCAGGATTAGATATGAGTTTGAGAGGCTGTGAGGCTGAACAACAAGGCTGAATGCAACATTTGAAAGAAGAATAGCCAATTTTAGACTGAAGAGGCTTTTAAAAGTCCAATGAGATTCCTCATGAAAACTTACAGGAAAGCAAATTAAAAGGGCCTATACTGGAAAACCACTATTCTTGGTGTACCTATGTAAATAATCAGGACAGATCTTATTTAACCAGCCCTATTTAATGATCAAAAATTCTTTCTTAGTAGATATTAGCTTCTGGTCACCTAAGATGGTGGCATAAGACATACCAGGGGGCCATTCCTCCACAGAATCTTTGAACAACCAACAAAAACTGGCCTGCCATCCTCCTCAGACTTTCAGAAAATAGTTAAAGGGCTGCCATAACCGCGTTAGTACTGAAACAAAACAAAACAAAGTACAGTTTTTAAAAAAAACAATAGAAGAAGCTCTTGGCACACTTCCTGACCCCTCACCAAGCCCTCCCTGGCAAGGTGCAGCCCACCTTCATTCCCATCTTGGATCCCAGGTCCTGTACTGGAGAGAACAGAGTAACCACGATGCACATACTGGGGCATCTATATGTCAGTACCAATCTCCCAAGTGTTCGCCTGAAAGGTTGAACCAGGAAATTCCTCCATGGCTCACCCTCCCAGAACTTGACTGGCAGGCAGAGACAGCTTGAGGGCCTTTAAAGAACAGTGAGAAACAATTAAATCCAAGTGGCCTGGGACAAAGGATTACCAGTTTTAAGTCATAAAATACAGCACCCAGAAGGGGAAGAAAGTCTGTTAGATAGGGAATAAAGAGTATATTCAAATTCCTGTAAAGGAGGTAATTCTTAAGGTCATGAACAAGCACAAGTCCAGGATAAGACACAGGATCAGAAAAGGCCTAGAGTATCCGACATTACCTTCTTCTCAGGTTCAGATAATTTACGGGAAATCCAATGTCTAAAGGAGAATACCAGCAATACAGAGAAAATTTTCAAAGATGATGAAAGGCCTTGTTTGCTTTGGTTTGTTTGTTGGCTCCTGGCACTGAAGGAAATCTCTGTCATATCACTACCTCAATACCAACTGAAGAGACAAACAGCTCAGGACTAAATCCCACAGTTAAACACCTCAAAACACTGAAATGTAAAATAACCAGCAAAGATTAAAATAAAAGCAAAAGGGGATGGGCCACGGTGGCTCAGCAGGCAGAGTTCTTGCCTGCCATGCTAGAGACCCAGGTTCGATTCCCCATGCCTGCCCACGCAAAAAAAAAAAAAAAAAAAAAAAAACCAAAAGGAAAATGATGGCATTTAATCAAGATAAAAGGATCAAAGATAAAAATGCAGGATCAAGATAAAAATGCAGAATACATCAGCAAAGAAAATCAGACTTTGATATGCTGGACAAAGATTTTTTTAAAAAAGTATCCTCAATATGCTCAAAGAGATAAAGGAAAACACAGAGCCAGAACTAAAGGATATCAAGAACACAACTAATGAAAAATATGAGGATCTTAATAAAAAGAAGAAATTTTAAAAAGGAACAAAACAGAAATACTGTAATGGAAACATCACAATAACTTAAATGAAAAATTATCTGAGAAGTTTCAGCAGCAAATTAGAGCTGCTAAAAAAAAAAAAAAGAGAATCAGTGAACTCAAAGATAAGACAATTGAAATGATTCAGGCTGAGGAACAGAAAGAAAAAAGAATGGAAAAAAAAGGAAAAAGAGCCTAAGAGATTTGTGGGACAGCATCAAACATACCAATATATGCCTTATGAGAATCCCAGTAGGAAAAGAAAGAAAAATAGGGGGTAAAAGAATATCCAGAGAAGCAATGGCCAGGAAATTTCCAAATTTAACCAAAGACGCAACCATGAACATTCAAGAATCCCATCAAACCCCAAACAGGATAAACTTGAAGAGAACCATAGCCAGGTACATAGCTGTCAAACTGTGGAATGCTAAGGACAAAGAGAGTTCTGAAAGCTTCAAGAGAAAAGTAACATGTTATGTACAAGAAAATCCCAATTCAATTAAGTACAAATTTCTCATCAGAATCCATGGAGGAAAGGAGGCAGAACAAAAAATATTTAAAGTGCTGAAAATAAATGCCAACCAATAATTTTATATACAGTAGGACTCTCTTTCAAAAATGAGAGCAAGATTGAGACACTTCCAGATGAACAAAAGCTGAAGTAGGCATCACTAGACCTCCCCTGCAAGCAATGGTGAAGGGAATTCTTCAAACTGAAAAATAAGGATATTACACAGTGATTGAAGTAGCATAGTGAAATAAAGACTCTGGTGAAGTTTATAAATGCCAGTAATATTATATTGTATGTTTTCACATGTAAGCCTACTTCTCTTTTCTTACAAGTTCCAAAATGCAAATATGTAAAAGTAATGATAAATATATGGTTTTGCACAAAAATGTATAAAGATACAATAGGTAACAAGTACAACAAAAAGGTGGAGGAAAGAAAGGGAGGGACAGTGTTTATGTAACTACTGAAATTGATTCAAAACAAACGTGATTGTTATAGATTTAGGATGTTAAATTTGGGTCCCATGGTAACCACAAGGAAAATATATGAAAAATACATACAGAAAGAAACAGAAAGGGACCAAGAATGGCAAACCACAAAAATCAAATAAATTTGAAAGTAGGAATTAATGGAAGACTCAAGGGTCAGAAGAGGTATAAGACAAAGACCAATTAGCAAAATGGCAAAATAAAGTCTTGTATTATTAGTCACTTGAAATAAAAATTGATATAACTCTCCAGTCAAAAGAAAGAGACACAACTATATGCTGTTTACAAGAAATTCACCATAAGACCAAAGCTGCAAATAGGTTGAAAGTGAAAGGATGGAAAAATTATACCATGCAAATAGTAACCAAAAGAGAGCTGGGGTAGTTAAAGGATATAACATAGAATTTAAGTCCAAAACACTTATGAGGGACAAAGAAGGTCAACTATGTATTGAAAAAGAGGTCAATTCAACATGAAAACATAAGAATTATAAATACATTCATATACACCTAATGGCAGAGCCCAAAAATATATGAAGCAAATATTGATAGATTTGAAGAGAGAAATAAACAATGCTACATTGATAGTAGGAAACTTCAGTCTGCAACTTTCAATAATGGATGGAAGATGTGGACAGATCATCAAGGAAACAGAAGACTTGAATGATGAGTCAGCTAGAACTAAAGGACATATATAGACTCAGATCTCCAATAGCAGCAGAATACACATTTTCCTGGATGCACATGAATCATTCTCAGAGAAACTATAAGTTAAGCCACAAAAATATTCTCAATAAATTAAAAAATAATGAAATCATGCAATGTATCTTCCTGACAAGGATAGAATAAAAATAGAAATTTATAGCAGAGGGAGGTTGGAACATTCACAAATGTATGAAAATTAAATAACGCACTCTTAAACAGCTAAAGGGTCAAAGAAAAAATCTAAAGGGAAATCAAGAATATCTTGAGGTAAATAAAAACAAAAACACAACACAAAAAAACTTATAGGATACAGCAAATGCAACGCTTAAGGAGAAATATCTAGCTTTTAAAGGGCTACATAAAAAGAAAAAGAGATCTCACATCAGAGACATAATGTTACATCTGGAAATCAGGGAAAAACAACAAAACAAGCAAACAACAAACTAAACCTGAAGTGAGCAGAAGGAAGGAAAAAACAAAGATTAGAATGACATAAATGAAAAAGAGAACAACAACAATAAAAATAGAATCAATGAAACCAACAGTTGCTACTTTGAATCATCAACAAAATTGACAATCTTTTAGTAGATTGACAAAGGAAAGAGAAAGAAGATGCGTATAACTAAAATCTGGAATGAAAAGGGGAAATTACTACCAACTCAAAGGATTATAAGAGGATACTATCAACAACCATACGCCAACAAATTTAAAAAGCTAGATGAAATGAACAAATTCTTAGAAACATACAATCTACCTACACTGTCTCAAGTGTAAATAAAAGGTCTCAACAATAATAAGAGATTGAATTGGTAATGGGAAATCTCCCAACAAAGAAAAGTCCCAGACCAGGTGGTTTCACTGGTGAATTTTACCACACTTTCCAAAAAGAATTGACATCGATCCCACTCAAACAGTTCCAAAACATTGAAGAAGGAACACTTTCTAACTCTTCTATGAGGCTAACATTGCCCTAACACCAAAGACAGATAGAGTTACCATGAGAAAAGAAAATTACAGACCAATATCCTTTATGAATGCAGATGCAAAAATCCTTGACAAAATACTAGCAAAATGAATGTAACAGTACATTAAAAGAATTGTACACTGTGATCAAGTGGGTGGTTATTAAGAAAACCAATTAATGTCATATCCCACATTAATAGAAGAAAGGAAAAATGTCACACGATCATCTCAATTGATGAGAAATGCATTTAACAAAAAATACAACACCACTTCTTGATAAAAAAAACACTTAGAAAAGTAGGAACAGAAGGAAATTTCTTCAACATGATAAAAAATATATATGAAAAATTCACAGAAAATGTCATACTCAATAACGGAAGACTGAAAATTTTCCCTCAAAGATCAGGAACAAAACAAGGATTCCTACTATCACCAATGTTCTTCAACACTGTACTAGAAGTTCTAGATAGAGCAATAAGGCAAAAAAAAAGAAATAAAATGCATACAAATTGGAAACATAGAAGTGAAACATTTTTATTTGCAGATAACATGATCCCATTTATAGAAAATCCACAAGCAAGCTACCAGAGGTAACAAATAGAGCCAGCAAAGTGGCAGAGTACAAAATCAACAAGCAAACATCAATAATGTTTCTCTACTCTAATAAAGAACAATTTGAAGAGGAAATCAAGGAAATAAAATCCATCTACAATAGCAACTAAAAGAATACAATATCTAAGAAAATTTAACCAAAGATATAAAGGACTTAAACATGGAACTCCCAAGAAATTGCTGAAAAAAAATCAAAGAAGACACAAACAAATGAAAGAACATTCCATGTTCATGGATTGGAAGACTAAATTGTCTACCCAAAACAAGTTACAGATTCGATGTAATCCCAATCAAAATTTCAATAACCTTTTTGGTAGAAATGGAAAAGCCAATCATCAAATTTATATGGAAGTGTAAGGAGTCCTAAATAGCCAAAACCATTTTGAATTTTTAAAAAACAAATTTGGAGGACTCACTCTTCCTGATTTTACAATTTATTACAAAACTACTATAATCAATACCATATTGCCTGAATGGTACTGGTACAAGAATAGACTTATAGACCAATGGAATAGAATTGAGAATTCAAAAATAAAACCTCACATCTATGGCCAACTGATTTTTGGCAAGGGTGCCAAGTCGACTCTCTATGGAAAGAATAGTCTCTTCAACAAATGGTTCTCGGAAAACTGAATATCCATATGCAAAAGAATCATGGTGGTCCCTTACCTTACACCATATACAAAAATAACTCAAAATGAATCCAAAACCTAAATATAAGAACCAGGACTAAAAAGCTCCTAGAAGAAAGCATAGGGAATCATCTTCAATATATAATGTTAGGCAATGGTTTCTTAAAATTTATACAAAAAAAAGAAAAAACAGGGCAGTGCAACAGTGGCTCAGTAGCAGAAGTCTTGCCTGCCATGCCAGAGACCCGGGTTCAGTGCTCATGCAAATAAAGAAGAAAATAGATAAATGGGGCTTCATCAAAATTTTGTATATTGAAAGACTTCATCACAAAGTAAAAAGATATCTACAGAAAGGGAGAAAATATTTGAAAACCACCATCTACTAAGGGTTTAATAGCCAGAATATATGAAGAAATCTTTCAACTCAACATAAAAAAAATAAACAACCCAATTAAAATATGGGCAAAAGCCACTGTAACTTTCTAAGAATCTACAACCTCCAGATGGGTCCCTGGACCAAATAAGCCCCACACCTAGAGGGCCCAGCCTCTCCAAAACATCAGATAATTCCATCATCCTACCCCATACTAGTGACAGACCTTTCCAACATGGAAAAGTTAGAATGGCCATAGCCCAAACACCCCTGAAAAAAGGGGTAGAAAGATTAAAGGTGATGGTGGAGTTATACAGAGAAGATAGGATTTAACAAATGATTATGATTCCTGAATCATTAAATTGATATCTCTTTCAGTCACTAGTATCTTAGAGCAGCTAGAAGTAATAACCTAAAATTGTGGAATTGTAACCCATGTCAAAGTCTGAAATATGTTCTACAACTAATTGTGGTGCTGTGCTTTGAAATTTATTGCTTTTTTGTATACATGTTATTTTTTTATAAAAAAGGAAAGAAAAAAAATCAATCATGGCTTAAATATTTAAGATTTCTAGCCTCCTATATTCCTGAGCAGCTAGAAGGAAAAATCTGAGAGGATCATATGGTAGCCCATGACAAACTCTGGGATCTATCCTATAATTACTTGTTGAAGAGTGCTTGGAAAACTATCGCTTTTTTATTTCTTTGCTTTGTATATATGTTATACTATACAATAAAAAAAAGTTGAAAAAAATGTGAGCAAAAGACTTGAATAGGCATTTCTGCAAAGAACATGTACAAATGCCTAATAAGCACAAGAAAAGATGCTTAATGTCATTAGCCATTAGGAAAATGCAAATCAAAACACAATGAGATTCATTTCATATCCACTAAAATGGCTACTACTGAAATAAATAAATAACAAGAGTTGGAAAGGATATGAACTAAAAGGAACACTCACTATTGTTGGATAGAATGTAAAATGGTGTAGCCCCTGTGGAAAACAGTCTGGCAGAACCTTAGAAAGTGTAATATAGAAATCATTTGGCCTGGCAATCCCACTTCTAGATGTATACCCCAAAGAACTGAAAGCAGGAATATGAACACACATTTTCACACCAATGTTCATAGAGGCATTATTCACAACTGCCAAAAGGTGGAAGCAACACAGGCATTCATTAACAGATGAATAGATAAACAGAAAGTGATACATACAGACAATGGAATATCATTCAGTCATAAGAAGGAATGAAGTTCTGATTCATTTGACAACATGGATGAATCCTGAAGACATCATGTTGAGTAAAATAAGTCAGGTACAAAAGGAAAAATATTGTGTAATATTTCTGATATGAAATAATTAGATTAAGCAACTTCATAATGTCAGCAAATAAAATACAGGTTACCAAGCAGGAGCCTGGGGTGGGGGTAGGGAATGGGAGATAATGATTAATAAACATAGAGGTTCAGTTTGGGTGATGGAAATGTTTAGGTAATGGACGGTGGTGATGGCAGCACAACATTGTGAATATAATTAACATCACTGAATTGTATATTTGAACATGGTTAAAAAGGGGAATTTTAAGTTGTGTATATACATATCTCTAGAACAAAAATTTGAAAAACAAAAATTTGAAAAGCATAGTACAGTAAACAGTGAACTCTAATGTAAACTATGGGTTACAGTCAACTGTATAATCATAATAATATTGATTCATCAACTGTAAACTTTGTAAACTGTAGATAATTGCATGATTTTGTTACCATGCAACTTGTACTGCAACCTATGATGTTTCATATATTGTCTACCCTATATGCCAGTCATCTAGCTAGCCTAGGGTTTTTTGTACATTTGGCCTCAAACCAACGAAAGAGTTTTAATACCCTCAATACATTTTATCTATGGTGACTCAGGGTTCCATTCTTTCATGGGCATCATCTTGTAGCTTACCTTCCCTCGGTTAATACGACCTGGAGCGACAAGTTATAAGTATATGTAATGTTATGAAACAGAACTTAAATTACCTAAATATTTTAAAGGTCAAGGTTAGGTTTTTCATGATATCAGTCAGGCTTAAGTGTTTTGATGGACAGACTTATTTCCTAACCTAGGCTCTTAGTTTAATGGAATATGTGGTCAACTTGTATGCTTGGGATTTATACTTTCAGTTGTGATTATTTCTCATAACAAAGTATGTTTCAAGAACCTGTTCAAATTCTTGTCACCCTCAAGACAGATGGATGTTCTTAAAATAGCCAACTAAAGGGCAAATAAGAGAAAAGTGGGACTGTATCTGGTGGACTGAGATTAAAAATAAAAAATAAAAAATTATTCCTGACTTGGAAAGAGGGCCGTGCCTATAATTTTTTTCACCTGAGTAAGTAACTCAGCTTCAAGGGTCTTAAATATAATTTAACCCAATGAACCTCACTGAAATCAAGAAAGACAAAAAGAGAAAGGAAAAGAACTGGCCAAGTCTACTTGATTCCCCAACATGGAAAGAAAATAATGGTAGTGACTAGGATCATTGGAAAATTGACCAAAAGGAGTGCTGTTAAGTAAAATCAAATGCCCACCTGCATTAGGTGTTGCTGAGAGGGCCCTGATGTGGTGTAAATCTGTTATGCACCCCAGAAAAAGCCATGTTCTGTTAATCCATTCCTGTGGGTGCAGATCTAATTTTATAGGTGGGACCTTTTGATTAGGTTAGTTCAATTGAGATGTGACCCACCCCATTCAAGATGGGTCTTACTATCCTTACTGGAGTCCTTTTAAGGGGATAAGGATGCACAGAACAAGCCCAGATGGCTCAGAGAAAAATCCCAGAGAAGCTAAGAGATGACACACAGATGCTTAGAGAGCTTCTGGAAGCTCTAGAACCAGAAGCAGAAAGCAATGAAATCTGGGAGCAAGAGACCAACAGAAGACAGCCAGTGCATTCCTCTGTGACAAACGCATCCTGGACGCCAACAGCCTGTCTTTAGAGTCCTGGTATTGTCCTGCTGATGCCTTGGGTTGGACATTTTCACAGCCTTAGAATTGCAAACTTATAAGCTCATAAATCCCATTATAAAAGCCAACTCATTTCTGGTATAATGCATTCCAGTAGCTTTAGAAGCTGTCCAGAAGACAAAAGCTATTGCCCCACAGACTGCCAAGAAAATGGAACAAGGAAATGTACCCTACAGAACTGCAGATAGGCAACACCTGGTGATAAACCAGTTTGGTCCAAGAGAGAAAGCTTACCATAAGGGCACACTATACTAATCAATGTATTTCTACTCCCCACTTTGTAAGTACACCCCTCATTGTAAAATGGAATACAGTCAGCCAATCTGTATATTTCCTTGCTTGTTTCTGCATTTTCCCTATTTTATTTCCTCATCAGAGCTCCTTAGTACTTTCTGTTATGTGCTGTCCAATTTCCAAATGATTTGCTGTCCAAAACTTGACAGGAAACAGGCCAGATGAGATCATTTGTGTCCAATCCAGCCATATCTAAAGTCAGAGCTACCTATGGACTTTTCATTTATGTACATCAAAAAGCACCCCTCAATTTTTATATTTGAAGCCTGTTTGAGTTGTGTTTTCTGCCACTGCTTAAACACTACTCTTAACTGACCCTAGTGTTCTATAGGTCTCTTCAGGATAAAAGTCAATGTCAGCCCAGCTTCTCCTGCCCTACTACACATTTTCTCCTCAGCATGAGTGCTTCATCCTGGTAGCTTTTCAACAGATTTAATTAAAATTGTCCTTAATAGGAGAAACTTACACCAAGTATAGAATATTTGGCTTAGGAAGAATTGATACTGGGGAACCATGTAATCACATCAATAATTTTAATCAAAGACATTTTTTCCTTCAAAGCCATAGTTTTAAAAAAATAGAGAATTGGGTTTAATTAAAAATAAGACTTTCTAAGTCCAATGGATGGAATTGTGTACCCTAGTTTGGACATGTTCTTGACCTTAGTCTGCATTCTGGTGGGTGTGGACTCATTGTAAATAAGATCTCTTCATGATGTTCAATTTCAGTTAAGGTGTGGTCCAGCTGAATCAAGTTGGCCATTAACCCAAATCACTGGAGGCCTTGATAAGTAGAGTGAAAGTCAACTGGAAAGAGAAGACTCTGGAGGTTGCCAGAAGCTGGAAGTCAACAGAACCCCATGATACTATCTATAAAAGTCATTCTTTAACATTTACCATCAATTCAAGTCTTCACTACATTTTTTTTTTGCATCTTTGGAGTTTACATTGTTAAGTATAATACACGCAATTACTTCTTGGACATGATCATTTGGAATTCAACTCCAACTCAAAATTGTCCAAAATTAAAATAGCAAATGCATTACAATATCAGGAAAAAAGTGGAGTTTTTTCGAATGGGACAATTTAATGATTGGTTTTGGCCACTGAAACAGTCATATGATTGATTCCAAAGGAAGTAGCTATGATCAGGCCCTATTCTTTCAGATCTGTTCTGCCACACTCACATTTGCTTATATTCTCAGCTATTCTTGTATTATTGTTGATTGTCTGCAAAAAAATCTTTTCAACCACTCTAAAATAATCAATGTTTCGGCAACAATGAGGGTAATTGACAATTATGGCTCATTATTCACGGCTCAAAATATCTCTGCCAAATGGGTGGCATGATGACGTGCAAGTTTACAGTGACAGAAGAGAGACAGGAATTCAAATTCCTTGTGAAGAAAAATCACAGATTAAAATGGTATAGACTTGGATGATCAGAGCTGAGATGAGGATGAGGCGTTAAATAATTTAAAAATTATAAAAAGCGTGTATTTATTTGTTAAATATGTTCCATGAGAGTAGAGACCACATATATCTTATTCTCTGTAGGACACTCAGAACCTAGCACAGTTTGTAGCATACAGTAACCACTCGATAAATCTTTTTTGAATGAAAGAATGAACTATTTAGTAAGGAAAGAACATGAGCAGGAAGAGAGAAATAAAGACCAAAGGAATGAAATCTCTAAGATGACAAATGCTTATTTCCATTTGTTGCCTAAAGAGATAGCAGCAAAAAATGTTATCTTAGTTTTGATTTACATGTTATGCTTTTCAAAGCATCCTTACCTACAATATCATCTCTGACTTTTCTGGATCCTAATGACTAGCCACATTTGGAAAATTAATTTTCTATATGCTTAACTTTATCAGGAATCTTAGCTGTGGCAACATGGTCAATCCTATACCTTAAGTAGTAACAGATATAACAAAGATATGAAGTCATTCTGGGAAGGGGTCATTATTTTACTTTAACCATAAAATCACAAAATAGTCGATCTTTCATGTTAATTGTGAGAAATATATGCAGATCTTTGAAGTGCCATAATAAAATGTATCATCCTTTCTAAATTTCTTTCAGCCTGCCCTTTTCGCGCAGGCACAGATAAAATGGCATCTATTACATACGATAGTGATTGCTTCCAAAAATTCAGCAACATAAAGATTTGACTGGAAAAAAAGGATTTTTTAAAATTAAGATGTATTTGTTTTATGAACTTTGGAGAACATTTTTAAAAAGTCTTCTGTAAAAGGAGGTGGTTTTATGGAGCCTGCTGTACATACTTCACCAGATGGGCTCCTGGATTCAAAATGACAGTCAATTTTGGTAGGCTTTAAATTCAATGTGCAATGAGTTTGCCAAGTACCCTGTAACCTCCAAGCAGCCAGGATTTGCTTCCAGATTTGAATAAACAATAAACAATGGTTCTGTCAAAAGAGAGAACAGGGAATGACAATTAAAAGACATCTGGTGAATGACAAATGTATCTACATGTAAAGCGTCCAAAAGAATCCTAAGTCAAACAGAGGGCAATTTAATCAAGAAACATGACAAATCCTATTGAATAAGAGATATCTTGAATCTCTCCTGATTGGTCAGAAGAAAATGATTCAGAGGACTGGGATATTGGAAGTTTAATGTAAAATACTACAAGATGCTTTAGAATTCAAAACATATGAAAATGGATTAATGAGGAAGAATTAAAATTTACCCCATTCATTCTCCAGATGAGATGATGTATAAAAATTCATGAGTTCAGAGAAAATCAACATTGATACCATAATGAAAGCTGCTTTAAAAATTCTCTAAAATAATCCCTGATTTAGAAATATACTGTTATTATAGGCATTTTTATACATCTTTCCCTTTGACTATATCCTTTCTTTCCTTTCCTAGTTGGCCAAAAAGCAATGGGGCAGTGGGCTTTGAGAAAGGAAAGGAGTAGCTCAGATAATCTGATCTGAAATGCACAAACCTTGCAAAGTTGGTTCGACTGATAAATCTATCACAGGACCAGGCACTTCGGAGGCCTGTGTTATTAGTTTGGATTTTAAGACTAAACAATATAAAGCAAACAAAACAAAAATAATGAAGGAGGGGAAAATATTTCTCAGTAAAATTAGAATTAAGCCCTAAGTCAATGATGAAATGATTACAACCTCAAAATTCATCACAAAACATTCACCAAACATACCACCTAGAAAATAAGAAATGACTAGAAAGATTTTTGCCAGATTCTTTTCAGTGTTACCCAGTTGAGAGAATGTGCTAACTCTATGATACGGGCTACCATCTTTTGGACATAAATAGTACAGTAACTTATTAAATTATTATTTTAATAAGAATATCAAACTCTATTTGTCCCAATGCCTTGACTTCACATTTATTTTGGAACTGATGATCAATTCAATTTATGAATAGCTTAATATGACCTAGAATCATAGAAACTCATAACTGGTAGGGAGCAGAAAAGGATTTTCACCTAGTTTAACCACTATCTAATACCTGAATCTTTTACATGATATGGAGATTGACTAAATGGTCTTGCAAACTATCCTTGAATCCCTCCACTGAAGGGAACACACTTCATTCCCAGGCAGTTTCAATATAATCTGCATAATCCGTTCCTGTGCCAAATAGCACCACCCTTCTCTGCAGCTACAAAAAAGCATCTGCAAATTCCTATAGAGAGGAAATTTACCAAAGAACTGTTATATGATAGGTATTTTCACCTTCATTATGTTATATATATTTTTTAATTTTATAGATAAGGACACTAAGGGCCAGAAAAAACTGAAGTAATTTGTTAGAGATCGGCCTTTTGGTTACTGGCAGATCTGAGGATTAAATCCAGGTAGGTCTTTAGCTCCAACAGCTATTCACTTTTCATGGCACCAATGATCTCTAAACTTTTTTGATAACACCCCTGTCAGGAAAAATATTTTGAACACATTTTTCTGATTCATATATTTATTTATCACTGTACACAAGTACTACTGTACATTATCCAACATAAAGTTAAATTTGAAAAGATGAGACTAGAAGGTAAATGTAAATAGAAGACCTAATATTTTCTTGTTGAACTTCACAAGGGAGATCACTGCATTTTACCACACTGGCTCCCTTATACAAGTGAGGGAGACAGTTAATAACCTCCATCCCTCATCCTCTCTCAAAATATGTAATAGTAAAAAGCTAAGTTACTGAAAGCACATAAAAAATATTGAAGAATGCCAGAACCTGAGATAAGGAGATCATTGTTATTATCCTTAACACAAAGACCCACACATCTGTTGAGTTTTAAAAAAAAAAACAAAAACCAATTATTTTCAATGAAAAGATGAGCTCCTAGAGTTAACTCTTTAACCTAAGAAAAGTCATATTACACCAATATGTCATTGGAGAAGTGCTAAAGAAAACCTGAGTCATTAGATGTGGCTCCTGTTCTTTGGGATGAAGGGATTGAAAAGAATCGACAGGGTCAGCACAGGGTTACTACAGTGCTGAGGAAGAGTCTTGAACACTATAGCATATTCAGGCATTTAACTAAAAGCAGAGATTTGAATTTTATTTAACTTTTAATTCCAAAATAATTTCAAGCTTCAGGACAGTTGCAGAAATGAAAAAAAAAATTATACAGAGATCTTCAATGTATCTCCTACCCAGATCCACCTTTTAACATTTTTCCGCATTTGCCCTCTTTCTCTCTCATTTATCTATCTGTGGAGATTTACAATTATATGTATCCCAGAAAGTCATATTATTAAAATCAATCCATTCCCATTAGTATGAACCCATCCTAAGTAGGACCTTTGATGAGACTACTTCAGTTAAGGTATGAGCCGCCTCATTCCAGATGGGCCTTCGTTCCTTTATCAGAGTCCTTTATAAATGGGACGAGTACAAAGAGAGAAATCCACAAACACAAGAAGTTGAAATCAATGAAACCCTGAAGAGAAAGGAGAGTCTGGTAGATGCCATCATGTGCCTTGCCACATGGCAAGGGAACCAAGGATCACCAGCAGTTGGTCTCTGAGAATAAAGCATCGCCTCCATGATGCTTTGATATGGACATTTTCCCAACTCTAACTGAAAACAAAAAAACTCCCATTGTCAAGCTGAACTATTTCATGGTATATTGCTGTCAACAGTCCAGGTAACTAAAACATTATCTATCCATCTATGTTCTAAAAATGCAGTGCTTTTGGTATAGCATTTTTTTCATAAAATTTTCTAACAGATTTAGAAAGGATATTCTATACTATTCCATCCCTTTTTGTCCAAAATTGTTACGCTATGTATAGTGGACGAAAATAATTCTAAATGTTTACAACTAAATGTTGCCCTCAGAATCTACATTAAATTCCATAACTTCATGAAAACTATTTGACACAGTAGAAGACAAGCTTTAAATGGAGAAACTAGTTGGTCCACTACAATTTAAAATAGTAAACCTGAATAAAGGCTTACTGCATGAGATTTCTGGCTACAAAAACTACAGTAGAGAATCCCTCATCAAAATTCATGGTTTTGAGATACAGTGGTTCCAAAATTTAGATATATGTAACCATTAAAGAAACGAGATTTTCTTTTGGTCCCATTAAAGCAAAAGTGATTTCAGCAAGAATTGCCCTATCTTCCACAGATGACCAAGACTGGTCTGAAGGTTAACATGCAGAGAAATCCATTTATGCTCTGCCTTTTTTGTGTGTGGACAAAGAACTAGGACACCAAACAGAACAATTGTGATCATAAGTACCTCAAGAGGGAGTAAAACCCCAAGCAGTCACACAAGAACTTTTACATGACCTACAAAAATGAAATGTCAGTCACATAAGAGCTGGTGTGAAAAATTTAAAAAGACATAATGCCTTCAAACCACTTATGGGAGAATCTTTTGCTGCAATAATTTCTGTTGAAGGAAATACTTCGATAAAAGGATTATCTACTGGAAAAGGGGTTTCACCTTTTTTTAAATGATTATTAATCCAGAATTATAAAAGTAGTAGAAGCTATCTAGAACTATCATCTATTTTTGAAAATTTTTATATTTACCATTTGTTTTTAATTAATACTCTAAGCTATACAGACCTTGAGCTGGACAATATAGCTTTTCTAACCTTGGTATCTCTCAGGCACTTGATCTCTGAGGTGAAAGAGTCATTCCAGCACTGACTACATTTTAGAAATCAGAGAGAAAAAAATCACAGGAGCCTCTGTTACTGAAGGATATGCAGTTTGGAGCAATTATGAAGATACATCATTCAATAGTGTTTCTATACACTAGTAATGAGCAATCTAAGGAGGAAATCAAGAAAAACTCCATTTAGAATAGCAACTAAAATAATCAAATATCTAGGGATAAATTTAACCAAGGATGGAAAAGGCTTGTGCACAGCAAACTACAAAACATTACTAAAAGAAATCAAAGAAAACCTAAATAAATGGAAGGATATCCCATGTTTGTGGTATGGAAGACTAAATATAGTTAAGATGTCAATCCTACCCAGAATGATTTACAGGTCAACACAATACCAATCAAAATTCCAACAGCCTACTTAGCAGAAATGAAAAAGTCAATTATCAAACATATTTGAAAGGGACAGGAGCCCTGAATAATGAAAAACATATTGAGAAAGAAGAACAAAGTTAAAGGACTCATACTTCCTGACTTTAAAGCATATTACAAAGCTATAGTAGTTAAAATAGCATAATATTGGCATAAAGGTAGATATATTGACCAATGGAATCAAATTAAGAGTTCAGAAATAGACCCTCACATCTACGGTCAATTGGTATTTGATAAAGTGGTCAAGTCCACTCAACTTGGAAAGAATATTCTCTTCAAAAAAATGGTGCAAAAGAATGAACGGGAAACACTTCTCTTATACCATATACAAAAATAACTTGAAATGGATCAATGACCTAAATATAAGAAGCAGGACCATAAAATTCCTAGAAGAAAGTATTAGGTAACCTCTTCAAGATCTTGTGGTAGGTAATAGCTTCTTAGATTTTACACTTAAAGTACAAGCAACGAACAAAAAAAAAGATAAATGGGACCTCCTCAAAATTAAAAACTTTTGCACATCGAAAGTTTTGTCAAAAAAAAAGATTTTGTCAAGAAAATGAAAAGACAACCTACTCAATGAGAGAAAATATTTGGAAACCACACATCCGATAAAGGTATAATATCTAGAATATATTTTTAAAAATCCTACAACTCAGCAATATAAACACAAACACCCCAATAAAAAATCTTTGGTAAAAGATTTGAATACACATCTCTCCAAAGTGGAAATACAAATGGCTAAAAAGCACATGAAAAGATGTTCAGCATCACTTGCTATTAGGAAATACAAATCAAAACCACAATGAGATATCATTTCACATCTACTAGAATGGCCACTAACTAAAAAAACAGAAAACTACAAGTGCCGGAGAGGATGTGGAGAAATAGGAACATTCATGCATTGTTGGTGGGAATGTAAAATGGCTCAGCTGCTGTGGAAGACTGCTTTGAGGTTCCTCAGGAAGCTAAGTATAGAATTGTCACGTGATCCAGCAATCCCACTATAGGTATATACCCAAAAGATTGAAAGCAAGAACTTGAACAGATATTTGCACTCCAGTGTTCATGGAGCCATTTTATACAATTGTCTATAGATGGAAGCAACCCAAGTTTCCATCAACTGATAAGTGTTTAAACAAAATGTGGTGTATATATAAAATGAAATATTATTCAGCTGTTTAAAGGACAGAAGTTCTAATACATGTGACAATACAGATGAACCTTAAAGATGTCATGTTGAGTGAAATGAGTCAGAGACAAAAGGAAAAATATGGTATTATCTCATTGATTTGAAATAAACAGTATAAGCAAACTCATAGAGTCAAATCTAGGATATAAGTTTCCAGGGAATAGGATGGGGCTAGGGAACGGGAAGCTAAGGCTCTAAAGGTACAGGATTCCTATTTGGAATTATGATAATGGTTTGATAATGGATGGTGGTGATGGTAGCACATTGTGAGTGTAATTAACAGCACTGAAATGGATTTTTGTGAATGTGATTAAAAAGGGACATGCTAGATTGCATATACGGTAACAATAGAAGTTTAAACAAAATCCATTAAACTATACTATACAAACAGTGAACCCTAAGTTAAAACATGGACTATATACAGTTCATAATACAATTATAAAAATATGCTATCAACAGTTGTTACAAATGTCCCACACCAAAGCAAATTCTTAATAATAGGGTGGTAAATAGGAATCCTGTATTTTATGCATGACTCTTCTGTAAACTCACAACTTCTTTTATAAAGAAAAAAATGAATTCAAATTTTGCCAAACCAACTACTGTGGATTAAATAAAACTACTTGCAAAATTATTTCTTCAGTCCAGACCTCCTTTCTGACCCCCAGACTCCAGAATTTTAAAATATCTCAAACTCAGCAGCATTTTACCCAGTTGCATGTTCTCTCTGCTCCTAAAACAGAGTTCCCACAGTGTTACCCATCTCAGTGGAAGCCACACAGCCACCTTGTTAGGTAAACCAGAAGTCCAGAAGTCACTTCTCCAATTTTCCCCTTCCCCACATCTTGGGTAAAATATTTTTAAAAGCTCTGTATCTTTTTTTTCATAAAAATTTCTTAAATGTGTTCAATTTCCCCCATCTCCCTATCTTTTCTACCCATGGATTAATTACTCTAGACTTTTGTGCAAGTCCCTGAAGCTAGCACTTTTCCTACCACCAGAGTCATTCCATCTCACGGTAACTCCATCTGGAAGCCCCTGTACTCTTATTTTGCCAAGTTAATCTAACCCATTCTTCAAATCATTTTTCCTGAAGAAAGCTTTGCCTGGTGTGATGGTTAATGTGTCAACTTGGCTAGGTTCTGGTGTGCAGTTCTTTGATCAAATGAGCACTGGCCCGATTGTTACTCCAAAGGTATTTTACAGAATTAAGTCATTGGTCAATTGATTGCATCTACAGCTGGTTACATCTACCATCAACAAAGGAGATTGCCTTCTGCGATGAGAGATGTCTCATCCAAATAGATGAAGACCACAAAGGGAGAACTGATGTTTTCAGCAATCACAAAGAAGAATTTCTATATCTACTTCAGCAAGTATCTCCTGAGAAAGTCATCAAAACCTTCATTGAGTTCCCAACTTGCTTTGTCTGCTCTATGGAATTTGGATTTGCCAATCTCCATGGCTGTATGGGCCAATTCCTATAATATAACTCAATTATATATATATATATATATATATATATATATATATATATATATATATATATATATATAAAATATCTCCTGTTGGTTCTGTATCTCTGGAGAACCCTGACTAATAATAATCCTGGTATTGTACTTTGAAGCTGAATAGAACTCAGAAAAGATCATCTTAAAGCTAATCTATCCCTATGGGTATAGACCTATTGTGGGTGAGATCTTTTGATTAGGTTATTTCAATTAAGGCATGCCCCAGGGGGGTCTTAATCCTCTTACTGGGGCCTTTTATAAAGCATGAAATACAGAGAAAACACAGAAGCTTAAGAGACTCAGAAAACAGAGAGGAAACCACCGAAGCCAGAAGCTAGAACAACAAGACCCAGAAGAGAAGGGAGACACCAGCAGATGCGATGTGCCTTGACTTCTGAGGAGTCCAGAAATCCTCTGATGATGCCTTGATTTGGACATTTTCACAGCTTCAGAACTGTAAGCTTGTAAGTTGATAAGTCCCTTTGCAAAAGCGAATCCATTTCTGGTATATTGCATTTTGACAACGAAAACAGTTGGCCTCCCTGACTAGGCCAAGCCTTAATATTACATGCTGCCGTTGTACCACGAAGCTTCGCGCAGCAGGCATCACAGTTTGATCTGCCGTGTGAAAGGTGCTGTGCTTGGTGCTGAGGAGACAGTGATGGATAAATAAACAAAGCTCCTGCCCTTAAGAGCTTTTACATTCTAGGATGGAGAAGGACAAGTAGCCATTATACAGCGGGACCAGCTGAAGGATACTTCCCCTAGGGAAAGAGATAATTCAGAGAACTGTAATTTTACACCTATTTGTATACTTCTTTGGTGGATGCCTGTTTCCCATAGTATGTCAGGTCATGAGCACAGGAACATGCCACACGATTTGTGTTTTCCATTGTGTGCCCCATCCTACCCTGCCCCCCTTTTTTTTACCTATCACAAATACAAATTACCACCATCCCCAAACTAGGACCAGATCACTTTAAATAAAAAGTGAAGTTAGTATATATTTTTAAAGCTAAGTTTTTTCATGGATCCCTCCCAATAAAGGAAGGATTTAAAGCATCAATCAATAACAGGGCCTCTGCACTGGACCCTGCATGTGAGGAGGGAAAAATGAACACTGACTTCCTAAGGAATAAATAAGATGATTGCATTAGACAGTCTTTTTTTTTTTTCACCGTCTCTTTTCCTTAAGTTTCACCATGACAGATACAAGATATACACAGCCATGCAGGGAGAAAAAGAGGCCGTTTCAACCTTTAGAACCAAAGAGAAACATTCTCACATTCTAAATAGAACTAATTCTTTAAACTCGCCTTCTCAAGAACAGGGGACACTGACTTCTGAACATACAATTTTGGATTTTGTTATACCAAAGACTTAACAGGGTGGGGGTGGCAGTCACAGACCGGTGACAGATCAGCTTGACATCCTAAAGTGACAACTTTTAACCAGGCGAAAAGTCCAACTGTTTTCTCTGGTAGATAGTAATCTCATGCTTAGACTCATTTAATTAAATGGAAGTACTTTATTCCAGTGAATTTTCAAGAAGCTAAGAAGCAATGAAATTAGAGTACTACTGTTAACATTTAGGCAACTCAAGCTCTCTTAATCTGAAATGAAAATTTTTGCAATAAGCAAATATAAATAGGAAATCTCTTAGCATCTTTAAGTACTTGTGGTTCCTTAAAGTCATGGCTCAGTTAATCATTTGCCTTTAGAGTGTTTTCTCCAAGAACAGGGAAATGTTTAATTATATATTTTTTAATTACCCAAAATATTCTCCTTTTTACCTTCACACATATTGTTTTCACAGCACACGTCTCTGAAATTCAATAAAAGAAGGAAGCATTATGTGAAGGGTTTGTTTTCAAATCTAATTTATAATAAGAAAATCTCAGTAACAGAAAAATAGGTGTTTGAAGTTTGGTGATTTATATGCAGGTCACCTCTTATTACAATAAGCACAGCTGTTTGATGACAGAAGGAATTCCAGGCTCCAGACCATGGCCTCTTTATCTTTTGCAATAATTCATAAAAGTGAACCCCAACCAGTGAAACAAACAATTCCCTCAGAGTTTGTTGAATTTACATGGATGGTTATTAAAGACAGCCAATACTCAATCAAAGGACTGGCATACCTCTTGATACATCCTCATTTTTTAAGAAACCCTGTTGGGTTTAATGCCCTTCTCCCTCTACAGATTGACGCATTATTCACCCGTAAAGGCTGAATGGTAATTCTGTAGAAAGAGTGACAGATGGCCTTGGAGCCATTACAATAGAATCATTGGTTGTAACACAAAGCTTGCACATAACTAGAGAAATGTGTTCGCATTTGTGGTTTCTCTGATGCCTTCAAATGAATGTTCCTACGTCACAACTACATCTTGTTTGGATGCCTTTTGCCCCTTGGGTAAATGAACAAAAGGACATGTTCTGAGAGCTGGTCTGATGGAGATTAACAGTCTACTTTCAGTCTACTTGCTTTGTGTAGCTTTCTCTACACTATTCTATTTGCTTATGTTCCATTTCAAAAACTAAGAGAAATCCAACAAAGTGTCATGAATTTGGTACCTAAAGAACACTAAGGAGTTAGGAAGAAGGCATAAACTTCTATCAGAGCACTGACTATGTTCAGCCAAAAAATAAATTTAGAAAGCAGGAGACATTATAGAGACTAATGGACTAGGAAGCTTTTGGAAATGATGCTCCACTGATTTGATCAAATATTCACATGATTGACCATGTACATGATATTTCAGAATGTGACCCACTGAAGTACTGAATGACATAGATTCAATTTAATCTTTCGGACTTTCCCAGAAAGTTTGTTATGAAAAAAACATAAATTTCTATCATTTTAATTTTTAATCATTTATCGTTTGCAGTCATCCAAAAATCTTGGTGCCCAATGTCATATCCAAAGGCTTATGAAAATGAATAGCAAGGCATACAAACTGGCTGAAAGAGACTTCTCATCAAATGCCAACTGAGCTACAAAGACGAACAAGTCTTCATCTGTTAAAAAGCTGCATATACTCGAAGAACTGAAAGTTCACCAAGCGCTCCCCACCAGCATGACAACACAGCATTCAAATAAAAAAAAAAAAGATTTAAGAAAAAAAAAAGAAAAATGCACATATTTTTAGAAAAGAAATGAAAATAAAAATTACTTACACTTTTGCTACGAGAAAGCAAATCACAAGTATTTCTTTCCATAGTGTATTTAAGTAAACAGGCAGGCACTGGTTGTTTCCAATGTCAATGTTCACGCTGCAACAATTATCCTCTCAAAAGCCAACTGGCATGCTGAAAAGAAAGGCAAAGAAATGTTTAATCGAGTATATGATTAACATGTGCACTTAGAAATGCTGTCTTAGCCTAGAACAGTAATTCTTAAATAATTCATCAGACAGGCTACGCTAGTGTTGTGGTGTTATGTTTAAAGCAATACAAGTACACACAAGCAATGTTTCCAGGACAGTTTTTGTTAAATGTAAGAGATTTCTAGCCCTGTCTGTTTTCCATTAAATGTTCCAGTCTACATTTTTAGTGGTTGAAAAAAACGAGTTTGGTCACCACACCATCAAGTTACATGTATGAAATGAAGATGCAAACTGGACTGTGTACATACTGATTTTTGCTGGTACAGCTAGGGACCCCTCAATTTTCTACTAAGGGCTTTTAAGGTAGCCTTGTCCACTGCTGGAGGAATCTTACCCACATCCAGAGGGAAAAGCCCTCTGAGCACTGCACTGTTTCATTAGCAATAACCCCAAAGTACATTGAAGCCAGCTCTATGGCTCTTCAGTGAATACTATGAGTTCTCTACCTTTCCATTCACAGAAGTTGTAAAGAATGCTTTGGAGAAGTTGAGTGCAAACAGCTGACCTAGTCAACTAGTCAAACGATAACTGCTATTTCAAAGAATATTTCAGAATGGTTGCCACTTGGTATGAAGAAGCTTATTACCTAATCTTCACTTTCCATTAGCCATTAGGAAGGAGATTCTCTGTTTTCAGTTTTGAGGAAAGAAGAAATGGAATAGCTTTATGTGTCATGTTCATTTCTGATATTAAACTATAGCTGGACATAGTTTGCAGAGTATATTTGCTTGTGGGCTGGAGTGCCTTATGGGAAAGGACTCACCTAAGGAAAAGGGAATGAGTCAAACAGGCTTCGCCAAAACAAGACCTCTGACGCTGATGCTTCTTCTTCAAAACAAGGCTACTTCTAACAATAGCATGTATTTTACCATTTGGATTTGTTGCAAGCTTCTCAATAGTCATGTGTCCGAGGTTTAAGGGAATGAGTAAGAGTGAACAGGGCCTGAAAGAGTTTATTTTGCTGAAATGATTGAAAATATGTCAAAGTACAAATAGCGTGAATCATACATTCAAAAAATAAGCAAAACAAAATCAGTACACATTTTTTAAAAACATGCAAATGTAGGGAGGACTTCAGGAAATACAGCATCAGTGCAGGCCACTAGGAGAGGCCAGCCATCTGCACAGAAAGAAGAGATGATCCATAAATGGAAACTTTTCAACCTTGTACACTTCCAGGAATTTAGTCACCTTTGCAGATCATAAAGCTGCAATTTGTAGGTGCTCAGAAAATGTGGACTTAGTTATTCATCTAGGTCAACTTAAGAAGTGGACACAAAGTACATAATGCACTAAATATTCCATACCTTAAAAAAAAAAAACTGCTGTGGGAGGCTTAGGAAGCTTACACACTATCAGAGAAGAACTCATTCAAAAATATTGAATTATTCATTCAATACTAAATTGTATTCTGAGGAGCAGCTGTGGGTTGCCCCTGGTGGGCTAATGAGCCAATGATTTTAAATTTAAAAATCATTCAAATCAGGCAAATAATGGGTTTGATTTGATAAAGTTATGGATTAATTAGGTTTTTAACAAACGGTTACACTGATGATTTGCCTTGGCACCCTTAAAAAGCATCATTAAAGGTACTTTCCTATAGGAATTTAGAACCATAGGAATTTGGCTAGGCAAAGGGACTTAAGTGAGAAAGCTGATGGGCTGGACCTTCTCAGCTTGTATTTCTAGAGGGCAGCAGGGCCCAGCTAGATGAGCATGGACCTTGGAATCAAAGAGGCATAGGTTAGAATGTCAGCCCTCCACTGGCATTTTGTAGATTTGGGTAAATACTTAACCTCTCTGAGCAGTTTCCAGATTGGCAAAAGGGAGATAAAACTACACATAGGTGTTTGAGTTTAAATGAGTTAATGGGCATAAAGTGTCTAGAAGAATGCTTGGCAAACAACAACAATAATCCATCCTTACATTTTCCACTCACAGAGCTCAACTCCATCAAATAAAACAGATTTAGGTAAATATACTTTCAACTTTGCAGTAATGAATACTGTATCAGTGAGGGTCCCAGGAATAATCAGATAGCACACTCATATTAGGGTCATTTAAGAAGAGTTTTGTAAAGAGACAATTTATGAAAATGTGGACAGGTTAGTTAAATCCACAAGGGCTGGGGTGGTATCTGGAGTTAGCAATAATGCAACTTTTACCACCCCAAGGCCCAAGGGACAAGGAGAGGGATCATTAGTCAATACCTAAGAGAGAATCATGCAGTATCATCTGCCTTGCTTAGGAGGGTTATCTTCTAGGACTTAACTAGTCTGAGGTAACCCTGAAAGGAAGGAGCTCAGGGGATAAACATGGATGTCATTTTTGCCAAATGCAACTAGAAGTCAGAGGGCAAAGTAAGCTGCTGGTATGCAAACCCAGTTTCCCAGACAGGTACAGGACAGAAGGTGAATTTGAAGAAGAAATGGAAGATATACAAAATGAGTTTGATCTGCAGTCTCTGAAGAGGATTGCACAGTTCTGCTACCTTATTTCATCCTAAGAAAAATATCTACCACTTATCTTTAATCCTCATAATAACCATGAAAAGAAGATAGTGTTCACGTATTATCCCCATTGTACAAAGGAGGAAATCAGCTCCAAGAAGTTAAGTAAATTTTCCAGTAAACAGCAGAACCAGGATTCACACACGATTTGTCTGGCTCCAAAGTGCATGTTTTTGTCTCTTATGCCATGTGGATTTTCTGCCAATATCATGAACCAATGCATTTTAATTATCAACAAGTGGTAACCTCTACAAACACTCAAGCTGGGCCTCAGCCAAAGAATGTTTGGGGGTGGGGGTGTGAAAGGTGTACTCTCACAAGGAATTATCTTAGTTCTTACAAATTCCTCCCTCCGCAGAGATAATGCAGAGAGATGACAGAAACACTTTCTCCCTCCAAGTGCATTAAAAAGAAAAACCAGGTGAGAGAACACTGGAACGTGCCATTTCATTACTATAAGAGCTCCCACCTAAAAGTTAATTAGGGATAGGGAAGAGTCAGCTCCTGCAGGGAGAGCACTTTAAAAATGAAAATGAAGAGAGGAGGCAGATAGAATGGATAGTGCCATAACATTCAGAGGCAGAATTGGAGCACCTGTATAAATCGATGCATGGATAAGGGAATTCAGACAGGTTTGCCCCTAGAGATTAATGAATAATATAGAGGAAAAAGCCGTGGGCTGGGCATCAGAATAAATCAGTTTGACTTTCATCTATGTGTTATACATACAAACTGAATCATATTAGGAAAATCCCTTCTCTTTTCTCCACTACCAGTTGCTTGCTTCCCTGAAAAGTGGACATAACAGTATCTCCACAACCCTCCTCACAGGTCATTGTGGGGATTAATTAGATAATGTCTCAAAGTTTTCTGGAAACTATAAATTTCCCTGCAAATATAAGTTAGTTCTATTCATTTAAACGCCAACTTTCCCATTGCACTCAAACATGAAAGTGAAAAATGTTTATAATTATCTGCAAATAGGAGAGAGGGTATTGAATGTGCTTGGCATATTTCAGAGAAATTTTTCTAATCTTCCCCCTCTTTTGGAAGTAATATTTTTTTCTTCCCCACCGTAACTCAGTTTATGTATTGACTGCTAAATTATAAAGAAATTGAGATACATACATTTTTCTAAAACACATTTATTGAACACCTAATTTGTGACAGGCACTCATCTAAGCTCTCAGAAAGCCACTGAAATTTCTAGATACACGAAAAGAATTGCTTTGGTGCAGTTGCCTGAAAATGACCAGAGTTAATTGATTAGGTCTGTTTGCAACTTAGTGTCTCCTCCAATTCATCAAAAGATTTTTCTAAGGATGCATAAAAAAGACATCAAAGTGAAATCAAGTCTCTTCCCTTGATTAGATTCCATTCCAAAGGAAAAACTACTATAGATATGCCACACATGAAAAATAAGTTTGATCACTGTAAAAAAAACAATGTCAAAGAAATAAAATAATAATAGGCTCAATTTATCAAAGATTATCCAAACAAAATATGTGTAGGCAAGAAGTGAAAGGAGACAATGCAAGAACTAAACTCTCAAACAATTAAAAGAAAAGAAGCACATGAGAGGGTAAAACAGATTTTTCATGGGAATGTTTGACTTGTTGCTATAGGGTTTTAAAAATGCCTTCTACCAGATGATGTGACAGTAGCTCAGTGGCAGAATTCTTGCCTGCCATGCCACAGACCCGGGTTCGATTCCCAGTGCCTACCCATGCAAAAAAAAAAAAAAAAAAAAAAAAAGTCTACTACCATAATTTGCCTTCCTCACACATAACATATGCAGTCTGGACATTTGCTTCAGTTGCCCTTCTGCCAAATCTGTAGCAGAGACAAAGGAAGAAAGTACTGATATTAAGTCATACCTTCCAAAACTGGGATTTAAGAGGAAAGAGTTCTCCATGGCCCAAATCTAATGATGGCCAACTAGGTATCCTAACATTTACATCCTACCCTGCCTCCCTCTTTTCTCCTGGGTGCTGCATGCACCCTGTCTTTTATTTGACCTCCTATAAGAGGCCATTGAATCTGAGATCTAGAAAGCTCTCGTGGTACAAAGTAGGAAGTTGAGACATAGAGAGCATAGTAACTTGATCACAGAGCGGGCTGGTACAATGCAGATATTAGACTAAGGCCTCTGCCCTCCATACCCAGTGCTCTGTCCAGCCTATGATCTTGTCCTGATTAGTAATTTTCTAAAACTAGTTTTATGGGTCAACTTAGATGTACCTTCAAGGCTGCCTACAAAAACTGCAAGGAGGGTCCTGTAGTGCCAGGTTGCAGCTTGTGCTCTGTAGCTCTCACAGAGGCTACAGCATGTTGGGCTTACCTACAAATTAGTAAAGTTTAGAATTTTTTTAAAAAATAGAATACTCAATATTGGCATATGTTGAAATATGCATTTTTCATATATTATTGATGAGCTTACAAAATCACATAATTCTTTCAAAAGGAATTTGATAAGTATCAAAGGCTTTAATGGTGTTAATATGTGATAATTCGAGAAGTAACTTGAAATATGGAAAGTGCTTCATATGCAAAGGTGTTCTCCAAAATGCTATAATAACAAAAACTTGGAAATAGTTTAGTTGTCCAATAGTACAGTAATAGCTAAATAAAATATGAGAAACCTCCTGAAGTATTAGACAATTAAAAATGTGTATTTTACAAGATACTTTATTTGAATGAGAAAATGTTCACAACAATAAGTTTAAAAAGCAGGATTAAAATTGTGTGTATGATACACTATATTTCATTCTCAGTTTGGCAGTCAATTGACCTTCCTTTTTCCTTTAGACATAGTACTGGTGACTATTAAAAAGAAAATTGTATAGTTCTATGTCACTTAGATAACTAATTACTGAGTTCCCACTATGTTGAAAACCCTCTGAAAGGTTCTCAGGAGGCAAAATGCACAGAATTCTGAGACAAAAGCAAATAAGAACTGAATCATTAAGCAGGAGATTTGGGTTGTACAGGACTAACAGGAATTCAATCCATGGAATATTTTTATATTAATTATAAATTTAAAAAAATTCAAGGTAAGAGAGGCAATGTCTGTCACTATTCACAAAGAAAACTGAAAAAATAAATTAATAATAGGTCTCCTTTCCTAGGTTTAGTTTCAGCAGGATTATTGTATCTTTTCAAAGCTTTTGAGTCTCTTCTTAGCATTTCCTGAACAATCTGGAAAAACTGCACCTCAGCTTCCTGCTTCACTCCGTCTCACTTTCCCTTTCTTCCTTTCCTCCAAAGCAAGAGGATGATGTGTGTCTCCTCTTATGCAGAGATATGACTTCCACCTATTCTTTATCTTGCCCCCCCCCAATCCTCTCTCTAACCAGAGAGAATCACTGGTTCTCTCTCTTTAAGCTTTCCATATGCTCTTGAGAATTTTCCCCCGGGGAAAACAACACTCCGTTAGTATATAATCTCTCCCCTTCAGATATTTTCGCTTCTTTTCACAATCAAGCTCTTTGAAATAATTGTCTATTAAACTCTATCTCTTCACTCACACCCTCTACTGCTCAACCCACTGCCACCCAGTTGTACAACTTCTACACTCAGACTTCTTCTCTAAGGATCCCAGACCTCCACACTGAAAAATCTAATGACCTGTCAACAAATATTTTTACTGGACCTCTCTACTATGACACTGTTAGATGTTCCTTCTAGAAACTCTCTCGTTGTCTTCTGTTTTGTCACTCTCTATTGGTTCTCCACCAGATTGCTTGACCTTTTTCTACTTCATGGGATATTCTCTTGTCCATCCCTTTAAAAAGGGATACCACTGCTCTAGCTTTTTATCAGTGTGTCCCAAACATTGTTGCATATCAATATCAGCCAAGGAATGCTGTAAAATGCAGATTTCTGAATCACCATTGAAGAATCAGAACCTCCAGGAGATACCTAGGAATCTTTTTACCAATTCTCCAGATAATAATTATGCAGCTTGCAGCACATCCGACTGTTGGCTGGTACTTGAGAACCATGCTTTACATTATGTTCCTTGGGAATCCAATGATTTTCATCATTTTAGTTGCCATATATGTGCTCATAACACCCACATACATATTTCATACTTAGACCTCTCCTTGGAACTTTAGATTCATACTTTTAGAACCTTGCCAGAAATGTCCCCTTGGAAGATCCACAAGCATCTCAAATACATCATGTCCATATATGAACTCAACATTTTTTTCTTTCCTCACCCCCAAAGACATTCCTCCTCTGCTCTACTTTCTCTCAGTTAATGGTAGAGGTACAACCTCTACCAAGCCACTCAAACCAAAATCTTGATTGCATCCCACTCTCTCATCACCCACACTCAAAGCATCATCAAATCTTAATGGAATACCTTACAAATATTTCTCAGCTCTATCCTCTCTTTGAAGGTTTACCATCACTGTTCTCTGCCAAACTTTTATCTGTACAATTTCAGGCACCTTCTAATGGGCCTCCCTGTAAGCAATACTGCCTACTTCAATTCCATCCTTAAAATCTTTCAATAACTCCCTATCACTAGCAGTATAAAGTCCAAATCAATCTCCTAAACATGGTAAGTAGGGTTCACTATTCCTGGCCCCTTGCAGTGCCATTCTTGTCACTCCCTATATCATATTTCACACATTCATTAGACCGAACTACTTAAAGTTCCCTGCACATTCCATGCTGTTTCCTATAGACATATCCTTGCTCTTGATTTTTTTCTTCTTCTTCCTACCTCACATTCTCTTCTTTACTTGGCTAGTTCTGCTTCAAGACTCAGCTCAGGTGTCATTTATTCCTGGAAGATTTTCCTGATTCTCCCAACATCCCCAGTCCCACCTCCAATACCAACCGGCACAAAATGTCCCTTTTTCTTTCCTTCCATAATGTCTCATGAATACCTACAACAACACATCCAATACAGAGGTTTACCTGAGTCTCACTTCTTCACTACCCTGGACTCTGAGTCTTTTGAGGGTGGAAAACATTTCCTGTTTGTATGTGGAATCACCACATAATATATGCTTAAGCAGTGTTTACCAAACTCTGCTGAATTGAATGCTTCCCATGACCAGAATTGCTTATTTTGTCTCTAGACTGCAAGAATCAAATCTTTTCTTTTGTAGTTATGCCCACACAAAACCATCATTCTATTCCCTTCCTTTACTCCAAAACGATAATAGCAGTACCTCTTATTCATTCACTAAACATTTATAGAGCCCTTCTGGTATGTAAGGAACTGTGCTACGGTCCATGGATGCAAAGATAAATACGATAAAAATCCCTTTCCACAAGGAGCCGGTATTCCTATGGGGGAGAGCCAATGCAAACGATGTACGAAGTGCTGACAAGAGCTCAGAATAGCTGGTGTGGGACCGCACAGGAGGGTGAAAGTGAATTATACAACTAGTGCTTTCAAAGCCTGTTCTGGGTTATTCTGCGCTTGTGAAAACTTTGCTTTTAAGTTATTCAAATGCTATTTCATGTCCTGGTGTTTTTCCCCAAGTAGACAGAAAAGAATATGAAACTAGGACTGGCAGTTCCATTCATCTCTTTTATGCATCTGTTCAGAACTCTATCCGTACAGAAGAGGCAGCTGTAGAACTCTATACCCAGAAAGTATGCTGTAAATGCCTGTTGAGTGAATAATGTGTGAGCTCTCACTTAAGAAAATACAAGCCACTTTTGATTTCAGAAGAAATTTATTTTAAAATAATTGACCACTTTGAAAACTAAAAGTAAAGCATTTGGCTCCCAAGGTAGCCCAATTGTCCCCTTCCAAGGGTATGGAAATGCCAAAGTACCCACTCTTTGAATAATCACCCTGACAAGTTTGAAACAGTCCAGCCAAGTCATTTAGCACAAAATTTATTACATTTCCCTTCAGGATTCTATGTTCATGGCTTTCCCTCACCCCCTCCTGAAATAACTGCAGTGCTCTGAAATACAACTTCTCATCCTAAATAAACAGTCAAGGACCTTCCAATTCATCTCTCACAAATGTAGGATGTTACTTGAGAACTCCTCTCTCCTGCTGCAGAGAGGAAAAGCTATAGAAAAAAAAGTTATATTCTTTTCAACACTTTCATAACTGCACTTCTTCCCACTACATCATCATGATGCCCTTCTGGGCCGGGGCACTGGCAGGTGACGGGAGCAGTTTTGTCACATGGACCGTAGGACAGCAGGGTATGCAGTCTGCTGGCCTGAGGCCCAATACTGAAGGAGCTTCTGAGATGTGTCATCACCAGCTAAGCCTCAGAAAATCCACTGAGAGCCTCAGGAGAAAAACTCCTGAGTCATCGTGAGGGAAAACACAATGGGCCAAGATGATCCCCACCGAGACTCTGGTTCAAGCTGCTCACTACCTACAAAGCAAAGAGCATTCTATTGATGCCTCTAACTTTTCCAATATATGCCTGTCCCATATCTGATTAAAGGAACAGTCTACCTATTTGAATGCTTCTAAAGTTGAGAAGCATTAGAACGGTGCTGTGATTAAAGCTGTGGATTACAAACACAGAATCTTTGTAGTCTGCAAATCATGCACTACAAATCATAACCGGTACTTTCTATTGTGAGATCAGCACAATTCTAAAACATGAATCACCCTGCCTCTCCAGCTAAAGCAAGAAAAATTAGATTGACATAAATGTTAGATGATAATAGATGATACGTAGGAAGACAGTAGATGGGTAGAAAAGATAGAGATGATGGATGAGAGATAGATATTAAGTATTAGATAGATAGATAGATATGTAGATAGATAGATAGGAGATAGAAAATGTCATACTTCCTGGGTTTTATTATGTATAGCTTTCTTAATCTAAGTTATAAAAGCAAAACTATCACCTCTAAATAATTATAAGCCAGCTCCTTTCAGAAGTTCTTTTTTTAAATCGACATATCTCATTGATATTTAGTTGCTCACATTTATCAATTAGCAATGACTTCTAATTTTTATTATCCTACAAAATCTATGTTGGGAATAGCCCTTGCAAGAAAATCGTGACAAAGGAATTATTTTAAAATCCAATAATCCTATTGTTTTAGATTCCATGGCACACAATGCGAGTTTAAAAAAAACAAGCCAGACTTCAAGCAAAGATAATAGAGATAAGAATATGTGGTTGAGCATCCTTTTACTTAAGGCAGGCATGTTAAAGTTTTTTTAATGAAGCTTCAGTAGAACAACTTTTATCAAAGTATCAAGTAACTCAGGGAAACCCCTCAAGCTATCATTTCTCCCTGATTAACAGTTGCTACCTGAGGAGTTATTGCCTACAGATTATACAAACAGAAAAAAAAGCAGGGCATAAAATGAAGAAAGTCAATGTTAATTGAAAGGAGCATAAACAAGGAAAATCATCCGATCAAAAAACCAAAGACTAGGGGTAAAAACCCAAACCCATCAATTCTCTCTCCCCCTTAGGAAGCAACAACCCATTAGCATCCTTGCAGGGGAATGAGCCCACCTTGGTGGAGTCAGTAACTCCCAGACACACTGAAAACTGTGCATGTTCCTTAGTTTTGGTTGGAGCCAAGGAGCACATTTTTAATCAATGGTAGAAAGCAGAGTTTTTTAAATGCTAAAAGTAAAATAATAGCAGAATAAACTTAGATGAAGAATTTGGATTATTTTTGCTTTTCAAGAGTTTTAATATTTTACCACTTTATTAAATGGACATTAAAGGTAACAAACAACTAAGTCAAGACCTATTAAGGCAGAAATTATCATCCTGTTCTGCTATGAAAGAGTCCTTTTCAATGCACTCCTTTTCCTTCATATTCAGGGTATATGTGGGAGATAGAATCAAATCTACCCCTTCAGTAAACTACTTTTTTTCTTAAATCGGTTTCTTATAAAGAGATTTTTAGCTCATCCCATTTGAAAAGAGGGATCTTAAAGATTTTCCCCAAAGAAGAATAATTTACATTCAAAATATTTATACAGAGAAAATAGAGTAGAATGAATTGTTGGAATATTATGAGTTTTGGAATCAATCATTCCTGGATTCAAAATCTGATTTGGCCAGTTGCTGATTTTATGACACGAGGGAGCTATTTAACCCTTTTGAAAATCAGTTTCATGGTCAATATAAACGAACGCATTGAAACCAACACTGCAGGGCTACAGGACTGACTCAATGACTAACTTAAATGTCAGCACATATTATGTACTGTGCTTGGCTCAGAGAAGGTGCGCCTCAAATGTGAGATTCATTTTAGCTTTCTCTAAGGCATCTTCAACACTTGAGTTCTCAGAAAGTTCTAAGAAAAAACACAATATACAGCTATAATTAATCATTTGAATTGGAGGATGAGAGAGCTCAGGTTTTACTCTATAACCTGCTGCTGGTAGAATAAGAGCCTTGTATTATCATTTATCTTTCTCGACCTTGAGTAAGCCACTAGGTTTCTCAGGTGACTTGTATACTAATTACTGAAAAAATGTTTCATTAAAAATGGTCTCTTGCCGTGACTATTATTCAGCAGTGCTACTGGCAAAGAATGAAAAGAGCCTGTCTTAAGTCTCAGGATGCTTACATGTCATTATAACTGCAAACAATTTCTGTGTTCAAGCTTAATGCTTTTCCGCAGCCTTCCATAAGGTCAAATGAATGCCTCAATCCTTAAAGCCAGAGGTTTGAAATCTTTGAACTCTGAAGTTTCCTTCCTGAAGCATTCATCCAATGAACCTCACAAACAACACCTACCACCTTCCCAGCAAGAGGTTAATTGTAGCACTCACTTTCAACTGCTAGCACCGAGTAGCTACCATGTTTCTCAGCAAATGTGAAAGGCTCTGAGGGTAAAGAAAGGACAATCAGAGAACCCTGATGCACAGAAAATAACTCACCTTAATTCACCACGAACTCCATGATTACCCCGTAGCTGTTCATAGCTTTATAGGTCTAACTGAAGCCCATTCTGAATCATTGCCATTCATATACTATCTATCTGGCACTTAAAATTAGATTTTGTCCCCTTCTTCGTAAATAATGGTTATAAGGGATGGAGCTGCATAACAGCAAAATCCCAGGTAGATTAGTTTGCTAATAGGCAAATTTCTTGCTGAAAGTGGAAAATGGCAGTTTCTTTTCTAAGGATCTGGCTTATTAACTCCATATTTTCAAAAGAGCATTGACACTTGAGATGCTGGAGTTCTATCTTTTAAAATCTCTTTAAGTCACTGAAGAAGTAATATGAGCGAAAGCATTTAAGTTACAAAATAAACCAAACTGAATGTATGAAATCTAAGTGCTGAGGAAAAGAAATATGGAGTTAAACGAGGCTTCATGTTTCCAGCTCATCTCAAACCCTGCCACCACAAAGGGTTTTTACTAAACCATACAAAAGATACTGTTATTGATCATCTTGATTTTAAATAATACTCAAGAAGGAGACCCTGTAACCCACTACAATAGTTATAATTCTTAATGATCTTTTTTTTGTACCAAGTTATCTCATATTTAGTTTAAATCACTGCACAATATTTCAAATCCTTAAAAATCATAATAGTAATAACTCTAGGAGGGGACTTAAATTATCCTTGGCTTTCTTTATTCAGCTGTGGCCTCAGGCTATCCTGTTCTACTATGTACTGTGTGACTCTGGGCAAGTTACATAACCACTTTGTTCCTCAGTTTCTTCACCTATAAACTGGAAGTCTAATATCCTGTTTCCTAGGGTTGTTGGAGAAATTCAGAATCCCCAGATGTAAAGTACTGAAAACATGCCCACACACAGTAGGCACTTGTTTGTTAAGCTTGAGTTATCATCATCATCATATTTCCTTTGTTCTCTGGAAGATATTGTAATTTCAACACAGTGAATGCATGATAAAGATGTAATGGGGGTCACTGTTTCGAAAATAATAATCCAGTAATTTTTATTCACTCTAAATCATGTTGCTCCATGGAGCCCCCATTCATTGAATCAATTGCCCTAGTCTGACCCCAAGATCAGATCAGGATGTGGGAGCAGAGAGCTGAATAAAACATCAGACAGGCTGAGGAAAAAAGCCCAAAATACCAACATGGGGCAGATATATTATTCAGGACAAAAGGGGAATCTAAGATAGCACCTATAAGTTCCCATCATGGTAGACTATCAAAGGGAATCTAAAAGCTTCTGTGCACCCCTAGAGGGAAAAGGGAGTTGGCTAACAGTTCGGACTGGAGAACATGGCAGGGTGATAGCTTGGAGAGGGAGTAAAGCCACACCAAGCTGAGAACTGCAGGACGAACTTCCCAAACCAGAGATCAAATGAGAACTACAACCAGACTGTTGGAGAATCACAGTCCCAGTAAGAGTGCAAGTGCAGTACCACTCTAATTAGCAGAGACAGGTAGATGAGTACCTTAACAACAACTCCTGTCCTTTGCTCATGTCAACAGAACTGTACAAACAATAATAAACCAGCTTCAGAGACTTAAAAAGTAGAGGCATCTAGGACAGAAATCAAATCATTGCAGAGGCAGGTAATACATAAGCACTTAATCAGAAAGTGCCACATGAACCCAAGTCCCCTCCTTCTGACTCTGTGAGAACAATATTAATTCAATTATTATAATTGCAGGCATTGGATAGACACTTGTATGTCAGGTAATACTCTAATCAATTATTCAACACTAAAAAAATCCTGTAAAATAGCTATCATTTTACTATAGAAGTTGCAGGTGAAAAAAAAATGGAAGCAGAGAACTGAATCCAGAATACGTAAGCTGCCTCCTGTACCTAAATACTTTCTCCCAGAGAAAGGGGCTAGAGCTCATTGAAGGAGAAAAAAACAGTCCTGGATGAAAGCTAAACTCTGAATTAACTGAATATTTAGCCCTAAGAAACCATTCTAAATCCTAATAGAGCAAAAGTTGTTCTTTTGTTTTTTCCTTTATCCATGAGAAGAGTAGGTCTAGAACCTATTACAGAAAATAAGGAAAGCCACAGTTTCCATACCCGAATTGTAGCAGGTAATTTTGGCCCTATTATAAATGTTAGTCAATATATATATGCCAAACTTAAAGTGTAAGACAGAAATTTTACTCCACTTATTTCACTCTTCTGGCTCCTGTATTCACTTTGAAGCAAACCAAGGAAATATGGCAATAAGAAAATCAGGGAAGAGTGCCATCCATTTAGGGAATTTCTCTCAGATTCCACAGGAAACATGAGAAACATATTATCATCTTCATGAGTCCATATGCTCCAGGGATGTGAGAAGAGTTTAATAGTATGAAGTCTTTTGATGTAATTCATAAAATAAAGAGATCAAGAGAAATTAAAACACATAATCCTCTCTAAGAATGCCTAAAAACATGTGGTAAAATTCAACATAGATCCTGACTTTTATGATTTGATAAAACAAGAATATAAGGCATACCTTCCTCAAACAAATACCTAAGGTCTTGCTTAGTGATGAAACATTGGCGACATTCCCATTAAAGTCAGGAGCAGGGGAAGGAAACTATCACCAGCCTTAGTTAGCATTGTGTTTGAAGTGCTATCCAATAAAACTGATAAAAGAGAATCATAAATTTTATAAAAAAGAAAGTAAATCTATCATTATGTGAAAATCATGTAAGTTTCTACTTGACAGACCCCAAAGAATAAAGTAAAAAACAATTTTTTAAAGTTTAGTAAGGGACTGATTACAAATTAATATTTTCCTATGTGCCAACAACTGGAAATAAAATAGCTATGAAAAAAAAAACAACTTAAGAACTAAACATGAAGAAGTGTTAGAGAGTCTTCTTTGGTTGATTTTTTTTTTTTTTTTTAGAAAAGTAGAGTGCCTATAAACTATGAAACTGTCTTAGTTTGTCAGGATGGCAAGACAAACACCATGCAATGGGTTGGCTTAAACCACAGGAGTTTATTGGCTCCCAGTTTTAGAGACCAGATCAAGGGTGTTCCGTAGAAGGCTTGTTTCCCCCCAGCATCAGTAGCATTCTGGCTGGGAGCAAACTTAAGATCCCTTGGTTTTCCCATCACATGGCAATGTTCTCTCCTGTTTCTTCTGGTTTCCTGCTGACTTCTGGCTTCTGGATCCTCCTTGTGGCTTTCTCTGTGTCTGAATTTCTTCTGCTTTTGAAGGACTCAAGTGATCAGATTAGGCCCCACTCTCTTTCAGTTGGGTTACACAAATAAAAGAAAATCTTCAAGAGATCCTATTTACAATGGGTTCACACTCACAGGAATGCAGATTAATACCAAGAACATGTCTAAATTGAGGGACACAATTCAATTCACCACAGAGACCTGGTTAAAGGACATAAAACAAGGGTGAAAAAGATATAACTAAGTGAATCAAGTATGTAGGAATTATTTAACCAAGGATGTAAAGGACCTGCATAGGGAAAACAACAAAACATTGCTGAAAAAAAACAAGGACCTAAATAAATGAAAGAATATTTCATGCTCAAGGATAGGAAGACTACTTATTGTTAATATGTTAATTCTATCCAAAATGATTTAGAGATTCAATACAATCCCAATCAAATTCCACAGCCTTTTTTGATGAAATGGAAAATCCAATCACCTAATTTACATGGAAGGTTCAGGGGCCCCAAATGGCCAAAAACATCTTGGGGGAAAAAAAATAAACAAAAGAAAGTTGGAGTATTTATACCTCCTGATTTTAGAACTTATTACAAAACTAAAGTAATTAAGTAATCAGGTACTGGCACAATATCAATGGAATAGAACTGAGAGCTCAAAAATAACTTTTCACTTCTATGGCCAATTGATTTTTGACAAGGGTGGCAAGTTCATTGTATATGGACAGAATAATTTCCTTAAGTGTTCATGGGCAAATTGGATATTCATATGTAAAATAATGAAAGTAGACCACTACCTCACATCATACACAAAAATTAACTCAAATTGTATCAACGATCTAAATATAAGGACTAAAATTTTAAAACTCCCATAAGGAAACACCTTTAGGACCTTGTGTTATACAGTTATTTCTTAGACTTTACACCAAAAGCATGAGCAACAAAAGAACAATAGGTCCAAGACATAAAATTACAAATCCAATTTCCCAATTCTTATGAAAGACATAAAATTATAGAGCTATACCCCAAACAGAATAGAACTGAATAGACCTGTTACAAGATACTAACTAATCAGATTGTCAAATGTCAAAGACAAAGAGAGAATTCTGAAAGCAGCAAGAGAAAAGCAACCTATCATACACAAGGTAAGCGCAATAAGACTATATGCAGAATTCTCAGCAGAAACCACAGAGGTGAGAAAGCAGTTGTATGATATATTTAAGATATTGAAAGAAAAAAACTGCCAACCAGGAATTATGTATCCAGCAAAACTGTCCTTTAAATTTAGGGAGAATTTAAAATATTTTTAGACAATCGCTGAGAGGGCTTGTGAACAAGAGACCTTCTCTACAAGAAAGACTAAAGGGAGCACTACAGGCTATAGGAAAAGACAGGAGAGAGAGATTTGGAGAAGAGTGTAGAGATGAAGACTATTATTAAGAGTAAAAAGAGAAAAAACATATCAGATATGACATATAAAATCCAAAAGACAAAATGGTAGAAGTAAGTAGTGCCTTTACAGTAATAATATTAAATGTTAATGGATTAAACTCCCGAATGAAAAGATTGGCAGAATGGACTAAAACACAGGACCCATCTATATACTGTCTAAAAGAGACTCACTTTAGACACAAGGACAAAAATAGGTTTAAAGTAAAATATTGGAAAAAGATATTATACACATACAATACCAGAAAAGAGGGGGTAGCTATACTAATATCAGACCAATTAGACTTCAAATGTAAAACCATTAAAAGAGACAGAGAAGGATACTATGTACTAATAAAAGAGACAATTCATCAAGAAGACATAATAAACATTAATATTTGTGCACCAAGTCATATGAGACACCCACTGACAACACTGAATAGAGAAATAGACACCTCTATAATAATAGTTGGAGATTTCAATACACTGCTCTCACCAATGGATGGAATATCTAGACAGAAGATCAATACAGAAACAGAAAGTTTGACTAGTACAGCAAATGAACTAAACCTAACAGATATTTACAAGTCTTTACATCCCTCAACAGTAAGATACGTTGGGTCCAAAGCAAGTCTCAATAAATTTAAGAAGACTGAAATCACACAAATCACTTTATCAGATCATAGTGGAATGAAGTTGGAAATCGATAACTGTAAGAAGGTGGCAAAATTCACAAATACATAGAGGTTAAACAACACACTCTTAAACAACTAGTAAGTCAAGGAAGAAATTACAAAAGAAATCAGTAAATATCTAGAGGCAAATGAAAATGAAAACAAAACATATCAAAACTTATGGGATGCAGCAAAAGGTGTGCTGAGAGGTTTATTTATTGCCCTAAATGCCTATATTAAAAAAGAAGAAGGAGGGTGGGCCATGGTGGCTCAGCAGGTAGAGGTCTCGCCTGGAACAGCAAACTAAACTGAAAGGAAACAGAAGGAAAGAAATAACAAAAATTGGAGCAGAAATAAATCAAAGAGAGAACATGAAAACACTAGAAAGAATCAACAAAACCAGAAGTTGGTTCTTTGAGAAAATCAATAAAATTGATGTACCCTTAGCTAGACTGACAAAGAAAGAAAGAAACAGGACTCAAACAAATAAAATCAGAAATGGGAGAGACATAACTATTGACTCACAGAAATAAAGGAGATAAAGAGAGGATACTACAAATAGCTATATGCTAATAAACTAGACAACTTAGATGAACAAGTGGGTCATATCTCCATGGAAACTGTAGAAAAGATCCCACTCAGCAATACTGAATGAGGATTAAAATTTGGATACACAAGAGCTTCAAACTGGCACAGTGGCCAAGTGGGTTTTACCAGGTATGCAAGGTTGGTTCAACACAAGAAAACCAATTAATGTATTACACCACATCAATAAATCAAACCAGTAAAATCATGTGACCATCTCAATTGATGACAAAAAGCCATTTGACAAAATTCAGCATCCTTTCTGGATGAAAACACTTCAAAGGATAGGACTAGAAGGAAACTCCCTCAATAATGTAAAGGGAATATATGAAAAACCCACAATTAACATCATACTGAATGGGGAAAGATTGAAAGCTCTCCCTCTAAGATCAGGAACAAGACAAGAAGACAAGGATGCCCACTGTTACTATTTGTTGTTGTTGTTGTTGTTTTGCATGGGCAGGTACTAGGAATTGAACCTGGGTCTCCGACATGGCAGGCAAGAATTCTGCCACTGAGCCACCACTGTACCACCCCATTGTTACTATTTTTATTCAACATTGTGCTGGAAGTTCTAGCAAGAGTAATTAGGCAAGAAAAATAAGTAAAAGGTATCTAAATTGGAAAGGAATAAGTAAAACTTTCACTGTTTGTAGATGATATGATCCTATACATAGAAAATCCTAAAAAAAAAATCTACAGCAAAGCTACTAAGGCTAATAAAGGAGTACAACAAAGTAGAAGGGTACAAGAGCAAAACGCAAAAATCAGTAGGGTTTCTTTTCATTAGTAATGAGCAGTCTGAGGAGGAAATCAAGAAAAATAATTCCATTTACAATAGCAATCAAAAGAATCAAATATTTAGGAATAAATTTAACTGAGGCCACAAAAGACCTATACGTAGAAAACTACAAAAAAATTGCCAAAAGAAATCAAGGAAGACCTAAATAAATGGAAGGACAAACCATGTTCTGGATTGAAAGACTAAATATAGGTAAGATGTCAATTCTACCCAATTGATTTATAGATTAATGCAATACCAATTAAAATCCTAACAACTTACTTTGCAGAAATAGGAAAACCAATAAACAACTTGACCTGGAAGGGCAGGGTGCCCTGAATAGCTTAAAATATCTTGATAACGAGGAATGAAGTGGGAAGTCTCACACTATCTGACTTTAAAGCACATTACAAAGCTATAATGGTCAAAACAGCATGGTACTGGAATAAAGATAGATATACTGACCAAATTGAATGTTCAGAAATAGACCTCCTCATCTACAGATAACTGAACTTTTACAGGCAGTCAAGTCAAATCAACTGGGACAGAGCAGCCTCTTCAATAAATGGTGCTTAGAGAACTGGACATCCATATCCAAAAGAATGAAAAAGGACCCCTATCTCACATCTTTCCAAAAATTAACTCAAAATGGATGAAAGACATAAACATTGGAGCTAAAACCATAAAACTTTTAGAAGAAAATGTAGGGAAATACCTTAAAGCTCTTGTGATAGGAGGTGGTTTCCTAGACATTACACCCAAAATGTGAGCAATAAGAGAAGAAATAGGTAAGTGGAATCTCAAACACTTGAACACTTTTGCACGTCAAAGGACTTTGTAAGGAAACTAAAAGGCAGCCTATGCAAAGGGAGACAATATTTTAAAACCATATATCAGATAAAGGCTTAATATCCAGAATATATAAAGAGATCCTACAACTCAACAACAAAAAGACAAGCCCAATTAAAAAATGGGCAAAAGACATGGACACTTTTCCAAAAAGGAAATACAAATGGCTCAAAAACATATGAAAAGATGCTCAACTTCACTGGTTATTAGGGAAATGCAAATAAAAACCACAATGAGATATTATTTTACATACTAGGATGGCCATTATAAAAAAAAATTTTAAAAGTAAGAAAAAGAGAAAATTCCAAGTGCTGGAGTGGATGTGGAGAAAGAGGTAAACTCATTCACTATTGTTAGGAATGTAGAATAGTGCAAGTGCTCTGGAAGGCAGTTTGGCAGTTCCTCAGGAAGCTAAGTATAGAATTGCCATATGATTCAGCAATCCCATTACTAGGTATATTTTCAGAGGAAATGATAGCAAGGCCATGAACGGACATTTTTACACTGATGTTTATAGCAGCATTATTTATGATTGCCAAGAGATAGAGACAGCCCAAATGTCTATCGAAACACAGGTGTATTAACAAACTTTGGTACATATATATAGTGAAATATTACACAGCTATAAGACAGAATAAAGTCACAACACATGCAACAACATGGATGAATTTTGGGGACATTATGTGGTTGAGTGAAATTATCCAGAAACAAAAGGACAAATATTGTATGTTTTCACTGATATGAACTAACAATAATGAGAAAACTTTGAGAGTTAAAGTTGAGAATAAAAGTTATCAGGAAATAGAAAGAGGGTAGAAATGGGCAGTTGATACTGAAGGAGTAAGAATGTTGAATAGGGTTGATTGTAAAGATCCAGAAATGGACAGCACAATACTATCTGATGGCAGCACAATATTGTAAGTATTCATGAATAAAGCTGAATATGAATATGGTTGAAAGATGGAGGCTGGAGGCATGTATGATGCCAGAAACAAAGATTAAAGATAAAAACTGATACTGTATAACTTAGTAAAACCTAGAGTGGACAATGATGATGACTAAATGTACAAATACAAGAGTGTTTTTACATGAGGGGAGCATATGAATGTCATTGCAAGGTGTTCAAAATGGGACGGCATATGGGAAAAATACAATCAAGGTCAACTAACATCTACAGTTAACAGTAACACTGCAATATGCTTCCATTAATTATAACAAAGGCAATATACCAAAGCTAAATGTCACTAAGCAGAAGATATATGGGAGGGATATGGGATTCTTGATGTTATTGTTGTTGTTGTTTCTCCTTTTTTATTTTTTTTTTAGTCTTCTTTTTTTTTTCTCTTCTTCTTTCTTCACAGAAGAAATGAAAATGTCCTCATATAGATTGTGGTGGTGCATCATAACTATGTGATTATACGAGAGCCATTGATTGTTTACGTAGGATGGATTATATGGTGGGTGAATAAAACTCTTTAAAAAAAGGGACAGGAAGATACAAGTATTGGAGAAAATGTGGAGTGAAAGATGTACCTACTCACTGTTGGTAGGGAAGCTGAGAGGTGCAGCCCTCTGGAGAGCAGTGTTGTGGCTCCACAGGTGGCTAGGGGTAGGATTGCCATATGATCCTGCAACCCTATTATTACACAAATACTTGGAAGAACTGAAAGCAGGGAGAAGAATGGACATTTGCACACTAGTATTTATGGCAGCTTTATTCAGGATTTGCAATGGATGGACATCCACCGATGAAGGGAAGGGCGAACTGTGGTGTATATATACAATGGAATATTGAGTGGCTACAAGAAGGAATGAAGTTGTGAGGTGTGCAACTAGATGAATGAACCTTGAGGATATTATGTTGAGTGAAATAAGACAGAAACTAAAAGATAAATATTATAATACCTCACTAAAATGGACTAACTATAATGTGCAAACTGAGAATTGAATTCAAGAGCATAGGTTATCAGAGGATAAGACATGGGCAGAGATTGGAGAACTGATGATAAAGGAGTACATAATGTTCAATAAGGTTTAAATTGTAATGGTTCCTAGATTGTAAGCTCTTATACCCGTCACATCTACTCTTGAATTTTAACTGTTTTTTTCTAAATTCTGAGATGCTAAGCTGTTTGTGTATAATCTGGTCGTTCCCTGCAACTTTGGATATCTGTGTAAGATCTGGGACTCAGAGTTCTGCAGCTCTCCCCATATAACAACTGTTATAGAAGCTGAAAAAGAGATCAGACTTCAATTAGACATATGAATGAAGTAATTTGGTTAGGACTAAGGTAAATCAGAAAACAGAGTCAAAGATTATACTGATTGCATTTTAAAACTTCAACTTCTGTGTGAGACTAAAGGAAATGATATTTTTTGGTACAAACTTTATATTTTCTGTAGCACACTAATTTAATCCATATGATTAGTTTATTCAAATAACATTATTACATGGAAACTTGAACAGGAATTGAGATCTTATTATTTTATACAGGTTAATGTAATACCCTGATACATCCCAGAGTAATTTGGGTAGAAAATAAAAAAGTATTTGCAAAGTCCCCTTGAGGGACTTGGGGAAAATGTGGAAACATTAAACCTTCCCACCTGGGAAACATTAAACCTCCTGATATTCTTACAAGCATTGGAGGCTATCAATTTAATAAGCTTACCCTTATGAAATTTATTTCTGCAAAGGAGAAGCTAAACCTACTTAAAATTACGCCTAAGAGCTACCTTCAAAGAACCTCTTTTGTTGCTCAGATGTGGCCTCTCTCTCTTAAGCCAACTCTGTAAATAAACTCACTACCCTCCCCTCCACATGGGACATGACTCCCAGGATAAGCCTGGCCCTGGCATCATGGAATTGAAAAGACTTCTTGGCAAAAAGGGGAAAAGAAATGCAGCAAAGTTTCAGTGGTTAAGAGATTTCAAATAGAGTTGAAAGGTCATTCTGGAGATTAATCTTATGCATCAAATAGATATTCCTTTTAGTTTCTCTGCGTTAGAATAGTTAGAAGGAAATACCTGAAACTGTTGAATTATAATCTAGTAGCTTTGATTCTTGAAGATGACTGTGAAACTATATAGCTTTTATGGTGTAATCATGTGATTGTGAAAACCTTGTGACTGACACTTCTTTTATCCAGTATATGGGCAGGTGAATAAGGACATAAAGACAAAATAATAATAATAATAATAATGGGGGTGGATAAGGGGTATGGGATATTTGGGTATTCTTTTTTATTTTTATTTTTATATTTCATTTTTATTTTTTGGAGTAATGAAAATGTTCCAAAATTGATTGTGGTAATGAATGCACAAATACATGATGACACTGTGAGAACTGATTGTATACTCTGGATGATTATATGGTATGTAGATATATCTCAATGAAATTGCATTTAAAAAAAACCAAAACTATGAGCCATTAAATTCCTGTTGTTTAAGCCAATTAGTATGCAGTATGTGTCATAGCAGCCCTGGCAAACTAAGATACTGAGTACTGAGTACTAATAAAGCCAATAAAAGCAAAGAACTTAAAGGTCATAGGTGATGAGTATGCTTATTAAATGCATAATCTTTAAACTTGCCAATTATTTTTTCAGAAGTGAATATTAGTTTGCATCTCTAAGATACAAAGTTTTGTTAATCGATTCAACTGTGTACAAAAAGCACTTGCCAAGACATTTTTTATTTCAATTAAAAGAAGACAGGAAGGCAGTGCAATGGTGGCTCAGTGGCAGAATTCTCGCCTGCCATGCCAGAGACCCAGGTTTGATTCCCGGAGTCTGCCCATGCCAAAAAAATAAAAACTAAAAAATAAATAAGTAAAAGAAGACAGGAACCCACTGTTTAAGGGTTAGCATGCAGGTAGCCTCAGGGTGCCAAATCAAATCCTTTCACTGCCAACAGGCTGAAGGACACTTGACCATCCCAAATTTGGCCCAGCCCTCTGCCCAGGGGCCATTCTGTTCCCAGTCAAGAGCCATTTAAAGAGCTCTATTAATGGGCATTGGAGAGAGAGAAAAAGGGTTTGAAACTTTTCCTGACATTTGTAAGTATCAATACATGTTAGCTATTTTTATTGGTAGTAATGGTATTTGTGGGACATTGTTGTGGCGCTTTGTGCTCCATTTTCAACAGCTAGTCCTTGTGTTATCCACCCCACTTCCAAGCCCCCACGCCCCCCAGCCCTCCTTATGTTCCAGGTTTCTCCCCGATAGCTCTCTAAGACTGTGACTCTGATCCCAGTTCAGTGGCTGGGCCCTGGCCAGCTGCCAGGCCTTCCTAAGGCCAGCTGCCTGGAGCCCCACGTCCTGCCTACTCATAGGCTGTGTCTTGCCGAGCTCTGTGGGGTGCCACCTGTGAGCCTTTGCACGACCTTCCACAGTGACAGCTTGCTTGGCTGTGCCACCTACTACTTGTCACCCTTCTCTCAGAACACTGAGCTCTGCTTGCAAACTGGCGAAACGTCCTTTTGTCTCTGTCAGTCGCACCAGCCCCTCCTCTTGGGGCAGGTCTTCATTTCACATTCTGGCACCACAAAATTTGCAAGTGCTCCCAGCCTGACCCAGTGACTGTCCATGGAACTTAATTAAGCTCACATTTGGAGGGAAGGAGAGTAACATGAAAATTTCTAAAGCTAGAGAAATGGACCCCTCCTCCAACCTCTAGAGTAACTTGAAAAGCCCTCCTTACAAAGGCAATTTGAGAATTTTCAATGAAATTCCTTTTAAAATTGGACAAATTACACAGTATTTAACGCATGCCACTGAGTATGGTTCTTAGAAAGAAAATATGTCCAAGTGTCTTTCTTGAGAGAATGCTGATTTCTCCATCCTGCCCCTGCCAGCTTCTCTTCTTCCTGCCAGGACACATTCACTGTCTCTGAGCATTTTGTCAGATCTTCTCACCAAAAAAAGAGGGAGCTTTGCTGTTTAACATCTGATTTGAAATCACCTGCAGATCATTCGTCTCTTTTGCTGCCTCTAATCTTATGTTAATAAGCGCTTAACACTGCCTCAGAAAGTTCAAATTCCTTCCAGATGATCTTTAATGCTTCAGGCACCGACTTCAGGAAAACAGCAAAATATTTTCAGTATCACAAGGCTGAGCAGGAAAACAACATCCTCAGGCTTTAAAAGACAGCTTTCCCCACCTTCCCTAGTGCCCTAGAAAGGGAACAAGTTCTTTGGCCTCTCTGTACATCCAAAGTTTTCCATGTTTTCTTTTCAGATTTCTAAATATTAGCATTTTCATTTTATTTTCTGAAAATGAAGAGTTTGTAGCTGTACTATACTTTTCACCTCAAGTTCTCAAAAGTGTTTTATAGAAACTTTTCACAATGTTGAAGCCAGTATTCAAATTTCAGAGATAATGAAACAGAGGTAAAATCTTCCAGTGACTTTCCTAAAATATGTCTGCACACAAGATGCGCAGAGTTGATATCAGAGTGGAATAAACTGCTGTTGGATAAACCACTGTTTACTCTCTGTCTTAAAATGACACTAGGATTTCTAGAAGGACTTGAGATATATTCAAGATGAGAAGCCAAGTATTTGTTGAGCATCCCCTGCAGATGCGACATATACTCTAGAAAGTGTTGCATGGAAAAGAAAATGTATAAGCCACGGATCTCTTTAAGCCCTTACTATCTTGTTCAAAGGCCAGGCTGACAGACGAAACAATTATAGAACACTATAGTCTATAATTAGGGCTTAATAAATTGCGTGCTACAGCTAATAAATTCCATAGTAATTAAGAAGAGAAAAATGAGAGTGGTTGTTGTAGACTAGGAACATGAAAAACAAGCGAAGTTTATAGGCTTTAACTGGATCTTTAAAAGCGGGTAGGGCATGGATAGACAGGAAAAAGAACGGGAAAGGAATACCGTGGTGGAAAGAGAGAGTCATTAAAGCCAATGGGAAGTAGGGGTGGCAGGTAAGGAGGAAGAAAGAAATGAATTGGAAGGAAGTCATCTCATTAGAGCAGACATTTTATTATAGGGAATAGGGGGAAATAACCCGGAAGCATTAAATCGAGTTTTATAAACTTGGACTTGGTTCGGTAGGAAACTGAGGCATGGGAGAAACTGCTTTAAGAAGAACATTCTGGCAACAAAGTATGAATAAAATGGTGGCGAAAGGTCTAATTCTTCCGTTTGTTTTCTTACAGCAGTCCTTATTTGACAGCATAAATTGGAAAAATCAGGGTATCCTTTCTTTTAATTTGTAAAACCTTGGGTGATTGCATGGCCACTGTGAATCTCAGATGTGGGAATAATAATGTATGTTTACACTGTTTTTGCAAGAATTCAATGAGATCATATATAAGAAATAATCTCTATATAAAAGGCACTCAATACATTTCGATTACCTTCCAAATAAGTCATTTTAATACTCTGCAAATACCAAAAGGGAGCTATAAATGAGAAGCTCAGATTTAGACACAGTTGTCACAAGGAGTGTCCCCCAAAGTTATAGAACAATCAAAACCTTGCAGTGACCAATCAGAGGTCTAATCTCATTTTAGTCTCATCACCATGGACCTAGGACTATTGCTCTCTCCCAATAGCTTCATAATTAAAATAACTATACTGAATTTTAACCCCAAATTTAAATGGGGCAAGGCCTTCTAGCACTTGGGCTATTGCATGTGTAGACGTGAATAAAAAGGATATAGCAAGTATGGGGCATTCATCTACCCACTGAACAAATATGTATTGGACACCTACTCAGCATCAAGCATTTTTCTAGGTGCTGGGAATAGAGCAATTAAAAACAAATACAAAATGTCTACATTAATTTACCTTATATTCTAGAGGCAGAAGATAGATAATAAATTAATAAAGAGAATATAAATAAAATTAACAATTAATGGGTAAAAGATATATATTTAAGATGATGGTATATACAAAGGGGAAAAAATTGTAAAGGGGGGATTGTGGATTATAATTTTAGACAGAATGGCCGGGCAAAGCTTCTCTGAAAGGATAACACTTGAGTCAAGGAGACAAGGGTGTGAGTCCTGTAAGAGTCTAGAAGTGCCCTGCAAGGGTAGCTGGGGCAGAAGCAGGCAGGGCTAAGTGGGGTAGGAAGTTAATTCAGAGAGATAAGAGGATCTAGTGGGTTGGATCATGTTTTTAATGGTCTTGTAAAGCAAAGCTACAGCAACTTTCTGGGATCATGCCCCCTAGTGGAGCAGCTCAGAATAGCAGGACGGTGGCTGGCCCTTAGAGAGCAAAGACATCTTGGGCGAAGGGGAAAGTGGCACCAGGCTCCAAGCACACAGCACCAGATAGGCTTTTTCCAAGTCTGCTTAACTTTGAATGGCTTTCTCCAGCATCCTATCTCGGAATCTCCTCTCCCACTGTATGCTTACATGCGGCATTGATGAGCAATGCAATAAAATAAAAATATGGTCATCGTAGCATAAAATCATTAATGCATGAGTCCAGTCCATGGACCAGCAATGGTGACAGGCCATCCTTTGAGAACCACTATGCTAGAACAGACAGGACACTGGCCAACATGCAGGGGGTGCCAACAAGAGCAGGAGGTGCGAGCAGGGACAGATGGTGTATGCAGGAATCCCCCCTCATTGAGGTTACAGCACAAAAAGGTAAAGGAAAAGGCGAATCGAGGTTTGTACATTAAAACCAGATTTCTGAGCTCTTCCCCTTTCCATTGGTTGATCTAAAGCCAGGCTGGGTGGACTCATTTTCACTGACTTCCTATCTGAGAAATCTGTACTTTAAGCCTCCATCTAGTGTCATATAGGACTGTCAGCAAGCTCCTAGAAAGACTGCTTCTTCCAAAGAAAAATATTTCTTAGTATTCAGCCTGGTCATCTGGGTTGCTTCCTCTTGTTCACTACAATTCTCACACGTGAAGTAATTAATCAGGAAATCCCTGATGATACATAGCCTCCCATTTCCCAGAGATAAAAATTAAACCTACTCCTGAAACACTAAAAATACTGTTATGTCATTGTTTTCTCTCTGGGCAGTGAAGGGGATTTTGGAAGAGCTTCCTGTTGACAATTTTGGCATTCATCTAAAAAGCAAACAACACACAAGAATTCTGTCAACATTTCAACCCAGCAAACTGCCTATTGTTATATGTCATTAAACAAAGTAGAGGAACCAGGAATGATAATGACACAGGGCAGTGAAATGTCACCGTTATCTTATGGCAATTTTCCCAATTTCATTCTAATGTGGGAGGTTTTTTTTTTTTCTATTGTTTGTTTTTTTCTTTTCCTTTCATATAGTCTGGGCATAGCATTCACCTCCTGAGATATGTTTAGATGTCACTGCACTTAAACTGGCAGATGAGACAGAAAGCAAGAGATCAGAGAAAGAGAGAGACAGACAGACAGACAAAGAGACCAGTCATGAAGGCAGGCATAATCTGGTTGTGTTCTTTAATTATCTGGAGCCTAATGAAGTGTTTGCTTTAAGTTGAGGGCATCCCTGCAATAATTACCTTATTTGAGAATTTAATAAGCTACCATAACGTGATGAGAAAACTTACTGAGTAAATTATTCATTTGTAAGTAATTACTTTTCCATTTCTATAGTTATAAAGTAAAATACATGGAAAATAAAAAATAATGCACCGCAGCTCTGTCTTATTTCCCTCATACAATGAGAATTACAAGTGTGAATTTTGAGGTTTATACTAACTTAGAATCCACAAATGTCAAAGTAGCATCTAAATTAAGGGAGAAAAGTACCCCTGGTTTTCTTAACCACCTAACAAATATACCCAATCTAATATAAACTCAATGTAAAAACACAGAGGTGTAGTAAAATGACTAATTATGCCAATTTTTAGCAATATTCAGTTTTCTTTTAAATTCAGTAAGTCTGAAAGAGAAACAGAACTAAAAAAAAATCATATGTAAGGCCTCAAACTGTTGATTTACCTTAAAGAGATGTTTTTATAGCAAAACAAAAACAAAATCCCAGCCTCATAAAATTTAATATTTGAAACAGCAAAATAAAACACATAATAAATGCATTAGGTTCTTAAAACAAGTCACAAAGTTGTATTCCATTAGAAAGTGAATTAGATTATTCTAGGCCTATTCCTCCAACTATTTAGCAAGAGACAGCAAAATCCCTGAATTGTACAACCTAACAGTTTTCCCTACAATTAATACAGAAAGATCACGGTGTTGAAAATGTTTCCCCAATAAAATCACCTGGAAGCTCCTTGGTAAATGTCTAAGAAACTAAGTCTATTATTTCAAATCTTTGAATTCAGACCTCACTGCTTATGCAAACACTTGATGACACAGCCTCGTTTTTATAGGATTTCCTTTGTTTTATGTTGTTTTTCTTTTCTTTTACAGAAAAACAAAACAAACAAACAAACAAAAACACGCAAAATACAGAGCGCGTGCTTCTAGGGAACTCGAGGGACAGGGCAGCCTCTGGGACAAGAACAGTTTCAGTTTGGCTCCTAGCAGTTACATTTCTGTCCCAATGACAATGCTCGCCGCACCGGGGAGGTCCGGCTGCTGCAAATGGGCCAAGCTGAGAGGTGGAGCCCTTACCGCTGGCGGCAACGGAAAGCCCCAGGGGCGGGTGCCAGGGGAGTGGGCAAAGAGCAGAGCAGAGCATTGCACAGGACCTTCATCTCGGAAACGGTGCACCTAATGCATCTCTCCTCACCTGCTCAGGGATCACTCGGGAATTGTTCGTGGGAACCTGGGAGGCATTTCTTTTGTGTGACAGTAGAAGTGGCATGTGCGAATTCCGCTGGGTTCCCGATAGAAAAGTCAAAGCACCTCCATTTTGCAGACAGAGGAACTAATGCACCTAATGGCCACTTCGTAGGAGATAAGGGGCAGGTCCAGAACCCATTTCATGTGGCACAGGTCTCTAAGCTGTCCTCGAGAGAAAGCCACCTTTAGGAGCCTGTTCTACTTTGCTAGCTGCCGGAATTCAACACACCAGAGATGGATTGGCTTTTAATAAAAGGGAATTTATTTTGTTAGTTCTTCAGAGGAAAGGCAGTCAACTTTCAACTGAGGTTCTTTCTTACCTGGGAAGGCACAGGGTGGTCTCTGCTGGCCTTCTCTCCAGGCCTCTGGATTCCAACAACTTTCCCCGGGGTGATTCCTTTCTGCATCTCCAAAGGCCTGGGCTGAGCTGCGAGTGCTGAGATGAGGTATGCTGAGTTGCTTGGGCTGTGCTACACTGAGCTCTCTCATTTAAGCATCCAACCAATTAAGTCAAACATTATTCATTACAGCAGGCATGCTTCTTAGCCGACTGCAGATGTAATGAGCAACAGATGAGGTTTACATACTGTTCTGGTTTGCTAGCTGCTGGAATGCAATATACCAGAAACAGAATGGCTTTTAAAAGGGGAATTTAATAAATTTCTAACTTATAGTTCTAAGACTGCGAAAATGTCCCAATTAAATAAGTCTATAGAAATGTCCAATCAAAGGCATTCAGGGAAAGATACCTTGGTTCAAGAAGGCCGATGAAGTTCAGGGTTTCTCTCTCAAGTGGAAAGGCACATGGCAAACACAGTCACAGTGTCTCTGTCATCTGGAAAGGCACATGGTGAGCACAGTCAGGGTTCCTCTCTCATCTGGAAGGGCACATGGTGAGCACGGCGTCATCTGCTAGCTTCTTCTCCTGGCTTCCTGTTTCATGAAGCTCCCCAAGAGGCATTTTCCTTCTTCCTCTCCAAGCATCGCTTGCTGGTGGACTCTACTTCTCATGGCTATGTCATTGTGCTTTGCTCTCTCTGAATCACTCTCTGAATCTCCTTCATTCTCCAAAATGTTTCCTATTTTATAGGACTCCAGAAACTTAACAAGACTCATCCAAATGGGTGGAGATATGTCATCACCTAATCCAGTTTAACAACCACTCTTGATTGGATTACACCTCCAGGGAGATGATCTAATTACAGATTCAAGCATGAAGTATTGAATAGGGATTATTCTGCCTTTACGAAATGGGATTTTGATTAAAACATGGCTTTTCTAGGGTTCGTACATCCTTTCAAATCAGCACACATACCATTGGCTCATGTCCACAGCAACAGAACTAGGTACCTTCACCTGGCCAAGTTGACAACTGAATCTAACTACCACAGAGCCCTAAACTATTACACAAACATGCATTTATGTATTTATCTATATATTACAAATACATTTATGTATTTGTATAAAATATAAAATAAAAATATTTTCTCATTCCACATTGTTAAATTCTTTTCATTTTTTTAAAGATTTGATTTGCTAACATATACACAATAAAATAGGGAACAGAAAAAGTAGAGATTAAACAGGAAAATTCAAAAGAAAATATTTTGTTACTGTGTACTTTATGCACTTCCCCATCCCTATTTGCACAGTCGTTTTGGTCTAGTTTTGTTGTTGTTCTTTTGTTTGTATGCTGTATGGCAGGGTCACACTTCATTCTTTTTCCATGGCAATGTCCTGTTATTGTAGCACCATTTGCTGAAATTTTTTGTCTGTTTGTTTTTGTTGATTTCTTTGTTTGTTTGGGAAGTGCATGGGCGGGGAATCGAACCCAGGTCTCCCGCATGGCAGGTGAGAATTCTACCACTGAACACCCTCGCACCCCCTTGGTCCAGTTTTCTATTAGCAACTTGGGTGGCAGTAACATCAGCTAGAGTGTGCAATATTTAGTATTAGCAGTTAACACTGGTAATACATTAGACAAACTGACTGTAGTAACAGTACCTGAGCATTTCTTTATTGAATAGCACCTGAAGTTGCTCATAGGTCCCATCCTTGGACTCCACGATTAACTTGCCTTACAGACATGAAATGTTTGTGTCTGGTGATCTCAGTGTGACTGGAAGGGGCTCACAAATCCATAAACTCCCTAAGCATTACCTATTGAGGGATGTTATAAGTGTATATCATTTTTAAAATGCATATAGAAGCTATTATCATGAATTAAAAAAAATTGTGTCACTAAGTTCATAGCAGCTCTTAATTATTTTTTATCAAGCAACAGATTCTAAAAGTCAAAATCATTCTTATGTGGTATTGTCAGACATTCTGATGAATTTGCCTGCCTGGCATCCCTTCTCCCTTTTCTGGATACAGAAATTATAATTCCCTTTGATTTGCGTGAGGAATTCTGTCTATATTTTGGGTGTGGCTGAGCACATACCTTTGCACCAGCACAGGTGGCTCGTTGCACAGGCCTGACCAATCAGACCACCCTACCTCAGTGACCTGCAATGACTGCTGCACGAAACAGGTGTCTGACTCAAGCTAGATCAATTGGTTTCTTCCCCATTATTTGTCCTGGGGATGCTGGAAGAGGAGAGGGTCTCTTCTTCCTTTGGGAACCCAGGCTGTAAGAATATGTTAAGTCTTGAATTTCCAGAGTTCAGTTTTTTCCCTAGGATCCTGGGAAAATCTTGTCTGACGATGACAATAGAGCCAGCAACGAAGCCAAGAGAGGGAGAGAAAGACTCAGCCTGACGATAACATTTAAGCATCTGAGGATTGAGCTACATCAATGGATTTAAGATTATGTAAGGCAACAAATACATTTTTTTTTGTTTAAATTACTTTGGGTTTCTTCCCCTTGCAACAAAAGTCTTGCCTAATTTGTTTATTGGGGTAAATAAATACATTGTTACTGAAAGGATCTCATACTACAAAAACAGACACTGCAGTGCAGCATTTTTACACTTGTCTCTTCCTGCTTCCTAAACATTTCACCTTCCTTGGTTTTCATATTGCCACATCCTCCTAATTCCTCCCCTAACCTCTTTGTCTTCCCCCATGTCCTTTAAATACTCCAGATATTTCTGTTCTCAGCTGCTTCTCTTCTCACTTTATTCACTGTGGCAGTTTGAAGTTGTACCTAGAAAAACACGTTCTTAAGTATAATCCATTCCTGTAGGTATGAATCCAGTGTAAGATCTTTTGATGAGGCTCCTGCAGTTAAGACGTGACCCTCCTCAATCAGAAATGGGTCTTAATCCTATTACTGGAGTCCTTTATAAGAGAATGAAATTCAGACAGAGAGAGAGAGAAAGCCGGGGAAGAGAGAAGCTGAAATCAATGAAACTCAGAAGAGAAGGGAGAGACCCAGCAGACCCATGTGTGCCTTGCCAGGTGACAGAGGAGTCAAGGCTCGCCAGCAGCCAGTCTTCAGGAAGAAAGCATTACCTTGATAATACCTTGATTTTGGACATTTTCTCAGCCTCAAAATTGTAAGCTAATAAATTTCCATTGCTTAAGCCAACCCATTGCACGGTATTTGCTTGGAGCAGCCTAGGAAATGAAAACACTCATCCAATCTCATCTGCCCACCTGTACTGTAGAAGCTGGAGAAGTACAAATTACAGTTCTCAGACTCCCTTGAAGCAGGTGTTCTGAATTCGCACAGTGTAGGTTCTACACTACTCTGTTGTGGCCCAGTGAGATATTTGGAAGACAGGAGTGGAAGAGGGACCATTTCTTATCACTTTGTTTGCTGTATTGACAATATGTGGAAATGGTGGATCATCAGCAGCAGTGTCTCTGAATGGAGCCGCTCACACCATGGCATCTGGGGAGTCACAGCAGTGGTAGCAGTGGCAGCCTCCTCTTCTCAGCACTGCATCCATACCAGACATTCTTGAACTCCAAAAGCTCAGCGGCTACTTCCTGACACCTCTCCATCCTCTTGGAACCAGTTGGACAGTATCACTCTAGTTGTCATTTCTAAAAGCACCCCTCTCCAGCCTTTCTAGCACTTTTGTAATTCTTCTGTTAAAAACACTAGAGGGGTTGTCTGCTAAAAATGGGGTTGGGGAAGGGGATTGACTATAAATGGGTATGAGGGAGCTTTTGGAGGTGGTGATGAGATACTAAATTGTGACTATGGTGGTAAGTACATGGTTGTCAAAACCCACTGAACTATGCACACCTAAAAGGAGGGAACTTCACTGTATGTTAATTACACGTCAGTATAGCTGACTGCACCCAAAAACAACTAGATTTTGCATCCGCTGTAATTCTCTGTAATTGACCCCCATAGCTTTAACTACCACCTACATGCTGATTACTCTCAAATGGATAACTCCAATCCAGACCTCTTGCAGTACTCCACTCATGTACCAATTGCACACTAGAACTCTCTACCTGGAGGTCATGCAGTCACCTCATTCACGGTGTCTCCCAAATACTCACGACACGACACACCCCAAGCACGCTCTCCTTTCTGGATTTCTCACCTTAGTGAATGACAACACCATCTATCTAGTTGTCTAGGGTGGAGAACTTGAGATGCAGTCCTAACGTTTCCTTTCTTATAACCCACATGTCATAAAATGCCTGTCATTTTTCCTTCTCATCTCTCATGCCCATCTCTTTTTCTCCACACTCAATACCAGGGCCCTTACTCACAGTATCCTCATCAATTGTCTCGGCTACTGTGATGCTCTTCTTCCTGGTCTCCTTCCGATTCTGCCACCAGGTGACATTTGGAAAGGGCAACATTGTCATGACAGTCTCCCGCTCAAATCCTCCAGAATAAAATTTAAAAACTCTTTTTTTTAATGGCCCATAGGCTATGTGCTTTGGGGCAGCTACTTCCCAGCCTAGCCTAATCTCCTGCCCGTTTCCTTTCCACCTTCACACACTGCAAAGCCTTTTGTCCTTTATGGTCCTATTGTGGGCTCATGCTCTTCTGTTTTTCTGGAACGTTCTCTCTCGTGATTGCCTGGCAAATGTCTGCTTCAAAACTGCTCATCAAGACAGCCTTCCCAGACTCTTCCAGGCACATCATGTGTGTTTGTGGGCACCGCAGCCCTCTGGCCCAAACACTTTTAGACCAGACATTTTAGTGTACTATAATTTTTATTTACATGTTCATCTTTTCACTGTAATTGAAATTCATTGAACGCATAGGAAGGGATTTTTTTTTCTTATTTTCCCCTGAGCCTATCACAGTGTATAATAATTGAACGAACAGAAGAGGAATTAAGTCCTCCCTTAATTTATGAAATGTTGCAGAGGCTTAAATGCATTTCCTTTCAGCTCCATTGCTGAGAGAGATAAGACTAAAAGAAATTTTTTTTCCCTTTAAGGAGACAGTATATACACATGAAAATTTTATTAGTGTCACTTCTAACATAGCTTCTCCACCACCTCCCAATGCCACTGTAAGTCATCTTGAGTAAAAGAAACTTCAGCAGTGTCTTCAGATCCACACAACCTCAGTTCTCTCCATAACCAAGCTTCCTTTCCCTCCTCTCCCTCAAATTCATAGAAAAGGGACAGGCTCTTTTGAAAATCTTTCTTTTCTGTTATCCTTAATTTTTTTTTTTTTTTAGTTTGTGTGTTTATGAAACCTAGAACTAATTTCTAAACCTGATTTAAAAGGGGTGTCCATGTTTGTTATCTAGGAGTGATGTAACAGGCACAGGCAACTCTTAACAAACTCAATAAAGTAAGTCTATTATAGCCTTCAGACTTCATTTTAGTAAGACTAGTTTTCTCAATACTTAGAGAAAAGTTAAAGTTAACTCATTTGCCCAAAAGTCCAAACCAGTAAGAATGAAATAGCCAGGTTAGCAGTGGTGCCTCACTATCGTAGTATATTGTGGGTAAGTTTGTTAATCAAAGTACATGGTCCTTCAATAACAGAATAAAAGACAGCTGCCTTTATTTCCTCAATACTTATTTTAGAAGGGAGAATGCACCACATTCCAAACAGGAGTTGGACTTAAAAGAAGGCATTTAAACCTCAAAGTCTTCAAGGAAAAAAGTGAATATTGAAGCAGAATTGCTAAGCCCCACAGGCCCTCAGGGACATGCAACTCTGAAATGACCTCTAAAATGACCAGCTGAATAAAACCATCAACTGAGGTGGTTATTAGTATTTGGAGATTCTGTGCTGTTCCTCTCCCCCATGCCACTCTCAGCGTGATCTGCTGTTTGCCAATATCGACCCCACATCGCTTAAAAAAGAAAAAAAATATCCTTGCTCTCAGATTCTAATTTCCGAGCTAGGCTAACTGCAGTTCTGTGGTCATGATTGATGGGAGGAGAGCGGTGTGATTCAGATCTCTGCAGCAGTTTCTATGACTCATCTGGTGCCCAAGTCTGGAACTGGCAGAGTTTAGCATTAGCCCCTTTCATGTCAGTTGGAAATGTTGTTTAGGTACATCTGATTCCTGGTACATGCACAGCAAGAACATGCAAAGAAGAGAAAGACAAACAAGCAAACCAGAACATCCTATTAGGCTGAACAAATAAGGAACTTTAGAGCAGAGGTTAAGATTGCTCACAATGGGAAAGGATAGAAAACTATCCCTGTTTGTTGACAATGATACTTATGAAGGATGTTATTATCTTTCCTTCCATACAGACTTCCAAGAAATTAATTTGGTATCTGGATCTACACTTTGTCCCACCCTCAAGCAAATCAAAATAGGGAAAGTTAAATAGGGACAATTATTTTTGTTTCTGTGATAAGGGCTCTTTATTTTCCAAGGAATTTGCTGTATGATTTCTTTAAATTGCAAGTTTCCCAAGTAAGTTAAAAATAGGATTTATATAGGTTTATTTCTGCTCAAAGTTTTAGGAATGCATCATTTATCAAGTTCTTAATGTGTGGCCCATGCATCAGAGATGTCAGCATGACTAGGGACTTGTTAGAAATGTAAATTCTCAGATCCCACCTCAGATCTATGGAATCACAGATTCTGGGAGTCCAGGCCCAGCAATCTGCATCTTCACAAATCCTCCAGGTGATTCTGATGCATGTTAAAGGTTGAGAACCAATGATCCCAAGATAAACGTTTTATGGATAGTAATAAAGGTTGAAGAGGAGAATGACAGCCCTAAGAAGTAGTTATTGCTACAGAGTTTCCACCTCATGTGGCAATGGTTCAAATATAGCCATGTTGTTTCTGACATTTATCAATTGTCTTAATACCACTGTTATATTGCCAAAAGAATTCTATTCCCATGCTGAAAAACTCTGTAAAGAAAAGGGGCTGAGCATTGATTCACTAAAACAGTATCTTTTAGGGAAGAGGATTGGGTAGATTGCAAATCTCATGTTTTACCATCAGTAATATCTCCCTGAAACCAGTAGGAGAGGGTATAGGTAGAGTTTTGCTCCTACTCATGTAACGTAGAGATCCACTTTTAATCTTGAAAACCCTTGGAAGTCACTTCCAAGTAAGAGGCTGGAACAGAATCAATCTTGAATTTCTGCTTTGGCTTAGGGCTCCATTTCTGAGAGCAGGAGATGAAAAGTTGATGAGATTCCCAGCGCATTTCACATTCAACAAATATTCATTAGGTCTCTACTCTTTTGCCGGTTCTTTCAAATAGTTCTCTGGTTAAAACTTTCAACAACCAACTCTTACAAAGTAAGCACTTTTATCTCCTCTGTCCTAGACATCTATTATTTGTGTGGGCCCAGCACTTCTATCACCCTTCTGTTGATAATAGCATGCCTCTCTTCTTAGGGGAACTGTTGCCTTCTTCACTTCATGCTGGGATTGATAATAGTGGATTGTCTCTCCCTCTTCTTCACATGGGTGGGCTGATGACTCAGGAGTACCCAGAGGCCTTTACTAGGATTTTTATATACCAGGTGAAGGGGGCAGAAAGATGCTTTCTCTTTCCTTTTGAGATATTCAGCGGCAGTGATGTAAGAATGGAGCTGAGAGCAACTATGTCTCTTGCCACAGGATGCCTGCCTGTGGTCAGTGAGAATAAGGCCAGCACAGAGAGAAAAGCAGAATTAAGGCTGTCATAGAGATGAGTGAGGTCTCAAGGCCACTGGTTTCAGTAGTACTTCTACTGATTTTATGATCTCCCCTTCTTCCAGATAAGTCTTTCTTGCTTGAGCTAGCCTAGTTGGCTTCAGCCACTTGCAATGGAAAGAGTCCTGATGAATATACCATATTACAAATGACTTAAAGCTGTTAAGTATATGTTAAGTATATTACCCAAGGAGCACAGGTGATAACTGTGTATCACTTTGGAAAGCCCTTTGTCAGTATCTACTGAAGCTAAATCATGATCCAACAATCCTGAGCTAAGGTGTATATACTTTAAAAAGAAAAAGTTCATGTGGTACATCCAAAATCCCAGCAAACTTCCTAATAACCCAAAATTGAAAAAAAAAAAAAAAAAAAAGCCAATACCCATTAACAGTAAAACAGTATGGCCAGACAGTGGAGTATTATCCAACAATAAGAAAAGAACAAATATCAATGGGCAGCAAATTCAATAAACTTCATAGAGTAAAGTATGAGTCCATTTTTGTGAAGTTGAAGAACAGGCAAAACCAAGCTATGGTGATAAAAAAGGTCAGAAGAGTGATAAACTTCCGAATGAAGAAAAATTGACCAGGAAGGGACAGGAGGGAGTTTTTGTTTGCTTGATTTTTACCTTGTTTTTCATTTTGATCCAGGTGGTAGTTACACAAGTCTATGCATATGTAAAAATCATTCGTCTGTACACTGAAGATTTATCCACTTTCCTGAGTATTACACATCAATTTTTTAAAAAAAGAAGAAAGAAAATGTCACATGTCCTAATTCTTCATGTTTTATCACTTTAAATGTTATCCTGAAAACTCAAAAACATGGGAACCTAAATTGGAATGGAACTGAGATAATTTCAAATGGCATGTTCTTTGTGATACAACTGTGAATTTCAGATTTCTGCCTAGATAAGTTGGTGCAACACAAAATAGTTTTTAAATGTTTATGTGAGGGTCGTTTGGGGACATGGCATGACAAACTGATGAGCAGAAGTGATTTATTCATTGCTAAACCACTTTCCTTGATCCACAAAATCATCTGAAGCTGAATAAGCATGCTTCTTGAAAATATAGCAAAATAAAACTCATTGTGATTCAGCCACACAAACATCTGTATGAACTATGCACACCGGTGAACTCTGCTTTGAGGAATACTATGTTATTAAATTACTATTTAATTTTATAAATATATCCACCTCTTCCAAAAGCACCCTCAAATAATTATATTTTCTCTATGTTTTCAAATTACCTTAGAACAACACATAAAAAGGCAGAGCATTAATAAAATGGCATAAGCGGCAGCCTTATTATTTCTAGCTAACCATTAAAGTACAATAAACATGACAAAAAGCATGTCCAGGCAAATACGCACATTCACAAATATTATCCAATCTCTTTCAAACCTCCTGCCCGCTGACCTTATCAACCCAATTAGACGGCTACCCATTTCCAAAGCTAAGATAAAGGCAGTAAACATATCATTAAGGAAAATGGGCAAAGGTTAGCTTCCCCAAGAATTGTTCTTATAAGTGTATGATTTTTGTCAATTTATTTTGAAAAATGGCACTTGTTACTGGAATAACCTGCTTTATGCTTCTTTGACTGACATAATCTAGTGACTATTATTGAGCATAACATTTTAGAACTGGAAGAGACCTTAGGATAATTTAGCTCATCTCCCTCATTCAAGAGGCTAGAAAACTTGGGGCCCAGGAGCTTGATTTACTTCCTCCAAGTCCAATATTAGGGTACACCCAAATTTCCCTACAAATATAGTTTAGTATCAGTGTGGGAACTCTAATGTCTAAAGGAAAAAACATTTCACAAAGGAAATTCTAGTTTATAATCTATGTGTGTGGAACTATTTCTAGTCCATCTCTACGGGACTGCTGGGATATCCAAAGCCTATATCCTGAAATGTAGACCAGTGACTCTAAACTCAAAATTAATGGTGGGTTAAAGCAAGGTAGACACCTGGAAATGCTGAGAAAGGGATATTGTTAAAATGTGAGTAGTGAAGTAACAAACCCAAGTTTCTGGCATTGTAATAATCTGCATTCTCACTGTCTACCTACATTCACTCATTTTCCTAAATCATTCTCCAGAATGACTAGAGTCATTTTCCTGAAGCATGGGTTTTATCCTCCAATATAATCCTAGTTGCCTAAATAAGATGGGGTTCCCTCAAAGCAGAACCTGACACAAAGACTCATGCAAAAGTGATTTTTTTGGAAAATGATCCTGGGGCGGGGGAAAGTGGCAGGAATTGGGCAAAGGAAAGGAAGGAAGCCAGGCATGTGTAGGATGAAGGTATGTCCACAGAGAGTAACTGCCTCAGGACTGCAGAGGACTTGGGAGACAGTATAAGTCTTGAAGTGTAGTGTGAAGATTGTTGTGGTCTGCGAACCAGTTTTTAATGCTCTGTGATGACATAAGACAGTTGCACCAGAAATTAATCAACCAAGTCACTATGCCTACTGGTTAGTCCAACAGACACTGGTTTTGTAGCAAGAGTTTCTTTGTGAAGGAAGCTGTACGTAGATTTACATTCGGGAGCCAGGTCCTTATCTTGTCTTAGATGGTAAGAAGTTTGCAGATTGCTTACTTTGAGTAACACAGTAGTATAGGTCACACCTCAGATTTGTCCTGATCAGAGGAGAAGAAGCAGGCTTATTTACATCCCACCACCACCAACCCGTGGTTGAGAACTTAGAAGGCAGGGTGAAAATTCTCAGGCATTTTGGAGAATTAAAAATGCCTGGGAATTTTCACCTTGCCTTCTAAATTCTCCAATCAAGGCAGCTTCTGGCAGCCTGAGGGCCAGGAGATTGAGGTGCTAGCTGTTGGCAAGGAGTGTCCTCACTTTTATATGCCCAGCATGAGTGCATATAAAAGATAAGGCGCTCCAAAATGATAGGGTAAGAACACTAACATTATTTGCTAAATTGACTAGAACGTTCATAGTCTATAGTAGAGCATGAATCTGGTCTCCATCTTTTCCATTTCATTTCAAATTATATCTATCATTTTCCACCTCACTCTGCTTTTCAATTTCGCTTATACCTTGGAATTCCCTGGGTGAAAAACACGGCAACCTGAGCTCCCCACCCTGATACACTGATTTTATTGGTCTAGTAAGGCCTAGACCTTAGGATCTTTATATTCTCCTTCAGGTGATTCCTTGTGCAGACATGACTGAGAAGCGCTGCTCTAAGCTTTTATACCAACTTTTTTTATAGTTGCAATTCCATGAGACGGATATTTACTGGCTTTGTGTGCCATGCCTTTAATACTGCAGAAACACTGTGCTGGTTTGAAATGATGTATGTATCCTAGAAAAGCCATGTTTTAATCCTAATCCCATTTTGTAAAGGCCGCTATTTCTTCTAATCCCTATTCAGTATTGTATGTTTGAAACTATAATTAGATCATCTCCCTGGAGATGTGATTTAATCAGGAGTGGCTGTTAAACTGGATTAGGTGGAGGCATGTCTCCACCCATTTGGGTGGGTCTTGATTATTTTCCTATAAAAAAGGAAGCATTTTGGAGAAAGTAGGAGATTTGGAGATTCAGAGAACGCTGCAGCACCATAAAACAGAGAATCCACCAGACAGCGATCTCTGGAGATGAAGAAGGAAAACTCCACCCAGAGAGCTGGAGAGAAAGCCAGCAGATGACACTGTGTTTGCCATGTGCCCTTCCAGCCGAGAGAGAAATCTTGAGCTTCATCAGCCTTCTTAAATCAAGGTATTATCCCTGGATGCCTTAGATTGAACATTTCTATAGATTTGCTTTAATTGGGACATTTTCTTGTCCTGAGAACTGTAAACTAGCAACTTATTAAATTCCCCTTTTTAAAAGCCATTCCATTTCTGGCATATTGCATTCTGGCAGCAAGCAAACTAGAACAAACACCCTTTCATCTTTGCCTCTGGGGATCCAACTCATATTTAAAATGTTAAGGCTCAATTCAACTGCCATCTTCTCAATTATAAGGGTCTATATACACATGAACAAAATGCTCAATAAACTTAGCACCTAACCAAAGTATAGTGAAATAAGTCCTTTTATACACTACTAAACAGATAAATGCAATGATTCAAATCTTATAGAAAGCCTTATAGAAATGCAAATCATATCCTTGAATCTAGAACACCATTTCTAGAACTCTAGTCTGAAGAAATAATCCTAAATACTAATGAGAAAACTTTATGTACAATTCTACTGTATTATTTAAATAATTAGAAACAAACTAAGTGCCCATCAGTAACAGAATACTTAGATAAGCCATGGAACAATCTACAAGGGAAAACCATGTAACTATTGAAAATAAGGCTTAAAAAGAGTTTTTACTACTCTGGGTAACTTTATACTATAATACCAATCACACACATACACACACAAACACAATCAGTTTTAAATGCATGGAGAAAAGAATGGAAAGAAGTAAAAAATAAATAAGCCAACATTGTTCTGGATGGTGGGATTATAAATATAAAAATAAGGTATTAAAATGATCAACAATTGCAATTCCACTCTTAGTTAGGTATATATACAATAAAAAATTGAAAACAGGTACTTAATCAAATACTTGTTCACAAATGATCAACCAGCACTATTCCCAGTATCCCAAAAGTAGAAACCACCTAAACACCCATCAATGGAAGAATGGATAAACAAATTATGATATATACATACAATGGAATATTATTCAGCCATAAAAAGGAATGAAGTACTAATGCATGCTACAATGTGGATGAGCCTTGAAAACATTATGCTACGTTTAAAAAGTCAGACACAGATGGTCATCTGTTGTATGATTCCATTGACATGAAATATCCAGAATAGATAAATCCATAGAGACAGAAAGTAAATGGAGGTTATCCCCTTTAAGACCTTCCCCTCTACAGGAGTATTCATTTTTCTTTTATTTTTATCAATTATGACATTGTTTTTTATATCTCACTTACGGCCCTTGGATTATACTTCATATTTTTTATTATAGTATATTTTACAAAACATAAGTGTATTGTCCAATTGGTTTTCACAATTTGGGCAGAACATTTCCATTACCCTGGAAAGTTTCCTTGTGCCCATTCCCAGCCAATCTACTTCCCATCCCTGTGAGAAAAATACCACTGATCTAATTTGTGTCACCTTAGGTGAGTTTGACCTATTCTGAGATCTCATAGAAATAGGATTGCATTTTATGTACTTTTTGCATCAGTCTTCTTTCATTCAGCATATTTCTGAGATTTATTAATATTTTTGTACTCAGTATTTCATTCCTTTTTATTGCTGAGTTGTACTTCATTGTGTGACTGTATCACAGTTTGTTTATCCAGACTCCAATTGGTGAACATATGAACTTTTTCCACTTTGGCTATTATAAATAAAGCCAGTATGAACATTCATATACAAGGTTTTTGCTAATATTTGTTTTCCATTTTCTGGGAGGAAACCTATGTGGTAGCCCGCTTCCAAGATGGCACCCAATAATTCTTGCCTCCTTGTATCCAAGCACTAGCATAGCCAAAATTGCAGAGTATGATTTCCAAGGCAATGTCACAGCTGCTGCCTTGTTCTCTCTTGGATCGTTCACTCTGGAGCTGAACCAATTGCCTGACATAAGGCCATTCAAACAGCATGGAGGGGTCATACAACTTGGTAAGAGATGGAGAACTCCTGTTACCAGCCATCGTGAACTTGTCAGCCATGTGAGTGAGGCATCGGGCAAGCATTTCAGGCTTTAGGTGACTGTATCCCTAGCCAACATCTTAAAGAAAACCTCCAAAGAGACCTGAGGGAGAACTCTCTAGCTAAGCCTGCTGAAATTCCTGATCCCCAGAAACTGAATGAGATATGGTTGTTATAAACCATTAATTTGTGTTGTAAATTGTTATGCATATAACTAATACAACCTGGGGGTGGAATTGCTGGATCATGGGGTAGATGTAGTTCTACCCTCCCTTGTTAGCTTGATGACCCATAACTTTGTTTTTCCAAGTAGTTGTGCTATTTTATATTTCCTGAGTTACAGTTGTTCCATATCATTGTCAACACTTCATATGGACAGTCGTTTTCATTTTAGCCATTCTAGTAGATGTAGTGTGACAGCCCATTGTGGTTTTAATTTAGATTTCCCTGAAAACTAATGAGGAGCATTTTCTCCATGTGCTTATCGATTTTGACCCTCATTTTATGAGATTGTGAACAGGCATTTCCCATGGAGCTGGCACCAATCAGGGATTAATAAATGCTTCATGAATAAATTAAAGAACAAATGAGCAGGTTTTTCCTGTCAATACTGAGGAATAAAGGAAACTCTTTATTGGAAATTATAAATTTCACAATATAATCTTTAGCTCAATTACTGGGTTGCATTATAAACTCAATTACTTTTGATGTGGTTAAGAAATTTATACAGATCTTAGAAGATTCACTTCCTTTCCTAGGGGGAAAAATGTAAATATTTCCCCTTTATCATTTGTTAATATTTTACTTGCTCAATGAACTGGCATTGCACTGAAAGTCTAACAGAATAGGTTGGAATTAGAGTGACACTCCTAAGCAATACATCAAGGCAATGAGATACCCAGGACTCTGGAGTTAAATTAATAAAATCAACACATAACAAATGAGATCTGATATCTGAGGAGATAACCTTAAAAGACATAAATAGTACCAAGTAAAAAGCAGGCCTTGAGTGTAACTGAATTAGTTTAATCCTATCTATAGATTAAACTTGTCATCACTGTTGAAATGGTCACATTGGAAAGAGATAAAAATTAATCAAGGAGCCAGAATTTGTTATAATTTATTTATTGCCCAGAGAAAATAATAATACTGAATGAGGTGCAGAGCATAGCACAAGAATTCTAATCACTAAAGAGCTAAAGAGCTGTTCTCTCTTGTGGGGCAGAGTTGGTTCATTAAGTCACTCATCACAACCTAGATAACAGAGCTTCTCCTCTTACCTTTATTCAGACTCCAATATTACCAAATAGTTTGATGACTAATTTAGTTTTCCAGAAAAAGGATGCACTGGAGCAGATAGAAGAGCTCAGATCACAATAAAAGTTAACAATTCCCACTGTGAAAGAATAAATGGACCCAGGAAGAGATGAGCTAATCCAATAAGGGATATATTCTAATTGGCCATTCTATTTCACATTGTTAAATGACAGATAATGATTTCACAAGCTGAAAATTCAGTTGTGATTTTTAAAAAACTTTTAATTTTCCTATAATGTTGTTTAATTCCTATCATAGACCCAATTTTTCCTAGTGGTAAATAATTAGTTTAGTCACATCAAGATATTTTTTCAATCAAATCACAGGATGCTCTGTCATATCAGGATTTTTCACATAAAACCAAGGTTCCCCACCTACCCTCTTCTCATTGGGTAGAATCTAAGACTTTGAGAGAGGATAGATGCAGGGCTGCCATGTTATGTGACTCCAAGGAGACCAATCGTGCAGTCATGAAGGTATCGATGTTTGCTTCTTGGTCAATATTTGCCCATGATAATATCCACTGGTAAGGAACAAATGTCAAAGCATGGACTAGCAAAAGCCTTGAACGCTTCTGAAGATAAAAATTACATAATACAATCCATAGCATTGCTCCCAAATGCTCCCTGGTCATGGCATTCAAATCTACTCTGATGGAAAGACTTCTCTAGGTTGAAGTTAGGCAACTGTCTCGATATACTTCAACACTCTGCAAGGCATGAGGAGTGCATTCTCTTGGTGGGAATGGTTGAAAACTGGGCTTAGCAGGGGCCCTCGACCTCTCCAAGTAGGCTCTCCAATAGGATGATCAGACCCCTTACAGAGAAGCTAGCTTTGTCCTGAGGAAATATTCCAAGAGATCCAGGTGAAAGCTGCAAACATATTAGCTCGCTCTGAAAGTCACAGAATCTCACTTCTGCTGCACCGTATTGGTCAAACAACTCACTAAGGTCAACCCTCATTCAACGGGGGGGAATTAGACTCTGCCTTTAAATAGGAAGTAGCAAAGAATTTGTGGGCATTTTTAATCTGGGTGAGAGGAGGAAACAGCAAGATTTTTCTAAGCCATTCTGGATACCATAAGAAACTCAATGAGGCTGAATCAGATTCTCTTGGCCTACTATATCACATAATGCCATGCCATGCCATCATAACTACTCAACTGGTATCTTTTCATTCCAAGATGTCACAAAAGTCTGGTCCCTTGGTGGTTTTCCAGGTACTACCTGGGAAACAAGGCCAGGTCCTCACTGCTCTTGGAGCTTCAAATTAATTTTGGACTTTTATCACCCCTCTCCTCAGGGCTGAGGTTTGAAGTTGAGTCTGGGGCATAGAACCTCTTTTCAGGAAGAGGTTTACATCTTCCCTAGCTCTTTTCTTCTGTCTAAAGCAGGAGGATATTTATCTTTACTCAGCACTTAGGACAAACAGGGCCTGATTGAATGGGTTTGCTTCCTTGCCCTTGTTTTTATGCCAAGGCTTTAGAATTGAAACCTCAAAGGCTATTAATAAACTTCCTTTTTCTCTCTACAGTCTACTTCCCTGGGGCATGGAGACCAAGAACTAGATTGAAGGGGCAAACATAACTACAGGTAAAAGGGATTGCATGAGGAAGAAAATCACCTCAGTAATTACTTCAACCTATTTTTCTGTCACTTTAATAAATGGGACTTCTGGTTTTTACATTAGTCACTCGTGAGTTGGTTCAGTTCCTTCTCCAAAAGGCTGTGAGCTGATTAAACCTGGGAATATTGCTAAAACTGAATTGCTGGAATTGCAAGGCTGAAATCCCAACCCCTCACTGTCTCAACTCCAGCAAAGGTACTATCTGGGTATCTACTTCACAGTAATAGTAATGAAAAGCTCCCTGATATTTAGTGGGTAACTGCCAATGCGCTAAATGCCTTGCATCCATTACCTCACTTAAATTCAATAAGGGCGCTGTGCTGGTTTGAATGGATTATATGCCCAAGAAAAGCCATGCTTTGATTCTGATCCAATTTTGTGGGAACAGCCATTTATTTTAATACTATAGTTTTGAAAACTCAATTAGATGATCTCCATGGAGATGTGACTCACCCAATTGTGGGTATTAACCTTGGATTAGAGGGAGATGTGATTCTACCTATTCCAGGTGGGTTTTAATTAGTTTCCTAGAATCCTTTAAAAGAAGAAACATTTTGGAAAAAGCTGGAGAACCTCAAAAACCATCAGAGCCCAGATAGCCAGAGACCTTTGGAGATGAAGAAGAAAAATGTCCCTGGGGGAGCTTCATGATGTCAAGAAGCCTGGAGAGAAAGCTAGCAGATGTCGCCATGTTCGCCATGTGCCCTTCCAGTTGAGAGAAACCCTGAACTTCATCGGTCTTTCTTGAGTGAAGGTAACCTCTTGTTGGTGCCTTAATTTGGATATTTTTATCGACTTGCTTTAATTGGGACATTTTCACAGGCTTAGAACTATACACTTGCAACTTACTAAATTCCCCTTTTTAAAAGCCATTCCATTTCTGGTATATTGCATTCCTGCAGCTAGCAAATTGGGGAACAAACCTTATGATGTAGGACATATTCTCTCCATTTTACAGATAGAGATCCCAAGGCACAAAGAGAGTAAATTGTTTGCATATTTGACAGAGTCAGAATTTAAACCTAGATAACCTAGCTTCAGAGTTTAGACTTTTAACCACTGAGCTACTGAGTCTTTTATGTTAGTTTTAAAACTGCACCAAATGATAATTCTACAGTTATAACTACTCTCTGATAAAACATTTCTTGTTTAACATTTTTATTATGCTAAATTTTGGCTACAGACATCCATGCTAGATGAGGTTCTATTTTACACATCTATTTGTCAAAAATCTTTCATAGAATACAAGCCAGGAATCTTAATCACTCAGCATACAGATATGAAGATTAAATTTAGCTAGAAAAAAATAGTTTAATAATACTAAATCTAGAAAATGTGATCGACTGTATAAAAACAAAATAGCCTACAGACTTTTAACTTTGCTTGTCATTTGAATACAAATCTCAAAAAAGTAAAACAGGTGAATATTTTGTTGAAAAGAAAGAATAACAACCTATGGATTGACTATTATTACTTTGCTTTTTATTGACATGAAAAGGGTTTTTAAAGTGACTGTGCTAAGAAATCTTTCTTTATATCCTTGTTGGATCTGGTGACAGCTAAGGTTAACTTGCTAATCTCCAGTTGTAGACCATAAAAACAAAATATAAGACTTCGAGATGTTACAGCTATAATAATAAAGTAACAGTGAGTCATGCATCCCAAATCACAGCTGCTCAAATAAATAAAATATAGTACCTCAGAACGACTAAGGAAAAGACACAGTTGGAATTCAACCTTTAGACACACACACACAAAAACTTAGCAACATTAAAATGTACTGTGCTTTCATTCCAGATAGTTTCAGAAATGTGGAAAAGATATTTTGAAATGCAGTCATTTAATTTTTAATTGACAATTACTTTCTCTTAAACACCTTTTAGCCATCCTTTTTTTAGGCTCCAAGAAAAATCATATCTAGGAAAGCCCTGCACAAATACAAAAAGCTAAAACAAAGTAGGCTGGAGTCAGAAGAAACAAGACTGAAGGTCTTGTCCGGAAACTCGGACAAGACATTCAGGAGTGGTTCTGGTTTTCGTTCCTGTGTTCATTTTCTCCCAAACTCTCTATTACCAAAGTCATCTAACCTCCTCTATCCCAAGATACCTTTGTTCATTTGAATATCTTTATTAGTTTCCACACACAAACACTCACACACACCTACCTGGATACCTGGATTAAACTGATAAATTCTGACCCTGCCACCTAAAACTGAAACCGTGAAGATGGCAATCTGTTATGATAACTTCCAGTTCGTCTTTGGACTGACCACCCATTTTTTGGCACAAGAAGGGAAATAATATGGAGACATACAGACATACAGAGATACAGACATACAGAGAAACACATACACACGCAAGCACATCATTGAACGTAGCCACTTGAACTTTCCAAGCTCCTCTGATCAATCACAGAAACAAAATAGGTTTCTACAATCAAAATTAAGGACTTAAAGGGGGGGGAGTCACCAGTCTGTGCTAATAGACCACCTGCTATTAAATGAGATAACATAAGTGAATGTGCCTAATATATGGTTGATATTTGGTAAATGCTATTTCCCATCCCTTGCAATTCCACAGAAAATATAAGATGTCAAACCAAGTTCTATTTTACCTCCCACATATCTCCTCCATCTGCCCACTTATCTTCATATCTTTCCCCAACATCAGTACCTCTGGTAGTAATACCCTCCTTATTAGTCTTCCCACATCCACTATGAGAGCCTTCAATTCCTTCTCCACAGGACGACTGGATTTGTTTTTACAAATTGCCGATCTGATTATAGGCATCATATCTGCCTAACCCCTTAAATCATTCCTGGTTTCTGTAGCGCTTCCAAATTCTTTTCATGACCTAAAAGGCCCTATGTACTCTGGCCCTCATTTTCCATTTTAGCCCTACCTCACATTACCTTGCCCTAGCTTTCTGCATTACAGTCCCATTTTCTACTTTTGTTTCTTCAAATTCCCTTCCTTCTCCCACCCAATGCAACGCTCTTGCTAACTCAGGGACACCTCCTGGAATACATTTCTTTCCTGATCTCCTTTCCCTAATATTCATGCACCCTCAAGTCACCCTATACTCTCTCTTTATCATCCATAATAGAGTTTATCATTACAGATACACATATATGTATGCATATGTATCCATGAGCTATTTAATCATATCTGTCTCTTCTCTCAAACTGTCACCTCCACATAAGCAAGATAATGTCTGCTTTATTCACCCATATTAATGTTTGTAGGATATTTTGCAGAGATGAAAACAGGTTATTCAAAGTCTTAGTAATAGGAACTAGGTCAAACTCAATCCATCTACCCAGGATACAACAACATTTACAGATAACTAGTAAGTATTTCTGAAAATGAATACAGAAACACTGCCTGCCATTTGAATGAATCAATACTTGCTAATTTAGGAGACTGTTTCTTTGTGGCCCCCAATGAACTGTGCTTTCCAGTACTCACATTTCCTGTGTGGCCCCCTCCCCTCAAATCTGGGCTGGCCTTGTAACTCGTGTCAACCAATAGGAAGCGGCAGAAATAACCATGTGCCAATTTCAGGTTTAAGCCCTAAGAAAGCCTAGAAGAGTCTACTTTTGCTCTCCGTGGTGCCTTGAGCTACTGTGTAAGAAGTTTAGCTGCTGGAGAGATCACATGGAGAGACCATGTGGAAAGGAAGAAATCCTAACACTATAAAGAAATAGGAAGAATGGTTATTGTTTTAAGCCATTAGGTTTTAGGGCAGTTTGTTATGGAGAACAGCTAAGAACCAAGAATAAATATCTATTTAAAAGGAGAATTTCCATATAAGTTCACTGACACATCTGGATTTTTATCATCAGTATGCTGTTTCTCTTGTTCAGAAGAGAAATCTAAACAATCCCAAAACTGAGAACCAGAAGCAAAAGAAGATCATAATTTAATAATGTAAGTGTATGTGAGTCACCACACATAAATAATACACATCCTGACAGCTTAGATATATCCACTTCAGAAATTCAGTCCTCTTTTTTTTTATTAGGGAAGTTGGAAGTTTACAGAAAAAAAAACATGCAGAAAATACAGAGCTCTCATATACCCACCTCCCATCAGCCCCCATCACACACCCAGTTTTCCCTATTATTAACACTTTGCATTAGTGTGGTAACTTTGTTACAACTGAGGAAACAATTTTATTATATTACACTATTAACTATAGTCCACAATTTACATTAGGATTCACTGTTGGGTTTTCACATCCTATGGTCTTTTAAAAAATTTATTTAGATCAAATAAGTTTTATTCTAGTAAAATTTCCACTTTTAACCACCTTCAAATATATAATTCAGTGGTAATTACATTCACAGTGATGTGTCACCATCACCACCATTCATTACCCAAGCTTTTCCATCACCCTAAACAGAACTACTGTTTAGGCATTAAGTCCCCACTCCATGCCCCCTGCATCTTTATCCTGTATTATTTTTTAAAGTTTATGATGAATTGCTTGCATTCAGTACTGAAAACCAAAACATCAAATTATTCCTCCCATGAGGTCAATATAGCTGGTTTTCTTTTTTGAGTATTATTTTTGTGAATCACAATGTTTTCTCCTGATATTTAGGGCATTAAAGTTGCTTGATTCAAAGGTTTTAAAGATTGATGAAGCAAAGTTATTTTATAGATAAAGGTACAGGGAAAACGATTAGATTTGAGACTGAAGCTTCCAGAGTATTTCAGAGAAGTAAAGAAGATACATGGAGCATTATCCTTTATTTATAAATGATCCTCCAAATTCTGAAATATGCCATGATTTGCCAAAGGTCAATGGAAAAATCCAAATTATTGGACAAATCTCCTTCAACTAAAGCCATAACAACTAAACTGTTCCCACCACAGATTATGGCCCATTTACTATAATCAAAAGTAAACTCCTTGTACAGTCACCTTCTTTAAACAATCACACAGGTTTGGCTTTTAGAACTCTGGTTTTATGGTATTGGATCAAGTGGCAAGAATCAGCATTTGATTCTGAATATTTCCATAAGCAGCATGCATAGCAGTAATTCAGTAAGGTTTCAAAAATCAGGAATCCAGCCCAATTATTTTGGACAGAAATGGCCTTACCTAACTCTTCTTCACACTCAGGGCAGTTTAGCCTCCTCACAGAAGAAACTATTTCTGCTGAAAGGGCATTTTCACTCCATTACATTAATTGTTTGGATAATGCGGACCACATAGCACCCAAGCTATTCACAGAGAAGAACGCATCAGAAAAGTCAGAACCACAGTGCCATGGAAGGCCATGCTTGACTGAAATTTAGATTTTGTTCTTATTGATGATTTTGTTTTTAAGTAGTGAAAAATTATGAAGGTTAAAATCTAAGAATTAAATGGTCATTTTAGTGTAAAAAACTAAAATATGAATCTAGAAGTACTTAAAAACTTCTTGAGGACTTTACTCGGCTTGAAAAATGAGTTGTTAATTATTTTGAAATAGTGACTTTTTAAAGACATCATCAATCAATAACATCGCTAGAATAGATGCTCTGAAGGAAAAGCAAGTTCCTATTCTGGAATGTTGCAGTTTGCAGCATGGAAATTTATGCTGATTTGTATTTGTCATTCCTTGAGAGCCACCCATATCCTATATCCTAACTGAGTGGGTGAATCAGTCTAGATTTTTTTCTATCCTGCTAATAGAGGGTCTCTGACCACTGATGCAACTCACTCACATTTGTCAACACAAAAATATGTTGCATGAAGTCAATAGGCCAAGTCCTTGATCTTGAAGCTAGTAGTGGAGAAGCTAAGCCTACCTATAGTTATGCCTAGGAGTTACTTCCAGAAAACCTCATTTGTCCCCCAGATGTGATCTCTCTCTCTCTTAGCCCAACTTTGCAAGGAAAATCATTTCCCTCTGCTCTATGTGGGACTTGACACACAGGGGTGATAGTCTCCCTGGCATCACGGGACATGATTCCTAGGGATGAGCCTGGCTCTGGCACCATGGGATTGACAACACCTTCCTGACCGAAAGAGGGAAAATAGATGTAACTAAATATGGTATCAGTGGCTAAGAGTGTTCAAATAGAGTCAAAAAGGCTATCCTGAAGGCTACTCTTAGGCAAGTGACAGCAAGATATTGCTAACGATCACAGTTTGTCAACCCCCAACCAACATCATTCCTATTAACCCTAAAGAACACCTAGGGCTCTATTTGGGATTCTACACAAGTTTCACATGCTAAGATTATTTTCCAGAAACCTACAGCCTCCAGATGGTTTCTACGCCAGATAATTCCTGAAACCCAGAGGGGTCAGCCTTTCCAAGAACATCAACTAGTTCCCACCCTAACCCATATTGTTGACACCCCTTTCCAACATGAAAAAGGTAGACTGAGCATAGCCCAAGTACCCCTAAAGATTGGGAGAAGGGTCAGAGGAGAAGGAGGAGCTATAACAGAGAAGATAGGATTTAACAAATGAGTATGACTGCTGAATCACCATACTGATATTTCTTTTCGTCTCCAGTATCCTGGAGTAGCTAGAAGGAAAAACCTGAAGGTGTGGTACAGTAACCCATATCAACTTTGAAATCTGTTCTATAACTACTTGTACAATGTATTTTGGAATTTATTACTCTTTTGCATATATATTATATTTCACAATAAAAATATTTTTTAAAAAGTATGGAACATTGATTTCAATTGGAGATGAGATAATGGTTTTACAAAAGGAGTAGTTGGGTCCCTTTCTCAATACTACAAAAGTATTCTGAAGCCTTTGAGTAGAATGAATTCTGATAAACAGAAGAACTCCAGGTCAATGGTAGAGGTACAAAATGTTAGACAATGTAGGGTAGCACAAATAGAGGTCTAGGACTCTATCATGTTTACAAAATTTTAACTTTGGAGTCTTCCCAAATCACTTGGCATCCTAAAGTGAACTAAGGCTTAGGAAGCAATGGAATCATAAGCATCATTCATATGAAGTAGGATTTGGCACAGCACTAGAAGATGTCAGATGAAGCCCTTGGTGCTGGCATGAACAGGGTTTAGGCTTTTCCTTTCCATTGGTCTCTCATTATGCCCATCTGTTCACATGGAGAATGCACTGATGACTTCAGAGACGCTAAAAGGTACAAGTTCATTATAGAGAAAATAAAGGGTATGCACATACAAAAAGAGAAAGCAGACGGAATTGGGACTAGGTTCATAAAGGTAGGAACAAATTAAAACCATACATTTGGAGGGATACAAAGTCATTCCCCCTTTTCTGATAATGCCAAATGATTTTCCTTGGAGAAACCACCCTTCTCCCAGGTGGACTTGGTGTGTGAATTTCTCCTGGACACAAAGATAGTACAAGAATGGCCATGTGACCTTTATCAGTCCAGTGAAATTTAATCCTGACACTTTTATTAAAACGATTAGAATGGGGGACTGCGAGGGTAGTTCAGTGGTAGAATTTTTGCCTATCATGTGGGAGACCCAGGTTTGATTCCCAGTCCATGCACTTCCCCACCCCCCCCCCAAAAAAATCAAGCAAAACAAACAAAAATCAACCAAACAAAAATTCAACAAATGGTGCTGCTATATCAGGATACTCACATGGAAAAATAATGAAAAGTGACCTTGCCATACAGCATACAAAAGAAAAAGAAACATTAGAATGGAAACGTTCTCATTCCTTTAAGGTTGTTGAAATGACAGGATATAAGCCTTGTGGTGAACCTATGTAAGATGAGGTGACAAGGTTATATGAGTAAAGTCTTTTGGCATCATGCCAATAGAGAGAAAAACTGAGCTGTGAGGTGGAGAAATGGTCTTAGTGACACCTTTGAAGTCCAGGAACCAAATGTATTCCCTGGACTTTTCATTGACCATTTCACATTTTATCCACTTTCAGATACATAATTTAGTGGTGTTAGTTGCATTCACAATATTGTACCACCATTTCAGATGGGTTTTCATCACTTGCAACCAAAAGGTTGATTGTGTCACTCCAGTATCCCCAACAAAATCCCTGCCTTAAAACAAGACACCTGTACACATATATTTAAAAAGACGAAACCTATCAAATTAATACACCAACTTCACATCTGGATGAACTATAAAAAGAAGAGTAAGACAAACCCAAAGTTAGTAGAAGAAAGGAAATAATTATGATTAGAGCAGAGATAAATGAAACAGAGAATAGAAAAAACAACTGAGACAATCAAAAAAACAAAAAGTTAGTTCTGTACAAAAAACCAATAGCAGCAGCAAATCTTTAGCCAGATCACTAAAGGAAAAGAGAGAAAAAATAAAAATGACTAAGATCAGAAATGAAAATGGTGATATTATTACTGACCGTACAGAAATAAAAATGATGTAAAAGCATTTGTAAGCCAGCAAATTAGATAATCTAGATGAAATGGGAAATTTCTTAGAAATACACAAATTACCCAAATTGACGGTGGAAGAGCTAGAAAATCTCAACAAACCTATAACAAGTAAAGAGATCAAATTAATAATAAAAAGTTCTCCACCATAGTACAATATTGTGAATGCAACTAACGCCACTAAATTACATATCTGAAAGTGGATAAAATGTGAAATTTAAGGTTGTATATATGTTACTAGACCAAAATTTTTTTAAAAGCCACATAACTGTAGAACACAAAGAGTGAACCCTAATGTAAACTATAGATTGAAGTGAATAGTATAATTATAGAAATATTATTTCACCAATTGTAACAAAGTTACTTTTTAAAACACAGTGTCCTTTAGCTCTCTGGACATGTTTAGAATAACTATTTCCAAGTCTTTGGCTGCTTAATTCTGACAGCTGATTCCTCTCAGAGACAGTTTCCGTTGCCTCCTTTTTTTCCTGTGTATGAGCCATGTTTCCTTGCATATCTCATAAAATTTGTAAAAACTAGATATTTTAGGTAACATATTTCAGAAACTCTAGATACTGATTCCTAGCCCCAGGGCTTGTTGTTGTTTGCTTGTTTATTTGTTTATGAGTCTTTGCTTCTTAATATGTATTTGTATTTCAGTGAAGTCTGTGTCTCCTGCAGTGCACAACCTCTGATGTCACTTCTCAGAGGGCACAGCCTTATGCATGCTCACAGTTGCCCTGGGATGACAGTGGTTTCGGCAGGTCTCATTGATTATCTCTTTCCCCGATCTTAATCACACCGCCTCTGTTAGTATCACACTTAACCGTTAGCCTCCACTAATTGCTGGCTGATTGCTCTATAATTTTCAACAATGCCCTGCAGCTTAAATTGCTCTACAGTGTGATCAAATTAAATCTAGGCACCTTTTCAGGTGTAATATCTGAGGCCAGTATTTGACATTTGACGCTTGCTCCAGCTTCAGAAGGATTATTTCCTAGCCGTCTCTTTCCCTGGTCTCTTTGTTAAACTTCTAGGTGGCCTATGTTTTAGCCTTTTGCTATCATGCAGCTAGCTGCCTCCTCTTAACTGCTTACTACTCAAGCCTCCCTAGTTTTCAACACTGCTCTCAGGCTTGAACTTCCCCACATTCTGTTCCAAATAAAGTTACCTCCCTTGGAGAGAGCTATGGAGCTCTGTATTCTTACAGCCTGCCTCTCCCCTTGAACAAAATTTCCATGCCACACTGCTCAGGAGCTGGGGTGGGGACAGTGGCCTGTTTCTCTCAGAGTGACTCTGGCCTTACAAGCTGGGTGATAGCCAGCGACAGTAGCCACTGGTCTCCTCCTATTGCCCCTCCCAGCATGGACCCTTATTAGCAAGTTGCCATGAGGGTGAACAGGACCCATTATTCTTTGGCTGGCCACACCTGGGGTTGGGTAAGCGTCACCCTAAGAAAGGAGAATGGGTTGAGCAAGGAAGTCCCAGACCTATCAGAGCTGCTTTTGCCTGGAACAGACCTTGTACAACACTGAGCTCAGAAACTCTGGTGGCCTGTCCTTCCAGTGGAGAGACAGTATCCCTCTGGGAGCCTGGGTCGGGGGTGGAGGGATGGGAAAGAACCCTCTGATTTTGGCTGCACCCCCCCATAGTGCAGCTTCCAATTCATGAGCTGGTCAGGCGATGAAGAGCACAGCGTAACTCTTGCTGTTACTAAGACTTAGTAGATTTGTTATAATAAATGTTTCTCCATTTATGGTATGCCTTAGGAAAATTTCTAGAGATTTTAAATAGTTGCTTTTTGGTTTTTGTTTAATAACTTGCTGGGGAGTGGGTCCACAGAGCTCCTCATACTGCCATTTCAGTAGGTAATCACTCCTTTGTTCTTATTTTTCTCATTACACTGTAGGCTGGTGAGAATCTTATCATAGCCCTGTATCAGTCCACAGACCGGCATTTAAGGACCACCACCTAAAAATTTCCATTACATTTTGGATGTAAAATCCAAAAAGGTATCAGCTCTTTGAGGAAAGCTCTAAACCAGGATTCTCACATTTTGGTGTATGTAAGAATCGCCAGGAGAGCATTAAAAAAATTTAGAAACCAATCTCTACATCCAGAAGTTCTAATTTACTAGGTCTTAGGTGGGGCCAGAGAAACTGCACTTTTAAAGAGTACCCTCTAGCAGTGCTTCTCAAAGTTTAATGTGGAAAAAAAATTAATCTGCAAATGAATCATCTGGTGATATATATATGTATGTGTGTGTATGTGTGTATTTTTTTTTGCATGGGCAGACACCGGGAATCGAACCAGGATCTCTGGCATGGCAGATGAGAACTCTGCCTGCTGAGCCACCGTGGCCTACCTTGGTGATATTTTTTATATACAGTTTTTTTTATTGTGGAATAATTTTAGATATAGAGAAACACTGCAGAGATGACACAAGGAAATATCCTATACTCCTCACACAGCTTCCCCTAACATTAACACCTAACATAATCCTGGTACGTTCGACAAAACTAAGAAATTAATATTGGCATTATGCTACTAACTAAACTACAGACTTTGTTAGAATTTCACCAGTTTTCCCACTTTTTCTATTCCAGGATATCATGTTATGTGTATTCGTGGGTGTTTTTTAAATGTAGATCCTGCTTTGTAGCCTGGAAACTAGTGGTCCAAGGTGAAACTAGTGGTCCAAGGAGCCACACTTTTAATGCAGGTCATGCTTAGACCAAACTATGGAAGGAAAAAAGATTTGAATTTTCAGGTGCTATTTGATTCTCTCTTGCTGGGATTTAAAAGTTGCTCTGTACAAAGAGTGTCACTTTGATTTTCTTTAGAAAAATAAAGGCAATGGCATATGGTGGATCAACTTCATAATCCTTTATTATTTGATTGATGCCAAAATTTCTGAGAGCAAGAATCCTGCCACTTGCTGGGAAAAGCAAGGGGATAAAAGGAAATCAATTTCCTCTTGCTAATTTCTTGCTCTACACTCCACAACTGCCCTTCTGGCAAGATGAAGCTAGAAAATACAGACTGTCTCCTAAATAGCAAGTTGAAGGTCAGAGGCATGCAAATAAGTGGAAACCTATTCTTTGCTTAATAATATTAGCCAAATTATTAAGCATAATGTGTATAAGGAATACCTTCTCATAACCAGCTACAGTTTGGTTATTTTTTAGGATAAGTTCTCCTTAATGGTGTGAACTCTTTTTTGAAATTCTACTAAGCACCTTTTTCTCATTTATATTTCATACATTGTATTTTTCTCATGTATATGTCAGATTTGCCAGCAAATTATAAAACAGAACACAAGAAACATCATATGGTGACCCAACTGCCCCCAATCTAGAAGTGTGTTAGATGTCCATAAGATGATAAAATGATATCTTCTATGCTATCACGACCAGTGACAGATATCATGAAACCTCTCAAAGTACTATGAAAAAGAATGGTTTTGCTCATGTTCTTATTTTTTTCCATTTAACTTCTAGTTAATTATGCAGCTCTCCTTGGGGATGTACATATTCTCGCTTCTTTGGACTTTAAACTGGAACAATAGTCTGGACTCTCTTCTCATGTCTTTTTCTAAATTTAATTTTGAGTCGTCATCACACCCTGTAAACATTAATTACAAAGGGTGCTATGGCTTATCTAGCCCAGCCTTCTCATTTCAAAAGAAGAGGAAACCGAAGCCCAAGAGGATAGTCATTTAGGTCAAAATCAGACAGCCATTGGTCTCCAATCTTCTGTGATTCCATCTCACCATATTATCTGCCAGTCAACCAGCATTTTCAGACTTTGAGAGTGGAGATACCTCCTTTGTGATGTTGTTACTATTAACTAGCTCAAGCAACAGAAAAATCAAGAAAACAACTTCATTAAACCTTAAAAGTTTGTTATAGTTGTTTCTGTTCTTTTTAGGTGCATGGTCCAGGAAACGAACCTGGTCTCCCGCATTGGAAACGAGCATTCCACCACTGGAGAACCCATGCATACCAGTTGCTTCTTTCTAAGGAATAAAACAAATTCATCCCCACACAAAAAGAGCCAACTTATTTTTGAGAAAAGTGGAAAAGCAGTTCAACGGAGGAAGGACAGTGTGTCGACAAATGATGCGGAAGCTATAGGACGTGTACAGGCAAATAAATAAATAAACTTTGACCTAAACCTCAACTTTTTACAAAAATTAACTCAAAATGGACAGTAGATTTAAATGTAAAATCTAAAACTATGAAACTTTTCGATGATAACATAGGAGAAAAATTGTTGCACCTAGGTTTGGTAACGAGTTCTTAGACACAATACCAAAGCGTGATACATAAAATTAAAAAACTGATAAATTGGACTTATCAGTTTTTTTTTTGCACGATATGGTAGAGGTTACATTTCATTCTTTTTCCAGGTGAGTATCCCGTTATTGCAATACCATTTGCTGAACTTTTTGTCGGTTGTTGTTGTTTGGTTTTTCATTTGTTTGTTTGCTTGTTTGCTTGTTTGGTAAGTGCATGGGCTGGAAATTGAAAGTGGTATTCCCACATGGCAGGCAAGAATTCTACCACTGAACTACCCTGGACTTATCAATTTTTTAGCATAAAATTTGGGTAATGGATGGTGGTGATGGTAGCACAACATTGTCAACATAATTAACAGCACTGAACTACATATGTGGATGTGGTTAAAAGAGGAAATTTTAGGTTGTATACTTGTTACTAAAGTAAAAATTTAAAATAAAAACTAAGGACTGTAAAACACAGTGAACCCCATTGTAAATGATGGACTATAGTTAATGGTTCAATTGAAAAATATATATTCTTTCATGAATTGTAACAAATGTCCACACTTATGTGAGGTGTTGATACTAGGCGAGTAGATGAGAACTCTATATTTTATGCATGATATTTCTGTAAACCTGCAACTTATCTAATAAAATGGACCTCATCAAAATTTAAAACTTTTTAAAAACTTTTGCTCTGCAGCAGATCCTGTTAAGGGGATGAAAAGACAAACCTAAGGACTGAGAGAAAATATTTGTAAACCACATATCTGACAGAGGATTCATATCTACACATATTTTTTTTAAAAAAACTTTCACCAGTTAAAAAAATCCAACAATCCAAATGGAAAATGGGCAAAAGACATGAAGAGACACTTCACTGAACAGGATGCAGAGATGGCAAATAAAGCACATGAAAAGATGTTCAATGCCTTTAGCTAGCAAAAGTTAAAATAATGGTCCTCCTAAGACATTTCTGTTCTAATCCCTAGAACTGTGAATAGGTTATGTTACATGGCAATGAAAGCTTAAATGGAAGACAGAATTAGGCTTGCTATTCGGTGGACCTTTAAAAGGGACAATACCTTGCGTCATCCAGGGGGGGCCTGATGTAATCACAAGGGTCCTTAAAATAGGAAGATTAAAGCAGATAAGGTCAGAATGATGTAACAAATACTCAATGGCCACTGCTGGTCTTGAAGATAGAGGAAGGGGACCTTGAGTCAAGGAACAAAGACAGCCTCTAGAAGCTGGAAACTGCGAGGAAAACAGTTCTCCCCCCAGAGCTTCCAGGAGGGAAGGCAGCCCTGCCAACACTTTGATTTTAGCCCAGTCAGACCAGCGCTAGACTTCAGACCTAGAAAACTGTAAGGTAATAAACTTGAGTTGTTTCAAGCCACTATGTTTGCATTCATTTGTTACAGTAGCAATAGAAAGCTTACACACCAACCCTTAGGGAAATGCAAATTAAGACCATGCTGAAATAGCACCACAAACCTATTAGAATAGCTAAAATAAAAGTTGTGACAATACCACATACTGGCAGCCATGCAAACAAGCTGAATCTCTCATAATTGCTAGAGGTGATGTGAAATGGCACAACATTCTATAAACTACTTGAAAGTTTCTTAAAAACTAAACATGAACTTAGCATAGGATCCAGGGATTGCACCCCTGAGCATTATCCTCCCCAAATAAAAACTTATGTCCACCCAAAAACCTGTATTCAACTGTCCATAGAAGTTTTATTTGTGATAGCCAAAAACAGGAGACAAACAAAATGTCCCTCAGTTGTCCATAGCATGGAATATTACAAAATAAATAAAAAAGAAAGAAAGGAAGGAAGGAAGGAAGAAAAGGAGGGAGGGAGGGAAGAGAGAAGGACAAAGGGAGGGAAATCCCTGTATGGGTTTTTACTAGAATTTAAAAATTAACCTAGGAAATATTGACATCTTTACAATGTCGGGTCATCCTACACCATATTTAGATATACATATTTATGTACATCTTCTTTGAGTCTTTAATAAAAGTTTTATAACTTTAGCTATAAAACACTGCAAGGAGTTGTCATTAAGCCATACTTCCCCAGATTTCTCCATATCTGTGTTGACAGTATTCATGGTACGTATTTTTTTGTTTGTTTGGCAGATTGCTTTTTTTGGTTTTTTTTTTTTTAACTTTTTTTATTGTATAGTAATACATATATATGAAGCAAAGAAATAAAAAAAAGCAAGTTTTCAAAGCACTCTTCAAAAAGCGGTTACAGGACAGATCCCAGAGTTTGTCATGGGCTGCCATAGGATCCTCTCAGATTTTTCCTTTTAGCTGCTCCAGAATATAGGAGGCTACAGGGCTTAATATTTTTGTATCGTCACAATCAACTTTTTTCCTTCTTTTTTTTTGTGAAAAATAACATATATACAAAAAAACTATAAATTTTCAAGCACAGCACCACAATTAGCTGTAGAACATATTTCAGACTTTGACATGGGTTGCAATTTGACAATTTTAGGTTTTTACTTCTAGCTGCTCTAAAATACTGGAGACTAAAAGAGATATCAATTTAATGATTTAGCATTCATATTCATTTGTTAAGTCCTATCTTCTATGTTCATGGTATTTACTTTTTAACTATATTTTCAATCATTTATTGCTGGTATATATGAAGACAATTTATTTTTTATGTAGCTATCTTTCTGAACTTTTGATTAGATACAAGAGTTTTCTTGTAAAGTTTCTTTCCTATGTTGATAATCTTAGCACCAATTAATGACAGTGTTGCTTCTCCTTTTTCTTTCCTTCTTTCTAACATGTACGTCTTTCCTTTATTTACTGTACAGGGTAATACAGACACTTAACTATAAATGGAAGTAGGGGCATTCGTCTCTTGTTCCAGATTTAAAGGAGCTATTTCTAATATGTCACCACTAGGTAGAATGCTTGCAGTTTTTGTTTCTTTTAGATGCCTTTTTTTTCCCTTGCTCAATACTGCCGTAAGTTGGCCTATTTTATTAGTTTTTTCAAAGGATCTACTTTTGGCTTTTCTGTTTCTCATTTATTGTTTTTTATGTTTTACTAATATCTACTTTATGTTATTATTTCCTTTAATATACTTCCTTTTTGTTTGCTCTGCTTGATTTCTAAATTCTTCAGTCAAGTGATGAGCTTATTAAATTTTATTCTGTTTGTCTTGTCCAATATAAGCATTTAAGGTTACAACTTTACAACTACCACTTTTGTGGCTTCCCATAAACTTCACGTATTATTTTACTTAATATTAACATTCTGTTCAAAATACCTGCTAATTTTCATCATGATTCTTCTCTCCTTCACAAGTTATTTAGAATTGTATTTAGAACTGTAATTTTTAAATCCATCTGTGCTTTTTTGTCTTTATGCATTAAAATAGGATTATAACTACATATTTCCCTGCCTCAGTTCCACCTGTTCCCTCTTTCTAAACTGCCTATTAAAATTTTGGAATATTCTCATTCTCTCCTACGTATCTCTTAATATTTCTGTGTTTTCATAGTTCCTATCTCTTTCTCTTCACTGCTTACTCTTTAATGTCTTCAAATTACAGTACAGTCCACTAATTCTCTCTTCATCTGTATCTAATTTGTTGTTTAAACCATTTGCTAAAATTTTCATTTCAATTACAATATTTTCCACTTCAGAATTTTTATTATTTTTTTGGAAACCTGACTTTTTTCTTATATTTATATTCCTTTGTTACATCTCAATCATTTGCAATATTCTTATTTTATAATCTCTATATGATAGTGCTATCACCTGAAGGGCTTAGATTCTGAACCCACTGCTTATTGTGTCTCTTAACGCGCATCTACGGGAGATTTTTTCCTCATGTTTTAAAATTGCATGTTGTGAGTTCATCTTTAGAAGGACTTTAAATGTAGAAATCTGGTGACACATATGGCTTAATGATAACTCCTTGCAGAAACATTTGTTCTGATTTTGCCAGGTGCCTCAGGGGTATCACTGGCCTGAACTCTTTTGTGTTAATTTCTCAAACTGTGATGTTCCCATACGACACGCATGTAGTACAAATTTAAATCCCAAAGAGTTTAAATCCACAGTGCTATGGCTTTGGAGAAGACATTATTATTATCTGAGACACAGTTTCCTTGTCCTCTTCTGTATTGATGGAGATTTTTTTTCCAACCCCCTCCATCCATTCAAGGGTCACAGCTTTTCGTGCTGAAGACCTCTCTTCCAATTCACAGAGTCTATTTTTCATCTCATGTCACCACGTGACTGTTAAAACCCAACGCTTGGTTCAGGCGAGACTAAAATCACCCTCCCAAGGGCAGTCACAGCATCTTTTCACATGTTTATCCCTGAGGTTTTCAATTCCATGTTTATTTCTGCTCCCTGGTGAGGTACTGACTTCTATCAAGCTCAGCAATACATGGAAGAAGTTACTGACTTTATTTTATATAGTATTTCTAACTGTTTGGAGCAAAGAAGGGATTAGGATTATTGGCCGTGTTGCTAAAACTGGATCTCCTTTTCTCTAGTCAAAAATAACATCACAAGGGCAACTTATAACACAATTGGCAAGCTGAATCCTTTTAATTTACCGATTGTATAACTTTTTCAGTTCTAACTTGTTTCATCCCAAACAAACCTTTTTCTCTTAGTCCCAGTCCCAAGAAACCACATGGAAAAAAATATATCATTAAGGTCCATACACAGCTAGACATCCTGGTACTTCATGTGGATCCAAATAAGTCTTTCTATGTCTTAGATTCCCTCAGAAGCACTTCCAATCACCCTTGTCTAGTACCTCTAAGCACAGACCCCTTTCTGTATAACTTTTTCCTGCTCACTATCAACAAATCCCACATTTCTTTCCAGTCTTTCAACAAAACTCTCTAAAATGTCTCCTTTACTCCAGACACTGGCACTGTTGCCAATAAACGAAACAAAGCCCTGCTCTTACAGCATTTAAATCCTAGTGCAGGGGAAAGAATAAAAATAATTAACAAATTAATAAAGATATTTTAATTTGAACTATACGAAATGGCCACTGTTTGGCTGTTCTTGACTCACAAAAAGGCAAATTCACATGATTCAATGTAATATGACAGGTGGTGATAAGTGCTATGAAGAAGAAAGCTGGGTAAATGGATAGAGTGATGGGTGGGCGTGTGTGTGCTATTTTAGGTAGCGTGGCCACAAAAGCCTCTCTTCTAAAGTGACATTTGCACAGCGACCAGAATGAAGTGGAGAAGTGAGTAATGTGGATATAATTACAGTTGAGGGAGATGTAAGTATAAAGGCTCTGAGGAGGAAGTGTGGATGGCATGTTCAAGGAGCAGCCAGGAGAGCAGTGGGGCTTGTGGGGAGGAAATGAGGATAAGAGTGGTGGGAGGTGAGATCCGGTAGGGGACAGGGACATGTAGGCCATGATTAGAATGTTGCATTTCACTCCTTGTGAAATGACAAGTCCTTGAAAAGTTTGGGCAAAGGAGTGGCAAAACCTGATCTGTGTTTCCAATGGTGTGGAGTGCAGTCTGCAATGGCAGGGTAGACAGAAGTAATTTCTTGCTTTATAAGCCCAAGGGAGACCCCATGGTAACAGACTCCAAGTAACAGAGAGTGCAGAGTAGCAGAGAAGGTGATGAGAAGAGGTTGCATTCTCCCAATTCTTACATGACCTTTTAATCTTCCTTTTCTTTAAGTATACTTTTCTCATCAGCATCTTATCTCCAAACAAGAACATTATCAAGTACCCAATTCCTAACCTTGGTTGATCTTTGCGTCAAAATCATGCTGTCTCATTCCAACAGGAAACTTCTGGATCATCCTAAATTCAGCACCCCCAAAACCTATATTAATATCTACATATCTATGTGATTACTTTTGTTTCTAGTCACTCTCAAGACAATGGCCGCATACTTGATCTGGAGAAGGCATCGGTATTCACTATGCCAGGAGCACCACCAAAGAAGAAGAATGTGGCTCCAACAGCCACCACTGTACTTCTCTTTTCCCAAAGATATAAATGAAGTGTGAGTTGGGCCTGAGTCACAACAGGAAAGGGTTATTCATAGCACACTATGATGCAAGGTGGTTTCCTCTGGCACAGAAAACTCCTAACCCTATCCCTGCAACTGGACCCCTTACTAAGAAGGTTCTGAGCTTCACAACTCCCTAAAGCGGAAGTCGTCTAAAGGGGTTACAACCATGTTTGGAGAAGCAGCTTGAAAGCATGTGAATATCCTTGAGTAGAGGCCAGTCTGCACCTTCTGGCTCCATTCCCCTTCAGACAGACACAGGGCTACGATTCTGTTAAACTTTTAGGAGAAAGTAATAACTAACAGGCAAGCAAAGGCAACAGCAAGTTACCACCACATGAGAGAAACCCAGTTTCCTGTCTTTTTGTACAGTGGGCCATTCAAGAGTAAAACAAAATGATGTTTATAAAACATAGTTGGTCCAAGAGGGCCACAAGTCATGTCAAAATAACTTCCCAGCATATTTTATGGCAAAAAAAAATCCTGGAGTCTAACTCACATGCAATATGCAGACTGCACGAAGAGGCTATGACATTGAAATGTCACTAAAATTACTGCTTGGCCTCAAGAATTTACACTTAAGATTTAACAGCAAAGAACACATAGCATGACAAGAAATAATCTTAAAATGAGTATTTAACACCTGATTTCTGAAAATGCATTTTGCAAAGATATGACCAAGAATACCTTTTTCTGAAAAGTTTTCATTCGTACTATAAAATGGAATGCAAAAACATAAATCAAAATGTATTACTCTGTCCCCTCCTCTCTCTGTAAATAATGCAATTGTTTCTTATTATTCTAGAAAATTAAGCTAGATCAGAAGTGATGATACCTATGACTACCAAGGTTGCAAATTACAGCCCTAATTCAAACTGCTATTGAAGCATTTATGATGTCAACTAATGAAAAATAATTTTGAAATGGCTAATGGCTATCAAAAAGGCCACTGATGTGATCCTTCCTTAAATGTCTTTGTTGAAAATCCTATTCTGCTAAAGTTTCACAGTGCTTCTAAATATAGTCTCTGACTCCAACTGAAAAATGACCTTTTCCACAGATGTTGAAGCTACCATAAAACATATATGTTCTGCTGAAAACTGGAGTCAACTTCTAAAGAGTTTTTTGCGATATGGGTGGTTGGTTTTTTTTGTCTTATGAATTATCACCCATTTTCCTAATACAATATAGATAATATAGCACAAACAATGAAGGTTTTGTTTTGTTTTTTTAGTTTGAAAGCTCACTGAAGATGAAAGCATGCTTGTTTGATGTACCCATTTTTGGTCCCCCAGTCCTGATCAGTGAGGATGAGCATCTATTAACAGGATGAGCCTGTTAGTGTCACAAATCAGCCAAGAGTCTGGGTCTGCCTTGACTCAGGAAAGCAAGGGTTTGTGCAGAAGTGCCCCTGGACCCCTCTACCCTCTCAATTCTGATAGCTTTGATTACTTTGAAGTGCTGAGGTTACATAAACTAATAGCAAAGCTAAATATGTATGTAAAGTTAGAAAATAGGAAAGCATGCTTTTTTACAAAGGAATATATTTTTCTTAATTATAAGCTGAACATTTTCTTTTTTAAAATCCCACTCCAATCAGTACTCACAATTCCACAGCTCACTTTTTAGCTTAATTTTATTTTTTGGTCAAACATCCTCTACAGACTTATTCCAGCTCCTTCAGGTAGATTCTTTTAAAGATGTTTAAAACTATCTGAAGTTCTGCTAAAAGAGGAGAGCCTTTGAAATGCCTGGTAAACTGGGGCCATTAGGTTCGGAGAAGAGCTAAAAAACCTTTGAAAATATGGTGGTGGTAATGGCAGAGTTTATGGACTGATAATGAGCCTCCCAGACATACATACAGACATACTGCACTTAAAGTCTTAGTTTTAAGATTTAACTCCTATGGAAGAGCTAGAGAATTTACAGCAATATCCAAGAAGGTATAAACTTAAGCAGGAGAAAAGTAGTATAACCAATACTTCTTAACTTGCCCTTTCTCTTCTTTATGAGTTCCCAAATATTAATAAATTCAAAATAGTGCTTATACTACTCCTAGATTCTATTTTCCATCCCATATCATATTTCAAGAGAAGAGCTATAAAGGGATATATATGAACTGCAGTTGGGATTTTGATTCCTATCACTTGGGAGTTGACTAGAATGTTGAACAGACTGGTTCCCATCTTGGTGACTGTACACGTTGGCAGGCTAAGTCAACATTTTTGAAAGGCCAATAATCGATGGACTGTGAAGAAATAATTCACCAGCAACTGGGTATGGAAAACAACTAAAAGACATTAGTGCCCAAAGTCAATTTATTGAAACTAATCAGATTACACAGAGTTAACCAGAAAGAACTCTAGGTTCTGCTGATGGCAGAGGCTCTGCAGGTTTCAACCTTTTAATTTTTAATATGGGCTCCGATAGCACAGGCTTTTTACACCTTGCACTAGAGGTTCTAAGTTAATGCATTTTATTTTTAGCAGTTTTCTCTCTTGACACAGGATTCCACAGCTATGAAAGAACAAGTCATCTCTCAGGCATGCAAGAGACTGTTGCCATCTCTTCTCTTTTACAGTATGGTCAATTGCAAGCGTTTTAAAATAACAATGGGCTGAGAAATGTTTCCCTGTAGAGCAAGCCATTTCCCTTGGCCCTAAAATGGGTGGCATTAAAAGAATTGAGTCTGCTTTGGAATATTAGGTTGCCCCTTTTTGATAAATTGAAGGTGTTTCAGTGTAGAGAGCCATCTCAATTTTTAAGTGAAGAGTTATCCTATGAGAAAGGAAGAAAAAGCCCAGGGGATGTTTTTATTGAAAACACGATTGCTACCATACTAGCAAAAAATTTATTGTGAGGAGAAAAACACAACCATCTTAACTTATGATGACACTCACTGTCATTACAGATGCTCAGACATGACCACACACTTGGCATGCCTGGAATTTATTACTGAAGTTAAAGGCATTTAATCAAAAAGAGCCAAATGTCTTGATGGTCTCCAATAATCAAAACAGGCATGACAATATTTCAGAAATCGCATGTCTCTAATTAACCTATCAGAATGAGATGGAGTAAAAAGGAAACTGACATGATGACAAATTATCCACAGAACTACGATCATGTGATAAACTGCTAACTCAATAGTCATCAACATATTATACCATAAGAACTTTTCTTACTTCTGAAAAGAATCAACTTTGATTCTTGAAAGAATGAATATTAGATATACCTTTTCTTTCTATTCCCTTTCTAAAATTATGTCTTTAGTTAGAGGATGATAAGCAAAAAAATAATGTCAAAGTAAAGAGATTGATACATATCAAAGAAGGGACATTGCTATATGGGAGACTTGCTATGATCCTTTTATTCATGGACTATGATCCAGCCCAACAGATGGCTGGAGAGTCCAGGGTTCAACCATAAATGCCAACACCACACTGAGAAGCAAAAGATTTCTTCCCTTTAAACCTTAGCGATACCACCGAGATGCCCAGAACTGGACATGTACGGATCTGGGGATGACTGAAAGCAGAATGGGAACAAAATTCAGTCACAGATGTCATCTGGTTCAGCTCGTCTTCAGCTATGCAAAACATTCTCAAAGCACATCGGAGGCCAGAACTCATCTCTCCTGATGCCCAATCCAATGCACTTTCCATTATAGCAAAAATAACAGTAATTAATAACACTATGCAGGTTTTTGTAGTGCCCCTCGATAAAACTTTGTAGCCGTAACTTGATTTGGGCTTTAAAATCATCTGTGTAGCACCATATAAGATGCAAGGTGCAAGAAGCAGGAAGCAGTAGTTAATAACATAGACCGTGTCATAACAATGTTTAGAGCTAATCTAATTCAGTCAATAATGAGCCAAATAGTCTTAGAAAAGCCACTTCACACTTCTCTGCCTCTAGTCTGTGAAATGAGGATAATACTAATTCATAAAGCCATTGTAAGGATTAACTGAAAAACACATACATTAAGCACTTAATGCAGTACCTGGCATAAAGTAAGTGCTCAATTAGTAGAGCTATTAATATACAATGAGAGTGGTTAATAGCAGGCACTGTCTCTCTCTAATAGAAAATCTATTGAAAAGTAGTAGCATGGTTTCAACACTTCCTAAAAGAAGAGGACTATTGCCTCAATGTATACTTTGCCTCCTCCAGTTCAGAACACTGTCATCTTCTCCCTTCCACAAATATCACTTCAGCGGACATTGGAAAAATTTTCCAAGATCACACAGCTCGTCACCAGCTGAATAAGAGTATGTCTAAGGAACACAGTGACATAGTCTGCTAATGCATATTTCAACTTTACCAAAAGTAACTTGTAAATGGGAACAATTCAGAATTCACAAGAATTCTCCTTAGATGTCATGTTACTTATGCAGAACTTTTCTTTTTCCTGAAAAATTTCCAGCATCTCAAGATATTAATCTTTGGAGTCAACCAGAAGTTCAAATCCTGGCACTGCTACTTACTACCTGTATAATCTGTGGCAGTTTACTTTTTCTCTCTGAGCCTCAATTTTCTTATTTATAAATGGATATAATAATACCACAGGTGGTGGTTGCATAGATTAAATCACACCTTAGCAATTAATTGTTTTTTAACAATATTAGCATCGTTATCAAACACTCAACAATAGGCATGTTTTGTGCCATGATTTATTCCTGGGTCACGAAAAAATCCCTGCACAATTTATTTTCCAACTTAACCTCAGCAAATGACTCCTTAAAATTGCTTTGTACATCTTTTCACACTTCTCCAACTTGATGGTGTCATTTCGAATTTTAAGCCTGATTGTTAATAGACTCATCATTTTTGCGAACACATTCATTGTCAAAGAGTTCACAATTTCAGTATTACATATGGAATCTTAGAATTTAATTTCAGTGGATAAAAATCAAAGCAGTCCCTCCAGGATTCTTTACCATGCCTAAAATATATAGACTCTCCAGTTACTACCAGCAGACTCTGCTGTCACTCCAGTTAACCAAAAGTAGCACATTCTATCCTAAAGCATTGGCAGAACTCGATACACCTGTAAAGTTCCAAAACGATGTACTCCTCAGCACCACAAGGATGACATTTCACACATCACCATTAACTGGCCTACTACTTGTATAGTTCATTTTCAACTTGGTCTCATCAGAGATTCAAAGTATTTTTAAAATTTAAAAAGTTTAAAAACTCATGTAAAACTTAATGGCCAGCAAACCCCAATCAAAACCATTCCTGCCAATCCTAAAGAACACCTAGGGCGATATACAAGATTCTACAAAGGTTCCATGCACTAGGGTAACTTTCCAGAAACCTACAACCTCCGGATGGGCCCCTGGACCAGAAAAGTCCTGAAATGCAGAGAGACCAGTCCCTCTTGAACATCAACTAGTTGTAGACGTTCAACCAGTTTGATCTCCCTCTCCCATATTATCAATAGTCCTTTCCAACATGAAAAAGTTAAAATTGGCGGAGCCCAAACATCCCTAAAGAGTTGGAGAAAGATAAAAGGTGATGGTGGAGTTTTACAGAGGAGGTAGGGTTTAACAAATGAGTATGAGTGCTGAATCATTATATTGTTATTTCTTTTTGTCTCCAGTATCTTAGAGCAGCTAGAAGTAAAAACCTAAAATTGTAGCATTGTAACCCATATCAAACTCTGACATCTATTCTACAACTAATTGTTACAATGTACTTTGAAATTTATTGCCTTTCTGTATGTGTTATTTTTCACAAAAAAGAAAAAAAGTTAATTGTGATAAATGCACAGCTATATGATGATATTGTAAACCACTGATTGTACAATCTGATTGATTACATGGTATGCAAATATGCAATATATATTAATAAAAAATAAGTAAAAAATTAATGGCCAGAAAAATATAGATAAGATTCTATTTTAGTTCATAAAATTTAATTTGTGGCTTTATTTAAATACAAGATGAATACTCCTAAAGAATAATATGTGCTCATGGTTTGAACCTCATGAATATTTCAGAATAAAAGATAGACAGCTAAAGTTATTGGATACATATTGCAGAAAAACTTTGTAGTCATCATACCGGATGGTATAAAGGAAATCGAATTGGTTCTCCCCTTAAGGAAATAACAATATACATACACATAACCAAAAGAATTTATAAAACAACATGTTTTGCATATGGGAGTTGACACACTGCAAGGAAGACAGAATATGAGCAGATAAATGAAGAGGCAGATGCCTGAAGAAGAAAAGCACACGCTGGCACAGAGGGAAGTGGGACTTTCTTCTTGGGGAAAATATGTTTGCGAACATACTAGGGTGAAAACAGAAAAGTTGATTTTAAAAATTCCTAACAAGATTGCAGCATGCAGAAAAAAGGGCCAAGAGTTTGGCTCTAATCCTACAAGTAATGGGGAGGCAATGGTAAGGTTCTGAGAAGAAATGTAACATAACAAAAATAGCACTTGAAGAAGACTCCTCCGTCCACAAATCATTTACACTTATTCTTACCTGTCCTCACAAAACCTTGGCTATGGAGGTAAAAGAGCTCTTCTTTCCATTGCTAAAGGACATTATTTTCAGCAGTAGCAATACCTGAAATATTTCTGAATGTTCATTGCAAGGCAAACTAGTAATAAAAAAAAAAAATTAGATCTGCAGGCTTTGATGTAGCTTTTTTAAACTTCTCTCTTGCTTTAAATGGAGTCCTTAGCCTACAATGTGTCTGAAGGCATTTAGCATTTAGTTTCCTGATAAAATGACAAGGGACTGAAATAGACTGCAGAGAGTGAACATTAACTTCTGTCACATCTAGTGGCTGGGAGAATGAAGCCACATTAGGGAAAGGTTTACTACCAGCAGCTGGCGACAGAACGCAGCACTCCTCAGACAAAATGGGCATTTCTCTGTCAGTGTGGGCTCCTCACCTCTGGGGAGTGTCTCAAGCAATCCCAGCTGCAGAGGGATGTGGGTTGTCAAGTACAGACACAATCTGTCCCCTCTCCTAAAAGGAGTTTGACTCTCATTACTCTTAAGAGGCCATACGCAAGCTGTTGGCAATTTGCTCAAAGGAAGAGGAAATCATATTGAGGAATTGCAACACTTCAGATCTCAGAGGGCAACATGAATGGACTGTGCCCAGGGCCCCAACTTGCCCGCAGCTTCTGGACTCATCTAATAATCTTTGAGCTGGGGGAAGGATGGAGGCTGTCACATATACCTCACTGAGAGGCTTCACTTGCGCAATGCTGAACTAACGGAAAGAGGGGACTGTTTAGTAACGCGGCCCCCTCCTCCTCGGTGCATTACAAAACAGTCCACAGACCGTTGTGGCTTCACCCTGCCTCACACAGTCTCCACGGGCATATCTAATGTAGTGGTCTGCAAATAATGAATGAAGGAGACATCCGTACATTCAAGAAGAAAAATAATCAGAATGACACGAACAGAAAGTTCACAAAAGAATAAAAAATATAAACAAATATATAAGAAAATGTTTGACCCCAGTGATAAGACCCCCCCAAAAAATAAAAATGCTAAAACATTTAAAAAATTGAGGAAATGTTTTCTTCACTGAAATTAGTATTTGGGGGTGGGGGGGGGCATGGACAGGCACTGGGAATCAAACCCGGGTCTCTGGCATGGCAGGTGAGAACTTTGCCTGCTGAGCCACTGCAGCCTCCCCACTGTTTTGTTTTGTTTTGTTTTTTTAAAGTAAAATAACCATTGCTGGTGAAGTTGCAGTGAATTTGGAATATCACTGGAAACAGCAAATAATGGCATGCATGTTTTTTATAAGACAAAATGTAGGCTTACTGGAAAATCATGCACAAAATACACTGTTCCTACACACCACACTCACACAAACAGCTTTCACTATTATTAGTACATTACAATATTAATGTGATACCATTATTAAGAATGATGAAACAATATTATTATAAATTTACTAATACCTATAGCCCATAGTTTACATTAGGATCCACTTGTACAATCCTATGCTTTTAAAAACTTTGTATTCTAGTATCATATATAGGATCTAAAGTTTTCCCTTTTAAGCACATTCAGACACGTAATTCAGTTGTGTTAATTATATTCACCATTGTGCTACCATCACTACTATACATTACCAAAATGTTTCCATCACTCAAACAAAACCCTGTGTCATTCAGCATTCATTCCTCATTCCTTACCCCTATCTCAGGCTCCTGCTTGGTAACCTGCATCATATTTGCTGACATTATGAAGTCGCTTATTCTAGTTATTTCAAATCAGTGAAATAATAGAATATATGCCCTTTTGTGCTTTGTTGATTTTATTCAAAATGATGTCTTTAAAGTTCATCTATATTGTCACATTTTTAAGAACTTCATTCCTTTTTTATGACTGAACAATATTCCTATATGGATATACCACTTTCTATCTATTCATTCATCAGTTGATAGACACCAGGTTGCTTCCATCTTCTGGCAATTGTGAATACTGCGGCTATGAACATCAGTCTACAAATATCAATTCAAGTCCCTACTGTTGATTCATTTGGGTATTTACCTAGAAATGCATTGCAAAGTCCTATGGTGATGCTATACTTAACTTTCTGAGAATCCACCAATTTTCTTGTCAAATATCAATTGCCCATAGATGTTAGGATTAATTTTTGAGCTCTGAATTTGATTGCACTGGTCTGAATGACTTTCCCTGTACCAGTAACAAGCTATTTGGATCACTATAGATGTGCAAGGTGGTTTCAGTTGGGAAGCGGAAGTCCTCCAACTTTGTTCTTCTTTCTCAAGAGGTTTAGCTAGGGTAGGGCACCTTACCCTTTTATATAAATTCACTGATTGGACTTTCCATCTCTGCAAAGAAGGCTTTGGAATTTTTTTGGAGAGTGCATGGAATCTGTAAATAGCTTTGGGTAGAATTGACATCTTATCAGTACTTAGTCTTCCAATCCATGAATACAAAATGCCCTTTCTTTTATGTGTATATGTCTTCTTTGATTTCTTTTAGCAATGTTTTGTGGTTTTCTGTATACAAGAAAATTTAGTCCTTTACACATTGACTAAATTTATTCCAGATATTTGATTCTTTTAGTTGTAAATGAGAGTTTTTTCTTGATTTCCTCTTCAGATTGTTCATTACTAGTATGTAGCAACTCCACTAGTTTTTACATGCTGATCACGTATACTGCCACTTTGCTGAATTTGTTTTATTGGTTCGAGTAGCTTTATTTTGGACTTTTCAAGATTTTCTATATATAGGATCATGCCATCTGCAGATAGGGACATTTTTTCTTCTTCCTTTCCAATTTATATGTCTTTTCTTTCTTTCTTTCTTTTTCTTTTTTTTTTTTTTTTTGCCACTAGCTCTGGCTAGAAATAATATCAGCAGTGACAGTGGATATCCTTGTCTTCTTACTGATTTGAAGGAAAGCCTTTAGACTTTCACCATTGAGTATGATGTTCCTTGTGAATTTTTCATAAAGGTCCTTTATCATGTTGAGGAAATTTCCTTCTATTCCTAGTTTTCTAAAAGTTTTTACTAGGAAGTGGTGCGGGATTTTATCAAATGCCTCTTCTTCATCATTTGAGATCATGTATATTTTTCCCTTTATTCTATTAATGTGGTATTGATTTCTTAAGAACCACCCTTGTTGGGGTCCAAGGGTAGTTCAGTGGTAGAATTCTCACTGCCACGTGGGAGACCTAGGTTTGATTCCTGGTCCATGCACTTCCCAAAAAACAAACAAACACGCAAAACAGACAAACAAAAATTCAACAAATGGTGCTGCAATAACGAGATACTCACATGGAAAAATAATGAAACGTGACCCCGCCATACAGCATACAAAAAAAAGCTTCAAGAGATGATCAATCTATGAAAGTATTCAACACAGCACTTCTCTGAGGCAGGAGTCCATAGGACCACCTACCTCTTTGCTCCCCTTCCTTGGAGGCTTTTTCTCACACGCATAGGACTTCAAGAAGCCCCATGAATATCACTGACTGAGACCAAGTTTTAATTTTGAGATTCAAAAATCCATCCATGAACTTATCTTATTCCCCTAAACGAAATCAAGATCTTGTGAATGACAAGAAAGACCACATATTTTGTTTCTTTGCCTACTTTATCCTTCACCTATTCAAGCAATCTGTCACAACCCTCTCACTATTTGGTTGTAAGACAATGTAGGATTTTTCCTGCAGTGTTCCTACACTCCTTTCTATCCCCACCTTTTTATTGTACTTCTTATAAATTATATCTTTATACATGCTGCATCCAAAACCATAGATTAATCAATACTTTTTATGCAGTTAAATTTTAGAATCCAATAATTTTTAAAGTACATTTAACAAGTAGTTACTGAACAGATTTCAATGCTTGGTATGGGTTATCATTCCACAATTTCAGGTTTTTCCTTCTAGCTGCTCCATACAATGGAGACTAAAAGAAATATCAATATAATGATACAACAGTCATACTCATTTGTTAAATCCTATCATTCTCTGTTATAGTTCCTCCTTCTCCTCTGAACCTTTTCTCAATCTATAGGGGTCTTTGGGCTATGCACATTCTAACTTTTTCATGTTGAAAAGGGATGCCAACAACATAGGATAAGGGGTGGAATTAGTTGATGCTCTTGGAGAGGTGGCCCTTCTGGGTTTCAGGAATTATCTTGGCCTAGAAAACCTGTGGCAGCTATGAGTTTCTGGAAAGTATATTTAGTGCATGAAACTTTTGTAGAGTCTCAGTTAGAGCCCTTGGTGTTCTTTACGGTTAACAAGAATGATGTTGGTTGGAGGTTGCCAAACCATGAAAATTAGCAATATCTAGCTGAAGCTTCCAGAAGAGTAGCCTCCAGAATAGCCACTTGTCTCTATTTTACTTCTTTCAGCCACTGATACCTTATTTTGTTACATTTCTTTTCCTTCTTTTAGTCTGGAAGGCATTGTTGATCCCATGGTGCCAGGGCCCAGCTCATTCCTGGGAATCATGTCCCATGTTGTCAGGGAGACTTTCACCCTTGAATGTCATGTCCCACATAGGTAGGGAGATAATAATTTTCCTTGCAGAGTTGTGCTTAGAGAGAGAGAAGTCAATGCTCTTTTAATCCAATCATATGGGGGCAGATCTTTTGTAGGGTAGGGCCTTTTTTATTAAGTTGCTTCCATGGAGACGTGACCCTGCCCATTCAAGGTGGGTTTCAATCCACTTACTGAAGTCATTTTAGAGAGTTCACAGAGAACTTAGACAGAAACACTCCAGGAGATGTTAAGCAAGAACCCATAGAAACTGAAAGAGCCAGAAACTGTAGTGAGTCAAGGGAAGCTAAGAGATGAAATCCAGAGTTTAATCCAGAGAAGCTAAGGGGGGACTTACAGCTGCTTAGAGAGGGAAGCATCCCAGAGACACTAAGGAAGACCTACAGGGCACAGAGAAAGCCATTGGTATCATATGCTGAAAGTCACAGAACTGGGCTCAAGGACCAGTAGATGCTGGCCACATGCTTTCTCAGCTGACAGAGCTTTCCCAGATGCTAGCAGCATTTCTTCAGAGTCCAGGTATTATCCTGTTGATGCCTTAATTGGGACATACTCATGGCCTTAGAACTCTACATTTGTAACTTAATAAATCCTCTTTGGAAAAGCCAACCCATTTCTGGTGTATTGCATTTCAGTAGCTTTAGCGATCTGAAACAATTACCTTATCAGAAGTCTTTATTTCTTAATGCTACTTCACTCCACTGTCTAGTGTATTTCTGTTTGTTTCCTTTAAAGTTTTCTCTTTATTGAGATTCACATGTTGTTCATTCATCATTTCCTGCTTTCCTTGAGTTCTCATTCCATGTTTTCCTTTAGCTCCTCAATTATACTATAGATCTTTTTTTCAAAGTCTTTGTCCAACTTGTCCAAAGTCTGATCCTCTTCATTGACGGCTCCTGAATTTTTATCTTGGTCGTTTGGATGGGTCATGATTTGTTTCTTTGTTTGTCTTGTAACCTTTTGTTGTACACTGTATGACTTAATATTTTAATGTGTGAATTCTGAAATTTAGCCCCTGAGCTATCTGTTCCTTAAGTTTGTATCCAGATATTACATGATGAAGATTGAGTATCAGGAGCTGGCAAAAACAAACAAACCAATGCAAAAATTACCTTTCACAGTCATTGCAAATTGCTTCTGCATTGACTCCTTCAGAGTTTAGTCTTCCTATCAAGAAGATGAAACCAAGGCAAAACTAAAGTGCTGGGTCCTCTCCATCTTTTCTGAGCCTGTGTTTTTCCTGGGCTTGTGCTCCCTTGTAGCTTTAGGAATTCCCCCATTGATAGGAATCTGAATGTACTCTCTACTCTCTATGTAATAGACTTTCGCCTCCTTCCAGGTGTTGTCTTGCGTCTTAAAGCTGGTCATCCTTGGCCTAGGTCACTTTGACTTAATGGTTTCCTGCACTGCTTTAGCCTTCTGCCAACTTGTTCTGACTGACGGGCAAATTCTGGAACAGCCAGCTAGACACAGGTGCCCTGGTTCAAACTTTCAGTCTTCTACCCTAGAGACTGGCACTGACATATAGGCATGTCACTATATTCCTCAGGATTCCTGTGACACTCCGGAACAGGGTCAGTGACACAAATGTAAGAACAGGCTATTTCCACACTGCATTAGGGAGAAGTTGAGGAAGAAGCCAGTTAGGGCAGCATGACCTTCTCTGACCATTTAAATCTGTGCTTTCTCGATTCAGACCTTGCCCAGTATCTGCAACCCTTTAACTGTTTTCTGAAGTTTTGAGGAAGAAGGCTTGCCAGTTTCAGTTTTAGCTGATTATTCAAAGATTCTATGGGTGAATAGTGCCTTGGAGCACCTTTTACTACCATCTTGGTTGACCAGAAGTATGTCTAGCACTTTGTCGAAAGTGAAGACGAAGAAGAAGAAAACGTCATATAGAAAGATGTTGACTGAGGGATTTTATATACTAAAATAAATTCATAAAAGAAAGAGCATAATAAGAAATGTGATAATAAAAGAATGCTTAGGAAAACCACAGTATATTCAGTGAATGATTTAAGAACAATTAAAGATGTTATTCATGAAAAGTTTACCACCTGGAACTCTTTTGATTTAAAAAAAATTATTATGAAATAGTTCTTACTTAGAAAATAGTACATATAATGATCATATATACTTCAAAATATCATCTCAAATTTAAAAATCAGGACACAAAATTGCATATACAATTACGTCTTGAGGGAAATAATCTGAAGTTTTAACAGTGTTTATTTTTCAGTACTGAAATGAGAGCTAATTTTTCTCCTATTTTTCTCTATACCTAAGACTTCATTTAACTTCTACTAAATACAAGCTTATCATATTTACTATCTCTAACTTCAGACATTAAGTTGAAAAAAATTATCTGAGTCATCATATTCATCCATTTTTTTCATCCATTATATATTGAATTCTATGATCACAAAACACTGGGTAACAGAGAAGATAAATGTATATGAAACATATTTCATGCTCTTCAGAAGCTTTTAAGAAATGCAACATGGTAATGTAATAGCAAGTGGAAAAATAAACTCTTCTTCAATTAATTAATTGAATTCATAAGTACGCAGTGGCATTGTACAAGGTACATGGGGTTTTTTTTTCTTTTGGCATGGGCAGGCCCTGGGAATCAAACACGAGTCTCCGGCATGGCTCGTGTGAGAATTCTGCCACTGAGCCACTGTTGCCCGCCTGATACAATGGGGTTTTAATCCCTTCCTTATGTATTGGTAATCTGGATAAACCTCTCTAATTACATTTCCACATTCTCAAGCCGAATCTGGACTCAAGCATACTAGGAAAGTTTATCCAAAGCAAGGAAAGAAGACAATAAAAACAACTTGCAAAACTGTACTCTGCCCTTCTCTAATCTGCCTGTGGTTACCTATGAGTAATTTGATTTTTACATTATCTTTAAAACCATAGGAAAGTCTCATAAATTCCTAATCTTAGATATCATCTTTTCTACAAATTCCACCCATTTAAAATTTCATTCTGTCTTAACACTCTCTGTGACAGCAAGCTCAAAAATTTTCAAGGCAGTCCCTTCCATTTATGGACAGTTTGACTCAATTCAACAGATTATTCAGTAACTTCTAGGTGTCAAGCACTGGACGCAAGATGAGTAAGACATCTGCCCTCAAAGAACTCACAATGCAAAAGAGGGACCAGGGAGTGAATGAACTATTATCTTTAATTAGAACGCCTGAGTGCTGTCCTGGCAGTTGGATTACACTTCATTACAGAGAGACACAGCTCTGCAGATGGAGCTGGTCGTTGATGGCTTCAAAAGAAGGTGACAGTAAAGCAGGATTTTTTTAAAGGAAGCTTAGTAGGATAACTCTCTTGAAGATCTGAAGATTACAACACATGGTTTTTAAAGGTTCATGCCTTTTAGTAAGGAAAACTGTTTAGGTTTACTTAATCTTTTGCCCCACATTTTCCCATTCCTACCTTTTAAACACGGAACCATTTTTCATGAAATATCTGTTAACCCCTCAGTCAAAACCCACTGAGGTAAAGCTGCTGTAATTTAGCCTCACCTGTAAGAGACACTTCGTAAATTATCCACGCAAAGTCATATCTTTGGTATCATGTGGCAAGCACAGAATTGGAGCCTAGGACTCTGAGTCACTCCAGTGCTGATCCTGTGTCCTACAGGTGACAGATACTAAGAGTGACACTTTTTTTAAAATCACATATTTTGGATATTGCCTGGCAGAACACCAACACGATTTTAGTACAGAGCAGGAAAAGAAAGACTAGCAATGAATAGAGTTGGCAAAAAATGGGAAGGTCTAAATTGGACATGAATTTAAAATAGAAAATCCTGTATTCTCAATCTGGAGGAAAAAGACTTAATGAAAAGAAAGAGATTGAACTAGTTGCTCTCTAAGGTGATTGTGTTCTCCAAATATCTGTCACACTGTTCAAGAGCTGTATGCAATAACTTTGTGTGGATGCAACCCTGCTTATATAAACATGATCATCCCTGTAGAGGGATAAACAAGAGGAAAGAGGTAATAACAGAATCCTTTTCTGAAAACCCTCTAGCTTCACAATGAGTTCCTGAGGGATCTTGTGTCCTCTACACTAGAAATTTCATTAAAAAACAGGGTAGATCCTCATCTATTGGGAAAGATATAAAAACAGTCATGTCTAAAGGAAAAGAGACGGACTTGATAAAATCTCAATCATTGTCAACCTTTTGGGACAGGCTGTGAGTCAGTGGCTGACCATCACGTCTGAGTGCTGCCCAGCAACTTGGCACATTCTGCGTCTTTGACTCACTTTTAGATAGTTTTATCACTTATTGGCATCTCTGTTTACCTTATAGGTAGACATGAAAAATGAAAGAAGGATGGACACAAATTATTACATTGAATTCCCTGCTAGGGAGATTTACTCTTTTGAACATAGGATGCAATAGAAGAAAGTAAAAAATTTTGACTAGGACTTAGATTATATGCACATTTTTATATTCCATTTCTTGCACTTCTTGATCCATTAGAAAATAACCCTATACACTGCATGGTAATCATTGACCAAACTACATTTCAGAGGAGGGTCTCAGGTTGATGTTACAAACTTTGATTTTCAGAACCAATTTTTCTACTCCAAGTCAGACTCCAGGAAGATTCGAACTGATTGCTTTCCTCCTATATATCCTCCCCAGTGTCTTTCTGTAAATAATCTACTGATAAAAAGAAATAATTCTGAGAAGTCTTTAGAAGAGTTTCAGCATGTAACTAAATTGATTACCCTTTTATTCAATTTATCTTTAAATTAAAACAACATAAAAACAATCGCAAGACTAAAATCCCTCTTATTTAAAATAAGAACATGTATGCGTTTGGCTTATCCCAATTAATTAGCACTTATCATATCTAGATTAATTTTGTTCATCATGAAAGAAAGGATAGCTTGAGATTAGTACTTGCAACCTAAGTATAATGCCTAAGGTTTAAATTATTTTTTAAATCCATTTGAATTGAATAGGCTTAAATCCTCCTATAAGTACTTCCCAAAACAAAAGTCTCTTAAATGAAACACATAATAAGAAAGAAGAAATTGACAATTTCCTATCCCCATGTGTACATGAAATAGATTTTAAAGCAAAAGAAGCACGCACAATGTTTCTGCAGGTTTCTCTTCCTTTGAATTCCACCCCCAACCCTGTATCCTACATCAGACATTCACCAAAAGAACTGATGTTAGTTACAAACCATAACAATGAAATCGACAGAATCATACGTCAGTCACTGCAAACCTGCAGAGCGAATTTCCCCCCAAGTCTCTCTAGTCTCATCAGTGTAAGAAAGAAAAGGAAAAAATCAATAAACATACTCTAATCCGTCTAATCTACCACTGTCACCCATAAAGCGTATTATCACCTGGGTTTAGCAATAACACCAATGGAATCACGGCCCTGAAACACTGTACTTGAAATATCAACTGCAGAATGGTTAGCAACTGAGCTCTCCTGTCTGGTAACTAATGCCTGGTCTGATAACTAATGTAAATAAATTGTAAGTTGAACTACATAAAAGAAGCCCAACAAAAATAAAGCAAAAGGGGTAGCACCGCAGAACGATTAAGGGTGCAGGCTTTGGAGTAAGGCAAACCCAAATTCAAATCCTGATGCCAACACTCACTCTATGACATTGAGCAAGTTACCCCCCAGCCTGGCTTTCTCCCTATAAAGTAGGGATCATGGTAGTCCTTCACATGTAAACACTTATTAAATGGTAGCTATTGGTTATCAGTGTCTCCTTAACAGAAGATTCTCCAGAGCAAAGAAAGCCTCTATTTCACGGCCAATACACTGCTAAGTGAGAAGGGTTTCCTCGCCCTGTGATTTGGCTTTGAAATACAATGATTTATTGAAGGTTTACAACAGGGCTGAGATCATCTCCAGTTTTTGGCAAAGAATTCAAGTCACATTATGGAGACTAGAAGTCCCCTCCTAAAATGCATTGACATTGTACATTCGTTTTTAAATGATACTTTCTGGTTCTGTTGAAGAAACCTGAGAGAAGGTCCCCCCCAAGTGAAAGCCTATTGCATCAAACCCGTGGTCACGGGTGGGTGGGGTGGGGGTGGGGTGAAGGAAACATTTTTGAAGATAATGCTGGGGAGGATGGAAAATAGAGGAAGAAAAACACATTTGGAATCAAATTAATGCATGCGTTGACTTTCTATTGTCTGTACATTGGGATGCCTGTGTGTTATTTGTACAAAAAGAAGAGGCAGTCTGAAGGGAGACTGGAAAAGAAGAGTAATAGAGGAGAAATCACTACAAATTATAAACAAAAACTCAGTCTTCACCATCGACAGCTTCTCTTGGGACCTCCCAGGGGACCCAATTAGTGTTGGGGTTGGCCATACAAACCTCTGCATTAACAGCCACCTGTGCTACACCTTCCCCAGCTGAAGTGAAAAAGCCCCTGTTAATGAGGTTTAGGACCAATCATCCCACAGAAAGGGTCCTGCCAAAGACTCTAAAAGTAGGTGTCTTAGGGCAACTGGCAGGGAAACTCCCTTCAATTTTGCTTCAAGTTAAAGAATTGCCTTATTGGAAACCAAGACAAATTTTTAAATGGTGATTTGGCTTATTCTTTTTGATCCTCTTTTCCTTTGCTCCTTATCACCTGAGACAATAGTGGCTGCGTGTTCCATTAATTCTAATCCATTGCCTCGGCACCTGCTGGCCTGATTATTGTCATAAATGGAAGAAATGATTTTGCAAAGAACAAGTGACAAGAATTAGTGTTCTCTTTCAAGTAAAGTAGGAAAGACATTTAATACAAGCAGTGGGAGAGACAGTAAATGCAAGCTCTACCAAACTCTTTAAGTGGAATTTAGCAACATCTGGGAATCTGCAGGACCAAATCGCTCTTACAATGAAATCCTTCATGGCATTTCCACAATTCGAGGATGGACTCAGGACGCCTTGTGAATGGATTTTGTCACCTCTGCCAAACTGACACCAATTTTGCTATCTCATCTCCTTATGAATGCACATCGGTGGAGCCATATCTACAGAGCATACCTACAGAGCACTGTATAAGACACCCTGGAAAGAGAAGAAAATGTCCAAAGTCTTTGAGAATCAAAAATGGGTGATACTACATGTAAAATATCTCATAAATTTTAAAACCTCAAGGAGTTCTGAAAAGGAAAGACTGAGATGAATGCAGAAAGGCTCCCCAGAGGAAGTCAGATGTGAGCTTGGTTTTTAAGATGTTGGGACTGAGAATGGAGGAATGGAGAGCTGAGTAAATATTCTGAAGCAAAGGGGGATGCACAAAATGTCTGGCCTTGATTATAAGACCCACCGATGTAAAGGATACTCAGATTCCTGTCAAGCTCAACTTTTCATGCAAACAATCAAAGGGAAATAAAGGACAAAGTTCCCTACTTTTTGTTTAGATCAAATTCTCTCTGACACATTCTGTCTTCATGGCTGATGTAAGTGACAGCTGATTAACCTGACCTCAGGACCACCAGTATTAGCTGTGTCTTAGCCTAGCGACAGCTAAACAGATGACAAAAACACTGCACTAGAAGACTCCTCATCCTCTCTCTGTCACAGCTTTTACCACAAACAAATTAGAATTGGAGAAGGCAGCCCAGGCAAAACAAAACATACAGAGAGAGGGCTCCCACTAAACTCCTTTCAACCTTATTGGCCAAATGGACCAGGATTTCTCAGAAGGTGTGAAGTATAGTCGGGTGTCAAATTCGGCAACATTTGGCAATGTATATATCAGCAATAGTACACGAAGTTGACACTGAGTTGGGCCTGAACTGGGCATGCAATTTGTGTCTTCAGGATCCATTCTTCCCTGGAACTTACCTGGGGCACCTTTGAGGCTGAAAAAGTTAGAGGGGAATAGTGCATTCTGCTCACACAGCTCACTCCATCCCAAATTACAGAATGGTAAAACTTCACAGCTGAGAAGAGAACGTGGAGTCTACTTTTTTATTCAGAGAGGCCAAAAGGGCCCTTGGAATCCATTCATTCACTTAGTCAGTAGCTAATTATCAAGTACTCACTAAGTGTCTGACCCGACTCTGCTGGACGCCAGGAATACACTGATGAGAATTAAAGGTGCATTTCCTGTCCTGTGCAGTTTACAGGGGAAATGGAGCCAAGCAAGTAACTGGAAAGTGGAAACGTAGTTGCTCCCTGCTAAGACTGTAGGAAAACTGCGCGCAGTGGAAGCACATAGAATGGTCCAAGGTTCAATCCTGGGATTACTGGTAAGTTAATCAGAAAGCCTTAGCTAGCAGGATTCCAGAGACAGAAAACCCCCTTTTTCTCTTCTGGCTGCTTCCTCCTACTCTCTAACCAGCAAAATAGCTCAGGCCCACAAAGGGTACTGAGGGTCACACAGGTGGAATCCCAGTATCTCCACTCCTCTAAACAGCACTCGCAATGGGATACCGCACCCTTTCCGAAGCTGAGTGCAGGGCAGGGCGAATGAAGGCAAGGCACTTCTTTGAAACGACTTCTCTGACAATGGTATTTAATATAAAGCTAATAAAAGCATAAAGTCCCATTTAGGTTACTGTGATAACAAGAAGAGAAGTTACACAAGTGCAGAGAACGTTGATCCCTGACCGGGTGGTAAAGGCAGTTGTACAGGGACAAAGGAGGAAGGGTGCTTTGCCCACAGAGCTTGCTGAGAAGAAGCAGAAGGCAGGAAGTGGAAAGCAAGAGGCAGCAGGAAGAAAAGGCAGCTGTTTACAAGGTTTGGGCCCGCCGTTGTCACTCAATCAGGAGGCCACTTTCCTGCCCTAAACACAGTCTTATCATCAGTGAATTTAAGGGAGAAAGTGAGAGTAAAATTAACTAGAGAAATTACATCTCTTGCTGAGAATGCCTCCTATTTGCTTCCCCACAGCAAGATCTTGGAATGCCCTCATGAAAGCATACAATTGAGAGACAAAGCAGAATTAGAGCACCTTCTCATGGAATTTTTATAAAGATGGAAATCCTGAAGTTGAAAAGTTTAGCAATCTAAATTTTTTGTAGAAGGAAAGGTCAGCCCCAGGATAGAAGGGCCCTAGCTGGAATCATTCTAATTTGCCCACTTTTCTCTCTCTGCACCCTATCTCAGTGGCAGCTTCCCTGCCAGGCTGGCACTTCACCTTGGACAGCATGTGCTGGGAGGATGTGTGCGAGTCATCTGGGATGGGTGGGGACTAGTAGAGTTCAGAGTTCTGATTCAGTGTCCCTTTTCCTGAATTCGATGATGCCAACACATGAGTATACACACTCAACATATTAATCCTCATTTTCCTATTCCCACCCAGTTCCAGATGTATTACAATCTGATTCAATACATTTAAAAGGTTTCTTTCCAAGAGGCTAGAAGGAAGACATCTGAAAGTCACATCCATATTACTGTCTACTTAGGGCTATCATGAAGTAGAAGTATAAAGTCAGTAGATATATTTTCTCTTGCATGGCATGCTCATGGATTAAACCATAATTTGCTCTTCCCTTTAGCAGAGAGCTAGGAGTTTGATGTAAAATATATTGGTTCCATCTTAATCCTATGTGGCTTCTGCCCAGACTGATCAGGGACTACTCTGCTTTACCAGGCAAATGGTATTGAAATGGCAAATGGTACTAAACTGTCTGACATAATGAAGCATTATGCACAAAATAATAAACAAATAAGCAAACAATAAGGAATTAAAACTATATATGCATTTTGATTACAATTACATTAGAAATTAGGAAAGAAACAAAGAGAAGAGGAGAAATCTTATATCAGGTCTCTGTAAGTCATTGAGGCTGGGCTAGAACTGGGGTGCATATAATCCTATCATTCTGTATTTCCTCATTATTATTAATGAGACTATAAGACATAAAAATACTTCAAACACTCAGATACACACAAAAGGTAATTATAATACTCCAAAAATATATGCTACCATACGAGCTATTTATTACTGGGGAGAAAGAACTGTAGCTAGAAGCAGGCACACCCAGCTCTGGAAACTACTAACTGTGTGTTCTTGGGCAAAATGGTTAGCCTTTGGGCCTCAATTCCCTCAGCTATAAAACAAACGAGGACAGTATCACCTACCCCCAAAAGATTTTCTTCAGAATTAGATGCCATCACACTGTTGAAAGTACCTCACCAGGTACTGGTACTTGGAAGCACTCAGCAATGTCTGTTTCCTTATGGTTACAAAGTTCCTGTGTTCAACACAGGGATTTTATCCTCTAGTTTGATTCAGGGCTCTCTGCAGATACTAGACTACGGAGGCTTAGTAACTTGCAAAAAAACTATCAGGCAGCTGTTTCTAGATCTGTTTGCTAGCTTTATTACACTGAAGAAAACACTCCTCCTTTATCTGTAAAATCTGCTGTCTGTGGCAAGAGCTTCTAAGACCCCGTAAGACTTTGTGACAAAGTCAGGATCTCTCTTCCTTTCACTCCCGGTTGAAAGGCTGGCACTGGTGTGCGCTGCTCTTGTTGGAGGGGTTTTTCCTCATTTTTACCCAGCTTGAAGCTGTAACACAACAGAACGGCCCCAAGCCGGGGAAAAGGAGGCTTTCCCAACCACACTTTGGTGACCACTGGGGCAGCAGGCAGGGAACGACCGCCGCGTCCAGGCTGCAATGAATGATTCGAGCACAGACGAGAAAGGCCTTTCCTGTCATTACCACGACAGTCAAGATCACAGAAAGAGAAATTTCAGATCAAGAAAGAAAGCAAACGTTCTCAAAGCAAAAGTATCACGCCTGCACGATCAGATAGTAAAGCACGAAAATTAAGAAAGTAATAGATGTAAAATGCAGCGCTTTTCAGAAGCACGTTACATTCGCTTACTTTTAGGAGTCACCACTGACTTAGAAGCCCTTCATCTGGGTCTCTCCAATAAAACCTTGCTTTTACAGGCAGGAGGAGCTTTGGAGCCACTCCCAGAAACGGCAGCAGCAGCTGCCACCGTGGACGAAGTTCCTTCACATAGTAAAGGGGAACCTCTTCAGGTGTGGTCTGGCGTCTCACAGGCTTAGCAAATTACCAAGGGTCCAGAAGTACCACAAGACTTAAATTCGCCTGGAGGGATCCTTGCAATGAGGTCGCCAGTCTCCTGGAAGCCTAGCTTAGAGGTAAAAGCTGGAAACCCTAAAGTCCAGTCCTAACTAGGTACATCTCCAGCATTTTCCAATAATTCTTCTTTTTTATTTTTTGCATGGGCAGGCACTGGGAATCGAACCTGGGTCTTCGGCATGGCCGGCGAGAACTCTGCCACTGAATCACCATTGCACCGCCCATTTTCCACTAACTCCTAAATGAGGATTTCCATTAACTCTTAAGCTATTCTTAACCTATTTTTAAAAAAAAATGCCAAATTTTGGGCAAATGTTCATTTTCCTGAGAAAAATTCCACTATCATTCATCAGATCCTCAAAGCGGTCTGTGATCCAAAATATTTTAAGAGCAACTAGACTTAACAACTCATGTCCCTTCCAGCTGCCAACTATTGAAGCAAGTTTTTTTCTGATTACAAGAAAATATATATTCTTTGTAGAAAATTTGAGAAATAGAGATAGAACAAAATATCCTGTAACTGTGCCACTCAGAAATAACTGCTGCTAATATCTATATATATGCAAAAATATTTTTGCATTTGATATTTACCTGGTACATTCAGTATTGCATACTGCTATATTTTACATGCTAAAAATTCTTGAAAACACCACCTATAATGGCCACATAATATTTCATCGTGGGTATAACTATATTTTATTTAACTATTACCCTATTGTTGGGCATCTATATTGATTCTAATTTTTAATAATTATCAATAAGGCTGCTATGAACATCCTTGAAAGTCAAATTTTGGTTATTCTACTCTTATAGAAAATGGAGAGCTAGTAAAACTTTTTGAGCAAAAGAATAGAAAAATCAATACTGATCTTATGGCAGAACATGGGGTGAACTGAAGTGGCAAAGATTGAAGGTCTCTGACCAGATGGGAGGCTATTTCCCGAGAAGCTGAACTAGGGAAAAGGCAGTGCGAGTGAACCTCAAGGTCCAGCCGTGGAATACATTGTCGAGGGAAAATCACCATGAGTCAGTGGTTCAGAGGGACAAAGGACAGTCAAAGATTAAGTTGGGGTTTGTGGCCTCTGGGACCGGAAGAGTGTATACACTATTAATCGAGATAGGGAAGTAAAGCTGAAAAAGTCACTGGAAGATAGGAAAATGAGGAGCCCTAGCTCAAAATGGCCACTTCAAGAAAATTAACTGCAGATATAATGACTGAGCTACATTTTTTAAAAATCATAACAAAATACAAAAAAGAAATTAGTGATGATAACTCAGTGAAGATGTTTTGAGTTCTCCCATGACATAGTAAAGCCATTAGAAATAGGAAGGAGAGTCTTTTTTTTCTTCTACTTATCGTTCAGGCCCCTACATAAAGCTCTGAAGCAGTAAATTTGGACTTACATTTTGCATCAGTTATCTTCTATTTAAAAATTTGCCATTTCAAAATTCCTACATCATTCTTTATTCTTGTAATAGATTCTTTCCAAAAGCTTCAAATTTCCATACAAGGATCTTCTGGAAACACTAATTCCAGAAAACCAAAGAGGATCAAAGATGTTGGTAGTGGCATACTGGCAGGGAAGCTGTTGGTGTTATTTCCATTTTATGGAAATATGAGTATTTCCATAATAGTATGAGATTACTATTATTTTTACAGGTACTTCTTTGGGGTGATAAGACAATTCCACAAGTATTTATTGAAAGCCTTTCCTCATGTGCCTTTTTCACATGTTGGGTGCTGAGTGCTGGTGGTATTAAGCTGAAGAAGACGGCATCAAACTCAAAGACATGTAATTGAGCCAATTCTTTCCTTGTTACTGGGAACTAAAGGAACAAAGAACCTAACCAATTTCTCCTAGCCTCTAATCCTCCAATTTCATCTTCTAATTCTTTCCTTCAAAGTCCCATGCTGGGTGAGAGGAAAACTGACTGGTTACATGAAGGCCTAGAGTGGTGCAGTTCCCACAAAAGAAAAAGCCCCGTGTAATAATTCTGAAAGCCAGCAAATGTACCAGGAGGTTGTTCTAATAGACACAAGTCCTCCTTGCGCTAACCTGGTTTTCAGAAAAGAGAGTGAAAAAAATGCAATACGAACAGCTCAATATGTCATTTCAAATGAAGCATGACACTCAGATGGCCTCAGAGTTATATGCTGTGCTAGGCTGTACATTTCCATATAAAGTATAACGCACAACCTCTGCTCTAAAGGAACAAGAAATCATTTGAAAGAATGGCACACAGTATTAAGAATGGCGAAGTGCCTAGAGACCCTGATCTTTACTCTAATTGCAGAAGATGAAACTTGAACTGAATCCTGAAAAATGAGAAACACTTAGATAAGCAGAGGAGATGGGGATGAAGAAAGGGATTCAGGGGCAGTTCCTGGTTAGCACTGTATAGGGAAAGCATAGAAGCAAGAAGAAGCATGTTTGATTTCCAAGTTGGGAGGAAGTGGCCCAGAGAGAGAAAACCCCCAGAAGGGGCATTAAGTGGGTCAGGCTCCCCCTGCAGGAGAAGCACTGACAGTGGAAAGGGACCATCAACCCTATAAATGGAAGTCAGAATCAAAATTATGCTCTGCGGACTGCTAAAGAGGACCTAATAAAACAGAAATCAGGAGAAAATGGTGGAACACAAATGGGTTCTGGGGTGAAGAATTCTAGTGGAACACAGAAGGACTGGAAATGCTGGCCTGGAGTTTTTGTCACCTGCCCATATGTATCTTTACCCACTGTTTACTTAACTTTGGTTTATGCTATAAAAGCTCCCAAAGTTAATATACACGTAGTTGCTGAACAGGGCTATTACAAACTTGGCATTTCCTTCCAGGTTTGGCGTTATAGCTCCCAGGAAGCAGGGTTCACACAGATGTGCTTTGTTGGAATGGTATGTGTCTATCAGCCACTGAAGGAGAATGCCTGCTCCATAACCTGAGGGAGTTTTATTTATCTCTGACCTAGCGCTGAGTAGTCATATGGTACGCACTTCACCACGTACAAGCCAGGAACTGAAGTAGAAAAGAGGCAAGAACTCAGAGCACGGAATAGTGTCAGATAACCAAAATCCCAGAATTCCAGAGTGGTTCTAGAAAGAAATGGAACCTAGAAAAAACTACTGTAAGCAGAAAAAGATGTCATTGCTAGCTCAAGTCTTTATTAAAAAATCCATTATACCACAGAAAAAAGAGAATATTTCAGAATCAGAACACTCCTTCCCCACTTATTTTAGGTACATCTTTTTCCAGATACCCTTGCTAAAAGAAGGTAAAAACTTTGATAAACAGAGAAGTCAACTATCTATAATGTGATTTGAGTATTACTAACAGACTTCTCATGCCTCACAATCTCTCTCACTAATTTGCCAAGGCAGACTTCTTCCTTTATATTTCAATAATATTTATTGAGCATTCACTATGCTATAAACACTGAGCTTGATGCAAGAACACAATGGCGAACAAGATAAACCCTGCCCTTAAGGAGCTAGTAAGATAAACACATAAAGAGGGAATCGAAGTTCAATGTAACACTAGAAATAATAAAAAAGCATATAACTCAGACTTGGGCAAGGTGGGGTCAAGGAAGGAATCTGTCCAGAGTATTAGCTTAGCAAAAAGAAGAGTCAGGATTAGCCACACGAAAGAAAGGAAACAACTCTAAGCAGAGGCATCATCTTTTAGAAAGCCTGGAACCCACAGAGAAAAATGGTGATATAGAAAATTGTATCAAGTTCAAGATGGAGAAAAGCTTTTGGAAAGGTGAGCAAGCACCTTTAAAAATTCTGTTAAGGAATTCTGGGAGCAATGAAAGTCACTGAAGAGTTTTAAAGTTCAGGTGTGGCAAGAATAAGCATTCTGTATGCCAATGGAAAATGGATAGGAGAAAGCCAGCCTAAAGGCAGGTAGCTGTAATTTAATCAAGAAATGATTAAGGTCTAAACCACAGCAGTGTCAGTCATAATAGGGAAAAGTAGATTGATTCAAAAATCAATTCCATTTGGGGTGAAAAGAAGAGGAAACAGTCAAATATGACTTCTAAGTTGCTTATCACCCAGAGAATACAGGAGGAGAAGCAGGTATAGTAGGAAAGATGAGTTCTATTTCAGGCATACTGAGTTTGAGACAACTGAGAACTCTATGGAAAAACTTCCATTAACTGGTTGGATTTACAAATTTGGAGATCAGAGAGAGATCTGGCATGAAAATGAAGATTTGAAATTATTAGTGCATGGGTATTTCTTGATAACATTGGAATAGATAAGAATGTCCAGTAGAAATGTATGAAAGTAAAAAAGATGGGCTCTCAAGACATTGGTCTTAGGGCATTGTCTCCAGAAGATGATTAAAAGATCCAAGATATCTTAAAAGGTTCTAACCCTCTCCAAATACATGGGCTGATTAGTTCATCCCATTAGCTAATGTTTACTGAGAATGAAGAATAAAACCTTGAAAGGTGGTAGGTCAGGCAAATGTTGACGGTGGGGGTAAAATAGAATGGGATGGCGATGGAAAACAAGGTGTTCTAATAGTCATTCCAGAAAACAAGGAATGAAACCATCAAAACTGGTACTCTTGGGCAACCAAGGCGCAACTTGGAGTCAATGACCATCATTTTAAGAATGTTAGATGTCTGCACTCTTCAATGATTTCACAACCTCATGTACAGAAATCTAGGAGAGATCATTCAAGGTTCTTAGGGCTATATGGAATTGTCTAGACTCGTTTTCAACTCTAGCTGCATTAGAATCACTTGGGGTGATTTTGAAAATGCAAATGTCCAGCCATCCCATGCATCCTTTTAATCCAAACTGTGGTCCACTAACCAGCAACATTTGTATCCTATTGAAGTTCTTAAATAATTTCAGGCTCCACACTAGACCATGAATCAAAATTGCATTTTAATAAAATTCCCCAGGAGATTTACATGCACATTAAAGGTTGAGACATACTGCATCAAAGTCATTTGAAAGTCTTTTTTAAAGATTGTTAGGTAAGGGGTGGAGCTTGTAAGTTTACATTTCTAACAAGTTCCCAAGCGATGCTGATGTTGGCAGTCTGAGACCACACTTAAGAGAACTTCTGCCACAACCAGTTAAATCAGAATCTCCCTGGGTTATATCCAGCATCGGTAGATTTTAAAGCTCTCCAAGTGAATTCAGTTTGCAGCCAAGGTTGCCAACAGCTGGTAAAAATATTTGCAGTTCCTGATTACATAAACAAGGAAATAAATATCAGAAGCAAGCGAGCTATCTTCTGAGCACCCTCTTAAACTCACAACTAAACTATTCTTTAATCTGAGATGAATTTTGACTAACCAAAGGAGAAACAAAATTGCTGCTTCGGCTTTAGTGACTCAATTCCAGAGGCATTCTTGCTTATTGTTGAAAAACAAGGTCAGATCAAATGACCATCATCTTAATTGTCACAGTTAGCATCATCTCAATTTAATAATTTAATTTTCTGGTGATTCTTATTTAATTGAGTATTGGCATCTTGAAGGCCACAATGTGTTTTCCAATCAGCTGGTAAAATCAATTCCTTTTTTCCTTTTGCTTGTTTTGGGTTTATTTTTATCTTCTTTTCCAAGGTTCTTGAGGAAGGAGCTATATTACTGGTTTGAGACTTTTCTCCTCTCTATTGTATGCGTTTAGTGCCATGAACTTCCCTTGCAGCATTGCTTTAACAGTGTCTCACAGACTGTCCTATGTGGTATTTATATTTTTATTCAGTTCCATGTATTTTTTAAAAATTTCTCTTGAGATTTCTTTACTGTGTGGATGGTTTAGAATAACTTCCAAGTATTTAGAAATGTTCCTGTTTTCTTTCTGTTACTGATTTCTAGTTTGATTCCATTGTGGTTGAAGAAGACACTGTATAATTTCAATTCTTTTACAGTGGATGAGGCTATGGTCTATCTTGGTATACGATTTGTGGGCACTTAAAAAGAATGTGGATTTACACATTTTTTATTTACTGAGTTCTTTTTTCCTTCCTGATATCCCAAGGACTTTATTTTATTGTTTTCTTTCTCATTAGAGAATTTCCTTTAGACATTCCTCGAGGATAGATCTTCTGGTGACAAATTTTCTTCATATCCTTCTTCTGGTGACAAATTCTTTTCATAGCCTTCATCTGAGAATGTCTTAATCTCCTCTTAATTCCTGAAAGATATTATCTTAGGGAAATGGATACTGGATTGACAGTTCTTTTCTTTCATCACTTGAAAACTATTGTGCTACTGCCTTCTGGCCTCCATAGTTCCTGATGAAAAATTTGTCATTCAAACTCTTTTTCCACAATAAGTACAGTGTCATTTTTCTCTGGCTTCTCTTAATAATTTTTTTTGTTTTTTAGTTTTCAGAAGTTTAATTATGATAGGCCTTAGAATAGGTTTATTTGAGTTTAATGTTTAATGTTTATGGTTCACTCATCTTCTTGAACCTCTACCAGTTTTCCAAACTTGGGAAGTTTTCAGTCTTTTTTTTTATTTTTTGCACTGATTATAATTTCTTAATGCCTTCTCTCTTTTTCTTGATCAATTTTTGAGGAGATTTGTCTATTTGATTAATCTTTTGGATTGTTGTATTTGTTAAGTGTCTCTTACTTATTTTCTGTTTTATCTGTTATCTTAATTCTTCCTTCATCTTTGTTTCACTGTATTTCTTATACTTGATTTCCATTATTTCTTCTAGTACTTTACTTTTTCAGCTCTATTCTTTTTCTCCTCTCTTTCCAGGACTTGGATGATACAAATGTGATTTTGTTGTTGGTGTTATAGTCCCATAGGTCCCTGAGACTCTGTTCAATTTTCTCTCAATCCATTTTCTCTCTCATTTAATTTGGGTAATTACTATGGTTCAGTCTGCCAGTTCATTGATTTTTTTCCTCTGTACCTTCCATTCGGCTCTTGAACACATCCTCTGTGTTCTTTCAGTTATTTAGTTTTCAGTTCCAAAATTTCCATTTTGTTCATCTTTATTTGTTCTATATCTTTGTTGAGGCTTTATATATTTTTTTATTTTGTTTCAAATGTGTTTAGAACTGCCCATTGAAGCATTTTTATCATGTTTTCTTAAAAAAAAATCTAACATTTCTGCCATATCATTATGAATATCTATTGATTATCTTTTATTTTCAGCTGACAGCTCCCTGGTTCTTGGTATGATCAGTGGTTTTTTTACTGAAACCTGGGCATTTTCTCATTAGGTTATGATAGTCTGGATATCACTTGAGTCTTTCTCTTACACCGCTCAGTCATGGGAAGGGGAAGCACTGCCTCACTATCGTCAGATGGAGGTGGAAGTCCAAGTTTCCCGCCCAGCCTCTACTGATAACCTAGGGGAGAGCTCCTCATTATTGCTATGCGAAGGCAAGAATTCTGGCACCCCAGGTGGTCTCCACTGACACTCCAATGAGGTGCTCATTACCAGCTGGTGATGACATTCCAGCCCCCTAGTTGCCGCCTCTGCCACCACCCCTGGAATAGGAGAACTACTCAGCCTTTGTTGGCATGGGTGGAATGCGGGGCCACAGTGTATTCTCGAATATTGCCTGGCGTGTGCAGGTTGTTGTTCCCAGGCTTCCTGTCTTGTTAGGCTGCCGCTTTCTTGGTTCTGTGGCTAAAGAGAGCAAGCTTTAACAAGAGATTGTTTTATTTTCCTGTGCCCATTGGTGTTACTTCAGCAACAAGTCTGGGATATAGGAAGAAAAAAAAAAAACCAGGAAGCTGACAGCTATGCTATTCCTTGGGTCTAGAGGTGACTAGCCAGTTTTCCTCCTTCTTGCCTTCCTCTTGAAAACATCTTTCAAGATGTTTCATATATATATGGTCCAGGAATTTTAGTTGTAGTTAGAGGGGAGAAAAGGAACAAGTATGTCTACTCTATCTTCCCAGAAGTGGAAGTCCCATTCTTTGATATGATAATTGGATTGATGAATATAAGAACAGGTCAACCTCTGGAAAATAGAAATTATCTGAAGACATAACCAAGTCACCAACAATGCCTTAAACACAGTAAGAAGGTGAGAACGTTTTTGAGAAGCAAATCAGGAACAAATGAAAGCTAAATCTGTAGACTGGTACGTACCTGATGGCTCCAGGCTCACACCACCGAATGTCAGAGGCTGCTGGAGCCCTCAGCACCCCACACCTGAGCATAAGATCTTGGGAAGTTGGGAGGTGACTTAACTCCTCATCAGTAAAGAGTATTGTTGAGAGAATTAAATGAGTCGATAAACAGAAATAGTTTATAACAGTGCCTAATGCACATTAAGGCACAATTAGTTAATTATTATTAGTATTATTAAGTACAAATATATTTATTATCTAAAATAAGGGCTTCCTGAGATAAGAGAAGTCTATCCAGGGTAATTCTTATGCCACAAATATCCACGGCTTGGAGGCCAGTGTATCACAGGACATAGTGGTCACTGGTTTTGAACTTGACATGTGAAACATACTAAGAACTTTCAACCATTCAGACATCTGCTTAAATTCACAGGTAGCACTGTTAATTTACTTTAGAAAGAAATATTGGAAAAGAGATGCATACTAGGGAGGGGAGAACTAAGCCAACCCGACTCACTCTTCTGTGTTTCAGTAACAGACTTCCACCTACTGACTAGATACTAATCTTCCCCAAACACACCACAAAGTACTTCAAAATCACCAAGTCCAAAATCAAACTTGTTTTCCTTCCTGCTAAAGCCTCTCCTCCTCCAGACTTCCTTATCTCAGCTACAAAACCACTAACCTCTATGAAAACCAAGACCAAAATTTGTAATCATCCTTTATTCATTATACCTAAAAAAGTCACTACATTTGCTGATTTTCCATCGACATATTTGACTTTGTTCCTCGGGTCTTTCTCACTGTCATTTCTGTAGTACAGACCCTCTCCACCTGCCCCCGTCCACCTGCCCAGCTTCAGCTTCTGCTCCTTGTCTTTCCCTCAACTGGTCCAGAGCTACTGAGACTTTAAGTGGTTTGCTACACCCTTAACATCCCAAATTCTTCCTTAATGTTGTGACTATGGTTCCCACCTCCAAGAATGTCCTTTCCCTTTTCCCTTTTTGGCCTATCTCACAAATTCCTATTCATTCCTGAAGGCCAAATTTAAAAATGTTTTTTCTCTCCATTTCCCCTAATAACTCTAGCTCTTATGATCCATTATAGTTCTTTTTCTATTCACTCTACCCTGTCCCCATAGATTGTAAGTTCCTTAAATTCGGGGCTATGCATTATTCGTCTTTATAGACAGAGCTGCTGAAAAAGGTAGACTGTGAACTCCAAAAAACTTGAATTCAAATCTTGGCTTTGTCATTTCTGAGTTGTGTGACCTTGGTTAGTTTACTTCATATCTTCTCAACCAACTGGGCCGAGAAAGATTGTAGTTTACTCAGGATTGACAGCTGAGGCCACAGAAGGCCCTAGGCTCATGGCCTGTGATTAATCCCAAATGCATGCAAATATGAATGTCAATTCTCCATGTATTAAGACAGGATATGATTGGGAAGCACTAAATTACATAACTGACCAGCTTCTGCATATATAAAAGTGACAATAATGCTTATTTCAGAGGCCTGTTGACAAAGTTTATATATGTAAAGACCCAACTTGCACAAAGCCTGGGACATAGCTGCACTGAAAAAAATGTTTGTTACTTTCACCTTCTTTTTATTTTTTCCCTTTAAAACCCTTTCTGAACTCTACTGTTTTCTTTCTGCTCTATCATTGAAAAAAATATTTCTCAAACATTTCTCTATTTCTCTTTTCTGTTTCCTTTACCTATCTTTACCCTAAACCATATTCCTCTTATATCCTTATTCAGAGGTAAGAACATACATTTCAAAGATCTGGCTTTTCCCAGCTTGCCTTCCATGCACACAATCACTCCTAAATATATCAAATGCGAACGCTGAGAAATCTTTGTCTAGAATTGCGCCAGTGACAAGAAATATATGAAAACAATAAGAATTCATTTTCAAAGAGAATAGATCTCATTCAGGGCAGTTTTAATGCAAACAAGCTCAGAAAAGATAAGCAAGAGAGAAGGAAAATAATAGAAAATGCAAGAAGAAAAGAGATTATATTGGAATAGAACTTTCTTCACTTTATGAAACAAAAAACTAATTTTCATGAATTGATTGAAATTCATGTGACACAGCAATGAATCTCTTGAAAGAACAGGAGGGGGAGGGACCTAAAAAAACAGTATTTCCCAAAATGAGTTCTTTGAAACATTTATCGCCCAAGATGATTCAGGGCCAAAAAAAAAAGGTGCATGGTGAAAAAATCCCTGAGAAATGCTGCATTTGATCTCTACTTCACAAGAGGAGATTGAAGATTACATTAGCATATTAAAGGTTGACATCCTATGGTAAAGAAACTTGTTAAATTTGGTCTAATATAGAGCTTCCTAGACTTCAGTGGCAGTAGAACCATTATTTCTTCTTTTAAAGCAACATCTCACAGAATTAATGATAAACTCTGGTTTAGAAACCACATGGAGCCAATCGTTAAAAATGTTTCCTCTTGATTCATTCATTACTGAATCATTATAGAATACCCAGTATGTGCCAGACATCAGGGATACAGCAATAAGTAAAACTAACAAAAATCCCTGCCTTCCTAGAATTATATATGCGAGTGGAATGGAGGAAAACAACACATTTAATAAATAAGTAAGTTTTATGTTAGGTAAGAAATTGATAAGTGCAATGAGGAATAAATAGTGCAGTGGGATCAAGATTGCAATTTTAAATAGGAAGGTCAGGTTAGGCCCAAATGAAAGGATCACATTTGCACAAAACCTTGAAGGAGATGGCAGAGTAAGCCAAGCAGATGTCTTGAGGGAAAATTGCCCCAGGCAGAGGTACAGCCAGTAAAACTGCCCTTGAATGGGAACGTGTCTGGTATGTTCTAACATCAGCAAGGAGGCCAGTGTGGCTGGAATAGACTGAGTGAGTGATTGGGGACAGCACAAGGATATGAGGTCAAAGAAGTAGCAGAGGGGTAGGGTTGGGGGTGGGACACGGGTGGCTCAGTGGTAGAATACTCGCTTGCCATGTGGGAGACAGGGCTCAGTTCCTGGCCCATGCCCCCCCACCATCACCACCAAAAAAAACAAACAAAAAAAAATAGTGGTAGCCCAAAGAGAGACATGTCAGCTTGGGATTTCTGTTGCTCGTTAGGATACAGGAAGCCACACACCCTCACAAGAGCAAGCCGATTACGCTCCCAAATCATGTGTGTCTGTTTGAACAACCAGAGAACTGGGTAAGACACCGTAATTAACTCAACTCCAGGGAGGAAAGAGTCCTCCCAGAGGAAGAGGGGACCCACAAAGCTTCTATCCACAGTGGGCAAGGACAGGTTTGCCATTGACAACGGTAAGTAGAAAGCAGCTGAATTTGAAACACATTTTAAGAACTACAGGTGGGTTGGTGTGATATATTAGGTCCTAAGAAACCTCATTGACAGAGGGTGTCTGCATGTCCCACCCAGAAACACACAAGGCCTTATCTAAGTACAAGGCAGGGGCCCTGTGGAGGCTGGGGAGATAAGGAACTCACCTTCTTTTTACCCGGTATTATTCCGCTAATATCCGTTTTTAAAAAAATATTTTTATTGATAGAACATAATATACAAACATATAAACATTCTTAACAGACAAACATTCCATACATGGCGTACAATCAATGGCTCACAAAATCACATAGTTGTGTATTCATCACCATGATCATTTTTTAGAACATTTGCATCCCTCCAGGAAAAGAAATAAAAAAAGAGAAAAAACATACATTCCATACCCCTTACCCCCCCCACCTCATTGACCACTAGTATTTCCATCTACCAAATTTCTTTAAACTTTGTCTCCCCCCATTATTTACTTATTTTTTATCCATGATTTTTGTTTATCTGTCCATACCTGTGTTGGTTTGAAATGATGTATGTACCCTAGAAAAGCCATGTTTTAATCCTAATCCCATTTTGTAAAGGCAGCTGTTTCTTCTAATTATATGTTTGAAACTGTAATTAGATCACCTCCCTGGAGATGTGATTTAATCAAGAGTGGTTGTTAAACTGGATTAGGTGAAGGTGTGTCTCCACCCATTTGGGTGGGTCTTGATAAGTTTCTGGAGTCCTATAAAAGAGGAAACATTTTGGAGAATGAAGGAGATTTGGAGAGAGCAGAGAATACTGCAGCACCACGAAGCAGAGAGTCCATCAGCCAGTGACCTTTGGAAATGAAGAAGAAAACACCCCCCAGGGAGCTTCATGACACAAGAAGTCAAGAGAGAAAGCTAGCAGATGACGCCATGTTTGCCATGTGCCCTTCCAGCTGAGAGAGAAACCCTGACTGTGTTCACCATGTGCCTTCTCAGATGAGAGAGAAATCCTGAACTTCATCAGCCTTCTTGAACCAAGGTATCTTTCCCTGGATGCCTTTGATGGGACGTTTCTATAGACTTGCTCTAATTGGGACATTTTCTCGGCCTTAGAATTGTAAATTGGCAATTTATTAAATTCCCCTTTTTAAAAGTCATTCTGTGTCTGGTATATTGCATTCCGGCAGCTAGCAAACTAGAACAATACCTTAGATAAAAGGAGCATCAGACTCAAGGTTTTCACAATTACACAGTCACATCGTAAAAGCTGTATCATTATTCAATCATCCTCAAGAAACAAGCTTTACAGTTTCAAGTACTTCTCGCTATCCACTCCAATACATCATAAACTAAAAAGGAATACCTATATAATTTGTAAGAATAACGAATAACCTCCAGGATAACCTCTCAACTCTGTTTGAGATCTTTTAGCCATTGATGCTTTATTTTTTCTCATTTCTCTCTTCTCCCTTTTGGTTAAGAAGGTTTTCTCAATCCCATGATGCTGGGTCCTGGCTCATCCTTGGATTTCTCTCCCACATTGCCTGTGAGGTTTAAACCCCTGGGAGTCATGTCCCACGAAGGGAATGGGAAGGGGGAAGGCAGTGAGTTCACTTACCACATCAGCTGGAAGAGATAGGCTACATCTGAGCAACAAAAGAGGTTCTCGGGGGGTGACTCTTAAGCCTAATTTTAAGTAGGCTTAGCCTCTGTTACTATCCTTTTACTATGTGTTGAATTTGTAGTGATGTCACCTCTCCCGATCCTGATTCTGCTAATTTTGTGTCTTTTCTTTTTCTCTGATCAGTCCTGGATAGGTCATCAATACAATTGATCTTCTCAAAGAAACAGCTTTTGTTTCATTGATTACCTCAGTATTGTTCTGTTTTCTATGTCTCTTACTTCGGCTTTAATTATTACTCTTTCCTTTTTTCTGCTTATTTTGGGTTTCATTAGCCCTTCCTAGTTTCCTAAGATAAAAACTGAAATTGTTGATTTGAGACCTTTCTTCTTTGTAACATAAGCATTTAATGCTATAAATTTCCTCCCAAGTATTGCTTCATTAGCATCGCATTAGTTTTGTTTTGCTTTGTTTTTTTGCATGGGCAGGCACCGGGAATCAAACTCGGGTCTCTGGCATGGCAGGCGAGAACTCTGCCACTAAGCCACCATCCCACAAATTTTGATATGCTTTATATTCACTTTCATTCAGTCAAAATACTTTCCAATATCCCCTTTGATTTATTCTATGACTCATGGGCTACTCAGAAGTATGCTATTTAACTTCCAGATATTTGGGGATTTTTCAGATATTTTTCAGGTGTTGATTTCTAATTTAATTTCATTTTGGTTAGAAAAACGTATCCTTCAATCCTTTAAATATATTGAGACTAGTTCAAGGCACTGGGATATAGCTTATCTTAGTAAATGTTCTCTGTTTTTTCTGTTGTTGCTTAGTGGGTGTTCTATAAATGTCAATTAGAGTAAGGTGGTTGTGTTTTTCAAGACTTCTGTATCATTACTGACTTTCTGTCTAACTAGTCTGTCAATTACTAAGAGAGGAGTGGTGAAATCTCTGAACAGAACTGTGAATTTGTCCATTTTTCCTTAAAAATTCTACCAATTGTTGCGTCATGTATTTTAAAGCTCTATTATTAGGTACATAAATGTTTATGGATGTTTCATCTTCTTGATGAATTGACTGCTTTATCCTTATGAAATGGCTCTCTTTACTCCTTGAATTTTTTTCTTTTTTGCTTTAAAATATTTTGATATGGATATAACAACTGTAGCTATCTTTTGATTGGTGTTAGCATGGTATATCTTTTCTCACCCTTTAATTTTTAAACAATTTGAGTCTTTAAAGTGCATTTCTTCTATGCAGGATGCAATTGGGTCTTGCTTTTTAGCACAATTCATATTCACTGCCTTCTAATTGGTAAATGGAGGCCATTTACATGTAATGTTATTAATCTACATTACATGTAGAAATGTAAATGGTTAAGGTTTAAATCAGTCATTGTCTTGTTTTTCTATTTTTCCCATCTCAGCAACATTTGTTTTTGTGCCTTTAACTTTTACTTATACCCTGGCTCCCAGACTCCTCTTTGGTGTGAAGACATTTCCCCAGGGAGCTAAGATCATTGTCTTGTAGTTAACAGCATCTGATGTCCCAAGGGTACCTCAAACTCACACATATAAAGAGAGAACACATCATCTTTCCTCTCTTCTTCCCAAACCTATCCTCCTCCTATAATACCCAAATAGAATTGAACCATCACTCCTTTGTGCCCCTAAACATATTACATATATTTCTCTGTTAATATTTATTGCATTATTTTGAAATAAAATAATGCAATAAATATAATTCTTGATATGTATTATTAATGTTTATATTCCCATTAACTAGGACAGACTTGGCAAATAGTAGGAGCTTGGTGAATATTTAGTAAATGAATGATGAAATGTTTCATACATTAGAAGGGAATTCACTTTTCAGATTTGAAATTCACACAGACCTAGATTCAGTCTCATCTCTACCTCTTACTAGCTGTGTTGATTTGCTCATACATTCATTCAAAGGTATTTACTTAGCATTTTCTGAATTCCACACACTTGGCATTTTACTTGAAATCAATGAGTCTCAGTTTTTCTGGTAAGCTGGAGACAGCGATACCCACCTCAGAGAGATGTCATATGAATGTAGTCCTGTCAAAGGCTTAGGAAAGCACTGAACAGACGAGATTCCTGCTAGTATCAGGGTTACATATATACATTCTCACTGTCCTCCTCACCTGACCACTGAGAACTCTCAAATCACATGGCTCACTTTCTTCCCTTTATCACTCAGTTTTTATCAATGTCAAACCTAATTTTAACTTAAGTCTGATATGCTAGTACGGCCAGTCAAGAATGTAGCAAATGCTTTGAATCAACAGAATAAGCCTTCCAATATATTTCTTAATAGAGGGAATTTTCTAGCATTCCCCCATCTATACCTTGCCTTTGTGTCTATTTTAATTTTTTTTTTTAGGAAAGCATCACTCTGATACCATGTTTCAACAGAGTCTCATTTTACCTCACAGACTTTGTCAGGTTCATCATTATTCTTTCCATTACCCCTTTCTTTATAGTCCATTTCTAAAGTATAATTATATAATTAGTAGTTTAGTGTGAATTTCTCATTCTATGCTATAAGTTGCATGTTGACAGGATCATAAATCTCTTGTTCACAACTGAAAGCTCATTATCTACACTAAGGTCTGCACACAGAATAAGTTCTCTCAAGTTCTTGTTAATAAACAATGAACAAATCGATAAACTAATGAGCAGTATGTACTGAACTATCAAGCTTTCTAATAATACCCCCCTCGCATACCCTCAGGTTCATTGATATCTACACAGTTGGATATTTTCTAATATATTCTCTCACTTCTTCTATTAGGAGTTTTGCCCAACTTTTGTCCTAATGTATTCATAAATCTTTTACCACTTATTTTAGTTTATGCTAAAAGAGATATTTGACCCTGTCATGGTTAGGGACAGGTGTCAACTTGGCCAAGTTGTGGTACCTGTTCATCTGATTGGGCAAGCGCTGGCCTGTCTGTTGCAATGAGGACATTTCATAGGATTAGGTCATGATCACGTCAGCTACATCCACAGCTGATTCCATATGTAATCAGTCAAGGGGAGTGCCTTCTTGACTTCTTGACTTCTTGACTTTAGCAATTAGTGATGCTAAATCCAATCATGGGAAGCCTTTTAAGGAGGACTCAGAGGAGACAGGTTTCATTCCTGCTTTGGCTGGTGAGCCTCTCCTGTGGAGTTCATCCAGGCCATCCATTGGAGTCATCGGCTTCGCAGCCTGCCCTGTGGATTTTGGACTCTGCATTCCTACGGTCACGTGAGACACTTTCATAAATTTTATATTTGCAAGTGTTCCCTGTTGATTCTGTTTCTCTAGAGAACCCTAACTAATACAGACCCTTTTCAGACATTTCAGTTTTTACTCATACCTAGAAAATGAAAGTACGATTTTTTTCCATATAAATTGTTTATGTTCCTGGTTTTGTGAGCTGTCTGTGCCTGATCATTTGATGTAATTCTGCATATCATTCAAACCCACCTATAAAGTTTTGTGAGAAGTACTAAGTGTTCTACTAAAAAGTTTTTCATCGTAAATATTTAAATATGAACAATAAAACTGGTAACATGGTTTTCAAATATCAGTTAGCAAATTCAAGATGCAGCTTATACTAATTACAATTACTGAGAAGTTGCACATCATGAACTCAAATTTCTTTTTATGCTGCTTAATGTGGCTTAGCTTTCTACCCTATGGGAGTTACAATATGGAAAGAAAAAAATAAAAGACTTGGGTTGATTGGTTTGTATCACAGCAGGGCCTGCCAAATGTGCCGGGACTCCCAGGGTAGGCCCGCCATGACAGATTCACCTCTGGGCTGCTGTTCCCTTTGAGGGAAGCAAACAAAGACCCGTGAGCTACCATCTGCAGAAGACAAAAAGGCGGACCAGGACTGCATGGATTACACATGCACTCGGTCCAGCTCATGACTGAAAAACAGACTCTGTCTCACAAATAGCCAGTTCCAAGAAACCAGTTGAATGTATAGAGGATGGTCACATCACAACATTAAAATACACAGAATCATCTATAACAGATAGCGCAATGAATGAAAAGACGAGATAGAGTCAGCGAACTGATATGGTAAAACAGCAATTTGCCATAAGAGACATTTCTGTTACAATGGCCTCATGAAAGAATGGAATATCCCAATTTAGATACTTGATCATTATTCCTACATCTCTTGAGCACCTACTGTTCCAGGTGCTATGCTAGGTAGTGTAGGGAGCTATTGATATGACTATTACCTGGTCTCAAGGAAATTACAAATTCATTGATGATAAAAATGCATAATAATGGAAGACAAGGGAGCCTGTATTTATGCTATAATTAGGTAATAATAGGAGTATCATCTGGGGAACATGCTCCTGAGAAAACCTCCTCTTAGGGCTGGAGGGAACTCCCAAGGAAGTGGCATTTTTTAGGGACTCCTTTGATCACCAGACTTCTCTCTGAAGAAGGTTTAACTATAATGCTAAAGGTTGAATTAAGATAAATGCTGTGTTTGAAAAATAAGTGTGTGATTTCCTCTTAGCTGAAGGTTTAGAATGATTGGTGGTTTCCTTTGGCATGGGCTGCATTGTAAGAAGGAGGCCTTAGTGAGTTTCTCCAGGACAAGCTAAGGCAATAGGATACCCTCCCCTTCTCTGCCATTGCCCTTGTTCCTGCTGAGACCAACTGATGAAGGGCTGCCTATCCTGGTTTCAGACCAGACAGGCTTACCTGAGGCCCTTCCTACCATCAGGGCCAGAGAAGTATCTGTAACACTGGTAAGTGGGACAGCAGCTATTGGCTTGAGATTTATACTCATGGCAGAAGACCTCTTACTTGATATATTCAGAATGAAGAGTTGATCAGTTAATCAAATAAATCTGTTAAAGTCAAGAATCTTTGAAAAAAATACCTTAAACGTTTTTTTATAAATAAAGACTTTCAAATTCATAGTTTGCTTCAGTTTTTGTTTTTTTTTAATGAAAAATAACATATATACAAAAAAGCAATAAATTTCAAAGCACAGCACAACAATCAGTTGTAGAACAGATTTCAGAGTTTGGTATGGGTTACAATTCCACAATTTTAGGTTTCTACTTCTAGCTGCTCTAAGATACTGGAGATTAAAAGAATTATCAATATAATGATTCAGCAATTATACTCATTTGCTAAACCCTACCTTCTCTGCATAACTCCACCATCACTTTTGCTCTTGCTATCCCACTCTTTAGGGTTATTTGGGCTATGGTCATCTTAACTTTTTCATGTTGGAAGGGGCTGTCAATAATAAGGAGTAGGGAGATGGAACTAGCTGATGTTCTGGAGAGACTGGCCCCTCTAGGTTTCAGGACTTATCTGGTCCAGGGACCAATCTGGAGGTTGTAGATTTCTGGAAAGTTACCCTAGGGCATGGAAACTTTGTAGAATCTTATATAATGCCGTAGGTGTTCCTTAGGATTGGCCAAATGGTTTTGGTTAGAGTTTGGCAAGTTATGATAGGTAGCAATGTCTAACTGAAGGGTGCATAAGAGTGACCTCCAGAGTAGCCTCGTAACTCTATTTGAACTCTCTCAGCCACTGATACTTTATTAGTTATACTTCTTTTACCCCTTTTAGTTAGGATGGAATTATTGATCCCATGGTGACAGGGCACACTCATTCCTGGGAATCATTTCCCATGCCGCCAGGGAGATTTTCACCCCTGGATGTCATGTCCCATGTAAGGGGGGAGGCAGTGATTTCACTTGCAGAGTTGGGCTTAGAGAGAGTGAGGCCACATCTGAGCAACAAAAAGGTCCCTCATTCTTAGGCATACCTATAGGTAGGCTAAGCTTCTCCGCTACCTACATAAGCTTCACAAGAGTAAGCATCAAGATCAAGGGCTTGGGCTATTGATTTGGCTGTCGCTAATGTTTGACACAATATCAAGGGATTCCCTGATGGTAAAGTTTAATAGTTCATATTTTTTCTCCTGTCCTGCCAATACTTTTTGATTATCTACTTAATATGTTCTAGGATGTATCTAGGGGTTACATTAAGCTATACAGGATTAGAAGCCCTCTTTCTTATCCTGGGCTCCCTGCATTTCAATTGTTCAAATGAGCTATGCAGACAAGTTGAGTTAGACTATGTGCTATGGAAAATTTAGGTTCTAGACAAAATAAACCTTTCTTCCTTTGGTCTCAAAGAGTAGGTGTGGTTCTGAAATAAAGACAATGTCTTCCTTATCCCATGTTCTGAATTACCTTAGTCCCAACCTGATCAGCTTCATTCTTATCCCTTCCAGGCTATAGATATATAAAACAGACTCTCAAAGTCTAGAAATAATAATTACCACTCCAGACTAAATGAGTCTGCTATAAGAGCTTACAGTCTAGGCCCTGTTTTCTTATAAGCATTTTCTAAAGAGCGTGCTTCTCTTTTGATGCAGGGCCAATGCCTTGGCTTTGAGAGTGGGTCTGCTAGAATTGTACAACAGCTTGCATTATGCATTACCTATGATTTCTAGTTTTGTTTCTTTATAATAAAGTGAGAAATTAAAGGCAGTTGAGAAGCAACCTGAGTTATGGATCATTCTAAATTTTCATATTTTCCCCAATCTTTTGTGTCTGGTTCACCCACACCTAATCCAACAGCAGCTTTTTTTTTTTTTTTTTTTTAGTAACTTGGCTTGCATTCTATTCAGTTTTCATATAGAATAATCTATACCTGTATAGTTTGCATTACTTTACATAATGTGTAATTACATTACGGATTTGGGGCTCTGTGTAAACTTACACCACCACAAGGGGGACCGAAAGGACACAGGTGTATGAAAGGGTAGCCTCCAGCATATCCATGAGTCCACTGTATGGAGAAAATAGTGTCAATTAGTCCACTCAGTAGAATAAAAGGAGATGGGCTAAGAGGAATTCTGCTGTTACTTCGAAAAGTCCCAAGCTTTTTGAAAAGCTCTTCTTATTTAGAAAAACAAAACAAAAAAGTGCCTGCTTACAGCTTCCCTCTAGAACTAGAAAACTATCTTAATCTGAATTCACAGATACAAAACAACACAGAGAAGGAAACAATGAATGCTGTCTTGGAGTTTAAGAACAAGAAGAATTTTCTTAAAATCAAGACAGCAAAAGAGTGGTAGCAGAGGAAAATTCCCACCCCAGTGTATTCTCTTGAAGAAAAGCCATGTATGAATATAACACCACCAAATTGAAAGCAAAGAGATACAATTTATCAGCCCCAGCTCACTGTCACACAAGTTCATAGAGTGACATGGTGCCCACAACATCTCACCATCAAAGATGAGTTGTAATCAAATGATCTTAAGTGTCCATTTCAGGTTTAATTATAAAGACTTGGATAAATGAGTAGCACTTTTAAATAAAGATTAAATGACTCAATTTGCATTAAAAATGTTTCAGATACAATCATCAAATTCCAAGATCTGAAAAGCATTTTGGAAGTCCCATAATGCTCAAATAAAAGGGACAGGGTCCCATATTGTGATTTCAGTATCTCAAACGAAATATAGAGCTTTGAAGAAATAACCAACGTCACTGACAGCATTTTGGTTGGACAACTGTAAACAGGATGCTCATTTAACACTCTGCTTGTTTATTCCCTTCACTGTGAATTCAGGCACAGCTACTTTCAATCTGTTTCGCTACAATCCAGAAAATCTGATAATTTTTATAAGTGCCATAAGGAACTATTTACAAAATAGCAGAATCAGTCTGTTTCCTTAGTGACAATGGAGTTTTATGCACATCCTAAAAGAAGTTATATGGTTTTACCATTCCCATGAAATGTGACAAGCAATTGTAGACATTTAAGTAATATTGTCTAAAGAAATAAGAATATTCTCAAACCATTTACAACAACAAGGCCAAGTAACAGCCCTTTTTTCTTACATTTCATTGACAAAGAAGTTCATACTCCAAAGAAAAACAGACACTAGACACTTGTTTATATAAAATAAAACTAATCATAAATTCCCAGGTCAGATAAGACGTGTGTCAGAAAACCTGTAAATGACATCTTTGCAGGAACCACAGGATAATATGATGCAGCTACTGAGTGATGCATCACCAGTTATTTTTGAAACCGCAGCCCATTACCCTGACTACCATTATAGTTTTTTAAGCATGAAATGTTTGCCCTCATTTTTATTCAAATGCTTCATGGACCACTTACTGTTAGCTATAAAATCATTTAAAATGTAACGGAGTCTGCAGCTGAGAAAAATAGGAAGCCTCCTAAATCATTTCAGAATACTGACTTAATGTCGTCTAAGTATGGATAACATTAAATTGAATGTGAAATTGGGGTAAAAGGTGACTTTTTTATAAATACTTAAAAAAAAATAAACAAGCAGGGTGACTTGTTGATATTTTAACTATTTTCCCCCTTAATAAGAAAAAGCTTAGCCATAGAGAGATGAGAACTTTAAAATGTACACAAAGTCTTCATAGTGAAAAAAAAAAAAGAGAGAGGAAAAAAAACAAGCTTCAAAGTTATAACTCCAACACACACTACCTAATTTTGTTAATTATACAACACAACTATGAAAGGCTGGGTTAGTGAGGCTGACTACACTTAGGCCTAGGACACACTATCTCACAACCGTGCCTTCTATGTGAAGTGTTTCATTTTCTAAAGCAGTAGTCTTGCGATATAGTCACATACCATAAAATCCATCCAAATCAATGGCTTTTAGTTTACTTGCAGAGTCGTGCATTCATCAGTACAATTTTAAAACATTTTCATTATTCCAAAAAGAAAAACCCATAACCCTCAGCAGTTTCATCATTCCCAGCCCTGCACAACCACAAGTCTTTATCTTTGTCTCTGTATATTTATTTATATCTACATTTTACATAAATGGAATCATAGAATATGTAGTACTTTGTGTCTGGTTTCCTTCACTTAACATAACAGTTTTTAAATTAGTACTTTTTTTGATTAGAGAAGCTGTAGATTTATACAAAAGTCATGTGAAAGCTAGTGCACCCATACACCCCCTACGTTGACACTTCACATTAGTATGGTACATTTGTTACAATCGATGAAAGAACATTAAAATAGTGGTGTTAACTATAGTCCATAGTTTACATTAGGTGTATTTTTATCCCCTGTACCATGCTACCACTAACACCTTGCTTAAGTGCCCTAGATTTGTTATAATTCATGAAAGAGCATTCTTCTACTTGTACTGTTAACCCCAGTCCCTCATCCACAACAGGGCTCACTGTGTTATACAGTCTCACGGTTTATCTTCTAACTTTCATTCTAGTAACACACACAACCCAAAACTGCCCCTTTCAACCACATTTGCATACATAATTCAACACTGTTCATTACACTCATAACAACATACTACCATTACCACCATCCTTTTTCAAACCTTTAAAATCAACCTCAATAGAAATTCTGTACAAATTAAGCATCAGCTCCTCATTCTCTATCCACAATCTATTCCCTGCTAACCTATGTTCTAGATCCTAATGCTATGAGTTTGCTTATTATAGTAAGTACATATCAGTGGGATCATACAATATTTGTCCTTTTGTGTCTGAATTATTTCACTCAGCATAATGTCTCAAGTTCATCCATGTCATTGCAGGACTCATTCCTTTTTACAGTTGAATAATATTCCATCGTATGTATATACCATATTTTTTTAATCCATTCATTGGTTGATTGATACTTTGGTTGCCTCCATGTTTTAGCAATTGTGAATAATACCACTATGAACATTGGGATGCAAATATCTCTTCAAGTCCTTGGAATCAATTCAACTGGGTATATACCTAGTAGTGGGATTGCTGGGTCATGAGGTAATTCTACATTTACTTTCCTGAGAAACTGCCAAACTGTCTTCCACAGTGGCTGCACCATTTTACATTGCTACCAGCAGCCAATGAGTGTTCCTATTCCTCCACATCCTCTCCAACACTTTTAATAGCAGCCATTCTAGAGGATGTGAAATAATATCTCATTGTGATTTTTATTTGCATTTCCCTATTAGCTAGTGATGTTGAGCATCTTTTCTTGTGCCTTTTAGCCATTTGTATATCCTCCTTGGAGAAATATCTATTCAAGTCTTCTGCCTATTTTTTAAATTGGGTTCTTTATCATTTGGTGATAAGTTGTTGGATTTTTTAAATTTATTCTGGAAAGTAAACCATTATTGGAAATGTGGTTTCCAAATATTTTATCCTATTGAGTAAGTGGTCTTTTCACTTCCATGACAAAGTCATTTGATGCCCCAAATTTTTTAATTTTGAAGAGGTTCCATTTATCTATTTTTTCTTTTGTTGCTTGGGCTTTGGGTATAAAATCTAAGAAATCATTGCCTAACATGAACCTGAAGAGGTTTCCCTATATTTTCTTCTAGGAGTTTTATAATTGTGACTCTTACATTTAGGTCTTTGAGTCATTGAGAGTTAATTTTGGTATATGGTGTGGGATAGGGAGTCCTTTTTCATTCTTTCACATATAGACATACAGTTCTTCCAGCACCACTTGCTGAAGAGATTTTTCTTTCCCAGTTGAGTGTACTTGGCAGCCTTGTCAAAAATCAATTGACCATGGGTGTGAGGGTCTATTTCTGAACACTCAATTCAACTCCATTGGTCAATATACCCATCCGAGTGCCACCCCCATGTTGTTTTGACCACTGTTTCTTTGTAAGATGCTTTAAAGTCAGAAAGTGCCCTTGTGCTGCTGTGTAGGGGAGGTGCCCCCTCCAGGCAGGCCATGTGCCTGCCTCTAGCATGGTATAATTCTTATGTTTGAGTTTTCCCACTTCCAGGGAGCTCTTCAAAGACAAGAATTAAAGTTCTTATTTATCCTATGTCCCTTGTACTTAGTATAGTATCTTAGAAGACAATTAATAAATGTGGAGTGAAAAATTTAAAAAGTACATTTCCTTACTTGGAATAGGTTGCTATACCTCTTTTTTCTACACACACACACACACACACACACACACACACACACACACACATACATACACACACACAACACACACTTTTGAATATAAAATCCTGCCAAACTCCAATTGTCACTTCTTGCTCATGATAATCCTTAATCTTGCCTTATGTTCCCAGAATGTTTTACTCCCATCTCTTAATTCTCCTATAATTTATTTCTCAAACTTCTAAAATGGTTTTAAGTGACTGAATTCCTAAATTAATTGTTGTCTATAGCATTCATTTGATAACCCCCACATTATGTTTGATCATTGCTATTTACGTACCTTTGTTTTTATAGGTAAGCTTTTAAAGGGAGGTACATGACTCTTACACCTCATCTGTGATGTCTCCAGCACTCTAAAGGGAGCATCCATTAGTTCATTCAACAAGATCTGCTGTGTCCTTCTACCTGCAGCTAAATCAAATATTGACTAAATGAAACCATATTTCTATAAGTGATATAAAGACTCAAATGAAACAAAACTCTTAACCTCTGCATAATACAGTGCTATGCTGCTCAGGGGCTTTTGGCATCCAAGACAACCTGATATGATCTACTCCATATATTTTTTTCCCCTTAAACAATGTTTCCCTCTGATTTGACATCTTCCAGGATAATATCACAGATGACATATTTGATAATCCTTTGTCTCTGTCTTATCTTGCAACACTTAGAGTTAAAGGTTAGAAAATCATTTACCCCCAAATGACAGTTGGCTTCTATTTTTTTCTTTCTTTAAATTTATTTTATTTATTAAACATACCAACATATAAACACAAACATTCTTACCATATGATCATTCTATTCTACATTATTATCAGTAATTCACAATATCATCACATAGTTGTATATTCATCATCATGATCATTTCTTAGAACATTTGCATCAATTCGGAAAAAGAAATAAAAAGAAAACAGAAAAAAATTCATACATAACATACCCCTTACCACTCCCTTTCATTGAGCACTAGCACTTCAATCTACTAAATTTATTTTTGACCTCTAAGCTTCCTCTACACATTTGAGTCTTCCTCAACACCTAGGTAGGAGATTCCTGGATTCAAAATGCAAATATACTTTTTAATTCCTACCCCCACCCCCCAAAGCTTCAGGTCTCTCTGCTTGATCCTTCACATCCTTACACAAAACAAAATTAGGAGTGTGTTAGATGCCCAGCTTTTAGCACATTTCTGGGCACATAGGAAAGACAAGGATTAAAAATAGTTAACTGGTAAACACACACAAAAGAAGTCTGCTAAATAACCCTCTACATAACTAGATATTTTGTTTCACAAACAAATCAATTTGAGTAGTCAAAGATTTCAAACTCAATATTCAGAAAACAATTGGGCTGGTTTGAAATGACGTATGTGCCCTAGAAAAGCCATGTTTTAATCCTAGTCCCATTTTGTAAAGGCAGCCGTTTCTTCTAATCTCTATTCACTATTGTATGTTTGAAACTGTGATTAGATCACCTCCCTGGAGATGTGACTTAATCAAGAGTGGTTATTAAGCTGGTTTAGGTGAAGGTGTGTCTCCACCCATTTGGGTGGGTCTTGATTTGTTTACTGGAGTCCTATAAAAGAGGAAACATTTTGGAGAGAGATTTCTGAGAGAGCAGGGAATGACATAGCCACGAAAAGCAGAGTCCACCAGCCAGTGACCTTTGGAGATGAAGAAGGAAAACGCCTCCTGGGGAGCTTCATGAAACAGGAAGCCAGGAGAAGAATCTAGCAAATGATGCCATGTTCACCATGTGCCCTTCTAGATAAGAGAGGAACCCTGACCGTGTTTACCATGTGCCTTTCCAGATGTGAGAGAAACTGTGACTGTGTTCACCATGTGCCTTCTCACTTGAGAATGAAACCCTGAACTTCATAGGCCTTCTTGAACCTGGATGCCTTAGATTGGACATTTCTATAGACTTGCTTTAATTGGGACATCTTCTCAGCCTTGGAACTGTAAATTAGCAACTGATTAAATTCCCCTTTTTAAAAGTCATTTCTTTTCTGGTATATTGCATTCCAGCAGTTAGCAAACTAGAACAACAATTTTTAAAGTTTAAGAGCCAAGTTGAGCTGTCTATAGCTGGTATTTTATGACTTTCATTCTAAAGTTTTTCCATTTACAAGAATTTACTCATATTTTTTGAGTAAAACATAAAGTGCTTTTGTTTCAAACACATAGCAAATTGGTTTTATTCTTAACCCTGTGGGCAAAAAGAACATTTTTTGACTGCAGGGGAATGTGAGTGCTACCCTTGAGCATTTCAGAGGCACCAAATCGTGCCATGTATGTATCCTCTATTTCTCAAAATTCACTCTACAGAATCATTTTATGGATTGCTAATTTTCATAATAAAGTAAAGCTCCTCACTCACCTAAGAGAAAAACTTGGAAGAAACAGGTATAATTATATATAAATCAACAGATGCTGTGCCCACTAAAATCTTTCGCCTGTCTCACACTGAAGAAGTCATCACTGTATTTTTGCAAGTGAAAGAAGGTTATTCTAAATGCAGAGAATCTAAGAATCAGTCATTTTCCTTTCATATCTTTCCCTAGAGTGGTTTAAAGGAAAATGCTTTTTATTCCCGATGTTATAATGTTTAAATTTGTCAGTTGCTGGAAGTATCAACAAAGTCCACTGAAGATTGATTTTGAGTCTTTGAAGACTCAAAAACACATAACAGAACACAAGGTCTACTATAACTGCATCAAATATATTGATGGGAGATCAAAATAAGCATGACATTTGCCTTAACTGATGAAAATTTTTCTGGCATAAATTTCAAAAAACTTGGGTAATCCTAGAAATCCTCATAATCTCTAGCCATCTGTCTCTTCTAATTTCTCCACTCCTAACTGCTGTTCTGTTTTTCTCATCACAGCCCAAAATTAAGAGTCTGCTTTGAAGGTTATCAGCTCTTCCCCACCCCTGTAGAGCAAACTTCCCTACTGCTAAAATAGCAGTAAAAAATAACTCTCGCCTACTGATTACTGAAATGGTTAGAGAATCTCCTATTGGACCATCCTCTGGTTAAATGTTTAAAGCTCAATTAAAATGCAAATTAACAGTAGATAATGTAGCAATTACAGCTACAGCAGGACAAGAAAAAGTCAGTTTCATCCAAGAATGCAAATTTTTGGAACTGTAATTAAATGTATAGTTATTTCCATTTTACAGAAATTTATATTATCTGAAAATGAATCAGGAAATCCCACCTAATAAAGTGTCAGACTGGAAGTTCGCAGCCTGATCAGAGAAACAACACCATTTTAGGGACACCACAATTTTGGCAGTACATCTTCTATCTCATGTAACTTAATTGATTTTTCCTGAATTGTTAAATCAGATGGGTCAATGTAGCAAAAACCTTTGAATTCTTTGGGGAGAGTTGAAGGTTATATGGTATAGTACTTTATTGATGAAGAAGAAACATATCTCTAGATATGTCTAAAGATGATTGTTGAATCACAAATAGATCAACGTTTCCATATTTCATATGTGTGAATAGGAGTAATTTCTGTCAGTGGCTTTAGTAAAATGCATAGATACAAAGCATGCACTTATTTCATATGGCCAGGCATGTCATGACAGTGGCCGACAGTACAGCTGGAGTGGATAGAAGCAGAATTGGAATGATAAAGATCAACATCAATAAAAGTATAACAGAGGGCACAAGGAACAGATGAGGGAGTCATAAGAGAAGCAGATGATTATAAAAGAATGGAGAATGATTTATTTTCTGATTATCTTAAGTAGATGAAAAGTCTAAGGAAGTAAAATAAGAAATTAACAGTAGATAAAAATTCACTTAATTAGAGATGACAGTAAAAGAGAGTAGATTATTAATGGTTTATCAATAAAGAATAATCCATATTTGAAAAAGAGCTACACATTCATACAAATGTATACAAACAAATGTGTGCAAACGATAAACATATAGAATAATTACCAGGAAAATATGTAGACAAAGAAAAAGCAAAGGCATAAAGATTAAAAAAAAAATGTTCTTTCCCCCAATGGGTTCATTACGTTGCAAAAAAAGGCATAAACCAAAAGTACAAATAGATAAATAGTGAGTGCTGCAATAGAAAGAAAGAAACCTGACTATTTTCTCAAAAACAAAATGTTCTGTAGTCTTGAAGGGATAGATGTGAGGTGGCATCAAAAACTGTTAGGATCTTTTGGCTGGGTCTCTGTTGGTCCTAAGAAAAGCATCTTTAATAAGCAATGACCTGAGCACTGACTCAGCAACTTGACATGTCCACAAACCATCTTGACATTGACAACCTCCATTAGGGACTGATAATAATGCCTCCAGTCTTGGGCATTTTCAGGGAAATGAAAACAAGTTAGCCATCTGCCTTCCTAAAGCTGTAGTTTTTTTTCTTCCAAACTTTTTTTGTTGTATAGTATAACATACATACAAAGTAAAGAAATAAAAAAGCAATAGTTTTCAAAGCACGCTTCAAAAAGTGGTTATGGGATAGATACCAGAGTTTGTCATAGGCTACCATCCGATCCTCTCGTATTTTTCCTTCTAGCTGCTCCAGAATATAGGAGGCCAGCAGGCTTAAATACTTTTTTATCATCACATTCAATTTTTTTCCTTCTTTTTTTTGTGAACAATAACATATATACAAAAGAAAGTTATAAATTTCCAAGCACAGCACCACAATTAGCTGTAGAACATATTTCAGACTTTGACATGGGTTTCAATTTCACAATTTTAGGTTTTTACTTCTAGCTGCTCTAAAATACTGGAGACTAAAAGAGATATCAATCTAGTGATTCAGCATTCATATTCATTTGTTAAGTCCTATCTTCTATGTATAATTCCACCATCACCTTTGGTCTTTCCGTACCTTTCATTGGGGTTGTTTGGGCTATGGAAATTCCAAATTTTTTATATTGGAAGGGTCTATCACTAATATGGGGTAGGGAGATGGAACTATCTAATGTTCTGGAGAGGCTGGGCTAGGCTTCAGGACTTATTCGGACCAGGGACCCATCTGGAGGTTGAAGGTTTCTGGCAAGTTATTCTAGTGCTTGGAACCCTTGTGAAATCTTATATATTGCCCTAGGTGTTCTTTAGGATTGGCTGGAATGGTTCTGGTTGGGGGTTGGCAGATTATGATAGGTAGCAAGATTTACCTGAAGCTTGTGTAAAAGCAACCTCTAGAGGAGCCTCTCGACTCTGAACTCTCTCTGCCACTGATACTGTATTAATTACACTTCTTTTCCCCCATTTGGTCAGGATTATAGCTGTAGTTTTAAAGCAATGATATTCTGGAAACAAAGGCCACACTTTCAAACATTGATAACTTTTTGTTGTCAAGGGTTGCAAAGATTATTTCTCCTAATTCTGTACTTTTTAGCCTTAATTACAAAGAAAATTAGGTATAAAATGTTTTGCTTATTTCTACAAAGTGAATGTGTGTCTAATTAGATTAATAGAGTCTATCTCCCTCCCCCCCCACAAAATACATTTTATAGATTGTTATCACTGCCAAATGAATTGATTGATATTATTATCTATCAATACCAACACAAGTGAAAAGGCTTTACTTTCTCTCAATTTTAACACTAATTTCCATAACTGTGTTGTCATTGAAACACCTGAATAATCCTGAAATCTCTCCTCTCTATTATTGCATGGTCCAAATAATAGGTCTTTCTTTGATAATATACACTGAAGACTCTGAAGTGATTTGGGGATCTTTTTCTCAGTTATTGCATCTTTCTCCTTGGTCATGTTCTTTTCTAAACTGTGCAACTTCCTTTTTTTAATTTCCTTTTCTTATCAGGAGAGCTGATTAACTATTTTCCAAGATATCACTAATGAAGAGTGATTAGAAAGATTCCTGAATACTGACTACCAATTGACTTAAAATAGTTTTGCTTGAAATATTAAACAGATCGAAGTAGAGCACTCATTTTTGTGCATGTGTGCTACTGTCTGACTTAACATGTTTACATGATGCTTTGTAAAAGGCAATAGCAATCAAATTCAAGTACAAGATAATCTTAAAAATAAAGGAGAAAAATTAAACAAGTCAACTTTTGGGGGGATTTTTAAAATTAAAGGATATGACTTTAAGCACTACTTGATTCGTGCCTCCTTTCTAAGGCAATTTCCAAATTTTGGAAATAAAATTCTTAGTTACGCTATTAAAATTGCCTTACAGAAAGATTTTTAAGGTCATACAAATAATTTTCAAAAAGTTTTCTAGTTGTTTAGAAACATTGCAGTCTGTGGGGCTTTTATTTATTACATTTACTTGTGGTTTTCTTTCTTGGTGCTGCCTGTACATCCTCATTTTTATATTCACCCAGTAGTATTGGTTTCAACCATTTGAAAGGTAAATTCAGAGCCAGGTGACCATTTCCATTTGATAAAGAACCCCAGATCTACAGTTAGGCAATAAGCATATTAATAAATATTCAAGACAATACTAAATTGTAAAAAATATTTTAGAATTTTTGTTCCTAGGCAAATAGGAACATTTTAATGTTGTCAAAATATTTTCATTGCTATTTAAAGGCTGAGGCTAGCTCTCAAAAGCTGAAATTTGTTCACTCATCAAATATTTTGTGAGGAAATTTTGAAATAAAAACAAAGCAAATAAGAAGAAAAATTTCATAAGATGAAGATACTTTTCTATCACATGCAAATGTTGTTATTATTTTTGAAATTTAGGGAAGTTTTTCATACATGGAAACGTACAAGTCCTAACTACAGAATCAAATGGAAACACCAATGTAACCCACACCTTTAGAATGATATAAAACATTTCCATTTCCCCAGAAAGAACCCTCCTGTCCCTCTTGGTCAACCTTCCCGTCCAAAGGCAATCATTTTTGTTTTTTTTAACCGTAGATAAGTTTTGTACTAGAACTTTTTTTTTTTTTTTTTTTTTTTTTTTTTTTAAGACAGAGAGAAGGAAGGAAGGATAGAAGGAAGGAAAGAAGGAAGAAAGGGAAACATTTTTAAACATTTTCTTGTTTTTTATTGTATTTTGTTTTTCCGTTTTTTGTTACATGGGCTGGGGCCGGGAATCGAACCGAGGTCCTCCGGCATAGCAGGCAAGCACTTTGCCCGCTGAGCCACCGCGGCCCGCCCTGTACTAGAACTTTTAATAAGTGGAATCATATAGTATGTAATTTGTTTTTGGTCTGGATTCTTTTACTCAGCATTATGTCTGTGAAAGCCATACATTTTGTTGCACATATCAGTAGTTCATTAATTGTTACTGCTGGGTAGTATTCCATTGTATAACTATACCACAATTTGTTCATTTAGTCTCTTATTGATAAATATTATGTGAATTGTTTCTAGTTCAGGACGATCCTAAATAAAGCTGCTATCAGGATTTGTAAAGAAGTCTTTAGGTGTACACAAAATTTCATTTCTTATGGGTAAATAATAGGAGCAGAACTGCTGGGTTAAAGTGTATGTGTCTGTAACTTTAAAAAAAAAAAACCCTGAAAACCTTTTCAAAAGTAGTTATAGCATTTAATATTCCCATCAACAGCATATGAGAAGACGAATGGTTCCAACTCCTCACCAACATTTGGTGTTGCCAGTCCTTTTGAGCTTTTCTGGTAGGTGTGTCTTTAGATGAACAGGACTTGCTCATTTTGACAATGTGTAATTTATCCAAGCGTATGATGGTTATTGTCTTCTGTGTTCTGACAAAGAAATCCTTGTCTGCCGCCAACTTGAAAAATATTCTTCTATATTTTTTTCTAGAAGCTCTATAGAGTTTAACTTTCACTTTAAGGTCCATGGTCCATCTTGAATTGTTTTACTGATGATGTGAGGTAGGGATGGCGATTCATCTTTTTCCAGAAAGATATCAAGTTGTTCCAGCATCATTTACCAACAAGACTCTCCATCACCTCATTGAATTGCTTTGAAAAATCAATCAATTATATAAATATTAATCTGTTTGTGGACTCTCTTTTCTGTTCTCTTCATCTATTTTTCTAGTTAGGCCAAAAAATAACCATCCTGACCATTGTATCTTTACAGGAAGTCTAAGTCAGGTAGAATTGTTCTTTATAAAGGTTATTTTGACTATAATAGATTCTTTGAATTCTTTATATAAATTTTAGAATAAGCTTGTCAGTTCTTATAAAAATCTGTTGAGATAAAGATTTACAGTATATTAAATCTATAGATTAATTTAAGGAGAATTAATATCTTTACAATATTAAGCTTTCTGACCGATGACCATGGTATATCTCTCCATTTTTATTTAAGACTTCTTTCATTTCTTTCAGTAATGTTTTGTAACTTTCAGTGTCAACTTTATGCACATGATTCCTTAAATTTACTTCTAACTCTTATATATATTTTGACACTAGGGTAAACGGAACTTTAAAATTTCACTTCCAGTTGTTAATTGCTAGTATTTATAATTGTCCTTTGCATTATTTGGATAACAAGACCTTGATAAATTCACTTACTCGCTCAAGTAACTTCTTTGGCACTGTTTCTTATGTATGCGTGTGTCTCATCTGTAAATACAGACCATTTTACTTCTATGTTTGGCAACTGTCTGCCTTTTAATTCTTCCTCTTATGTCACTGCACTGGCTATGACCTCCAATAAAATGTTGAACAGAAGTGATGAGGAGCATGGACATCGGTGCCTTGTTCCTGATTATAAGGGAAAGACAGTCTTAGCCTTTAAGTATAATTTTTAGCTGCAGGATTTTTGTTCGTTTGTTTGTTTTCAGTAGATGGCCTTTACCAAATATTTTTAAAGGTAATTATTTGCTGTGGGGGGTGGCCCTGTGCGCTGTAGGATAGCATGCCAGTAGTAACTGCCCATGGCTGTGGCAACCCAAAATATCTCCAGACATTGCCACATATTCCTGGAGCCAGAATTGGCCCCGGTTGAGAATCACTGAGCTAGAATGAGAAAATAAGTCAGGCCAGACATACGAGATTCTGGTCAACTCCACAAAAGAAGATGTTGGGCAGTTCCCTCAGTGAGGACTTGTGTTTTCTGAGCTGCAGCCTGACATGCTTGATTCCACCCTCCATGTAATCCCCCTTGTTTATTAAGAGACTCTTGATACATTATACTAAGGGCAGTGTTTATATGGAAAAGGAGGGATCAGGCTCATTCCTGCCAAGATATTGCAGTCTCCCTGTTCGAAGGGGGTATTCTCAGGCCTTCAGGTTTTCTGTATTGATCAGTGTTATGGATTGAATTGTGTCCCCCCAAAAAAGATATGTTCAAGTTCCAACCCCTGGTTCCATGAATGTGATCCTATTTGGAAATAGGATCTTTAAAGATATTAATAGTTAAAATGAGGGCAAAGTGGGTTAGACTGGGCCCTAATCCAATATAACCAGTGCCATTATAAAGATAGGAGATTTGGACATAGATACGTTGCAACTTCCTATTCCTAAACCCAGTCAATCAGTTATGTTGGATATGCCATCACTTCGATGGCATGAGTCTAGATGACATAGCTAGTTCGGTATCAAGGATTGCTGGATCTCTTAAGAATTTGTAAGCTCTTAAGCACTGGTTTACTTTTCTTTTTATTTCTAAAGAGAAATAAAAGTTTGCTAATTATTTCTAGCTGTTATATAAAGGGGGGGGGGAAGAAATTCGGACACTGACAGCCAGAGAGAAGGTGGTCATGTGACAAAGGCTGAGGTGTGATTTATGCCACAAGCTAAGGAACATCAAATGCTGGCAAGCTACCACCCACAACCTACAGATGTAAGAGAAAGCACGGCCCTGCTGACACCCTAATTGGACTTCAATCCCCAGAACTGTGAGACAATCAATTTTTGTTGTTTTTAGTCACCCTGTTGTGGTACAGCTGCCCTAGGAAACTAAGCCAGCCAGCGATGGCATAGAACGAAGGGAGCTTTATCTTAATCTCTGTGGTTTATTTTTCCTGTACCCTTATAGCAGGACCCTGAGGTATTGTCCCCCCTCTGGTGCAGGCTGTTATTGGAAAAAAGTGACTCCGAAAATAGCTTTTTAAAGGAGGCAGATTTTTTTTTCCACATTTTTCCATAGAGACACCATTTCTTGGTTAAAAGCATTATAAATGCTTTTCAAATGTAACAAACCTTGACAAACAGCATATCTTAAAAGATCCTTCCATGTGACATGCACAATTAACCAATGCTTCTCAATCTCTTTGCTGCATGTCCTGAGTGGAAGGTGCCCCCCCAAATCACTGCACAGGGATCTCTATATTAAGTAAACTTTGAATATTAATAATTATAAGCATTTCTGTTTTTACAAATACTTTTATGCAAAATAATTTAAAAGTGAATTTTTCTCATCAACTATTTCTCAATCATGGATAACAAAGGTAACCATAAGTATCATGCGTGGAGTTCACCAAGTTTTGTGACATTAGGTCAGGCTCCATCGTGACAGAACCCTAGGCAAAAGCAAAATAATGAAGCAATAAAAGCTACAAGTATAGAGAAATATTAACTCAGAGATTTTTTTCTAAGTTCACTATGAATACATATGGTTAACAGAGATGGGGATAAGTACTATAAAATTCAAATTGCTGTGAAAGAAAAATAAGCAGTTAGTGGAAATGAACATATTTAGTGATGTATTAGGTGCTCACATATGCCAGAAATCAGGACATTGTCTCAATTTCATCACCAAAATGTTTTTAACTCGATCTACAGGGGAAATTACTCTGCATGGGATTGTACCTCTCACTGCATAATAAAAACAGGGTTCCGATTACTGAAATACACTTAATGATAAAATTTGCTGACATTATTCTATAACCAAAGGCTAACAGGTTCACATTCACATAAGCACAGTATTTTTATCTATAAAAAATAATTCCTCTTCCAAGCCACTAATACGGGAAATGCCAACAATAATATTTTATTGTGAAAACAGTAAACAAAGATAGTTTAAATTCATGCTTAATTTGGAATATCCAAAGGAGAAACATCTTCAACATGTTCCAAGTGTGAAGGCCACTTCAATGAATCATGTTTTATGGATGTGATTAACAAACTGCCAGTTTATTCAAATATAGAATAGGATTTTCAACTAGTTCAAAATAATATACTCTTAGAGTATCAAATTCTTTATGACCTGATTCTAGACAGACACTTTAATTAAAACCTATGGACTCTTTATTTAGCCATGGTTTATATGTAGGTTGACAATTGTTTTTTATCTTTCTTCAAATCAAAAAGCAACTATCAGTAAAATAAAAAGCAGATTATAGGCAAAATCTCAATTAACTGATAAGGTATAGAAAATCCATTTGTATTCAATAATCGTCCCCCCCCCCCCCCCCGCCTCTTCTATTTATGACTAACTGCCTACCATCCAGCTAAAACATGTTTGCCTAAAAGATCAGAGAAGTTATTCAAATTCATGGTCATTTAAAAAGAGGGAGAACTCTCCTATTTGTTCCTAAATGGGTTATAAACACATCCCTAAAGCAATTTCAAATGAATGCATTCCTCTGCAATGATTTTTGGAAGAAAGAATACACAACCGAAAATTATACACTTAAAATAAATCATAACTATGGAACAGCAATTACTATATCTGGATACATAATTAGGTGACTAATTATTTTGAAAACGCAATTACACACCCAAATAGATATTCACTAACCTGCACCAGTTTCCCTCCCACGCTAATCCCTCAACTTCCTCCTGCTTTTCATAGCATTTTTAGCTCCTGTAAATTTTTCCTCTAATGATAGCAACTTGTGGAAGAGTTCCATTCCTTTCACTAACACACGCAATTCAAACATGTGCTAACAATTTGTTACAGTATCTAACAATTTGTGCAGATCATCTGACCCCTCATTTTCAACCTGTGTGGTCTTTGCAAGTCAATGGCATAAAGAAAATTCTTATTCTTTGGTTGTAACATCTAGTACAATAAGAAAAATACAAGCAGACAGAAGAGATGAGGAATGTATGGCAGTGGATTCAATTCAATTTTGAAGTACTCTTACTTCAAAAAAAAGAAAGGAATGAAAGAAACTATTTTTGAATTCCAATTTAATACACCACAGGACTGTGCCTTAACTACAAGTAGAAACAGATTTTTTTAAAAAAATAATCACTAAATAAAAGCAAAATGGTGTTTCTTCTCATCATTCCAAAACTTCGGTTCAAAATAGCTTCTGGTTAGCATCCTTTAATGCTGCTCCTGTCGTTTTCTTAACTGAAACCCTTGAAGGCAATCTTTAAACCCATAGCTAACAGAAAACTGATTGTGCAACCTAAAAGGAACAGATAGATGGGTGAGGAAAGGTAAATGGAGCACAAAGGAACAACCCTGATATGCTCAGAATTTCAGATGCCATGTAAAGGTCCTCCTTACCAGAGTAAAAGGAGATGGGGATTGAGGAAAGATTGATCTGCAACTGAAGGGATGTACTTTAAAATAAAAACTCAGAAAATGGTCATTGAAATGGAAACTAAACACACCATATCCATTAAACTGTAAGCTAGATGTTAAAGTTTTCATCACCATCACAGAGGACAAAGATATAACCAAGGAAAATCTACCAAACCTGTATATCCTTGTGGCTTTACTTAAAATTGAGAAAAAAAAAATAGTGAAAAGGGTACAGAACATGGAAAGAGAACAGGATTCCAAGAATCCAGAAGAACAACTTCTGAAAATTATTTACTACAGAATCCAAATGAAAAATCCTGAAAATCAATAAAGAAAAAAGATATATGTCATCTATGAAAAGAAAACAGGATGGATTGAAGAGTATCCCAGGCAGGTTAAAAATAAAAGGCAATAGGGTGAGATGAAAAAGTAGAGGGTATTAAAAAACTACAAAGAAATGAAAATAAGTATATAAATTCAAATTGATACCATAAGCAATGGACTTAAGCATTATTTGACTGTGCTATAAGACTTCACAGGGAAAAAGAGAAAGGAAATAGGATAAAGGAGAAGAACGACGTGAAAAATAGAGACTAGGAAGCTAACACACAAGCTCCTCTGATCAGTGCTCCTACAGGAGAACCCAGAGTACATGGGATGTGGAACAGAAATAGCAATCAAATGTACAGTCAAAAAAACTTTCCTAGGCTCAGGAAAAGGGATCACCTGGTTCCAGGAAATAAGTAAGTAAATGAGTAAAAGACTAAAACCTTGCTGTAGTTCACATTTTTTTAATGCAATGAATAAAGAAAAAAAAAAAGACTCTGCAACACTCCAGGCAAGAATAAAAATGCCTACCCACCAAAAAAATAAAAGATGCTATCTTCAAATAAGATATAGTTTTATATCCCAGATGATATTATTATATATTGCAATGTTATTTGCATGATTATATGTAGTAATGTTATATATACATATATAGTTATTATAAGAAGAAATTGATGTAAATATGGTACTAATGCCACACTTAAATAATGCTCCCTTAAAAAAAAAAAAGGTAGTAGAAAAATAATCAGGACCAAAAAGTATATAATAATACAATTAAGTTAATTTAAGAATTACATTAAAAGCTTGGATCCTTCAACAAAAATATTTGCAGTAAAATTTAATAAAAATTGATCATATATCAAATATCAGAAAGTCACAGTCTGCAGAACTTATATAGACCATAAAACTACTCACAAAATCCACAAGTATGTATAGCACATATACACAAACACGATGGAAATTAACCTTAAAAATAAAAACCACAAAGACAAATCTTAAAGTAAAATATTCTTAAATAGCACAGACTAAAGAAAATAAAAACGTGATTTTAAACTATTTTTAAATTAAAAACAATGAGAAAATCCATATAAAACTGATGGAGTTTGGTAAATTATGGACTCAAAGAAAAAATACAGTATTTAAGGCCCTCATTAATTAAAAAAATTAATCAAAAGAAAAGAACTAGATACTTGAATAAAAAAGCTACAAAAGTTCAAAAGTATCAATAAAACAACCTTAAGATAAATACAAATAATTAATTAATAAGAATAAAAAAGAACTAGACTCTCATTTAAGAAGCTAAAAAAAAACCAGTTGAAAAAAAACTAATAGGAAAAATGAATTAAAATAAATAAAAGCAAGAAAAAAGCCAATGAAATGAAAACTCATCAAAGTAAAAAAGAGAAAATCCAAATTTCATTAAGAATGACAAAGTACATATGACCAAATATAGAAACAAGGCAAAAATAGTATTAAAGAATAGCATGTACAACTCTACTCTGATTAAAATGATAACCCTGACACATTGACAATAATGTAAGAAAATACAAGTTAACAAACTGATCAAGAAATAAACTGAAACCAGAACATAAGAGAATACTTATGTAACAGAAAGAAAAGAAAAAAGTTTTTAGGAAATATCTGTTCAAAAGGTGCAAGTCACAGATGATTTAGAAGTAAATTATTTCAAAATTATTCTATATTCCACAATATAGATAAACCATGGAAGCCTACCATATTCATTTTATATAGCTACCACAAATCTAACATGGGACCGACAGTGATTATTTTAAAAATATACACATCTCACCTTTATTAAAATGCAAATAATGAAGTAAAATACTTAAAATAAAATCCAAGAGTGTATCAAAAGAATAAAATGTCACAGCAAATAAGAGTTATAAGTATCTGAAAAAAATGAGACAAAGACAGAATTACTATTTTGAATGTAATTTTTTTTCTTAAAAGATCAAAGGTATAAGATATAACAAGGGCTAAACCATTCTAGATGATAAAGTGCATCAGAAACCTACAAAAATTTAAATATTATGATACTAGCATCAGACAAGAAAGACAAATACACAGATTAGAAAGTCCCCTAAGAAGTCTAAATATGTATAGTATAAATTCTATTATTAGAAAATGTAGCCTTTAAAATCGCTAGAGAAGTTATGTTTTAACCACGAAACATTGTTAAAAAATAGAACTAGGATTTTAAATAGAAATAAAGTTATATTTCTAATGTATTTCTTATCCTGCAATAAGTTGCAAATGAATTAAAGAAACAATGTAAGGGAGAAAGAAAAAAAATATTATGCAAGCTATTCAATAAGGAGGAGAAAATCTTTCAGAGCAAAATGTCATAGATAAAACCTGGAAAAAACATTGGATTTGAGTACATAAAAATAAATAAGGTCAAAATATATATTATGTAGATGTTAAATACAGAATTCTTAATGAGGAAATATATTTGCAATATATATATGGCAAAAGCTGCCAAAAATCAATAAGAAAAAGATGAATACATCAATATAAAATGGGTAACAGGCAAAAATAGGCATTTTACAAAAACAAGCAATCCTAATTATCAATAAAAAGATGAAATATGTCTAACTAGCATTCAGCAAAGAAATGGAAATTAAAATGAGAAACCATTTTATCTATTCATTTGCAAAGCATCATTTTAATGACAGCTATCAATACTTTATTAAGTATGGCAAAGGGTGTGGGACGTGAGCCCTCTCCTAATTGCTAATGGAGAATTAATTGTCCCAAGGTTTCTGATGGGTAATCTGGCAATATGCACCAAAATAAAAATTAAAATCTTTTTAAATTCCCATTTTAGTAGACGAGGCTTTCAGTAAGGGTAGCCAAGGTGATTCAGAACATGATTTCTGCTAAGAACAACTGAAAAACAATTGGAAAGCGTCAGAAACTTAAAGCAGTGAAGAATCACAAGATAGAAAAAGAGAGTAATGCAAAGAGACATGCTTGGCATTTGGGGCTGCTATTCCCCAACAGCAAAAGAGAGGCTGAGAAGCTAAATAAAGCTCTCATCTCTTTGCAAGGCTAGGAGGTAAGAGTTGGACTACAGGACCTGCCAATGAGCAGAGTTCCTAATTAACTGATTCCAAATCACCCTCTCTACTTTGGGTATAGACTGTAAAGTGCTATATCCTAGAACAGCATGATTTTTCAAACTTTGTGGTCTTAGAACAGTGTCACATTCTTAATAATGATTAGGAATCCCAAAGAGCTTTTGGTTCTCTTGGGTTATATTCACTGATATTTACTATATAAGAAATTTTAAATGAGACATTTTAAAAATTATTTATTTATTCATCTGATAATAACATTAGGAAGCCTATTTCATGTTAGTATTATGAAAACAAAACAAAAACAGTGAGAAGAGTTGCATTGTTTTACATTTTGCAAGACTCTTTAATGTTGGTCTTAACAGAAGACTGTTTAATTCTTGTATTTGCTTTAGCACTAATCTTTTATAACCTCAGATATCACATAACCCCTGAGAGAATGAGAGCAAAAAATGGAAATAACATATTAGTATTCCTTCAAGATTAATTTTGGCATTTCACATCTCTGAAGGAGTCTTAGGGATACCTCAGCCCCTGGAGCACACTTGGAGAACCACTGCCTCAGATAAAGGGTGATCCCAAATAAATGATTTAGCTTTCCAGAAATTTAGTCCATCTTTGAATAATTTCACTTCTTGAAATTGGATTATTGTGATACCAGAGTGTCAGTGCTCCTAGTCCCCTGTCTGAAGTAAATTTAAAACTCTGGAGGAAGAAACAACATCCAAGGCCTCAAATTATTTCAACAATCTTACATTTGCAATGCTGAGGAATCTATCAAAAAAATCAGGCATAAAGGAAGACAAGTTAAGGTTTTTCTTAAATAACAGAGAAAATAGACATAGAAACAGACCCAAATATGATCAAATGTTGTAGCTATCAGACAGACTTTCAAACATGTGTGATTGTTATGCAGAAAAAAGATGATAAGATGAAGAATTCATACCAAAGGACTAGAATCTTAAAAATTGATAATTATAGATGTGAAAAAATATAATAATTAAAATTAATATCTCAATGGATGGGTTTAACAACATTGAGCATAAGAGAAAAGAACTGGTGAGCAAAATATTAGGTCAGAAAAATTATACAGACTGAGGCACAGAGAACAAAAATGATGGAAAACACAATAAAGAATATGAGACAGGGACATGAGGAAAAGTAATGACACACTTGAATATGGAGTCTCAGAGGAGAAGAAAGACATCATAGAGTAGAAATAATATAGTAAGAGATTATAATAATCAAGAACTTTCCAAAATAGATGAAATACCTTAAGTCACAGAGGTAAGAACTGCTAACAAACCCAAACAGAGTAAATGCAAAGAAAAACATACCTGGGTACATAACAGTAAAATGAATGGGAACCAGAAAAACAACTAAAATGACAGCTAATCTCTCAACAGAAACCATGGAAATTGGATCAGCAAAGTACTGAAGGAAAGTAACTGCTTACCTAGTAGAATTCTATACTAGTGAAAATATTGTTCAAATGTAGAGGCAAATAAAGACATTTGCAAACAAATAAAAACTTACTGGCTTTAAAGCAGTTCTAAAGAAAATACTGAAGGGAATTCTTCAGGTATGAGGAAAATGATTGCACAGGGGAACACCAAAATGTAAGAAGTGATGAAGGACAACAGAAAGATAAAAATCTGAGTAAATCTAAATGAAATTGATTGTTCAAAACAACAATATTAATCCTGTCTTGTGAGGTTTAAAATATCTGCAAACTTAAATGCATAACTGCAACAGCCAAAATTGGGAAGATAAAAGGAGTTAAAGTGGATTTGCACCTCGCAATGTCTGAGAAGTGGTAAAGGTACTAGTTTATATTAGATTCATAAGTCTGAGATTCAAGTTGTAAAGTCTAACCAACAAAATAACAGTAAGCGAGTGCAAACCCGACACCTAAGAGAGAAGGCAAATGGAATGTTATATTGATTGATCAAAGAAAATGGAACATAGAACAGGGGACAAATAGAAAACAATAGTAAAGTGGTATATAAATACAAATATATCACCATTTTTATTAAACTTACATTGTCTAAATATTGCAATTAAGATGAAAAATTTTCAGACTGAATTTTTTAAATCTTTACTACTTTACATTAGTCATGGCTTAAATGTAAAACATTTTTAAAAGGTTGAATGTAAAAAATGGAAAAGATATAACATGCAAACTAATCAACAAAAGCTGGTGTAGATATCAGAATCAATCAAGGTAGACTTTAAGGCAAGAAGCAATACAAAAGATAAAGAAGGTCATTTCATAATGATAAAACAGTCACTATCCTAGGCAAACATAACAATTCTAAACATGAATGTACTTAATAAATAAAGCAAAATTTGATAGAACTCAAAGAAGAAGACAAACCCGTGATTATCATGGGGGATTTTAACACCTCACTCTCACTAACAGGAGAAAAAAGCACCAAAGATATAAATGCTAATAAAAAGATTGACAAACTTAACCTATTTCATATTTTTACTTAAGACAATTAATGTAGCTTTCCTTCCACTGAAGGAGAGAGAATAAAATCCATACCCATCCACAACTCTAGACTTAGAGATTCCTTGAGCCGTTTTCTTTAATTTTGTTCATTTGTTCTAGTCAGCAAGACAGGATTATAGACAAAGCCAGGAAGATGGACAAAATGGCATCTAGCTCAGACAAGTGCCCAGTGAAATAGTAAAGAGCCCTCGGCAGATTTTAACAAACTAGAAACCACTGAGTGCTTAAGTGCTGCCACACATCCGAGCCTGCGGAGACTTCTAAGCATAAGAAAAGTTAGCTTCTAAAATAACGATGGGCTTAGAGAAGTAATATTGGAAATTGCAGCTGAGAAAATACCCACAGGCACTTTGAAGTTTCGTTTTGACGGCCCTCATTTTGTGATGGATACTAGGTTACAGGCTCTGTCTCAGTCCTGCTGCTCAGGTCTGCTAGCCCACGTGTGAGCTCAGCTCTGAGGGTGGTTCTAGTGAAGGCTGCACCGTCAGCGCAGAGGCTAAATCTTTGACCAGAAACTGGACAATAAAAATACTCCAGGGAAACACCACACCAAAATCAATCACCTAAAAGACACTGATTGACTCAGTGTAGCAAGACTCCAAATGATCAAATCACTTCATTAACCACAATTAAATCAATTCTAAAATATCCAAAATAGAACATAAACTCTTCCTACCCAACCAACAGCAAATGCATTGTGAGTAATCACTTTGTCATCATTTCATAAGTGTTCTTTAAATCCTTGGTATCTGCCTTCTTGCCTTGCTCCCCAAGGTGAGCATAAATCCTTTGAGAGGGTTTCCATTCTTCTCCTCTTTCTTGTGGTTACTGCCCCCCAGACCCCCAGGTAGACTCAGCCCTCCCTTCCCTTGCACGCAGGTCCTTCAGGCCAGTTCTCTACCTCCAAGTCCCTGGTTTCCTATCACTTGTGTGAGTCCTGCCAGGAAGTGAAATTCAATTGTCTGGATGTTCCTTCTGATTTAATAAATAAGTATCTATGGGAGAAAAAAATCTCTACCTCATTAGCTACTTTAATCTTTATAAACAAGTGTAATTAGAGGAACAATAAAATAAGTACAATTGACAAACTGAAACTGTTGTTTCACTTCATTTGCTTGGGAGAGATTATTTGAGCAAAATTTTAATAAAAGCAAAAGCATCCAGATATCCTTTAAAGTTTAAATATTGGGCTGAATAGGGTCCCCCCAAAATTCATATCCACCCCAAACCAATGTGACCTTATTTGAAAACAGGATCATTGCCAATATAGTCAAGTTGATTATAATCAAATTCACTTATATTTCTATATAGATGTAAGTGAAGTTGAAAACAGATTATAGAGGTTTTGCGATATTTAGTGAATGTGTCAGGGAATCTCAAAAGGGATGCACTGAATAGGTTAGTGAACATTCCTAGAGTGATCATAGAATCAATTGCTCCTGTTTCACACATGAGGAAATAAATGTACGAAGGCAGTACCTGGGTCCTTTGGCCTTGTCATGATGACAAGGAGAGAACCATCACATAGGTAGTTTGAATTTTTAGAAGATCAGACACCACAATATTCCATGTCCATTTAAGATGAGAATGAGATTGCCTGAAACACTGTAATCCTAGTTTCCTTCCACTCCTACCCCAACCACAAGGGTAAACAGAAATGGAAGAAAACTGTACGTAAATGAAGCCATTCTATCAACAACTATTTATTTGGGGCCTACTATGTGCCAAATACTCTTCTAAGTGCTAAAGATGCAGACAAAGTCTCTGCTTTAATGGAATCAAGACTCTACTGGGTAAAAAAAAAGAAGTACACAAATACGCAATTCAGATAACAAGTGCTATGGATGGACTTCCGGATAAGATGGCGGCTTAGTAAGACGCGCGGGTATTAGTTCCTCCTCCAGAAAAGCAACTAAAGAAACAGAAACAATACGAAACAGCTCCCGGAGCCACGACAGAGACCAAAAAGACAGCGTACCCCATTCTGGAACGGCTGAACGGGCAGGGAGAATCCGCTGTGGTGAGATACCTGAGGGGCGCGCGTTTTCCCAGCCGGGGCAGCTGGCAACTGGGGTCCCCTCCACGCACGTGGCTCCCCGGTCTGACTGGGAACGTTGGATAGCGGGGCCCTCCCGTCACGCTTGGCGTCTCGGGCCAGCTGGGCAATTTGGACCGGCACTCCCCCAAGCCCCGGCGGCCGGCAACCCTCCCTCCACGCCCAGTTTCCCGGGCCGACTGCGAGATTCGGATTGGCACGTTAAAGGAGCCACAGCATCTTTTACTGGTGGGCCCCGCAGACAGACGAGCGCCACGAGTGCCACCTACTGGGCAGGAAAAGAAAAACAGAGCCCAGAGATTTCACAGAAAAACCTTTCAACCAGCCGGGTCCCACACCCAGGGAAATCTGATCAAATGCCCAGACACCAGCAGAAAATAATGGATGACACTCGGAAAATTGAAGATATGGCCCAGTCAAAGGAACAAACCAATAGTTCAAATGAGATACAGGAGCTGAGACAACTAATGCTGAATATACGAACAGAAATGGAAAAACTCTTCAAAAACCAAATCAATAAATCGAGGGAGGACATGAAGAAGACATGCGCTGAACAAAAAGAAGAAATAGAAAATCTGAAAAAACAAATCACAGAACTTATAGGAGTGAAGGACAAAGAAGAAAAAATGGAAAAAATAATGGATACCTACAATGGTAGATCTAAAGAGACAGAAGCTACAATTAGTGAACTGGAGGATGGAACATCTGAATTCCAAAAAGAAACAGAAACTATAGGGAAAAGAATGGAAAAACTTGAGCAGGGGATCAGGGAACTGAATGACAATATGAAGCGCACAAATATACGTGTTGTGGGTGTCCCAGAAGGAGAAGAGAAGGGAAAAGGAGGAGAAAAACTAATAGAAGAAATTATCACTGAAAATTTCCCAACTCTTATGAAAGACCTAAATTTACAGATCCAAGAAGTGCAGCGCACCCCAAAGAGAATAGACCCAAATAGGCGTTCTCCAAGACACTTACTAGTTAGAATGTCAAAGGTCAAAGAGAAAGAGAGGATCTTGAAAGCAGCAAGAGAAAAACAATCTGTCACATACAAGGGAAACCCAATAAGACTATGTGTAGATTTCTCAGCAGAAACCATGGAAGCTAGAAGACAGTGGGATGACATATTTAAATTACTAAAAGAGAAAAACTGCCAACCAAGACTTCTATATCCAGCAAAATCGTCCTTCAAAAATGAAGGAGAAATTAAAACATTTATAGACAAAAAGTCACTGAGAGAATTTGTGACCAAGAGACCAGCTCTGCAAGAAATACTAAAGGGAGCACTAGAGTCAGATACGAAAAGACAGAAGAGAGAGGTATGGAGTAAAGTGTAGAAAGAAGGAAAATCAGTTATGATATATATAATACAAAAGCCAAAATGGTAGAGGAAAATAATATCCAAACAGTAATAACACTAAAAGTTAATGGACTGAATTTCCCAATCAAAAGACATAGAATGGCAGAATGGATTACGACCCAGCAATACCACTGCTAGGTATCTACTCAAAGGACTTAAGGGCAAAGACACAGATGGACATTTGCACACCAGTGTTTATAGCAGCATTATCTACAATTGCAAAGAGATGGAAACAGCCAAAATGTCCATCAACAGACGAGTGGCTAAACAAACTGTGGCATATACCTACGATGGAATATTATGCAGCTTTAAGACAGACTAAACTTATGAAGCATGTAATAACATGGATGGACCTAGAGAACATTATGCTGAGTGAGTCTAGCCCAAAACTAAAGGACAAATACTGTATGGTCCCACTGATGTGAACCGACATTCGAGATTCAGCTTGGAATATATCATTGGTAACAGAGACCAGCAGGAGTTAGAAACAGGGTAAGATAATGGGTAATTGGAGCTGAAGGGATACAGACTGTGCAACAGGACTAGATACAAAAACTCAAAAATGGACAGCACAATAATACCTAAGTGTAATGTAACTATGTTGGAACACTGAATGAAGCTGCACCTGAAATATAGTTTTTTGTTTGTTTGTTTGTATCTTTTGTTTTTGTTTTTTTCTTTTTCCTTTTTTATATATATATATTTTTATTAGTATTATTATTTTAATTTTCTTCTCTATATTAACATTCTATATCTTTTTCTGCTATTTTGCTAGTTCTTTTCCTAAATCGATGCAAATGTACTAATAAATGATGATCATACATCTATGTGATGATACTAAGAATTACTGAGTGCATGTGTAGAATGGAATGATTTCTAGATGTTGTGTTAATTTCTTTTCTTTTTTTTATTAATAAAAATAAATAAATAAAAAAGTGCTATGAAGAGAATAAAATGAGGTCGTGGGATGAAGAGTGAGTGTTGGAAATTGTGTCCCTTTTGGTTGGAAAGAAAGAAAAAGCCTGAGGAGGGGAGAAATGAGCAGAGACCCAGATAAGCAGAAGCTGGCTCTGCCAATTGTGGGAAAAGAGCACCCCTGGTAAACAGAAAGTAAGTACCAGAGTTCTGGGAAGGGAATAAACCTACATGTGCCAGGAATAGAAAGGTAGGAAGTGAGTCCAGAATGGGGTATGGGGGGTCTGGGAAGAGTGATACAAGGGTGAAGTTAGAGAGATGTGACAGGAGCCAGACTATGAAGGAATTTGGAGTTTGTTTTAATTGCAATGGGAAACCATGGGTAGATCTTAAACAGGGGAGTGAAACAATCATATACATGCATATCTGCGTACATATATATATATATATATATACTGAGGTATCATTTACATACAGTAGAAACATCCTTGTGACTTTTGTGTACAGCTTAGTGATTTTTTCAAATACATATAGTCATGTAAGCATAGTTAAGATAGAGGGTTCTATCAACCCAAAAAGTCCCTCTCCCCAACCCAACCCCTGGCAGATGCTGATCTGTTTTCTGTCCCTATAGTTCTACTTTTTCCAGAATTTCATATTAGTAAAATCGTATAGTATGCTGTCCTTTGAGTCTAGTGTCTTTCATATCACATTTATATTAGTAATTTGACTCTTTTTGTTGCTGAGTAGTATTCTTTTGAATAGGAACATCAAAGTTTGTTATCCATTCCAGGAGTCTCCAAGAATCTTCCAATACTGAACAGTCATATATTCTCAAGGAACAAAAAACACATATACACAAGGAAAAGCAGAGGATAAATTTCTTTGGCAAAAAGCTCTCTGCCTCCTCTTCACCCCTCTATGTTCTCTTCCTCTGTGAGGTAAATGTTGCAAGAACTTGTTGTACAATAATCTGGAACTCATAGAGTCTGTAACACAAACTTCTTCACTGAAGTTGAGATATTCTACTGTTAAGAGAATTTGAGACCCTCAGTCAGTTATTACATTTCACCATATTTCAGTTCCCTGAAGGGTAAGGACACCCTGGGGATAAATGTAGATGCTCCTGAGCTGGTATGAAGGTGGCCAAATGAGCTCTTTTTATCTGTTCTCTAGAACCACTGCATTAAATGTTTGGATCCACTTCCAAGATTTCATCATGAATGTCAGATGGAACGGCCCTAAAAATAATCCATTTAATATAAGACAGTATAGAGCAGTATAGAGCACTCTCTCTGTGTGTGAGTGTGTGTGTGAGTGTGTGTGTGTGTGTATACATGAACCAAAAGAACTAAGGCCACAAAACAAAAAGCAAAATTTCAGAGATCAGCCAGATAAACCATTTGAAAATTACATAACCCGTTGAAAGTGACCTTGAGACTACGAACTGTCATTCAGCTCTGTCCTCTCACCCTTTCCTTGCTCCTGCTCCAGCATCACACTAGATTAGCAAAGAGGGAATAATCACGATGTTCCCACAAATTACACCCCCCCAAAAAAATATTAACCAAAATAACATAGAGCAGGAAGAGTGAAAATCTATAACAATTTATTTTTGCATACAGGCCATTATTTGTTTTCATGACATTTTAAAAACAGAGCTATTTCTATTCTAATAACACAGAAGAGCAGGAGTTTGTAATCTCATAAAATGGCATTGAGAAAAAGATAATGCAACTTCTTCCTTGACGCCAATATCCTAGAGTCTTGTAATTTCCAAATTCTATCATGTTTGACTTTTCATCTAACCTGCTCTTTTTTTTTTTAAGATATTCTATGATATAACCTTTCGTGAGACTGCATTTAAATGAACTGTACTTAGAAAATTTTCCAGCATTCCTTTTTGAATACCGAGGCACCAAATATCCAAGACTGGAAACGCCTAAATCAGTCGACTCCACTGCCCTCTGGACCTATTTCCTTTGCTATAGACATTTATGAACAGTTAAAAAATAATAATAATTATTATTATTATTATTTGGTAACTGGTTGCCATACTAATGTCATTATAAGATTATCAGCCTATCAGATAAAAAGGACGGCCAGAAAATTCCACAAAGCCTTGTGTTTCTAAATAATGCCACAGAGGCCAAAATGTGCTCTAAGTGCAGTTTAAGGTCTTCAGTGAGTGTTACACTCTAATTATGAACCATGGTTCCATAATTACGTTACTATGAGGGAGAAAAAAACCAAAGAAGAAAATTGCACCTGTAGGTTTTCATATTCATTTTTCCTAAGGTGTCAAGATAAGTCAGAAAGCGAAACAAATACCCTGTGAAATTAAGGGATTCAAATCCTTTTTTTTTCCTGCATAACAAACCCACCTCCCGACCCACTTACCACTGCCACCCTCACATCTCGCCCCAATTCCCTACTGTCTTCCCCATCAGTGATGTAGCCATGGCAAAACTCTTCTCTGAAAAAAAAATAAATAAATTGGCAGATGACAACCAAACAGAATAGTTATTTATGCTGTGTCTGTGTTTTTGCCTTCACATATAATATAAACATTTTGAGCTCTGAAAGTACATGGCTTTCTGTCTTGATGTGTATTTTTATTTATTCTGAAGTGCCTGATGAGAAAATGCTAATATCATTTAAAATTATATTTCGGGTAGCTTTGTCGAAATAGTCACTAATACCCAAGTCAGTAAATGTTGTTTATACCCTCTTCATCTTCTCCCTGACAGATATCCTGGGGACAGGAAGAAACATGAAGGAGGGATGGGGGAAGAACTTCTACTAAATTTGAATTATAATGACAATGAATTCTGTTTCCTATAACTGCAAATTCAACACTGAACATCAACTGCATTTATAGAAAAATGGAAGTATGACACTCACTGCTCAGAATGAGTCTAACCATAAACAATGAACAGAGAAAAGCTATGAAAAGCAGTGGACCCTGAAACCCTGACACTAAAAACTCAATTTAGGAAACAATATCTTCAATAGTTATGTAAGCATACTGGTAGATGAGATAGAGACCCTCAGGTTTTTTTTCTTCCTCCAGGAAGTTAGAAATATTATAAATTGTTTTCAATCCATTCTTGTCTCTGATAAGATTGCTTGCTTGCTTGAGGTTGTAATATTTCTTAGCAGAGAACAATGAAAATGTGACTGAAGAAAAAAAAAAGATATTAACTCTCTTTTCACAGGGTCAGTAGACGAAAACATCCTGAACTCTGAGGCCACTGAGATAAGGCACAATGTCAAGATATTGGTGCATTCTAATGCAAGTCAAAGTGGGAAGTGACAAGTTTAATTCATTATAGCAATGCTACCTTCCTATAGTGTTCTTATGTAACAGCTCTGATTATTGGCTAGATTGTGAAATGTACCACTTTAGCTACTACTTAAAGATATGCAGGCTGGTTAACATTACAATAAGAGAGATTTTAATATGGGAGTCCTTGGTGGTTTTATATTCAAATCCAAAACCTAATCTTAAAGTAATATCATTTGAGGGTTTTCATTCTCCTTGAGCTTGGTTTGGTATTTTGATGGAAATGAATTGGTTGATTTGTGTGTTCTCTGTTTCTTCTTAAAAAGCATAGCGTTGTCATATTAATAGGGTATCATAGACCCCTTTCCTTCTTCAATTCTCTTGTCTGTGGGCTTTCATTGTCTACCTTTAAATATGATGTCTTCCCAATCTTGACCCTGTATTTGACCTTACCATTTTAAAATCAAAGGTCACAACTGCCCTTCACCTGCATTTTTAAAGATCATATCTAGAGTGTTATGCTCTACTGTAAGTATACCACCTTAAGAACAATCATAAAATATCAGGATGTTTGCTAATGATGGCTGCAAGGATAGTAGAGGGTCTGCAGACAATGGCAAACAAATAACAGCTGATGAAACTGAAGGTGGCTCACCCAGGAGATGGAGGGCTTAAAGGAAACTGAAGAGTCAAGAATGAGAAAAAGGAATTGAGATTACTTCTGTGATGCTCCAGTGGGCAGGGACCAAAGACTGGCTGAATGCTCAAAAGATCCACTTCTTCCTGGGCACACAGCAAAACTGCATTCCCCAGACACCTTTGCAAGTAGGTGGAGCTGTGTCATGGACTTCTGGCCAATGGAACATAATGTGCTCCACTGCCAGGCTCAGCCCTTAAAATCTCCCATGTGATTCTCCACATTCTCCTGAGAAGCTGATTAACAGTGGTGAGCAGACCTGCGCCTTGCCTATCTCCAGTTCTCTTCTTACCCCTGATTCTTCCTTTTTGGGGTATCTTTGTTGTGTCTTCCTTCTCTTAATCTCATCATCTCTTCATCCCCTCAAACACCTGCATATGTGGGGCTACCTTATGGTTTTCTTAAAAGTTTTTGCTTGTGCATGTTGCCTCCCCAGCCAAACAAGGAATTCTTCAAGAGGGGGACACTCCTCCCACGTGCACACCTGCTAATGTGCCCCACACATAAGAAATGTGAATTTTCCATTCTGGCAATTTCTATCAGTCGAGCTGAGGCTCTTATTAAAGTAAGCATTTCTAGTGTTTAATGACATTTCTCACCTCTAGGTGTCTGTCACTTGTCTTCTTCGGACCAAAAAGAAAAAAAGACACACCTAGAAAATGAAGCACCATTTGCTGAGTTAGCTTCAAATTCTCAGAAACATCTGCTTACTTCCTCGAGTGGACAGCGATAGTACAGAGATGGAACAATACTGGAACAATAGCAGAAATGAAAATCCAGTCACCTTAGGGCATGTTCCTGTACAAACCTTGATAGCCACCTTTTGAATAACCTCTAATGTTTAACTCAGCTCAGCTCTCAATGTTTAAACAACATAGATTGGTCAGTTTCCCTCATGTGAAAAAAAGCATTTGTTCCCCTCAACCAATTCACTTAGGTTTATAAATGTTCAAAGATGTTTTAAAAATCCTATTCTCAAGGTGGGCCACAGTGGCTCAGCAGGTAAGAGTGCTTACCTGCCATGCCCGAGGACCTGGGTTCGATTCCCAGTGCCTGCCCAGGTGGAAAAAAAAAAAAATCCTATTCTGTTTTCAAATGAAGACTTTCCTTCCAGCATAAGAAAAAGGCATAAGAAAAAGGCATATTTCCTAGTTTCTGGGGAATGGGCCCTCAACCTCATTGAGTAATTGCACTACTTTTCTCAACCCAATCCACCCCCCACTAGTCACTACTATGCCAACTTTTTCAGTTCTCCTGACACCTCTGACTTTCCCACCTGCCCTTTCACTCTCAGCCAAAGATACTGTCTCCTATTTTACAGGAGAACAGAATCCATAGGAGAGATATAACTTAGCGTCATCATATTAAGCCTGCAAACACAGGCCCTTCTGCAAATGCTTTACTCGCCATTAAAATTCATCTCACTTTCACCTGTGATTTATATCTTAGCCCCTCCCCCCACTCCCCTTCTCATGAACCAACACTATCCATTACCCTTTCTCCTTCTCAAACAGCTGCCAACTCTATCAATTAAATCCTTAACATTGTCCTTTAAGCATGCTCAAGTCTCTGGTCTAGCATAAAAACCTTCCCCGAGCCCTATTTATTCTATTTGCTTTCTGTTCTCATATACCTTACCTATTTTCACCATATCCAATTTCACAGCCCTCACTCACCCTTCACCCTGCTCTAATCTGACTTTTCCCTCATCCTTCATAGAAACAGCTCTTGCCGTAGTCACCAATGGCTTCCTTGTCACTAACTCCAAAGGACTTTTCCAACCTGCATTATTTGAACAGCACCTGATATTGCCAGCCATTCCATTTTTAGCAGAACTCTCCCCTTGGTTTCCATGATTCTACTGGTTTTCTTCCTATGTTTTGGGACACTCTTCTGTCTCCTTTGTAGTTTGAACTTCACACAGCCATGGGGATACACTGGTAAAGGAAACAGAGGAAGATCCAGGAATCTGCTTTTGTTTTGTTTCACCAGTGTATTTCCAGTGCCTGGCACAGCACCTGCACAATAAATATTTGTTGAGTGAATGAACAAATGAATAAATCGACTTTGCTATTTTGTTCTCAGGGCTATGTTACATTTAAAATGCACTACATGTCCTCAAGACTGTAATAGATTATTAGCTAAACCTGTTATCATTTTTCCACAATATAGCCAATGTCAGTCCTGGCAACCAATTTGGAGCACCTCTGCTATGGGAGTGAGGTTCATTCATCTTTGTATCACCAGGACCCAGCACAGTGCCTAAAAGATAGCACTCAAAAAATATCTATTGAAACAATGGAATAAGTGCCACCCAGACTCAAGGAAACTGCATGGTCTAGAGGGAGGTTGAATGAATGGGCTTTGGAGTTAGCTCTCTGAACTCAATGCTGGCTCTATCTACTGAGTGTGTGACCATGGGCAAACTCCTTAGTTTCTCCAGGCCTCTATAAGATGGGATAATAACTATCCCTCATGGATTACTGTGAGAACTGGTGAGATAATTCTTATAAAATTTAGTAGACTCATGGAGATTATTATTTTCAAGCAAAGAAACAATATTAAACTACTTGAATACTCCTTGAGACTCTATTCAAAGACAGTGCATAATGATCTCTTCACACAACCCTGCCTGCCAGCATCACTTTTAAAGGACAATATAACCTATAGAATGAACAGTTGGGATTTATTCTCCATAAGAAGATGACAAGGGCTCGCGGAGACAACCTGGGACTCTGGTATGTGTTCCTCAGGCCTTTTCCTGAGCAAACAAACTGAAACCAACCCCTCATGTAGTTTAAGCCACCACACATCATCACATGCCTTCCAGGATATAATACTTTCATGTAACTATCCAAATGAGATTTTGGGGGTGGGGGGAAGACTCATCAGGGAGGCCAACAAGCATTTGTACTAATTCTCTAGTCAAATCTAAGTTTCCTTAAGATTATGTGCCTCCCTTGTGTACCCCCAACAGTCAAACTCATCAATTCCTCATTTCTCCCACTTGGGCACAAAATAAAGTATAATGAGTAGTTGTTACTTTTAAAATAACTTCAAGCATTAAAGTTTCCGTGAATGCAAATCTGTAGCACCTATTTCAAGGAACATAACAGATATTCTAGATTAGCATGCAGAAATATATTATCTACACATATCAGCCTAATGTTGGAATAATGAAAGAAAAAGGACTTCTCAATGTATTTTAGGGTCATCTGAATATCCACTGTACAAGAATATGCAATAAAATGAGTATTTCTTCAACCTACACAATATAATGTTGCTCTCACTACACAGAAATACTTTTGGCACTCTTTCTCAATAAATATTATAATACTCCCATTTTATAGATGAAGAAATTGAAGTAACCAAAAGCAAATTATGCCTTCAATACCACACAGACACTTGGAACCTTTGATAAGAATAATATTGTGAGCTGGGGTAAGAGAAATTGTTGAGATCTTAGACAAAAATATGAAACATCTTTTAAGTGTGCAAAGTTTATCCCAAGTCATGCTATCTTCACACACCACGTAATTCCTTTGCCTGACCCCATTTCCTCATGAAGCCCCACTTGAAAAACAGAGGATTTAGGATCGCCATGTTCTTACCTCTCACTTCCCATGTGAAACTAAAGGAACTCAGCATCCAAGAGTCCAGCTTTCAAGGTACTAACTACTCATCTCATTGCTGATTCCAAAGTTAACAGCAAAAGGATACTCATGGGTGATATCATGGCATACAGAAAAGATGGTCCTAGGAAACAGAGGTCTTGGAGCCAAAAAACTTGGTTTTGTTATATGAACCATTAATAGTGCGAATGGTAGGAATTTTATGCCACATGGGAATATCAGGCAGTATAAAAATGGATTGTATGGGTGAGGATGGGAAGAAGAGTTTGGAGATAGCCAGAGGCTCTTGTACCACTTTTATAATCACACAATGTTTATTGGTGATTCCCAAGACTTTTGTATCTCATCAGCAACCATTCTTCTTACTTCTACTTTACTTCTATCCTCCTAAATCTTTCTAAGGGCTTGTGGCCCCAGATGGCTGTAGCCAATCATCACATTTAGATCAAAATGAACCCAAAGTCTCTTAGTAAAGCCAATCTGATATTCAGAACATTAAACAAGAACTCCATTTTACTTCCTTTTTGTTTAACTGGGAGGGTGCATCAAAGGCCTGTGTATCTCAGATCAGGCAGACGTGGGTTTACATCCCGCCTCCGTCACTGACTAGCTGTCACCATGGGCTCTGGATATAACAGGTATGTAGTAATGGTGCCCAATAGGAGATACATATACAGGTAAATACTATGATATTTACCATAGGAATTGGCTCATGCAACCATGGAGGCCAAGTTCCATAAGGCTGGCTCCAAGTTGGGAATCCTGATGACAGTTCCCATGAACTTCCCAGGAGATGCTGGCTGGCTGAAGTCAAGATCGAAAATCTTCTTTCTGACTGCTGAAATAACCAGTTCTCCCTTTAAAGCCTTCAACTTACTGGATAAGACTTCCTTCATTGCCAATGGCATTCTCCTTTGTTGTTTGTAGAAGACAAAGTGAGGATGACTTAAATCAACTAATCACTTAACTAATCACTTAAATCCATGAAATACCCTCAAAGTAGCAATCAGGCCAGTATTTGCCTTATCAAACAACTGGACACTGTAACCCAGCTGAGTTGACACATGAACTCAACCATCACAGGTACTGCATGCATTTGTGTTGGGGTGGGAGGGGAGTTAGTGTATATAAAGGAAATGACAGATGATGATCACTCAAAGAATGTTACTTTGTGTCCCCTACTCTCTTCTGCTCCCCTTTTCCCTTCCTGTGCCAGTTAACCGTCTTCTTAGAGAATAAAGTACAGTTTCACAAAAACACCTCACTTTGCTCACTTGACATTCAAACATGTCAATTATTAATGGAAATTATTTTACCTCACTCCCTTCTCTAAAACTGTTTTACAGCAAAACAGCCAGGCATTGACTTGCATACCAAACAGAGAGCCCTGCTCTTTAAAGAGACACTCTAATGACAGGCTGCCCTGATACTGGTGGTTGTAACAATAGAGTATACAGCATCACAGAGGAGCTGACAACAGCAGGGGACCAGCAAAGACAACACTGGACTTACAGACAACTGGAAGGTCAAAATCTTGTGCACCAGGACAAAGGAAAACAAAGTATATTCAACTCTAGCACTCAGAAAATGATTCCTAAAGAGATTTTGCTCAGACTAGAAAATCCACAGAGATAGTAGCTCATCGGGTAGAAAATCATTTTGATCTACATGCAATGGCAGGGAAGTAAAAACAACAACAACAAACAATTGGAAGAACCTAGGAAAGCTCCCTAGGGAAGTAAGAGCTATAACATTACAAAAAGCATTGCATTTAGACAGTTTAAAGAACTATCGAGTGCGTATTATGTTTCTCTAGGAAGGCTGAGTTTTCCATTCCTTAAAAACAGACAAACAAACCAGTCATTTGACTCCCACTGAGTCCTTTTGTCACCTTCACTATTCCTTAAGCTGATACCAGAGTTGTCTAAGTCACAAGAAATGGAAACTGGGAAGACTACTTAGACCCAAATGACTGGTCAGACACTTTCTTTGGGGCCAGAAGAAAAGTGATGTTGGGGAGAATGACCCCAACGATCCTTCCACTTATGTAGCTGCAGTTTGGATAAATTGCTCCTGAGAGACCTACAATACCTGCCTGATTTGTAGGTGTGCATGCAGATCAAAGACTTTGAACTAGTGGCCCTGGAATTCTGAATGATTAAAGAATACCAGACCCTTTGATAAATGACTTTCAATGATTAATATTGTCCTTAGTGGGAGGCAGGGAACAATAGCTTTCCTTTGATAACAAACCACAAGACTTAACATACGAATGGGCAAATGTGAAAAGGAGAAATGATGTAAGAGAGCTGTGCAGAATTCACCTTTTCTTTTTTTTTCAAACTTTTTTATTTTGAGATAATTGTAGATTCGCATGCAATTGTAAGAGATCCATAAAATCTTTACGCAGATTCCCCAGTGATAGCATCTTATAAAACTATAGTTCAATACCGTAACCAAGATCCTGACATGGATACTAGTTAAGACAGCAAGCATTTCCATCACCACAAGGACCGCCCCCCCGCCCCCGTATTGACCTTTTACAGCCACAGCCAATTTCCCCCTGCACTGCTCCCCCCGTAACCTCTGGCCACCAGTAATCTGCACTAACCTATTCTCCATTTCACAACTTGTCATCTCAAGAATCTTACACACATTGAATCACATAGTATGGAACTTTGGGCTTGGCCTTTGTCACAGAGCATAATTCTCTGGAGATTCACCCAGGTTGTTTCCTGCATCGATAGTTTATTTTTATTGCTGTGTAGTATTCCATGATATGCTGTCCCAGGTTGTTCAAGTATATCCCACTGAAGGATACCAGTGTTGCTTCCCGTTTTGGACTATTACAAATAAACTGATATAAACATTGGTGCACAGGTTTGTATGCAAACTCAGGTCCTCATTTCTCTGGAATAAATGCCCAGGACAGCAATCGCTGGGTCACAGAGTAGTTGTATGTTCACTTTTTAAATAAACTGCCCAACTGTTTACCAGAGTGGGTGTACCATTTTACATTCCCACCATCAATGTGTGTATGATCCATTTCTCTGCATCCTTGATGCAATAATAGAGTAACATTTCTCTGCATCCTTGGTTGTAACAATGGCATGTAAATATTTTTTTATTGTCTTGGCCATTCTGATAGGTTCCCCAGCTCTCTTATAAAAGTAAAAGTGAAGATAAGACTTGCCTAAAATCAGGGATAACACTGAAAATTTTAATTCAGCAACTTACATTTTGCTCTATGCTTTTCCTAAAGTCTGGTCATTCAATTAAAGAATTAAATAAGGAAGAACAGCCAATTAAAGACTTAAATAAGGAGAAACCTTATAAGCCAATCAGGGGACTCCATTTCACCAAAAACATCCCATAATGTACATAATGTTTCTTATAACTTTAAAATATTTCATTATCCTCTCCTTTAATACCAATATTTGTTATCACGATTCTCTTATGCAGGAAGGCTTGCCCTTAACAGAGCTGCTTGCTCACTGATGCAGACTTAACTGATTAAATAACTCATGGGTTATTTCTCACTCATTAACAGCCATTATGCTATTTTACCATCAGTCACACTGCACTTCTTCCATATTTACAACTATGAGCTTAGGTCATTTTTAAAGTTGTTCAGACTTAGATTGCATTAACATAAATCAAAGCATATAGGCCAAACAATTGTATCTTTCCATTAGGGATAGGGACAGTAAAAAAGCTCCCAGACTTTCTTTCTTCATTTTAAGTAGGTCTTTTTCAGAAGATTTCTTTCTCTCTGGGAAGCCTCAGAGTTATCATGTTTTCCTCTGCCTGGAAATCCCAGACCCTGGAAAACCGTTTGATGGTTTCCACTAATGGTAACACATGCACATCTGCAAAATAATTATTTCACTCCCAGGTATATACCTAATAGAAATGAATACATGCGGGCCAAAAAACAAAAAAAGAACAAAAATGCTTTCATCTGCATCATTTGTAATAGTTCCAAAAATACCCCAAATGTCCATCAACAGTAGAATGAATGCCTACAATGTAGTATATCAAACAGTGGAATACTATACAGCAATGAAAAGGAACAAACTACTGTTACATGCAACAATATGGATGAATCTCACAAACACAATGTGGACTGAGTGGCCAGTCAGTAGAAGATCACAGAATGAATGTTTCCATTTTTATAAAGTTAAAAATGGTCAAATCATATCAGCACTGGTAGGGTAGTGGATGAAAGGGAGCAGAGGAGGCTCTCTGGCATGCCAGTGGTGTTAACCTCCTTTATCTGGATGCAAGTTACATGGGGGTATTCACTATATGAAAATTCATAATGCTGAACACTTGTGATTTCTGGGTTCTTCTGTATAAAGGTAAACCTCAATAAAATAACATACACATATATATAATTAAAGAGGATGAACAAAGGTTAAAATAATAATAAAAATAGCTGGCAATGGAGTCGCTTTTCCATTAGATACATCTTAAGCAATGGTCACCAGCCATCTCACCCAAAGGCAAAGTCCTGTTTAGTGGGTCTCAGGAAACAGTTCACCTGGGAGAACACCAAGCACCAGTAACTGGGAGACTTGGTAATTTGACCCTTTCTGCACAGTAAACAGCAGTGGGAGGGGCCAGAATGGGGTTGCTATTGCCAGCTCTTGGGTAAGTAGATGTAATGTCCTGGGGAAAGTATCCTTTTCAGAGGTTTCAGACACTGAGAAGAGTCCATTTTGCATGTTCTCTAAAAGAGAAAGGCAGGGGCCCAGAAGTGGCACGTCACAGTGCTGGCAGACACAATTAAACTATGCAGGAGAATATAAGCTTTCCGTGAAAGAAATCTTTGATCTGATACTTTAAAGCTAGAACTTCTTTGAAAAAAAGTATTAACAACTAAATTATAATGAAAATTCATTCATTCATTCTGCAAATATTTATTAAATGCCTTCCATGCTCCAGGCATTGTGTTAGATGCAACGAGAAACACAAACCCTGCCTTCAAGTGGGGCTTATATCTCGCAAGAAAGATAAGTACGCCAAAATAATTAAGGGTGCAAATGGGAACAGATGGGGAAAATACCAAATGTAGCCTGTAATAGGAATTAGGACAATGTTCCAGGGTATCCCTGCCAACAGCACAGAACTGTCTCGGCATTCCAGGTGACTGGAAAGACAAGCCATGAGGGCAGCTGACCATTCCGGGTGGCAGCAGCATGACCCGGCCACCCAGGTGGAATTGCTGCCACACAAAAGAGCTGAGAACAGGACCACACCTACAGAGGGACTGCACCAGCCCAACAGTGGAGGCAACCTTTCTGTCAAGTGTTCATGAACCACCTTAACACCCAGAGTTCTTGTCATTTAAATTAAATATATATATATAATTTAGCCTGCAGCATACACGATGCTTCTAATATTGAATAAAAGCTCTTCCTGGAACATTTGAGTCCCTTGCTTTCTATAAAATTGTCAGCAACTTAATGAACTGACTAGTGGAGAGGTGAGTCCAGTAAGCTGCACAGCCGCAGTATTAAGCTAGAGCAACACACTTCAGAACATAAATGGATCAGGAGGGCAATGTCCCACCCAGCACACTTTACAGGGAATCCCTCACCTTAACCAAAATTACACTGTATATCCCACTGATAGTAAAGGTGAAAAGGTTGTTGATTTCACTATCTTGCTCAAAACACATTTACTGCATATTATTAAATATCCAGCACCAGGCTAGGTGCTAAGGAAAGCCAGGAGGGAATAAAAGCAAGATGTTGTTAACAGGATTGTTGTTAACAAGCCAGGAAAGTGTTGGAGAAATGGACTTTGAAACCCAGGGACCTCAGGTTTAAATTCCAGCTCCACCTCTGTATTAGTTAGGGTTCTCTAGAGAAACAGAATCAACAGGGAACACTTGCAAATATAAAATTTATGAAGGTGTCTCACGTGACCGTAGGAACGCAGAGTCCAAAATCCACAGGGCAGGCTGCGAAGCCAATGACTCCAATGGATGGCCTGGACGAACTCCACAGGAGAGGCTCACCAGCCAAAGCAGGAATGGAACCTGTCTCCTCTGAGTCCTCCTTAAAAGGCTTCCCATGATTGGATTTAGCATCACTAATTGCAGAAGACACTCCCCTTTGGCTGATTACAAATGGAATCAGCTGTGGATGTAGCTGACGTGATCATGACCTAATCCTATGAAATGTCCTCATTGCAACAGACAGGCCAGCGCTTGCCCAATCAGATGAACAGGTACCACAACTTGGCCAAGTTGACACCTGTCCCTAACCATGACAACCTCTTTCTAGTTCTGTGGCCATGGGTGAATTCTTCAGTTCCCCTGAACCTTATTCTCCTTTCCTATAACCTGGAGACAAAGCACTAGCCTGCAGGGGTTGCGCAGGATTGAATGAGATAATGTATGTAAAGCACCCAGGAAAAGCCTGGATAAACACTAAATTCTGCTAGTTCTCTGCCCTTTGCACAGCACCCGAAGCCCCAACTCTCACAGCACACAGAGCTCTCAGCTCCATAGTGTGTCAGAGGAAACCAGACAGCTAATGAGGCTTGTCCAAGCACAGTGAAAATTTGTTGTTCTGGCCTCTGAACCTTCACTCTGCTTGTTCCAGTAGTCGTTCCCCAATTTTCCTTTGGGGACCTCCGCTTCTACTCCTAGCCCGTGCACTTCTGGTGACGCCCCACTGCACACTCAGTTCTACTTGTGAAGGGAGTTTGTGACTCAGGCCTTTTTGATCAGAGGCTCGCGTTCCCCTGACCACCATGACTGGTCAGAGATGGGGTGGGATCCAATCTGAGCTACGTGTACTGAGTGACTTGCTAGACTGTTGGGAGATTGCCATCTTTCTTTTCTACTGGTCTTGAACAAGGGTGAGTGAGCTTGGAGTTTCTGGGGCTGCCACATGGAATCTGAGAAGGTGGCGAACACAATAGAAGTCAAGTCTAAGTAAGAAATGAAAACTGATAATAGGATTCAAGCCCCTGTGTTCTAGCTTGCTAGCTGCCAGAATCCAATATACCAGAAATGGAATGGCCTTTAAAAAGGGGAATTTAATAAGTTGCTAGTTTATAGTTCTAAGGCCAAGAAAATGTCCCAGTTATAGCAAATCTATAGAAATGTCCAATCTAAGGCATCCAGGGAAAGATACCTTGGTTCAAGAAGGCCGATAAAGTTGAAGTTCTCTCTCAAGTGGAAGGGTACATGGCAAACACAGAGTTTCTCTCTCATCTAGAAAGGCACACAGTGAACACGGTCAGGGTTCCTCTCTCATCTGGAAGGGTACATGGTGAACACGGCGTCATCTGCTAGCTTCTTCTCCTGGCTTCTTGTTTCATGAAGCTCCCCGGGAGGTGTTTTCCTTCTTCATCTCCAAAGCACTGGCTGATGGACTCTCTGCTTCATGGTGCTACAGCATTCTCTGCTTTCTCCCAATCTCCTTCATTCTCCAAAATGTTTCCTCTCTTATAGGACTCCAGAAATTCTCAACACCCACCCAAATGGGTGGAGACATGTCATCACCTAATCTACTTAACAACCACTCTTGATTATATCACATCACCAGGGAGATGATTTGATTACAGTTTCAAAATACAGTATTGAATAGGGATTATTCTGCTTTTACAAAATGGGATTTAGATTAAAACATGGCTTTTCTAGGGGACATACATCCTTTCAAACCAGCACACCCTGGATCAAACCATACCCAAAAATAGACTGCTCTTGGACATTTCCATTATATGAGTCAATAAATTCTCTTTTTTGTCTAAACAACCATGACTTATGTTTTACGCATTGCCAATTAAAAGAGCCCCACCTTATATCGGGTATTTCACTGATTCCAATACATGAATTTCTCACATATTTTCATTTTTGAAATTAGGATGTGTCTTACAAACAACAGTGTCTTATGATTACACTTGCCAGCATTCTTTCCTTCCTAATGGTACATCAAACGTGCATCTAACGATCAATGGCATACTGAATTGTTTCTAAGGTTACACAACGTGGTCTGACAGCAGAGGAAGAACCCAAACCCAGAACTTTTTTTTTCTTTTAATTTCAAGACTCAATCCCTTTTACTTAAAGACTTGCATCACTGTGGAAATTTCAACTACATAGGATATTAACATTACAGAGGTTTTGATTTGGAAAGACTCTCTCATTTAAAGCTTTTCATCAGTAATCACCCTTGAGAAAGCCTCCCTGGTGTATATTTGGTAGCAGGGCCCAAGTGAAGACCCTCATAGCATAGGTTTAAATATTTTAAAATTATAAATTAAGCTTAATATATATATATATATCTTCTGACCTTAAAAAATATACCTTCAGAAGGACCTGGATGGCCAGGTTTGAATTCAGAATTCTTATCCACTTCTAATTTCTATACTCAGTGGGTCAGAAGGAGGCTGGTACCCCGGGTTCTGGCCAACCCTCTTTCTCTCCCACCAAATCCCTCCCCACTGTGATTTGCAAGCATGTGTAAGAACGTTGCAATCTGGCAGCTATTCTGTCCCCTGCCTCTGTAGACAGTGGCCCTTGACCCCTCCTTGGGTGGAATGCATGCAGTCTGCCTCCAGAAGGACAGTATTGCATCTTGGCTTAGAGACTTTGGGACAGGAAATTCCAGGGTCCAAACATCTGGCCATGGTCTAGACAGGTGGGGACATGGGGGCTGGGCATGATTCCTTGGCCCCAGAGAATCCATACCCTTTTGGGGAGGGAGTTGGCCAGAGGAAGGCTAGACTGGGGTCCTCTAAAGTGCTGGGTCAGGCAGGAGAGCCTCTTACCCAGCACAAAGGGTGGGATGGTTTAGAAGCAGATGCTGTGGACTATGAGAATTATTAAGAAATAATCTTTCTACCAGACAATTTCACTTAACATATTTCTGCAGCAATTGACAACAAACTACCTATGCCTATAGCTATTTTATCGGAATGCTCCTCATGTCCTTTCCTCTTCCTGCTTTGAAATTCACTCCAAATCTCAAAAGTTCAAGGTCTGGAAGACTTGCTTACTGTTTGCTACATCCCACAACTGCTTTTGGATAAAAGAGATAAAATCTTGTCTAAACTTTATTCACTATGGTTGCTGTTCATCTGTGTATGGATTTAAATAAATAGTTCATCTATTCTTTTGTGTGTGTGTGTGGGGGGGGGGGGGTGCATGATCCGGGAATCGAACCTGGGTCTTTTTTTTTTTTTCTTGCATGAACTAATTTTTATTTCTAGTGTTAATCAGTGGGACACATAGATCTATACAGCCCCCTTCAATCTTGTTCATCTTCAATATAGTAATATTACTTATAGACCCATTAAAGAACTAACTTTACTTCTACCTATTCCCTTACATTTGAGTTCAACCTCGTTAGCTAACTGTTCACCCATCTCTAGCTTCTATGTATCTCTTAGCCCCCTATATTCTGTATCATAAGCTTCTGACTTTACCATTACCATGGTCATAAGAGTGGAGTCATAGAGTCTCTACCCTTTGGTGTCTGGCTTATTTCACTCAGCATTATGTCTTCAAGGCTCATCCATCTTGTCATGCGCTTTAGGACATCATTTCTTCTCACTGCTGCATAATATTCCATCATTTGTTTAAACACATTTTGTAACCCACTTGTCTGTTGATGGGCCATCTTTTGGCGATTATGAATAACACTGCTATGAATATCAGTGTGCAAATAATCTGTTTGTGTCATTGCTTTCAGCTCTTCTGGGTACGTACCAAGTAGTGCTATTGCTGGGTCATAGGGCAACTTGATATTTAGTTTCCTAAGGAACCGCCAAACAGTCTTCCATAGTGGCTGCAGCATTATACATTCCCACTAGCAGTGAATAAGTGTCCCAGTTTCTCCATATCCTCTCCAACACTTATAGTTCCCTGTTTGTTTAATAGCAGCCATTCTTATAAGTGTGAGGTGTTATCTCATTGTAGTCTTGATCTGCATTTTCCTTATAGCCAGTGAAAATGAGCACTGCTTCATGTGCTTTTGAGCTATCTGTATTTGCTCCTCAGAAAACTGCCTATTCATATCTTTAGCTCATTTTATAATTGGGTTGTTTGTTCTTTAATTGTTGAGTTGTATAATTTCTTTATGTATACAGGATATCAAACCTTTGTCCAATATATGATTTCCAAATTTTTTTTCCATTGAGTTGGCTGCCTCTTCACCTTTTTGATGAAGTCTTTGAGATGCAGAAGCGTTTGATTTTGAAGAGTTCCCATTTACCTATTTTTTTCTTTTGTTGCTTGTGCTTTGGGTGTAAACTTCAGAAGCTAACTTCTATTAGTAAGTCTTGTAGATGTTTGAGGTGCAGATGGAGCTGTGAAATTGTATGGGCTTGGGGCGGGCATAGCTTGGGTATGGAGGTCAGTACCTGCAGCCTTTATGTGTTGGTGACAGTCTAGGGGGCAGGGAGGGGGATGCAGTGCTCACGAGGGGTGTAGGAGAGGAGGTTGGGCTGCATTTGGAGTGGTGGTGTGGGGTGGGTATGCACTGGGGGTTGGTGGGGCACTCTAAGAGTGCGGAGAGTGGGTGTAGCTGATGGGGTTCAGGTGTGTGGGGTGTGGGGTGAATTGCAGGTCACAAGGCATAGCTGGTGAGGGTAGCACATTCAAGGAGTATGGCTTGGCTTACTTCCTAGTTCCCGTCTCCCTGTTGCACTCCTCAGGGCTCCAGGTCCCTGTGTTAGGCTCTAGTTCTCTGCCTCTCAGTTCTTCAGCTTATGCAACCAGGGCTGCCCTACATGGTGCAGAAAACTCTCCTCGTTCCGTTACACTCTGGAATCGCCATCTCAGTCGCCCTCCCGTCCCTTCTCTAACTTTTCCTTGGAGCAGGGCTGAATTCGATCTATCTGTTCCACATCTTCCCAGAACTCCCCAAATTGACCAAAGGTTTTTTTTTTTTTTTGCATGGGTAATAGTGAACCCGGGTCTCCGGCATGCCAGGTGAGAACTCAGCCGGCTGACCCACTGTGGCCTGCCCTGAATTGACTTTTAATAAGGGGATCTATTTAGTTACAAATGTATAGTTCTTCAGAGAAAAGGCAGCTAGTTTTCATCTGAGCTTCTCTGTCAATGGGAAGGTACACACGATGTCTGCTGGCCCTCTCTCTTTAGCTTTCCCTGGAGCGATTCTCTTCTGCATCTCCAGATATCTAAGCTGAGCTGTGAGTGCTGAGATGAGGTATTCTGAGCTGCTGAGCTCTCTTCTGATCTCTCTCTTTTAAGCTAATTAAATTAAACCTCACTCTTATGGAAGGCACTCCCCTTACCTGATGGCAAATGTAATCAGCCATAGATGAATTTCACATAGTGGTGACTTAAATCCACAGCAACAGAACAATGGGGCATCATCATTTGACCAAGTTGACACCTGAACCTAGCTATCTCTCTCACATATGCTAGATTGTTTGGTGCACACAGGTTTATGATCTAGTTATGCCACTAAACATCTAAGTAACTGTGAGGGATTCACTAAGTGTTTTGCCCCATTTCCCTCATCTCAAATGGTATTTGGGGCTATAGATTTGAGAGTTGCAGTCAGTGGCAATATGTGGTGCGGATCTGTGACTTTGAGGGACTGGTAACAAATGTGTGAGTGCAGACCAAGACCCAAATCCAAAGTGAAAGCTGCGCAATGGGATGGAAGGAAAGTGGTTTGGAAGGTGAAACCTGGGGAAATCTGAATTACTGAGAGGCACTGGGCAGGAGGTCATTTTGTTGAACTATTTAATAGGTTGCCTGTACCCATGTTTCTGACCTGAAAGGCTGTTAGTAGGAGTGCTGAGTCTGTTCAGACAATTTTCATTTCTGCCTTCAACTTACTTCGTTTCATCCCTACCATTTCCTTTTTCAAGTTGCATAGTTTGGGTATTCTCACATCTAAACATGTATTTTCTAAAGTTTTCTTCTGTATCCTGTACTATACCATATACTTCCCTTTCACCCCCAAATCTTCAGGATGTTTCTTTTGTACTGAAGAATTTTTCACAGCCCTTCAGTATCATTTCTTTTTTTAAGGTTACATAATCTCCATCCCACCTCTTTGGTACTAATAGATTCCAATTTCAGGGTTTTCTTGAATGGTTACATCAAATACTTGATTCATTTCCAGATTGTAGGCAAATGAAAAAGACCCACTGGTGTAGGTTAATCACCCCCCCCCCCAAAAAAAATATTTGCATCCTACTCCCTGGAACCTGTAAAATGCCACCTTATGACAAACGGGACTTTGCAGATGTGGCTAAGGATCTTGAAATGGGGTGATTATCTTGGGTTATTTGGGTGTCCCCAAAAGTAATCTAAAGTGTCCTTATAAGAGGAAGAGAGAGATTTCGTCAGAGAAGAAGGCAATGTGTAGACTGAAGCAAGATGCTATGCCTCTCCAAGAAGGGGCATGAGCCAAGGAACACAACTTTAGAAGTTAGAAAATGCAAGCGAGTGTGGCCCTACAATTGCCTTGATCTCAACCCATTGAAATTAACTTCAGACTTCTGGCCTCCAGAAGTTTAAAAGAATAAATGTGTGCTGCTGTAAAGCACCAAGTTTGTGGTAGTTTGTTACACAGCTTTAGGAAACTAATATAGCACTTGCCAGGTTTATCTTTTTAAAAAAGCTTTGGCTTAACATTAAACAACAGTCAATTCTTACTATTTCACCAGTATTCGTGTGCAACTAAAAATAATCTTTATCTTAAACCAGAAGTATTATCACTAACATACTCTCATTTCTCACTATAATGTACAAAAAGTTGAAGTAAAGCCAGCCACCTTGTCAATGTTAACTTCACAGCAGACAAACTACCTGGCTTACAGTTCAAACAGAATGAAAAGGCAAGGTATAGGCTGCTGTGAACATTTTGTCCTAGGAAATAGTCATGGGCTCCTCGGGATTAAGTTTAATAAGTAGCAAAGAGCCTACAGATATTTAGAACAGTGTTAAAGACAAACAGAGGCCCTATTTATGAAGTCCCAACAATAACAAACAGTTTGCAAGAACCATTTATAAATTCTTGCGTACACCTGTTCTGAAAGTAGAGATCATTTCCAATCTTCAAAAAAAAAAAAAAAAAAGTCCTGTTATTCTTCAAAATGCGTCTGAGGCAAATGTGAACTGGAACGACTTGGTGTCGATGCGCAGCTCTTTGCCATTTACTATTAGGGATTATAATTCCCCGTCTTCTTCCACTTCCACCTTCTCTTGGCCATTCTCAATGACCCTCTTGGTAATGATTTTTTTGCCATTAACTATTTCGGTGGAAGTACACATGGATTTGAAGTTGCCGGTCCCACCGCTACTGCAGGACATGGAGAAGGAAGAAAGGCCCCCATTTCCCAGGGAACCAAAGGAAGACAATCCTGTATCAAAAGAAGAAAATTCACCCCCAAAAGCTGGAAATTCAGTGAAGGTGGAGAAAAGGGATGGGGACCCTCTACTTCTGCTTTCCCAGAAACTCCTCTGACCACCAAAAATGTTCTCCAGCGGGTCTCCGAAGAAGTCAAATGAAAACGGGTCCCTGCCACCAAAAAACTCCCTGAAGACATCGGCGGGGTCGCGGAAGGCAAAGACAGATTCGAAGGGGTCCTCGAAGGGCCCGCTGCAGCCGCCACCATTGGCTCCTACTTCACCGTACCGGTCGTAAACGTCCCGTTTCTTGGCGTCTGACAACACTTCGAACGCCTCAGCCACCTGTTTGAATTTCTTCTCCGCTTCCTCCTTGTTCTCAGGATTTTTGTCGGGGTGCCACTTGAGCGCCAGCTTGCGGTACGCCTTCTTGATGGCCGAGGCCGAGGCCTGCCGGGGCACGCCCAGCACCTCGTAGTAGTCCACCATGATGGACGGCAGGGTCACAAGCCGGGGGCGGGGGCCCAGCGGGGCCTCCCCGGCTCTTGCAGGGCTGAAGCCACGACGACCACCTGCTGCTGGCAGCCCCGGGGTCTCAGGCCAGACTGCGCCCTGCGTCTCAGCTTCCTGGGCTGGGGCGCCCCTTGTGACGCAACCCCGTCTCATTGGTGGGGTGCCCCTCCTGACGCAACACCATCTCATTAGTGGGGCGTCCCTTATGACGCAGCCCCGTCTCATTGGTGGCGCACCTGTCGTGACGCAACACCATCTCATTGGTCAGGGCCAACTTCAGTTCTGCATCCCAGAATGCAGTGCTCCCAGGGTTGGTCTATGGGCTGCTCTAAGACGCCCACCCGCCCCACCCACCCCAAGCGGCCCCGCCGGCCCTGGCCCCAATCGGACCTGTGGTTTCGGGAAACAGCAGGTAAAGGAGCGCTGAGGCGAAGTGGGTGCCGTTACTCCCGCTGGCTTCGAAAATGTTTTTTTTTTTTTATTAATTAAAAAAAATTAACTAACACAACATTTAGAAATCATTCCATTCTACATATGCAATCAGTAATTCTTAATATCCTCATATAAATGTATGATCATCATTTCTTAGTACATTTGCATTGATTTAGAAAAAGAAATAGCAAGACAACAGAAAAAGAAATAAAATGATAATCTAGAGAAAAAAATAAAAAATACAAAAAGTATATATAAAAAAACAAAAAAACAACAACAAAAAAGCTATAGCTCAGGGCGGGCCGCGGTGGCTCAGCGGGCAAAGTGCTTGCCTGCTATGCCGGAGGACCTCGGTTCGATTCCCGGCCCCAGCCCATGTAACAAAAACGGAGAAACAGAATACAATAAAACAAGAAAATGTTTAAAAATGTTTCCCTTTCTTCCTTCCTTCCTTCCTTCTATCCTTCCTTCCTTCTCTCTGTCTTTCCTTTAAAAAAAAAAAAAAAAAAAAAAAAAAAAAAAAAAAAAAAGCTATAGCTCAGATGCAGCTTCATTCAGTGTTTTAACATAATTACATTACAATTAGGTAGTATTGTGCTGTCCATTTTTGAGTTTTTGTATCTAGTCCTGTTGCACAGTCTGTATCCCTTCAGCTCCAATTACCCATTATCTTACCCTATTTCTAACTCCTGATGGTCTCTGTTACCAATGACATATTCCGAGTTTATTCTCTAATGTCGGTTCACATCGGTGGGACCATACAGTATTTGTCCTTTAGTTTTTGGCTAGACTCACTCAGCATAATGTTCTCTAGGTCCATCCATGTTATTACATGCTTCATAAGTTTATTCTGTCTTAAAGCTGCATAATATTCCATCATATGTATATACCACAGTTTGTTTAGCCACTCGTCTGTTGATGGACATTTTGGCTGTTTCCATCTCTTTGCAATTGTAAATAATGCTGCAATAAACATTGGTGTGCAAATGTCCGTTTGTATCTTTGCCCTTAAGTCCTTTGAGTAGATACCTAGCAATGGTATTGCTGGGTCCTATGGCAATTCTATATTCAGTTTTTTGAGGAACCGCCAAACTGCCTTCCACAGTGGTTGCACCATTTGACATTCCCACCAACAGTGGATAAGTGTGCCTCTTTCTCCGCATCCTCTCCAGCACTTGTCATTTTCTGTTTTGTTGATAATGGCCATTCTGGTGGGTGTGAGATGATATCTCATTGTGGTTTTGATTTGCATTTCTCTAATGGCCAGGGACATTGAGCATCTCTTCATGTGCCTTTTGGCCATTTGTATTTCCTCTTCTGGTAGGTGTCTGTTCAAGTCTTTTTCCTATTTTGTAACTGGGTTGGCTGTCTTTTTGTTGTTGAGTTGAACAATCTCTTTATAAATTCTGGATACTAGACCTTTATCCGATATGTCATTTCCAAATATTGTCTCCCATTGTGTAGGCTGTCTTTCTACTTTCTTGATGAAGTTCTTTGATGCACAAAAGTGTTTAATTTTGAGGAGCTCCCATTTATTTATTTCTTTCTTCAGTGCTCTTGCTTTAGGTTTAAGGTCCATAAAACCGCCTCCAATTGTAAGTTTCATAAGATATCTCCCTACATTTTCCTCTAACTGTTTTATGGTCTTAGACCTAATGTTTAGATCTTTGATCCATTTTGAGTTAACTTTTGTATAGGGTGTGAGATACGGGTCCTCTTTCATTCTTTTGCATATGGATATCCAGTTCTCTAGGCACCATTTATTGAAGAGACTGTTCTGTCCCAGGTGAGTTGGCTTGACTGCCTTACCAAAGATCAAATGTCCATAGATGAGAGGGTCTATATCTGAGCACTCTATTCAATTCCATCGATCGATATATCTATCTTTATGCCAATACCATGCTGTTTTGACCACTGTGGCTTCATAATATGCCTTAAAGTCCGGCAGCGTGAGACCTCCATCTTCGTTTTTTTTCCTCAAGATGTTTTTAGCAATTCGGGGCACCCTGTCCTTCCAGATAAATTTGCTTATTGGTTTTTCTATTTCTGAAAAATAAGTTGTTGGGATTTTGATTGGTATTGCATTGAATCTGTAAATCAGTTTGGTAGGATTGACATCTTAACTATATTTAGTCTTCCAATCCATGAACACGGTATGCCCTTCCATCTATTCAGGTCTTCTGTGATTTCTTTGAACAGTTTTTTGTAGTTTTCTTTGTATAGGTCTTTTGTCTCTTTAGTTAAATTTATTCCTAGGTATTTTATTCTTTTAGTTGCAATTGTAAATGGAATTCATTTCTTGATTTCCCCCTCAGCTTGTTCATTGCTAGTGTATAGAAATGCTACAGATTTCTGAATGTTGATCTTGTAACCTGCTACTTTGCTGTACTCATTTATTAGCTCTAGTAGTTTTGCTGTGGATTTTTCCGGGTTTTCGACGTATAGTATCATATTGTCTGCAAACAGTGATAGTTTTACTTCTTCCTTTCCAATTTTGATGCCTTGTATTTCTTTTTCTTGTCTAATTGCTCTGGCTAGAACCTCCAACACGATGTTGAATAATACTGGTGATAATGGACATCCTTGTCTTGTTCCTGATCTTAGGGGGAAAGATTTCAATTTTCCCCATTGAGGATGATATTAGCTGTGGGTTTTTCATATATTCCCTCTATCATTTTAAGGAAGTTCCCTTGTATTCCTATCTTTTGAAGTGTTTTCAACAGGAAAGGATGTTGAATCTTGTCGAATGCCTTCTCTGCATCAATTGAGATGATCATGTGATTTTTCTGCTTTGATTTGTTGATATGGTGTATTACATTAATTGATTTTCTTATGTTGAACCATCCTTGCATACCTGGGATGAATCCTACTTGGTCATGATGTATAATTCTTTTAATGTGTTGCTGGATTCGATTTGCTAGAATTTTGTTGAGGATTTTTGCATCTATATTCATTAGAGAGATTGGTCTGTAGTTTTCTTTTTTTGTAATATCTTTGCCTGGTTTTGGTATGAGGGTGATGTTGGCTTCATAGAATGAATTAGGTAGCTTTCCCTCCACTTTGATTTTTTTGAAGAGTTTGAGCAGAGTTGGTACTAATTCTTTCTGGAATGTTTGGTAGAATTCACATGTGAAGCCGTCTGGTCCTGGACTTTTCTTTTTGGGAAGCTTTTCAATGACTGATTCAATTTCTTTACTTGTGATTGGTTTGTTGAGGTCATCTATTTCTTCTTGAGTCAAAGTTGGTTGTTCATGCCTTTCCAGGAACCCGTCCATTTCATCTAAATTTTTGTATTTATTAGCGTAAAGTTGTTCATAGTATCCTGTTATTACCTCCTTTATTTCTGTGAGGTCAGTAGTTATGTCTTCTCTTCCATTTCTGATCTTATTTATTTGCATCCTCTCTCTTCTTCTTTTTGTCAATGTTGATAAGTGCCCATCAATCTTATTGATTTTCTCATAGAACCAACTTCTGGTCTTATTGATTTTCTCTATTGTTTTCATGTTCTCAATTTCATTTATTTCTGCTCTAATCTTTGTTATTTCTTTCCTTTTGCTTGCTTTGGGGTTAGTTTGCTGTTCTTTCTCCAGTTCTTCCAAGTGGACAGTTAATTCCTGCATTTTTGCCTTTTCTTCTTTTCTGATATAGGCATTTAGGGCAATAAATTTCCCTCTTAGCACTGCCTTTGCTGCGTCCCATAGGTTTTGATATGTTGTGTTTTCATTTTCATTCGCCTTGAGATATTTACTAATTTCTCTTGCAATTTCTTCCTTGACCCACTCGTTATTTAAGAGTGTGTTGTTCAGCCTCCATGTATTTGTGAATTTTCTGGCACTCCACCTATTATTGATTTCCAACTTCATTCCTTTATGATCCGAGAAAGTGTTGTGTATAATTTCAATCTTTTTAAATTTGTTAAGACTTGCTTTGTGACCTAGCATATGGTGTATCTTTGAGAATGATCCATGAGCACTTGAGAAAAAGGTGTATCCTGCTGTTGTGGTGTGTAATGTCCTATAAATGTCTATTAAGTCTAGCTCATTTATTGTAATATTCAAATTCTCTATTTCTTTATTGATTCTCTCTCTAGAGGTTCTGTCCATCGATGAGAGTGGCGAATTGAAGTCTCCAACTATTATGGTAGATGTGTCTATTTTCCTTTTCAGTGATTGCAGTGTATTCCTCATGTATTTTGGGGCATTCTGGTTCGGTGCATAAATATTTATGATTGTTATGTCTTCTTGTTTAATTGTTCCTTTTATTAGTAGATAGTATCCTTCTTTGTCTCTTTTAACTGTTTTACATTTGAAGTTTAATTTGTTGGATATTAGTATAGCTACTCCTGCTCTTTTCTGGTTGTTATTTGCATGAAATATCTTTTCCCAACCTTTCACTTTCAACCTATGTTTATCTTTGGGTCTAAGATGTGTTTCCTGTAGACAGCATATAGAAGGATCCTGTTTTTTAATCCATTCTGCCAGTCTATGTCTTTTGATTGGGGAATTCAGTCCATTAACATTTAGTGTTATTACTGTTTGGGTAATACTTTCCTCTACCATTTTGCCTTTTATATTATATATATCATATCTGATTTTCCTTCTTTCTACACTCTTCTCCATACCTCTCTCTTCTGTCTTTTCATATCTGACTCTAGTGCTCCCTTTAGTATTTCTTGCAGAGCTGGTCTCTTGGTCACAAATTCTCTCAGTGACTTTTTGTCTGAAAATGTTTTAATTTCTCCCTCATTTTTGAAGGACAATTTTACTGGATATAGAAGTCTTGGTTGGCAGTTTTTCTCTTTTAGTAATTTAAATATATCATCCCACTGTCTTCTAGCTTCCATGGTTTCTGCTGAGAAATCTACACATAGTCTTTTGGGTTTCTCTTGTATGTGATGGATTGTTTTTCTCTTGCTGCTTTCAAGATCCTCTCTTTCTCTTTGACCTCTGACATTCTAACTAGTAAGTGTCTTGGAGAACACCTATTTGGATCTATTCTCTTTGGGGTGCGCTGCACTTCTTGGATCTGTAATTTTAGGTCTTTCATAAGAGTTGGGAAATTTTCAGTGATAATTTCTTCCATTAGTTTTTCTCCTCCTTTTCCCTTCTCTTCTCCTTCTGGGACACCCACAACACGTATATTTGTGCGCTTCATATTATCATTCAATTCCCTGAGCCCCTGCTCAAATTTTTCCATTCTTTTCCCTATAGTTTCTGTTTCTTTTTGGATTTCAGATGTTCCATCCTCCAGTTCACTAATTCTAGCCTCTGTCTCTTTAAATCTACCATTGTAGGCTTCCATTGTTTTTTCATCTCTTCTACTGTGTCTTTCAATCCCATAAGTTCTGTAATTTGTTTTTTCAGACTTTCCATTTCTTCTTTTTGTTCATCCCATGCCTTCTTCATGTCCTCCCTCAATTTATTGATTTGGTTTTTGAAGAGGTTTTCCATTTCTGTTCATATATTCAGAATTAGTTGTCTCAGCTCCTGTATCTCATTTGAGCTATTGGTTTGTTCCTTTAGCTGGGCCATATCTTCAATTTTCCTTGTGTTATCTGTTATTTTTGCTGGTGTCTGGGCATTTAATCAGATTTCCCTGAGTCTGGGACCCTGCAGGTTGAAAGACTTTCCTGTGAAGTCTCTGGGCTCTGTTTTTCTTATCCTGCCCAGTATGTGGTGCTTGTCTGTCTGTGGGTCCCACCAGCAAAAGATGTTGTGGCTCCTTTAACTTTGGAAGACTCTCGCTGCTGGGTGTGTGGTGGAGACAGAGGAAAGGTTGTAGGTTGGTTTTAATGGCTTCAAATTGTGAAGTCCTGGGATCTGAATTCCTTGAGAGAGGGATTCCACCTGAGTTGCGTTTCACCCCTCCCGCAGGGAAGGTTCAGGTGGTAGAGAGCCCTGAAAGCAGCCTGTTTCTGCGTTTGGGGCAGTTGCAACCTGTGTAATCCCAGCGCTGAGCCCAGAGGCAATGAAGCCTCCATAGAAACAGCTGCAGAAGGCTCTGTTTCACCCCCTTTCCTCTTTTTCATTTAGCCCAATCGGCAACTTCCACCTTGATCAGTTTCACCTGAGCTGAGGACCTATTTTTAGTAGTCAGAAGTTGTTCATTAATGCCACTATTGGTGTTAGGTTGGGCTCAGTCTCTACTACTGTTGGAGACTCTTTCCTTTTCCTCCGGGAAGTCGCCTGTGGGGGAGGGGCGCCAGCCACCACAGCTTGGGGAAATCGCTGTTCCGAGGCTCCCAGCCGGCCCGTGAAACCGCGTGTGTGGAAGGGGCTCCGGTCGCTGGCCGCCACGGCTTGGGGAACCGCCGATCCGAGACTCCCAGCTGGCCCGTGAAGCCACGTGTGTGGAAGGGGCTCCGGTCGCCGGCCACCGTGGCTTGGGGAACCGCCGAGCCGAGACTCCCAGCCGGCCCGTGAAGCCACGTGTGTGGAAGGGGCTCCGGTCGCCGGCCACCGCGGTCTGGGGAAGCGCATGCCTCTCGGGGACCTCACCACAGTGGAGTCTCTTAGCTGGTCCAGCCGGTCCAGAATGGGGTACACTGTGTGTCTGGTCTCTGTCGTGGCTCCGGGAGCTGTTCTGTACTGTTTCTAGTTCTTTAGTAGTTGTTCTGGAGGAGGAACTAAGACCCGCGTGCCTTAATAAGCCGCCATCTTCTCCAGAACTCTCAGCTATTCTTAATCATACTTGCACAGTGATAATTTTAGAGGTGGGGAATATTCTAGTTATCTAAGACCAAGTCTGAGAAATGTTACTCATAAAATTACAAGAAAAAAATCAACATCATCCAAAGGTTCACAGATTACTTAGCTATCTTTATTGCCACATAATTGTCCAAAAAATGTTCATTCAAATGAACAATAACAACAAAACATCTTAAAACAGTCACTTCAGTGGCCATATATAGATTAGGCCATAAGTTACTTGAACAAAATAATCCTTACTCTGTCAAGGAGATTCATGACTCCTTAAATAGGAGAAAAGCAAAAACTACAACAAAAAATCAAGGGTATTATGGGCTAAATTATGCCCCCCAGAAAGGTGTGTTCAAGCCCATAAATGTAACCCCATTTGAAAATGGATCTTTGACTAAGAGATTAGTTAAAATGAGGCCTAAGCGGTTAGGGTGAGCCTTAATCCAATATGACTATCGCCCCTAAAGGAAGGGAGAGGAGTCTGGGAAGACGGCCATGAGAAGACAGAGGAGGCAGAGGGTTGCATCGACAAGCCAAAGAATGCCAAGGACTACTGGCAAATACCAGAAGCTAGAAGAGACAAGGAAAGACTCTCCCCTGCAGGTCTAAGGTGGAGCAAGTTTCTGCTGACGTGGTGATTTTGGACTTCTAGCCTCCAGAACTGCGAGACAATAAATTTCTGTTGATTTAAGCCATCTAGTTTGTGGTACTTTGCCATTGCAATCCTAGGAAACTAATCTAGAATTAGTCAATTATTAGTAGAATAGCTCAGAAACTGTAGTCCATGCTCCATGTCAGAGTAATCCAGGTGCAGAGCCTTGACATTTTAGGGGTATGCAAAGCTTGGTGCAGCCTGCCCACGCCAAGGCTGTCTCTAAGGCCAGGGCAGTGACTGTCAGAAGGAAAGGCAGAAAGCCATGGCCTTATCTTTGGTTGCTTCCTTAGAAAGATCTCCTAACAAGGACCCACTCATCTCTTACAATTCTACATATGACTCGCTCTCCTCACTGATTCACTCCAGGGCTCATCTTTAACCCACAGACGCTCACCTGCTGAAATAGCCCCAAGGCCAAAAACTCAAAAAAAAAAAATATATATATATATATATACATATTTTAATTATATATATATATATATAAAGATGGAAAATAAATGCACCTGAGGCCCCCAAGGACTAATGCCATAAAACTGTCACCCTTTCCCACCAAACACCATTTCACCCTCTCACTCAATGTGCAACTGTGGCCTGTTCACACTGCATATGGCTAAAGACACAAAATGCCTCTGTTCAAAACTTCCACAGTGCGTCTGGACCCGGCGGCTGCTGCACTGTTCACTCCTTAGTTTTGGCTAAAATAAGGCCTACACTGAGGCTCAGAAGATTTCAAATACGGGTTCCAATTTGCAGCTGACTTATTAACATGTGGCCTGAGCAGAATATTCTTTAAAAATCTGAAATGCCAAAAGAACTCCACTCTCTCTGTTATCTTTAGTCCTGTCAACATTTTAAACCAAACAAACGGAAAGGGGTCTGTTACAGATGAAAAGGCCTTCAGGCCAGCAGTCCCTCGTCTCTCCCAGGAGCCCTTCTCAATAGTTAAAGCTCATGTTCAGGTTATGCTTTGTACTCTGAACACAATGAACAAGGCCCTTTAATCTGTTTTCTTCTCTTCAACAGAGAAGAAGAAGTTGCTCTGGCTCCATCCATTTTACAATATTCTGAGTTAATGCTTACGGACTAGTTATTAAATTGCCTTTCTTTTGTTTTCCTTGGCTGAGTCACATCATTTCAGTGATTCATTTGAAAAGAACGTATAGAATAAATGTCTAAAACACTAAAAGGAACCAAAAGAGGAGAGAGACAACATGGTTTCTATCTTTAAGGAACTAAGAATATTGCTATGGAGGGAAAGAGCATAAAAAGTACAAACAGACTGCAATTAAGTTTTGAAGGGAGTAGCTTAAACAATAAGTGCCAAAGTAGTAAGGGAAACGAGGTACAGAGGAGAGATGGGGCAGTGCAGGGGGGGAGGGGAGGGGAGGGGAGGGTTCCTTGGAAGAGCTGGGGGAGGAGCTGGGTCTGGGTGAAGGGGGAGGGTCCGTCAGAGAAGAGCTCGTTGACCTTTTTGGTACAATGCACCCTACAGTCAGTCTGAAGCCTATGCTTTTCTCAGTGCAGTATTCAAAAATACATAAAATATATAGGCTCACAGAGGAAACGGATTGCAGTACCTCTGCTATTAACGCTTGTTTTGAAAGCGTGAATTCATCCCAGTATGACTGATACATGAGGGAACAATTTGAGCACAACACAGATTTCAGGTTTTCTTAACCACTAGCCTGCCCACGACAACCACGAGATGAACAAAACAACTGCACCCAGCTGAAGCAAACTGCATAGGAATATACAAAACACACACGCCCACATCTCCAACACCTACCAGCCACCTCGGTTCCCCATCTGGGTTGTGAGCTGCACCCATCTCCATCTGGTGTTACACCTTTCCGTCTGATTTCGGATCACCCTTCTTCCACCACTTCACAAGAACTCCCAAGCTGCAGCCCTTCTCTTCCGAGCTTCAGCAAGCAAACTGCAGGTCTTTGTCAAGGCGCGGTACCATATTTATTGTAGTTATTGATATATTTCTTAACCATTTAACACACGCAAAACTGTGCTATCGTTTTTATTGTGTTCCTACCTTCTCTTTAAATGTGTAACTGACAAAGTTTTGAGTGGCATGCCCCAACTCCATTTTTTCCCATGAGCCTTGTATTGTGCGATTTTGCACAGTAGAGTGATTTTTTTTTTTTTTGACATGGGCAGGGACCAGGAATCGAACCCGGGTCCTCTGGCATGGCAGGCAAGCGTTCTTGCCTGCTGAGCCACCGTGGCCCACCCTAGAGTGATTCTTAAGAAACATGTATGTTGCAGTATAGCAGGACTGACATGGTATATTTTTAACGTTTTAAAAACAAATTTGCATTATAGTAATATATATGCTTCTTTATTAACATATTAAATAATAAGATTTAGCAGCTGGCCAAATAAGTCACTACAATTTCAAAGTAGTATGAACATAAATGATAAAGATCTGTCACTGTAATGTGACATGAAAATTAATGACAAAGTCACAAGCAGGTACTACTAGTATTCCTGTGGCTGGCTGTCGCCATTCATAATTAAAGCTATTTATAATTTTGGTTTTTGAGATTAGTAACAGCAACAATCTATTTTTCCCCAGCCAGGTTCATTGATGCCCTGACTTCCTTCTATCCCTCAGTTTAAAAATCTCTGATATAGACACAGTAGAGGATAAAAAATTCCCATCAAAGAAACTGAAATATGCAAGAGGATACTGTGATATGAACTATCTTGCTGGAACCAATAATTTATGGTGGAGAAGAAAAGAGGGGAGAGGAAGAGGAAGGATGAAGACATACGGAAAGACAGAACAAATCACACACCAATACCAAGTCCAGATATGATTTCCTCATGACTTTTACATGGAAGAGTGTTATGCCTCCGAGGTCATAGGACTTTGTGTCCTAACCACAATGTTGAGTCACTGAGTCACACTCGTGTCATTATTACACAGCCTTTGTCTGGATGTAGTCATTCCTTCCCAGTATGCACTTGGGATGCATGCTTTTTCTCCTCTGAGTATGATATAATGCCAAGATTGATGTAAATTTTTATGTTGTCTGAAGATCTTCCCAATTTTATCCTCCTGAAGACTTAGTGATGTAAACATGTCCTGTATCCATCACAAAAGGCCAATTCTGATCATTCATTCAAACCAATTGATTAATAACATCCTAAGGAAAGCAGCTTCTGATCAGATAATGCAACCCTGCCCAGCTTCCAGTGACCCTACCTAATAATTGCCATCTTCCCATTTGAGTAGCTAATAATATTAACCTGCTCATCTAATCAGTTTGTAGGGGGAAACAGAATAATTACTATAAATCAAATTAAAGATCTTAAGCAAAGTTCATGGCAGGTACCCCAGCAGCCATCAGGAAAACATTGGTAAACATCAAACTCTCTAAGACATTTCCTGTGCTAACTCTATGCCAGGCCCTGCCACCAGGCTTATACAAGACATGTCTTCAGGTTCCCCATTTGCAGAGTCCTTAATTGCTGTACCATTGCAGACACTGTCACCAGTTTAAGAGACACATGCTCAGGACACCTGAGCCACTGCCCCAGCAGGCTGCTAAGTCAACTGAGATGTTGTGATGGAAAGAATTCTGAAGGGGAGGAAGCTGGTTCTCTTGCTCACGCTTCAGTTATGCAGTGGTTTCAAGGCTTCCCAAACAAACATAAAAGGAAAAGGACGAATTAATGGGACTCTGAACTTCCCATCCCTGTTTCGGTCAGGGTCATTTTGCTTTCATCTGTTTTATAGTTATGCATTCCATATCATCTTTTTTTTGTCTTCAGTTAAATTTATTTCTAAATGTTTTATTCTTTTTTTATTAATTAAAAAAAAGATTAACTAACACAACATTTAGAAATCATTCCATTCTACATATGCAATCAGTAATTCTTAATATCATCACATAGATGTATGATCATCATTTCTTAGTACATTTGCATCGATTTAGAAAAAGAAATAGCAAGACAACAGAAAAAGAAATAAAATGATAATATAGAGAAAAAAATAAAAATACAAAATACAAAAAATATATATAAAAAAACACACAAACAAACAAAAAAACTGCTCAGATGCAGCTTCATTCAGTGTTTTAACATAATTACATTACAATTAGGTAGTATTGTGCCATATCATCTTAAACATAAAGTTCATTTACAAGCAAATAAAAGTTTGAAGACTGAAGAGGCTAACCTCCAACGTTCTGCATCCTAGGGCTCTAAAGGTGAGTGCAAGGCCCACCAAAAGCCTGTCCTGTGGTCACAGAAGAGTAGACCACAACGTCTATGCAAGAAGATTTGCCTACCCCAAATCATCTCCTTTCCATGCGCCTCAAAATCTTTCCTCACACTTTGGGCTGTAGATTTTTTTTGTAAATCATTAATTAATAGCATGAACATATTAAATTACTTTTACCTATGAGCTCAGTTTCTCAGCACAGTCATTCAGGCAGGGCTCAGACAGAGGCAGGAGGTGGCCACCCCGGCAGGTTAACTTTAATGAGCTAGAAGAAGAATGAAGAAGAAATACAGGCTTGAGGCTCTACCACTCAGACCAAACACCAAGGAGACTTGTTTCCAAGTAACTGTGCTGCCAACTTTGCTTTACAAAAGAGAGGTAAGTCTCCTCTGATGTATAAACAAATGACTTGTTCAAAGTCTTCCAAAATAAATCAGTCTCTTATGCAAAGTAAGAAGCAAGCACTTAGGAACTATTTTTTTTTTTTGGCTTTGCTGAGCAAGCTCTTTTGTCCCAATAATGTGGTGATAAACTAGAAGCCATTTATTTTGGTCATTACCAGTTTGAATCAGGAGAGTACGTTACTACAAGTATGGCTTTATTTCATGGCTACTCTGAGGAAGAGCAGGCACCAAACTCTTCGATACCTCAGGAAAAGTCCATTTCTTAAGGGTGGAACTCTAACATATTCTTTACTGGTTCCACAGAATTCTTTTCACCTATTTCCGAGTACCTAATTATTTCCCAGGTTGTACTCCTCCACCACACAGCTGGGCAGCAAGCGGCCCTGATAGAAACTTACATTAGTTTACAAATTAGAACACTGAGAACCCTGGTCTTCAAAGCAGTCTTGCATATTTTATTCAGGTACAAGCTAGTAAATTTCTCATTTCCTCCCCAAACCTCATTTCCTCCCCTTTTAGGTTGTCCCTGGGAGTCTAAACGGTGGGGTGATGCTACTGAAGAGTCAGGATGTCTTGTATTTTCCTCCCCCTTCTTTCCTCTGTCTGCCAATTTCATACTTCACCTCAATTGTAATCCCCACACTGGCAATGCCCAGTCTAAGTAGGGTTGACAGATAAAATACAAGATGCCCAGTTATATTTGGATTTCATACAACCAGTGAATAATTTTTAGTATAAGCATGTATTGTCTTAATTTGCTAAAAATCTGGCAACTTTATTCCTAAATCTAAATCCATATCCATTTTTTTCTCCCCCCAAATGAATAAAGCATTGTCATAGAAAGTTTGTCATAAATACTACTATGCCAACTGCTTAAAATAAAATTCATTTATCAGTGAGTGCTAGAAGCTCAGGTGTGGGGAGAGGTTAGCTACAAAGGGTCATGAGATAATTGGGAGGGGGGATGATAAAACTGCCTTATAGCATGACTCTGGTAATCATTATATGGCTATACATTTGTCAAAACATATAGAGCTGTACAACAAAAAGGGCAAATTTTGCTGTAAGTAAATTAGACCTAAATAAACCTGGCTTTCCAAAGGGAAAAAATAAATGTATACTACCCAATCTCGGATGGGCTTCACACCTTTCAGGTATCATTTTAGTGCCTCCTGGTTAACACCAGAGTGCATGTCCTATAACATGCTTTTCCAAATTGTTTTTGTCCTCCCCAAGCCCACAATTCCAACACCACATCCCTCTGCAAATTGATTCGTTCCCTCATACAACAAACATCTCCTACTGATTGTATCTGTGCAAGACTCTGGGAGTACAAAGAGGAAAATAGAGTTCCTGCATGAAGGTCACACACTGGCTAGTGGGCAAAGTGAAATGGATGAAAGCAAACAACAACAACAAAAACAGACTCAAAATGTGAAAAAATGTACAACGGGTCATTACAAGATGTACTAAACTGCAGAACAGCAAGCACTAGACTCTCTTTGATAACTCAGGAAAAGTTCAAAATGTTCAGCCTTGGAAGTAAGGAGTTCCACGTTTAGATACAGGAGGACGAGTTGCCAGGGGAAAAACAGCAGGTGATAAGCTGAAGAGGCGAGTCAGTACAAACCCTGAAAGCCCCTGCCCTTCGCACGCTCATCAGCATTCTTGCTTGTGTAACAGAAATGGACGCTGGCTGGCTGAAGCAGAAATAGGGACTCGACTGGAAGGAAATGCTCTTTCACAGTAGTGGGAAGCTGGAGCACCACGCATGGCAAAAACCCAGGGCACGCTGACTGCCAAGGAACACCAAGCACCACCACCACCCCAAGAAAGATTAATGGCTGGGCCGCTGGTGCTGCCGCCCCCGAAACCAATGGGCCTCCCCACCACAGCCACCAGCCATAGACCCGAACTGCCACTGACACCTCACCCGCCCGGTCCAGAGGCAGAGCTGGGCAGAGAGCCTGATTGGCTGAGCCGGGTCACGTGACGGTGCGCAGCCCCGCCCCGCGGCCAGGGCGCTGGGGGAGGTAAGACCCGTGTCCCCCGCGGTCACCTACCACGGTGACTGCCCAGACTGAGAAAAGGGTCAAACCCCAGGCAGTCCAGAAGCGACACCTGCCAAACTGCGTCTCGTCTTAGCATAGCATCCAGGGCCTGTTATAGTTTGGCGTGCCTTCTGACACTGATCCCCCCCACCTCCTCATCCAGGAAGAATATTGCTTCCTCTTCTCCGACTCGGTGGGTCTCATTTCATCTCACTTTCATAATGTCCCGTTTTCGACGGGATGGTATTCTCGGCTATCTTTGACTTGTCTTTGCAACCCCGTATGTGCTTTTGGAAGGTCGGTATTTCATCTTGTTCATCTGTCTTTCTGTCCCCCCTTGCGCCCCGCACAGAGCCTTCCCCAAACCAGCTGCCTGACACGCGTCTGGGAGCTGCATGGACGAGTTCCGGGGCCACGCAGCATGCACAGTTGGAAACATGCCTCCTTCGGTTGGCGGGATCCGATCTCTTGCACATCGGGCCTTTTATGCCAGTTCACCGAGTATCCTTGCTCTAAAGGCCTCTGCCTTGAATTAAGCCTCGGTAAGACCAGGCAGAACCAGCAAAGATGGTACCAGGGTGCGTGTGGTTTTGGAGCCGCCTAAGAACGAGTACACAGCATCGTTGAGGCCTGTGCTCAGCCCAGGGAATCCCGACTTACAGGGCCCTTTCTGATTTTGTATAAAAGCTAAACAAAAGAGTAGCATTATCAGCCATTGAAAAACTAAATAAATAAACCTGTAGAGCATCCTATTATTATTATTATTATTATTAATTTTCTAATCCAGGGGAAAGAAACAATGTATTTCGCTGGGCTCAGGGAAAAAAAGGGAATTACATTTGTGGAGTGGATAGTCCCCCCCACCCCCCCACCCCCGTCTGAATATAGAAATGTTTAAAGAAGTAGTAATGGGAATTTTATCTCAGGCCTCACATGTTTCCCTGGGACAATGGTCTCTCCTTTCAGCCGTGACTAGGACATGGTGAGGCTGTGATCCTCCCACCTCACGATTGCCTTCTTTCCTGAAGAGAAACAGAACAGGCCGCAGGGGCCCCTTCACGCCCCTTCACAAAGCAGTTAAGTACTTTTTAAAAAATCAAACATGTATCTCAAATACACTGTAATTTGTGGCCAAGATCAGTCTTTAATCACATAAAGCTTGCAGATTAAAGTGGCTATTAAACTGAGTTTCAGCTTTTATTCCAGATAAAAGGTATAATGAAAATTGTACGAAAACAAATGATAATAATATGGATTTCCATGCACGTGGTCCTCAGAAAGGGGCAAAAATAGCAGCCTTTGTTCTCCTGTACATCATAAAATGGAGAAAAAACTCCTTTCCCAGTCTTATATCTCTATGAGTTTTTATTCTGAACTTCTGTTATCACCCAGTTACTAAGTAAATGTGAGAGTACACGCCAGAGAACTGTTTTATTTTCACAAGTACCCCATAAAGAACCATATTGGCTGAAAGAAACGCAAAACTAAAGGGAAGTTAGACTCCCCTTTCATTATGTTCGACCATCTAGTGAGTCAGAGTGGTATCTTGAAATTGTTCTGAATGGAAAATTACTGTTTTGCTTTTTTGTTTGTTTGTTTTTTGCTGAATTCATGTCCCATGCTTCAGAAAACACTAAAAAGCAGAAAATTCTAGAGCCACAAAGGTCCGGGCATCTCACTGAACCCCTGTGGTTTTACAGGAGAGTAAACAGAGCGTGAAGTTATGGAGTGATCTCTCCCAGGGCCCACTAGCCCAGTGCTTCCGTGCTGTCCTCCCCTTTCCATCCTTGCCGTGTGACTGTTGTCCCTCCCTTTCCCAGCCCCATTCAAAAGAAGCCTTTGTGTTGAGAGTAGGGTTACAAGCAGCTGATTTAGGCTAACCCCAAGGTGGTACTAGAAGGAGTGGTAAGAGCTGTGGTCACTGTGATTCTTTCCAGGTTTAGAATTCTCATCACAAATTTCCCCTTTCACTCAAATCACCATTGCCCACCACCATTCTACTGGTGTTCTGAGTAACGGGTGCAAGGGTAGTTCAGTGGTAGAATTCTCACCTGCCATGTGGGAGACCTGGGTTGGAGACCCAGGTTCGATTCCTGGCCCATGTACTTCCCAAAACAAACAAACAAAAATTCAACAAAATGGTGCTGTAATAACAGTATACTCACACAGAAAAAGAATGAAATGTAATCCCCATCATACAGCATACAAAAAAAAATGTGGATAGCTAGATTAAAATTCCTGCAAGATCCTTAGAAGAACCAAAAGCCAAGGCCATTCACAACCCAACACAGCTCCTTGTTAGGTCTTAAGGCTGAGAGAGTTTTTACCAAACAAAGACAATGTGTTGCCACTAGCTCACCTTTAAAAGAAGCACTATACATCAGCTGTTCAAGAAAGTCACGTCCAAAACTAACCCAAAATAAGAAAGGACCCAAATAAGGATGCACAAAGTTCAAAACAATGCAGCAGCTTGAAAATGCTGTAGAGTATGCTTAGAGTTAACTTGCCAACCAAAAGTAGACTTATCAGCCTTTCAAATTCCACATCAATATTTCTTAATCAACATGATTTTAGTATCAAGGAAGAACCACAAGCAGCCCACTCAAGGTTCCCATATGTCTAACTTCTTTCTTTAGTTATCTGTTTTCCTGATTCTAGCAGACAAACAAATGCAAAACATAAAAAGATGTTTGCTTCTTTGGGACAAAGTAAAGGACCAATGTCATTTTCAATGTCTGCTTGTGAATGGGATGGGACATGGATATAACTCTGTGGTCACGGAAGGGAGAGTGAAAAAAAGGTGAGACTTAGTACTTGGGGGTTACGGTCCTGCATGATCAAATGACTCTTTCCTTTTCCTGGAGATCAATCTTCTCAGCTGTAAAATGGGGAGGTAAAGCAGATGCTCTGACATTTTGGTAATCTACAATTCTGAGTGTTCACATACTTAGTTTGCATTTACTTCTCTCCCTCTCCATTTATGCTTTATCATTTAATATTCACATTAAAATTCTGAAATTACCATGTAACAGTTAAGTGTGTGAGCTTTGACTCTGGCAGCTTGGCTATGTGACTTTGGGGAAGATGTGTAACCTTAAGCCTCGGTCTCTCGATCTTTAAAAGAGGTTACGTCTCTCAGGGTAATTCAAAGTCCTGACATCACATTATATGAGAGAATCCACCCACAGTGCTGGGAGCAGGGCCTGTCATGGAGAAAGCACCCAAAATCTCTTAGCTTTTTTTTTTCCTTTGCATGGCAGGCATCGGAAATCGAACCCAGGTCTCCGGCATGGCAGGCAAGAACTCTGCCACTGAGCCACCATGGCCAGCCCTATTATCTTGTATTATTACTTATTTGAGACCTGGACTTTAACTTGAAGAATATAACACTGGAGAAAACTAGACAACCCTCATCTCCTTGAGATCAATGCATGTTCTTTCTGAGAAGGAGTGTAATTGGAAAGCCAGTGTGAAAAAGACTAACAATATTTTAAAACCCAGAAAAGCTGCTATTTTTCATCCTGATAAAAATCTCTCAGGAGAGAAATTCCCTGGACTTAGAAAAATGCTACAACAAATAGTGTGTTCTCAAAAGGCAAGCAATTCTAGAGGGCACTTTGACAAAGACTTGTGAGTTATCTGGATGGAATAGTTGATCTAATGTCTATGCTTGAAAGAAGGCAGCTATCTGATTCTTCCTGTTGGGCCTGTTAAGGCAATTTGTCAAGATTTTAATCCTCTTAGATTCATTATTTTTAATGATAAGCATTTTAATCCTCTTAGATTCATTATTTTTAATGATGAGCTATGCCAAACACACACACACACACACACACACACACACACACACACACATTAAATATGTATTCTTTCGGCTTTGTAGAACACAGCTAAACTCAAGCCCAAAGGAACTAGAATATTCGGGGAAATCGTTAGTTTCAAAATTGTTAATTTAAAAATGAATCTGCAAGAGTCTCTCCCCAAAGGGTTATTAATTCTTATCATGCCCTCAGAACTGCTTGGAGTCTTTGGCACTTGCCATGACTCGGTTCTGGTCATCTGGGAGGTAGGTTTGGTCACTCCCACTAAACTCAGCACAGGGGAGACTGGAGTAGAAAAGTGAAGGAGGCACCTACAGTGTCCCTGCCTATGTAGACACTGCGAAATGCTTAAACGTCTAGCAACCTGAGCATGGCAGGGCCCAGAAAAGAAGAGGCTATGCCAGAAATAGCTTCCTGGCATCCACACATGCCCAAAATATATTCACAAGTATCAGTGATGATGTTGATGACAATGCTAGTGTTTATTGAGCATGTATTTGCCAAGATCATTCTAAATGTTTGAGATACAATACCTCCTATCATCCTCACCTCAACTCTCTGAGATAAGGGCATTTGCCAGTCTCAGGGCCAGTCCTCTCCCACCCCTGCCCTGCTCTGTATCACAGAGAGGTTGTGTTTGGTTGTAATGTCTGGGAAAGCCAGGGTATTACTCTGCTCTCTGTGCCTTGGGCAGCAAAGGGGTCTCCTCCTTGGCTCCATTTCTACCATTAATCCAGCTTTCTCCAGGTGACCTCAACCCCTGAACCTCAGTAACAATGTATCCAACAGAGTTTCCCTCCAGATTAGAGTTGGTAAAAACTTCCTGCCATTGCTAATAATTTGGGTCCTCCTGTCTTTTCATTTGACTTTTCAGCTCTTCCTTCACCTGTATAAACAATTTAATTCTTTCTATGTCAAATACTTATGTGGTTTATATTTTCTATTTTAGACCCTGACTAATATAGGACTTTCTTATTCTCATTTCACAGATAAGAAAATTGAGAGGTAGTTTACCCTAGATTACACAGATGGAAACTGGCAAATTTGGACCCTCTAGTTCTGAAGTCAAAACTCTTGGTCACTGCATTATATTGTCTCTTCTTAATGAGCTAATCGGAAAATATAAAGTTTGGAAGTATTTGAAGAGACTCCAACTACTCACTGCTTCAGGAACATTGACACTTCACATAACTATTACCTTCCTACTAATCATTTCCCAAAGGACATGGCGGGGGCGGGCGGGAGGGGGGTTCTGGGCTGTAATTTTAAGTCAATGGCGGTAGAGCAGTCCATTCATTAGTTGCGGTTCTCGACTTTTCCTAGGCACCTTATATTGTGTTGTTGCAAAGTGAATATATCCTGACCTTCCTTAACTGGGAAGCAGAAGATTTTGTCGATGGTGTATCAGGCAAATGTATTCATTTGACCACACTGCAGAAGTCATAAAGCCCTTCTGATTCCTCGCCCAGTACTTTTTTCTACAAAGCATTTCTCTTGAACTCTATACTATAACCTATTTAATGAAATGTTTATGCAGCTTTCACCAACTACTCACTCTTAGGACAAAAGCCACACAAGAAATAAATGCCATACATTGTTTAAACATGCGTACATGAATTTATACAATTTGAACTGATCACAATTTCTGGCCAAGATTTTCCGTATAAGGGAAGCTATTTAGTCAACTAAGAAAGAGACATTTTATATTTTTAATCTTCTGTAAAGAATTTTGACATAATTCCAACCACATTTTTATACAGTTGATTTGCTAAGAAAGGAATTTTAATAAATGTCTTCACCTTTAAAATACAATTCACAGGGGGCACAAGGGTAGTTCAGTGGTAGAATTCCCTCCTGCCATGTTGGAGACCCATGTTTGATTCCCGGTCCATGCACTTCCCAGAAAACAAATAAGCAAGCAAAACAAACAAAAATTCAACAAATGGTGCTGCAATAAGGGGATACTCACATGGAAAATTAATGAAATGTGACCCCCACCATACAGCATACACAGAAAAAAAATACATTTCACATACCCCCTCTAGAAAGGAATTCTATGAATTTTCTGATTATTAAAGTAATATAGGCATATTGTAGACAAAGTGAAAAGTACAGACGGTATAATGACGAAGGTAACAGTAATCTTCACATCCTAGAGAGCATGTCTGTTGACATTGTCTTGTTTCCTTCAAGTCTTTTTTATTTTATCCATGTATTTTTTACAGAGCTGAGAGCATACTATATATAATTTTACATTCAGTTTGTTAACAAATAATTAGCATTATATTAAGACGTGTTAACTAGTTGCATAAAACTGTATCAAATGGATCTGCCACAAACTATCTTATACCTATATTTGAACACTGGATGATGTCCTGCTTTCTGTTTTATGTAGTTCTTCAAAACATATTTTTGCCAAAATCTTTGATCAAATTTCAGATTTTCCCCTAGGCTAGATTCCTAAAATGGGATAAATTTCCTATAAGTGCGATTACTGGGACAAGGAGTAAATATGCTTACAATGTTTGAAACACATTACCAAATTGTTTTCCAGAACAATCTAAGTGATTTGGACACATTTCCATTTAAATGATAAAGTCACTGAGGTACTTCTGAAATAGATCATAGTCTATTTTTTTAATAGATCATAGTTAACAACCTTGTTTTTCTTAAAAAAAAAATCCAAGCTTATTCCCACTGTGTAAAATACAAACATACTAATTCAATTAAAAATTTAAATTTATGACTAACTATTGTTTTCTTCCACTTGTCATTTCCTTCCAATTTGTAATCTCATAAAAACAAAAAATGAAGGAGACATATGCAACATACACGTAATAGATTTTGAATTTGTCAGGATTTACCCTTTTTCATCAAGATGGTGATAATAATGAATGATCTTTTTCATTTGTCTCACACCTACCACCCTTTCTAAAGGAAATTCAACTAGAATGTCCTTCTTGGTGCTGAAGGACTCTGACAGCTTAGAGTATGCTAGAGGAAATGGCTCCTACTCATGACATTCTTATAGCAGGCTAAATAAAGCAATCCACTGCATGATTGTTCTGTAAACCTACAACTTCTCTAATAAAAAATAATAATAAATAAAACAGAAACAAACAAGAAACTAACAAAAGAAAATAATCTGTTGATATTCAGAAAGCAATGTGTAGAAAGGAAAACTATAATGTTCTCCCTATATTAGCCTGTAGAATTTTAGAAAAGTATTCATATACTGTTCTCTACTATCCCAAAGCACCATTATTTATAGCCTCTTATAAAAATGACTGGAAAATATGCCCAATCCATTTCCCACACTTCTGCAAAATTTAGAGCAAATTGCATCCTAATATTCATTGCTATGCCCAATCTACTGGACACCAGTCGTGACTCATGGTGAGATATTAAGTAGGGAATCAGGAGGTATATCACGTGGGCCCAGCGTTGACAATAACTGAGATCTCGGCAAGTCAGGCTCTCAGTTCATGTGTAAAATAAAGGGACTGGCTAAAGGATGCAGCTTTTTGTGCTCCAACATTCCATGGTTTTACTAAATCAGCACTTTGAGTCTTTAATAAAGCATTACTTTTTAATGCTTTTTTTTCTAGATCCTAGTTTCCCTTATCAATCAAATGTCAATGATGGTATTTTGTCAACTTTGGTAATCATGTGATGTAGAATAATTATTCCATCCATTTATTTTTTTCCACAAGCTTGTGTTACCTGGCACTGCTCTAGGTTCTGCACTAGAAGTGGTCATAGAGAGAGAAGGCCCCTACTCTCTTAGAGCTTCCATTCCAAACTGTGCACCGTTGACCAAATGGACCAACAAAATTATTTCAGACAGACAATCAGGGTGATGGGATAGCGTGATTGGGTGAGGGCAAAGCGTGCTACTTTCAGTAGGGCAGTCGAGGAATGTTTGAGCTGAGATTTGAATCATGCACAGGAGCCAGCATTGTCGAGAATGCAGGCAGAAGAAATGGCTTAGTGCAAAGACCCCAACGCAGGAATACGTTTGTCTAATTCTCAAAACATACAGACAACCAGTGTGGTTAGAATTTAATGAGCAAGGCAACGGGTGGCTAGGAGATAAGATCAGTAGGAGCCAGATCATGCAGAGATTTTTAGGACACAATACAAAAATTTTGGCTTTTAATCTAGGTGCAATGGAAAGTCATAGAAGGTTTCAAGCTAAGAACTGACATGATCTGATTTATATTTTAAAAGATCACTCTGGGTATAGTGTAGCAAATAGATAGCATATTTGATTTCCAGTAATATAGAAAAGACTCTGGCAATGTTGGAAATACTTTTGATGAGAAGCAATAAAAAATACTGGATAAAATATTTTTAAATATTTAAATACATATATGATGCACACGTGATTTAGAAAGAAAGAGAAACGCTCAGTAGTCAAAATCAATGAAAAAGCAACAATCTAAAGAATTATATGAAATACTAAAGCCAGCCTAGTAGCATTGGCCCATCTCTGATGACCTAAAATGTAAACCGTTGTAGATAAGCCAATTGCACAAGGGTCTGGAGCAGAATTAACACCCCTTTGTGGTCTCACAAAATCAGAGATGTGAGATACACTAAATACCATCTCTTCTCCCCCTGCTCCTCACCTGCCCACTTTAAAAAGGAAAGCTCAAAACCACAATGAGATATCATCTCACACCCACCAGAATGGCCATTATCAACAAAACAGAAAATGACAAGTGCTGGAGAGGATGCGGTGAAAGAGGCACACTTATCCACTGTTGGTGGGAATGTCAAATGGTGCAACCACTGTGGAAGGCAGTTTGGCGGTTCCTCAAAAAGCTGAATATAGAATTGCCATACGACCCAGCAATACCATTGCTGGGAATCTACTCAAAGGAATTAAGGGCAAAAACTCAAACGGACATTTGCACACCAATGTTTATAGCAGCGTTATTTATTTACAATTGCAAAGAGATGGAAACAGCCAAAATGTCCATCAACAGACGAGTGGCTAAACAAACTGTGGTATATACATACGATGAAATATTATGCAGCTTTAAGGCAGGATAAACTTATGAAGGATGTAATAACATGGATGGACCTAGAGAACATTATGCTGAGTGAGTCTAGCCAAAAACTAAAAGACAAATACTGTATGGTCCCAATGATGTGAATCGACACTCGAGAATAAACTTGGAATATGTCATTGGTAACAGAGTCCAGCAGGAGGTAGAAACAGGGTAAGATAATGGGTAATTGGAGCTGATGGAATACAGACTGTGCAATAGGACTAGATACAAAAACTCAAAAATGGACAGCACAATAATACCTAATTGTAAAGTAATCATGTTAAAACACTGAATGAAGCTGCATCCGAGCTATAGGTTTTTGTTTTGTTTTGTTTTGTTCTTACTATATTACTTTTATTTTTTTTCTCTATATTAACATTCTATATCTTTTTCGGTTATATTGCTAGTTCTTCTAAACCGATGCAAATGTACTAAGAGACGATGATCATGCATCTATGTGATGATGTTAAGAATTACTGATTGCATATGTAGAATGGTATGATTTCTAAAAAAAAAATGGACAGCACAATACTACCTAATTGTAATGTAATTATGTTAAAACACTGAATGAAGCTGCATCTGAGCTATAGTTGTTTTTTTCTTATATATTTTTGTATTTTTTATTTTTATTTTTATTTTTTCCCTATATTATCATTTTATTTCTTTTTCTGTTGTCTTGCTATTTCTTTTTCTAAATCGATGTATATGTACTAAGAAATGATGATCATACATCTATGTGATGATATTAAGAATTACTGATTGCATATGTAGAATGGAATGATTTCTAAATGTTGTGTTAGTTAATTAATAAAAAAAATGTACTAGGGGGCAGGCCATGGTGGCTTACTGGCAGAGTTCTAGCCTGCCATGCTGAAGACCTAGGAAAAAAAAAAAAAAAAAAAAAAGGAAAGCTGCTTTTTAACACCAAGAATCTTGTTCAATCCCCCTTCACACACACACACATACACAAGCACATGTATGCACACAAAAGAGAAGTTTTTTCCTATTTAGTTCTCTGGCATTGCTTAGGGAATGCAAAAGCACTGGCAGACCCCACAGAATAATCACCTGCACACTGAAAAGGGCGGCCATGCTGGAAAAACTGGAATAGAGGGAAGAAGTTATCAAAATCATCACCGTGCCATATTGCAGAGTGATAACTCAGGGGTACTCGGGACACCAAAGAACTGTCATCTGGAAATTTGTGTTCCATCCTCAATTGTTTTCCACTTTTTTGTAGTAATCACAATCAGCCCAAGAGATTACTTCCTGCCTTTCCAATTAAGTGAACAAGCCCCAGATTATTGCCCACGTACTGGGTTCTGGATTCATGTGTCCATATGTTCTGCAAAGTAGACAGCAATTTGTCCATTTGACTTGTCTCCATAAAACCTCATGTGCCTGCTGTATCTTAATGCACCATGCCCTTGCCTTAGGCTGCATCTGACTTCGAGTACTAGAAAAATTGACCTTAAGCTGAGGGAAACCCTTTATGGTTATTTTTCAATCAGTTAAAATTAAAACTCAAGAGCTGAAGTAAAACTACGAGTTTTGTGTCATTACTGCTTATTTAACTGTTAAACCTTTCCCAGTTGTGATGCATAAAATTAGATTTCACAAGTATAGAACTCCACAACTAAGGAAAATCAAATAGAAGCTGAGCATATTTCTTGAGATGGCAAGTATTTTTTCCTGTTCTTTTTTCCTCCTTGTATCATCAGTAGCAGGGCAGATTTAAAGATCAGAATCATGCCACCTTAAACTGCTGACATTTACTATGTAAGGTAGAGCCAAAAGATTTTATTTCAAGCCAAAGTCCATGGATGCAAAATACCAATCCAAAGGCTTACTTTGGGCTAGAATAAGGCAAGAGGATTTTTTCTGAAATGTATAAATATGGTGCCAAAATTAAAGCTTCAAACCATGAAAATAATTTTTTTCTGAAAGCATTCTGTCAACATAATTTGAAGAACATTCATGTCTCTTTTTATAAATGACAGGTATCTGAACCTATAGCTTTTTAAGGGTTCTTTTCTCTTCATCTTTGCACAATAAAATTAAAGTAGTTTCCAAGCCAGTTTTTAAAGGTTGCAAAAATACACTTTCATGGATAAGTATGTGTACTAGAAGAGAGAGTTTTGGAAACAGTTTTGTATAGCTCTTCTAAAAAAATGTAATGCCCCACTTCATGAATTCAAGTAACAATGTCAATGAACAGATTGCAAGCCAGTGGGAATAGAGGCTTAGGTTGTAAACCACTCAGATAAGCGCCCTAAGTAGGTTATCCAGCCATTCCTGGAGACTGTAGAAAAGGTTTTCGAATAGTACCATCTGTTAGACCCACCATCCTAAAAATATCACCCTGGCCTATTGTCACTTCAAAACGCCATGGGAGGTCACTCCACTTGTGTTGGCACAACTTGGATACAATCCACCATCACATCTTGGATCTCGGCTTTCTAAACCATGACTTTGATCTAAGTCCAGTTCACAGATGCGATCAGAGCCTCGAGATACCAGACACTCCTGGATATAGCATGTCTTCTGGCAGGCTCTTTCCTTCTCAAACCCCACCTTTAATTTGCAGCCTTTCTCATCAGTCCAAGCTGTGAGTTCTCCACATGTACCTTCAGCTCAGACTGTGACTGAGGACGGCCAACAACCTCCCCTCCCCTCACTGCCTCCTGAGCAACTGATGGCAAGGGCCACAAGTACAGGTGCTTACAGGGCCCAACAGGTTACATAGAGAGGAAGGCAGACATAAGTTATCAGAATTGTATGCACAGGTAGGAGCCAGTGAATGTCCCCATCTAAAGGGGGCAAACCCTGCCCGGCCCCAGAAGGTTGCAGATGTGCAGGAATGCAGGACAGATGTTTTCAAGTGGTCTGATTAGTCAAGAGAAGCCAGAAATCTATGGTTATGTATGAATTATCTTAATTTTCAAATGTTGGCTCAAGTTTTTCCTTAACTGCTTTGGGTCTATCAAAATATAATAATTTAGGTCTTATGCCAGTTTGAAAGGATGTATGTACCCTAGAAAAGCCATGTTTTAATCCTAATCCCATTTTGTAAGTACAGCCGTTTCTTCTAATCCCTATTCAGTACTGTATGTTTGAAACTATAATTAGATCATCCCCCAGGAGATGTAACTCAATCAAGCGTGGTTGTTAAGCTGGATTAGGTAAATATGTGTCTCCACGCATTCAGGTGGGTCTTGATCAGTTTACTGGAATCCTATAAAAGAGGAAACATTTAGGAGAAAAAGGAGATTCTGAGAGAGCAGGACAATGCAGACAATGAGAAGCAGAGTCCACCAGCCAGCGACATTTGGAGATGAAGAAGGAAAATGCCTCCTGGGGAACTTGATGAACAGGAAGCCAGGAGAGAAAGCTAGCAGACGACGCCATGTTCACCACATGCCTTTCCAGATGGGAGAGTAACCCTGACCATGTTTGCCATGTGCTTCTCACTTGAGAGGGAATCCCTGAACTTCATTGGCCTTCTTGAACCAAGGTATCTTTTCCTGGATGCCTCAGATGGGACATTTCTATAGACTTGCTTTAACTGGGATATTTTCTCAGCCTTAGAACTATAAACTAGCAACTTATTAAATTCCCCTTTTTAAAGGCCATTCCATTTCTGATATATTGCATTCCAGCAGCTAGCAAACTAGAGCAGGTCTTTTGTGGCAAAGTGCCTTTCTTTAGGTTTAGGAGTCTGGCTCTGAAATTACACTATTATGCTTGTATGTGGATGCAACCTCATAAAAATCCCTACTCTGTTTTCTTTTCTTAGAGACCTTTCAGGAGCATCAGCTGATGGTGGCATTTGTCTGAAGGACATGAGTGAAAGAAGATCCACAGGCTTAGTGCCAAAGAATTCCACCTACACCTGCTATTGCTTTAATTGATTAAAGTCGACAACAGACAGATAACAGGGTCTCAGGTGCCATTTCCAATCTCACATAGGTGTGTGCTCAGCCATCCTTGGCAGTACATTCTGGAGGCCATTCGAACTTCTTGGATCACCCAGAAGTAAAGGTAAGGAACTGCATTTGTGGTGGTAGAGGAAAGGCCTCTGCACAGAGTGTAAAGACCACAGTCAACAACAGCATGGTCTCTAATTTCCATCTGGTGTAGCCACTGTGTGAGAGCTCCTGAGTTGTCTACCAATTATCCACTCTCTCCTTTTTCTTTACTAACAGGACTTCAATTTTTGGCTAGACATATTTCTGCATGGAAAAAGAGACGAAATTTCCCAGCCTCCCTTACAGGTAAATGAGACCATGTGACTACATTCAGGCCAGTAAAATACCAGAGGAAGTATTTTATGAGAATTTGGGAAGGAAGGAGGTCAGATATTGCCCTTTCGGCTGGCTGGAATGCAGAGGTGATAGCAAGAGCTCCAGCAGCTATTTTGGATTATGAGTTAACCTTGAGAAAGGAAGCCATGTGCTTGGATAATGGAAAACAGAGATGGAAGAAGGGTGGGACCATGATGACTTTGTAGAATTCCCATACCTGCCCCAGACTGCCTACTTCTCGACTTCTGTTACATGCAAGATTAAACCTTTGGGTATGTATTTTAGTTTGCTAAAGCTGTCAGAATGCAATATACCAGAAATGGAATGGCTGTTATAAAGGGGATTTATTAAGTTACAAGTTTACAGTTCTAAGGCCTTAAAAATGTCCAAACTAAGGCATCCAGAGAAAGATATTTTGACTCTGAAGAAAAGCCAAATGGTATCTGGGTTTCCTCTGTCACATGGGAAGGCTCAGGACCAGCATCTGCTGGACCTTTCTTAGCTTCTCTGGAGCAAGCACTGGATTTTTTCTCTTAGACTCCCTTGGTTCTTTCCAGGTTCTGGCTTGCTAAGCACCTCATGTGAAGGGCACATGGCACTTCTGCTAGACTCTGGTTCCTGTCTAGCTTCTATTGGCTCTCTCAGCTCCTAGTATCTCCTGGGGCTTCTGCATTTCCAAACATCTCATCTCAGCTTTCTCGATTTTGGCAATCCAGGCATCTCTGACAGCACTGCAAGTGACTTCAAAATATCTATGTGCGGTGCTGCTTGTGTGCTCGTTTGGTGTGGACCTGGTACCTCTTTTGTGAAGCGGTAGCTGAGGAGACTCCGGCTCTCGCTATGGCAGACCAAAAGCCCAAGGAAGGAGTCAAGACTGAGAACAACGATCATATTAATTTGAAGGTGGCGGGGCAGGATGGTTCTGTGGTGCAGTTTAAGATTAAGAGGCATACACCTATGAACTAATGAAAGCCTATTGTGAACGACAGGGTTTGTCAATGAGGCAGATCAGATTCCGATTTGATGGGCAGCCAATCCATGAAACAGACACACCTGCACAGTTGGAAATGGAGGCTGAAGATACAATTGATGTGTTCCAGCAGCAGACAGGAGGTGTCTATTAAAAAGGGAGCCTGGTACTTTACTCCAGAACTCGGTTCCTACAGACCAAGAATACATTCTCAATTAGGAAAACCGCAATTTGGTTCCACCACATCCTGACTACTATAGTATAGTTTTCTCTATTCTTTCATTTTACCCTTCCCTGTTCCTTTATTGTACATAAAGTAACTGGTGTATGTGCACAAGCATATTGCTTTTTTTTTTTTTAACTAAATGGCCAATGGTATGTTTTAATCGACATCAAATGGAGATGGGATGGGGAAAAATACTGGTTCTGTGAAAATACCCCCTTTCTCCATTAGTGGCATGCTCATTCAACTCTTATCTTTATATTCCAGTAAGTTATTTTGCTTTCACTGTTTAACAAAAACCAACAACATAAAAAAAATCCTTGCATATCTTGTTCGATTGGAGAATTTTAATGTTTTTCATTTATCATTGTAAAACCAAGGACAATTTTATAACTTTTTTGTACGTAGCTGTTACATGTAGGGCAATCTGTCTTTAAGTAGGGATAAATTACTCTAAAAGAAATGAATCCTAGATAGTTTTCCCTTCAAGTCAAGTGTCTTTGTTGTTTAAATAAAATTCTTGTTTAAAATGAAAATATATATATATATATATGTGCATCTCCCTCCAAATATTTCCCCTTTCAAAGGACCCCAGTACACTAATTAAGAACCATCTTAATTTCACATAGGCAGAGTTACATCTCCATCTAATCAAAAGGTCATACCCACAATTGGGTATGTAACATCTCCATGGAAACAACCTAATCAAAAGGTTCCACCCTACAATACTGAATTGGGATTAGAAGAGCAAGGCTTTTCTGGGTGTACATAACATTTTCAAACCAGCACAGTATGTAAGTCACTATTTAGGAAAACATTTGCATTTGCTCACAGCTGAATATAATTGCTAAGAAGTATAGTGACCTTCCCTGGGCCATCTTTCCTCCCCCTAATCCTTTTAAACTTATTGTGCTCTAAATTCTCCTATATATTAAAAAAAAACCCATCACTCTTCTATCTTAATCAATACATGCCATTCCCCTGAAAATGCAATTTCCCATCCAAGGAAAGATAGTGAGGTTTCTTTCTGTATCTGTTCAGCCTAGCAATCCTCATAGTTATTGACCAACTACATTTCTCCCTTCTCCCTGGAGACTAACTGGAATAAACATACCCTCTGAATGAAAATGATGCTGCTGATCCATCATCCCTAAAGTATTTTGAGAAATTTATTTTTCTTTTTGTATTAGGTTTACAAAAATATCATGCATAAAATAACAGACCTCTCAGATACCACCCTATTATTCACACCGTGCATTAGTGTGGTACATTTGTATTGCAATTCATGGGGAAAAAATTTATAAGTGTAAATTGTACTGTTTAACTAGAGTCCATCTTAACAATGTTTACACAAACAGTGCACCTATGTGTTTTTTTAATGTTAGTTCTAGCAACACATTATTTTTTGCTCTCTTTTTACCACTCTCTCTCTTTCTAAAGATAGGAAGTATGACTAGATATGGCAAGGAGTGAAGGCTGAGGCCATAATAGACAGTAAAATTAAATGGCTCACCTAGTGACAGAACCCACTGCTTCGGCTTCTAATTAGCACTGTACCTTAACCCACTGACATAAGCAGCCTTAGACATCTGCCCAAATATTGGTATTTTCCATCTCAAGTTTGAATGGCAGGACCCTGAAGGCAAAACATTTCCTGTGGAGATTCTGTCTTTCTGTCTGCTCTTGCTTTTCTAGCTCAAACAACTCAATTTTGTTGTGCTTCAAAGTACAGTTCAAGGGACATTTTATAAGTTAAGCTAACAGCCTGGAGATATCACCTGTGTAACTCATCGATTAGAGAAAAAAAATTAAGGTCTGTATAACCATTTTGCAATGGGTGGGGCAACCTTGAAAAAGACTCACTTATAACATCAATATCTGTGATTATTTCCAGTGGTATTACCACAACTCTCCATGGAATTATTTAATACCAGTGAATGAACCTTAGAACATTTTGGAGAAAATACACAGCCCAGGGGAACTGCTTGGGGTGCAGTTAAAGGCAACAGGATCTATTCGAGCTATTTTAAGAAGAAAACCTTTTATACAGATAATTAAACAGGGGTCTGAGAATTATTGGGGAGAGCTGAAGGAATACATCGAAGTTGTACATTCAGAAATAATTCCCAAAACCATACAAACAGAACCAGGCCACCAGAGGAACTGCTGTCTCCTCTGTGATCAAGAAGCAGTTTACCAATTTGAGGAGCTGCTGGTTCCATAGCCACAGGGTTTTACCGCAATCAGGAAGCAAAAACACCAATGGAACAGCAGCTAAGCGACAAAACCACCATGATGCAGAGGCCACCAGATGACAAAGCTGCTGCTGCTGCAGCTGCTGCCACCGGCTTCCAAAACATACAGCACCTGCTGTGTTCTTTGCTAGCACTGCCACTACCCCACACCCTGCCTCTTAACATTTTCTCATCACTCACGATTGGAATCAATATTATTGAACAAATCTGTGAGTAATGGTGAGTGAGTGAATAAATGATGTTGATGATGATGTTAGGCCTCATGCGAAACTTGCTAGATTTAGCGTTCACTGTACTTGACTGCTTAAAAAGGTGACACAGGGGGTGTACAGGTAGTTCAGTGGTAGAATTCTCACCTACCATGTGGGAGATCTGGGTTCAATTCCTGGCCCATGCTCTTCCCCAATACAAACAAACAAACAAAAAACCAAAAACAAGCAAACAAACAAAAAAAACAGACCAAAAATGCAACAAATGGTGCTGCAATAACAGAATACTCAAATGGAAAAAGAATAAACTGTGACACCCCCCCCACCCCCACCATACAGCATACCAAAAAAAAAAAAGTGTACCACAACAAGGACCCCTTGGCTTGGAAGGACCAGAAAACAAGGATATTGGCAGAGGTTAGTGTGTGATGCCTGGCCATGCTGGCAGTGCCTCTGGAAGCTTATTACACTGCTATTCAGCTGACATGCAACCAGGAAACTGGACACTCATGTCCATCAACACAGCTACAAAGGCCAATGCCATGAATTCATCAGTCATGTTTTTACAGGTCAGGAAGAAAAATATATTGATAAATAAAAAACAAAGCAACTGGAAGCAAAAATAGAGGAAAGAAAAGAGTTTCAGTCCCCATGGAAGGCAAGCAGAAAGGGCAAATAGAGGGCACCAGAACAGAAGACAGATATGTTTCAGCAACACGGGGAAAGGAAAGCAATCATTGAAATCAGAGGCAGGGTTTTGCTTCCAGAAGGTTGGATAGGTCCTGAGAATCAACCTTCACTCATACCCCTGTCCCAGACAGCTACAATTTATACCAGTAGGTTGGTCCCATATGCCTCTGCTACTAAATAATTTTTTGAATGTCATTATACTGAATGCAGAATCAAGCTGTGTGGTGAATTCATTTTTAAACTACCTGGCTTATTTTTCTGAGCTGTCTTTGTAAAGAAATTTCACTATTGCTCTTTTAACATCTATAATGAATTATCCATGCCATGCCTTCCTTTCATATCAGCTAATCTTTCTATTCGATGTTCTATTAGCTGCAATTTCAATTCATTAAAAAATTATATCATCCTGGGACTAAAGCCTGATACTTACTTCTTATGCCAGAGCAATTACATTTCAAAGAGTAAATTTTATGTGCCTTTCTACTTGGAAATTTTACTAGATTCCTGTCTTTGGACTTCTGTTGAGATGAGAACAAAAACATCTGAAAAACTCAAGCACTGGAAATTGAGAGTTTCGGATTATATTATGTACCTTATATGTAAAGTAGGACTGCCGATGTGTATAGAAATTTTTGTTTTATGTTTCCTTGATAATACTACTAACAATAATGGTAACAATATAAGTAAAAATAAAGTTCTCTTCAACCAGTATTCCTAATGAGTCTTTACAGAACAAACCTAGGTGGTCAATCCTACACATTTCACATCTTCATTTACCACTTAAATGCAGTCTTCCAGTCCCCACTGTTATTAATAACAGCAGTACTGTTAACCCTATAAGATACTATTTTTATTATCTTCTCCATTTTATAGACCAAAATCGTAGATTCTGAGGGTTTAATAGTTATGGGGCTAGTAAGTGACAGAGCAGGGATTTGAACCCAGGCAGCTTAACAGCAGAGCCCACATATCTCACCACTCTGCCATACTGTAATGGTCCCTTGATTGCTTCCCAGTGACTGATACAGATGGGAGTATGAGGATTCTGAAGGTAAGTGAGAGGTCCTATTATGAAAGAGAAGATGGATTACGCACAGAGATGGACAGGGTTCCCACACTGCTGATTCCCAGGGAACAAGAGAGATATCAAGCGCAACATCAATTCCTGGCTGTTTTTTCTTTCCTTCATCCTTTTGCCTTTTACTTCTCTAGCTTCCTTTTTGATCACTGCAATTGGCTGTTGGTTCTCCTAGCCAGCATGTGCGGATGGCAGAGGCACTGATAAATGATCACGTTTTGGCTGATTGTATCAGATACATCATGGTATGTTACACTGAGCTAAGAAATTGTCTTATTCTGATATAGTATTCTCTGGATGATACCAAACACTGCTGTTGGCATGGTCCATTCAGAAAGGACTTTATATGACAAAGCAACCAACCTCTCCAATCCCTGTTACCATGGCGACACAGACCTGCCATGCCAGGGCCTGGGACTTCCAGATCAGCCACATAATTTACCCAAAGCAAAATGCCAGTGCCCCGTGGCAGCAAATCAAAGAGTTATTTTGCACATTATTTAATATAAGGTTTCACTCAAGTTTAATTTTCAGACATTACAAAGAAGAACTTCCTAAATGTAAATAAACAAGAAATAAATGAAGTCAAATCACTGACAAACACTGGTGACTATGGTGAATGGTAACGTGAGTGATTTTAGGTACTGTCCCCACTGAAGAGGAAGAAACAAAAATAGGCTTTTATTGTCTTTCAAAGGGAAAACTGAGTCTGTCTACATTCATTCATTCATTCGTTCAACCAACAATCAAAAGACATCAATTTGTACACTTACTATAAAAGGATCACAAGAAGGAAGATATAATCCCTGACTTCAGGAGACCTCCATTCTACAGTGTTGAGATAAGAACATACATATGGTCTTCTACATGAGGGAAGTCTGAGATACAAAATGAATGCAAAGAAAAATGCTATTCCAGAACAAGATTTCTGGGAATATGGTCTAAACAGAATATTCTTATAAAAACAAGATAACTTGGGGAAAAAAAAACCAACAGAAAAGGCTCCAAGGGTAGGTTTTACAAGGAAGCAGTTACTACTTCATGACTTGGGAGTAGTAGCTGATTTGCCCCCTATAAAGATCTGGGTAAACAGATCTAAGGAGAATCAGTTGACAGGAAGACAAATCAAGGTCAGGGTCAAAAGACCAGAATTAGGTTGCCAACCCAAGGAAGGGAATGAGTGCCTTAAGAGCTGGGAGGGCTGGGGTTATTGCCTTGAGATGGTCACGCTAGAGTCCAAGAAGCAGATGGACGTGCAGCAAAGAGACCAGGACTTGGGGGCTGAGGCTCCTGTGGATCTGCATGCTGGGTCTGGCTGTGGCCCTTCATACTTCATCTGGCTGGGCCAGGACAAGACAAAGTGTGAGAGAAGAGAGTGAGTGAGTATCTGACCACCTGAGACTGAGCTGAGGGAGAGCAAGGGGAGGCAGTGATGTTTCTAAAATGCAAAAGAAAAAAAAGGATTTGGATAAAATAGAAAAGGAGGAATAACTTCCCATTTCTATTGCATTCTTCGAATAGGGAGCAATAAGGAAAGTTTCTTGTTCCTTAAGGGTTACTTAACATATTACCTCAAAACCTTTCGAGGAGGATGATCCTTTTAGTAAAACACATTTATTAATGTGTCTTCTGAGCTTTATTTAATGCCTACATACATCTCCCAAAGTTTATCTTGTGCTCATTATCTATGCACTAATATTTGAAATCATTCAGAAAACAATTATCTTGTCTTTTCGCTTGTTCTCTTTCTTGCCTGTGTACCCCACATATGCTTTCTTCTACCTTTCTAGTTACATATTTTTCTTGCTGAGGAAGACATACTCCTGCCTCAAATGCAATCTCTCACATTTTTGTAAATACCTTTCCTTAGATTAAAGTCAGGTGGGTGATTGGAATGTTCCTATAGGAGCAAAAAATGGATAGGTTTATTGCTGGAGAACAATATCTTCATCTCCTCTATCAGTGGTTTTTAATCTGTGACTGGGGATGACTGGTGAGAACAGAATCAAAAGAAGCAGGTGCAATTGCTTTTATGGCAATCAGGAAAGGCAGGTGTGGCTTTTTAAGCTATGTACCGAAAGTATATTCCTTTTTTTCACACAAAGCTGTAAAAAAAAAAAACTGGCTCAAAGTCCCAACCTCACATGAAGAAGGGAGCTTGCCTATTCAGCCTTATTTTGACAGCATTAACCTGGGAAAGCAACACAGGGAGAAGTTCCACACCCAAGTAAAATCCAGTTGTTTCTGGAAAAGCTAAATGAGAGTGCATGACCCAAGAAGTAACCCAGGATGCTCACGCAGAAGACCTGTCTTTTAACCTAGCAACAGCACAAAATGAACTTGTTACCAAAGACACACCTGCTACTTCCTAAGGGGAAAACATGAAGAATGGCAGTGAGCATGAGGGAATCCTGTGGCTGGGGGGAGGACAGAGCTTAGGGGTCAACCTCAAACGACCAAGGGACCAGAAAGAAGATGGGAGTTAAGGGTTTATACCAATTAAGTATAAATTTCAGTATCTAACACTGTAGCTAGGTCTGATTTTAGTCATCTCAGAGGGACAGTGCTGAGTCATCAAGTCTTCCCTCAGAAGTTACTGCATGTGTGGTTTGTCTCTGTGCTCCTGCTCTCATCAACAGTAAACCAGATTTAAGGATTCAACGCACAGGGCTTGCATTGGAAGAGGGGTGCATATAGTTGGAGAATGAATGGAGAACTTCAAGAGGCAGAGTAGACTGCATAATCGATGGTCAAGTGAGAACTGCTTAGTTGTATTTCTGGTTGAGTAAAAATCATTTTAGGAAGTGAACCATAATCTCTAGGCCAACTTGTAACAACACCGTTATCAGCATCGCTGCTGTCAGTAACAAGCACCTTAAAAACATGATCTCAAATGCTCACCAATACCCTACAAAGTGGGTAAGCCTCACTCAATAAGAACCTTCTTTATACATGATCAGTCATGTGATTGATGACTGAGTGGTTCTTCAGCAATGCCAGGTAATGTGTCATAGTGATAAACACGTAGTAGGTGCACAATAAATATTGGCTGAATTTAAGAATCAACACATTGATCAGAAACTCAGTAATTTAAGAGTTAACATGTATACATGTTACTCAATGTATACATGCAGATTAGTCGATCATTGATACAGAATATTAAGGAATGAAATCATGATTCAATAAATCAATAATTCAAAGGATTAATGGTAATTCTGAAGGAAGAAAATGAGACTAGTGAGGTCAAGCAAGTCCCCCCAGGTCACATATTTGCAAAACAGAGTTCAACCTGAGGTCAATCTTATTTCTTACACTGCAATATACTGACAAACATCTTCGTTACCCCCATACCCCCCAAATCTCCTAGGAATCCTCTTTGCCTAATCATTTTGAACTCGGGCAGTTCCTCTTGTCATGTCCTCCTTATCCAATACTTGAGCCTCTTCAATGCAGCCAGTTTCCAGGTATTTACCAGCCTATTTAATATTCTCTGATAACCAGCTTACCCTTTCTCGCCCTTTTGGTCAACTCTGTGCCAAAAACAAGCAGGTGAGGGCAGAGTGAATGTCATTAGTTCTGTTCATAATTACACTTTCTGACCCCGCTATAGTTGCATAGGTTCATGAACCAATGAGTTCTGATCAATGATTTGTGAGTCAAAATGCCTTGTGCCACATCTGTACCAGGGAATTTAATCATTTATGGTGAGACTCTTTAGAATGAGAACCCTTTTTCCTCTCAAGCATGGCAATTGACAACCTTCAAAAGGTGGCTGCTCCACCCACCCACCCACATCCTTGAGTGACAGTGATGAGCAGAGTGCCCTGCTGACCCACCATGGGCACAGCATGAGCAAGGAAAAACCTCTGGTGTAGTAAGTCTCTGATCATGTTACAGCAGCACATCTTGCTTCCCAACCTGCAGCCTGCCCTATGGAATTCACACTAGCCAATCCCCATGGTTATGTGAACCAATTCCTATAATAAATTTTAAAAGATTTATTTATTTATATTTGATTCAAACAATGCCCCTATACATACATATAGATACAGATACAGATACAGATTAGATAGAGATAGAGATAGAGATAGAGATAGAGATAGAGATAGAGATAGAGATATATCTCCATCCTATAGGTTCAGATTCTCTGGAGAATCCTAACTAATACAGGATACTAGGAATAGAGAGAAGAGAAGGCAATTATGTCCCACTGAAATACAATCCTCAATACATTCTCATTGAGGAGATTACAGTTAGAACTCTGCTCAAGAGATGTGAAATAGACCAAAAAAATTGTTATGAGACCCAACTTCCGTCTGTTTGATCTTCTTCTAGGGACTGCTGTTGCTGAAAGCCTTTTAACCACAGAAATCCCATTTGCTTTTGTCTCCAGATCTTGAGGATAAGTGGAGGGTCAGATGAGTCATCATCTTCTGGGAACCTAAAAATTTGCAGCTGCACTTACAAAAATTTCATATTTTTCTGTCAAGAGATAGCATTGAACAGAATTTCACATTTCTCTGCCAAGTGGTAACAATAAAGATGATAACTAAAAAGGGTTAAATCTTAATGGACTGCTTACTGCATTCGTTAAAATTTCAATAGCTTCATGGGCCATCTCCTGTACAACATACCTTAGGGTATAAATGAGAAATTTCATTTTACTGATGTTTGATGTTTAAAAGATTAATTTTGTTGTCCTTGGTTCCTGATAACCATTCATAAATAAACATATGGATCATCACAGAGTTTCAGGGTGGCAGGGGGAAGTTACCTTTTAAAGGAAAATGGACAGTTCTGTTGCTAGCTGTTTATCATCCTCAGTGCATGTTTTTCCCTCCTATTATTGAACAAGTACTTACCAGCTGCACAGAGTCTTAAAGCAAACTTGACGTGCACTATGTTTCCAGAAATGCCATCAGATTTCCCATCCTCATCAGAATTATGGAGATAAAGCTTTGGGTATGTATGATATACACAATTACATCTACTGCTACATAATATTAGAATCTGACTTTCAAACATTATATAATTCCTTCTTTTTTATTTTCAGGCAACATTTGGGATTTGCTGCTCAAATCACATAGCTATTCTACCATTCTGATCTTTTACCATTCCTTCACCATGCTTAAATTCTATTCTCCCCCCAATTCTTGCCAAACAAAATTATATTCCAGTCAAGAGTAAAACAAACTGCAGGTAAATCCACTGACGGGGAAAACTGCAATTCGTTCACCAATACCTTCTGAGTACTAACTGAATGCCAGGCACTATTCTACATTCCAAAAATATAGCAATAAAAACAACAGAGAGGGTCCTATTCTCATGAGGCTTCCTTTTTAAAAAACCTTTTTTTATTATAAAATATAACCTATATTCAAAGCAAAGAAAGAAAAAAGCAATAATTTTCAAAGCACACTTTAACAGAGAAGGCAAACACTGAATAAAATTAGTTCAAATAAGTTCTATGAAAAAAATGCAGTGTGATGGGATAGAGTGATGGTACAGGTGGGGTCACCACAGGAGGCCACTCTAGGAAAGTCAGATTTGATGTGAGAGCCAAATGATAATATCTGGGGAAAGTGCCATAGAAAAAGATGGAGTAGCAGGTGGAAAGAGCTTAAAGTGAAAAATAGCTTAGCCTATTTAAAGAAGAGAAAGAAGACCCATGTAGCTGGAGATGATGTCAGAGAAGAAGGCAGTGGTCAGCTCAGGAAAAACCATTTAACTCAAGGTACACGTCTTGGACTTTATTCCAAAAGAAACTACTGAAAATTTTCAAGTAAAAAATGACGTGAAGAATAGATATGCAAATGTCATACTAAAAATCTAAAGAAACTGGTAGACCTTCTCAGTTTTCATAACAGACTGCCAGTTCTAGCAGCCTGAAATTCTGGATGTACAGGGATTTTCCCTGAATCCAGAGCAGAGAAAATACCTGAGTTCCAAGTTCTCATCAGAGCACCACGGCTTGCATGCACCCCCTTTTCAGAAAGGCCACTCAACCTGGGATGCTCTAATGAGCTACTTCCTGAATTCTTACTCACTAACCTCTGCCAGATGATTTGTTACCAAGCCATTATCCAACAAAAGATAAGTTGGGCTTTACAGAATTTCCTTAGGAAGGAGCTGGAAATAAAACCAGCTAAATTGCGAAATATTAAATTTTTACACTAAAATATATAAATGTACATTTATAAATTTATGTAATTATATAGATTTTATTTATATATTTATAAATATATAAATTTGTATATATTTTATATACAAATTATATATAAAATATAAATTAAATACATAAATTTATATAATTATATGTTTTTATATATTCTTTTTTAAATCATTGTTCAGTATATTTTTATTAAATACATTTAACTTTTAACTTTGCTGTTTAATTTTTCAAAGTTCACTTTTTTCCCACTATGTAGGTGATACAAAAGTAAGGTGGAAGGGCAACTTCTGTTTTTCCTGCAATTTCCTAGTGGTTGGTCAAATATGAAAACTAATAGGCAGAAAAAATTAAAAATTAAAGAAAAATCTAATCCCTGTATAGGCTACTGTACATAGAATGACAGTCTTTTAATGGGAAGAACAATGCAAGTGTATGTGAAATGAAAGTTAAAATTTCAAGTTTCAGGAAAATCAAAAGCAAAACCTATTTTCCGTGTTATGAAGTCTAGCATAAATTCAGTAGGGAAAAGGGGTTCGGCTAGAAGAAAGAAGTTCTTGGCTCTAATTCAAATCCCCAAATTTTCTAGCCATTTAGCTTTTTTTTTTCTTTTTTGACTTTTAACTTCTTTTTTTTATTGTATAGTATAACATATATACAAAATAAAGAAATAAAAAAGCAGTAGTTTTCATAGCACTCTTCAACAAGTAGTTACAGGACAGATCTCAGAGTTTGTCATGGGCTATCATACGATCCTCTCATGTTTTTCCTACTAGCTGCTCCAGAACGTAGGAGGCTAGAGGACTTAAATATTTTTTTTATCATCACAATCGACTTTTTTTTCCTTCTTTTTTTGTGAAAAATAACATACATACCAAAAAACTATAAATTTCAAAGCACAGCACCACAATTAATTGTAGAACACATTTCAGACTTTGACATGGGTTACAATTTCACAATTTTAGTGTTTTTTTAACTTCTAGCTGCTCTAAGATACTGGAGACTAAAGGAGATATCAAGTTAATGATTCAGCATTCATATTCATTTGTTAAATCCTATCTTCTCTGTATAACTCCAGCATCACCTTTGATCTTTCCATCCCTCTCTTTAGGGGTGTTTGGGTTATGGCAATTCTAAATTTTTGATATTGGGAGTGTCTGTCACTAATATGAGGTAGGGAGATGGAACTATCTGGTGTTCTGGAGAGACTGGGCTAGGTTTCAGGACTTATCTGGACCTGGGACCTATCTGGAGTTTATAGGTTTCTGTACTCTAGTGGATGGAACGCTTGTGGAATCTTACATATTGCCCTAAATGTTCTCTAGGATTGGCTGCAATGGTCCTGGTGGGGGTTGGCAGGTTATGATAGGTAGCAAGGTCTACCTGAAGCTTGCATGAGAGCAACCTCCAGAGTAGCCTCTCAGCTCTATTTGAACTCTCTCTACCACTGATACTTTATTAATTACACTTTTTCCTCCTTTTGGTCAGGATGGAATTGTTGATCCCATGGTGCTAGGTCTGGATTCATCCCTGGGAGTCACCTTCCACATTGCCAGGGAGAGTTTCGCCACTGGAGGTCATGTCCCATGTAGGGGGAGGGCAATGATTTCACTTGCAGAGTTGGGCTTAGAGACAGGCCACATCTAAGCAACAACAGAGGTCCTCCAGAAGTAACTCTTAGGCATGCCTATAGGTAGTACATAATGTCTGCATGCCTCCTGATTGGGAGCATGGCCTATTGATTGGGTATCCCTAAAGTTTGACATAGTATCAGGGGATTCCCTGATGGTAAGGCTTAATAGTTCCATATTCTTTCTCCCCTCCCTCAGAGGACTTTGCCAATACTTTTTGATTATCTGCTTGATATAGGGTAGGATGTTTCCAGGCATTACAATAATCTATACAGGATTAAAGGACCTCTTTCTTATTCTGGGCTCCCTGTGTTTCAATTGTTCAAATGAGCTACAAAGATAGGTTGAATTAGATTATGCACTATAGAAAATTTCAGTTCCAGATCAAATAAACCTTTCTTCCATTGGTCTCAAAGAGTATGTGTGGTTCTAAAATATAGATACTGTCTTCCTTACCCCTATGTTCTGAATTACTTTAACCCCAACCTGTTCGGCTTCATTCTTATCTCTAAATATCAGGTTATATATATAAAATGGCCTCTCAAAATCCAGAAATATTAATCACCATCACTCCAGACTTAATGTGTCTGCTCTAAAAGCTTACAATCTAGGCCCCTGTTTCTTATAAGCATTTTCTAAAGGTGACCATACCATTGTTGTTCTTTTGTTTCTGGCTTATTTTGTCTCACGAAATGTCCCACATATTCATTCACATCATTGCATGCCTCACAACATTGTTCCTTTTTGCAGGAATATATAGTACTTATATACTTCGTTCATAAGTATACACCAACATTTGCCGATCTACTTCTCGGTCAGTGCATCGTTCAGCCACCTGCATTCATCAGGCATCACGTAGAGAGCCCAAAGTCCACAGTCCATCAACATTCTCAATTTTAGATAATTTCATTGTTCCCAAGAGAAAGAAAACCAATAAACACACACCCTCACCAAACAGGAAATCTAAACCTCCTCTTAACTCTTGTCCCTCCCCCCATTACTTATCTCCACTGTTGCTGTGGTAGTGCTGACATTTTCCTTTTGAACATTGTTCATAGCATGCAATAGCAGTTTCTCCCTGTGCCCTGGACTTAAACATTCTTTACGCAAGAATCATATCTTTGAAGTAATTCTTATAAGAACTCATTCATATTTCTAGTGTGAATCAGAGGGACACGTAGGTCTATTCAGCCCCTTTCAATCTTGTTCATCTTTAGTATGGTAGTATTACTTCTAGACCCACTAGAGAACCACCTTTCCTCCTATCTATTCCCTTACAGTGGAGTTCAACCTCAAGTAGCTAATGGTTCATTCATCTCTAGCTTCTATGTATCTCTAAGTCCCCCATATTCTTATTATAAGCCTCTGATTATACCTTTATGCTGGTCATAAAAGTGGAATCATACAGTATCCTTTTGTGTCTGGCTAATTTTGCTCAGCATTATATCCTCAAGTCTTACCCATCTTGTCATGTGCATCAGGATGTCATTTTGTCTTACTGCTGCATAATATTCCATTGTATGCATATACCCCCATTTTGTTGATCCACTCACCTGTTGATGGGCATTTGGTTTGTTTCCATCTTTTGGCGATTGTGAATAATGCTGTTATGAACATTGGTGTGCCAATGTCTGTTTATGTTGTTGCTTTCAACTCTTCTGGGTATATACCAAGTAGTGCTATTGCTGGGTCATAGGGCAACTCGATATTTAGTTTCCTAAGGAACCGCCAAATAGTCTTTTATAGTGGCTGTACCATTATACATTCCCACCAGCAGTGCATAAGTGTCCCAGTTTCTCCACATCCTCTCCAACATTTATAGCTTCCTGTTTGTTTGATAACAGCCATTCTTATAGGTGTGAGGTGGTATCTCATTGTAGTCTTGATCTGCATTTCCCTTATAGCCAATGAAAATGAGCATCTCTTCATGTGCTTTTGAGCCATCCTTATTTGCTCTTCAGAAAAATGCCTAGTCATATCTTTAGCCCATTTTATAATTGGGTTGTTTCTTTTGTTGTTGAGTTGTATGATTTCTTTGTATATACAGGAAATCAAACCTTTGTCCGATATATGATTTCCATATATTTTCTGCCATTGAGTTGGCTGCCTCTTCACCTTTTTGATGAAGTCTTTTGAGGTGCAGAAGCATTTGATTTTGAGTAGTTCCCATTTATCTATTTTTTCTTTTGTTGCTTGCGCTTTGGGTGTAGAGTTTAGGAAGCTACCTCCTATTACTAGGTTTTGAAGATGTTTCCCTACATTTTCTTCTAGAAGCTTTATGGTGCTAGTTCTTATATTTAGGTGTTTGATCCGCTTTGAGTTAATTTTTGTGTAGGGTGTAAGATAGGGATCCTCTTTCATTCTCTTGGCTATTGATATCCAGTTCTTCCATGCCCAATTATTGAAAAGACTGTTTTGTCCCAGTTCAGAGGATTTGGGGGCCTTGTCAAAAATCAGTTGACCATAGGTTTGGTGGTCTATTTCTGCACTCTCAATCCATTCCACCAGTCAATGTCTCTGTCTTTGTGCCAGTACCACACCGTCCTGACCACTGCATATATATTCTTTATACATAAGTTAAATATATAAATTATATATAATGTAGAAATTCAATATATAAATGTGAATAAAATTTATATATAAATACATAAATTTATATATAAAATATTTATATATAATTTATATGTATGTATTTATTGAATTTTATATTCATATACACATTTATATATTTATAATACATATGATATATAATATATGTAATATATAATACATATGTACATATTATTAAAGATATATAACACTAATTAATATGATAAAATATTATTGAAATTTAGTGACATGTTTCATTCTGATCCTAATAGTCTTTCACCAACCTTAAAAGGTTTTCTGCCGTGAAATCTCATTTTTTTCTTCAGGAAAAAAAAGACAAAATTTATGAACTGTAGGCAGGTTTATGAGATGCCAGCTTGATTAACATTTGCCTAAATTTATTTTTAACTTGGCAGAGTGCCTGTGGTGCTCAGACATTAAAACAGGAGGCATTTCTGTCAAGAAGTTTCCTATTTCTTTTTGGAAATGTAGGTTAACGTGCTTTGCTTTATTAAATCCCTATTCTGCAAACCAATATCCAAAGAACAGGCTCTATTCTCGAGAAAGAATAATGTGAGTTTCCTTCCCATACCAACCCTAAACCCTTTGTAAACCTGCGGAAGATCATGTTGCAAACTTGAAAAACTTGCATCAGATAATCAGGAAGAAGTTGGGCTAATAATTTCCAACAAAATGACTAACAACAATGTTTATTCTGTATAATGCATGTAATGTAATCAGATTATTGTCCAACTCATAGAGGAATGGATGAATGATTCCCCTACTTTATTTAAGACTTACTAAAAGTAGAGAAACTTTCCTCCGTGATAATATGGGAACACACCACTGAGAGGATATATCATAGAATAGAGGTTGCAAATTAACAATCTAAATACCTAATTTGACCAACACATTGTTACCCCTTTGGCATGCAAAAACGTGGGAATGAATCTCATGATGTCAGTACAGTGTTTTTGAAACATTTAATTGACGGTCAGTATTTAAAAATTAGGAGACTCTACATGTCTTGATTTCCAGCTCCTTTTGTAAAAATTAGAAGATGTGAAGCCCCTGAGCTGCGTGTTCACCATTCTGTAAAGCAACAATCCCCTGAGGTGGAACAGCAGATACTTCCTCTGGATAGGAAAATGTGGTTGCCCAAACCCCACCACTTCTATTGTTTCTTAATGTCTCTCTGCAGTATTCATTCATGACACCTGCCTGACTGTTGTTAAGTTCTCTTTGTTAATAAAGAAAGTGATTAGTTAGATAAGTATAGAAAGGTAGATAAGTAGATAGAGGATGGATAGACAGACAGATAGATAGATGGATAGATAGGCAGGCAGGCACACAGACAGAGTCAGATTGATCTCTATTAAGCCCCAGATTACAGAGTTTTCCTAAACAGTAAAGTGTTGCACCAAGCACGCTTTTGTACCAAGTATGACAAAGTGCCAATACTTCTCTAAAATTAGAATTTTGCATCCCTCGGATTAACCAAAGTAGTAGTGGAAATTAATTTAGACCATCTAAGAATGTAGCCTTTTCCAGAACTCTAGATCCTGTCATTTTGCCTGGACTTCACCAAAATAGGAAACTGAACGTCAGGACCCGAGAAGGAAAGGAGTCAGCAGGACCTGAGAAGGAAAGGAGTCCGCAGCACCTTCTAAGATAGGAAATTCCGTCCCGCCCCTGCCTATTTCCATGTCCATGGCTGTGCAGATCACAGCCTTCTCTACCATTTGTCAGGATTTTTCTATCTAAGTTGTTTGTGTTTGTTTCTGGGACTCCATGCAAGCTGAAGTCCATTTCCCTTCAGGTAACCACCCCAAGGCCAGGAGTAGAAAAATGTCAGAACATGTCACTAAATATCTCCAAAGGACAAAACGCCACCATTATAACAAACACAAGTCATTTTGGATGAAGTCCTCCTTAAATAAAGTGTACATAATTTTATGTTACAAATCTCAGATATCCTGGAAGCATTTACCAGATAGTCTTGTGCATAAGCACTGTTCCAGGCACATCTTGGGGTGCCCATGGTCCAGAGACCTTACAAGCCACCAGGACCATTTCTAGCCCATATGGTACCTCTGTGTGAAATAGGGAAAGGTGCCTCTTCCCCTGGGTTGACTCAGACCCACACTGTGGATTGGCAAGCAGAATGAAGTGAAATTTCAGCCCTTACTCACCCCCTGCAGCCAAGCCCACATGTACAGTGAATAATCTGCACAAATATATGCAGCCGCACAGCCCTGGAAGCAGACTTTAAACAAAGTACATATGAAATAAACATGCACAGGAAATTTGACTGTGGGATGCACCTGACAAGTCAAGAGATTAAAAGGACATGACAATTTGGGTGATTTTGATTGGTGCTCTGGGTTTTTAATCTTGCAGATAAAACCGACTCTAAACCTTTGAAAAAGGGAAAAAAGCAAGCACTATACCAGATACAGAGAGGTGAAAATTACATCCAAGCCCCAAACACTTTGCCTGGTCTCTGAGAGCATTCTGTCCTGAAGACCACATTTCCCAGATTGGTGGATGCACAGTCTATTTAGAAAACCAATATCTTATTTGTTGAGGGTAAAAGTAATTTACAGGAAGAATTTTTTTCACAAATAAGAATTCCTCACCAATTGAAAATACATTTTCCTTTTTTTTTTTTTTCACATCCTAAATAGTCCAGTCCATGTTAACTTTCCTACTTCTTAATGGAATATGAGCATCAACAAGTTACCCAGGCTTACTGACCCGAAATTTCTCCTGTCCTATTGTCCAATTTTGTTTCTCCTCCCTATTGGGAACTGGTTGCTCTGAGCTCTCAATCTTGCTGCCCTGCTCAGTATACATGTTGTTACACTCCTCTGTGCAATTTGGATCTGAAGAATAAGCACTTTATGCCAAATTGATTCTTTTCCTAGCCCATTGGAAGTGTACATGTCAAGTGCCCCTTTGACCCTTCCGAAGAAATCACCAGGGCTTGAGCCTCCAGCTCCTGGCATGACCTCACGCTTCCACTTGGACTAAAATAGCTGCCTTGCCCTATAAGAAGGAAAAAAAAGTCCTGCACCCTCCAGAGAAAGCATTTTTGAATTATATGTGTCATCACTGGGATTATTTTTCTGATCTTATAGATGGTTATGAAAGAAGCATTATGGAGACAGAAATTTGTTTTGCTTCTCTGAAATATCTTTGATCCTCCACCATTCTCCATTTTATCCTTATTGTGGATATTTTGAAGAATGTTTCTCCTATCATACTTCTGTAATTCTCTGTTTTGTAAAATAATTATAATAAATTTTTCTTTATCTAAAATAAGAGTGTTGTATCTTCCTCCTGCAGACTGAGAGCTAAGGTTTTGCGATTTACAGGTATAAGGATGTGGCTTCTCATTCCTCAGTGACCATGTTAGAAAGGACTGCAGTTGCCCAGGGGCTGCTGCAGCCTTCAGGACACTGTGCCTAGAATGGTTAAATGGTAACCCAGGATGCACTTAGTATGTCATGGCCATGTGTTTGTGGACTAACTCCCAAGTGGAAGCCTTTCTTCTAAGATTAGTATGAGTTTACGAGATCCATCCTTTCAGAGTGTGCAGTTAAGATGGGGAGTGTAAAATCCTTTTCTCCCTCTCCCTACAATCTTGCTTCAACACATAAAACAGGCATTGCCACCAATACTTGTTGGTATTAGGAAGAAAGTGTCTTTCCTTTACTCTATCATTCATTCATTTCCTTCTTGGAGGAGGAATGAATGATTTGACTGGTGGGAAAGAGTCATCACGTGCCCATCACCCAGCCCCAGCACTGGCAGCCTCTCCATTTCTTGCCCTCTTTGCCCATCCTCCACTCTCCCCCTCCTCTCTGTATTTTGGTTGTTCTACATCACTCTCTTCCTTACTCTTTCCTCTCTCTTTTGTCCTTGCTCGACCTCACCCTCTCCTTCTTTCAGTCTACCTTTCTGCCTCCTCCCTTTTTCTTTTTCTTTTTCTACCTGTCAGTAATTCTTCCTCCCCAATTACTTGTCACTCACTCTCCCACTCCAACCTACCAACTGAATCACAGATGTTCTCCTGTCCTCCTTGTTTAAAGCAATAGGGTGGGCCCTGCTGCTTTGTTTGTGGCTGAGGAGGCAAGTTCAATACAAAGGAGAATGATGGGAAGCACAATGGGCCCCAACAGCATACTGGAGCCATCTCGGTATTAACTAAGAGATGTTGATCCCTAACTGACCTCTATGCATTTATTTATCAATTGTTTCAGAACTCCCAGGAGGATGGGTATGATTAAGCTTCTTGGAATCCAACAACCCCCACAGCAGAGAGCAGAGTGCCCAGGACCCAACAGCGAGTAAGTTGATCAGAGAACACCAGAGAAGATGGGAACATCAAGTTGGGACAGAGCTGCAGAACCCGGCCTGCTGGAGGGAAACCAGCCCAGGCATAAGCAATTAGTAGCAAGCACACTGCAGTATAGGGAAGCTCACATTCTTACCTGTGCATTAAAAAACAATGTGTTCACAAATATAAAAAAAAAGACCAAAACAATGTGCACAGGAAGAGATTCAGACTTGTCTACTCATAGTCATAAAACCTCAGAGAGGAGAGTAATACTGCAGTACAGGTCAAAGTAGGACAAGGACCATACAAGATCAAGGAAAGGGCTTGCAGAAGAAAAGTCAACATGGGAAGACCCACGGATGACAAGAAAAATCATACCAGACGTGAACTGAGAACAGTCGTTAGTGATACTCAGTTATGGGTTTTTACCAGGCCTTTAGTAGGGAGGATTAGAAAGTAACATCTAAAACCTAGCAGGTAGTATCCATAGATGTTGCCTCTTATTAGGAATTATAGTTGTCATGCCTAGTGTTGGTTAAATGTTTCTCATCTAATCCCTCTATAAAGTCCTAAATTGAAGATGCCCTGCAGAATTTGCTATGGAAGGAGAACTGAGCTGTGTGGACTCTGGCAAATTACTCAGTTGAGAGTGGGTGGGCCACATAAGCAGCTCCCCTAATGGAATGGAGCCCTCCCAAGGCTTATTCCTATCCAGGTGGACTCTGTAAAGAGTAACCATACATCCCAGTTTATCCAAGACAGTGCTGGTTCACACCTGCTTCCCCAATGTAATTATTAACAGCACCATTTTTTTTCATCTGAAAGGTCCCAATTTGCATGGTCAATTTTATAGTACCTTTTGGTATGTATTATGTCATGGATTATTTCATCCAGGGATGTAGTAGCAATATGCAACATATTGCATTCAATGGTGTGCCAGTTTGAAAGTACTATGTACCCCAGAAAAGCCATGTTTTAATCCTGATTCAATCTTGTGGGGACAGCTGTTTCTTTTAATCCTAATTCAATACTGTAGGGCAGACACTTTTGATGAAATTACCTCCACAGATATGTGACATGCCCAATTGTGGGTTTGACCTTTTGATTAGATGGAGATATGACTCCACCCATTCTAGGTAGGTATTGATTAGTTTACTAGAGTCTTTAAAAGGGGAAACATTTTGGAGAAACCTCAGAAATGACAGAGCTGACAGAAACTTCAGAGCACAGTTGATACAGATGCGAACAATTTGGAGAACAGACACAGATGTTTGGAGATGCTTGGAGCCAAGCAGACCTCACTATGAGATGTAAAGCAAGCCAGAACTTGAAGGGAACCAAGGGAAGCCAAGAGATGAAAGCCAGCCCCAGAGAAGCAAAGTGAGGAGTCCCCACAGGAACAAAGGGTGAAAGCAATGGAGTCCAGGATCAAAGGACCAGAAGATGCCAGCACATAACTTCATAGCTGACGGAGGTCTTCTAAACACATTGGCCTTCCTTGAATTAAGCTATGCTTCCCTGGATGCCTTAGTTTGGACATTTTTATAGGTTTAGAACTGTAAGCTTATAACTTATTAAATTCCCCTTTTTAAAAGCCATTCCAGCTCTGGTATATCACATTCCAGCAGCTTACAAACTAATACAAATGGACTTTCTGGGATTGAGGAAAAATTATCAATAAAACTCATTTAGAAATTCTCATTATGAAATTCATTAGATGATCAGAATATAAACCAACCCAGAAGAAAAGGAAGCAATAAAAACAAAAGAAAATGCAACCCTGACTATTGTTTTCTATCCAGTGATTGCTACTTGGAAAGCAATGTTGCAAATTAATGTAGTACTTCAAGATCACTTTTTTAACCATCAATTCATAAGTGTCCTTTCTATTGTAACCAAAATATGTAGATAGTGAATAGACATTCCTAAGATAAGGATCCCAAATCCAGTTTTCTGAGAGAAAAAAATAAATTTTCTCCTTCGTTTTAAAAAGCCAATCAGGAAACTTAATGGCTTATATTATCACCTATCTGCTGTGTTTCTGTTGTTAGGAGACCACAGACCAGGAAAAACCATGGTCAAACATACACATGTAGCAAAATGTTTGTTTACATTGCATACCATTTGCTTAACATGATAGCGCTACCTTAAGTTTCCTTGTACATAGTTTGAGTGCCTAGTTAACAGGCAAAAATTAAACGTTGGTCAAGATATGAGCTGGCAGATCTACTCTGACACCGTAAGTTAATCAACCAATTCCTCCCTCCATTGCCTGTCATCACTGCACTATGAGAATGGACTTTGCAGACCTATCTTCTAAAACAAGATCAAATACAGCTTCCCAGTTGATATAATATTGCATCTTCAATCCTACAGCCACATAGTCAGCTTTGTCATAACAAGGCCTTGCTGTAACCCAATTACCCCTAAATGTGGTGATTTTTCCCCTTCCCATCGCAACCATTGGGTCCCCAATTTCTCCCAGTTGCCCACATCCACAGTAATTCAACACTTTATTTTGGCTACACTCATCATCAGGTCTCCAAAGTCAGCAATTTCAAAGCTGCCTTGTCATGATCTTAGGCTCCAAACCATCCTTTTTTTTTTCCTTTTAATTTTCTTTTTTTTGTTTTGTTTTTTTTTTTACATGGGCAGGCACTGGGAATCGAGCCTGGGTCCTCTGGCATGGCAGACAAGCATTCTTGCCTGCTGAGCCACCGTGCCCCTTTTAATTTTCTATTGAAATATAATATGCATGCACAAAAGCGCAGAAATCATAAGGGTACAGCTCAATTAATTTTCATAAAGTGGATATACCACATTATGAGATTAAAAAAAAATTAGAACATTGTAACACCCCAGAAGCCTCCCACCCCTATGTCCAGTCTCTGTCACCATTTTCCCCAAAAAGTAACCACAACCCTGACTTCTAACACCAAAGATCTGCTTCTAAACTTTATATAAATGGAATCCTACAGCATGTACTCTTTTGTATTTGGCTTCTTTTTATATTTGCAAGATTCATTCGTGTTGTGTGTGACTGTAGCTCATTCCTCTTTAGTGCTCCAAAGTATTTCATTTTGTGATTATACAAATGGTTTGCTATTTCATACTTGGTGGGTTGTTTTCATTTTTCAAAAGCATTCTTGCACATGTCATTTGGTGCACATTTCCAGTTAACTAGGAATTGCTAGGCCTTACATTATTACATATGCTCAAATTTAATAGATACTGAAAATCAAACTGCATCTACCAATTCACACATCCTACCCACAGTCTATGAGTGTTCCTGCTGCTCCACAATCCTGACAACACTTTGGAATGTCAGTTTTTTTCATTGTAGCCATTCTGATAGATGTAGTAGAATGGCATCACATATGGTAGTATAGATGTAATTTTCACTTCCCTGGTGACTAATGAAGCTGAGCCACCCAGCTCTCTTAACTTTTCATCTTTCACCAAGCCAATGTTCAATCTCCTCTCTGGTTATCACTTACAAGGGATGTTTAGGTAAGAACCAAAGGGATGCATGTCCATTCCACTCAAAGCCGTTCTGTTGGGTTTTATCCTTGTCCACCAATCTTTTCTACATTGTGTCTTAATCTCCTAGAGTGGCCAGACTCTCTTCTCCTGAATTTGACAATTTGACACTCATTTCCCCCTTAGAAACATACCCTGAAGCTTATCAGATAACCTCACCTCCCACTTCTCCAAGAAGGGCAAGTTCCTCCAGTGGGAGCACCTCCATGTTTCCTTGCAACACTGTTTCGTTCTTTTCTCCAGCCTCAGAGGAAGCATTGTTCCCCCTTTTCTCTTAATCCATAACCACTGAGAAAATGTGCTCTTTTGAGTTGTCCTGGTTACATATTATCTATATGGCCACATGCAAGTTACCTGATCACTCAGACTCAGATTTCTTACCTGGAACATGAGAATACTGTTTCCTCATAAAACTGCTGTGAGACTTAAAAGATAATGGCTTAACATTCCGGGTTCAGTGCCTGGTAGATATTATGTGCTCAGTAAATATTAATTTCCTTCCACTTCTCTTTCTATCTCTCCACCATGATTATCACCTCTTTTTACCTTAAATGCACTACAACAGAGAAAGAAAAAAACAACTTGGCTTTTGCAGATACACTGAGATTTGACACCTAATTTTTATCATTGGCCCATTCAATTAAATTACCTTAAATCAGTTTATTCCACTCTAAAATGGGTCTGGGGTTGTTATGCTCAGGAATGTGAGATTTATAAGTCACCTGGGGTGACTGCACTTCTAGATCAGTGGTCTCAAAACATGAGCCCACAGGCTGTATCTATCCAGCTGTATATGCATGTTGGGCTGCCTATGGTGTGTTCAGTTTGTTGGTTGTTGGTTTTCATTCAAACTATTTGTCTTGAGATAAAACAAGATAATTTGCATTAAACTTCCCAAATCTGGCATGGAAACACTAGAAGATCTAGCAACAGCACTCATATTCCTTTAAAACGACAATCACCTGGAGCTGCGTAGGGGCTGCCCAAGTGTTCTCTGGTCTGCCATACTCCCCACCCCTCCTATTCCCTCCATCCAGGCTAGTTTCCCACGATCACACCACTTCCCTGGCCTCTCTCAGGTTTTTTAGTTTGCTACCACTCCCTAGATTCTTAATGAACTAAATGGTTAATTGCCTAAGATTTGCAGAATGCTGGCAAGGTATTTAATATTTCCTTTATAAATATAGATGACTTATTCTCCAGAATCATAGCTTGCAGTTGGCAGGCCTCTTCAAAAGCCCCTACATTTGTTTCCAATTGCTGCTGTATCATATGCCCACAAACTTGGTGGCTTAAACCAACACAAATGTATTACCTGACAGTTCTGGATGTTAAAAGCCCGAAATGACTCTCCCTGGGCTGAAATCAAGGTGCTGGCAGGGTTGCACTCTTTTCTGGAGGCTTGGGGGAGAATCTGTTTTCTTGCCTTTTCCAGCCTCTAAAGACTGTACTTATTTTTGATTCATGACCCCCTTTCTGCATCTTTAAAGCCGGCCATGACCAGTCGAGTCTGCCTCACGCGCTGTCACTTTGACACTGACTCTTCTGCCTTTCTCTTCCACTCTTAAGAACCCTTGACACTACTTTAGATCTACCCAGTTAATCCAGGATTAACTCCCCTTCTCAAACTCAGTTGATAAGCAACCTTAATTCCATCTGCAATTAATTCCCCCTTGCCAAGTAACATAAATCACAGGTTCTTGGGATTAGAACATGGACAATTTATTCTGCCTACCACAGCCCTCAGTGCTGTTTTCAAGCCTTCCTTTCCTTGAAAAATACAGTTGAGCTAGGATTGTCGATTTACCCGATAGAGCAGCTACATGTTTTCTTTCAGCTCAAAGAAAAGCAACCCCCCCAAAACAAACTAAGAACTAGCATTGTAATGTTCTATGGCAAAGCAATTTTCTCCTGCATACCTATAAATTCCACATGGCATTTTTTGCCTCCCAAAGCACCATCATGAGTTTGAGTTGTTAGGAAGAAGGGAGGAGGGAGAGGAGAGCAAAAAAACAGACACTGGCTACAGATGCAGGTGCAATTCTGCTTGGGGATTAAAAACAGAGGAAAAATTGAGGAGTATATCAAAGAAACGTCTGTGTTGCCAAGGGTACTCTAAACCCTCAGCAATGCTCTGAATAATAATTCGGCCTGAAAGTAATCCTAAACTGCTGAAGGTGCCCATGAATATTCCACCATGTTCCCTCTTCAACTCTGCTTTCATAAATTGCCCAGGGAAGGTCATCTGACTCACCCATGGCTCTATCAGAATTAAACAGGAAAAAGCAAACAGAACAAAACGAGCAAGTCACGTAAGATGCTTCCACATATCTCTTCCCCAATTAGATAATCAGAGCATTGTTGTTTCCAGTTAAAAAAAAAAGATGATAAATCATATCCAATCTTTAAATATATGTAATAAACTCAGATCCAGACTTCATTTGCTACATCAAATTTTTAAGGAACGAATCTTGCTAGTGTGTTTAAAATGAGTTGAATATGTACGTTTGTTTTTCTCCGTTATCATATGTAGGGAATGTTTTAGTGGAACCAAATAAAGTATAAATGTATTATTACATATTTTAAAATTTGTATCTGAACTCAATTCTTAAGTCATACGCAAAGTTAGCCAGGTAATCTGATTTCTCCTTATGAATCCAGCTCTGAATTAAGCAAACTGGCTGACCTCACCCTCCTTCGCGAATTTTTGAGTCCACAATTGTCCTGTAAACAACTTCTAATCATACTCCTGTCCTTCCTAGATCTAAAGTGTTTTCCAAATTTTACAAGTTCTCTCCAACCCCTATATTTCATTTTCATAACACATCACAGTTTTAATTTTCTATTGGAGTAAATTTTTGTTTACCCATGAGAGTCTCTTTTTTTCCAAGATCCAGCTCAGTACCTGGCACATAATTGGCTCACAAACACTATTGAATAGTATCTCACTACTCCTGCTTTTCTTTTTAACACACTTATATGTATTTTGTGCCAGGCACTATTTTAAGTATTTTATATGTATTAACTCATTTAATTCTTATACCCAATCCTATTAGGTGGTAACCATATTATCTTATTTTACAGATAAGGAAACAGGCACAGAAAAATTTAATAATTTGCACAAAGAGTCATGCAATAATTAATAACAGATAATATTTATTTTAATATGTAATACATGCCAGGAAGGGCTGCCACTGGTGACTTTCTCTGCCCCTCCTGGACAGACGAATTATGAAAAGCAGCCCTTCCTCCAGGGTGAGTAAACCCCCACCAGACACAGGGCTTATAAATTGAAAGCAGGCTCTAGCCTGCACCGGCCCCTTAACCAGGAGCTGTTTTGCAGGACACAGCTTGCCCAAAATGTACAGTGACTCTGGTGTCACAAACTGCTCTGAGCACTAAACAGTAACCAACCCATCTGTTCCTGATTCCTGTTTCTCAGAATTACAGAATTTTACAGTAATACTATTCCTGTTTTACAGAAGTGCAAACAGAGGCCCAGAAGTGAAGTTATTGCTCATAGTTGTCCAGCTACTAAATGCCAGAGGTAGGATTCAAGCCCAGACAGTGTGGACCAAAACCCCACACTCCTAACATGGTTTTATACTGAATGTCTTAGTCTACTTTCCTTTGGAAGCTTTCTAACATCTCAACTCATACGACTTGTCCTAGAATTCAGCAGCCACAATGAATTTCTAAAGATAGAAGTGATCGTGTCTCCCCCGACTTAAAACCTTTTAGTAGCTCTCCCATCTCCTTCAACATAAAGTCAAGTCTCCTTATGGCTGAGAACGCTCCTTATGCTCTGACCCTAGGCCCCCTCCAGCCTCACCCATCATCCTTCCCTCTGCCCAGACCTCTCACTTCACACGAAGGCATAACCACGCCAAACTTTCTGCTCCTTGAATCTCCATGCTCTTGCTTGCCTCAAGTCTTGGCATATGGCATTCTTTCCAAATTGTACCCTTCTCCTCCCCTCTTCAATTGACTACCGCTTACCTGAACCGCACGTCTCAGCTAAAATGTCTCCATCTTAGATTCACATCTCCTGAACACCCACTCTAAGTTAGATTTCCTCTCATCACACCTCATGTTTTCTTTAATAACAATATCACACAAATTTATTTATGTGATTATTCTGTCAATGCTGTTTTCTCCAATAAGTTTCATGATGGCAGAGAGGCAGGGACAGTGTCTATTTTGTTAGTTAACTGTAAATCCAGTATTTAGCACATTTCCTGGGACATACAGCCAATTAAATATTGCTAAATGTCATTCTTATGTCCTCACTGTGATTCCCCATCAAAGCACTCGTGATAATGTAGCAAGCAGGCCCCCTGCAGCAGGTGGGCCCTTCACCACTCCTTGCACATTTAAACTATCTCCTCTTTAAAAATTCCCCAAATTTCTCTGAGCTGTCATAACCACATGTAAATAGGATGCTTGCCCCGAGAATGGGTAAAACTACACGTAGGCAAGGTCAGACAAATTCTTGTAAAGAAACCCCTCCCTAACTGCTCATCTGCTTCTGTAAACCCAGCTTCGCGCCCTTCCCAATTTAAACCAGCCAGTCGTTTACCTTGTCTTTAACGTGTCATCCTGTCTATAAAAACTGATGTGAACCTTCTGTTCGGGCTTCAGACTTTCAGAGGCTACTCAGCTGAGCCCTATAGCCATGGACGAATAAAAACCAACTTCCTCAAACTTCGGAGCCTCAGCCCCGATTTGTTCTGTTTCCATGCAATGTTCCTGGAGGCTTACAGCCTTGTCCCTGGTTTCGTGCAATTAACAGCGTATTGTAATTCCCTGATTATTTCTCTGTTTCCCCATTAGATTGTAACTATTGTTAAAACTCTCAGGACAAAGACTATTTCTGACTTGGACCTCACTACCGAATCTCCACTATCTAGCAGAGTGCCCAGCACATAGTAGGCATCTGAACAGAATAAATGAGTGAAAAATCATAAAATGGCCCCTTAAAGGTTGCAATTCTCTTTATTACCAAGATCATAAATGACAGCAATGGGTTGAAGGTTTTTCCTATTTTACCCACTTTAAAGAAAAGAATCAATATGGAGCTTTGAGGGAAAGCTATCAGCTTCACCCAATATTGATCACCAGCCACAACAAACAGGAGGATCATCTCAAGCCTAGATTTTAAAACATGACCTTTTAGCTTAGTCAAAAGGTCATGAACGATCCCTGGAACAAAAAACTCAACTTGCCAAATCCTAAAGAGACCACAGCTGCGACAGAACAACAAAATATTATCCCAGTGGGGATCTATTATGCATTATCAATAGACAGGAGGTCTTGAGAACACAAGTCTCTAAACTCATATTTAAATGCCTTGCATCATTATGAAAAGAGAAACAAAGATATGGTCTAATCAAAAGAAAACAGAGATAAGAAATGAGCATGGTGATGAATATACAACTACATGATGATATTGTGAGTCATTGATTATACACCAAGAATGGAATGTTCATTTGTCAAGAATGTTCATGTTTGTACACTGTTTTTTGTCAATAAAAATAAAATTAAATTAAAAAAATAAACCAAACAAATGAATGACAAGCATTCACCAAGGAAAAAAATGAAAACAATGACAAAGCAAAACATGCTACTTAATAGGATCTGATAAAGTTATGGAGGAAAAGCCACTCCTAAGAAGGATGATTTGTTCCAAAGGAAACATAAACATCTTTCCACCCACCGTAGTTTCAATGGAGACATTATGCCTCATTCTAACCTAATTTGAGGAAGTCTCCTTAGAATTGGGAATGCAGATCCTCAGAGTCTTTGAATAGGACCGTTTCATTTTGCCCACTGGGTGAATCATGATTCCAAGTTGAATATGAAGGAATTTCAGAGCAGTTTTACAGCCCATAAATAAGAAGTATGAACAGTTTTGTCATGGTAATGATGGTGATCTCAAATTGCCACCAACACCCTGGTGTATCATTAAATTAATATGAACATTTCATGACAACTCACCTTCCCTTGTGGTTTCTTACTAGTGAAGGTGACATACCTTGGGTTGACCAAACTTCAGCTTCTCTATAATTCAAACCCAGGTCTAATTCAGAATTCTGCACCTAAAAGTTGACTTGCTCTATCTACCTTTACTCAATATCCTCTCATCATCTCTCCCTGCTTTTTCGCCACCTCCTTGGTGCTGAAGTTAACACCTTAATATGAATGACACTGATTTTGCTTTGCTTGGTTTATTCCCTTAATAAACCAAGAACCCAACCCCTGACACAAAATATAAGCATAAGTAAAACAGTGTAACAAAAACAACAACATGTTGCTGACAACATGCACAGTAATTTTATTTTCTTTAAAGCTTCTATGCCAAGCATGATTGAGAATTAGCTCCAGCACTGAAACCCTTTCCAGGAGGCAATGAGAGTCTGACATTCATAGTTACCCTGCCTTGGGCGATCAAAGCACTGCTGCACTCCTTTCTTCCTGTAACTATTGTACCTGCTAATAGACGATGTTTCCTTTGGCTCTAAATTTGGAACCATTTCTTCTGGAGTAGTTTTAAAATCTACAACCAGGGGGAAAAAACCTTAAAAGCCACTCAATCAAAGAAATCATTCTGGCTATTTGTTGCATTGCCAGGGCCTGGTTTTTATTTTTAGGAATGTTTTCATCAAACAGAAAAAAGTTTGATCTTTTTTATCAAGAATAACTGATCCAGTTCCTTTTCTTCATCACTCCCAGTCTGCTATTTTCAGCCTCAAGACTTATTTTCTACAATAAGAGAGGGGCTGCCCACCTAAATAATTGAAACACAAATGGTCAAAAGGAGGAAAGCCTACAGGTCCATTCTCATGAAGCCCAAAGCACCTTTGAACCCAATTTCATCATACCATGGGCCACAGAAATCCAAAATATGCAAAGTATGTGCAGGACTTGGTGGGCTAGGACTTGAAAATTTCAAGAAAGCAGAGCCCAAACAATAAACTTGTCTCACTTCCCTGTGATGACTCCCATATGCACGGTCCTTTGGGGATACCGAGGTCCTATAGAGGAGGTCTCTTCTTAACATACAAAGACCCTGGAACTAAGGCCATTATTAACCATCAGTGCTTTTGTGTGATCTAGGAAAAATGCTCCTTTCTTTTACCCACCACCTCAAGCCTTGGCTTGTGAGAGAAGCACAGGCCAGATTTCATCTTCCTTCACCCCCTTGAGCGAGACGCTCATTCTCATTGAAAAGCACTTGGCTTTCTTCATAACACTGGGGCAGTATTTGTTCTTCTGTTCACTCATAACATGTTTCAAGTTTAACAATGGCTATAGCATGTTGACTCTGTAGGGAATAAAAAGGTAAATAAATTGGTAGATTTCTTCAGATGAGGGTTTGTCTACCCATTCTCTATTCTCCAGGAATGAATGTCATGTGCAAAGATGTAGAAGATGTTAAAACAAAATGTGTCCATGTCAGAAGAGGTTCTGGTTTCACTGGAATCTGGAGGAGGCATGGATGATTGAGCTGAAAAGTTGGCTTGCATAACTAGTCAGTAAACCTTGAATTAAAGCAGTTTTACAGAAGGGAAGTAATTTGCCAACACTGAGTTTTGAGGAGATGGATTTGGTAGTGGTCAACAGGATAGAATGGAGTTGTGTCAAGCATAGAAGGAGAATGGAGGTAGAGAGGCCAAGTAGGAAAATGATAGATTATATTAGTGGTCAAATATTCACCACCACCTCCCAAGGAAATATTTTATATCCCTAATCCACTAACCCTATCCTTGGCCATATGACTTACTTTAAACAATAAAGTGAGCATAGATAGAATATATACCAGTTTCAAGCAAGCCTTTTAAGAGCCATTGTATGGTTCCTTCATGTTATCTTTTCTCTTCGACACAAAATCTCAGATCTAGTCTAGAATGAAAATGATATGATGTAGAGCTATTGCCAACTCATATTAGACAAGTAATAGGATAGAGAATACTCCTTTGCTTTTGTAAGGTATGCAGATTTGACAGCGTTATTGCAGCATATCTTATCCTAAATTGACTGACATAAGAAGCTAATGATCCATAAAGTAAAAGCAATAAAGTCATAGACTATATAGATAGAAATAGTATTGGATAGGAAAAGCCAGAGACAATAATAATCATAAGAATAACAAAATATCATTATCTACCATTCATTGAGTATTTATGTATCCAGTATGGTCTTAAACAAATTTTATTTAGTTTTCATAGAACCGGAAATGGAACACAGATGTGTTTAACACCAGAGTACATGCTCTTTGCCCAACCATCACTAAAGCATGATGATGACTGCATGTGCATATGCAGGAAAGGGTTAATTCAGCAGGCCTGGGTTTCTTGAATCCTGCACATTCCCAAGAAAGGCCTGGCATCAGAACTTTTTCTTGTTCACTCCTGGAAGATGAGCTCTGCATGTCTTGAAGTTGTCTGATAAGGGTGTGTTTGAATGCCTGGGATCTTGGGCCATGTGGTACCAGTTTGAACAAACAGTTTATGCTAACAGTGTAATTTATGGTGAATGCCTGTCTCTTCTCTGGGAGGCTGGAGTCTGAACAGCTGATGTCAATCACTCAGGGGCTGTCTGCTTACATGACTGACCCCAATGAAGAACCCCCAGACACCATGGCCCAAGAGAGTGTGCCTGGTTGACAACACACAAAATTGCTGAGAGAATTAAGAACATCTACGGGAGGCAACTGGGAGAGGAGACCAGGCTTGCACCTGATTTCTCCTAGATGTTGTCCCATATGCCTTTCCATTTGCTGATTTTAGTCTGTCTCCTTTCACAGTGGTAAGCTGTACATGTGGGTATAACAGCTTTTCTGAGTCTTGTAAGTCCTTCTAGTGAATCATCCAGCCCAAGGAGGTCTTGGGGACATCTGACACATACTGAACATGAGACAAGTATCAAAGATGACCCCAAATTTTCAAGCCAGATAGCTGAATGAACAGTTGTTTCATGAACAGAAATAGGAATATCAGGAGGAATAGGTGAACTGTGGTGGGTAGGTTAAAGGAGGATGATGGGGGAGGCAAATGGAGGTAAGTTTGGTGGTTGACTTATTAAATTTGACAACTACATCCAGGTAGGGATGTCCATTGGGTGATGGGAAACAAACAACTGGAACCTACGATGGAAACCCAAAATGGAAATAAAATGATTGGTTGAAACCATGTGAATGAATGAGAGTGCTGAGGGAGAGGGTAGAGAGAAGGAATGGCAAGGAGTTGAGCATAAAACATGAAGAATGAAACTTGGCTGCCTAAGGAGTAAAAACCAAGAAGAAAGAAAAATTTTACTTATTTTCCAATTCATCACAAAAGAAGGCCTGTTTAATTTTACATAAGTATACATTAATCCAGTAATATCAGAGAATTTCCATAAGAAAATATTTGCTGAAGAGATTTTTTCTATATTTAATAACATTTTAAAAATTAACTGTGTTGAACTTTCTCACAGAACCCTCATTTTCAACAGTTCATTTAAAATCTTATCTTGTAAGCAAAACATAAAACAGAAATGATTGTGATAACCATTGATAATTGATATTTTTGACTCCCATAAATGGAGTCAAAAGACAGACAGTGATAAATCTGGTCAAGATGCTATGAAACCAAGGTTGCATTTCATTTAGCACAATATTTTCTATCTTTCTGCATTCTCTTCAAATGGCGAATGTAGAGCTAGAACCCAGTAGCATCAGGCACAATTCAAGCCCCTCATTTTCATCTCTGCTCCTCCAGGTGTGATGTTTTATATTCCAGTAGACTTTTAGGCTTTTCTTTTTCTATGGAAGAATGGATTTGGAGTAATTTCAGAGGCTCCTTTAAATAATGCTGCTGTCAAAGTCAGAGTTTCTGCCTGACTTTTCCCATTTCACCTAAAAAGGCAGTCCCCTACTTCTAATGCAGCATCAGAAAACATGGGGTCTTTCCCAGTGCCTGCCCAAGCCAAAAAAAAAAAAAAAAAAAGAAAGAAAACATTGAATCTGCTTTAAGTTTTCCTTTCCATTTTTAAAAAAATGTACTCTCTTTTTTTCTAATGACTATACATGCATCACTACTTTTAGAAGAGAATTACAAATTGGTTCTAGGGCCCCATATTCACTAGTGAACACTGGGGAAATTCAGTTCATTCTACAGTCAGTCTTGTTCTAGTACTCTCCCTATGCTGGAGAATTCTAGTCCATCATCATACAGCTGAGAAAGTCATGGAAGTGGAATACTCAAACCAGTGTCTCAAAAGCTCCCCCATGTGTGCACATGAAAAATAACTCATCATAAGAAATGTTAGTTGGAATAAGTGCAGAACAAGACCAGGGACCAATTCTCTCCATCTCAAAAAAAATGCTCTAAGAAGCAAGCAAACACCACATTACATAATTATTATTTTATTTACAGGTGTGCCATGTTTAAAATCTAAAAGAATAATTACTTTAAGTGGGCTGTCTTTGTACAGATTATAGCATAAAGCAAATAAAATGTATGCATTATAAAACGTGGGTTTTCCTATGAGAGGTATAAAAAACAAAGCGACAAAAAATGAAAAATAACTGGATTTGTTCCAACCACAGTACACTAGGAAAAAGAAAGATAAGCTATCTGAATATAACACAAGCAACTGATTTATGTGTTTGAGCTCAAGAAAAGGACTGCATGAAAACAAACCAAAACATTTGTTGTACTTTACAGAAAGCATTTGCCTAATGGAAGTGTTTTCCGATTTCCCCCTTTTGCTCATTTATCTTCTGGGCAAAAACGTACTATAGCTAAGACTGCCATGTAAATCAGCTAATACCATGCAAAAATGTAGGCTTTCATAATATTAAAACCAAAGATGGCTTCAGAGATTATCTCTTCCAGCCTCCCTCTTTTACAGATGAAGAAAGCGAATTCAGAGAAATGAATGGACATGTCCAAAACCAAAGATTTGATAGGAAAGCAAAGGCCACTAAATCGTCTGTTTTCTAGGCCAATTATTATTCCTTTATATGATGCTGTCTCCCAATTTTTAATAATAGTAACAAATACTAAATAGTGAAAATAACAACAAATACCACTACTAATACGAAAGCTTTTTTGAGCATTTGCTCTGTGCCGGGCACATTTTTAAGTATATTACAAAAATTAACTTTTTGTTAATTTGGTCCTCAGAACAACCCTCTGAGGTTGTATTATGATCCCTATATTCAGATAAGGACACTTTAGCACAGAGAAATAAAGTACCTACCCTAATGACCTTAGAGTATAAATAGTGGAGCCAGGATTAGAACCCTAGTGAACTAACTCTAGAACCCCAATTCTCAACCACACATAACTGACTAGGGTACAGAAAGTAGAATTGTTACTGAAAGGGTCATCAACTACAGGATTAAACTTTATTCTCTAGGCAGCTTAAAATTGAAAACTGATCATTAAAACAGAAATAGGACCAACTTGAAAAAGTGTAACAGCTTAGAAGGGAAATCCTTACAAGCAAATCTGAAGCTTTGTAATCACCATTTTCACACAAATCATCTAAACAGAAAGCAGCATCATTGAGTTTAATTCTATTCATTAAAGTAATCCCTTATCTAGGCAGTTGTTATAAGTAATAAAATGAGATTTCTTAAGGGAAAAATTTCTCCTGCTTCTTAAATGATTCCAAATAAACATGACACTTTCTAAGGACCCCAGAGATCTCCCAATTTCCAAATCCAATGGAAACATTAAGCCTTACCTCACCAAACCTCTCTGCAGCCTTTGACTCTGTTGCTTCCTCCCTCCTCCCTGACACTTTTCCCTCCTTTTGCTTCTATGACATCAATCCTTTAGCCCTGTGTGGTCTTTCAGACCACCCCTTCTCTTTAGCAAGTTCCTCCACATGAGCTTGCCTGTGAAGAGGCTGGTATTCCCAGAGTTCTGTATTTGCTGGGCTCTCCTCCTCCCCACCATCCTGCCCTGCTTAAGTGGACACACCCACTCCCACTGCTTCTACCACTACCTCAGGGCTGATGCCAGACTTCCAAGTTGGGGTCTCCAAGCCAGTTTTCTCTAGTAAGCTCCACGGTGTCCATGGTAGTACCTCAAACCCAACATAATCAAATCCAAATTCCTAATATTCCACTAAGAATACTATTCCCTAAACCATATTCTTTGTTTTTAATGTTTAATGGATTCCTCCAGTCAACAAGCCCAAACATTGAATCATTTGAGACTCCTTCCCTCCTCTGCAGGAAACACCCAGCAAGAATGTCATTTCTATGAATTCTGCCCTCTAAATTGCTTTTGTTCTTGACCTCTCCCCTCACTCACATTATCTCATGAGAACTATCTAGAACCTACCTGCATCACCATCTCTCAGGCAGACTAACACAATGTCCCTCTGGTAGGTTTTCCTGCCTCCCATCTCCACAGTGCTTTAAGAGTGATCCTTCCCAAATGTAAATCTAGGCATGTTTCTGCACATGTCAAAATATTATCTTAGGTTGGATTCCACCAGAAGTAAACCTTGAGATAAGAATTAAAGTGCAAACAGTTATTTGAGAAGTGATCCCAGGTAGCAAATGCATGGCAGAATGGAGAGATGGAAAGGAAGCTAATACTACCGTATTAATGATGAGGTACCTGCTGTGTGGACAACTGGGCTCAACCCAACTGGGAACTTTTGGAAGACTGTAGAACATGCTGCAGAGTTGCCCTATCATAGGAGCAAGGAAGAGGAAACATTTATTGATCGTTGTATGAGGGAAGCTCCCATGGGTGTTAATTTGCAATATTTCAATCCTGTCTCCCACACAGAGTGCAATTCTATAGGCCAGAGTAAGCTCTAAGAGTAAGTCACTGGGACTTGTAGCAGGAAGCTGCTGGCTTATAGAGGAGAGATGACTGCAGAGGCAATATGAAAGGGGCACTGACAGCAGCTGCCACAAAATCCATCCCAGCCTTCCCATAAACCTTAGTAAAAAACCCCAAAGTCTCTTGGCAACCTACAAGACATTCCATACTCTGTCCCCTGCCTTCTTTTCTAGCATCTATCACTTGTGCGCTTTTACTCTATCAACTTACCAATAGTTCAAAAAACACATAGGGGAATTGCCATTTCTGTGCTTTACACGAACTATCCCTTCTTCTTGGAACAGCCACCTCTACTTCCCAACCCCTGTTCCTATCTACCTGGAATGCCTGACATTTTGACAAGATACAGCAGGTGGATCTCCTCCTTTATCAAGCTTTTCTTCAATTCCTTGCACTCGGTCTTAGTTGCCACTGCCCTGCATTATATCTCTCTTATCAAACTGCACTGAAGTTGTTTGTCCATGGGGCTAGACCAGTCTGCCAGAGTTGGAACTCCCAACACACAAGGACTATGCTTGACTTACCTCTGTGGCTCCAGAACCAAGCCCAATGCAAGGAAGAGAAACAACTGGAAAAATACCAAATGATTCCTGAAAAGGCTATATATCATATAAAATAAATAATATAATCCTGTCAATTAACAGGGCAAACAAAACCTAGACCAAAAAAAAATTAGGACAGCTACAACAATTCTCTCTTTAACACAGGCTTTTTAGCAAAGTTCTAACTAGGGATGATTTTGCCTATATCTGGGCTATGAATTAATCTGGTTCACTCTGCCCGGGTTGTTGAGCTAGGTGCCTCTTTGTTGGCACTGATTTCCTTACAGGGAATCTAATGTTTAAAAGTCCTGACAAGGAGCTCTGAGAATAAGTCCTCAACATATTTACAACTGAGAAATTAGAATTTAAGGGTTGATTTTGATTACTGAATCATTATATAGATATGACTTTTTGCTTTCTGGCATATTGAAGTAGACAAATGGAAATACCTGAAATTTCTAAATCTCAATCTAACTGCCTTGATCTCTGATAATGGTTGTATAGCCTTTTATCTTTTGACCCTGTGATTGTAAAAACCTTGTGACTAACCTTCATTTGTACCCATTTATCCAGTTTTTTCAACTTTAGAGTCTTGTGATCACTAAAGACAGTCTCTAATATTTATTAATGAAGGGTCTTCAATCAGCCCAGAACTAACTCGCCCAATTCCAAAGTTATCTTGATAACCAAGATTGGATCTAACCAAAATGGGCCCACCTGACATGCACAGTAGCTTAGACTTTAACCTACAAGTCACCTATACCTTCTTCCGCCTTTTTCTTGCATTCGTTCTGTGACTAAGCATGTAATCAATCTGCATATGCTCAATAATTAGATCACCTCTAATTACATCATCTGGGGCCACTGTGCTCATTATCCTAAAACCTGGCTTATCTTTAAGTTCTATAAGACTATCAGAATTACTGTAGTTCGGGGAGACAGAGTTTGGGCTGATAGGCCAACTATCTTCTGCTTCATGCCTAGTAATAAACTTTTTCTTTCTTTGAAACCAGTGTCTCAGGAACTGGTCATCTGAGTACATTGGGCAAAAGAATCCAATGCATTTGTCAGGTAACATATTTACTCGTGGCTATTTTGTGACCAAATTTCCACCTCTCACACTCAGGATCTTTTTCACATGCCTGACAGCAAGCTGCCTTCATAAAGATCCCGAATAGATAAGAAACAAGGGCAATAATTAGCCTCCAAGGCCTGCTTCCTGGCCCTCCAAGGTTACCTACATCTGTCTCCCCAGCTGAGCTGTCTCTGCAAGTGATCTCTGCTTCTGCCAAACCAGCGTGGGGTAAAGAGTAGTTTGGCTCATCAACTTTGACTAAATTAATCATAAGCAATTTATTTATATGCAAATGTACCCAAATCTGAAAATGATTAAATTCAGATTCTGGGGATTTGGGGGGAGACAGGAGAGGAGGAAAAGAAGGGAGTGGTGAGCTGTATTTCTAGAGACCATTGTGTTCAACCATTTTGGCTTAACTTCCATGATGTGAAAAGTAAACAACTGTAGATATGTTTGATTTGGTATCCTGTGGCATAGTTTGTGCTGGGCATCTGTTGCTTGAGATTTTGTAACTCATTGATCACTGTCACCATGGCTGATGGAAACGAAATTGCCTTCAATTCATGTGGAAGTGATTTCGGCTTTTATTCTCCTGCCCCTGCCTAGCCTCATAGCTTCAAAATGGGAAAGAAAAACAGTGGATCTTCCTTGATGAACATTTTAACATTTGTGTTTTGAGTTCTGCCCAAACCAACACTGAGAGTCTTTAATCTGCAATGACAGAATCTACAAACGGAGTAACAAAGAAGGAATTCTGGAACACTCTTCTCATAAATCAGGTTTACATTTATGTTTAATTTCATATTTTTAGTCCAATTGCAGGCTGCCAAGGAATTGCTACTCAAAATGTTTTGCTGACCTCATAAGAAACAATGTAAATAGAATTTCTACTCCAGTGACACCATTGCTGAAACCAGTGTTGATGTGCTTTGATAATTTTGTGACATTTTTGTGTATATTGCTTCATTGTGATGATGAGCAGAGTTTTGCTTTGGTTTAAATTGATACCAGTCTTTGTAAGCTGCTGTTTCTTTCAGCTCCTCTTCATGGCTACCAAACGAAGAATAACTAAAGTAATACAGAGGACGACCTTTCCTACTCTAGAGCATCTTTGGTACTCTCTCCCAAGTATCCAAGTCCTAGGGTTACTTTATGGGCAAAATCTTGCCCTGAAAGATTTGAGTTACCCAATCAAGCAATCTCCAATGTACAGCAACAGCTAACATTTAATTCAACAAATATTCATTAAGCACTTCCTAGGGGCAAGTTATCACTTTTCTAAGCACGTTTACCTATTTTATTTTATTTTTTAATCTCAACATCCCTTTGAGGAAAGGATACACAGGATTTTCATCCACATTTTGCCAAGAAATTGAGATGGAGAGAGGTTTCATACTTTACTCAAGTTCAACGAGGTCTATGAAGGGGCTGGAATAAAACTAACACAAGTCTAATAATAACAGAAAGCCCCATATCCTTCCCATGATTTATGTTAAATTCTTCTTTTTAATAGTGGTGGAAAGAGATTCTGATCATAAAGGTTCTCAACTTGGGATCTATTTGCTCATGGATCAATATAGGAGGTCACTGGACCTCCTGAAATTGTATTCATAAAGGTTGGTATTTGTTCAGTTTTCTTAGAAGGTAAATAAATGTTTATGAGTGATTTTAATCATATTATCTATATTGCCTATCCTTGAAACAACAAAGTGTCTTCAGTCGTACATGAGACCTGATATTTCTTATTCCTGTAACCTAAAATACATGTTATTGCAAGCATAACAAGCTACCCCAAAACTTAGTAACTTAAAACAACAACAATCATTTTTTTACTCCCAAACCTGCAATTTCTGCAGGGCTCAGCAGGCTCAGCTCATCTCTCTCCACGTGGTATCAGCTGGAAGGCTCTCACTTGGCTGGCGATTACATTATCTCCATATGGGCCCCTTCTGTTGGGTAGGTTGGGCTTCCTCACAGCATGGTGGCTGGGTTCCAAGAGTGAACATTTCAAGACACAGAAGATGAAAGCTTCCCATTTCTTAAGGCCTGTACCCAGACGCTAGCACAGTATCACTTCTACCACATCGTATTAATCAAGCAGTCACAAGAGGATTCAAGGGGAAGAGACATAGACCCTAGCTCATGGGAAGGACATCAAAAACAGAACTGCCACATACATCTAAGGGAAGTTTCTTTCTCTTCCTGAGGTTTGCCCATTACTGTTCTCTCCTTTTTTTTTTTTACATTTCACTAAAACTTTTTATTGGCCTTTTGAATAGAAACGGGAAATTATTTGACTGGAAGGATGATGCCATCAAATTCCTACTGGAGCTAGCACATGGCCTGCTCTTTGCTGATATTGCATTTGGCCCCAAGGCAGCCTATCCAGCATCCTTGTCTGTGACACTGAAACCTGGCCTACCCAGGCTGTACATACCAATGCTTGGGTCATATTTGATCCCCAGATTGATATGTTCTTGCATCTGAAAGTTTCCAGTATTTGAGAAATTATTTTTTCTTAACTACTCCTGTACATTTATACCTTTCTCCAAGATTTCTTCTGCTTTGGCCCCATTGACTTTACGGGGATGGCAATCTTTTCATTTCTCCTGATGTCAAAGGATCTGATGGTGTATCTAGCTTTGGAGAATACAGGGGTCTGGTTTGTGAGCTGCTCCAGCATTTTGGCTGACTGGGTGAATCTGTCTCTACTCTCCCCCATGCAGATGTTGAAGTAGGGCTTGCAGACGTGGCGTTCCCACATGAGGGGGACTCCCTGTCACTCTGATCCTGTGCCAGGATGGAGAACAGGAGAGAAACCAAATTCTCACCATTCTCATATTTCCATTTCTCAGGGCAAGACTGTAGCTGATTCAACCTATTACCGCCAATTGTCTGCCCTTCTCTGGGTACACCCAGCCCCTTCTTGGCTCCAGCTATCCAACCCTCACAGAGCAGGAGGCACTTTGTGTAATCTGCTTGCTTAAAGAAATGCTAGACAATAACTTTAGGGGGATAGTGGTTTTGAGTTCTGTCTAAACACAGAGTATAAAGGTTACTCATGGCAGGGTTATATTAGATATGAGCAATGTGATGCAAGAGAAAGAGTTTGACATTTTCCAATATCATTCTGCAAACTGTTAGTTGGGTTTAGAGCATCTCCAATTCTGCCTAGTTTTAGTCACTAACCAACCACACTATCCCTTGAAAAGTAAAAGTTATTTAAAATTCCAAAGAAATGCCAACCAGTATTATTTGCATCACTTCCCCCATTTTGTTTCTTAATTCAAATGACTGAGCCATAAAATTTGTTATCTGCACTAAAAAAATTTTGGATTCTATCTGCCTCAGGCTCCCTCATGCAGAGTTTTGCAGATGGTCAGCTTTTTCTCTACAGCAGAGGTAATAAAGAAGGGCCAGCAGCAAGAAGGTGAGGCTCCAACACCAGGCCTGAGGGGTCTAGAAGCTACTATTCATCAGATTAACCAAGCAGCCTGATAGTCTGGGTCTGCATTTTCACCTACCTACTACCTCCCACCCACTTGCCTGCCCAGCACCCTCTAACTTCAGGGCCTCTGCTGTTCCCTCTACTTGGAACCATTTAGACAGATGGCTTATTCCTCACTTCCTCCGGGCCTCTACTTACATATCACCTTTTCAGTAAACCTGCCTTGGCAGCCCCATCTGAAATTTGCAAACTGACACATACATACACATACACATATACTTCCTATCACCCTTCTCTGCCTTATGTTTTCCTTATCAATTAAACCTATCTAATTAAAAATATATTTTACTTGTTTATCTTATTTCTTGCCTATATGCCTTTCTAGAATGATAGTTTCATGAAGGCAGGGATTTTTTGTTTTGTTTACAGTTAGATCTAGACTAATATCTGCCACCAAGTAGATGGGCACTCAATATTTATTAGTGAATTGTTGAATGAACAATTGATTCAACCTATACCTGTCCTACATGATGTTCACAAAGAATTTCCAAATATACCAAATCCTCTGAAGACAGAAAACTGTTGATCTGGCTCTAATGGCCACTCCATCTGTATAGTTTCCTATGGCTGCTGTAATAAATTATCACATTTAATGGCTTAAAATAATACAAATGTATTATCTGGCAGTACTGTTTGTCAGAATTCCAACAAAGGTCTCACTAGGCTAAAATCAAGGTGTTGGCAGAGCTGCATTCCATTCTGGAGGCCCTAGGAGAGAATCTTGTTCTCTTGCTTTCCCAGCTTTAGAGGCCAGTTGCATTCCTTGGTTTGAGGCCCTTTCCTCTATATTCATACGCAGCAATGATGCATCTCTCTGCCCATTCTTCCGTAGTCACTATCTCCCTTTGACTCTCTTTTTCTACCTCCCTCTTAAAGGATTATTGGGCCCACTCAGATAACCCAGAATAATCACTATATTCTAAGGTCAGTTGATTAGCAACCGTAAATCGCCTTTGTCTTATAACTTAACATATTCACGAGTTTGGCAGATGAGGATAAGTATATCTTCTGGCATGGACCATTATTCTGCCTACCACACCATCCTCTTGAGCAAATTGAGTAAATCTAAAAGAGTTAAGGTCTCTCCCATTCATTTCATTTCATTCATTCTTGTTGAGATATAGTATAGATTTCTTAGACTTGGGGGCAGAAGATGTCCTTTCAAGAACCTCTCTGATGAGAGGTGGAACAAGATGGCAGCACAGTAAGGTGTGAAATTTAGGTTTGTCTTCAAGAGCACCTAGTAAATAGCCAAGAATGGTACAGAACAACTTCTATGGGAACACCAGTGACCAGATACACAGCATAAACCAGTCTGGGAGAGGTGGAAGGGCAGAGATCCCACAAGTCCCCCAAAATGCAGAGGTCAGCTCCCTAACCACCCCCCCCCCCCCACCATGGGCACAGTAGGCTGGTTCGCCAAGGGGAAAAGAAATAGACTTTAATAGTAACAAGGGTTTGGCTCAACCAAGCTCCAATTAATTAACAAATTCTCACTACTGAAAACAGGCCCTTAGCACAGATAAACCTGGAATAAGCACTAAAAGAACAAGGAGTTTTGCTCTGGCAGAGTGTGAGCAGGGCTGATGGGAAAAAAAGAGGCTTTTTGAGTTGGACAGCACAAAAGACTGGAAAAGGACTGGACCCCAAGAAAAGGGGGCATATAGAGCCTAGAGATATATACAGCCATGTATATATATATCAAGAGTTGAGTATAACAACTCAAGCTCTTGATTCAGAAACCTGAAGAGTGGGGGTCCAGCTCTGAAAAGACGTTTTTGCCTTCTCTGACTTCTTAAACAGCTCATTTGATAGAACTGCAAGCACTCTCAGGCTTGAGCACTGCCCCAGGTAAGGGTGGAACTAAGGCATCTCTGAGAGACAAAGTATCTAGTCAGGTAACAGAGGTTAATTCCCTAAGGGCTTATGTTTCCCAAGAAAAGGGGGGCAGGGTCCAGCTCAAGTGGAATCCCTCATTCAAGGACATCAGGCCGCAGGGGCTGGAAAACAGAAGCAATCAAAGCCTGCCTACTGCCTCATGTCTGTTTCAACCACATCCCTGGTAGGGAGAATCTGCTGAAATTAAAGGCACTGCATCACTTTAAGCTGGTGGGAAGCTGCAGGCAGAAAAGCACCACAAGCTGGGCAGGATAGGAAAAGCACAGAATCTAGAGTCTTCATAGGAAAGTCTAACTGCCTCTCACCCTCAGGGAAAAGTGATGTTGGCTACTCTCTCTACCTGAGACATAGGCCTGTCTGGTCTGGGAAAATCTGTCTGGGGTATACAGTATCTGAGGATTTCCTCCTCAAAAAAAGGGGATGGGCTCCATATAGGCAAGGCAAGAAACAGAAAAACAAGAACTGAAAAATTCTGATCAGTTAAACAGAACCTATTCTAGACATATAGAAAAAGTCAAACTGAATGTCAGAGAACAGATAGAGACAAAGCCATCTGGCAAGGAAACTCTAGGTAAAAGAGTGAACACAACCTCAGAATAAACTAATTAAGGAAATCAAATGCCTAGACACCAGCAAATAAGAACAAGTCATACTAGGAAAATCAAAGATAGACCCAGTCAAAGAAACAAACCAACACCTGAAGTGAGATACAGGAGTTGAAATAATTAATTCAGGACATTCAAACAGGTATGCAAAATTTCATCAAAAACCAAATCAACAAGTTGAGGGAAGATGTAAAGAAAATGTTGGGCAAACATAAAGAAGAGCATGAAAGTTTGACAGTAAAATCAAAGAAGTTATGGGAATGAAAGGCATAATTGAAGAGATGAAAAAAAAACAATGGAAACCTACAATAATAGATTTGAAGAGGCAGAAGAAAGGATTAGAGAACTAGAAGACTGGACATCTGAAATCTGACACACGAAAAATGTATAGGGAAAAGAATGGAAAAATATGAGCAGGGTCTCAGGGAATTAAATAACAACATGAAATGTACCAATATATGTGTTGTGGGTGTCCCAGAAGAAGAAGAAAAGGGAAAAAGAGGAGAAAGACTAATGGAGGAACTTATCACTGAAATTTTTCTATCTCTTATGAAAGATATAAAATTACAGATCAAGAAGTACACCATATATATCCCCAAAAAGAACATATCCAAACAGACATAATCCAAGACACTTACTAATCAGATTGTCAAATGTCAAAGACAAAGAGAGAATTTGCGAAGCATCAATAGAAAAGCAATCCATCACATACAAGGGAAACTCAATAAGACTATGTGTGGATTTCTCAGCAGAAATCTTGGAGGTGAGAAGGCAGTGATATGATATATTTAAGATACTAAAAGAGAAAAACTGCCAACCAAGAATTCCATATCCAGCAAAACTGTCATTTAAAGTGAGGGGGAGATTAAAATATTTTCAGCAAATAATTACTGAGAGAATTTGTGGCTAAGAGATTGGCTCTACAAGAAATACTAAAGAGAGAACTACAGGTAGATAGAAAAAGGCAGGAGAGAGAGGCCTGGAGAAGTGTGTAGAAATGAAGACTATCAGTAAAGGTGAAAAGAGAAAAAAAATTAGATATGACATATAAAATTCAAAAGACAAAATGGTAGAAGAAAGTACTGCCATTAAAGTAATAATATTAAATGTTGATGGATTAAACACCCCAATCAAAAGGCACAGGCTGGCAGAATAGATTAAAAAACAGGACCCATCTATATACTGTCTACAAAAGACTCACTTTAGAGCCAAGGACAAAAATAGGTTGAAAGTGAAAAGTTGGGAAAAGATACTTCATTCAAACCACAACCAGAAAAGAGCAGGGATAGCTATACTAATATCTGACAAATTCAACTTCAAATGTAAAATAAGTAAAAGAGACAAAGAAGGACACTACATATTAATAAAAGGAACAATTCAATAAGAAGACATAACAATCATAAATATTTATGCACCTAGTCGGAGTACTCCAAAATACATGAGGCAAACACTGAAGGGAGAAAGCACCTCTACTACAATAGTGGGAGTTTTCAGTTCCCCACTTTCATCAATAATAGAACATCTAGACAAAGGATCAGTAAGGAAACAGAGGTTTTGAATAATATGATAAATGAACTAGTACTTAACAGGTGTTTTCAGAACACGACACCCCACAACAGTAGTACACATATTTTTCTTAAGTGCTTGCGGATCATTCTCAAGGATAGATCATATGCTAGGTCACAAAGCAAGTCTCAATAAATTTTAAAAGATTGAAACTATACAAAACACTTTCTCAGATCATAATGGAATGAAGTTGGAAATCAGTAACAGGTAAAGGATCAGAAAATTCACAAATATATGGAGACTAAACAACATTCTCTTAAACAACCAGTGGGTCATGGAAGAAATTACAAGAAAAATTAGTAAATATCTCGAGATAAATGAAAATGAAAACACAACATATCAAAACTTATGGGATGCAGCAATGGCAGTATTGAGAGGTAAATTTATTGCCTTAAAAAAGAAGAAACAGCAAAAATCAAAGGACTAACTGTTCACTTGGAAGAACTACGGAAAGAACAGCTAACTAACCTAAAAGAAAACAAAAGGAAAGAACTTACAAAGATCAGAGTAGAAGTAAATGAAATTGAGAGTATGAAAACAATCGAGAAAATCAACAAAACCAGAAGTTGGTTCTTTGAGAAAATCAATAAAATTGATGGACCCTAAGATAGGTTAACAAAATAAAAGAGAGAGGATGCAAATAAGTAAAATCAAAAACAGAAGAGCAGACATAACCACTGACCCAGCAGAAATAAAAGAGATCATGAGAGACTATCTGGAGTGATGCAAATGTTCTAAAAATGATCATGGTGAAGGATACACAGCTATGCGATGATATTGTGAGCCACTGATTGTATGATATGGTTGGACTGTAAATCTGTGGATGTTTCTCAATAAAAATATTTTTAGAAATAAGACCCCATCTGAGACAACTGATCTTATAACCTGAGCCAACTACTTCAATTACAGTAACTGAGACCCTGTTTTCTCAAGCGAAAAATTGAAATAACATAACTTACTGGCAGGCCTACTGTGAGGATTAAATATGGTAATGTTAATGGAAGTTCTATAAATCTTAAACTCCATATAATATAAGGAATCATTATTATGATAGAGAGTTCTGGCACTAAGGATATTCTTACTTTGTACTGAATTTGATTTTGATCATTTTGTTCCTTGAAAGAACTCACATAAATTATCCCTCGTATATTCTGAATCAATCAAAACCGAAATCAACAATGCCATCCATAATCCAAATCCTTCCTTACCATTTTTTGGTTTGCTGATGATAATATATTATTCAGACAAACCAATTTTGAACATGAATTTTGTCTTTCTTATTTAAAATTTCTTCATATATTACCCCCTCCCAAAAAACAAACAAACAAAAAAAATTGAGAAACAGGTGATCCTCACTTTCATTTGCTAATCAGAAAAACAATCACTATAGTTATTGGTATATTTTTCCTTCTAGGCTCCTTAAGGGGGGGAAATGTGCCTCATTCATTTGTGTACCTCTAGTGCTTGAACCTTGCCTGAAGAGATGCCCAATGAATATTTGTTAAATTAATGCATGAATACATTAATAACTAATTAGTTGGTTAAGTAGAGAAGCGTAGGGGTTAGAAATGTGTCCACATTGCCTAAATGCAGTTACAAATTCCACTCCATTTTTGTTTTCCAGTCTCTTATTAATCTCATGATCTTACTTTGCCAGAGCAAATACCAAACAGTAGTTAGCTTAAACAAGGGGAATTTATTATCTTGTGATTTTGGAGGTCCAACATCCAACATCAATGTTTTGGCAGAGCTTTCCTTTCTCCCAGAGTTTGTTGAAGGATTCTGAAAATCCTTCAACACGTGGTGATCTCTCTCTCTCTCCTTGTGTCTGCTCCACTGACTTGGGGCTTCTACTGACTGCCTGCATTTGAATTTTCTTTAATATAAGGACTACAGTCACATGGATTAACGCTCACCCTGGTCCAATTTGGCCTCATCTGAATAGGTCTCCGAAGCTCCTATTCACAAATGAGTGTACATCTTAGCTAATGACAACATCTTCAAAGGTCCTATTTACAAACAGGTTCACACTCCCAGAGGTTAGGACTTGAACATGCCTTTTGTGGGGGATATGATTCAATACCCAACACTGATCTTGAGATTCTGGACACAGAGGAAACTTGACTTTGCCTGGTTTCTGGAAAATCACTAAAAATTCTCTCTTTAAAGTAACTTTTAAAAATGGGGACACCAGCCTCCAATTTATGCTTCTAATCCCCATTTTCACAATCAATTGGTTCTTCTGAAAGTTCCCCCAAGAAGGCCATTGCAGAGAAGATTTTGAACTTCTTCTTCAAGTAAAGAAGTGAAGACCTGAAACATATTTAACACAAAACTTCCCCTACGGTACATGTAACTAATGCTTTTATGGAGCCAGGAAAGGATTTCATTGAAGAAGAAAACTATTCTTAGCAGAAAAGGATCTGATTGAGAACCTCTGGGTTTCCGATGGACCTTGCCTGAAGGAGGGCTCATAACACAGGAGCTGGTAGATGATGAATGACACACCAGCTGATATGTTCTAATAAATCAAGGGCTTATACAAATCACAGAACCTGCTTTTGTGGGCTCAAGATACAACCAATCTGAACCTCCACAAAAGGAATGTTTCACATATTGGAATAGCTTCATAAGAAGGCAATGGGTGCTGGTTCTTTGAAGATTCTATATTCTGCAGTCTTTCTATTTGTCAGAATGGGAGAAAGGCTTTTCAAAGCTGAGAAAGCCTTTGAGCCTTGCACATCTGTGTCCAGTACTTGGAGAGGGGGAGAGCAGGAGGAAATTAGAGTACAATTTTTTCCCCATCAAGACAGAAGAGTTATTCAAAGGACCCTGCGAATCATTCACTATGATTACAAAACACTGCTAATGTGAGCAAGAAGTTTAAAGGAACAAGAAATGTTTGGAATGAATGTCCCTTAAAATATACTTGGAAAGAGGACTTGGCAATATGCATTTTGCTGGCAACAGAAAATTGCAATTTAACAATTAATTCCACAATAATAATTTTGCCAAACTCAGGGAAAATATCTCTGGATTTGCCCAAACCTAATACTGCAATGACATCATTTTAAAATATTTCCATTTTAGGTATACCTGCTAAACATTACAGACAGCTAGCCAAGTAATAAATGTTTAAGTAATGAATGGAAAGTCTGTTTTTCTTCACCAACCTACCATAGATTTGGGTGGGAAAAAGTAGTTTCACTGTAAAAGTTAAACTCTTTTAGGGAACTAATTCATATGTATAAAAAAAGAATTCATTAAATGGTTCCCTGAAAGGGCTACATACCAATTACCTACAGACAGACCAAAATTCTCTAAATCTATGTATATTTTCAGCAATATGATTTCTTATTTATTACAGTAAAAGAGCTAAATAGCACTCTAATCAACAAAAGATGAGGTAAGTTTCATTCACCTATATATTCATCCAGTTTCATTTACATTAATTCAAATTTGTGAACCCCTAAATTTTCCTTAACAAACTCAGGGAACCATTATGCACAAACTAAATAAATATTTCCAATCTCCAGTTACAAAATTACTATATTGCCTGGGAATTTGTCAGGCCCATACACAGATGTTTAAGATCTCTCACGGGGGATGAAACGCAGCAAGGACAGTGCTTTGAAAGAGCCCACGAATCTCAGCTCACCTGGGACCCTCCACACTTGGCTTTGGGGCAACCATTGGGTCGAAAGCAGGAACCAACTCACCAATCCAGAAATTTCTGCAGAGAAACAAAACCCTCTCACATTACCACCTTCGGGGCAATTCCAAACAGAATGTTTTTTAAGACTCAATTCTAAAACCTTTCTCAGTGCTTCCTCTTAAGATACAAGTACAGTGGGATTCTCATAAATCAAATCCTGTTCAAGCCAAGAAGTGATCAGGTTCCGGCAAATCCCCACCTTCGCTACAAGAGTGGAATGCCTGTGGAAATCTGACAGCCTTCATCTGCTGAACAGCTTCTTAAAAACCAATCAACCAAAGACAGCTGATTATTCTGAGGTCTTCTTTTATTTCTTACTTTCTGAAGCTTGGCTTTTATTATTTAAGGTGGCCCATTCCTCAACAATGGTTCATAATTAGATCTATTTATTTTGTCAGTCCATAGCTTCTGATAAAAGGCCATCTGCAACGTTTTCAAATTAAGGGTTTTTCCTACCGGGAACATTATTTTTAACAATGAGAAATATTGAGGCTTTGGAAGGAAATGTAATCAAAGACCACAACATAAAATTCCATTATCCATGGTGTCTGGTTTTGCCTCTGCTTTCTCAATTTGAAGAGGAAGAAGTAGAAGTAAATGCAATAAGTTGTGAGGCATAAAGGATGAGAGAGTGGAATTGCTAAGTTAGATTGCTAACATCTCAAGAGCAAAGATGAGAAAAGGTCCTTTTCTCTGGTGTCTGCAAGACATAGTATATAATCTAATGCCCTGCACTATGCCCACAAGTGTCAAGGTTAAAAGAAAGAAAAAAACAGGCCAAACTTCCCTTGAGAACCTCCCACCTCTACTCAGCCTGGGTGCCCAAACCATTTCACTCTCCCTCCCAAAACGACAACCCCCAGACTTAGTAGCCGACCATCACCTAGAATTATACAGGTTGTTCACTGCACAAAGGTACCCAGCTGAAGGCGGCAAGTAAGGGCTGAAATCCAGCCTGCAGTTATCCAGGAGAAGGCCTGAGAAGGCCTCCTCTTTGTGAACAGCTCAGAATGCCAAAGCTATATGCCCTGGTACAGGGCGCACCCAAACAAAGGGGCACCATTCTTTTCCATTTTGCACAAAATAACACTATCCATTGGCCATGTTCCCAAATCTTCACACATACTCTCCCCACAAAGGAAAAGACATGCTAAAATGGACCAGTCATATTCTATTTTATTCTAAGGTCACATTTGCTGGATGAGAGAGTCTAATGGGAGGAGTAAAAATAAGCCTGCATCTGGTCAGATGTTCCCTGTTTCTTCATTTATGAGATCAGGGAGGTAAAATGGGCTGAGGTTGCTTCCACCTGAGAAAAGACTCTGAATTACATTTCTCTTTGGCTTCTCCCCTCATTTTCTTGTCAGATCCTCCTTCCATGAGGCTGGAAAATAAGTCAGATGAGGGACCACTCCATCCGAGAAGAACCGTTACCTCTTTCTGATTCCAAATCTTTGACTGACTCATACTCAAGGAACGCTTGAGAGATCTTGCTCTCACCCTGAGAAGCCCTTGAATGGTGCACATACCAGCTCTGTTTTAGACAGTAGGTGGAGGCATGGTCCCTTGGTCTTAGATTTGCTTCTGCTGACTTGCCAGCAAGTTCGTCCTGGGCAGGTATTTTCTCACCTTCAGAATGGAAGCCTTCAAGAGTTGAGTTCAGATGTGGACTTAGGGATGGGAGATGGGGGGGGGGGAACAAAGAGGAACACTAGGTCTGTTTTCATTCTGAACCTTAGCCCATTTTCTAACCTAAACAGAAGTAGTTCGCCATGTGGTCTAGTCTATTTTATTAGGATCCTACTTTTATCATATTATTCACAAAACTTAAAAATGTACATTTGTATTTGTTATTTGTTATTTCTGTTTCTATTCTTCTCAGTAACCTTATAAGATTGTAGGATGTCAAAGACAGGATCTAAAGAGTCAGATTTCTTGTGTACTGACTATCACTCTCTCTAGTTCTCTTAATAGCTCAGCTATTGTGATTCCTTTAATATACTTTCTCTGTCTTCTTTTTCCACCTTTCTTCCATTATCCTAGCCCTATCTTGCACCCCAGACTGAGCTGTCATATTGGAAACCATAAGATAAGTTAACCCCTTATAAGCTAATTTAATCACTTAATAGTATAGGCAATGATTTACCTGATCTATTTGTATTAAAGGTTTAGACATTGCAATTCTTCTGCATTGTAGCAAAACTAGGCACTGTAGCACATTTACAGGCCCTACTGAAATGAATAAGATTAAGGAAGCATACTCCTTCCTTAGGGTTCTGCTTTTGTAGGTGAAAATTCCTTTTTTAAAAAATTTTCCCTGTTTGAAGGCAATGAAAATCTACCTAAGAGAATCTGCTACTAGTGCCCAGCTGGTAAAGTCTCCTATTTGCAGAGTGCCTTGTGAACACCAAATGTCTCATGTCATCATTAAGGGTGTTGACCACAGTGGCTTTGACAGATTCTTCCAATCACTGCATACTCAAAATATTGGTTAAATCAAATCAGGGAAACTGGCCTGAGTGGTGATGATAGTGGTAGAAGTGGCTGCCACATTTCTGGACTTGTTACCACCTGGAAAAATCCAGCTCAGCCCAGCTCATTCCTTTCCAGAGTGGTGTTGACTTTGGGGAATGCTGTCTGAGCACCTGGCATTTTGCCACCTGGAGCAGGGGCAGCTGAGCTCATGGCACTAATCCCTATCTGCATTCTCCAGGGAGTTACTGTACCAAAGAATCTGCTGTTGGAGGGGATCTTGAGTCATCAATGTTGACTTGTGGGCTCTCTGCAGCATCTCCCTTCAGGGTCCATTTCACAGCTATTCATGCTAAACATGAACACTAGCTAATTCTTTATCTTACCCGGCACTTCCCAGGAACTCCTACCCTGCAGAGATCCCTCCCACTTACCCAGCCCTGATTAAGTCAGTGCTTATTAAAGAACATTGAAAGTGTTCCCAGAGAATGTTTGCATGTCTGCCTCAATTAACAGATACGTCTAACCTAATGAACTGATACACCTTGTTCTCTTCCCTGCAGTATCTTAATAAGAACTTCAGAGAGCTTCTAGCTTCTTTGTTACTCTTTTAAAACACTAAAAAAAAATTTGATTCCAAATAAAACCTAAACATGAGTACCCAAAGTGGAGGAGAAAACATAAAACCATAACACTTAATCAACCAAGTGTAAAAGAAAAAGATTAAGAGAAAAAATAAATGGGAACCTTGACAGCTGGAAAATACAACTAATAACGTCAAATGCTGTCTCTCAGGGTTATGATGACGGGACACTGGTGGTGATTGTTTCTTTGTACCAGAAATGCCTGAAAATAGCAATAATGTGAGAACAATAACCCCATCCAAAATACCCATGGGCAAAGAACACTAAACCATAACAGAAAGTAATATTTTGAAGAACATGCTGGAGGCTGTGTGCCATAACATGGAATAAAGTACAAATTTTGGCATTCAAAGATCTTATGTTCACATCTGAGCTCTGCTGCTTTCTACCTTGGGCACCATCTGGGTTACTCATCCTGTCTGAGTCTCAGCTTCTTCGTCTGTATCATCAGGACAATATCTACCCCATGAAGCAGCTCTGAGGTTTATTGGAGCTAATGTGTATGAAATGTTCACCATGGTACCTGGAATATGGAAAGTGCTCAGTAAGTGTTGTCTCCACTTCTGTCCTATGGGACACCTACAGCCACAAAGAGCAGCTTCATTCCTATGGGTCTCTCCAAGCCTGTAGCTTCCTGGCAGTCCATGGTTGTTCCAGGGAGTCGGCAGTGCCACGGTGGAAAGCCATGGAGAAGTTTCCATAAGATGCACGTGACATCTTATACTCCCTCCTCAGTGTTGAGGATCACATCCTGAGTGGTAAACTGGGTTCACACTACACTCACAGTGTTAGGACCTTGTACTAAAGCTTAACATATGGCAAGATCCTATGTGCTATTCATAAACCAGGAGGCTTCAAACAAAGCATGAAACAATCCTAAAACTATCGCTGTTGACCTCTATTCATGCTCATGGTGTGTCCCTTGCACTCTCATAATGATGAGATTATGTCCCATGACCACGTTTGATAAATACCTCTCTCCTTCCAAGGCTAAAATCCCTACACTTATCTTCTGAGGCCCAGGGAATGCCCATGCCTCACCACAAAAATGTACATGCCTGATATATAGAGCCACAAAGCAAACAATTTACAGGAGTCTAGTCTAATATTCCATTTAATTCACAGAAAAATTGAGGCCCTGAGGCCCAGAGAAGTGATGACAGATATTAGGCAATGACTGAGCCAGGTCAGGAGGCCAGGACTTGCTGGCTCCCAGGCCACAGTTGTTTCCACTACACAGCACTGTCTTAGATGAGATGTTCAGTAGATCCGTGGCATATAACAGATTACTAGATTTCATCTCTATGGTAATATATGCTCTTAAAAGAGCCCTTGAGCTGAATAGCACGATTAATGCTTAACTTTCAAAACAACAGCCAGGGTCAGTAGGAAAAAATTTGGAGGTGGAATAAGAGGTTTTTGGACTCCGTAAAATCATCCCACTTAGGTGACTACCAGTGCTGTGGCAGATGCTCAACGGATGAAACCAAAAGGGACCTCCATCCTTTCATCTATTTATCTATTAATAAGCATTTGCTGAGCACTCAATATGTACAAGGCATTTTGCATAGAGCATAGGAATTTGAAAGATGTCCCTTCCCCTTGATCACATTCTGTGCCAAGTACTGAGTCAAGCACTTTATTTGCCTTATCTGATTTAATCTCCACAATAGCCATTTGAAGTAAATATCGTATACCGCATTCTACAGATGGGAAAAGTAAAGCTAACAGAAGTTAATAAACGCCCGAAGTCCTGAAGTTCGTAAGGGGCAGAAGCTTGGATTTGAGTCCAGCCTGCTCTATTCCAGGGTTTCTGTCTTGATCCCCTTCCTGACACTATCACTCCAGCAGGTACACAGCTGCCCTACGTGAGAGGATTAGCGTGGGGCTCAAATGAGAAGGCGCGAGAAGCAATTAAAATAGTGCTTGGCCCATAGTGAATGCTTTATCTTTTTAAGGTTAAACAGGAAAACTGCTTTATAAAATTTGTTTAGTTTGGAACTCAGTGACGCTTTGATTTGTTATGCCAATATTAACATATAGGCGGCAGAGCATTTTAATGTAAATTGACCATTTTGTTTAAAATGCTTGCACTTTTCCATGGATGGAAAAAAGATTTAGAGAGATTTTGTAGTCCCTACAGTCTGACCCAGCCATATTTTGTGGGCCAACATCCTCAGTCATCCAACATTTTTTTTTTAATCTCTCTATCTCTATATATATTCATTACCTGGAGACAGTACCACATTCATTCCTCATTTAAGTAGTACATGGTGAGTGGGTGGTGTTTAATAAAGCCGTGTTGACAGTCCAGGTAAGATTCATCAGAATGAAATGATGAGCAACCACTATTTTGCTTGGAACAATGAGTTTGTTAACTAGAGTTTAATTAAAACTAGAAAACTTCCCCTAGGATTGCATTACCTCTGTTTTGACTGACAGAACTAAAACTCTCTGAGGTCAGGTCATGGGATGGGACTTCCCAGGCACAGAGCTTCCAGAGCAGCACGATCCGACAGAATCTTCTGCAGTGATGACAACGTTCTGTCTGCTCTGCCCAGAATGGCAGCCACTAACCATCTGCGGCTACTGAGCACTTGAAATGCGACTTTGTGACTAAGAAACTGAGCTTTTAATTTTTTCTTATTGTAATTAATGTAAATGTCAACATGTAAAAGGATGGCTTAGAGGGTGTGCTGGCTTTTCTAGCGGCACCATATAAGGCACACGGTTTTAAAGGAACTGATGGCAGGCCAACGGAGGCAGGGCCAGTAGGGCTGGTCCATGTGAAGCAAGCAGTTTGCCTATGATGTTACTCCTTTCTCAAACACTGGATTCCTGCAGGAAGGACCCAGACCACTATCAGAAACCAGGGAAAGAAAGGAGGTAAAGTACCTGTGAATCCTCTATTCTAGATTGCTAGCTGCCAGAATGCAATATACCAGAAACGGAATGGCTTTTAAAAAGGGGAATTTAATAAGTTGCTAGGTTACAGTTCTAGGGCTGAGAAAATGTCCCAATTAAAGCAAGTCTATAGAAACGCCCGATCTAAGGCACCCAGGGAAAGATACCTTGGTTCAAAAAGGCTGATGAAGTTCAGGATTTCTCTCTCAAGTGAGAAGGCACATGGTGAACACAGTCAGGGCTTCTCTCTCAGCTGGGAGGGCACATGGTGAACATGGTGTCATCTGTTAGCTTTCTCGCCTGGCTTCCGGTTTCATGAGGCTCCCCTGGAGGCATTTTCTTTCTTTATCTCCAAAGGTCACTGGCTTGTAGGTGCTCTGCTTCATGGTGCTGCAGCATTCTCTGTGCTCTCCAAATCTCTCATTCTCCAAAATGTTTCCTCTTTTATAGGAATCCATTAAACCAATAAAGACCCACCCAAATGGGTGGAGACACATCTCCCCTAATCCAGCTTAACAACACTCTTGATTAAATCACATCTCCAGGGAGATGATCTAATTACAGATTCAAACACACAGTACTGAATAGGGATTATTCTGCCATTTTATGAAATGGGATTTTGATTAAAACATGGCTTTTCTAGGGTCCATACATCCTTTCAAACCAGCACACCCTCTAAGCCATCCTTTTACAGAGAAGAAAATTGGAGCTCAGAAATGAAACCACCTGCCCTGGGTTATATAAGGCAGAACTATAGAAGGCTCCAGACATGAAATCCACTCTCTTTCAAAGAGTTGGCTGACATCTCTCAGTTCTTGTCCTTAATAAGCTGTGGTTGGATAAGGTTTCAGCGGTTACAGGGACCAGGGAAACAATGCAAATGTATAAGCGATGCCAAGAATATGATGAATAGGGAGGGATTAGCAGAAATGTAGGAAACCAAAGAGAAGGCATTCCATCAAAACTGGGCAGCTTCTACTTGCAGCCAATGGTAGCCATGCAGGAATGTGTTACCTGATTGTCCAGTTTTCCCAAGAGAAGCAGGAAACAGAGTTTGCAACCTCAGGTTTAACCTATTCCTCTTCATTCTTATAACCTTCAACTCTTTGTAACCACCAGGAATATCTGCATTATAATAATTGAGGACTTGCATTCTGGAAATTTCTTCAAAACTTAAGAGGAGAAGTTCTATGAAGATGGCAGAATAGGAGAGGTCGAGTTCACCCCTGCTCCAAGGAAAAGCTAGAGAAGGTATGGAAAGACAACTGAGATGGCAATTCCAGGGTACAAGTGACCTGGGAGAGTCTTCTACATCACACAGGGAGGTCCTCATTGCAAAAGCTGAAGAACTGAGATGGAGAAAACTGACACTGTCCAGCTGGTGCAAACAGCCTAATGCGCCCCATTCCAAACGGAAGCCCAGAGCCCTCAAAAGTGCATACAGGGGGAGACAGGGACTAGGAATTAAGCCAAGCCACATTCCTTGAACGTGCTACCCTCACCGGTGCAGCCCCATGACTCACAACTCACCCCACACCTCTCACCCCCCACCCCATGCACCTGAATCCCATCCCCCACCCCCCTCAAGCGCCCTTGCCCCACCAACCTTACTCCGTGCATACCCACCCAACACCCCCACCCCAAGCACGTGTACACCTGCCCCAGCCCAACCCACCTCTCCAGAGCAATCATAGTCTCTCCCCTCCCCACCCCTCCTTGCCCGTACAGACAATTGCCAAAGCATAAAGGCTGCGTGCGCTTACCTCCATACCCAGGCTACACCCGCCCCCAGCCCATACAGTCATGCAACCCCACCCCAACCCCCATGAGCTCTGTGGTGTATATCAGTTTATGGCCCTCCTAGAAATGCACATGTGCATGGGCCCCAGGCATACCCCCCTGGACAAGTGTTGACCTGTGCAGCCGAGGAGACACACCTGCCCCCAGGCGTAAACCCAGCCTGCTGACCCTGACCTCTGCACACATGCACACAAGGGCCCCACCCCCCCCAGACCAGTGCACACCAGGAGGCACGCCCACAGCCACATCCTCCACCCCACCAGGCACCCACACACTCATGTACAGACTTCTTGATCTCAACGCATTACCACTGTTGTGCCTTGCCTCACGCCTGGTATCCTGCTCCACATCCATCCCACAAACACAAAGCTTTAGACTACTGAAGGAAATTAACTTTCAAAGTAAACCAATCAAGATATTTAAATGCCTTGAGAACAATAGAAGATCACTAAGTATAGCATGTTGCAGACACATATAGCTCAGCCAAATGACCAAATTAAAACACCGGAGGAGACACAGACTTCAGAATAACTAATCAAAGATGTTCATATAACTCTACTAAACAAAATAAATGGGATGGCTAATGACATGAAGGAGCTCAAGAAAACACTAGAAGAGTATAAAGAGAAATTTGAAAGAATAAATAGAAAAATGGCAGGTATCACAGAGATTAAAGACGCTGTACCAAATAAAAAATATACTATAGACACACAAAAGCAGATTTGAAGAGACAGAAGAAAGAATAGGTGAACTAGACAACAGGCAACTCATTTTGAACATTCTAAACAGCAAATGGCAAAACAGTTTTTTTTTTTTTCAAAACAGAAATGACCAGAGAAATCAGTAACTATCTGGAAATGAATGAAAATGAGAATACAGCATATCAGAACTTATGGGATATGGCAAGTGCTGTGCTGAGAGGGAACTTCATTGCCCTAAATGCCTACATTTAAAATAAGAAAGAGCACAAATCAAGGACTTAACTGCTCACCTGGAAGAACTTAAGAAAGAACAGCAAACTAACCCCAAAGCAAATAGAAGAAGAAAAATAACAAAAATTAAAGCAGAGTTAAATGAATGGGAGAACAAAAGAATAATGGAAAGAATCAATAAAACCAAAAGTTGGTTCTTTGAAAAAATCAATAAAACTGATGGGCCACTAGCAAGACTGACAAAGAAAAAAAGAGAGAAGATGAAAATAAAATAAGGAATGAGAATGGATACATTACCACAGACCCTGAAGAAATAAAAGAAATCGTAAGAGAATACTATGAACAAACATATGCCAACAAACTAGATAACTTAGATGAAGTGGACAAATTCCAGAAAAAACATAGCAAGCTACACTGACTCAAGAAGAAATGGAAGATCTCAACAAACCAATCACAAGTAAAGAAATACAATCAGTCATCAAAAATCTTCCTACAAAGAAAAGCCCAGGGCCAGATGGCTTCACGGGGGAATTTTATTAAACATTCCAAAAAGAACTAACACCAATCCTGCTCAAACTGTTCAAAAAAATTGAGGAAAAAAGAACACTACCTAATTCATTTTATGACACTAACATCACTTTAATACCAAAAATGGGTACAGATGCTAAAAGAAAGGAAAACTATAAGCCAATCTCCCTAACGAATAGAGATACAAAAATTCTCAACAAAATATTAGCAAATAGAATCCAACAACACATTGAAGGAATTATACACCACAATCAAGTGGGGTTTATACCAGAAATGCAAGGATGTTCAACACAAGAAAATTAATTAATGTAATGCAATACATTAACAAATTGACAGGGAAAAATCACATGATCATTTCAACTGATGCTGAAAAAGCGTTTTACAAAATCCAGCATCGTCTTCTGATAGAATCATATCAAAAAACAGGAATCAAAGGTAACTTTCTCAATATGATACAGGGCATATATGAAAAACTGGTAGCCAGCATTGTACTCAATGGAGAGAGACTGAAAGCTTTCCCCTAAGATCAGGAATGAGACAAGGATGCCCACTGTCATCACTCTTATTCAACATTGTACTAGAAGTTCTAGCTAAAGCAATCCAGCAGGACAAAGAAATAAAAGGCACCCAAAATTGGAAAGGAGGAAGTAAAACTTTCATTATTTGCAGATGACATGATACTATACTTGGGAAATCCTGAGAAATCTACAACAAAGTTACTTGAGCTAATAAATAAATTCAGCAAAGTGGTGGAAAATAAAATTAATGTGCAAAAATCAGTAATGTTTCTACACACAAGCAATAAGCTAACCGATTTCCTTAACTAGTCTGTTAAGGAAAAAATTCCATTCAAAATAGCAACTAAAAGCATCAAGTACCTAGGAATGAACTTAATTAGAGACATAAAGGACTTTTACACAGAAAACTACATAACACTGCTGAGAGAAATCAAAGAATATCTAAATAGATGAAAAGACATTCCCTGCTCATGGACAGGAAGGTTAAAAATAGTTAAGATGTCAATTCTCCCCAAGATGTACAGATTCAACACAGTACCAATCAAAATTCTAACAACCTACTAACAACAACCTAACAGTCTACTTTGAAGACTTGGAAAAGCTAGTTACCAAATTCATCTGGAAGGGAAAGAGACCCTGAAAACGAAAAGCATCCTAAAACAAAGAAGAACGAAGTGGGAGGATTAACACTTCCTGACATTAAAACTTATTATAAAGCCACAGTGGTCAAAACAGCATGGTAGTGGCACAAAGATAGAAGCACTGACCAATGGAATCGAATCGAGAGTGCAGAAATAGACCACCAAACCTGTGGTCAACTGATTTTCAACAAGGCCCCCAAATCCACTGAACTGGGACAAAACAGTCTTTTCAACAAATGGACATGGGAGAACTGGATGTCAATGGCCAAAAGAATGAAAGAGGAACCTTACCTTTTACCCTATACAAAATTAACTTAAAATGGATCAGGCACCTAAATATAAGAATTAGTATTAGCTTCTAGAAGAAAATGTAGGGAAACACCTTCAAGACATAGTAGCTTTCTAAACTTTATATCCAAAGTACATGTAACAAAAGAAAAAAATAGATTCATGGGAGCTCCTCAAAATCAAATGCTTCTGCACCTCAAAAGACTTTGTCAATGCTATGAGAGAAAATATTTGGAAATCATACGTCAGACAAAGGTTTCATATCCTGTATACATAAAGAAATCATAACAATTCAAACAACAAAAGAACAAACAACCCAATTATAAAAATGGGCTAAAGATATGAATAGACATTTTTCTGGAGAGCAAATACAGATGGCTAAAAGCACATGAAGAGTTGCTTATTTTCATTACCTATAAGGGTAATGAGATGCCATCTCATACCTATAAGAATAGCTGCTATTAAACAAACAGGAAACTACAAATGTCGGAAAGGATATGGAGAAATCTGGACACTATGCAGCGCTTGTGAGGACATATAATGGTATAGCCATGGAAAACAGTTTGGCAGGTCCTTAGGAAACTAAATATCAAGTTGCCCTATGACCCAGCAATAGTACTACTCAGTATATCCCCCAGAAGAGCTGAAAGCAGAGATACAAACAGACACTTTCACACCAATGTTCATAGCAGCATTATTCATAATCACCAAAAGATTGAAACAATTCAAGTGCCCATCAACAGATGACTAACTTAACAAAATATGGTATATACATATGATGGAATATTATGCAGTAAAAAGACAAAATGATGTCCTGAACCACATGACAAGATGGATGAGCCTTGGGGACATAATGCTGAGTGAAATAAGCCAGACACAAAAGGACAGATACTTTGTAACTCCACCTTTATGACCATGGTAAAGGTAAAATTCTAGACTTATAATTCAGAATATAGGGGACTTAGAGATACACAGAAGCTAAAAATGGGTGAACATTAGCTACTGAGATTGACCTCAAATGCAAGGGAATAGATAAAAGTGAAGGCAATTCACTAGCGGGACTATAAGTAATATTACCATATTGAAGGTGAACATAATTGAAAGGGCTTGTATAGACCTATGTGTTCCACTGATTAACACTGCATATATACGTTCTTGCATGAACTACTTCAAAGGTATGATCCTTGTACAAAGAGTGTTTAAGTTCAGGTTATAGGGGGAAAACTGCTATGGCATGCCATGGGCTATATTTAACATGAAAACATCAGCACTACCACATAACATCAGGGGTAAATAATGGGGGGAGAGACAAGAGTTAAGGGGAGGTTTAGATTTCCTATTTGGGGAGGGTGTATTTGTTGGTTATCTTTCTCTTGGGGACAATGAAATTATCTAAAATTGAGAGTGTTGAGGGAATGTGGACTCTGGGCATTATACATGATGCCTAATGAAGGCAGGTGGCTGAAGGATGCACTGACTGAAAAGTAGATTGACTAATGATGGTGTACACAAATGATCAAATACTGTGCTGCTAAAAAAAGGAATGAAGTTTTAAGGCATGCAACATGGTGAACGAACCTGTGGGATATTTGGTAAGGCAAAATAAACCAGAAACAAAACAGCAACTATTGTATGGTCTCCGTTAGAAAATGCTTGTAAGAAAGCAGGGGCCTAGACTGTAAGCTCTTAGAGCAGTCACATTTAGTCTGGAGTGGTAATTTATTATTTCTGGATTTTGAGAGGCTCTTTTATGTATGTATAACCTGGCATTTAGAGATAGGAAAAAGACAATCATATCGGGATTAAGGTAATTCAGAACACAGGGGTAAGGAAGACATTGTCTATATTTTAGAACCTCACCTACTCTTTGAGACCAAAGGAAGAAAGGTTTATTCTGTCCAGAACCTAAATTTTCTGTTACACATAATCTAACTCAACCTGTCTGGATAGCTCATTTAAACAACCGAAACACAGGGAGCCCAGAATAAGAATGAGTGCTTTAATCCTGTATAGCTTAATGTAATGCCTGGATATATCCTAGAGTATATTAAGCAGATAATCAAAAAGTATTGGCAAAGTCCATTGAGGGATGGGAGAAAAAATATGGAACTATTAAACTTTACCACTGGGGAAAGCTCTGATACTGTGTCAAATATTAGGGACACCCAAATCAATAGGCCAAGCCCTTGATCTTGAAGCTTGCTCTTCTGAAGCCTATGTATAGGCATGCCTAAGAGTTATTTCTGGAGGACCTCTTTTGTTGTTCAGATATGGCCTCACTCTCTCTAAGCCCAACTCTGCAAGTAAAAGCATTGCCCTCCTCGTTATGTGGGACATGACATCCAGGGGTGAATGTCTCCAAGGCAGGACGGAAGATGACCCCCAAGGATGCGTCTGGCTCTGGTGCTGTGGGATCAACAATGCCATCCTGACCAAAGGGGGGAAAAGAAGTGTAACAAATAAGGTATCAGTGCCTGAGAGAGTTCAAGTCAAGAGGCTACTCTGGAGGTCACTCTTATACAAGCTTCAGTTAGGCATTACTACCTGTCATAATTTGCCAAGCCCCAACCAAAACCATTCCTACCAATCCTAAAGAACACCTAGGGCAATATATAAGATTCTACAAAGGTTCCATGCACTAGGGTAACTTTCCAGAAACCTACAACCTCCAGATGAGTCCCTGGACAAGATAAGTCCTAAAACCTAGAGGGGCCAGTCTCTCCAGAACATCAGCCAGACCCATCTCCTTACCCCATATTACAGACAGCCCCTTCCAACATGAAAAAGTTAAAATGGCCATAGCCCAAATACCCCTAAAGAGTGGGATAGAAAGATCAAAGGTGATGGTGGAATTATACAGAGAAGGTAGGGCCTAATAAACAGCATGATTGCTGAATCATTATATTGATATCTCTTTTAATCTCCAGTATCTTAGAGCAGCTATAAGTAAAAACTTAAAATTGTGGAATTGTAACCCATGCCAAACTGTAACATTTGTTCTACAACTAGTGGTGGTGCTGTGCTTTGAAATTTATTGCTTTTTGTATATATGTTATTTTTCACAAAAAAGAAAAAAAAGTCGATTGTGGTGATAAAAAAATATTTATGCCTTCTGGCCTCCTATATTCTGGAACTGCTAGAAGGAAAAAGCTGAGAGGATCATATGGTAGTCCATGATAAACTCTGGGATCTGTCCTGTAACTACTTGTTGAAGAGTGTTTTGAAAACTACTGCTTTTTACTTTCTTTGCTTTGTATATGTGTTATTTTATAGAATAAAAATTAAAAAATTCAAGAGGAAAGAATCTGTATCTGGTAGAATTTTAGGCATCAGTGAAGGGCAATGCAGCCCCTTTGCCCTGCCCAGACATCCTCGTCTTTCCATCTAGATGGCTGCCATATCTTGCCCAAAGTTAGTCAGGAGCCCTACTATACCTACTAAAAATATTTAACAAAGACAGTAAACAGCACATTATTTATAGACACTCAAATGCTTATAGCATTATCTATTAATTATAACCTAGTGGCCCACAGCCAATTGGGAAGAGCTATTTGTTGAGTGTGTGGTATGAGGCAGACACTTTGCAAGGACTTTATAGAAGTCATTACAGTATCGTATTCTTTAGAACACCCTTGCTAAATAAATAGTGGTCATTGCCCCCATTTTTTAGATGACGGATTATTGAGAGTAAGTATCCTGCTCAAGAACACAAACAGGAAAGTAGTAGATAGAATCAGCATTCAAAAGCAAGTCAAGCTCCAAAACCCAAGCACTTTCCCACACTCCCCGACCCCCATCTCAGGCACCAACTACTCTCACTGAGGCTCTTCATTCTTCCCCACAATGGCCTTTGCAATGGCCTTCGGTGTAATAGATCATCTTCCATTTTTTGTTTTGTTCTCTTTCCTAAATTATAGTTTCATTACAAATGATGCATTTCATTCCCATCATTGAGAAAAACTAATATTTCCTGCTAAGAAAAAACAATAACATAAATAGTGGTAAATGGTACTTTCATAACAGCAGGGATGAAATAATTAAAAAGCATCTCCCATCCCAATTTACCCCACTCCTAATGCCCTGCCAGCAGTGTGTCCAGACTGCCCACCCTCCTTATCTTCTTTTTAAAACTTACCATGTTGAAATATTTTTTTAAGTATTTGACTCTTTCATGAATAATTTATTTTAAAACTAAAAGGACAAAGAAGAGAGACTAGAGACAATATATCTGTTTTCCCAAATGCCTTCAATTCTTTCTTCTATCTAAAGTAAAAAGTCTCAATGTGCTATTTGTGTCAGTTATCTCTCTCCTTCTTTTGAGATGCCACATCCACAGTGATAAATGGGAAGCATCTGGGATTTCTAATACTTTCTCCCCTGGTGGTAAATTGATATATAGTTCTCAGCAAACTCCATCTGAGCTCATGATTTTCCTGTAAATATGTCCCAGAACAGCTCCCCTACTCTTAAGTTCTGGGCAAAATTTATGAGCATTCTTCAATATTTGATTATTGTGTAGGAGTTCAATGTAAAACTCCCAAAATAATGATAATCATATTGTATTTCTTTATTCCTGGCTGCTTAGTACTCTCAGCTTTACATTGCCAGGCTTGTGGATGGACATTAATTTCATTTTCTTTCTGTCAGCTGTGTTAAAAAAACGATTTTCTGAGAAAAGACGGCCATGTGCCACAAGTTGCTAATGCCATTCCTTCAATTTTCTTGTCAATTATTTTAAAGTAGATGCTAGTAAAAATGAATTTGGGGGTTTCGATCCACTCCAGTGGCTGACTGAAAATGCACTTTAAATTCAGCATGATTACCACCCCACCCCACCCCCCTTCTAAGAACTAAGAGCACAGAACTCAATGAAATGCTGATTGGAATAGGAAACAAGATGGGGATTAGATATTAGGAGAGGGAGAAAGATGATGGAGAAAGAGCTAGAGTTGGAAAAGGAGATCGTTTGGTGTTGGAAAATATTCTGATGAGTTGCTATTCAGTGACAATGGGGCTGCATAATGCATGAGAATACTTCTGCCTTTCCTATTATGATCACCAAGGATAACAAGCAATTGTTGTCCAGCTCGTAGCTACTGAGCACTCAGAGTTGAAGAAGGAGATTTTTATTTTTCTCAAAAGATCCATCAAAGAGCTCTAAATTGACCAGAACAGTTATTGATGTCAGGGCTTATGCCACAGCACACATAAACCGGATCAACAGCAGATTCAAAGGCTCATTTCCCTGCCAAAATGCCACAAGATCTGAACCTCCCCTCCACTTGATTCTTTAACCCTTGAAGCAAACATGGCCCCAAAATTCTTACCAGTAGCCTGCCTGGTAAGGGGTGAGATGGTGTCCTCCAAACGCTGGGTGTGGACAGTCCATTTAGGGGATATCCATCCTCTGTCCCCAGAAAAGGACAGAGAAGCAGAGAGCCAGTGACGCCACTGAGAGTGAGATGACGCCTAAAGAGCCAGAGAGGCTTCTAAGCCCTAACCAGTTAGTTCCAAAGACATGGGATTCCATGTTATACCAGCTCAGACATCAGCTGAGAATACCAGCAGGCCAAGTAGCACTTAGGAGGACAAATGGAGCCAGTGGATGCCATGCCTAGGGGTCCTGATTCTCCTCTGCCACCAAAGACTGCCTAAGCCTCCTCTCCCTCCACTACATACCCAGACGCCACCTTGGAGAGGAGCCTGGAAAAAGCTGGAACAGTGAGAGATCTGAAAGTCTGAGAACTTTTTCCTAGAGAGATGGAGCATTAGCTAAAATCTATCCATCTGACGAATATTTAAAGCAACTTGGACACTTAATTAATTTACCTCCTAATCAGCAGGGGTTTGAAATGAGTTAAAATCAAAATTAAGGAGCTGCATGTTCTCTGCCCGTCTGGATATAGTATGAGTGAAATCTGTGACTCATCACAAGTGCTCTACAACTATCATCTCATTTAATCCTCACAATATCTATAAGAAGCAGACACGATGAGTATCTTCTCCATTTGATAATGAAGAAAGTGAATCTCCAGTTAAACAACCTGCCAAAGCTCACACAGCTGCAAAGCGACAAAGCCATCAAAGGTTTAGGTGCCTGACCACTGCAGGGATTACTCTGTGCACTTGGCACCTGCCCCCTGGTAATGTGACGTCAATGAGAGCCTTGCGAGAGGCACCGCTCTTACTGCTTTGAGATATGAGCTCATTTAATCTTCTCAACAATCATAAGATCTAGGTAATATCATTATTCCTATTTTGCATTTAAGAAAACTAAGCTCAGAAAGTTGAATAATTTACCTAAGGTCAATTTTGCAGCTTATAAGTGAAAGAACTGGCATGTGAACACAGGTGGTCTAGTTTCAGGGAATGAGCTATTAGCTAGTTAATTTTTTGAGTCACAATTACAATAGGTTGTAATAAAATTGCTAATGGTATAATCCTAATGGCTAATTAAAGGGAATATAATTTTTAGAAATGTTTATGTTCCATTCACTCTGAAAATAGCTACAACTAGTAGCTACCTCAAAGTAGGTTATGGTGTTTAAAGGAAAAATGGATTAAAAAGACTAGTTTAAATAGAAAGCAAAATTATTTAAAGATTAGAACTATCCTGACCTTTCATGTGTATTATTACCAGAACTGTCAGAGATAATCAGAGGAACATCACACTGAGCCTCTACGGAAAGTGCTGCCTCAGTGTTAGCTGTGTTTTCCATCACCATTATCATCATTGCGATTATTATATAAAGCCAAGACATCACAGCATAGGAAAGCTATCCTTATGAAAAAAGGGAGTTTTTATAAGGTAGGCATGCATTCCATACCCAAAACAAAGAATTTCTAACTTTGACATTATGTGTGAATATTTAAGTCCAATCCAAACCATCCATTTCGCTCTGCAAGAATAAGTTGAATATGTTCAAGATCAACTCTAAATCAGGGAATTACAAACCAGGATTAAATGGAGGAAAAGGGGAATGAGATTAACTTTAAAATTAGAATGCATTTTCCTGCACCCCGCAATAGCCTAAGCTCTGAGCCAGTGGTGTTGCTTGTTCATTTCCCATCCTTCCTACATAAAGATCTAAATTTAGCTATGCAGTTTATTCTGGCAACACTGACCCAACCACCCAAGGAAGAGGCTGCCGGAGAGCCATAGCAGAGACCATAGCAGAGTCTGCCTAAAGATTTCCCAAAGCAAATCTTGTTGAAAAGGATTAATACTTTGAACTCACTAATTTAATAAAACAGTAAAGTTCTTAGAGTAACTATTTCTTTTTAGCTCAGAATTTTTATCCAAATGAAGTAGCTGTTGGCTTGCTTTTGTTTTTTTTCTCTTTCCTCGATGTTTTCTCCATTCATGGCTAGCTCCATCTGCACAATCAGTAAGGTGCCAATGCAGCTACAATTAGGCAAGTCCTCAAAATAACACTACAAGGATGGTATCTTCGTTCTTCCCATCTTGCAAGTAAAGCAACTAAAACACAAAGAACAGAAAAAAACAGCCATAGAAGGTTTTGACCCAAACAGATGGTCTTGCTTCCATTACCCCACAATGCTCCCATTTATAAACAGACATAGCTGCACACCAACTTCCCTAACACAGTACTAAGCCTAGGGTTTAATAAATTTCAGTCCAAAAAGAGGTGGAAATCAGCCTTACTCCATCTGGATATATTTGGGTGAACTCAAGTATTCTAAAGTGCTGCCTGTATTCCAGCTCATTTCACTTTTTTTAGTCTTTTATTCACCGGTGGCCTGCATTTCTGGATCACTGCCTAGGAAAGACAAGTGATTTGTATTATTTCCAGGAAGACAGTAACCTTGGTTCTTTTTTGCCCAGTTCAAACCCTGCATATTTTGCATACTGGCACAGGTATTCATAGCAAATGGATTCTATCATCTGGAATTCTATCACTGGTCCTAGCAAAGTACAATATAGTAAATTAGATTTCCAGTGATGACTGTGAAGCCTTCCAAAGTCTTGGGGTATCATTTTTTAAAAAATAATAGAAATCATTTTTTAAAAAAAGCAAAATGCAGTTTTTGTGTTAAGTTCATGTTAATCATCCTGGTTATTTAAAAATATGTAATATATTGTATAAATAATGACAGTTAGATATTTATATATGCTTATCTATCTGCCAATAGCTATACTATTAAACCATATAACACTTCTAACAACTCCTCAAGGTAGGTTTTTATCAAATCCTATTTATAAATGAGGAATCTGAAGCTAGGCTGAGATGAAGTTATTTGCTTAAGCCTATTTAGCTAGTAAGTCATGGAACCAGGATTTAAACCACCTCTGATTCTAAAACCCATGACATTATATGCTTTCACACATGGAATGCATGCGTTATACATTCAACCAAGCTATTGAATAAATGTGAGCACCTTTTTCTCATTATGGATTCATAAACACATAATTTTCATGCTATCATCAACTTTATTTACTCCTGGATATAGTTCCCAGAATGTATTCCTAATGACTGGTATAGCCTTATTTTATTATATCACTGACTCAAAAACCTTGGTGATTTTTAGAGCTCAATATACCATATCACCTCATCAGACACAAAGGCCGATTCACAATGAACATTGAGATTTAGGGGTTGGTTGGTTACAGTCTCTATGCTATCCTGACTAAACACACTGTGTAACACCACTTATAAGTGACCAGTGCAGGTATAAATTAAACAAACATGCAGTTGACCTGAAATAGAAGGTGTCCAGACTCATTTCTACCACAAGAACATGAAGTGCTCATGGTAATAGCCATGGTGGTTTGGTCCATAGCTGGATTTTGAAAACTGATTGGCAATGATTGAAAAGACCATCAAAAGCAAATGCATTCAGAGAAAGGGCCTCTCTGAATTCCAAGGAGAATTCTACCCCACACTCATCCTGTTTAATATGTGGGATAAGTGCTATTATTTCACAGATGAGAAAATTGAAGCATGGTGTACTTTACCCAAAGTCATCCAGCCTACGCCCGTCTGCTCAGTTGCAAATCCTGTGCCCTCAACCATTACAGTCCTTGAAGACAAGAACCAGACTTTTTCAACTGTTTTATTCCAGTTCCCCTAACATAGTACTAAGCCTAGGGTTTAATAAATGCCAGCAGTAAGAGTTGATGCATTCTACAAAGGAGGTAACACACTTCTTACTCAATGGAAAAAATGAACCATATTTGCAAGACATTTTCAAAATGTCCAATTACACTCGCTCATAACCACTTTGTATAAGAGGTCACTGAGGGTATCTGACAGGAAGACACAGAGTCAAAAGTAGTTTGCAACAGGAATCTCAACAGGCAGGAGGTGGGAGAGAATTTTGGAATATAAAAAAAGACTCTTTTTTAAAAGCACTGTTGGGGGTGGTACAACGGTGGCCCAGTGGCAGAATTCTCACCTGCCATGCTGGAGACCTGGGTTCGATTCCCTGAGCCTGCCCATGCCCCCTCAAAAAAAAAACAAACCCACAGTGGGAGAGGGTAGGTTGGGGGAAGGGACAAATAGGTGGCACCAGGACATTTTTAGGACACGGAAGCTATGCTGTACGATACTGTAATGGTAGACACATGACATCACCCATTTGTCAAAACCCACAGACTATATACACAAAGAGTGTTCCCTGATGTAAACCCTGGACTTTAGTTAGTCTTTTAGTTTTCCAGGATACTAAGACAAATACCACAAACTGGCTTGAACAACAGGAATCTATTGACCCGTGGTTTGAGGCTCGAAGAAATCCAAAATCAAGATTCCAGCAAGGCTTGCTTTCTCCCAGCGTCTGCAGCGTTCGTGTGCTGGCCGCCAGAAATCCCTGGGATTCATGGGTTTGTATCTCCACCTCCCAGAATCGAGCAATGTCCTCTCCATTCTTCAGCTCTTCTGGGTTCTGCCGATTTTCAGCTCCTTCCTATGTGGGCTTCTCTAACTTCTGAATCCTGGTTTCTTCTCTTTTCAAGGACTCCAGTAACGTGGATTAAGACCCACCCTCATTCAGTTGGGCCACACCTTAACTAAAAATGTCAAGAGGTCCTATGTACACTGGATTCATAGCCTCAGGAATGCAAATCAAGATGGAGAAGATATGTGAATTGAGGTACAAAAGTCCATCTACCACAATACTAATAATGTATCAACATTGTTCATGGATTGTAACAAATATTCCACACTACTGCAGGATGTTAATATGGGAAACTTGGTGGGCGGGGGAGGGTGTTTAATATGGAAACTCCATGTACTTTCTATAAATTTAAAAATCCTCTAAAAATCAAGTTTGCTATTTCAAAAAGGAGATACTGAAAAGAAAATTGTTTTTAATGAGCTCTTTTCAGCAGTTCATTCCTTGGGTATATTACAATATAACATAATGATGAGAATATACATAGCATTGAAATACCAATAGATATAGGGAAAGGCTAATAAAAATGTCCTTCCCTATGATCTTTAAATGGGTAGGTTGAAGGTAAATACTAGAAAAAAAAATCCGTAGCTAATATTAAAGATAGACTCTTCCATATTTCTCAGTAATTCACAATTCACTTTTCAGCACACTACAAAGAGAGGAGAGCCTGCAAAATCAAGCATTCCTGAATTACCTTAAGGACAACTTTATGACCCAGGAAGTAGAAAAACTCTAACAGGTCACTGTTCCCACAGAAAGGGTTTATTCAGAATGTTCAATGCATAAGTAACCCTTGTACCAGACGCTCTTGGCTTCTCAAATTCAGATGAACAAGTAGGTAAGGTAAAGGAAAAACAAAGAAAGAAAGAAAACAAGCTAGAAGGTTCAAAGGACATGATTCCATAAAGAATTAATAAAGTTCACCTGTGCATTTGAAAAATCAAGTTCAGAATAAGGAACAGCTTCGTATATGCTCTACCCATATTTTTAAAGCAAAAAGAAAGGAAAATCACTGACAAAAATGGAAATAAAATCGTACTTTCAAAATGGAAACTAACAGCTGGTATGTACCCTGAAATACTAGAGAAAGGAACCACAGAAGAAGTAATAATAAGACTTCTCATTTAAATAGATAGTCACTATTTATCTCATTGGTTGTAACAAGAAACTCGTAGGTTAACCAAGAAAAGATTAGTAAGTGACTGAGAAAGAATAAAACATAAGAATGAAAAGCAGAGGCCAATTTTTTAGAAGTACTATTATAACTGAGAAATCAAGATTTAAGGGATGATTTTGTTTACTGAATCATTATATAGACATCCCCTTTTGCTCTGGTATATTGGAGTAGACAGAGGGAAATTCCTGAAATCTCTACATTGTAGTCCAGCTGACTTGATCTCTGATAATGACTGTATAGCCCTTATCTTCTGCCCCTGTGATTGTAAAAACCTTGTGCCACCTTCATTTGCACCCAATTATTCAGTTTTTCAATTTTAGAGTCTTGTATAAAATACAGCTTCTAATGTTTATTAATGAAGGGTCTTGGGTCAACTAACCCCAGACCTACCCCAAGTCCCAACTAACCCACCCCAAGTCCCAATTAATCTTAATTACCAAGACTGGAGCTAACCAAAATGGCCCCACCTGACATGCACAGTAGCTTAGACTTTAACCTACATGTCACCTATACCTCCTTCCGCCTTTTTCTTACACACGTTTTGTGAATAAGCATGTAATTAATCTGCACTTGTTCAATAATTAGATCACCTCTAATAACATCTAGGGCCACTGTACTCATTATCCTAAACTCTGCCCAGTTTATTTATCCTAAATAAAACTATCAGATTTACTGCAGTTCAAAGAGACAGATTTTGTGCTGCTAGGTCATCTACTCTCCTACTATGTGCCTAGTAATAAATTCTTTCACTCTTTAAAATCCTGGTGTCTCAGGAATTGGTTATTGAACACCTTGGGCAAAAGAATCCACAGCCTTTGTCCAGCAGCTTTGTGGATAAAATGAACATTGGGCGACAACAAAAATAGCATCACTTCCATACGGTGTTGGCGGGAATAGAGTTGAAAGGCAATTAGGCAATATTTCACAAAATAATAAATTTATATATGTTTCAAGGTAGCAATTGCATAGCTATGTTTTTTTTTTTTCTTTTTGCATGGGCAGGCACCGGGAAATGAACCCAGGTCTCCAGCATAGCAGGCGAGAATTCTGCCTGCTAAGCCACCATGGCCTGCCCCATAGCTATGAATTTATTCTACAATAACTGAAAAGTATCAAATGGTGTTTGGTGGTCTCAAAGTAGTTCATAAATGCATTGTTTTAAATAGCCAAAAAGTGTAAACCCAGAGGTCTGGTGAAATGATTTATGGTGCATTTATACACTTGAATATCATGGAGCCCTAAAACAGAATGAGGAGACGCTTACTGTTTTTATATGTATAGTCTCCAAGATATATAACAAAGTAGGAGAAAAGTAAGGCAAAGAGAGTATATATATCATATTTTCATTTATGAGAAAAACATAAGAGAAGGGATAAGATGGATGTACACAGAATATCTTTGAAAGAATACAAAAAGAAACTCGTGCCATCTTTCAGCTTTAAGGAGAGGAGCTATGGTACCAATTAGGAGGGAAATTTTTCACTATATATTCTGCTGTAGCTTTTAAATTTAGTCCACATGAATGTATTATTCCCTGATAAAAAAAAATTACATTTTTAACATTTTTAAAAAGGTAAGTATGGCTAAATCCCAGAGTATATTAAGCAGATAATCAAAAAGAATTAGCAAAGTCCCTTAAAGAAACAATATAGAACTATTAAACTTTACCACCAGGGAAACCCCAATACTGTGTCAAACATTAGGGATGCCCAAATCAATAGGCCAAGCCCTTGATCTTGAGGTTTGCTCATCTGAAGCTTATGCATGTAGTGGAGAAGCTTAGCCTACCTATAGGTATCTAAGAGTCACCTCCAGAGGACCTCTTTGTTGCTTAGATGCGGCCTCACTCTCTCTAGGCCCAACTCTGCAAGTGAAACCATTGCCCTCACCCTTTTCATCACGTAGGGATGAAAGTCTCCCTGGCAGCATGGGAGATGACTCCCAGGGATGTCTGGCCCTGGAACCGTGGGAT